>NC_140590.1:1545079403-1546570014 GCF_964204655.1 Triturus cristatus
TGCGTTTACTTGCTGCAATCCTCTAGACTGGGCTAGTCTCATAATAAAGGGTAATAATAATGCCTGTTATTTACTGCACTTATAAACAGTAGCAGTGCAGTACGAAGCCCTATATAAAAACAAGTTATTCTTATTACTATTAATATTACTCATTTTTCGAACTCTGCCTTTGCTCTCAATTTTCAGCTTTTTGGCAGATTACCACTTTCCAGAGGATAATATTCTAACTATCCAGAACCAAAACCAAACAAATTCAGGGTGAACAGGGCTAAAGGATTGATTGTTACACGTTTTGGGCAACGTACCATGCCTATAGATGCTACAAAGGCTTTGCAGCATGGCGGACATGTGGTTTATGAAGTGAAGGAAGGCATTAGAAAAATGCTGTAAAACAGTGGGGTCAATTCACAAAGGGCCTCCACACTCGTGGTGGAGACCTCGCAATCACGGAGGGTGCCCCGCCCTCATGGCACTTGCCCGCCCTCATGGCAGGACCTCCACAATGGGTAACTACAGTACAGAGGTTCCACCTGCCATGACTGCGGGCCTCTGCCACAAGTGAAGAGGGCCTTTGTGAATTGGCCCCTGAGTGTTCTTATCACAACAATAGACATGGATGAATTTGCATGCCTAGAAATGCTGTCAATTAATGAAAATTGTATATATTTCTAGTTGTATTAACATGAACTAGTCCCCGAAAGGTGTCACATCACTTAACAGACAACTATGCAGATATATGTCAGCATAACATTAATACAGAATTTAGTAAATGCATCATTTTTGTTTGTATGTAGTGCAAGAGTAGATTAAAGCATGGGTGTTTGATGACAGAGATTTATATAGTGGAACAAAAACTAGAGAGCATAGGAGAATAGTCCACCATCAAGAAACCTAGCAAAATGGTAAGTCACTAAGAGTGATCACGTCAGACTGTAATTTAAGATCGAGGTGATTTATGTCTTTTCAAAGGCAATATATAAGGGGTATCATCAGAAACTAAGAGAAAGATAGTGCAGGATAAAGGGGTTCACACCGACAATAATTGTGTATTGGTGCTTTGTTTCTTAAAGCCAATTGTTTCAAGAAGAGTTTGCGAGTTCCATTGTGAACAGGTCCCCCTGGAAGGTTGTATGACGTTACAACGCATGCCATTACCCGCATGCCTTTGCAACGCAAATCTTTACCCCGACTTGCTGTTGGGGTACGCTGAAAGTTAAAATAGTTTAATTTACTATTCCAACTCCAGGGTGTGCAACAGTAGGGAAGGTGTTGGCATTAAATCCAACACCTTCTATCCCCTGCTACACACCTTTTGCTTTGCAATGGCATGCGTGGTAATGGCATGCGTTGTAATGCTTGCGGTGTAACGGCTGTTTCCCCCCATGGAATGCTTACATTTTTAACCCAGTAATGTGCAGTGTTTTGTGAAATACGCAAGTAGTTTTGTAAAAGCACCTGACGTGAATGGTTAGGGCCTTATTAAGAGTTTGGCAGTGCTGGACCACACCGCCAAACCCATGTCGGAACCGCCCACTAGATCAGGAATTTTCTCCTGTGTGGCGGGCATTTCCTTGACATTCCCAGGATGGTACCTATGAAATAGGCACCGCAATGGGAACATCAAGGGCAGTACCTGCACAGCATGGACTGTTCCAGTCCGTGCTGTGCAGGTATTGGTGTACATGTTGTGCCCTCCCATGTATATCCACATGGCCTGAGGCACAAGAGGGCCCTGTAGGGCCCCCTTTGTTTTTTCAGTACCACACTTTTCATGGTGGTCACACTGCCATGAAAAGTGTGGTGGTAAGGAAACTCGCAATATGCTTGGCGGGGCCACAGCAGTCCCATCAAACATATTGCGGCTTCAATAAAGCCGCGCCACCGCCAGGGATCTTTGATCCCTGGCGGTTGCTGTGGTCCCAGGGCAGCACTACTGCCCTGGTCGTAATGGGGCAGTCGTAAGACCGCCACTACTGCGCCCCTACGAGTCTGGTGGTCCGTGGAATGCCAGACTCATAATAAAGGCCTTAGTCGCATATTTTGGCAAGAATCGGGTGAGATTATCAAAGCCGCAGCCAACAGTCACTAGATGGACTGCAGCATGAAGGGCAATGTTGAGAGGAGCAAGATGTACTTTGGGAACATCATTCAGGAGGGAGTTAATTTACTTCAACACTGACAGCACTTAGAACTGAACCACAGATGTAATATCTTACTCAGGGATGTAAGATTGTATCTCTCTCAGGGACCTTAAAGCTTGATTTAGACTCTGGACGACAAGGTCTCCATCACAAGCATAGCAGAGTGTCCTGTCCACCACATTGATGGCCTGTCCGCTCCGGTTAGAGTAGGGCACACCGGTATGTATCCACCAGCGGTGCCCTTACTGGCTTCACTAGCGGAAACTTACACAGATGGCACAATGATTGGTGCCCTTACTGGCTTCACTAGCGGAAACTTACAGAGATGGCACAATGAACGAAGGGCATTCGGTGTAAGTAAATCATACAGAATGCCCAATTTAGTGCTGACACTAATGTACTTTTTCCCTTCATTACTGCTAGAGAAAGCCTGGTGGTTCCAAAGAGAAAAAAAAATCACCGCCTCCACACAGTGGGAGAAAACACAAAGAGTGTCAGTATTTTTTTTCTGTTTTACAAAAACAAACTCCCGTCTTGTGAGTCCGTTTTTTAATACAAAACTTTTTTGCTAGGTGGCCGTATGACACATGTCTTCAAATATGTTTTTTGTACACTCTTCAGCCAGAATGTACACCCACTGATGTATTGTGGAGAAATGTTGATACCATTTCCTAGGCTGTATTTTACAACAATATAAAATGCAAACTTGTCTACCTATCGACAGCTTCTTTACTTAGGGTCATTGA
This sequence comes from Triturus cristatus, assembly GCF_964204655.1. Classification (NCBI taxonomy): domain Eukaryota; kingdom Metazoa; phylum Chordata; class Amphibia; order Caudata; family Salamandridae; genus Triturus; species Triturus cristatus. Next base: position 1,545,082,291 of record NC_140590.1, read on the forward strand.
TTAATGTATGTTATGTTTTGTTCAATCCAATCTCATGTTGTTAAAGAGAATTTAGTAATTTAGCAAACAATTTTATTTTCGTGATCTCGCAAACTGTTTACTAATAACATAATTGGTCTGAGTATGAATGTTATAAAAATATGAATATTTAAGCTATTTTTAAGAGTTTGTTACAACTGCATATTTCCCAAGGTGCCTAAAGTGCTGTACTGCAGAGGGGGCCCATCGTTCAATGAAGGTTTCAAAGCATTCATATTTTGTCCTTGAGCTTTGTCTGAGCTCAGGTTCTTATAACATTTTAGGGGTGGAATTACTGAAGCCCTTGTGATTTTGCTAAAGTTGTATCAGTATATGACATTTACTTGTAGGTGTGGGGGGCGGACTTCAGCCAGCCCTCTTAACCTATCACTCTGTTATTGTATCTTTCACATTGTTAGGTCTCGGGACCGTCCGGTCTGCCGAAGGCAGAACCGGAAGTCCAGAGATCTTATGTTTCTTGGAGTGGCTATTTAGCCCGCCTCTCTTTTTGGCTCTCCTCCATTGGCTGGCTTCCTAAACGGAGGCCAGCCGTTGGAGGAGAGAGCCGTCCCTCCAAATAGGCTCCGTCTTTTTCAGATTCGGGGGCGTGTTCCGTGCTGTTCTTTCCACTTTTTAGCCACGCCCTTTTTAGAACAGCAGGAACACGCCCCCGAATCCGAAAATGCCGCTGCCTTTCTCCGAGGCATTTCTGCTTCGCCTCGGAGAAAGGCAGTGGTGTGCTTGCTTTTCAGCATGGAGTCAGGAATTAAGGTGAGTGAACGGGGAAGGTTGGATTAAATATAGTATTAGGACTATTCCACTAGAACAGTGCCAGTAACAACGCCACTTTGTAGAAACGTAACTAGGGTGTTTTTCTTGTTCGTTTTGATAATTTGAAATGGTGGCATCACGCCCTTTTATGTGTGCCTGCGGACAAGACGCAATGTTTACAATGTTCTCAGTGCAGGGCTTGGCGATCGCTTTCGGTTTCACGATCGCATGTTCGTATACAGCACTGGCTACTACCAAAAAAACTTGTTTCTCCCTTGTTTATGTCTAAGTTAAGCACGGGATGAATACGTGACTTGCTCAGAATTACAGGATGTTGAACGTGCGCCAGGACTCGAACCCGATTCTCCTATTCCAAAATCTCCAGCTCTGGCGCTAACGCTAATTGCACTGTAAGTGGTTTTACGTTGGCTTTTAACAGTGGGTCTGAAAGGCTTGTTTTACTTTAGAGATAAACGCGGTGCCTGATTCAGAGACACCGCGCTTTCTGTTTAGTTTACTTTTATTTTGACCCCCTTCGGACGGAAGTTCCAGAAGGGCCTATTGGATGTGTGGTGCGTGGGTCATGTTAGAGGCTGCAGCGCGTGGAGACGCTGGCAAACATGGCCTAGAACTGGGGCCCAAGGACTGGCTTCGGATTTGGGGCGGGCTTGGCTCCTCGTGTGGTGATATTTGCACCCGATCTTGTGGTAGGTTTTTGCAGGCTCTTTGTTCCGACTCCCATAGGTGCCTAGTACCCCCCCAGCACACTCCAAGTTCAGCTGGATGTATTCCTGCACTGCTGACATGCTCTCCTTGGTAAACAGACCAGGCTGCGCATTAGCCTTTCCCCCGGGACCTCCGGTAGGCATATGTCCCACCTTCAGGAGTACACCCCTCACGGGACAGCTGAGTGTGGTGTCCGTTTGTCCCGTCTCCTCTTTTGAGGAGTTCCTCTGCGTGCTGTGTGCTCAGTGCTGCGGGCAGCACTGCACTCCCTCCCGAAACTGTCCCTCCGCTTCCCCACTCTGTCCCATTGCCCTTCTAACACTCCATTCTAACCCTCAGCACTCCGTGTCTTTTACAGTTCTCGTTCGTTGTTTTCCCGTCTCTGTCACCCTCTGTCTAGTCTAGCCTTGTTTCTTATTCGCTCCCCCATCCCTGAAACGCACCACACACACTTTATTGCCCGTCATGAATTACAAATGCGGAGCTCTGGTGAAATGAAGGTTTACAAGGTTTACAAGGCGAACCGTTCTCCTCCCCTTGCTGGCTGCGCCGCTCGAGTCTCACAAGCGTTGGACGAGCCTACAAAACACCACCACACACTTGCAAAACCCTTCAAATGCGTTTTTTTATATAACCCTTCTACTAAAAATTGCTTCGACCTTTCTATCGTAAAAGCATGCATCTAAAACATTACCTTTTATTTCTGTTAATGCATGTGCACCTATGCACAAAGTGATGAAAATTCGTCTAAAAGAGGAATTAACACAACAGTAGAATGCAGTATGGTTCGATATACTGTACACACTGCCGTGGGTTTTTAAATATTGCATAACCCATACAGTAGCCAGCAGCCATATGGTTGGGTTAATTTGCTGCCTGCTGAATTTGCCGCTGTTTGGTTTGGACTCTGGGTACCTCAAGCATATGGCTTCACTGGGTGAACGCCGCTGCTATAAATAACTAACTGCGGTATTGCCTGCGTCCTTCCATCTTCAACACAGTATTCATAGTTTAATCCATGCACTCTACAACTGGATCTATGGTAGCGGTGACATTTGAAGTAGCAAAAAGTAAATATGTGTCAAATTTTGAGGTTACTGTGTGGATCTGTGTGTGTGTGTGTGTGGCTCTGTGTGAGTGGGGGTGGCTCTGTGTGTGTGTGTGTGTGTGTGTGGGTGGCTCTGTGTGTGTGGGGGAGGGTCTGTGTGTGTGTGGGTGGCTCTGTGTGTGTGGCTCTGTGTGTGTGGGTGGCTTTTTTGTAGGTCTCTATCTCACTACATCACAACATCACTCTATGCTTATATATCACTACCTCACAACATCCCTCTCCCTCACTACCTCACTCTTTCACTACCTCACTCTCTCTATCTCACTACCTCACTCTCTATCTACCTCACTCTCTATCTCACTACCTCACTCTCTATCTACCTCACTCTCTCTCACTACCTCACTCTCTATTTCAATACCTCACTCTCTCTCTCTAGCTCACTACCTCACTCTCTCTCTGCTAATGCAAGAGGTATCACATATGCAAAAACAATAATGAGCAATACCAATAGCTCTACCTATAATATTGCCGAGACCATTGCATTGTAAATGCTTGTTATTCTTCCCACTAGAGCCTTTATCAGGGGCAGTGGGTCAGTCCGCTGCAGCCAGTGGCTAACATGACTGTGAGTGGTGACGTTCTGCCCTTTTACAATAAGCACATTTGCACGCAAAGTAGTCCCCTATAGTACCAGGGACTCCTATGGCACTGGGTGCTTTTTTAGACCAAAAAATAGTTTTGCTTTTAGCCAGCTTTTTGGGGGGAACTGACAAGGCTCGGGCAACTTTCTCAACAATTAAGTTTTGGAAAAACCATGACAAAAAACAAAACAAGCATTTACAATGCCAAAAGGATGTCACCCAATGTCAGGCCTATTGGGTTTGCCATTGGTTGTTGAATGTTTGAAGTTGAACACATGACATTATTTCTGTCAGCTATCCTCCTCCATTAGGGATTCTCTTGCACAGCACTGGCCCAGATTTTTATTTTGGAATAAGGTTGTTATCCATTGCTATTGCCTGTGTTCTCTGATTTACATCTCCCCTATTTTCAGTTCTTTATAATTTTACTTTCCTCACCATAGCAGATATGTCCTCCTTTTTAGGTCTCGCCTGACCCAGCGCATGCGCTGGTCTGTCAAGACCTATTGAGAGGGCTCCAAAAAGTGCTACCAGGCCAGCCTAGAGCTACAGTGCATGTGCGCGGGCGCGCGCGCCGCGCTTTACCGCGATTACTTTAACTTTCGCGGCCGCACGGCCTCTTTGATGTTTGATCGTGATCACTTTCGCTGCCGCACGGCCGCTTGGCATAGCCAATAGGTCTCGCTTTTGGGACCTTATAAGTATTTACTTATGCAACTGTTGCATGGCTAAACACTTATACGGTCCCAAAGGCGAGACCTATTGGCTATGCCAATGCTTGTTTGATTTGCTTTCTTCCCTCAGATAATGAGTGTGTGTTCGCTGGTTACCCATAGTTGAAACCGTAACGTCAATACTTTATTGATCAATGCTACTGATTTGTGGCCACTTCCCATTACTATTAGCTGATGCTTTCCTGAAATCGTCAGGTTTGTTTTATTTTTTCAAAAGACCCAGCCTCCATTTTCACCATCAATTTTAGTTCACTGATACACTTGGAAGATGTAACTTTTGGTTCAGCATTTTCCCCTTTTTCCCCATATACCTCGAAATGGTCATGTTCAGTTTTTTTCTGCAGGGACATTTTTGGGGTTCCTGGATTCCTAGTAATTTGGCTCAAACACAATTATAGCTAAATGGTACTTCTCACGCTCCTAATGAAGCGAGTTGGTACTTGCCTATCACCGTTGTTAATTAAACTATGCAATTATAGCCATTTCTGTGTATAAATAAGTTTATCTACTGTAAAGTTTACAGCGTTAAACTTCTCTCCTGTACAATCGACTGCATTTTTCTTTGTTTGCTGGAGTTAACCACAATCTTCGGCCCACGCACCCTTGTCATTGACATCATCAGATACGTCATCCTCAATGGAGATCACCCAAATACTGATTTTAATATAATTTCTCTTGGGGCGGTTAAACGTGTTTCTATCTGCTGGGGAATGTAGATATTTATTGTTCCTACTATAATGTTATGAGTGCACATTGGGATTACTGTCTGCCGGCCTGCGGTGTTGGTGCCAACGTGAGAAACATTTAAACAGTGTCACAACGCGTTTGTAGATCGCCGCAATGTCGGCAATCTTTATTACAGCTGGGATTTTTTTTTTTTTTTTTTTTTAGGTCTGCACAAATGTGCTTTTTTTGCAACCTTTGCAAAAGTTTGTAGCAACGTTGAATTAGTTAGTGAAGGTTAATTCGTGACATTAGCATGCACATCGTGACACTGACAAAATATTCTTTTTGGCCGCTAAAACTGTTCTGATCGGCATACTTTGCAGTTTCTAGTTAGGGTTCTTTTCCTCTTCAACGCCATTGTGGGAAGGAAATCTGAACATAAAGTAAACCTGCAGCGAAAAAAATATACATTCGTTTTCTAAAATGGAATTATATTAAAAACCTGCAAGGAGTGGGAATTGCACTCAGCTGTCCTGTTTTTTGTCTTGGCTGTTGTAATTAGCGTGTAAGTAATCTCCCTATGGAAGGAAGAAATGTTTGTGAAGACAGATAGTGTGAACAGGAAACTTTATAACCTTTGAAAATAACAAACATCTTCGTGAAAACTTTGCAGACAACACACAACTTTGGAACGCCCCTAATTTCAAAGCCCTGCTTCATGGAGGAGGATTGTGAGGTTTGAAAGAAAATGTAAGGCAGGGCTTTTTTAAAAAAAAAATAATAAGAGTTTTATATAGCGCGAACTTGACTCGAATCGGGTATCAGAGCGCTTTACATTGCACCAGTTGCGTTACATGATCTATATCTGCTGCCTTCTTCTTATCCATGGTGTTGTAGGCATGTTCTTGTTTTTGGTTGTAAAACGTATCTTGTTTTTTTCTGCAAATCTATTTAGAATTCAACCCATAGTTTCTGCTTTAGAGGAATAAACAGTGCTTCCCATCTGATTTACCTGTGTTGTGAAACAGCGCCTCCTAGTGGCAATCCAGTATATTACAAGTGTGCACAATGTGTGAAAAGGAAAATAAAGTCGAACGCAATCTAAAACCTTTATTGTTGCCAACATCATTGGGGAGAGCAGCAATGTAATAAATACAATTTTTCTAAAAATTGTATCATCAAATATCGCATCCTCAAACATGGATTTCTAAGGAAACACTATATTTAACTCCATATTCTCAGCCTTGCACATGCTTCACTGTTCGATCACCTGTTTGTCATCCCTATCGAGAGCTGCAAGTGTGGTTCTGTTCTGTGCGTTGCTGCAACAGTTGCAGGTAATGTTTTTATTACTTACTGGTAATTCCATTACTCTGAGTCCATTATCCCTCACTCTAGTCCTTACTCTATGAGACGGATGCACTAAGTAGATACAGTCTATGACGCTGCAAACAATCATCCATGAAGTAATTCCGCTTCTCCTGCTTCAGGTGGAGAGCTCCCATAGTAGGACCGCATACACTCAACAAAAGATGACATAATTTAGCTGAAAAGTGAACATCTTTCCTCAAAAATCACGATCGGGCTAGCTAACTAGTAGGTAGGTGAGAGGCCAGAAATAGCAACTACAGTGAGAAGAATCAACCCAGAGTAATGAACATAGGTAAGTAAAAACACACTACTTTGCAGCAGTGAGCTGTCTGTACAGCCTGAGGGGCCATGCTCCCCACCTTTTTCTAAGCTGGCAAGAAGAGGTGTGTCAGGCTGAGAAAAGGTCATCCTGACAGACACTCTTCTTGTTCAGGCCTGGCAGCCAGGAGCTAGGCATGCGCTAAATGTGTATGCTAATGGCAGTCTGAGCTGGACTTTGCCGGGCTGTGGATTTCACAGCCCTGTGGGCATGACCTCCTCAGCCTGGCAAAAGTGCCTTGAGGCCCTCCCCCTTGTGACGAGGAGGAATCTCACCGATTGCCTCTGACCTGGGTGCTTCAGTTTTAAGCCATGAAGTGCCCAGTTTTAAGTGTCAATCAGTGACGCCTTTTCACAGAGTGTGGTGGTGTCAGCAGGCTCACTGACTGCATCCCACTCTATGACGAGTTTGGGACTGCTGCCTTCCCCCATTGTCTGACCTTAGCAGCAGTACCCAACCCTCCTGGGACCTCCGAGGCTTCCCACTCGGAGAGCTGCAGTTAAGGTAAGTTTTATGTGTTTTTTTAATGCCTGGTGTGTGCATGACTGTATGTATGAATGTACGTGTATTTGTTAGTGAGTATTGTGAATGGGTGGGCATGCATGTGTGAATGCATATATGTGAGTGAGGTGTATGTGTGTGTGTGTTCCCCCACCCCCTCCCTTGTAAAATTACTACCCGCCACTGCTTCTTTGTCCACTTTCTTGCTCATCATTTCTCTCTTTTTTATATATTTTTATTAGAAGAGAGTAGCAACATGATCAAAAAACAGCTATTAGTGTGTTACAAAATGATATATGTGAGAAATTCATACATTTGATAAAAAACTTCATATACATTTCATGTACATGTAAAAAGACAACACAATTAGGCAGATGGATAAGATACAATAAAACATCAAGTAAGCAGGTAAGATGGAGCTTAATATAATGAGCAATAGTGTTCTCCTGCGGCTTGCTCATGTCAATCCTACCAGGACTACAGGACCTGTCAGCCCTCTCGCATCTGTCCAAGGCAAGCCACTCCCTCCCACCACTATGCCTTGTGAGCCACCTGCTCATTGCAGCCCAAATCTTACGACCTCTCCTGCTGGGGCGCCTGCCCTTACAATTATATAAAGATTATTCAAGGTTATATATAGCAAGTAAGCGACCCAGCCAGGCCTGATAGGAGGGGGGGGGGGGGCGGCTTAACGTCTTTCCACTGTGTAGCAATAGACAGCTGAGCAACAGTGACCACAATAAAAGGGAATTTCATCTGGGAATTATCAAGTTGCACATTGTTGTCATAACCCAGAAGCATCAATAATGGGGTTATGCAGACTCTCCTACCTAGTGCCTCATGCAGAAACTCCTCGATCCTTTCTATTAAGAAGGACAATTTCCCAGAGCTAAAAAACATGTGTATCAGATCAGCTGGCCCATGAGTGCATCTAGGGCACTTATCATCCCCCCTCCTTCCTCAACTGAAAAGCTTAGCCGGAGTAAAATAAAGGTTAAAAATGGTTTAATAATGCTGAGCTTTTAGGTTGGCTGAGAGAAAAATTTCAGAGCCTAGTGCAATTGACCGATATAGATAAACGTCGAGATCTCCCAATTTCCTAGCCCAGTTGGCTTCAACCTTCTGTAAGTCATCGGGGATTTTATCCACTAAGGTTTTATAGATATGTTTTATCTTAGATTGGGGACAGGTAACCACTTCCAGAAGTGGGATTTTGATTAGGGAGAGTTTTTCGGCCTTAAATTGGATTAAAAGATTAGTAATCAGAATATATTTAAAATGTGATCCAACAGTTACACCCCTGCCGCAGGTCTAAAAACTAACAAATTTGGTTAGCCTGGTATAGATCCACAATTCTAATTATGCCCTTTTGTTCCCATTGCCTACCCATCGCATCATAGGCCATTGCAGGAAACTGAGGGGATCGCCACAGAGGTGAATATCCATTATAGGTGGGTTTCTGCATAAGTTTCACAACTTTAGACCACACTTTCCAGACCGCTATCACACACTTGAACCATGTTTTTTTATAGTAGCTGGCCTCGAGTTGTCCCAGAAGCATACCACGTGCCAACCGGCCCATGGCCAACTCATATATAGTAGGGATAGCCGTACAATACTCCTGGTCCCTAATGCTTGTAGCAGCATTTTCTGATGAAAACAAATCCGCCATCTGCTGTAGGAAGGCAGCATAGTAATAGCATACCAAGTTGGGAACCGCCGACTCTCCACTTTCTTGCAGTAGAGTTAATAACCTTAAAGATCACCGAATTTTCTTTTATCACCAGACGAAATTAATACAAATAGAGTCTAGTTTCTTCAAAAAGTGGCCTTCAATCTCCAGGGGGATGGAGCGGAAGATATACAGGATCGTAGGAAGAATCATCATTTTAAGAATATTGCATCTTCCTATTATCGAAAGATGGAGCCTATCCATACGTTTTAATTCCGTACTAATCTTAGTAAGCATAGGACTCGTATTTATTGACCATGTAGAGCTCACCCTGACCCCAAGGTAGACTGCTGTGTCTAGTCTTCGGGGATCCGAAAGCAGAGTATTGGAACAACACAATCTGAGGTTTCCCCGCATTCAATAGATATGCTGATTTTCTGCCATATTCCCCAGCCAATCTTTCTATTTCTAACATCGCAAACTCCAGATCTGAGGTCACAACAGCGATATCATTGGCGTAAGCCATTACCTTGGTATCAAATCGGTTATAACATATTGGCTTTATTATCCGATTTTGAAGGGTTTGCTGGATAAACGGATTGACATATAGAGCAAATAAAATTGGAGAATTGGGGCAACACTGTCTTGTCTCCCTGGCAACCTGAATATGGCCTGACTTCTGGCCCATGATTTGTAGCTTGGCGTAGGGTCTAAAATACGTCACACATATGGCCGTTATAAGACCCCGGCCAAACACATTTTGTGTCAAGATTCCCCATAGGTACTACCAGGACACTCGATCAAAGGCCTTTTCTGCAGCCAGGAGGATCATAGCCATCCTCTCTCCTTAAGGGCTTCTGCTATGTCAAATAAAGCTATGGCCTGCCTGATATGATCCGTAGTACTTCTCAGACGTGTTGCCAGGGGGAGACAAGGTGAGCTATGATCCTACCTAACCGAGATGCTAAAATGTTAGAATATAGCTTGGCATCTGAATTGATAAGGGATATAGGCCAGTAGGATGCCGGATTGTCTGAGGGTTTATCTTTTTTTTTTTTAAATTACTATATCCATTCCTTGCCAGGAATCCGGGGGAATCCCACTATGCTGTACCCTATAAACAGATCTAAGAGTAGGGGTGTTATCTTCACCTGTATTACCTTATACAATTCTAGCGGAATTCTATCAGGGCCTTCCGCTTTTCCAGAGGCCATACAGTGTAGAGCAGTTACAACTTCCTCCTGGGAAATATCCGCCCCAACTTCTGTCGCATTTCTTCGTCGAGCCCTTGTGAGTCCCCCATAGTGCCCCATAGTGCTTTCAATCCAATTAAGAGAAACAGGGCTAGTATCATCCTGCCGGTATAGGTCCTGATAAAAGCATTCAAATACTTTAATAATATCTTTTGAACTTGTAACATACCGTCCATCCTGCCCTTTAACTCCAGAGATATCCTAGTTGGCTTCTGCCTTGTACGAAGTGCTAAGAGCTTGCCCACAGATTCACCATACTCACAACTTTCGTTTTTATGCGCCTGATACCCTGCAGCACTCCTCCTGTTATAATAGCTACTAATTTCAGCTTTAGTGATCACTATTTCTTGACGCAATGTCATCACCTGTTGGTTTTGGCTGAATGCTAGCGTATGCGCCTTTTCTAAAGCCACTAGCCTTCCAATCGGCCATTAATTTCATCCTTTTACAATAGTCTGCTCTTACCGACAAAACTAATGTCCTCACCTCTTAAGCCAGCCTTAAAACTATCCCAAACCATGCCACGTGAATCGCTCTAGTAATTTCTCTATGAAGTATAACAAAACTTAAGAAGCCAGGCAGATTTGGAATAAAAGAACCATATACAGTAAACTGCCAAACCATACTTAAATACGGCAAAGAGCTTCCTAGATATTCCGTCATAACAGAGAGAACTCTTGCTCTTAATACATCTTTAGGCTGACCAATATGCTGAAGTCTGTAATGTTTGATATTTACCAAGGGACAGGCCAACCAGCCATTCTACAGGTCTCAACCAATGATGCACCCAGCAATTCTGGCCTGAATGCAGCCATACTTCTAATAGATCTTACCAAACACTTAAAGGAAAAGAAAACCCTTGAATCCGGTAAACCACTCGAATCAAAGATTTGGTTCATAGGCTCAAGGTTTCAGTAGAATATTTATAACCTCCTTTTTACTGATCCAAAGAGAACAAAAAGTGCATCTGACTGCCTACAACATTACACCCTCTCCAAGAAAATTAAGAGTGTTCTTCTAACATCTTCAAAATGCAGATTGACTTCTTCAGGGGAAAAAGAAGAAATAAAAAATGTGTCAAAATGATCTTGAAACCTTGAGAATGAAGGTAGGACCCGATCTAAAAATTAACTTACCAGGATTGGAAACATCCTAAGGAAAGGATGTCTAAAAGGAAGAGAGACTAGTTCACTTACCTCATAGCTGTGGTGACTGCTATCAGAAAAAAACGTTTAGAGTGTATGCAGAAAATAAATTTATAGTAAAAGATCAGAGGGATATTTTTTCCACACCTCTAAAACCAAAAGAAGACCACAACTAGGAGCTAATAGGTTCAAAGGGGGATGAACAGAAGCTTCACAGACCTTGACTCTAGCCCACGGTTGCCTAAATGCCCTAATAGCACACCCATAAACTCTTCAGGCTAGGTAGACTGCCTCATGAAGAGAAGACAGAATAATTGTCACCTCCATATTAGGAGTATCAAAATGTATTTCCTCACACCATGCTCTAAAGATTTCCATTGATGGGCATAGGTCTTTATGGATTGATTGCCTTCGGGAAGCCTGTACTGCCAATGCTAACTCCAGACAATGCCATTTTTAGGTCGAGCCTAGACAGTGCATGCGCTGTCAGGATGACCTGTAGTGGGGGGAAAAAACTTATGAAGGACTTATGTCCCATCTGCTGCCTTCCCATTGATTCAATCCATCGTTGCTCTTCTTTGCTGCCTGCTCAATGGTTCAAGCAGTGATATGTCACTTCCGTTTTTTTAAGAGCAACACCGCCCAACTACAGTTACCTTCCACTTTTATTCTTCCTCTCTTGTTCTGGAGTACTCCTTTTTCCTGTTTCGGAGCATCATGACTTCAGCTGCAGCCACTTTGCTTTTCACCCGTCACGTCACGTAAGTGAAATCCTTTTTTTTGTCATTTTAATTTTTTAGCGCGCCATGCATAGTTTCAGTTTCACAATTGCGGCAGCGGCCGCTGCACAATTTCCCTGATTTCGGGATGACACCCAGTTGTGATTCCATATTGAATTGAACAGCAGTGTTTGACTTTCACTGTTTTGTTACTGCTCAGGTGTAATTGGCATTGTTATGCCTGCTGAGCTTTGCAGTGTAGAGTGAAATGGCGGCCGAAGCATCGCTTTCAGACAGCACTACACAGCACGGATTCATAGGGCCATGTTAGTCTGGCTTGGAAAGGGGTATTTCTGGACCAGCTCATCTGCCCATAAGAGAGCCATGGAGCGTTGGGCATTAAAATGCCACCACTCGCCGCTCCCTGGCAAGCACCCTTGATTAGCCGCGATGTGACTGTTACTTAATTCAAGCAACCACCTCTGTGTGCAGAGTGAAATGGCACGAGACAGAACGGCCTGCCCTGCGCTGCATACAGTGGTTTCTCCTGCCTCCCCAGTAGTCATGTGCACGGTGTGTGCAGCCCGCCAGACCGGCGCAGTTGCTTCTGGAATGCCTACGTGTGCCACAGCAATGCTTGCTGCCTGCCTCTGCACAGCATATCTCATTGCCTGCGCGGGTACTAGATATCTGTATGCAGCGCCAGGCAATTATTCCCCGGGCAGATGATAATGCGTTTTCTGCATGCACAGCCAGCCCTAGATCGTGCTGATGCCCTCATTTCATCTATAGGCAGTATATGGAGGAGCAATGCGTGCAGAAAGGCAGGAAAACATTGTGGTGATGCTTCATAAAAAAAAAAAACACGCTGCTCTAATTGAAAGTTTGAACCGGAGCAACTGCCGTCCTTAAGCACCAGGTATTCTCGAGCATTGCAGCTATTGCTGCCACAGTGGATGATGGGGGTAGGCTACCCAGCCTTTGTCCCTTTCAACATGTATTATTGGTGACTTGGCATATAGTGAGGGGTATATGTTAGGTCTGTGGGTGACTTTTATTCTTCTTTCAATGTATAAACACATTTGCTGTCTTAGTGCAAGATCAGCGTCTCGTGACCATGTCCGGTTCTCTATGCCCATTCATTCCTCTGTGCGGTGATCGTTATGACTACCATCATGTATGAGTCCCAGTAATTTGGTTTATGGTAACACCGGTTATTTGCTGTGCGTAGAAACGACAGAAAAGTGTGTGAAGTACTGTAGGAAAACATATTCTGGTTTAATCTGGCGAATGCAGTGGCTGAAATCTTGACATAAAATGCCCCTGGTCCTCTCCCATCCAAAGCTTGTTCCGGTTCCCCATTGCAAAAGGACACATGTGCTTCTCAAAGCGCCTCTCAGATGGAACGCACTACGAGTCTCAATCCGATTTTAATCAGATTTTAATCACAACCTATCTGTTCTGAATTCTCTGTTCATCCTCTCCTACCGACCAGAGAGTGCCATAAAGCATTCCAAGTTTGTAATGGTCAGCTTAGAGGAGGAGCACGTGGGAGCACATTAACTCATTTTTGTAATTCTTTACCTGAGTATAATATTAGAGAATGTGTGCGTGCTTCTTTTTTTCAGTGTGGAATTTATCTTTGCTTTGCTACCAGAGGTTCTACTTTTTAAACTATTAAACTAAACTACTACTATATACTTCTTTTTATTTTATTAAAATGACCTTTTCCTCGGTTACTCCTGTGCCCACTCTCTATTGCTCCTCTCTCTCCTAGTCTTCACTCTTCCACCCTTTCATCCATTGCTCCCTTCCTCCATTTGCGGGCTATTATTTAAATATTTTTTAAAAGGAGGTTGTTTTACATTTTTTCAGGTTTATCTGGTGTCTGTCGTTTTACTGCCGGCTCGCTCTGTAGTGCGCTCTTTCTTATACCTTTGGGTCAAGTTCGCGCTATATAAAACTGTGAGAGAAAAAAAGTATTTGCAATACAATATGTCTCACATTACTAAATGTTTGAGCTATTGGTGTTACATTATTATTAGCAACGCCAATAGTCAAACCTTTAGTAATGCGAGACCTATTGCATTGCAAATGCTTGTTGAAGGCCTGCCAGCTCAAACTCCAGGCCATTAAGTGATGATGAGTCAGTGTTTCATTAGGTGGCATTGGAAATGCCAGAGGGAACGAGGGACAGCTTTGTACACTGCAAAACATTGCCTTTTTCTCAAAAGGGCCCCAGTGCAGGTTTCTCACTCTGGCCACCAGGAACAACCCACACTCCTACACCTGCCAGCGTCTTACAATGCCCATGAATGTGTGCTCCTTATGCAGCCTCCTCATGCCCTGTTCTTATCCTGCTCACCAGTGACAGCTCGTCACACTATCCATCAGCGTATTTTAAAAATGACTATGCAGCTCATGCCACAAAGTGAATTGTTGCCTAGTGCTTAAAGAATAGGCATTATTAATAGCCAATTCAATGGTACTTATGTTATTGACTTTGCACTGATGAACGCTCAGTGGCTGCTGCTGTAATTGGGATCTGTGACATATAGATAGTGGTGCCGGTAAACTCCACTACATAGTGTAGGCAGAGTTTTTGCCAAACTCCACCCTCCAAGCGGAGTGCGGAGTGACAAAACTCTGTGAACGCCACCAGCGGAGCGGAGTTTACCGCCCACCGCTAACCAGCACATGTCTTACCTTTCACATGCACTACACCCTGCCCATAGGGCTACCTTGGGCCAACCTTAGGGGAGACTTATATGTAATAAAAGGGAAGGGTTAGGCTTGCCAGGTCAACATGGCAGTTAAAAACTGCGAGTGCAGACATTGCAGTGGCACGTGTGAGACACATTTGAAAGACTACTTGTGTGAGTGGCACAATCAGTGCTGCAGGCCCACTAGTAGCATTTGATTAACAGGCCCTGGGCACATGCGGTGCACTTTACTAGGGACTTACCAGTAAATCAAATATGGCAATCATGGAAAACCAATAATAACACAATTTACAGTAGGAGCACTTGCACTTTAGCACTGAATAGCAGTGAAAAAGTGCGCGGAGACACTAAACCAGCAAAAATGAAGTCCAGCATCAAAAACAGGTGATCAGAAAGCAAAAAGACAGGGGAAACACACCAAAAGATGCCAGATCTAACACACTGCATAAAACCTGATGGGCACAAAATGCTCTTTCTCATTTGCGCACTGGCACAAAATAAATGTGCATGAGTTGCAGCAGAACTCCTCATCGAATTCACAGACAATCCTGATGGGTGTGCATACATGTAAAAATCTTGACACTAGATGATTTTGAAAAAACTATCACAGCCATTAAGTTTCCCTTTTGAAGTTCATTGAGGCAAGGCAATTTTAGGCAGGAGACAGAAAAATAAAGCCATTTTTTATTTTAATAAATTGGGAGTCTTCCGCCTTAGTCGGGTCTCTTGGCATGTATGGATGTGCAGTGTTCCTTCTATGTCACGTCCCACCACAGGAACTGAACTGTGTCTAGGCAAGTGGAATGCCCTCCACCTCAACCACAGGCTGCATTGCGAGAATGTCAAGGAACTAAACAGGCTGATGGCCCCCAATACTACAATATTTCTCCTTTTCCTATGACACAATACCGGGTACCTAAATCTCGTCCCATACGCTGAAGGAGCTAATGGATAAAACCTGTTATAGTCACTGCCAGTGCTGTTTTAAAGCATGGACACGCTGGACAGTTGCCTGGGGGCCCCACAAGCATAGGAGCCCCATGCAGACCAGAATTTAACACTAATTTTCCGTGAAACATTATTATTCCTGTGAGTGGTTATGTGGGCAGGGTCCAGTGCACTGCTTTGCCCGGGAGCCTATAATGCTGTTAAGATGGCCCTGGTCAGTGCCCCGCAACTCAGCTAAGAGAATTAAATAAATTGCGCTTCAAATGGAGGGCGAGGAAAGGGACAGAGAGATAATACATGAGGCTATTGCGTGCATACCTGAACAGAGTGTGCATACAAGGTTGCAGAGGGACCCTTGAATGAAGGCCGTTCACACAATATTTATCAGGTAAAATTGATGTGACCTCAGCGCACCATGAGAGCTGCAGATACCAGTTTATTTCTCACATCTTCATTTTTCATTTATTTGCATTGATTAAAGTCACTGTCCGCTTGAGAAGTCTTTTAATGGCAGCTTTCACAGTTTTTACTGCTCATTAGAAAGGCTTATCTCTTTACCTTTTTTCAACATACTGCTTGTGAAGTTGCTTAAGGAATCGAAATGGCATAACAACATATGCATCGTGATGCATACGCACTGGCCTCTGAAAGCAAATTAATGCAGATATCACACAGGTGGTTTGGCAGCACTTTTACATTTGGCACTATATTCTACAAAAGGCATGAAGTGTCGTTCACTTATGTGGCCCAAGTTCATTCTGCTTTTTGTAGTTCAAATGTATTTTCCCCAGAGTTACATCTTCTATTTCGGCTGTCCTGAAAACATATTTTTTCTTTCTTAGTCATTCAAAGAAGACGACCTTTTGGAGTGACAGGGCCTTTTTCAGTGACAAAAACATCTAAAACGGGAATATTCAGGGAATATGTATACACAAATGGTACACTTAGAAAGAAGTGTGTCGTGTTTGCGCTTTTACTAATTGAGAGTTGAACATTAAAGGACCAATGAAATGAAATGAAAGGTGTTGCTTGGATAGTGCATCTGTCACTCCTAACGGAGTCTCCTGGCGCTGTAAATGACAAAGATCAGCTGTGTAGACCAATTCACAAAGAAATTCATGAGTAAGTGAACCAGTACTCCTGTTGTACTAGTTCACATACCGATAAATGCCTTTGTGAATTGGCCCCGGCTGTCATTGAATAACCATGACTAATTTCTAAGAAGTGACTGCATAGCGTATCTTTCTCACTTCCACTACCACTAAAGATTTTTGTCCTTTCATTACAGACAGCTTCATTTGTACTACATGGGCAGTGAGTGCATTTCCTGCTCCTTCCTCTGCTATGTGTGCAATTAGAGCACCATGTCATGTTGCATCAGGCAAAGCAGTGGCCATCTTGAAAGGACCAAAAATGTTTTGTTTTAGACTGTTAAGATAGTCGGTCTCAGCTGTTGGTTTTGCCAATGATGGGGCATTTTAAAAGTATCCTGCTTTGGCAAAGCCAGGAGCGGTGACCACAAAGCATTGACAAAGCAAGACCAATTGGCTTTTGAGAAATGCTTTTTATTATTTATTAAATGAGCCACTTCTTCAGCAATATCGATAATTCTTTATGTGGAACTCTTTTTCTAGCAAACTACTTTTTATAGCAATCTAAATAAAATTAGGGGCAATTTTTAAGCCAAATCATGTACCTTTGCTGCTGAGCCAGTTTGAGTTTCTTTCACTTTCAGACTTGTACAAAATGTTCACAAGTAGCGGCTTGGACTGACCCCATGTCCTCTGGCCACTCTCATCTACTAGCGTGTTACATAATAATAATAATATTAATACAGATGCTTGTAGAGCGCGAACAGCTACCTCAGGTGAGGTGTCCCGGCGCTAGCGAGTCCTACAGCCAAGAGCGAGTAGTCAGGGGGAAGCTCAAGATTATTGCATAAAGAGCCAAGTTTTTAGGAGCTTCCTAAAGCTAGCTTCTGTAGTGGCAGATTGGATGGCAGGGGGCAAGGTATTCCATAGTTTAGCCGTGCCGGCAGAGAAGGACCTGCCTCCAAGTCTAGCTTTCCTCACACGCGGAGTAGTTAGCTTGAGCAAGGAGTTTGAGCGCAGCTCTCGTTTTTGGTGGTAACGGGGAAGTCGAAGTTTTAGATAGTTGGGACACGTGCCTTTTAGTGCTCTGAAAGCCAAGGTAAGCACCTTGAACTTAATTCTGCTTGCCACTGGCAACCAGTGCAGCTTGTGCAGATGCGGAGAGATATGCTGCCTGAAAGGGGCACGTTTTCTCAATCTCGCAGCCGCATTCTGCACGATCTGTAAGCGTTGCACCGCATATTTGGGCAGACCAAGAAAAAGGCCATTAGAATAGTCAAGTCGAGATGTGATTGTTGCGTGAACAACCGTTTTTCGACACTCGACTGGTAGCAGGGGCAGAAATTTTCGCAAATTTCTGAGTTTGTGCAGGCAGCCAGCGGTAAGCTGTTGTATATGCGGCAAGAAAGACAAATTCTCATCCCATCTTACTCCTAGATTTTTTGCATGGGTTCTGGGAGATGGGGCAGGGCCCATTTCCGTTGGCCACCACAGGTCCGGAGGGGGGTGTTTGAGATTTCCAAAGAATAACACCTCTGTTTTGCTCGCATTCATTTTGAGTTTATTAGTGTTCATCCATTTGGCCACGTCTCGAAGACAGCCCCTGATTTTACTAAAAGCTGCCTCTGACGTGGCTGTATAGGGGAAGACCAATTGAGTGTCATCCGCGTATGATATTGCCTTGACCCCCCATTTAGCAATCAAGGTGAAAAGCGGGGCCAGATAGACATTGAACAGCAGAGGGCTGAGTGCCGACCCCTGTGGGACACCACACCGGAGGCCTTTAGGTTCAGAAGAGAAGGGGCCCAGAGCCACTTTCTGGGACCGATCTGTGAGGTAGGAGTGTAGCCAGTTAAGAGCTTTGTCTCCAAGGCCGATGTCCTTAAGTCGAATCAGCAGTCTGCTATGATCTACCGTATCAAAAGCAGCGGATAGATCCAGGAGCACCAGCATAGCTGATGCCCCTGAATCTAAGGACCACCTGATTGACTCGGCAACCTCAATGAGGGCCGTCTCGGTGCTAAAGCCGGCCCTAAAGCCAGACTGAGTTTCATGTAGGGCACCGCTTACTTCAATAAAGCTGTTAAGCTGCCGTTGGATCAGTTTTTCGAGCATTTTGCCAGGGGCTGCTAAAAGGGAGATGGGTCGGAGATTGCTCAGATCATCCGGCGCGCCTTGGGTTTTTTTTTTCAGCGGGAGAAGAGTGGCCTGTTTCCAGCAATCTGGGAACATGCCTGTTGTAATGGACATGTTCCATATGTGTAAGAGGGGAACTGCGATTGCGTCAGACATTAATTTCCACAGTTTAGGTGGGCATGGATCATCAGGTGCCCCAGATTTGCATTTTTTTATTTCTTTCAATGCCTCAGAGAGGGTGATGGGCTGAAATTGATTTAAGGAGGAAGCGGGTGGCTCAGAAACTCCCAGCTCATCCATAGATGTCGGCTCGGGGTTCGTAAAAGTACCATACACTTTTAATATTTTGGTGTCAAACAAATCTGAGATGGTTTCACAGAGTCTTGCGGATGGGATAATATCCGTCTCGATGGCTCTGGGCTTGAAGAAAGATTTAACAATCTTAAAAACTTCTTTACTTGATTGTTCCGCCTGCTGGATGGAGGTCGCAAAGAAGATTTTTTGGGCTTTTTTTATGGATAAATGTAAGGCATGGAGGGCTTTTTTATAGCTGGTTTTGGCTGATTCGCAATAATTTGCTCGCCAAAGGCGCTCCAGCTTTTTGCATTTACTTTTTTCGGCCATCAGCTCAGGGGAGAACCACGGAGCAGAGGGAGATTCTCTGCGCGACGTAGCGATTCTGGCCGGAGCGATAGAGTTCACTACATTGCCAATCCACGAGTTCAGTGATGCAGCATCGGAGTTTACATCCGAGGTAAGGGGAAGGGGGTTTGCTCGAAGGGCCGGGCATAGAGTGTCCGCTGTTAAATTATCCCATTTTCTCCGCACATAGGAGCGTTTCCCTGTGATCTGAGACTGTGAGGAGAGTGAGATGGAGATAGTGATTAAGTAGTGATCCGTCCAGAGCAGTGGTATCGGAGAATTAGCTTTTGTGTTCGATATGTTGGAAAAGAAAAGGTCCAGCATATGCCCCACCCGATGCGTGGGGCCTGCAATAGCTTGAGTTAGATTGGCCGATTGCAAGGTTGAGATGAGGTGAGTAGCCTGTGGACAATCAGGGTTGTCGGCGTGAAGATTAAAATCACCGGCTACGATATAATGCGGGTGGGCTAGAGAGTTTAGGACTATAAAGCCCACAAGCACACTCAAAGATGATGACGGGCAGTCCGGGGGTCTGTAGATAATTAGGCCTGTAAGAGACAGTTGGGGGGTAGTTTGGAGGCAAAAGTGTAACCCCTCTGTACCTGGGAATGTAGTAGGAGTGGAGGACAACAATGTGTATTTCTCGTTGTAGATGAAAGCCACTCCACCACCTCTTCGGCCTTCCTTTCTATTAGAGAAGCTCAGTTTAAAGCCTGGCGGGATTGCTAGCGAAATGGATGCCATGTTGTCCTCATTGAGCCATGTCTCCGTAAGGCACAAGGCATCCCAATTAGAGTCCGCTCTTAGTAAGCATAAATCATCAGCATGCTTGGGAAGGGATCTGCAGTTCAGTAGACCGATCCTAAGTTGGGTAGAGGAGGTGTTGCGAGATGGTTTACTTGCTTTTTTGAGAGGTGATACTATTTGGGGAGAGACGATGCCAAGAGACTTTTGGCAGCGTGGGCAGTGGGGCGGGAGATCCTGAGTCGTCAGATTGAGCTCAGGCGACTGACAGGGAGTGGCAGCGTTCAGTGACCGTAGCTCCGCACTGGACCAGACAATCCTTTGATTGTGTGAATGGACACAGGCAGCATGGCTGGCGCTGGACGCGATCCGGTCGCGGACGGGCGCAGACGGGCTTGCCTTAGGCGTGCCTTCGGCGCGCAAACGGCGCGCCCGCTGCACCCGTCCGCTGCGCTTCCGGGGGAAGCACATGTTTTTATGTTGGGGGGTGTGGCCTGAAGGGGGGTGGGCGTGGCCGCAGTCTTCCCCTCACCCAGCGCCGGTGTGTCAGAATCCCTCGTGAGCGCTCAGTCGGCTCGTTGGGAAAGTGCACGTGATAGCAGCAAGGTGTTTGTTAAAAGCACAAAGTTATTACACAAACAAAGCTTAAAATGCAGTTTTTAAAAACCTCCCGGCTTTTCGCCTCAGGAGCTTGCAGGACTTGGCAGGTGAGAGCTGTGGGGCGGTGGGTCCGGGTTGGGGGGATTCAACAGACGACCACAAAGGAAAATTAAATAAATAATGAATTTCCCCTCGTTGTTGTCTACTGAAATCCCCCCCACTCAGCCCCACTGCTCCTACGTGCATGGGCCATGGCTGCATCTACGCCATGAGTTCATCAAAGCTAGTCAGTATCAAGAAGAAGATGGTGCACGTACCACGCAAAGAAGGAGTGTGCTGTAGGACGCCATACTCAGTGTGTAGCTTGATGGCCTCATGACCTCAGTCCTATTAGCATTTTAGCAGTCAAGGCCACACTCAGTGGTATTCAGCAATCTGTGCAGAGTGTCAAATGGAAGGGGCAGTGATGGGGTTGTTGAGTTCTGCACTGAGGAAAGGATGTCAAATTTGGGCTTTTATGTGAATAACAGGAAGGATGGACATGCCTTAATATCAGTCCTTTCCAAGAAGGTGGCCTGCTTATGGCTATCTGAATGATCTCATTCCATTCTAAGATGAAGTGAAGTCTTTTCCGGTGATGTCAGTTCCTGTTTGAATCAGGTATAAAGAGGTTCTTACGAACGATGGATGCATCTCAACTGATTCCTTCCCTTATTTTCTGTTGTGTTCTTCTCCCGCCTGCTACTAATTTCACCCTGATTTTGCTGCTTTCAGTGTGAATCTTATTTTGGCTCACCTGTTAGATGTCTTTGCTTAACTGTTTGTTCTTTACTGCTGTCAGGAGAGGTTGATGTCTTGCCATTTACTCCTTCATCAATCTCCATCTTCAATCAAGAGCTTTGTCATTATGAAGGAGGTTGTTGCCCTTTGTGGCTTTTTCCTCCTAACTGAACCCCCCTAAAGGAAACAGTTGACACCTTTCAGATTAATTATTCTATGCAGGGGGGCATTGTGGCTGTTGGGAGAGTTGCCCCTTCCTCAGGGCATCAAGAATGAAACTTAACAGACCTTCTTCATGTCCAATCTGTGACATAGAGACATCCCATGAAGTGTTAAGGGTTCAGTAATGGTGCCACATTTGAAGAAGACTACCTTGGACTTATCCGATCAAGCACACTTTGAACCAATGTTCTTGTTTGTTTAATCAAGATATTAGAGATGGTAGACACATTACAAGCACGAAGAGTTTGTTGAGGGATAAAGGATTCTAGACCAGTTCAGGGCTGACTTTAGACCAGGCTGTGAACAAAGAGTGTGTTGTACTGCCAATGCCAGATGACTTGAGGGTGGGCGTGTTGACGTAGATAATGGTGTTAAAATGCCTGATTTTGTTAGATTATTGTGCAGACTTCAATGCTATTGGCAATTCTCTCCCATTTTAATGCTTTATAGAATTTGGGATACATAGACTCATTGCTGGCTTTAGCACTGGTGGCGCCCGGTGCAACTGTCTTTTTGGGCATTGCCCCTCATGATCTACTTCTCCTTGAATTCCTTCACTACCCCTCTCCAACAGTGCACCTCATCTCTCTATAGCCTCTCTCTGACATACATTTCATTTTTTATAGCACTACTCATGATTCACTCAGTCAGTTCTGTGAGCTGCATGGTACACGTTGTAGCTGGCACATTAACTTTCTGCCCTACTTTATGATGAGTCAAAACTGCCACTAGACAAAATTCCAATCTATCACAAGTACAAACATTAAATATCAGAGTTATCTTGGCATTTTTATTGTTGCCTGAAACTGCTGGACGCACAAGGAGGTTCACGTGCTTTTAAACTCATACGTTATTTTTAAGCCTAGCGCCCCCTACCAAAGTCAGCACCAGGTGCAGCTGCACTGGTTGCACCGCCCTAAAGCCGACCCTGCATAGACTGAAAAGTAGTCTCATTCCCATTAGAATAGTTTTTCTAACCAGGTAACTAGCGTGTTCGGCGGTACTCAGGGGCATATGTACAAGCCCCTATCACCACAGGAACGTCACTTTTTTGACGTTCCTGTGGTGATAGGAGCTTTGCCTTATTTACAAGGCAGCGTTAAGCTACTTAACATGGCTTAACACTACCTTGTAAATAAGGCCCCCTTTCATGCTATGCTTAGCGTGACCAGGGGAGGGCAATGGGTGTTGCGGTGGGCGTTCCACCACAACACCCCTTGATTATGACGCTGCCTCCTATTTACAAGGCTGGCGTACATAGGAGGCAGCGCCAGAATTAAGACCAGAGAAAACTTGGCTTTTTAATTTGCGTAGCGAGGAGAAATGTTTAATTTCTCCTCGTTTTTGCTGTTTTCATGTGTGCTGCGTTGTGCAGCACACATGAAAACAGCAAAAGGCCAATGATTTTTTATGTACCGGAAGGTCCCCCTTCCTGCACATAAACAAATAATTTTTTTAAAATGCTGTTTTGCAACTTCCGCGTGTGCAGCATTAAGCATCACACATAGAAGTTACAAAGCGACATTTCAAGATTGTTGTGCAGGAAGGGGAACCTTCCTGTACATAAACAATTTTCCCCTGCATGCAGACACCCTTGCACTATAGTGCAAGTGTGCCTGCATTGGCGCTAAGCTGCTAAACCTAGCGCCAGCGCTGGGGGAAACTCAGGGCTGCACCATATTCTTGCAAATATGGTGCAGCCCTGCATTTCAGAAGTGGCGGAGTGTGTTGTTAAGCCAAGGAGGCTAACGACACGCTCCGCCACTTCCCTTGTACATATCCCCCACAGTGTTTTCTTACTCCTTCTATTTATTTAGGCAGTTCCCCTCATATGCAAGTAGGGACTTTTTCCTATAAACAGATACCACTGTACTTTATTTTGATTTTAAAGAATGGAGATTCTGACTTCTGGTCCAACAGTTCCTTGTTCCTCGTTTGTTCCCTTTCACCGTGCTCTGAGCCTGGACCAGTCAGACACTCTGAGATAAAAAAGAACACCAAAAAATACAAGTTGAAAAAGCACAGCAAATGAGAATAAGGAACAAGGGCATTCCCAACAGAAGTGAGCATCCCATCAAAGACAGAACTCTAAAGTCACCTGTAAGGAAATAAAAAGAACAATTAGTAAACAGAATACAGTGGACATTTCTTTTTCAGAGACTATACACAAATGCACAAAATGCAAGCACTTATTTGGGTGACATCTACCTAATACAGATACCCACGCTGGAAGGGTTTTCATATTCAGTTGGCAAGATATCACTGGAAAAAAATAGTATGACATCACTAGTGCATGAAACAAGGCATCACTGCAATAAAGGACAGATGATCAATAGAATGCAGCAGTGTGGTTGAGGTCTAATTAAACTCACTATTTGGCAGGCAGAACCCCTCAACTGTTTCCTTTTGCATTTAAGCACTACTGTCATAACATCTTGCCAACCTTTCTTCTTGGATGTTGTTTTCACTGCCATCTGAGAATAGGCCCCTTCCAACAACATCTTTGACTAGTAATGACACCCTATATTGTTTTTGGTTATGCTGAAAGCTATAATGACTAAATGTCAGATGTATAACTCCTTGGAAGGACCCCTTGATTTAAGAACAACCTTCTGGGCCAATCTCATAATGGCCTGAAGTAGTCAACATATATTTTAATGTTTAACAGCATCAGGTACTGGTATTTGGGTCATCACACTGCAAGGGGACAATGAGACATTTTTCTAAGTAATGAACTCTTTTAGGATGTTTTGGGATGTTCCTAACAATGTACATCACTCCAAGCCTATTCTGGTGATGAGGCTTACAAGGCGAGAAGCTCTTACAAACTGTAGGGCATAAATATTAGTGGCAGATTCCAAAGGATGATCCTCTGGCCCTTACACCTTCCAACCTACTAAATATAAGTTGATATTTCCATGCAGAATCCAAGAATCCCCTTGCTACACATTCATAATGACTTTCCACATAGACAGAAGCTGCTTCACATGAACAATAATTATGGGCCACATGTATCAAGATTAGGAATAGCGATTACCTAATTGCGATTTTCTGCAAATTGCAATTAGGCAATCGCTATTCCAAATGTATGAAACTCCAAGAGGGGTTGCAAATCGACCTACCTCATTAATATTAATGAGGTAGGTCGCTATTTGCGACCCCCTAGGAATTGCTAAAATCACGGGGATGGTGGCCTGCTAGGATCAGCAGACCACCATATCTGTGATTGCTTTTCAATAAAGCAATCATTTTTTTTAATGCAGCCATTTTCCTTAAAGGAAAATGGGTTGCGTTTAAAAGAAAAAAATGAAAAGTTTTCTTTTCATTTTTTAAGAGCATGCCGTGGTCCGTGGGACCACTGCCTGCTGTTAAACAACGTTTTCGACTCCATTCCCTAAGGGGAAGGGGTTCCTTGGGGATCCCTCCCCATTTGCAAATGGGTTACCACCAACTTGAAGTTGGTGGTAAAATGTGAATGTTTTGCGACCGCTTTCACAGTCACAAAACATTCATACATACCGCTGCGATTCAGGATTTGGAAGGGACGCCCTAAACACGCCCCTTCCAAATACTGAATCGCAAACCCATTTTGCAATTCGGTAACAGGTTAATAAATTGCAAAATATGGTTCAATACATAGGAAAATCCATTTTTGCATTCGCAAACGGGGTTCATACATGCGACCCTACCTTTTATAGATGCATTAATATTTGTAACAGATTGGGAAACTGGATGCATTGTCAAATGTCTACTCATGTTATGCTTTAAAGCTGCTGTACTAGTTATGCTAACCTATAGGCATGTGGTTTAATGTGATGTTCATCTTCAAGGCGCTTTGATATTAAATATTATTTGTGCTAACAATTGTAAATCCCTCTGGGAATACACTGGTGCAAGTGGTAGACCTCCAAATATTTTAATATCTCTCATCAAGCTGAAGGAAAACGACGAAATCTGCAGATATGTGAAGACCTAAAACAGTGGGCATGGCTGGCATCATAACTGACAAACTAAAAGAGTGGAGGCTTCTGTCTATCTAGGTAGTCAACTGCATGGTGTTCTTATAAGAAACTTCATGTAGTGCCAATGTTCCATTTCTGCAAGGGACAACAACATCACATTTACTGCTCAATACTTTGGTTCACTCGATGCATCACTTAGAGGATGGTAACAAGTAGAAATTAGCCATCTATATTTAACTGAGCATGTATCATTTTCAAAAAATTAGATTATAAATGTGAGACAGTGCCACGAGTTGATAAGACAGCTTATGGTTATCAATGTATTCAAAACACGCCAGTCACAAAAGACATGGATATGTGACTTACTCTATAAACAGTATGTAATAAAAGTAGGTACACCGCCTCCATTAATACATCTGTTTTCTTCCAATTCAAAGTCGATCATTGTGAGAGAGATAGTTCTGTTTCAGTTTAAATTTCAGTTGAAAGTAATGGTCCTAATGGTCCTGTAAGTAGCAGTAATACTGCAGACATGTGTTGATTATCTTTGGTTAGACTTCATTCGGCTCCACAGGAATATCTTTGAATAAGTTCTAGAGTTTTTACCAAGGCTGGATACTGACATCTGAATTTGCTCCTGTGACATGTCAGGAAACCACAGCATTGCTAAAACAAATAAAACAAAGGTGCTTTAGATTCTTTATCCAACTGTTAATCTTTACAAAGGTCCCACTAATGTGAACATAATAATAGACCCTCATCTCCTCCAAACAAATTTTGAAGTTAGTTCTAGTAAAGTGTCCATCAGTTTTATAGTTGGGTAATGCTCTGGATCACTTTAGTAAAACTTGCTGGCTGTGGGTTGATATTGTAATAATAAACTGATGAGCGCCCTTTGATATAAAATTCTAAAGTCATAAATGCCTACAGGATAGCAAAATCTGTCCTTGGGGGACTATTTCCTATAGTCAAACGTCGATTCTGCAATCATAACATCTGTGATGTAGTAATTTATCAAATGTACATAACACAGATCCATTTGCAAGGCTCTGATATCCTTTTGGCACCAGAGATATAAATGTAAGTATTATTATTACTCTGAAAAACAGTGTAAGGCAGCAATGTATGAAAGCAGAAGGCAGAACTGCGGGATCTGAATGCTAAAAAGGCTTGAAAATAGAGAATGGAGCCATATTGTTTTGTTTTTACAACCAAAACAGTAGTATTACAGGTAAGCTATACGGTTAAAGAAAACTGCTAAAATAACTATTTAAATATTGTGAGATACAATAATATCAAATTATATAGTGTTTTGAAGAAGACCATTGTAGCTTATCTGCAGTGTGGTGCGTAAGAAGTCTGACATCTAGATCAGAACACAAAACAGATTTAATAGCTGCCCCTTGATCTGTTTTGAGCCTAGAAGCTTCTTTTAGGAGACACATTTAAACTTACCAATAATTCCACAATCTAAAAGAAGACTTGCATCTAAAAAGTATCCTAACTTAATTGAGATCAACCTAACACATATGCATATGGCAAATTTGGTGTTGGTTGGTTACTGATAACTTTGCAGGAAGGTGGAAAAAGTCAATTGCTTTTTCAGATGGTCTCCTATAACTTGGGGCACTTTCTGATAACATGGCTTCTATCCTTAAAACCAAAGCATACATTTAATCTTCGAAATCTTATTTTTCTGCATCAGTTGGGGGTCCCATACCCCTAAACCCTCAACTGCACATGTTCAGGAGTTGAAAGGTGTATGTTTAGCCCTTTACCTCAGGTTATACCTAATTTCAAATCTGTCTTTCTTTTCTCTTCTCTCCTGCTCTCTGTTCAACTAATAAACAGGACATTTGTTGTCCTTCCTTGTAGATAGATCTACTTCATCTTCTAAACAAAATGGCTCATTGAAGTTACTCCAATCTCAGAAGCTTCTTGTTTTAAATGGACAGTATAATTTATTAGGTTGTTAGACACTTGGAGGTGCCTTATATACTCTTGACAAACTGATTCCGCTCTTCCCCGGACAACATTGGCCTGAGAAATAAACAGTCACACTACAATGGAGCTTCTGATACTTTTGAGATGCGGTTCCAACACAACACTGCTTATAATGTGTGACTACAGTTTTGTCAAATAAATGACTTTAGAAAACGCCTTCCAGGCTAGCATTCTGTGTCATGAAATTTGTAGATTTAATCAATTTTACTTTGATCTTTGATTGTACTGTTACATTGCTCTTTTAAAGGAATGATATATGTGTTTTTGAATAGCCAGCTCACATTCTTGTGATAGGTTACTGTCACCTGTGGCCACAACTCCCAAATAGGTCCTGATTAAGTCTTTTTGAATGATTACATTGACTGTTTTGTGTTCCTTAATATCCTATGTAATATTAACACTGAATCTAACAAAGAACGGTGATGGATCAAACCCGGATCTGTTGACTGGGTGTGAGTGTTTGATTGGTTCTGATGCTCCGTCCATCACCACCCTCTTTTTGTACCACTTTGTTCGCCATAAGTTGGCAGGGTATGCTCGGACGTGAGTCCCTTGCTCACTTTGCCACTGGATTCAAGCAAGCCTGGCTGAAGACGGCTGAAATGCCAGAAACCGGTCCTAGGAAGCTTGTTTCCGGTCCAGGGAAGGCATGGCTTGGCAGTTCGGGCTGGACTTTTCCCATGAGGCACAGGGTCAGACTGATTTGCATATGGCCATGTCTGAACTGGGGTGGCAGAGTGGGCTAAAGAACGGTGATGGATCAAACCCGGATCTGTTGACTGGGTGTGAGTGTTTGACTGGTTCTGATGCTCCGTCCATCACCACCCCCTTTTGTACCGCTTTGTTCGCCATAAGTTGGCAGGGTATGCTCAGACGTGAGTCCCTTGCTCACTTTGCCACTGGATTCAAGCAAGCCTGGCTGAAGACGGCTGAAATGCCAGAAACCGGTCCTAGGAAGCTTGTTTACGGTCCAGGGAAGGCATGGCTTGGCAGTTCGGGCTGGACTGTTCCCATGAGGCACAGGGTCAGACTGATTTGCATGTGGCCATGTTTGAACTAGGGTGGCAGAGTGGGCTAAAGAACGGTGATGGATCAAACCCGGATCTGTTGACTGGGTGTGAGTGTTTGATTGGTTCTGATGCTCCATCCATCACCACCCCCTTTTGTACCGCTTTGTGTTTTTAGGCATTTTACTTTCCTGAAATCTTTCAAATCGCATATTTCTGGTTCTGCTAATTGGAATTTTGTTGTTGTGATCTCAAATTATTTATTTAGTTGTACTCTATTTTTCTGAATTGGTGTGGAATTTGTCTTGTGTTGTAGGGTCAAGCACAAGTTAATTTAGGATGTGCTTATATTTCCCACTGACAAGACATGTGGTTGCTGCTTGAGAAGGGTTTCATCCCCCCCAACCAGTTACCCAATTTCCAACAAGGATGTTAGCTGTCGATTCATTAACTACATTTCTTTTACTACATTTATGTCATATCTCTTCGAACCATCTGGGTTTATTGTTTCGTTGTTGTAGTTTGTTAATTTTCTGTTTCCTCCAAACAGAGCACAAACAAGGGAGGGACACTAGGGAAGGAAGAGAAGGGGATAGGTTACAAATAAAATAACTTAATATCTTGATCAAGATAAGTCAACATCTTAAGTCTTTTGGAAGTCAAATAGCATATACAGAATCAGGTTATATAATGAAAAGAAGTTATAATCGCAGAAGTAGTTGTACATCTTAATTTTAAATGTATTCATGTAGAAATACAGGTAATTGAGACCATGTTGGAAATGGTCCCTTTTGCAGGGAAAACAACCTTTACAATGCAGTCATTACATCGCACTACATTTACAACGCAGTCATTACATCGCAACATCCTTTCCAACGCATGTCACTACAACGCAGCCATTACATTGCATGTCACTACAACGCATGACACTGCAACGCATGTCACTACAATGCAGGCATTACATCGCATGTCATTACAACGCATACCATTGCAACGAATAGTACCCCTACACTATCCTACACTTACCCTACTGTTGCACCCCCTGGAGTTAGAATAGTAATTTTTACCCCTACACTATCCAACACTTACCCCACTGTTGCACCCCCTGGAGTTAGAATAGTAATTTTTACCCCTACGCTATCCAACACTTACCCTACTTTTGCATCCCCTGGAGTTAGAATAGTAATTTTTACCCCTACACTATCCAACACTTACCTTAAAGGCAATGTAATGGTATGCATTGTAATGGTATGCGTTGTAAAGGTATAATGCGATGTAATGGAATGCGTTATAAATGTAGTTTTAAAGAATTTGTTGTAATGGCATGAGATGTAAATATATGCGTTGTAAAGGATGTTGCGATGTAAAAACTGTGTTGTAAATGTATGCGTTGTAACATCATACATTCCTTTTGCAGGTTTACCCCAAACATTTTGCCTTCCTCCTCCTCTTTTTCTGAACTTCTTTTTGTTGGCTTCTGGGCACTTTACCTCTGCTAATCAGTGCTAAAGTGTATATGCTTTTTCCCTAAAAAAGGGGAATTGTTAGAAACCTGATCAATATTTTTAATTTATTTGTAAGTCCCTTATAAGGTGGCATACATTATACCCAGGGCATGTAAGTTAAATGCTTCTAGCGGGCCTGCATCACTGGTTGTGCCACCCACACAAGTAGCCCTTCAAACTTGTCTTAGACCTGCCATTGAGAAGCCTGTGTGTGCAGTTTACTGCCACTTTGAGTTGGCATTTAAAACCCCTTGCCAAGCCATAAACCCCCCTTTTATTACACATAAGTCCCCCCTAAGGTAGGCCCTACGGGCAGGGTGTTATGTAACTAAAAGGCGGGGCATGTACTTTTAAGTTTTATAAGTCCTGGCAGTGAAAAACAGCTAAATTTGTTTTCACTGCTGGGAGGTCTTCTCCTTACATCGGCAAGCATTGGGAATTCCCTTATATACTTTTAAGTTGTAGTTCCTGATCAGAGATGAGTAGCTTTACTATGTTTGGTATGGTTGCAATAGTAATGATAAATCCTGTTTAATGGTTAAGTTGAAATGAACAGTACTATTTTAGAAATGCCACTTTTAGAAAGTGGACATTTCTCCGCTCTTTACTTTGCTCTGTGTGCCTTGCAGCCTGTCTCCAATGCATGTCTGGCCTGTGTGACAGCTACACTTGGTGCATTTCCTCTAAACAGCAACAACACAGGAAGGGCTGGGTCTGACGGGGATACATCTACATTCATCTACATACTGATAGACTTTCTGGGCTGAGAGCGGGAAAGGTGCCTCATATGTATATCTGAATAGGCTGTGTCCTGCTCTTACACAAAATGCTGATTTACCCCCTACTGGTAGGAAAGAGCCAGAGCTGGGCTGATATGGATCCTTGTGCACTTCTGATAGCCCTTTTGAAGTCACCCACTACATCAAAGGCACTTTGGGGAATAGTTATTAGAGCTCTGGCCCTATCAAAGGAGTACAGTACTGGACCAGAAAGAAACTCTGCTGGAGTAAAGGCTGCTGCACTGGAAGGATTGCCACTCTGCTGTGATTTACTGTTCCCAGGAACTGCTACACTGCTTTGCTGAGCTGCCCTGCTGACCTCTACCCAGTCAAAATAGCTAAAGAACCACCCAGAGTTACTTTAAGGGCTTGCTGGCTTGCCTCCTGTTCTCCCCGAGGTCTCAAGGACAGTAAAGTCCTCACAACTCAATATCAACCTCTTTCAAGCTACAGCGCCTGCCGACTGCCACGGCCTCTGTGCCCTGTGACTTTTTCCAGTCAGGCTTTGTGGTTTATGATAGAGGCCGTTCCATGCTCTGGTGCCCCAAAATCGCACTCTAGACTCTTGTGATGGCAGAGTATTACTTGACAATCCAGTATGGACACCCAAGTGCTGCAACCCCCTCCGGACTGGGTGCCGGGGCAAAGAGACCACTGGAAGCTCTGACGACATCACCGCCACCCCCGCCACACCCAGCCAAGTCAAGTGTCACTCTTTGGCTGCATCTCCACAATGGGAGTACTACATCAGAGGGCGGTGCAAACATAAACCCCTCCCATGGCATCCCCGCAGGTAATTGTAGAGTGTGGCCAGCCCCAGGCGATCCTGAAGTCCAGAGGCTGCACTTCCCTCAACAGGACCCATAGACACTTGTGGTTGGGCTGCAACCAGACCTGGGCAGTCCCTGAGTGCGCCTTGTGCTCCTTGCAGAGGAGGGTCCCCACATCGTTCATCTTTTGCTATACTTGAGACTGGGCAGTCCCTGTCAATTGTGTATTCCATAAACATTCCAAAGGGAGTGGAATTGGGCAGTTGGCTTCACAACCCTTAACTGCTCACCACTATTCAATTTTGACTCCAATAATCAGACCAGAGTGTTCCCAATGTTGCAGTTTTGCTCATACCTTAATTTGAATCTTTGGACCGGGTCGGAACTGTCCCATAACGCGCTTCCTCATGGTCAGGAACTACAGACTCTTTGAATGCGATCCCTAATGAAACTGCATCGGCCGTAAGAGAAGCACATCAGCTTCTGGGGCTGCAAACTAATGTACTCTCTACAATTACCATAGAGGCTCTAATACGAGCCCAACTGGAAGCACTGTTTTTTCCTTTAAACTGATCAGATTAATACCTCTGAAACTATTGATTGGATTTTTATCGTTTTGGTCTTGTATTTTATATAAACCGGCCTACTATTTTTCTAAACCTGTGTGGAGTCTATTTGTGGTGCTTTCATTGTGTTAGTGTGTGTGTGTGTGTGTGTGTGTGTGTGTGTGCGTGTGTGTGTGTGTGTGTGTGTGTGTGTGTGTGTGGGTGCACGTGTGTGTGTGTATGTGTGTTGTGTGTGTGTACTTGCGTGTGTGTGTGTGTGGTTGAACAAATACTTTACACATTGCCTCTTAGGATAAGCCTGCCTGCTCTGCACCAAGCTCCCAGGGCATGAGCACAGTTTATCGTTGGTGGCTATCTGACTTACCCTCACTAAAGTGGTGGGTTCCGCTTGACTTAGGTGCATAACCTAGCCAACAAGAAGCCCAATTTCTAACAGAGCAGCATTTGTCAAAATTTTCCAAACCTTCTGGAAAGGTCATGGAATTCCTTTCAAGGCCATGCATGCTGCATAAGGTAGTCAACTGTTTCGAAGGAAAGCTGTTTGTATATTCTTTTCAAGCTTGACCAATAGTAACAAAAACAACTACAATCACAATATGAAAGTGACCCAACACAAACACAGTCCAAACCAGTGGAATTTACACCTGCCTTTATTTCAGGCTTTGTTTTCAGCATCTCAATAGCAATGCCCGTCTTTGGCCCTTGAGCAGTTGAGGGAGGCAGTAAAAGTATAGTGATTTACAACCTCCTCAACTGAGTGCATACTGCGTGTTGAAACAGGCGTGGGAAATATCCACCCATTGATTGTCTTTACCCCTTTTTGTACACATAAGAAAGGGTTTCTCCTCATTTTTACAATTTACAATTGATAAATTACGTACGTTGATAAATTTCGTGATAGACAATAATATTTATGAGTGCAATTTATTGAGCATTTCAGAGTAACCACATTTAGAAATGTGGAAATCAATTCGACTCTGAAGTATTGTCTAGGTTTACAATTCCAGGTAATTTATCTATTTTTCCATTAAGTGAGACCACATTTAGAAGCAAATATTTGCTATTTGATGATTGATGCCTCCAGGTAGTAGTCTGCCAATTCATGCCTGCATACCTGCTGTAGCACATAAGGTTAGGCACATGGAGTTCATTAGGGCCAACAATGGATATAATAGTGGTATCTCATGCTTAACAAATAGGTTGAAGATTGATTGCAGTAGAGAAGCCACCAGAGTTGTCATCAGTCAAAAAGGGAGATAAAGAATTGTTCAAGATGCTCATCTGATTTAAAAAATCTGCAAAACCTTCAAAGTTAGTTTAATAGGATAAAAAGTCAACTAGAGTGGGAGGATTTTCCTTTCGGAAACAATGTAATATTCCAATAATGGATGAAAGCGCATTTTGTTTCAGGATTTTTTTCTAGACATGGTGCCAATTGTTTCTTAAAGCATGTCTTTGGTGGCCACTATGTTCAAAATCCTGCAGTTTCATGGAGTCTCCTGAACTGAACAGAGGCAGCACTCTAAACAGCCAAAATAATCTAGCATGACCCTGCTCTAAGATGTTTACATAAAGTAGTTGAGTAAGCAAAGAGTGCTGCTGTTCTTGTACTGTACTGTCCCAACAAACACATTTCTAAACAACAGCTTGCAAATTACTAGCGCAAACACACTGGGCCTGAGTCACAAACTGCACTTTGTAGTACGTTTTGTAGTACTACGGTAGTCCTGCAAAACTTATAAAAGTGCTGTTCTCTAACTGCACTTTTGTATTGACTCACCCTTTTGAGTAGTTTTACTACTTTTTGGTAATCACAAACTGCCGTTTTGTGGTAACTTACACTTTTGTACTAACATATACTTTTGTAGCAAGTCCCTATCTCCATTATTTACTATGGGAGGGTGTTGCACTGCTAGTGGTTAGCCATGCGTAGTGCAGGACTTACTAAAAAAGTGTAAGTCAACACAAAAGTGTAATTTACTACAAAAGTGCTGTTTGCGAATACCGAAATGTAGTAAACTTGCAAAAAAGTGTAAATGTACTCAAAAGTATAAGTTACCTTTGTGAATCAGGCCAATTATATCTTTAAAATGGTACCAGCACTTCAGCCCATTCAGCCAAATAGCATAAAGGGCAATTCGCTTACCACACTATGCATATGGACTACACAACAGTGGCACACAAGTGTGCTGCTGCTGTGGCTTGTGGGATTCTCGGAGATACTAGCACCCAATCAACTATATAAAGTGACGTAATATGACCCTTGACCCTAATTTTCCCAGGAAGGCAGTTCACATGACACTGGCATCAAACTCACACTCTCTTACACCCCCTTACACTCATTCAGTCCTAAACTCACTCATACATTCTGGCACTTAGGCCCAGGATTACTAGCGTTTGGCATTTCTGTAAAGTACACCTGGCACCGAGTGTTACGGTAGGATTTAATATCCAACGCAAATCCTGATTTGCCATAGAGAGAAGGCCAAAGTTACGCACCATTTGCATTATTGTGCGTAAACTGCGCCTTCTATGTGTGGAGCATGGGCTTTCCCATGCATTCACCCATGAGATTTGACACAAACCCCCATCTACTAACATTAAAAGAGAGGATTGTGTCAAAATCTTATTACTCCTTGAAGTAGGCATAACAAGGAGAAATATTTTAATTTCTCTGACTTATATTGCATTGTACATCACACATACAAAGTGGGGGAAAGCTTTAAAGGATAATGTTTGTACAGGAAGGGACCATAGGTAATGCTCAGGCCTTCGATCCTCCCTCGGTGGGCAGGCCCTCGTATAAAGTACAGGTAATGAGGGAAACAGCCACAAGATATGCCTATATCTAGCAGGATGTTTCAATCTATCAATCAATCAGTAGATTTCTAGAGCATTTCTTGTCACCCATGATGGATGTTTGTATGCATTACTGCCCAATCAGAATGTCACTTTCTGAAAGCACTGCTCTTCAGCCCCTTTTTGCTCAAATATTGAGACCAAGAATACTCTGGATTATTTAAGTGGGAAGTCCCTCTTTTCGGGTGATTGCCAGGACACAGAAACAGAAAAAGAGACACTTAGGGCTGACAGACAGTAGTCGTGTAAAACACAAGTGCAGGTATTGAAGGGAAAAGGTCACAGTCTGCTTCTGCAACTTAAGGGGATACTCATGGGCACCTGCCAGTCAAAATGACAGGTTCTGGAAACACTGCCTCTCTACCCTTCTCCACTCAATGAACAGGACCGACCAACTAGTAAGCTTAAACGTGGAGACAGAGGAAAGAAAGAAGGGAAGTTCAGCACCATCAGGAAAAACTTGTGTAAAGTTTAGGTGTAGCTATTAATAGAAACAGGTCATGCCACCAGGAGGCTAAAAATGCAAAGGAGGGTCAAAGGTCATGTGGTATCCCTTTCTCTGATGTAATTTGTGATTTTAAATTCCTGAGATGTCGCTTCAACTACCCCTGCAAATTAGGTAATTTAACCTTACTATAGCCCGTTACACAAAAATTTACTTTCCTAATATTGTTGCTCCAACAAGTTCCGAAATTGTTGCTGCATGAAGTGTTATTTCTTTATTTGTCCATCT
Organism: Triturus cristatus; assembly: GCF_964204655.1. Taxonomy (NCBI): domain Eukaryota; kingdom Metazoa; phylum Chordata; class Amphibia; order Caudata; family Salamandridae; genus Triturus; species Triturus cristatus. The sequence goes on from NC_140590.1 coordinate 1,545,117,946, forward strand.
TTCGGCCTCCTCAAAACTATTTCATTTACTAAGTATGATTACTCAAGGGTGGGGCTGGCCACAGTCAGATACTTATATCACAAACAAAGCCACAGGTCTGGAAATCAAAAAGAGGTCATGCACTTGACTGGGTGTACTCTACTACAAAAGAGAGAGGGTTTTCCCTTTTCAGGAATGTTCCCCTCACACGCCAGAGGTGTCATGCTTCATCAGAGGGGTGCCTTCTCGCGTGAGAGACCTAGTCTCCACGCAGGCTACAACCCCCTCCCTGCGAGAGAGGAGCTCAGGGATTTTTTTTGGGTAAGGGCGGGTGTACTAAAACCCTATGTGAGCCTGGTGTGTTCTAAAACGGTGCAGTGCTATAATGTGAATGGTTAAAACTGGCTACGGGGTTAGCTATGCTGCAACTTTATTCAGCTACCCGGTGTCAGGATTAAACCAGTGAAAAGCTGGTAGCGCAGGTACCATCATTAGAGGCATCTGTGTAAATACTAGACCAACATGTTTCGGCCAAGGGACCTAGAGTAGTGTCACAGCCTTCTTCAGGGTCAATAGTTCAGCTTCTGCAATAGATAAGTTCAATAAACGTGAAAAAACATGTGCGTAAAATAATGGTGTAATACTGAACCAGTAGACTGGCTGTTCCTAATGTTCAACGCACAACCTATGGTGGAGACAAAAGGCAGTTTGTCAAAATACCATACAAAAGTGTTAGATACATGTAGCATGAGTACAGCATACAGTTAATCCTCCCATTTAGTAGTACACTGAGACACATTTACATCTTAAACCAATGTGCAGTAGACTGTGACACGTGACTCACCACTGTTGGTTGTAAAGTTCAGTGCATCTGTCCCGGCATACTAGCCATATGGTATGTGCGCCCAAACCTAGCAAAGAAGGTTTATGGCATTAAAAACAAGAAAATCCCAAGAGAGGGAAGCAAAGACAGAACGCAATTGTAATAGATATGTTCTCTAGATTCAAGGTGACTCTACTAGACTTAGCACGTCTGCTGTCTCAGAAAGATGGAGGTCAGAGCAGAGAAGGGTGTACAACACGAGAACCGCCAAATGCGTCAATTCGGAGAGCATGTCATGGTTGTATGGGCTTAACTGAAGACCAGGTGGACCGGAACCCAATACGTGAACGGGAGGGTGTGGGTCCTGAGATGTCTGTCCCATCGCAGGGGACCCGATGAGAGTTGGCTATCAAGAGTGGCTCTCCTGGGAGCGTTGTCAGATGAAAAGCAAGTGCCCAGACAGGAACTGTTACACCCGCGCTGGCGCTACTAGTGGAAAGGCAGGGTTACGCCGTCTGAATCGTGGGGGGACTGCAGGGGGTAAGGGGAAAGGAAAAGGAGAAGGGTGCGGGCGTCTCCCCTAGGAGCAAACAGAGGGAGGGGGTTCACGCCACCTGCAAAACGTGCTTAATCGAGGGACACGGCAAGCACTTACCACAGAGAGTGGAGTACAGGGACCCGGCAGCGCACGTCTGGGGGCAGGAAGACCAAAGCCCAAACACTGCTGCCAATAAATAGTCAGGCTCCGTGATTCCTGCTGAGGGAAATGGAAAACAGCTGAAGTGATGGCACGGCAGCCGGATGTCTGCTGGAAGCGGGATGGTGATGGGAACTGAAGTGCCAGAGGGGTCCGCTTGGAAGCTCCCGTGGGGGAGAATTACATAGTGACTGATGATCCATGTGTGTGATTGGAGTATCAGCACTGCAACAATTTAACAACAAAGGGCAAGTGCGGAGGAGGCGAAAATGGGCCAAACATTAACCCTAACTGGGTTTAAAATAACGGGAGTGGCGCAAGAGCATGAGCGCGCAGGGGCCCAATATGGAACTAGGCACTAAGACAGTGAGCCTGCATGTCGGGGTGTCTCGGAAGCAGAGGCTTCTCACCATGCTGTAGTTGCGAGGGACGGCTGGGAGGCTATGAGATTACCAAGGATCAAATTTGGGGGTTGCCCCGAGAATGAAGGATGATGGACGTAACCTTGTCATGCGTGCTGCGGGTGTGACGCAGCAGCAAGTAAGCATTTAGGTGCTAGAAGAGCCCAAGCGAGGCCCCATCATTAACCCTTGTGTGGTTTGCAAACCAGATAATGGAATGTGCACAGGAGCATAGAACCGCAGGGGCCCATATTTGAACCTGAACACATAATAATGGGCACACATGTTGAAGTGTCACCAAAGCAGACTAACATAAGGGGGTTGGTTCTCAGGAAAGCGCCAACCAAGGGATCTCATCATTGAGCCCCACATCCGCGGTGCCCAACCTATACACCCATCTCTGCTCCAGTCTGAGAAGCTTGATTGCCAGACCAGGAGTGGTTGCGTTAAAATTGGGTTTGTCAAGGATTGTCAAACTCAGCGAGTCTGCTCCATGCATCATATCAAAAAAGTGTTTAGTGAGTCTCGTCATCTGTTTAGCACACCTGATCGTGCTTCTGTGTTCAAGGATTCTGGTGCGTACTTTCCTGGTGGTCATCCCCATGTACCTCAAACCGCAAGGGCAGGTAATAAGGTAGACCACGCAATCACTGTTATAGTTTGTGTGTTTGTGCAGGACCCAAGGTCTAGAAGTTCCTATAGCTATAGTCTTTGTCACTTTTGTTTGGGCGCAAGTGGCACATGACCCACATGGATAGTGGCCCTGGACATTCGGTAAATTCCAGAGTGTATTTGGTCTTGGGGTATTTGTCAGTGGAGGTCTAGTGTGAATCAAGGTATCTTTCAAATTACAGCCTCTCTTGAACGCAAACAGCATTTTTTCTAGGGTCAGCTGTCCCTTATTGAGAGTGTCCCAGTTATGTAATATTGATTTCTTGACTACGTTGGAGAGGGAACTGTAAGTATTTACACACACCAGTTTAGAAAATGTTGGTTTAGCAATTGGCTGTTCCAATAGGGCTTCACGGTTGATATTAGGACCGCGTTTCGCAGACTTTCTGACTAGTGTTGCAGGGTAATGTCTGTCCAGTAGGTTGCTTTTTAGTCTTGCAGCATGTACATTGTATGTCTCTGTGCTGGAACAGTTCCGGCGGAGTCTTGAAAACTGCCCATATGGCAGATTGTCCCACAGCGATTTTGGATGATAGCTCTCATATTGGAGTAAGGCGTTGCGGGACATGGACTTCTGATACAGTTCAGTCTCAAGAGTGCCGCCCACTAGATAGATAGATCAAAATATCTAGAAAGGCCAACTTTTCTTTGCTATAGTCACAGGTAAAGCGTAGATGGTCATTCCTGTTGTCCAGCCAGTTATGTAAGTGGTTGATCGTTACGTCGTCTCCTCTCCAGATGACGAGAATATCGTCTATATACCTCTTCCATAGGATTATGTGTGCGAGGAACGGATTGTCCTTCCCTAGGACAACCCCTTCTTCAAACACATGCATGTAAAGGTTCGCTAGACTAGGCGCGAAGGTGCTGCCCATGGAAGTCCCAGAGATTTGTAGGTATAGTTGTGTTTCAAATTGAAAAAAGTTCTCTTTCATCGCCATTTTCATGCACTTCATGATGAAGGGGATTGGTGTAATAGTTTTGGGTGGATGTTCAGTCAATAATTGCTCAACTGTTTGTTCCTGAGGTATACAGGTATACAACAATTCCACATCGAACGAGACAAGGTAGTCAGTGTGTGGATCGAAATTAATACCATCCAGCAGGCGAAGCACGTCTGTGGTGTCTTTGAAGTATGTTGGCATTTGGCTGACCAGTGGTCGAAGGAAAAAGTCGACAAATTGTGACAGTGGCTCCAGGACAGAACAGATACCAGAAATGATCTCTGCCCGGTGGGGGTCTCTGGGGTTTGTGTATTTTGGGTAATACATAGAAGTAGGGCGTTGTCGGTGTTTTTGTACACAGGGAATCGGCCTCTCACGAAGTAATCTAACCGTTTTCACATGTTTCCTTCATCATGCGGGAGATAGTCTCAGTGATCCTCTCTGTTGGATCTTTGTCACGGCGCCGGTAGGCGGTATTGCTATTCAGTTGTATACATTCTGCCCTGTAAGAGTCTGTATCGAGTATTACAGTTGCTCTGCCTTTGTCAGCAGCTTTGATGGTGATGGTTTTGTCCATGGTCAGGGAGCGGAGAGCTTGTTGTTCGATTTTTGGGATGTTGTTGTAGGTCCTCAGTGGCGATGATAGTCCAGAGGATAGATCTTTCAGGACAGCCTTCTCGAAAGTGGCTACCTCAGATGGAACTGAGCCAATCGGTGGATTAAAAGTCGACCTTGGTCTTAAATTAGTGTTCGTATTCTCCTGGTCATCGGTCAATGAGTTTTTTTCTGCGAAAAAGAAATGTAGTCTTACTTTCCTGAAGAATTGGTGTACTTCTGGTTGGATTTTGAAAGGGTCACTGCTGTTAGTAGGTACAAACCCTAGACTTCGGTTGAGTACTGCAGTTTCTTCAGGCGTTAATTCTCATTTGCTCAGGTTGACGATCAGACTGGTTCCTTGCTCAGGCCCCGCTGTTGACCGGTCTTCGTCATGCTCCTCGTATTCCATTGAGGGACCAGGGAGCTCCAGTGTACTTGTTGTTGAGCCCGCCTGGGGTCCCTCGAACAGCCGTGGCCCTGCCCTACAAAGGTCTGGCTATATCCTGCTGGTGGATGTTGTTGGAAATTCATCAATGGTCCTGGTTGACCTTGTCTGAAGAAGGGGAAAGCGGGATACCTCCAAGGATTTGGGGGCCACCATTGGTTGATCTGGGCTCCTCCCCGTGATCCACACCAGTTCCTCTGGTTCTGATATTGCGGTCTTTGATTCTTCTTCCCTTGGCTCGTATCACAGTCAGATACTTCTCTGTTGTGCTGTAAAATGGACCCCGGCTCTGTTGCAATTTTAGTTGAAGCAATGCATCTGTCACTCCTGTTACAGATAAAATTGAATATCACAAGTAACACATGGAAAAGGTGCCATGGCCTCACACTTTATATGCCATTTCAGTAAAAAAGATGCAATGAGTAGAGATCTCAATAACAGCCTGCTCTCTGATAATCAACTCTTTATACAACACTAGCTTTTAGAAGGTGCCAATGTAAACATTTGCTGCTTACTTCCAATAACCTTAAACCATTTCTGTAATTTGAAATCAGGCTGGGAAACTGTTTCCTTCAATCTCCTCTCAATTTCAAATTGTACAATGATTTATATGAGATAATGGGTTGTTTGTTGACTGGGGTTGACTGAGGTGGGAATCCTGGTCAAGCAACAGCCAGAATCCCTTGCAGGGTGAACCACAAAAGTCACAACATTAACCTGTGATTAGCCCTGGGTAGCTTGGCATAACTTATGCATTTATGCAGCACAGAAACAATAATAAATACAACGCAAGGAAAATCCCAAACCAATTTAGAAAAATAGAGTACATTTTAATAACTGATTTGACACCAAAATGACAAAGATTCAATCAGTAGAACTAGAGTTATGAATGTATAAAGTTTTAGGTTCAAAATAGCACCTAAAAGATCAAAGCACCAACTGCGGACATCTAGTTGGCAAGAACGGGTCAAAGTCGAAAGCTAGGCGTGACCGCAACGGAACACGTTTTGGATACATGAATGGATTGAGCCTTGTCAGTGCTTACCTTCGGACTTAGAAAAATGTCTGAAGAAAAATGTCTGAGAAGGTAAAGTTCAGCAGGGCAAGGCTGCATGAAGGGTCTAAAGAGGGAGCGTCTTTGTTGGATGGCCTTAGGTTGAAGTCGTAGTGAAATTTTCTATGTTTGTTCGAAATAGAAGTTAAAAAACACCAGCGGATGGGGCAGAAGGCTGTAGCTGAAGACAATTTCACAAGGCCAGATAACCCTTTGGTGAAGGACTGCTGAAATAGCTTTGCTGCTGCAGATAAGAACATAGCAGGAGAGGCCGCAAAGTCAATCCAACCAGCGATGCACCTCGGGCGGATAGGCGAGCAGTTTGGCCAAGTCTCATTCTGGTTCTCAGAGCACTTTTGGGCCAAATGTTGTCTAAGTCCTCAGTTTTTGGAAATGGTCATCTGGGAACATTTATCACCATAACCAATGGTATGGGATTATTGGAACACCTCTAGGGGGGTTCAGGACTCACTCAGGCTGGGTCTGGGTGCGCGTTGGAGATGGTGGGAGCCTTTTATGTCCCTGTGGCTCTGAACATGAGGCCATCAAATAAGCCCTTGGAGTCACTTCTGGTAGTCCTGGGTGCAGGTGTAGATGCAGGGCTCAACAGCAGGGCTGTCCTGTGATGGTTCAAGGCAAGCCTAAGGAAGCAAAGCAGTCCTTCCAGGTTCAGCATCAGTCTGGCAGAGTGCACAGCAGGTCACGGTAGCAGGCAGCCCTCAGTGAGTCCTTCCACAGGTCCAGTAGTAAACTGAAGTGGTGGTATCTGAGGCCCTTCTTTTATACCCTGGTGCCCTGTTCTGGAAGGTAGGAGAAGTTTCTAGACAGAGGCTTTGAAGTGCATGGAATTTCCTACCTGCCCTGACCTGATTAGAAACCAGTTGAAGTGACAATGTAGGGTCTTTAGGCCCTTCTGTGTGAAGGCAGAGCACAGGCTATTTGAGTGTAAGTGGGGCTGTTCTCAGCTCGGCCCTCCCCCCCATCCTTCCAGCAGATGGCCCACTCAGGCACACTAAATCCTTCCATTGGGTGACTGTCTGGGAGGAATTCACAAAGTCTAACTGTCATTTATACCCATTCATGTGACCCAGTCCAGGCAATAGGCACAAAAGGGCTTAGGGCAGAAAAACGCCAACTTTCTAAAAGTGGCATTTTTAAAATAGTGAATAACAGCCCGACTTCATCACTAAAGAGGGCTTTTCACCCCAATTCCAAAGACACCAAGTGACATATGTATAAGAAGGAAGGTTTGGGGCTGACACATGATTTATTTTGCCAGGTCAACATGGCAGTTTAACCTGCACACACACAACAAGCGGCTCTACTCCTAGCGGATATTGATTGGGCGTTCGACTCCCTGAGCTGGGTATACTTATTTGCCTTACTGCGCAGACTCAACCTCGGCCCACGCTTCCTATCGTATCTAACACTCCTGTACACAGATCTGACGGTGTCGGTGAGGGTAGCAGGTACGACCTCATCCACCTTTTCTATCGGGCGGGGCACGTGGCAGGGCTGTCCCTTGTCCCCGTATTTGTTTGCTCTTGCCATGGAGCCGTTGGCAGCCTGGGTGCGCGTTGATGCGCAGGTCCGGGGGTTCGAGTGCCTGTCAGACAGGATTGCGCTCTATGCGGATGATGCCCTCTTCTTCCTTATGGCGGTTGACAGTACAGGGCCGCGGCTCCTGCGCATCATGCAGATCTTTGGGGAGACATCAGGGCTCTATATGAACCCTCGCAAATCCACGTTATGGGCTCTGTGGGATCGGACGAGAGTGGGTGTGTGGGCTTCCTTGATACAGTTGGGGGTAGGGGGACTGAAGTATCTGGGCCTGTTTCTTTCGGATGTGCCGGCAGCACCTGGGAGCGTAACTTGGCACCGGTGTGGGAGCGGGTCATTGCAAACCTCAAGACCTAGTCCTGTATGCCCCTGACATTATATGGTAGATCGGCGAAATTCAAGATGGTGGCGCTCTCCCGGCTCATATACCAGCTGCAGAATCACCCGTACCGGATCCCGCCCCGATGGTTCCGGTTGGTGAAGGCCGCACTTGGGCAATTCCTGTGGGAGAGGGGAAAGGTGCGTGTGGCTTTACGAACGTGCTTCCTTTCCAAATATAGTGGAGGGCTCGCGTCCTCGGACATCATTCTCTCGTATTACCAGGCCTCGCACCTGCTGGTCCTCAATGAGTGGTGGTACGGCGATAGGGGAGACCCGGCATATGTGCTCGAGCGGCAACTCATGGGAGGCCCCTCGCTCCATGCAATTCTGTTTTCGGCACCGCTGCAGGGCGCGTTGCCGCCGGTCACGCGGGTGGTGTTCATGATCTGGAGACAGGCATTACGACGAATGGGATGGTGGAACACCCTGACGGGGGAGACTCCCCTCTGGAATAATGGGCATCTACCCCAATTGGTGGCCTTGCAGGGCTTCCGAGATGGGACGACATAGGTATTTCAGTCCTGGGAGATGTTATGAGGGGCTCCACACTCAAGTCCTTCCAAGACCTCCAGAGGGAATTCCTTATGCCACGATCGCAGTTTTGCCGCCTCCTTCAGTTTCAGCATGCCCTGTCCCCCAGTTTGGCGGGCCTGGAGTCTCTCCCCGAATTCAGTCCACTGGAAGTGAAAGTCTTTATGGGAGATCTGAAGGAGAAGAACATTTCCCGGATCTGCCAATCCCTGGTCACGCATTGCTCCCCCACACTTCAGAGGCTTCGGGGGGATTGGGAGGCGGATGTGGGCACACTGGAGAAGGAGGACTGGATGGAGGCTTTGGCAGCTCTGCGGGGAGCGACCATAGCAATGCGAATTCGCCTCGTCCAATTCAAGTACCTACATAGGGTCTACTTCACTAGGGCGTGCTTGTGGTGGGCAGGGTAGCTCGCGTCCCCGGAGTGTCTTCGGTGTGGCCGGGAATAGGGCACGTTCATCCATACGGTCTGGCGGTGCCTTTCCCTGGATCACTTCTGGAGGGGGGTATTTGCCTGCCTTTTGGAGGTACTGGGGTGGGAGCTTCCTCGTACGCCGTGGCTGGCGCTGCTGCATGTCATGGAGGGAATAGGGGTAATGTGTACAAACGCCACCTCATGCAATTGGGTTTTACACTGGCTAAGCGAGACATCGCCAAGGAGTGGAAGGCGCAGCGAGCCCCCTCGGTTGCCGCATGGAAGAATGGATTAGATTTTTGTATGGGGCTAGAACAACCTGTTTTTGTGGCCAGGGGGTGCCCACGCATGCACTACAGGATTTGGAAACAGTGGGCGGATTATCGGGCCTGTGGTTGGACCCGCCTGCCGTGGCAGAGGCTCATCCGTTGGGGTGATTCCCTCATTTATATTTACCCTTTGGAGATGCCGGGGGGGGCCAGAGGGGAGGTATCTTAGTATTTTCAGATTTTTCTGGTTTATTTATAGGCTTTGGATAGGATTGTACGGACAATGTGCGAGCAAGGGGGTGGGGTGGGGCTGGGAGGGAGTATTATTTTTTTTTTTTTACAATATTTTGTATTGCTTTGATGGTTTCTGAGAGTATCTTGATTTCATTCCAAAAAATTCGATTGCCTTTGTAACTGTGTGGTCTGATTTTGCAGATGTCTCTGGTGTGCAGAGCCCTGCGACATATGTGCAACTTGAAAATTAAAATTAAAATAAAATATGTTTAAAAAAAAAATAAACAGCACACACACAGGCTCTGTAATGGCAGGCCTGGGCATGTTTAAATGCTAATTAATTGGGTGGCATAATCAGTGCTGCAGGCCGAAGATTAGTATTTAATTTACAGGCCCTGTGCACATCTAGTGCGCTTTACATGGGACTTTTAAGTAAATTAAATATGGCAATTGGGAATAAATAAGCTAATGTTACCATGTTTTAAGCAGAGAGCACTTTATCACTGGTTAGCAGTGTTAAAGTGCACAGAGTCCTAATGCCAACAAACAAACGATTTCAGCAGAAATAGAAGGAGGAAGGCAAAACGTTTGGGGGTGACTCTGCAGAGAGGGCCATGTCCAACAATTTAGAATAAACAATGGCTTTCATAAACTAAAGGGACTCAAATCACAATGTGTATTTACTTTTAATAATGCTAACGCTGGGCGATGTCGGCAAATTTTTCGAATGCACTTCAAAAGCTCACATGAAACCAACCTTGCTGTGAACAACCATTGCAGTTAAATAGCTAAACGTGGCGAATTACCTTTTGTAACCACTGGGTGGTGCTACATGCAAGAAAAGTGTATAAGAAACTAATGGAGATATTTAACAATCTACCCGGAGATAAGAAACAAGCGTGAGATCTTTTTCTGGTTGCTTAGATATTTATTATACCAATCCTACTTTTCGGAGCACAACAAAGCCATAAACCTATGCGATAAGGGTCAGGTTGGATAAGCAAGCAGGTTAGCCATCATAGCGTTCTTGATGCTTTAACAGCAGAAAAATAAGACTCTTTTAGGGGCATATTATCAAGGACGACGTTAAAATTATCGCCGGTTTAGCGGCAGAAAACTGCCGCTAAAGCGGCGATAATGGGCTTGATAATGTGCCCTGGAAAATTCCAATAGAAGCCCATGTTGTCAGCAAAACATGGACTTCTATTGGAAATCTCAAGGGCATATTATCAAGCCCATTATCGCCGCTTTAGCGGCAGTTTTCTGCCGCTAAACCGGCGATCATTTTTAACGCAGTCCTTGATAATATGCCCCTTAGTTTGGAAGGATTATTTTAATAGCTGTTTTCATTCAGGTTACGCAAATTGAGTCCCATGTGACACAAAACAGAGCTTTTACTCTCGAAGGGTGTTTAAATGTGCTATGAATTGTGCCGTCAAGATCGGTAACAGTTGGTTCATCTGCAGATCTTCACTGTATGAAGAGCAAAAATGTGGTGGCATTGGTCAAACTCGCATATACAATTTATATTTTAGCTTGATGCCATATAGAGGAGTCTTATGAAATTTGTAATCGAAGTATACCTTCCACTAAAATTTGTTAGGGGATGACAACCGCCCAAGGGTAAACTATGTGAAATTTGTAATTATCAACAGGTATTGGTGCTATATGATATAAAGTAATTTGTCATTGTGCTCATGTCAACTTTTCCAAAATATAATTTGCATAGGAAGGTACCATGGTTTAAGGGTGCCTCCTTTGCATGCAGGATTGTTTTTGTGCAGGAATGGGCACCTTCCTGCACAAAAACAATCCAGAGAGGCATTTTCCTCTTTCTATGGGTGCTGCAGAATGTGGCACACATGAACAGAGGAAAAAACTAGGAGAAATAAAAAATATTTTCTCCTTGTTGTGCCTGCTCTGAAGAAGCGTAAGGTTTTAGCGATGCCCCAGATTTACGTGATTTAGTAAATCTGGGGTAGTGTCAAAATCCATGGGTTTTGCGTGGGAAAACCTCTGTGGAAGTCATACTTGAGCAGAGTAAGGCAAGGCAGTGACTTGCGCTGCTTTATTTTACTCGATATCTATGAGACCATTCAAAGCCACGCAGAGTGGCTTTTTGCGTCGCCTCAAAGATATGATTGAGAGGCTTGCTCCGTAGGAGCATTAAAAAAGTGACGCTCCGGCTGCGCAAGCCTCTCATAAATAAGCCCCCCAGTCTTTCTATTTTTTAAGTTCATTTTATGGATCCACAGAACCATCGCAAATCCTTGGACAAATAAGGGGTTTGCCAGTTATATTGCACACATTCAATACGAAAACAACAACATATTTAATACAAACATATGCAATTGTAATTTCTACAAGTGTATTACTGCCTGTGTGTAGGTGCGTGAGTGGCTGTACAATTGACTTTGTGGGTGTGTAAGTGGCTATATGGATATGTGAAAGGGTGTGTGAGTGGCTCTGTGTGTGTGTAAGTGGGTGTGGGAATGACGTTTTGGGTGTGTGAGTAGGTGTGTGAGCGGTTATGTGGGTCGGTAAATGAGTTATGTGAGTGGCTGTATGGAGGTGTGAGTGGGTATGTAAGTTGTTGTGGTGCATAAGTGGATGTGTGAGTGGCTGTTTGGATCTGAGTGGGTGTGTGAGTGGCTTTGTGGGTCAGTGAGTGGGTGTGTGAGTGGCTGCATTGGTGTGTGAGTGCTACTGTGGGTGTGTAAGTGGTTGTGTGTGTAAGTGGGAAAGTGAGTGGGTGTATGAGTGATTGTGTGGGCCTGGGACTGTCTGTGAGTGGGTGTATGTGTTTTTCCTTATTTGGGATCTGGATCTGCGAATCCACCCGAATCCGCCTGCATCTGTGAGGATCCAGGCAGATCAGCAGATCCTCACAAGCTAAAAAAAATCATTTCTGGACAATTTCTTGCCAATGAGGGATACCTCACATATCTCTTCTTCAGTCCCATGAGGTCCAGGTACCTCTACCCTGATCCCTTCTATCATCTTTATATTTTATTTTCCCCTCAGGGAACCATGTCCCAATGCAAAATATGGCAGTTGCAAGTTCCCTTTCAGGTTGCGGCCAGCCAATCACGACATTGGTGTTGGTGTGTGGATCCATGAATCCGCTGAGATCTGTGGAGGATCTGCAGTGGATCTGCCTCTCTAAATATCTATAAATTGCTTTACTTTATTAACTCCAGAACTACTTGAACATATTTACACCAAATTACAAAAAGAACTCGTTCTGTACCAAGAGCTAGCTTTCTACCAAATTTGGTGTCATTCCATTCACTTGTTCGGGCTGTATCTGGGTCTAAACTCCCAATGGAAAATTGCATGGGGAAAATGCGTTTGGGACATCCCCCTCTTCTCGGCCTCCGCATGACGGATCACCCTGAAACTTTCTAGACAGCAGCTGAAGTAACTGCCAAAATAGTTTTGAAACTGTAAATATGATTTGTGAAGTTATTAGCAAAACAAAAAATGCTTCTCCTATGGAACTAGGTCCTAACTATAACTACCTACTGGCGATCGCCAGTAGGAAATATATATACTAGAGAGAGAGAGAGACACAATGGAGAATTGCTCCTGAGGTGGGGTCGCTGGTGAGCTTCTAACTCAGGGTCCCTTGTATGGTAATTGCATTTCTTTCAAGAATCCTATCCATTGATTCTTATTGAAGAGTGTTAAGAAGGACTTTAGGCTATTATCAATGTCAGAAACCTTGTCATTTACTATTTTTGGATTGCATATGTATTTCACTCAGGCAAACTCCTCATGAAGAAGCAATCCATAGAACCCCTTGTGTGTCGCAACCACATGTACTTCTTTGCTTCTACAGAATCTGCAAAAGACATTGATGATGCAGTTGCAGACATTAAGGGAGTCATATGCAGTTGTGGGTGACGGGTAATTGGATTTTATCTTCAACAAAGGTCAGGGGCAGCTCTTATCAATGTTCAAAATTGAAATTACTTTATGTTTTTAAACTAAATATGTGCCAGGTACCAAAGTTTTTCATAGGAGCGCACTATCAGCGCTGTACAATTTTGGGAGTGTCAAATAATAATGATGTTCCATTGTGAATCCATAACATACCCCATTCGTCCACCAGCCTACACTTCTTATTAAGTCAATCTTGCAAGTTTGGTTTCAAACCTGCTTTCTCCCTTTGTTGCTGTTTTTCTGTCTTCCTCTTCTTCCATCTTACTCCATTTTTTCCTATTTTTTCTCACGCTCTGGGACAAAGTCTTATGCTGAAAAAGAATTCCTTGCCCTCAAAATTATGTGCTGGTGTCCACCATCTGCAACCATTGGCAACAAGTAAGCTCTGGACATAAGGGCAGATGAAACAACTAAAGTTGATTTTGTGTTTTTATAGCAGACAATACAGTATCGAGAGTTGAAAAGGGCTGTGTGACATCTGACACAACACCAGTGACGTGAGAATTTTTCAGAGTCAAGTCCTATCCCCTCCTTTATATGAGCCTCAACGTTTTATTTCACTTGGCATTGAGTTCTTCAGCTATTCCAATGATACACTGGTATTTTTAAACTTTAAAATTCAGTGGAGACAGGCTGTTAGAATTGGGATTCCTGGTTGGATAAGGTATGCACCCAGGCCAGGCATGAACCACCACTCTAGTCAGGGTAAGTTAAGTATACACTAAAAGTTAGCCTGTGCTCACCTTCTGGTAGCTTGTCAGAGAGCAGTCAGGCTTATCTAAAGAGGCAATGTGCAAAGTATTTGTGGAACATGCAGTAACACAATGAATACACCACAAAAAAGACTACATACACGTTTAGAAATAGAGATTGTTATATTGTAATGTTATGTTAAAATACTTGTATAGCGCATGGCTGCCCCAGCATCGAGGCGTCCCAACGCTGAAGCAGAACACAGAGTGAGGAGGCAAGGCGAGAAATTAGCAGTGGGAGAAAAGCCGGGACTTTACCAGCCTTCTGAAGGTGATCAGGGTTGCTACGAATATGTACAGGGAGGGAGTTCCATAAAGTGGGAGCCAACCGCTTAAAAGATCTAACCCTCTATATTTGTGGAATTCTGGCAAGGAGCAAATCCGCCAAGCGCAACGCTCGTGTGGGTACATAGTAGGAGCATAGAACACTCAGGATTCCTGGGCCGATGCCTGTGAGAATCTTTTGCGTGGTACATAGCGCTTTAAAACAAACTCTTTGTTCAAGTGGTAGCCAATGGAGGCGATGGAGGAGGTTGAAAACATGACAGGGTTTTGGAAGGGCAAAGATAGCGCGGGCCGCAGCGTTCTGGACCTGCTGCAGTCTATTAATCACAGATTTATTGGAACCCAAAAGTAACACGTTACAATAGTCCAATCTGGCCAGGATAGAGCCTTGGATGATCAGCTGATGCATTTGAGGATCAAACAAACCAAGTCTAGGCTTTAGGCCTCCCAACGGACCGAAGCATTTCCCAGCCACCGATTTGGCATGCACCTCCAAATTAAGTTCTTTATCCAATATAATGACCAAATTCTTCACCACAGGTTTGGTTGCGGGGGGGGGGGGGTACTCCGAGAGCAGGAGGCCACCATTTGTTGTCCCAGAGACGGGAGTCCTTGCCTACCAGAAGGATCTCAGATTTGGCTGAACTTAACTGCAAAAAATTAGTCGTCATCCACTCCGAGATGGCCATTAAGTCTGCTTTGAATTTTGCCGCATCCTGGCTGAGATTATTAGAAAAGGTGATCACCAGCTGGGTGTCATCTGCATATGACACCAGGGAGATGCCTTGGGCTTTGGCCATCAGCGCCAGTGGTCTCACGTAGACATTAAATAACGTGGGGCTCAAAGCTGACCCCTGAGGAACACCGCAGAAAAGTGGGTGAGTACGGGAGGAAAAACGAGGAGCAGTTACTTGGAATGTCTAATCAGCCAGGAAAGACAAGAAACAAGAAAGGGCTTTGTTGTTGACCCCGATCTCCTCCAAGCGATGAAGCAGGATTTTGTGGGAGACCATGTCGAAGGCCGCACTCAGATCAAGCAGAACTAACTCTGTAGTTCTGCCGGCATCCAAGGCGGTCTGCAGCTGTTCTATGACCATGAGCAAAGCAGACTCAGTGCTATGCCGGGGTTGGAACCCAATCTGGGATGTATCTAATATTGAATTAGCTTCCAGGTAGTGAGTTAAAATCGGGTTAACATGAGATCCCACTATTTTGGATAGGAATGGAAGTAGCGAGATTGGTCGGAAATTTTCCGGCTTAGACACGTCTAATGTTGGTTTCTTCAGTAAGGGGACCACTTTGGCATGCTTCCAGGACTTCGGAACCACCACCGAGGTTAGGGATAGATTGATCAACTCCAAGCGCTCAGGCAGGAGACACTGTTGAATTTTTTTTTTAAAGTGTCAGGTCTTAGAGGGTCACCTGGAGACCCTGATTTCATTCTGACAAACAGTGCTTCCATATCTTTAGGAGGAATAAGAGGGAGTGAAGCGAGAGAGTAGATCTCAAGGCCCATGGACACGTTCCTCCCCGTGACACTGGAGGTTTCACCTGGGTGAAAACTACGATAGATGCATTCCACCTTCTCCAGAAAGAAATTCACCAGCTCTTCACATTGTAGGCTAGAGGATATGGTACTGCCTGAGTCAGAGGGAGATGTGACCAGGTCCTTCAAAAGAGAGAATATGGTTTTACTGGGATTATTACTTGTGGTGATCAGGCTCAAGTATTGTGCTGCCCTAGTTTTACAGACCAGTTTATGATATGCCTTGATCGCATTTCTGTACTGCATTTTAGCCTGAGGATCATAAGAACGCCTCCAGGCTCGCTTTAGGACCTTGCAGTTCTTCCTGGCTAGGGTCAGAGGCTCATTAAACCAGACATTAGCCCGTGCGCTTTTAGAGTGTCTAAGCTTGAGCAGGATACAAGTGTCCAAGGCTCGGGTAACCCACCCTTGAAAGAGCACATCGGCCTCTTCCATATTCAAGGATTTTTATGTAGGTTGAGTGCTCAAGGCCACAAGGAAAGCAGCCTGGTTAAGTTTATGCCAGGGGCGTTTAAGTGAAGGGTTGTGGAGTGACCGAAGGTTAGGAAGAGATTGTTATGTTCTGAACAGAACAAGACCAAAATGACAAAAATACAATGTATAGAAGTTGAGATATTGAATTTCAGAAGCATACGTGAAAAATAGCACTTAGAAGCAAATAGCGCTTTAGAGGTTGCTTGGGATCTTGCTGGACTGGGGGAAAGTCACAGTTCGGGCCAACCATGATGGAGTGCCAGCAGGATACAGTACCCACGCAAGCTCCAGTGAACAAAGTACCTTTCCTGGTCGCAACTGCGATATGTGTGGGAAGATGCGTCGATGTTGATCCCGCAGGTCGAGGATGTGTCGATTCTTTTCCATGTAGGGATTGCGATGCGTGGTTCCGAAGGCGAGACGCCAGGCCAAGATGCGCTGGTTCTGAAGGGTGATGCACCGAGATTCTCCACACAGTCAAAGGATGTGTCAATCTCTCTGAGCTGCTGCGAGGCCGATGCAGGGTTCTGATGTGTCAGGCTGTTGAGGCGCTGAGTTGATTCAGAGAGCGAAGCACAAATTTTACTCCTGCAACCGGGTCGATGCACCGGTTCTGATACACACAGACAGGAGATGCATCGATGTCCATGTTGCAAGTATCTGGGTCTACTTCCAGTGAACCAGGCACAGGAGCAGGGGTAGAGAATTTGATATCCCTGAGTCTCAAGCAACAGGAGGCAAGCCAACAAGCCCTTGGAGAAAAGGCAGAGTCCAGCTCTCCTTCAGAAAAGTCATAGAGCAGCATGCAGCAAGACAGCAAACAGAAAAGCAGGCCTTCCAGATCAGCAGCCCAGTTGAGTCCTTTAAGCAGCACAGCAGTTCCTCTGGCAGAGCTTTAGTTACAAGTCCAGTAGGGTCTGATATTAGAGACCCAGGACTTATACCCAAGAGTCTATTGAAGTGGGGTGACTTCAAAGAGTGGTCTTTGAAGTGCACAAGTATCCTTTCAATCCAGCCCTGTCTGCCAGGCTATCTATGGGGAGATAAATCTTTGTGTGGAGACACAACACTAACTATTCAGGGAAGTGTTAGTCCCTCCCTTCCATCCTGCCCATACAGGGCCATCAGAATTCAGATGTATGTAGAAGAGTACTCATACACACCTAGACTTCCTGTGCGTGTGGCTGTCTAAGGGAATGCACAAAGTTTCGCTGACACCCACCCCAGATGTGTATTGGAGAAAGACTGCAAGGCACACAGAACAATAAGTGCAGAGAAGTGTCTACTTTCTAAAAGTGGCATTTCTAAAACAGTAAGGTAAATGATACTTCACCAGTAAGGAGGATTTATCATTATCATTCCAAAGATATAAAACATGAACTAGCTACTCCTCTTTGATCAGGAATTACAGCTTGAAAGTGTATTAATGAATTCCCAATGTTAACCTATAAGAGTGGTAGGCCTCCCAGTAGTGAAAAACGAATTTAGCTGTTTGTCAAGCTGTTTGTCACTACCAGGACATGCAAAACATAAACGTACATGTCCCACCTTTTACTTACACAGCACCTGGCCCTTATGGCTACCTAGGGTCTACCTTACGGGAGGATTATGTGTAAGAAAATGGGAGTTTAAGACTTGGCAAGTAGTTTTATATGCCAAGTCAAAGTGGCAGTAAACTTCACACACAGGCCCTGCTGTGGGAGGTATGAGCCTGGTTTTAAAAGATAGTATATTTGGGTAGCACAATCATTGCTGCAAGCCCACTAGTAGTATTTAATTTACAGGCCCTAGGTGTATGGTATACCACTTTACAAGGGACTTACAGGTAAATTAAACATGGCAATCAGGTATACACCAATTACAAACATGGATAGGGAAGCAACCCATGCACTTTAACACTGGTCAACAGTACTAAAGTGCTTAGAGTACTTTGGTCAACAAAAAGATTCAGCAAAACGTGGTGGCAAAAGGCAAATGTTTGGTGGAAGACCATCCTAAAGATGGCAGGTCTAACACAGGCCTAAAATTAATCAAGTCTATTTTTGCAGAGACAGAGAGGTAGATGAGTACACATTATCTCAACCTATATAGTATGAAAACCGAATTTCTTATATAGCTCTGATTATAATCTTCCAAAGCTCAAGGACTGCTACCAATACATTTACATGGATGGGAACTATACATATCTTTTTTAAAAGGTCCAGATGCAATGTTTTTTTCCACATAAGCCTTATAAGCTCTGTTTTTTTTCCCATTCACCTGTTTCAGATGATTCAGCGAGTTTATAATTTACCATATTTAACGTTATGTGTAAGAGGCAACCTTTTCCAAATGTGGCTAACAATGGTACATTGTGATCTCTAAGCCTTGGCTAGAAGATCTTTTGAGTTGATCACCTGAGGTTCTATGCCCCACTCGTCCCCCTGAAGCTGCTCAAATCGCTTCTGCTATGGAGAGGTGTATCCAGGATTACAGCTCTACATCCAGGGAGCCTCCTAACATGGGGATGACACATAACCGGAATGGAATAACTCTCCAATTCTCTCCATTACCTACACCCCTCATCAAGGGGATGCCATCTAGGGGATCGCAACAGGACCATGATCTGTGAGCAGGAATTTTCCAGAGAAAATCAAAATTCCCCAGAGTAGGTGGAAGGGAACCGGGCCCATGGTGAAAGGCTTTGAGATTAAACATTAAACAACATTAGCAAACATTTCAGGATCCAGTTCCCAATTATTTGTTTTCGAGTAATGGTGACATTGCAGGATCCAGTTCCCAATTACACATTTTCTGGTAACCGTGTAGAGATGAGATGATCACATTAATGTTATTGTTTTAACAATGAATTAAGTCAATACAAAGGAGCAAAACTATGCTTTAAAACTAATAAAAGAACTGAGTTGGAATGATGAATGTAGAGTCATGAATTTTACATCAGAAAATTGACTTTGTGAAAACTAGGACTTTAAAATGGGAGGATCTAGCAAGTAACTGGAATAATGTGTCCTCTCCAGGCATTTGTGTTTTACCTAATGGTCAGTGCTGCGAATACTGGTGTGTCCATTTAAACTTTTGTCCTTCTGCTGTCAAGAAAATTAGTACCATTGAGTTGAGTAACAATAAACAATAAACTTTGTTAGTTGTCAGTAGTGCTAAGAAACCTCCTCTTGTCGGGTCAACATGCGCTCTACAAATATGTGTGTTTTAGAATTAATGCTAAATAAAGAATGCAAATACTGTGAGGCAACAACATTCAAAATACAAGATGCTAAGAGAAAACTTAGGGCCAGAGGTTGTCTTTCGAGACTTACTCCACACATTGGTGACCCTCACAAATGAAGTCTGTTCATAGGACATTTATGTATGTACATATATACTCGGTATTAAGGAGTAAGGCACGTGTTTACTAATATTTAATGCTAAGCAGTAAAGCAGTGACACAAACAATTGCGCAGCCTTGCGTGGAAAGGGGAGAGAAAACATTCCCTATATCTGTGATATTCACATTTTTTCTCAACCGCTTCAAAGGCACATTTTTGTCTGCCATGCACCAACACACACACCCTTGAGCCATAGTGCAAGTGTGTGAATATTGTCAAAAGCATAGCTTTCGTACTAGGAGATCCTTGCAGTACAAAAACTATCCTTTAATACGTTCCCCACTTTGTAGGTGTGTTGTACAAAGCAGCACACATGCAAAGTAAAATAGAGAGAAATTAAAATATTTCTCCTTGGTACGCCTGCCTCTCGGAGGCATAATATTTTGGCACCTGTCAGCGAATGTTAGTACCCTTGGGTGGTTGCATGAGAGTGCCAATGTATCACAAAGTTGTGCATAATGCTACTTTTCGTTTCGTTGGTGAACTTTCCAATGCAAATCGTGTTTTGCATTGGCTATTAAATCCCACCCCAACACTTTGCTCTGTATTTGTGCTAATTTTGGGATGCGAACTTGGTGCAAAGCATGAATAAATTTGGGCCCTAGTTGCCTTCGTCAGTACTTATGTGTTTATATTTCCACCTCCTTAAACACATAAGCCCTCCTCATTTTACTCACTGGACCCCATCGGGATACCAGGGAAGTGTATGAAAAAGAGAACATTTACATAACCGCTTATAATTAAAAGAACGTCGATAAACACCAGACAGTTGCACAATAATAAGTACCCACTCCATATTGGCAGCAGCTCATATTGATGTCAACAAAATAATTTACCTGCAGACATTCCCTCTTCAGATGAACTCTATCAACACATCATTCTTGGGAACAGAATTTGCCACCCATGCACAGCAGACAATAAATTCGGCCGAAAACCGGCCCTGGCAAAGTGCTGGGCTTGCCTGACCCCTTCCCCACCCCCCCCCCCCACCCCGCCCCCTCGGGGCTTGGGGGTGCCGCCGAGCTCTTTACGAGGGCCGGTTTTCGGCCGAATTTATTACAGGGCCGACTTTGCAACTATGCTGCAAAAACGGCCTTTGAAACAAAAACGGCCCCTAGGGGCCCAAAACCAGCCCCCACCCGTGCGGCGCACCGGGGGATTGCCCGGTGCCCGCTACGGCCAGTCTGGCCCTGACAGCAGATGCTAACAGTCTATGGCCTTCGGAGACCTGTCATCTGCCCCCACAATGACGACCTATCAATGCAAAGAAGGTCATAGCTGAAATGTGGCTTGAACAGTGTTTTTTTGACTTGCTGGACAAGTGGTAACGTGGTCGAAAAACAAGAAGTCAAGGGAAAGAAAGAAAGAAAGAAAGAAAGAAAGAAAGAAAGAAAGAAAGAAAGAAACAAAGAAAGAAACAAAGAAACAAAGAAAGAAAATAAATGGCTGCTTCATGAAATCAGTGGCACAGGGTGGTCTTCAGAAAAGGTGTCCTAAAATACACTTTGAGAACCAGAACTTCAGTTATCCTTTGCAGTAAAAGAAATTCATAACATTCCATGCATAAAATGTTGAAAGTCATTCCACTTTTTCGGAAGGCGAAATACTTTCCTGAGCATACCAATTGTAGAAGTACATGACACAATCCCAGTTTAACATTTTCTTTCAGGTATCAAAATTGAAGGGGATATTTTAAGCAAAATGCTACACTTTTACTTCTAGGCGCCACTGTTTGGAGTTTTTTTAGGATTTTTCTGGAGGTAAAAACATACAAAACGGCTTAACAAAAAAAATTCACTCAGCCGATCAACCACTTAGTATGATCCCTGATCACTCTAGTATATATCTCAAAAGTGCAAACCTTTTATTTCTAAAAGAGTCCGCACATCACAGATAAACGCGAAAATCAACAAGGAGACCACTCAATGCTGAGTCCATTTTAAACTCACCATAAAATATTCCCAAACTAACCATTGTAGGCACCGTGAACAGCGAAAAGGGATCGCGAACATTCTGATACCAATAATCAACCGTATTCATTTTTAATTGCGTGAGCCCCTGCTGACAGAACACGACTGTAAACTGCTCACACCACATTCTGTGGTTTAGAAATTAAACGGAAACTACACTGAATCCGTGCACTAACCGCAGTCAGTCACATATTACCCATGTTAACACAACTCAGTGCTTCGAAGCGTCCAGAAGGCACCCTATTGGTGTGGAAAGAAAGAAGAAAGAGAAAGAGAGAAACAAAGAGAAAGAGAAAGAAAGAAAGAAAGCAAGAAAGAAAGCAAGAAAGAAAGAAAGAAAGAAAGAAAGAAAGAAAGAAAGAAAGAAAGAAAGAAAGAAAGAAAGAAAGTCAAGGAAGAAAGAAAGAACGAAAGTCAAGGAAGAAAGAAAGAAAGAAAGAAAGAAAGAAAGAAAGAAAGAAAGAAAGAAAGAAAGAAATGGCAATGTATATAGATATGGATAATTAAATCGGGTAGAGGTGAACCATAGAGACAGAGCATGACTCGGTTATCTGTTAACTACTTTAAGGGCCTTCTTCCAAGATTGTTTTTCTTCCCCTATCACATCACCAGTCTCACGCAAGCTTTAATTCAGTGCCTAGCCGAAAAGTGCTAGTGCAAGCACCATTAGACAAACTGCAACGATTATCTTATCATAACGCACAAACATATTGCCGCTGTAAACGCCTACCTTTTCAGCCTTGACTCTCCTCTTTTTTTTTTTCGGTGGAGCAGTTTATCGAAAATATTTCCTCTTCAATTTTCGACAGCGAGAACCCCCATATTTCCACAAATATCCGCTGCGCGTGCCATGCTGCCCCAGCGGCTCCAGCCAGTGAACTAAGGAAAGAGCGCGTTTCAGACATATAAACGGTTACTTGCGATGGAGTTTGCCCACTGGTCGGAGATCCATATTGTGAGGCGAGCAGGACTTTGTCCGCCAAACTGGAGTTTGAGATTTCAAAGGGGCAACGCTGTTGTTTGACGACTGCTGGCCCGATTTCCAATGTCATTTGTTCATTGACTGCTAGGTCCAAGTAGATGCACTTTCGAAGAACTTGGCATCGGGAGAGGAAATTAATTTACGCGAATTTGCGTTCTAATGTTTAGTGTATCCTGCTGAGTTGAAAGACGAAAAGGGAGGAACGTGGAAGGCAAAGCATCGCACGACTGAAATATTTTAAAACTAATAAAAAATAGCATGTAAACTAACAATAAAACTCGTAAATAAAAGAGTGCAGCTAAAAGAGACAGTGACCAAAAACTGGCAGGCGTCCCATGCAGCCTAGTTTCAGTTGTGTCGCCTCAGAGTGCAACAAGAACATACTTTTCCCAGTGGCGGGAATGTTGCTGTCTCTTCCGTCAGGAAAACCCCATTGTGGGAATGGCATTAAAAGGGTGCTTGCTTTAGACCTGTTCCTCCAATGTGATTCCCAGCTGCGTCCATCCTGTCCAGGACCATCGTGTGGGACTCATTCTGGTGGACCTAGACAAGAAAAGTCCACTAATGTCCAACGGGCACAGGGTGAACACTCCCAGTGTGTCGGGGGCACGTGTAATTTTGAGGAAAGACCCCCCCATGCTTGGAAGGGACATAAGTGAAGCTGGTCCACCAAGCCATGGCTACATGGCACATCTGCTATTCCTTGGAAGGACTCATGTCCTGCATGTATGGGCTGATATGTAGCCAAATGTCAGCCAGCCAGGTGGAAAACCAAATTAACTTTTTGGGTTGCCAGATTTTGCAGCTAAGAGGACAACCTAAGACTGAATGGGTATCAAAGAGATTATGATTTTCCAAAGAAGAATTTGGGGAGAAGAGTTGGCCAGACTAGGGCGGTGGACCTCAAATCTGGGGAACCAGGTTCGTGTCTCGACAAGGACGAGCAACATCCTGTGATTCTGGGCAAATCATTTAATATCTCCGTGCCTAACAAAAACAAGCATCGGCATAGCCAATAGGTCTCGCCTTTGGGACCTTACAAGTGTTTAGTTATCCAGCACAATATTCTTGGTGCAACAACATCAAGTGTTGCATGGCTAAACACTTATAAGGTCCCTGAGGCGAGACCTATTGGCTATGCCAATGCTTGTTTAGTTAATTGGTCGCTAATAGGTGCCACTTTTATTTGGTACCCAGGCCTATTGTCTGTCCCAGTCCAGTACATGGGTGGCAATGAGTACAGACCCAAAAGGCTAGCCAATATGGCTCAAGTGGTTGGCATCGCACAGTAGTACAGGAGGTACAATGAAGTCACTACTTCCGAGCCAAAACCACACGACTTAAGGTGCGACAGAAGGGAAATAACATCACGGTGAAACAGGCACTTGGTAATTAGAAGTTTCAATTTATAGCATAACAAATATATTACAAAATGCAAGATGATAATACGAGTAGAACCGACAGTCTTCAAAGTCTAAATAAAAATAATATGCCTATTTTGAAAACGTTCTCGTCATCATTAAAACTAAATTAAGCAACACAATGTTCATTCAAATGAGAAAAAAGGCTTTCTGGTAATTTATGAGGACCGTACATTTTTAGGAAGGCTTTCAACCACATTTCTGCCCGTCAAAGTTCCGAAGATAACATTAATTGAAAGTATTGATGGAAAATCTGGTCTAAGAGTGGCCTTATTTGTGACTACACTCTCATATTTGGCAACCCATGTTTATAACAAACACTCTATGTTTCACGATAAAGAACCTTAAATCTCACTTTGTTATGCTTTGTTACAGCTCTGGTGAACTCCATATTTGCAAAGATCAATTAATTAGACATACACCCTATATATGAGATCCAAGGTTGTTATATGCTTCATGGTGCAACCACTTTCCCTCACAGGTCTTTAAATCCTTGGGCAGGCATTCTGTGGCGTGTCACAGCTGGATGGTTAGATGTGCATTAGCTACAGTCCTGACTCCTGACTATTACCCGAATGTTCAATTCTGTGAAAAGGAAGCGTTTGCAGCGTGAGAGCTTGAACAATAACTATCTAAATGAATTTTCTGCATGAAAAAAAGTTCGCTTTTCCTGGTAGTCACAAAGTTTAGCATCGAACTGTAGTTCAGTTCATAAACTTTATTCGGATAAGCATTGTATCCAGAAAAGAACAGTACATTCGCTAGCAATTTTGTTTAAATGCCAGAATGCAAAACCCTAAATTTTCCACCTTTTCTAATAATTCTTAGAACCCTTGCAGCAAACTGAATCCGAGCGAGTCTACTGAGCTTTCTGTGTTACCGACTCTTAATGGCCGCAAACCAAATCCTTAGCCAATCAAAAGGGCCAGCTTTGTTTTGGTTGGTAGAATGTATTACTAGATCTTTCCTGGAGCAAGTCACCCAATCGCGTGGCAGAGTGGTGCAAGAACATTTTTGTAAAGGCTAAAGCAGACCCCCATAATATTACGGCCCGGTTTGCCAAATTTCACGATCTCAAATAAATTGCAGTCTAAATAGAAACATACGCTGTATTTTTGTAACAGGCTAAACACGTTAGCTGTCACAAAAATATTATGTCACGAAGTCACCTGCCAGTTTTGTATGCAGATGTTGTTACTCTTTACGTGTGTAAATTGGATTTATGAAGCAAAAAGATTAGAATCGGGACCCTGGGTTTTACTATTATCAGTAAAATTTGCATATTTGGCCACCCAGCCTATTGCTAGTAGCGTTTTCATTTATTGACGTTTTGCACTTCCTTCTATGGTAAAGGGTGCTGCTTTTGTCAGGCGATATAAAGTAGCACGCTTAGGGTGGCACATAACTGGGAGAAGCTCAATAAATGTATTTTAGCACCTGGAAAGTGCTCTATGTTGTAACTCTATTTCCATGGAGTATGGAAAGTCCTAGCACCGCTCCTGTTTGTGGTCAGTTCTTAACTACTTTGCACTCTATTTATAGTCATTTTATGGTGCTAAAGATCAAGCATAATTTCAGGTACAAATCCCCAACATTATTCTGTCTAATGTTTTGGAAAAGATTAAAACGCTCTCTCCCTCAATTTATGCCTTTTGTACTTCTGTAACTATCCTAATGCTCCCTTTGTACGGAAAGGTTTAGTAACGGACCTCTGCACGTTTAATTCAGAATCATTGGATGTGTTTTTTTTTTAATATGGCCTAAGAGCTTTAAAGTCCTGTTTTTAGTTTGAATCTCTTTATGTGCATGCACATTAAGAACTCTAATGCAATAAAATAATCCATTCAGAGAGCTCTTCTAATAACTCATAGGCTATTGCAGTGCTTTTTACCTGAAGCATCAACACGTGTATTCCAATCAGCACACAATTTAGTAGGGGTGGGCGGAATTTGAGTAGTCGCGCCACGCAAAGCTCCGCGAAATGGTAAAATATCTCAGCGAGCAGGCAAAAGCTCCGCGAACACGCGGAATTGCTTGTTCCACCTGTTCGCGATGCTTTTTTCCCATTTGCGACTGCTGTTTGCATGCTCGGGGAGAAATATATCGCGAACACGCATTTTGAATGCGCGAACAAGCTAAAAAACCCGCGAAGCCGTGGCTCACGGAATTTTTGGCAATTCCACGTTCTCCGCGGAACGGAGTTACCCAAATTCCGCAAAGTCCGCGAACGGAATTTACCGCCCAGGCCTACAATTTAGGCCTGAAAATATATTATGTACTTATGCATTTCTGATCCTTCACAGTTAACCACGTTCCCTCTAGAAAACAAGCCTGTTTCCCTTGCGGGAGCGAGCAGGACCATATGTTTGTAATTAACACATGGTTTGAAAGGTCGCTCCCGCAAGGGAATCGCCAGAAGTGCACGCGTTGCATTCAAAGCAATGCAATGCGTGCACGTTTTTAGTAGCAAAGCTGAAGCGATTGCTAAAGGTCTTTTCCTAGGCAGCACATGCGCGCTGCCGAGGCGAGACCTAAAAATGAATGTGGTGCTCATGTAAAGCGCTCTGATACCCGATACCATTGGGTCAAGTTCGCGCCAAATAAAACTCTGTTAAAAAAAAAAAAAAGAATGCAGAGTAATATTGAAAAAGTTGAAATTGACTGTGTAGAGAGCTACTCAACTCTTATGGCTGCCCCATTGCGTCATATGCACGCCAAGGTCTGAGCCCGGCCGATGGGATAAATAAAGAAGGCATAGATGGCTCTAGGTCTCATCTCATGTATGTATGCATGTGGTTTGTTCGGGTCAGCTGAATGGCCACACAGGAGTAGGCTTCTTCGAGCACCGATACAGACCCCTCACTCATTGCCAGACTAGGAATCAAAAGCAAGCTGATAAAAATGCTGAAAACAGCCCCACTCTCTTCCTTTCATCACTTATTTCTCTCTTCCCATCCATTCACTCTCTCTTTTTTCTATCTCCTCTCACTTTCCTCCCTTTTAGATTTCTCTTTCTCAGTATCTTTCTCTCTGTCTCAAACAGCTCCGTCACCTTGCTGCTTTCAACGTAGGAGAGCTGGGTAAAGTGACACAGGCACCAGCAGAGGCCCTGGGTTTTCAAAGCCGACCTCCAATGGCTCCAGCCCACTGGGGAAATGCCCGATGGAATAAAAGGCCAGTCCGAGCCTGCCCTCACTTTCCCTTGACCTTCAAGATTCACTAGGA
This sequence comes from Triturus cristatus, assembly GCF_964204655.1. Classification (NCBI taxonomy): domain Eukaryota; kingdom Metazoa; phylum Chordata; class Amphibia; order Caudata; family Salamandridae; genus Triturus; species Triturus cristatus. The sequence goes on from NC_140590.1 coordinate 1,545,144,931, forward strand.
AGAATTGAGTACCTGAAAGTGTAAACGTCCTATCTGAAGGAGCCGGAATCACGCTGTGCCAACATAGCACCAGCAAGAGAACGAACGCAGCATTAGCACGCATTCATTCAGCGCGCAAGTCCTAAAAGCTACTTGCTTTTAGAGGGGCATATTGGTGGAATGGTGGTGGATTTTAAGTCCAACAGCTTCTCTACTGTTGCGCATACTAGAGTTGAAATAGTGAATTTAACTTCCAACATCAAGCACCCCCCTAAGGCAAGTCGTGCCAAATAAATGTGTCCTTAAGACGCGTTCGTATAAAAGACGGCGTTCGGAACACATGCGTCCCTAATGCATTTGGAATACCATTCACCTGAAAGATGTGCCATGTAGAGGTAGGTCTACTGCTAGAGTGGGGGGGGGGGGTTGATCTCAGTTTCAGAATTAATTATTCCAGCCTTATGCTGTTCCGCATCTTTAACTGAGGCCTCAAACTCTGTGCTCTTTCTCCTTGGTAAACATTTGCCCTGCTTAAAGGCTTGTAGATTGCAATGCATTTCCAAACATGCCAAGCAAGCAAAAGGTGGGTCATTTCTTGTGATCACATTTGGCCCTGGACAATGTTGTTAAACATTACCTTATGTTTCTGTGGTGTTTTTAGCCTTTTCCTTAGTGGAAACATTCTTCAGCACCGAGCAAAGTAAACAAGAAACACAGAAATAAACTACTAGACATCGGAGTTAAAATAAGAAATTGCTTAAAAAAACATAAGCTGAAAAAATGCTCCTTTTGGCCCTCAACCACCTGTTATACCAACAAAAAAATGGAGCTGAAAAGAGTCATGGATAGAGATTGTACAGACATGAAGAGGAGGACTTAATACACTGATGTGTCATCTCACAAAAGGAAAGCTTTGGTACTACATGAAAATCAAGAAGTAGTTAGTACACACTGTCTGCCACACAACATGGCTCCAAGCGATGAGCTTGTGTTCTCGCCTTGTTCAGTTGTATGTCACACTTTTACTTGTTAGTTTTCTGTACTAATTGTCTCACTCTCTTAGGCCCAATATGGGCTGTGCAGAGCGCAATCCGTGTATGGAATACAATTATAAGCGAGTTGGCGTTCCCGCCCTGCGACATTCTGGCTGCAGGAACAGAACTCAATTTTTCCGGCATGAAATCCAGCCAGTAAAACTGCTTTACAAAAGGGATGCATTGTAACCCCGCTCTGGTTCTTGACACCCGCCCGACCCTCTGCCAAGGCACAGGGGGCATGTAATGTCCCCCCATGCCAGGCATCCTTCTCCCCTCATGCTGCCCATCCTCCTTGGCTCTTCCTTCCACCCCACCACCCCACACATGCCCCTTGCACACATTTACCACCTGCTAAAGACTGCAAAGATTGTTATTATCTGTTTTGCCCTGTTCTGTTCGGTTGTGATATCAACTATTGCTCCCTTCTTAGGAAAGTCAAAGGGATCAGCTGAAGAAATCATTGGTTAGACCTTCAGTCTTACCATAGGATCTGCCCTCCTCCATTCCCTTTATTGAAATGTTTAACTGTTATGACCGATGTTGTCCTTTTCTGGTCCGTTCTGTGCTACTGCCGTTATTTTCTGTACCCTTATAACTACCCTTCTGTAAAGCACAATGATAGCCCCTGTGGTCTTGTCCGTGCTATATAAAATTCTTTAAATAAAAAATAACTACAATGGGGCCGATTCCGATCCGGGTCGGAAGGGCATCGAACGCGATACGGCCGGTATAACTACAAGCCGTACGCGTGTTTTCCGGCCGACTCGTACAGCTGTACGAGCGAGCAAGTAGATGCGAGCTACGTGAGATTCACCGACCGAGTCATTTCCGGGTCCGAACCGCTCCGAACGTCTCGGTCGGAAGCTAACCGTGGCGTGCAATGGATGCGATTTACAACCGAGCCAGTACATTGCACATGTCGGACAGCTTGTGCGAGCCGGAGTGTCCGGCTCGCAAAAGCTCCCATAGTCTGACTTTGGGGGTCCGTGTCGGACCCCTTGACACCCGCAGCCCTACGACTCGGGCACAGGGGGAGACCTATGGGTCTCCCCAACACAGCCATGTACGGTGTGGATGGCACCGACGCGTACCCACTGTAGAGGGCACACTTGTTCGAGACGTACCCATTCAGTCAATGGGAGCGCATGTACGCGTCGTACAACTGGCTCCCATTGACTTTTATGGGAGTCCGACCAAACCAAGTCCGACAGCATATGTGCACATCGTACTCGCTCGGTCGGACTGTAGGGGTCCGGCTCGGTCGGAAAACACACCGGATCCGACTCGGTCGGAGTGCTTTCCGACCTGGATGGGAATCGGCCTCAATGTGTGATATAAACGGTATGGAACAGGAAATATTGTACAGAATCCCAGTAGGTAAGTTTGGGTCCCCACAGTTATTCCCCATTTTGCAGGAATTTATTCCTAAAATAGGTTGAAATCAAAATTCATAATTGGAGGATATATGTGTGTATAGGCAGTTATTGAAATTGCAGCAGTAATTTGATGTCACTTGTAATAAGGGGCCATAATGGAAAGGCACAAGTACCAAAGTTCACCAAGGCGCTGACATGAGAAAAGTAGATCTGTTCCTTTCACTGATAAAACGTGTTAATTCTTCCCGGGTCACCACCAAATAATTTTTTGAAGATGTCATGAAATGTCATGTAACTTTCGAAAGTGCCACCTTCAGCCCTTCACATAAAATTCAATCAGAGACTTACAAATAGGTATGAATGGTACTAATATGTCTGTATTGTCCCCATTTAAGCTCTAGTAGATTTGATGAGACAGCAAGGATTTTAGTCAAATGGAATCTGGTATATAGGACCTTAAATAGTTTTAGTCATCATCATCAAATAATCTTTAATAGGTCAAAAAAGACCATAAAAGCACATGATAAGATCAAATTACAAACAGATCACACACATTAAAATCACAAAGGTACATTACTGAATTGCACATTAAATTGTTTTAGTTGTTTTAAACTACATTATGCTATTACCAATTGCAGCCTGTCCCTAAGGAAATGCTATGAACTGTGCAACAACATAACATTGAACTGTGCCTCAATTTTGTGATCATTCTAGAGCATTGGTATTCAAGGTCTTCATTTGCAGAATATATTCAGTAGAAACTCAATGACAAACTGCTGCTGTGGGAATTACATATTTAACTCACCAGGGCAAATATTGTTATGAAATGTTGGATGAACATAAGTGTACATTTGCAGCACAGGTACTCTCGTATCAGCTTTCTCAACAACTATCCCTGATTCCCGTGAAAAAAAGTGAGAATAAATCATTTCCTCTCAGAGATGGTGATTCACATCCCAAAATAAGGCCAACATTTGTGGCTTAGTGAAAATTCCTAAAATTTGATTTCTATCCAGAACATGGAACACGGAAAATAGAAGAATGCACATATGGAGGACAAATTATCAAATCCAAAATATCAAAAGGTAAGTATAATTTTCTATACCTAACTCCAGATCTAGGTACCCTGGTGATATATATGTTTTCAAGATACGTGGATGTGGAGTTAGGAATAGTAAATCTAAAACTCACAAATTGCACTTACCTTTCAATATTTTGCCCCTAAATACTCTGCCCTCCATATTCTTGCATGACGATATTTTCGGGCTCGATATTCAGTAGTACAACCCTAAAATTCTCTAAAATTATTCCAATAAGTGCAGCACCAGCAACACATAGTTTAAATTGTGGCTGAAGCCATCATCTCCCCTTTTATAAGTGCTCTTTTGTTACCACACCAAAGTAGGCACTATTCTCAGAGCCTTAAACTTGAATAAAGAACCTTTGAAAAAAATCTATTACATCCAAGTTTCTAGGGTCTGATTTACAATAGAAATATTATCCAATGGTGAGGACAATACCAAGCAGTTGCTGGCCTTGAGTGGAGTAGGAATGGGGTTGGCCCCAGGCACTCTGACTAGTTTCCTAGTGAATAACTATGTTGGGATGTGTGTTCCCTCATATAATACTGCTTAACTTGTTTTTTTTTCCTGAAAGATGTTTCATGCAGCAGACCGGCTCCTTCACATATAGTGAATATTTAAGTGGTTGACCCAGAGCTTATAGTATAGTCTTCCCACGGCGATCCAGGGCAGCTATATTATAGCATGTTTCACTGCAATGCACTATAAATATACTCTAAAGGTTACTCCTGAAAACGGATGACCTTTCCATAGGTTGATGGTATTGTGTGTTAGCGCTGATGTGTGCATATTTTCTACTGACAGTGAGTACTTTTGATAGGGCAAGATCCGGGTGCATTATACATCTCAAAATATAGCAATGGCGCAGCAATATGTATCAGCTTAACAATGGATCTTGGCTCCGAAACAGTGTGCCACTGACATACAACTGTCCCTTACACAACCTTCTACATATTATTGCCAGATCTCATTTGAAAACCTTAAGGATGGTTACAAAGAAAGCTGATGCATCAGTCCCTAACCATGACAAACTCTACCAGATGTTTTGCAAAAATATTTAGCCTGTGATTCCACATTAAATGCTGTAGATGAGGGAGGGGTTCAGCATTGGTCTACAATGGCCGCATGTGCTATTGATGTTGGTGAAAAGGTCCTTGTTTGACTAGAGACTTGAACTAAGAGAGCTATGATTAATTTTCAATGGACAGTCCTATATAGGGCTATAACATTGTCTGCTACCTAAAGTGTACACATTTGGATCTCTTTGGAACCTGGTTATCAACAATCAATCAATTAAGTTGCATTTGTATAGCGCAGCTAAATTACCCGTTGGATTTCCAGGTGTGTGACTCAAGTATCAGTCTAAGAGCCAGGTCTTGAGTCCCTTCCTGAAGTGGTTCAACAAGGGTGCAGTGCAGAGGTGGAGGGTTTTCCACGCTTTAGTGGTGAGGCAGGAGATGGAGCGTCCTCTGCAGCAGCTGCGGCTGATACGTGAACTTAAATGTACTATGATTATTAACTTAGAATTAGAACTGTTTGTGCAACACAACTGTGTTCCTTTTTCTTACGTACTGTAAGTGCTTTTATGAGGAAGGTGCTCACATAAACGGAGCTAATAAGGCAGCCTTAAGGCACCACCTTAAGGCAAACAACCTTTTTCAGTATGTTAGGAGAGACCCTGGAGGCAAAATTCTATTTTGTCTGAGGGGCTGAAAATCCGTGTACTGCTCCTGTCCATTAGGTCAAGAGTCTGGTCTGGTGTTATTTTGCGCATGTCTCACAGCTCCAACAGCCATTCAACAATTTATGTACATTTATTTTTTTATGTCAAATTTCCTGAATGTTAAGGCTGTCACATTGTTTGAAATTATATTAATGGCTCCTAGTATCTACATTGATAGTAAGTACATCTGGAGTAATAACTGTGCATCCAGCACATCGGGAGTCAGGAGTACCATTACACACACCATAACCTGTGCAACCCATCATGCTGTTATATTTATTGCACTTTTGTTTGCTCCTGTACCTTTTTTGAATCGGGGTTTTAAGCATGGTGGCGCAAGTTATGGAGTATGATGCGTCCATTGTAAACAACAACTGGAGAATTTCTGTGGTTTTACAATTTAATCCAAAACCATAATTCTCTTTTTTAGCTGTGCTTTTTACAGTGAATTTAATTGGACCAGGCGAGGCCCTGTGTCCATCCCGGCCAACTCCCAGTATGCACAGCTCAGTGGCCATCAACCCCTGCTGCACATCTTCCTATCTATGCTCCTGCCCCCGTTGCTTCACTGTGCTAGCCATGGCTCTGCGCACCATCTACCCTACAAATAGAGTCCAAAACCTCACTCCCCTGCTGCATATGAAAACGTTTGCACATCCCAGTCTGCATCCTCACTTCTTGCTGAAGGAATGCCATTGAAAGCATGCAGGAAAAAAAACCACAGTCTCGGGTCCTCCTTGACTTCCTGCAGAATGTCCTCCCTGCCCGTACCACCCTGCACACACAATTGAGGTGACCCAACCGGACCTGAATCTCCCTCACTTTCACCTTATCCCTTTCCAGCAAGCACATTAGCAGTCAGCATGTTCTCCTTTTTCTACTGAGGTAGTCTGACCTCCATCCGCTTGGAATCAATCTCAATGCCTAAGAACTATAACACTGTTTGAGGACCCACTGTCTTTTCCAGCGCCAATGGTACCCCTAGTTCACCCATGAGTTCTTGGAACCTTGCCAGGAGAGCCTGGCAGTCTGCCTAACAGGATGCCCCCATGATGAAGAAATCATCTAAATAGTGGGTTACCAGCTGATGGCCTGTATGGTATGTAAACAGCCATTGCAAAAAGTAACTGAAACATTCAAGCAGAGTGCATGAAATGCAGAAACCCATTAGTAGCGCTTTGTCCATGTACTATTTTCCTTTAAATTGCAAATCCAACAGCTGTAAGTCCTCAGGGTGTTACTGGAAGCAACCAAAAGCTGACTTCATCTTGCATTTAGCCATTAAAGCTCCCGGGCCCGCAGTCACCACCAGTGGCATGGCCACATCACCCACCCACCGACCCTCGGGCCTGGAAAAGTGCTGTATCAAAAAAAATGGCCCCTCTATTTCTTTGGCACCACTCCAACTGGTGACACAATCAGATCTGCCATCAGATCTGCCATTGGCCATTCATAAAAGGGTCTGCCATCCTTCCCTCTGAGACTTCTTTCTGCAATTTCTCCTACACCGCCTGCCTGTGCTCCTTTGCTGAACGCAAATTGTCCACCCACCTCTGCTTCTGAGGACCCCCGTACCCTAAGCGAAAACCCCAGCGAAACCCACAACAACTTTGCCTCCTCTGCTCGCCCATAAAACCCTAGCGAATACTCCAACCTCTCGAAATTAACAGGAGTGCGAGAGTTTTGCACCAGATCCCTGGGTCCCCTCCCGCATCGGGGACCTGAGAATTGCTGCTGATGTCCTACTTGGCTACTCCCATACTGCTGCCACTGTCTCGCACCCTGAACATGGTATCCACTGCCTGTCCCCTCACAGTTAACAAGGGGGTGTCGTCCTGCATATTTCGAGCATCTGTGGTGTAATTTGCAATATTCTCAAGTGCACATTCCTTTATTAAAATTCCAGCATGTGCCCCCTGTCCCTCGATGTGCCTTTGGTGCTCGCCCCACCCTCCTCGGTGGGACATCCCTGAAAGGGGTGATACACTATAGGCAGGCTACTTGCTGTAAAGATGGACTTCCCCAGTTTCGTAGCCCCTATGGTTTGCTGCCAAAGATCAAAGTCCAGTTCCCCCCATTTTGCTCTGGATCCCAAGCCAGACATTGTCTAAATTCCTTGTTGTATTGCACCCACGCATATTTCCCCCAATATTTGGGCTTTCCTTACCACATCCATGTATTTAAACATGACTACGCATCGCTTCGGGAATTTCTTGCAGTACACACTGGCATGCATCAAAAATGTTACTAAGGAGAGTCACTGTTCCTGAGAGCAGAATTGGAAAGGAGTCATTTTAGAGAAGTCGTAAAGAGTCGGAGAGACTTCTATTTGATGCCCTCACACACCCAAAAGTATGTCATGCTTCATCATGGGGCAGTGCTCCTTGTCGGGCCGGAACTACAATGCCTTACGTGTCCCCCGGAGGGTCACTTTATCGGAGATCTTTTTGTGATCTAGCCGTATGATGTGTGAGGGTCAGTGTGCAGTGTTATGTGAGAGGTGACAATTAAAAATGACTAGAGGGTATTTAAGGTAAACTGATTTAATGAGGGGGATCCCTCTGTCATGGTTTAAAAAACCAAAAGGTTGAGTGCTGCTCGAGGGTAATTATGACCCTCAGTAGCTAGACAAGTGCAGTGCTTGTTTTAAAAGAAGAAAAGAATGGGAGTGACATGTTTTGCGCTACAGTGTGTTCTCATGAGGAGATCCTTCGCGCTTCTTCAGGACGATAAGGGAGTGGGTACGGTAATGGGAAAAAGTCTCAGACGGTGGCCTTATTGAATCAAGATGTGCCACTCAAGCATGCGAGAGGTCGGGTAGGTGCAAGAACCTGTGCCTTCCGATAAAACTATTATGACAGCCAGCACTCTCACGTTTGACTTATGGAGCACTCTTCCTATGCTGAATAGATAGGACCACTACTTGGGTCCTACGAGTGGCACAACTTGATTCAATAAGGCCACCGTCTGACCTATATTCAGCTCCTTGTCGCGCCTCCCCTTTTCCGTTATAAATCAGAAATGCCCAAGTCCAATTCTCTATTGTGAGGGGTACTTTCGGCTGCCTTGCCAACTCATACTCCTCCTCCTTTGAACCCTCTTTCGAGTGCAGCCCTCTGTGGAAGACTTTAAGCATTTCTACGTACTCCCCTTCCAAATGCGCTCTTTCGTGGCTAAAAATGAGTCTCTAGGAGTTTAGTCACGCCCATATAGGGTAACTTTATTACCTTAAGCTCCATGGTTTTGGGCCTCACCTTCTTCTCTCCTGCCTCTTCCGACCCCCGCTACCTACTTGGAGCCCTCCTTTTTTCTTGTGACACTGCACTGACTCAAGGCTCTGTCAGTATGCCCTCCCACATCCATCACGTATTTGCCTTTTTTCAGCCTTTCCCCTCCCAACAAGCTGGTAGCATCCACATCTGTAGATATGATCTTTGGTGTATCTACCACTTCCTCGACCTTACCTTGCACCAAGGTCAGTGCCCATGCCATTGCAGTCCGCCTCTTCAGGGGTCTCTCCTCCTCCGAACTCCTATTCGGCTGTTCCCTGCAACACACTGAACCACTGATTAGTGGACCCCTCCTAAAGCCTGGATCCTCATACCACATTTCCCCTTACTCCAGGCTATCCTTCTCATAGTCCAATACTGTGACCCCTAGCGAGTCTTCGCCCCAGCTCTCCATCACACATGTGTAAGCCGATCCAAAAGTCACATTTGCAGTGCAACATGCGGTGCCGAGGAGGCTGAATTAACCCGTCCCTGCCAATCTGCTGATGCTACTCACCTGCCTGCTGTTGCATATGTGCCGGAGGCCATTTGAGACCTACCAGCTACCAAGGCCAACAAGGTCGTTCTGGACCTTCGTACGTTGGCTGCACAGGGATCTCCCGCTGATGTCAGGCAAACCGTGTTGGGCCCAACCCTCTCTTCTCCCCGGGGTCGACGAGCCGCACCCAGCTCTACTGAGTCCAGAACCTCGCTCTGCCCCTGTACCTGAAAGAAAGATGACAGGACTGGTGTGCTGGCACCCTATGCCTGACCTACCACGTCTGTTTTACCCCAACAATTCTCCAACCATTCCTGTTGTCCCTTCCCTTGTCCTGGGACCTCCACGCTGCTCCCAACCCGCGCCCACCCATTGGAGGAGCTGCCCCCATGACCCCGAAATCCTCCTCCTATTCTAAGGCATCCTCATCCCCGCTCCACTCCAGCATTGCCGCCACTAAAGCGGACATGGGGGCTCGCGCTGCCCCAGCTGCTCACCTCCTCTGGGATAACCTCCCCTGCTGCCCATCCACCCCCCCCATTGGAACAAACCACCCCTACCTATGTAGGCAGCCACCTGTGCCACTCTGTCCAACCCCCCCCTCCTTTGCAGCTTCCTCCCAATGCTCAAATATGACCAAGCAGCCGCAGTCCGCCCTGTCCCCCACTGTGCTATGGGTCCATTCTTCTTCGTTCTGCTCCCAGCCCCTCCCCCCTTCAACTCCACGTATTCTGCTGGCTGTTCGCTGAGCAGCAAACTCTGAGCCTCCACATTGGAATCCCCCTGGCACCACAAGCCACTTCAGAGATGCTGCTCGTTTATGTCTTCCCCTACCCCCTCGTGACCTATGAAACGCGGGCGGCTCTATTGATGCCGCCCACTTTCTTGTTTCACTTTTAGTCACGGCCTCGTACACGCTCATACCACATGGCAGGGCAGCTCTGGCCCTGATGCCTTTCACCACAGCCCCCATGGTCAAGGTCTCTGCCGCATAGGCATGCCCAGTGCATCCCCTCGCCACACCCCCTCCCAATTGCGGCATCGTCTCTTGCTCAGGCCGTGGCCCGACCCACGCCAGAGTGCACGCCCTTTTCTCCAAGCAGCCCGAGGAGCTGCTCCTCTGTTCACGGCACAGTCCCTCGCACTCACCTCATTGTTGATGACCCCACCACCCGCCATTTTCTCGGCAGGGAGCATGCAACCACCGCCATAGCAACACCTGCTGATGCCGGAGAGTTGGGTGGGCCTCCGCGGCCTCCGCCTCCCCCCTATCATGAGGTCTAACCTCAAGCCTTCCTCAGAAGCCGCATTGCCTCTGCCACACGAGCGTCAGTAGGCATACTTCACAAGTAAGGCACGTACAACTAAATATACTATATTGGGAAAAATCTGAGCACTAAGCCAAACTACCTCACTAGAAATTAAACAACACTATGCTCCCTGCTACCAACCACAAGGCCACCTGAACCTAAAATGGTAGCAGGGAGCCCAATTTGATCCCCTAAATACAGATTGGACTATTGTTGGGCTACATATGTAGCCCAATAAAAATGTCAGTCACTGGATTTGCAAAAAAGCTGATGACTGATTAGGTTCAACAATCCCAAGGTGCACTGCGGATGAATCAACCATTGTGAAGTTTTACATCTTGGAATTGCCACATTGCCAATAAAATATAGAAGATTTGGATATCAACATCATACCTTGTTTAAATTGGATAAAAATGGACAAGAATGATAAAGAATGGTTAAAAAAAATGGTTAAAATTGGCTTACATGATCGCACATTGAGTCACGTGGGCCAATGGGTCCGCTTTAGAGGCAGTGCATCTTGGGACTGTTGAACCGAATCGGTCATCAGCTCTGTTGAAGTTATCCACGGGCAGAGTATGCATCAGGGGTTGCACGCCGCAAATTCTTGCCTTAGAGCGTTGGTTGAAAATTTTAAGTTTTGGATAAAATAGGGTGGGCATTCTGTTCACTATATTTTCAGTCACTGGACTACACCACCATCCCAATCTGCCAAGGGGGCATATTTCCCGCTGGTCAGCTGCCCCTCAAATCCCCCTAGTTCAGCGCTCCCAAGGCCTTTGGTCCTCGAGGCCTTGATAGGCCCTGAGGACTTCATTCGATAGCGTGCTGTGATGCTCAACACGCCTTTCCCGGGCGGTCCCCAGGGACATTATTTAAAATAGCGCCGCAACTCTGGGTATGCCTTGTGTACCTAAGGCGATGGCAGTCACCTGGGACATTATTTGAAAGAGCATAGTGGTACTTTTTATTTACATATTCCACAGGTGTCAGTCCCCGGAGTGAAGGAGGCTCCAGGGATGATTTTATTTTTTGTCTCACCTCCAAAATCGTGAGTCACCACTGACTTGCAAGTTTTAAGATGGGGTAAAATCAGTGCTTTAAATGGTCCGGTACTGTCCGGTACTGAGTACTGGCACTTTTTTATTTTGCGGGAGAGAGTACCGGCACTTCTCAAGGAAATCGTAATACTTTTATTTGGAGAGTACCGGCACTTCTTATAAACAAGCAGGTACTCTGCGCTTTTATTTTTCCATTTCAAGCACTGGGTAAAATGTATTTCAGCCTCAATCCAGCCAATCACATTGTGATAAAATTCAAAATGTGATTCATGAGTCATGACTCAAACGAGTTTAAATGGAGAAATGCAAAAGTGTTAACCCTTTTAATCTTGCTCTGTAAATGCAAACATCTCAAAAATTTCTGAATGGATTTACACCAAATCAAAAGCGCACAAATTTAGAGTAAAGTTCTACTTTCATGCTATCTTTGGTGTAAATCCATGCATCGGTTTTTCTTTTATCTTTCGGCAAAATTTCCTACGGGAGCTAAAATAGAAAATTATTCTTTTTTTCACACCCCCCTTTCATTTTTTTAACCATGGATATTTTTTCACAAAACTTGACCTGCAGAATTGTATCTGACTGAGTTGATTGACTGATAAGTTTCATGCAAAACGGTCCACTCGTCAAAAGTTATAGGCAACTTAAAAATGCATTTTCACCGGAAAGTGCGGCTGAACCATAACAACACTTCGCCATTTCCACTTGTGCATTCTTTACAACTTCAGGTTGTGAAGAAGGTGCAAGCCGAAACACGTAACCCTTATAGATGCTGATAAAACCTGTGATTCACAGTTGTCCAATGCCATCTGGCGTTCTTTTTGGATTTGATGTGATTTGAATGAAGGGCTAAACCAGTGGTGTAGCAAGAGTGGGCTGGGGGAGAGCACAAGTTTTTGGAACAGCTGCCTCCCCCCACTCTTACATGCAGTTGTTGTGGGGCGCTCTTGCAGGAATCGCTAGCAAACCCCCAACCCTACATGCGACCACCGCGGCGCAGCAGGGGCTGCCTGGCAAAAAGGTCTAGCTACACCACTGGTCTGAACGGCCAACGCGAGCACTGATGCATAGGGTGAATACCCCTTTTATGGATTGTTTAGCCTTCTATATATACACATATATCTAGGCCATGAATAAGGAGATGTGAAGCCTCAAGTGTGAAATGATGCCCCTCCACTTCCTCAAAATTGGAAATAAATAAAATATCATACTCAGCGCATCTGCATAAAAGGTTTATGCAATGGCATTTTCCAATTGGTATTTGTTTTACTAACAATTATTTAACGAAAACAAGAATCCAAGTAGTTAAATTTGAGCAAGGTAAAATAACACTGCAGAGATATTAGACTATTAGGAGCTTTCTCTCCCTGTGCAAAGTACAAGTTACATGCAATCTGTGGGGCAGTAAAAAGTGTGTTTTTTCTCACTTTTGTTGTGCTGGGTTAATAAACTGGAGTTTGACCTTTGCACTGTTGTAATAAATGTATGAATAAATGTGTACTAATAGGTTTACTTTAAATAAAGTGTTATTAGTCTACAATTATTTGCACCGCCATGCCATAAATATATATGTTTTGTCAATACATTTGTTAAGAAAGCCTTGCTTTAAATAAACACATTTATCTCTTTATCATGCTAAAATCCTGCGGATAACCATATAGTGACTTATTTCACCTGGTCCCTTTAGAGTCTCTGTCACCTGACATGTGCATGTTCAATCCGTATGCTTAAGTATTTGTGTTGATGTGTTCATGTTTACATTCAATTAGTACTGCCAATCACAGTATTTAAGTACTTTACACAGCCTTTGATTGATGTATGATTTATAGTCATAAGCAGGTCCTTGGTAACCCAGACGTGCACTAAACAAAATATTGCACAATGGTTTTATAATACAGCAACCAGTAGATATAGTGTGCCAACGTGGGCGTCTACTGAAAAAATACCTGGACATAAAATAATCATGTGCAAACATAAAAATCTTGTTTGCATTCTAATAAAATGGCTTGTATTCCTTTGTAGGTAGATTATGAGATTTATGATTATATCAGTAATGATGCTGAAGAACAAGAAGCCTGTAAAAAGGTAATCACTGCCCTAGTGTTGCATTAAAAACCAACAAAGAAACAAAGGAGCTCTGTTACTTGAAAGAAAAATTCAACCAAAGAAAGATATAATTCCCATAATGCCACATGCACTTCCACCAACACCACCACTCAGCTTTCTGACTTGATCAGGTTTATTTTTATAACATCTTTTAATGTATTTAATTGTTTTGGATAAAAATAAGTAGGCTCTAAGTGCTGACTTCCGAGATCTGTGTGCGATTTGCAGATCAGATATTAAACTCCTACTGTAGATAGGCCAGCCCCTTATCTTTGCAAGGTTGATACAAGAAAATAGATTGAGTTGGCTGATATTAAGGCTTCTTGTTAAGAGAGCTATAAATGACCAAACATGCACTAATAAGCACTTTACAGCAAAAAACATAATTTTGAGGGTGTTATGTAAACGTTAAGATTGTTTGCTTATCCATACCATGGTTTTAGGACTTCCACTGAGTGACTTATGTCTGTATTTTCTGCCTAAGACCTAGGTGCCAATTCCGATCCGGTAAAAACCTGGTACGAACCGTCGGACGGAGCCTTTTCTCCGTCCGACTCGTACCCGGTGCGAAATCCATCCGAAAATGCAAGTACGATTCGCACGGAAACACCATATCCGTACGAATCGAACAAAACACCGACCGAACAGAATCTAAACACAATTCCGATCCTGAAAGGCGCCGACCTGACGTCGGTACGCATCCAGCCTACGTTTCACGAACCAGGAAGTACGAATCGAACCGACGTCATCCCGCACGGAAAATATTTACCGGCTGCCAAAAACTGCCGGGAAATCAGGACGACACACGCAAGGAGCAGCTGGACGCGACGAACAGACATGGACCCGAACCTACGTGCCATCCCTGCCCTCCTAGCAGTCCACCTGGCGTACAGGAACCGACGCAGACGCCGCAGAAGGTCAGCACAACAACCAGGGGCAAAGGGGGGGGCAGGGGCAGGACAAACAACACCAACACATGGTACCAAATCACACATGGCCTGGACATACCTGACCATCAGGGCCTGGTCACTTCCAGGGGGTGGGGGCGAGGCCAGCAACGCAAGCGTCCGCCACAACGGAAGTGGATGGTCACGCGAACCGGTATGTACCCTACCCAGGCCGCAAGAGCGTGGGTACGGAACGTACCACGCGTCCCCCTACGTCACTCCAACAATGGCGGTACGGCCCGTACCCACGTCAGAAAGGCCTTGGTACGGCTCGTAACAGCATTGCTGGGGTCATGTAGGGGTACGCGTGGTACGACCCGTAGCCACGCCCCCAAGGCCTGTGTACGGTGCGGACCCCACGGCACCGCAACAATGGGGGGACGCACCGTACCCACCCACCAAAGGCATGGGTACGGGCCGTACCCAGGCACGCAGAGCGTGGGTAGGGGTATGTACGGACCGTACCCCCACCCGTGGAAGTACGGCCCGTACCCCCACCCGTGTATGTACGCACCGAACCACCACCCCAGCAGTGTATGTACGCCCCGAACCCCCACCCGTGTATGTACGCACCGAATCCCCACCCCAGCAGTGTATGTACGCCCCGAACCCCCACCCGTGTATGTACGCACCGAACCCCCATCCGTGTATGTACGCACCGAACCCCCACCCCAGCAGTGTATGTACGCCCCGAACCCCCACCCGTGTATGTACACCCCCGAACCCCCACCCGTGCATGTACGCCCCGAACCCCCACCCGTGTATGTACGCACCGAACCCCCACCCGTGTATGTATGCACCCAACCACCACCCGTGTATGTACGCCCCGAACCCCCACCCGTGTATGTACGCACCCAACCACCACCCGTGTATGTACGCCCCGAACCCCCACCCGTGTATGTACGCACCCAACCACCACCCGTGTATGTACGCCCCGAACCCCCACCCGTGTATGTACGCACCCAACCACCACCCGTGTATGTACGCCCCGAACCCCCACCCGTGTATGTACGCACCCAACCCCCACCCCAGCAGTGTATGTACGCCCCGAACCCCCACCCGTGTATGTACGCCCCCGAACCCCCACCCGTGTATGTACGCCCCCGAACCCCCACCCGTGTATGTACGCCCCGAACCCCCACCCGTGTATGTACGCCCCGAACCCCCACCCATGTATGTACGCACCGAACCCCCACCCCAGCAGTGTATGTACGCCCCGAACCCCCACCCGTGTATGTACGCCCCGAACCCCCACCCGTGTATGTACGCACCGAACCCCCACCCGTGTATGTACTCCCCGAACCCCCACCCGTGTATGTACGCACCGAACCACCACCCGTGTATGTACGCACCGAACCCCCACCCGTGTATGTACGCACCCAACCACCACCCGTGTATGTACGCACCGAACCACCACCCGTGTATGTACGCACCTAACCTGCAATAAGAATGGTGTGTGCCTAACACCCCCAGCAGTGCCCAGAGACAGGAGGGGTGGGTGCCTATCACTCCTAGCAGTGCCCAGAGACAGGAGGGGTGTGTGCAGAGTCCTCCCAGCAGTGCCCAGACACAGGAGGGGTGGGTGCAGAGTCCTCCCAGCAGTGCCCAGACACAGGAGGGGTGTGTGCAGAGTCCTCCCAGCAGTGCCCAGAGACAGGAGGGGTGGGTGCAGAGTCCTCCCAGCAGTGCCCAGACACAGGAGGGGTGTGTGCAGAGTCCTCCCAGCAGTGCCCAGAGACAGGAGGGGTGGGTGCAGAGTCCTCCCAGCAGTGCCCAGAGACAGGAGGGGTGGGTGCAGAGTCCTCCCAGCAGTGCCCGGACACAGGAGGGGTGTGTGCAGAGTCCTCCCAGCAGTGCCCAGAGACAGGAGGGGTGGGTGCAGAGTCCTCCCAGCAGTGCCCAGAGACAGGAGGGGTGTGTGCAGAGTCCTCCCAGCAGTGCCCAGACACAGGAGGGGTGGGTGCAGAGTCCTCCCAGCAGTGCCCAGACACAGGAGGGGTGTGTGCAGAGTCCTCCCAGCAGTGCCCAGACACAGGAGGGGTGGGTGCAGAGTACCCCCAGCAGTGCCCAGAGACAGGAGGGGTGTGTGCAGAGTCCTCCCAGCAGTGCCCAGACATAGGACAATATACCCCATCAACAAGTTCAGTGACCAACAAGGGTGATACCCCAGATGCAGGTGGAGCCTTCGCTGAGCCAGCATGGCTATATTGAAAGGTAACCCTCACACATCCAGGAAATGTAGACACAGCACAGCACAGCATTTGGGAGACACCCTGCAGGGAAAATGGCCTGCTCCACAGAGGATGGAACACACCTTGGGACAATGTCACCATACAGTGAGAGCAAACATGACCAAATACCATTGGCAGAGACCTTTGTGATGGCACGCAGATGGCAGGGTACACCCCATGAGCAGCACACTCCAACATTTCACAGACCCCTAACACATTATCACCACCCCAACTCAGGGAGCACCAGCACCTACAGCAAGTCCAGGAAAGCATCAGTGTGCAAAACCAAAAGAAAAGGCTTTATTCAGCAGGAAAATATCTCTGAGAAAATGTCCACTATGTACAAGGGCCATGGGCCAGGCCAGCAGCAAAGTCCGGGGGGGGTACACATCGGGACGTGTGTCCCCTAGCTTGCCTGCACAGTTCACATGTCCATTTCATCCACAGAAGAGGGGGCATCAGGGGGGAGGGTGGAAACAGGCACCGCAGGGACAGGAGGGGCAAGGGTAGGTGTTGTGTGTGCAGGGAGGGATGATCCTGCCACAGGGGGGGTGCCAGCGCCAAAGGTGGAGGACAGAATGGCGCTGCACACGTCGGCAAGTTCCCCCAGCGACTCCCCCGCACCCAATCGAACCACAGGCCCCAAGGAGGGGGGGGGGGGAGAGGGATGGGTCACAGCACCACTGGGGGAGGGTGTGGACAGGGTGGGGGACTCAACTCCCCTGGCCGGGTCCCGCCTCCACCGCTTGCAGGGTGGTGTCATCCTGGGGCTGGGGGGCACACTTGCAGTGGATGATGCTGTCACCGACTGTTGGCCAGGAGAGCTAAGGGGAGTGGATTTTGAGGGAGTGGGTTGTGTGGACTGCGGACTCCCACTGTGGCTGCGTGTTGTATGTTTCCCCCCCGACCCAGTGGGTGTGCCTACATCACCCTGTGTGTGCGTGACAGGAGGTGTGCGCTTCGACTTCCCTGGTGGTGTGGTGCCTGTGTCTGTTGGGGTGCGTGCACGCTGACGTCTGGATGTGCGTGGGACAGGCACGGGAGTGGGAATTGTGGATGGGGCAGGGGTAGGGGGGGTAGGCAGCGCTGCAGGAGATCCAGTCCTGCAGTCAGTGTGGAGTCTATGGACCTCAGCAACTGCCGTTGGTCAGACTGCGCAGCTGACATGCCCTCCATGTATGCCTCCATCTGGGTCAGCACCTGGGTGTGGGCATGGAGGACATTTAGCATCGCAGTCTGACCAACCTGCAACTGCCTCAGGATGTCCACAGACTCCGCACTCACCGCAGCAGTGGTGACAGGGGCAGGGGGTGCGGTGCCTGGCAGGAAGGAGACATGTGGGGACCGAGCACGGAGGGAAGGGCCACGAGCAGGTGGGAGGCCGGTGATGGAAACTGAGGTGGCGGGGGGATGTGGAGGGCTGCCTTCAGCTGGGTGGGCAGACTCCGCCACCTCTGGGAGCTCAGCCTCGGACCCGTCTGCGTCATAGTCTGTGTTGGCAGTCAACAGGTCCTCTGCCTCACTCCCCTCGGCTTCCGTGCCACTCCATGTGCCAGACAGGACAGCACTGCTGGCACTGGTGCTCAATCCCTCCTCCCGGTCCGTGCTAGTGTCTCCTTCCGTGTCCCCCGGCGATGCTGTGGGCAAGGTGAAGAGACAGGAGATAATCAGACACCTGTACACATATGTCACATGAGTCAAATATACATAGGTCACATTGCATAGCCTGAAAAGCAACAGGAGTTACACCTACAAAACAATGTACACATGTAGGCCATGGAACACACAGTTTGTCGACCCACCATGCCACTGAGAAACAATGGAGAGCATGACACAACAGCAAATCACTTCACTTCAAATTTTACAGAGGAGCCAGCCTCTGGGGACAAATGTGCACAGCATCTGCACCACACTGCGTCGTCAAAAAGGGATGAGCAGGAATCATATCCATTTACTCTTGGCACATGCTGCAAAGGCAATACATGAAACCATGCAACACATGACCGGGTCACTGCACCTTGAGCGTATGTCCAGTCAAACATCACACACAGGCCAAACCCAGCAAGGAGGATGGAGCTCTTGACATGTAGGCCTTGTACGCACAAACCACCCACACCTGAGACAATCTCATGGAGACGGAGAAAGTATGTACACCCCTTACTCTGGGATGAAAACACATGGCCTCCACTAATTCATGACTGTACACACACTGCCCCTCGTGCGCCTGTCCACACATCATTGACAAGCAAACATCATCAGATTGTCTTAACAACACACACAGGTAATGCCCACTGTGAGTATGCACAAGCAAAATGGGTCCCCCTGTACAGTGGACACATGTAGCAACCTGTAGGTCATAACAGTTGAGCCCAGGGTACAATGCCACCCTACCCAACCCTGGCGAAGACACAGTGAATGTCCATATTGTTGGATGACGCACATGATACCTAGGAAGAGGTGCCCCAGGGCACAGTAGTGCCCACACTCCTCCATGGTCCAGGATGGACATGACTGCAACCGTCCCTGCACTTAGCAGGCCTCCCACTCAGGCACATCATGTCAGAGGGCACACAATTGGACATGCATGCTGGAAGGCTGTACACTTTGGAGACACACCCCTATGTCGTGATTCACAATCATTGCCAAGTGACATGGACCCCACAATGACTGAAATTGGCCATGGCACACGCAAGGTCCCCAGACCTGTGACACATCACCCCCACACATGATGCTGCTAGCATTGGGCACCAGCATAAACAGCCTGCCGAAATAACCTTGTGCAAGAGTGGCTACACACAGACCAGGGAACACATGGCAAGGAGGGGAAGGGAGGGAGTGAGAACAGCACCGGGCTACTTTGGGGAGAAGTTGACGCACTGCACAATCAAACCCTGGCAGTGTATCCATGCAACTGCGCACTTACATTGGCTGGGGACACACAACTGACACACATGTACCTACCCCCTTCCTGCTGCTGCTTCTCCTGTAGGCGCCTGTCCATATCGGGGAAGACCACCGCCAGCACACGCTTCTGGATGTGGGTCAGACGACGGCGCCCACGGTTCTTACGGCTCTCAGGTGAGTCCCCCAGCAGGAGCCGTGCAATCCTCCTCGTCCAGCACCGGATGTCCTGCCAGCGTTTCCTCACCTGAGACAGGCTCCGCCTCCGACCCTCTGTACCCCTCACGGCACTGACGGCTTCCCTCCAGATCTCGCCCTTGGCATTGGCGCCTACCTGTGAGGATGCAAAAGTGAGAATACATTAATCCACATGAGCAAAGACACAGAGACACACATATAGTACAATCCTCTTTATGAACAGGCCATGGTATGCATGCAACTGATTGCACCTTTGTCATAGGGACATTATCCACTGTGGAAGGCCAAATGCACTACGTGTCATTGAAAGTACACGGGTGGCATGAGGGGCACCACACACTCACTGACCAGGGATCACACTGTGCCTCACAGGCTACACCAGGATTATGTACAGCACCTCACAGCAGTCACCTGCCCCAGCACACTGATGCTACCTCAGCAGAGTACACAGACACACACAGGTACAGGACAATCACATGGCATTGCCAACTGTGGGTACACACCTCACTCTGCCCATGTGCCAGTAGACGGGGGGGTGTCACAGGTGTGGGGCTGGCTCAGCACGGCATGCACACAGCACTGCTCCCTGCTCACATCGGATGGCCAGGCTATATCCATCCCTCATGCTGCTTGTGTGCAACACTCCCCATATGCACTCACCCACATGACAGGGGACTTACACACACACCAATGTGCAGGGGACGAACACGGCCTTTGGACACTCACAGCACAGGTACACTGAACAAACACACATCCATGGGTACTGTCACCTGTCACACTGGGGGGAACACAGGATCACATCAGGACTGTGGAAACAACATCCCCAGGAGGAGTATGCAGGCAGAATGTGGCATGCACCATGCATTCATTGTCACAGTAGGCACTATGCAAGTGAGGAGTGCACACAGGAAACACAGCATGCTCTGCATGGGTGACATGAGGCCTTCCACACCCTGGGACCCACTCTAAACAACAGTGCATGTCTGTCACACATGGACACAATGCCAGAATTCACTGTCACACAAAAGGGGCACAGTCTAAGCTAGTGGAGTCTGCACTCACCTGAACCCCTGGTCGACCATACAGGCTCTGGAACTGTGGGAGGATCACATCTATCAGGGCAAGGTTCTCCTCCTGGGTGAATGGCTGTGACCTCTCCACAGTCCTTGACATGGTGCCAGAGGAATCACTATCAGCAGCAGTGGTAATGGATGAATGGATGTGCAGGCAAGTGCTCTCTCATGGGACCTGGCTGCCTTATATATGCCTGGCTGGCCTGTTCATGTACAGGAGTACAGATTGATTGGTCAGTCACATTTGCATCCTACGTTTCATCCAATCCCTTCAAACCTACCCCAGTGTGTGGCTTTGCATGGTTTCAGTTTTGATGATGATGTCAAGTCAACATCCACTTTGCAACAATGTAGATTCTTTCAAACTGACTTCTGCTGGGCACCTGGTGCTCAAATTCAAAATTCTAACTCAGTCTCCATGGCAACCATCATGCATTTAGGCCCTTATACTTGTCCCTCATGTGTCCCCTATGTGATTTCATACATTTACACACAGGTACGGTGCGTTCCACGCCCTAGGGCACCCCACAAGCAGTGATACGGACCGTACAAGCGCTTGTACGGTCCGGATCACAATATGTGCGCTGGCGTATGCGTACGCCACAGTAGTACGGACCGTACAAGCGCTTGTACGGTCCGGATCACAATATGGGCGCTGGCATATGCGTACGCCACAGTAGTACGGACCGTACAAGCGCTTGTATGGTCCGTACTACTGTGGCGTACGCATACGCCAGCGCACATATTGTGATCCGGACCGTACAAGCGCGTGTACAGTCCGTACTACTGTGGCGTACGCATACGCCAGCGCACATATTGTGATCCGGACCGTACAAGCGCGTGTACAGTCCGTACTACTGTGGCGTACGCATACGCCAGCGCCCATATTGGCCCAGTGTTAGAAAAGGTAGACGGACCGGGAGGGTCGGCCGGGGTCAGGAGGAGAGGTCTCCGGGGAGAGCCGTCTCCAGCGATCGTACAGACAAGTAACTTCCCCCCCACAGACAGATGTCACACACGGATAAGGTTCAGTGTTCTTTATAAGCACTTATTTAAGGTACGGTTGAATGGTACAAGGAGGTCTGGACTCAGGGGTCCCCTCGATTAGAGTCTCGCAAGGTAGGGAAGGGGGTAGCGGGACAGTCTATTTACCAATCAGGTAGTTCGGAGGAGATGATGATGAGCTCACAATCCTCGAGCTTGGTGGTTAGGTGGTACGGTCCGCGGCAGCGCCAGCAGGTCCCGGTGAGGATGGTCGATACAACGGGCCGCGGCAGCGCCAGCAGGTCCCTGGAAGATGTACGGTCCGCGGCAGCGCCAGCAGGTCCCGGTGAGGATGGTCGTTACAACGGGCCGCGGCAGCGCCAGCAGGTCCCAGGAAGATGGTCGATGTTCGGTCCGCGGCAGCGCCAGCAGGTCCCGGTGAGGATGGTCGTTACAACGGGCCGCGGCAGCGCCAGCAGGTCCCAGGAAGATGAAGGTTGCAGAAGGCCGCGGCAGCGCCAGCAGGCAGGACGATGGTTCACAAGAGCGGGCTACGGCAGCGCCAGTAGACCGTCAAGGTTGAGTTCACTCGGTGTCTCTCGACTCCAGGATACAACTGCCTTCCTGCTCCGGAGCTGCCTCAGTTATAGGGCTGGTGCCCTTTGATGTCCGGACCCTCGCACTTGGAGGTCGGAGGGTCCGGGATGAAGGTGTCCAGACACCCAGCAGGGGGTGGAGCCAGTGCCTGGGGGAGCTGGGGGCGATCGGCACCTGGCGGGGGAGAGCCCTTGACACTTCGTTCTCCCATTGACCTGCCAAGTGGTCCGCTCACCTCCTGGGTGGATGGTGGTGCCGGGATGTCGGGGCCGGCCAGGCCCGGGGTTAGGGTCGAGGTGAGGCCACGCGGCCGCGTGGTGCAGGGCCCAAGATGGCGGCTTGACCCGGCCGGGGAAGCCGGTGGGGCTGGACCCCGTGATGAGGAGGGGTCCGAGGGCAGAAGATCCGTCGGGAGACGGGGTACAGGTGCTTTTCGCGGGGATATGCCAGGTGGGCCGGAGCTCGGGCCCTGTCGTGCGGGGAGGGAGCAAGCCGTCTGTGAGGCCTGTCCAACATGCGTCCCCCCCAGTTGAAGGCGGGGAGAGTCACCCATCTCCTTGGGGACTCTCTTCGTCGAGGCGGAAAAAGCGGGACAGGCCATCCGCGTTGGCGTGGTCTTGGCCTGGTCGGTGCTCCACGGTGAAGTCCATTCCCTGCAGGGACATGGACCAGCGCAAGAGTTTTGGGTTCTCCCCCCGCATCTGCATCAGCCATTGCAGGGGTCGATGGTCGGTTTGTACCCGGAAGTGGGTACCGAAGAGATAGGGTCGGAGCTTTTTGAGGGCCCACACTACTGCAAATGCCTCCCTCTCGATGGTGCTCCAACGCTGTTCTCGGGCCAGGAGACGTCGACTGATGAAGGCCACCGGCTGGTCATGACCTTCGGGGTTCAACTGAGAGAGGACGGCTCCGATGCCGTGGTCGGAGGCGTCGGTCTGCACAACAAATTCCCGACTGTAATCGGGGGCCTGGAGCACAGGGGCGGTGCACAGGGCGGCCTTCAGCTTCTCGAAGGCCGCTTGACAATCAGGAGTCCAGTTGACCCGCTTCGGTTGGTTCTTGGATGTGAGACCCGTGAGGGGCCCCACGATGCTGCCGTAGTCCTTCACGAACCGCCGGTAGTAGCCGGTGAGCCCCAAGAAGGCTCGGACCTCGGTCTGGGTGACGGGGGGCTGCCAGGACTGGATGGCAGCAATCTTAAGTTGTAGTGGGGCCACCAGCCCGCTTCCCACTTGGTGTCCAAGGTAGGTCACAGACCCTTGGCCAATTTGGCACTTGCCGGCCTTAATGGTGAGGCCGGCCCGCTGGAGGGCTTGTAGGACCTCTTGGAGGTGACGGAGGTGGTCGGACCAGTGGCGGCTGTATACAGCGATATCGTCCAGGTAGGCAGCGCTGAACTCTTCGAGCCCCGCCAAGACCTGGTTCACAAGGCGTTGGAACGTGGCGGGGGCATTCTTCATGCCAAAGGGCATGACCTTGAATTGATAGTGGCCATCGGGGGTAGAGAAGGCTGACCGCTCCTGAGCCCTGGGTGTGAGGCCGATCTGCCAGTAGCCCGCCGTTAGGTCGAAGATACTAAGGTAGCGGGCGGCCCCCAGCCGGTCGATCAGTTCGTCTGCTCGGGGGATGGGATGAGCGTCGGTCCGGGTGACAGCGTTCAAGCCCCGGTAGTCGACGCAGAATCTCAGTTCAGGTGCGGTGCCGGGGGCAGCGGCCTTGGGAACTAATACAACCGGACTGGCCCAGGGACTGTCCGAGGGCTCGATGACCCCGATCGTGAGCATCTTGGCCACTTCCTCCTGTATGCAGGCCCGTACCCGATCTGGTACGCGGTAGGCCCGGTGCCGGACAGGGGGACTGTCCCCGGTGTCTACGTCGTGCAAACACCAAGGGGTGACCCCGGGGGTGAGGGAGAACAGGGCAGCGAACTGCAGCAGGAGGTCCCGGCAGTCCTGGCGTTGCTCCGAAGTGAGGGCGTCAGAGAGCCGGACCCCGTCCATGGAGCCGTCCTTCTCCTGAGTCTTCAGGAGATCCGGGAGGGGCTCGGAGTCTTCTTCTGCACCACTGTCTGTAGCCATCAAGAGGCTTAGTTCTGAGCGCACAAAGTGTGGTTTGAGCCGGTTGGTGTGGAGGACCCGAAGGGGATTCCGGGAGGACCCCATGTCGATGAGGTAAGTGACGGGGCTTTTGCGCTCGACCACCTTGAAGGGCCCCGTCCACTTATCTTGCAGGACACATGGTTCGGTGGGGGACATCACCCATACTTGCTGCCCAGGCTCGAATTCAACGGAGGAGGCATTGTGATCATACCACCTCTTCATGTCCTCCTGGCTGGCCTCGAGGTTCGCCTTGGCCATCTCCCTGAAGCGCCGGGTCTGGTTTCGTAAGGCCAGGATGTATTTGAAGACGTCTGGAGGGGTCGTTAGGGGGGCCATCTCCCAACCTTCCTTGACTAGGCTGAGGGGCCCTCGCACAGGGTGCCCGTACAGGAGTTCGAAGGGGCTAAAACCGAGGGACTTTTGGGGAACTTCCCGGTAGGCGAAGAGGAGGCACGGGAGCAGTACATCCCACTGGCGACGGAGGGGCTCTTCCAATCCCCCAATCATCCCCTTGAGAGTGCGGTTAAACCGCTCCACTAGTCCGTTCCCTTGGGGGTGATAGGGGGTCGTGAATCTGTAGGTGACCCCGCATTGTTGCCAGAGGGACTTCATGTATTTGGATATGAAATTCGTACCTCGGTCGCTGACGACTTCTCGGGGGAAGCCTACCCGGGAGAAGATCCCCATCAGGGCCCGGCCAACCACCGGAGCTGTCACTGTCCGTAGGGGCACCGCCTCGGGGTAGCGGGTGGCATGGTCCACTAGTACCAAGATGAACCTGTGTCCTTGTGCCGTGCGGGGGTCCAGAGGCCCCACAATGTCTATCCCCACCCTCTCGAACGGGGTGGTGACCACAGGGAAGGGTTGCAGAGGGGCCTTCAGCTTCCGACCACTCTTCCCACTGGCTTGGCATGTGGGGCAAGATCGGCAGTGGTTCTGGACGTCATTCCTCATTTTCGGCCAGAAAAAGTGGGTCACCAGGCGACTGTACGTTTTGTCCTGGCCCAGGTGTCCAGCCAGGGGGACATCGTGGGCCAGGTTGAGCAGAAAGTCTCGGAAGCGGAGCGGTACCACCAGAACTCGACCGGCCCCCAGCTCGGCGATTCTTTGCTCGCTGTAGAGCAGGTCGTTATCCCAGTAGACCCAGTGAGTTCCGGTGGTGTCCCCGGCGTTTTGGGTGCTGGCTTGTTGGCGGAGTCCCTCGAGGGAGGGACAGGTCTTTTGTTCCTGGCGGAACTGTTCTTGGGTGGGCCCCCCTTCTTGACGCCACTGAGCCAGATCCGGAAGGTCCTGGTGTTGCGCGTCCTCTTCGGTAGTCGGGTCCGGGAGGTCGGACTCGCCGTTGTCCTCCACGGGGGCAACCGGGGGTGGAGGTGCTGGCCATCCGGTTTCTTCTGATCGGGGGGCGGCTCGGGCGGCCATGGATCGGGTGGTTATGCAGGCCCAGTCCGGGAGGCCCAGCATCCCCAGGTGCTCTCTTCTCTCGACGGTGGCCCACGGGGAACTCTCGAGGTCATTCCCCAGGAGGCAGTCCACGGGGGCATCGTCCCGGACCGTCACCTTCAGTAGGCCGGAGACCCCTCCCCATTCAAACGGGACGCAGGCCATCTTACACATACTCTCAGAGTTATCTGCCGAGCGGACGGGGCAGAGAATGTTCGGCAGGATCTGCTCGGGCTTCACCAGGTGACAGCGGACGGCCGTCACGCTGGCGCCGGTGTCACGCAAGGCCTCGGCTCTCTGTCCATTAATGGTCACCCACTGACCGTATTTTCTGGTGTTGGCGGGTAGGGGAGCCCGCGGGACCATGTCTCTTCCCCCTAAGCACGCCAGGACCATGGCGGCCGGTTCCCACCCTTGCTGGGCCGGCTCATACTCTTCGGGTCCCTCCGATGATTGCTCTTCCCCTAGGGCAGCGGCAGCTACCTGGCGGGGCTTGGGTGTTTGGTTTAGCGGGCAGCTCGGGTCATTGGCGTAGTGGCCTAGTCGCTGGCACCGGTGGCACGTGACGTTGGCTCGGTACCCAGGCCGCAACGGGGGGTTGCCCCGGCCGGCCGGAGGCGGGGTGCTGGCCACGGGTGTTGCTGGTAAGGCGTCTCTCCCTCGCCCCTGGCCCCCTCCTCCTCCCCGAGGACGGTGCTGGCCTTGGTTGCTTCTGTTCTGGTCGTGTGGCCCTTTCCGGCCCACTCGGGTGCTTTCCCACCGGTCAGCTTCGGCGGCGAGCTGCCGGGGGTCAGTCAGCTTACTGTCGAGTAGGTGCTGCCTGAGCTCGACGAAACAGTTGTTTGACAGGTGCTCCCATACCATAAGGTTGAAGAGTTGTTCGTAGGTGGTGACCTGACTTCCCTTGATCCAACCCTCGAAGGCCCGGCTGAAATAGTTCACGTATTCTACCCAAGTTGTACCTGGGATCCGGGTGCAATCTCTGAACCTCTGGCGGTACATCTCGGGCGTGAGGCCGTAGCGGGTGAGGAGGGCAGCCTTCATGTGGTCGTAGGACGACATTTGGTGATCGGGGAGCTGCAGCAGGGCATCGCGACCCTCGTTGATAAATCTCCCCCAAAGTCCGGCCCCCCAATCACTCCGGTCGATCCGGTGGGAGGTCATTGCGATCTCATAGGCTTTAAACCACTGTTGTATGTCGTCTTCTCGGACATACTCGCGGACAACATCCTTGGGGATATGAACTTTTTTCTCAATTGGCCCCGGGGTGTGTGGTCGCTCAGGCATCCCCAGTTCCTTATTCTGTTTGCGCAGTTCTATTTCCGCTAGTCGGCGCTCGTGCTCGAGCGTTATTTTTTTCTCTTCCAGCTCTCTCTGTCTCTGCTTCTCTTCTCGTTCCTCTCGAAGCCGCATGTGCTCGAGGTTGAGTTTCTGTTCAGCTAACTTGAGTTCCCCATCCATCTTGAGTCGTGCCATCTCCAACTCGTGTAATCTGACTCTGTCTCTTTCTCGGATCTCCTCCTGCGAGAGGCCCGTTCCCCGCTCCTCGGGAGCCGTGGCGTTCCCCTCTGGTGTGATGCTGTTTTGGTCTGGTGTGACGCTGCTTTGGTCGGAGGGTCCTGCGACCCCAGTTTCTGTCCATGACTCAAGAGCGCGCTTTAGGTCATCCTTGGTACTCAGGCCGGTGGTAGCAATGCCAAGTTCTATGCAAAATTGTCTCAGTTCGCGGTGGTTGTATTCTTCTAATTTCTCCATTTGGAATTTCTCGGTGGAGCTGCTATCTTTGGTCGACATCGTGCTTATGTCGTGGGGTGAGCTACTCTCTGTACGATTACGCGTTGATTCGGATCGCGCCGCTGGCCACCAATGTTAGAAAAGGTAGACGGACCGGGAGGGTCGGCCGGGGTCAGGAGGAGAGGTCTCCGGGGAGAGCCGTCTCCAGCGATCGTACAGACAAGTAACTTCCCCCCCACAGACAGATGTCACACACGGATAAGGTTCAGTGTTCTTTATAAGCACTTATTTAAGGTACGGTTGAATGGTACAAGGAGGTCTGGACTCAGGGGTCCCCTCGATTAGAGTCTCGCAAGGTAGGGAAGGGGGTAGCGGGACAGTCTATTTACCAATCAGGTAGTTCGGAGGAGATGATGATGAGCTCACAATCCTCGAGCTTGGTGGTTAGGTGGTACGGTCCGCGGCAGCGCCAGCAGGTCCCGGTGAGGATGGTCGATACAACGGGCCGCGGCAGCGCCAGCAGGTCCCCGGAAGATGTACGGTCCGCGGCAGCGCCAGCAGGTCCCGGTGAGGATGGTCGTTACAACGGGCCGCGGCAGCGCCAGCAGGTCCCAGGAAGATGGTCGATGTTCGGTCCGCGGCAGCGCCAGCAGGTCCCGGTGAGGATGGTCGTTACAACGGGCCGCGCCAGCGCCAGCAGGTCCCAGGAAGATGAAGGTTGCAGAAGGCAGCGGCAGCGCCAGCAGGCAGGACGATGGTTCACAAGAGCGGGCTACGGCAGCGCCAGTAGACCGTCAAGGTTGAGTTCACTCGGTGTCTCTCGACTCCAGGATACAACTGCCTTCCTGCTCCGGAGCTGCCTCAGTTATAGGGCTGGTGCCCTTTGATGTCCGGACCCTCGCACTTGGAGGTCGGAGGGTCCGGGATGAAGGTGTCCAGACACCCAGCAGGGGGTGGAGCCAGTGCCTGGGGGAGCTGGGGGCGATCGGCACCTGGCGGGGGAGAGCCCTTGACACTTCGTTCTCCCATTGACCTGCCAAGTGGTCCGCTCACCTCCTGGGTGGATGGTGGTGCCGGGATGTCGGGGCCGGCCAGGCCCGGGGTTAGGGTCGAGGTGAGGCCACGCGGCCGCGTGGTGCAGGGCCCAAGATGGCGGCTTGACCCGGCCGGGGAAGCCGGTGGGGCTGGACCCCGTGATGAGGAGGGGTCCGAGGGCAGAAGATCCGTCGGGAGACGGGGTACAGGTGCTTTTCGCGGGGATATGCCAGGTGGGCCGGAGCTCGGGCCCTGTCGTGTGGGGAGGGAGCAAGCCGTCTGTGAGGCCTGTCCAACACCCAGGGACCCTATACACGCACTCAGAGCGTATGTACGGTGCGTTTCACACCTGTCAGTGGTGACAGGCGGCACACAGACAGGAATGGAGCGGTCAGATTTTGCCAAGGGTGGACACCAATGCATTGTCTGTGCAATACCACATGTGTGTGACACAGGTGTGTCAGGATGTGATGTGGCACTTTACCCCTGAGGTGTGGGCAAAGCATATGTACGATTAGCTGTGTACACATGTCGTGTGTGATGGTGCGCATTGTACCACACATCCCCTGCACTCCTTTGACATGTGTGCATGTCGTACACACTAGTGGAGCCATGAGTCACTTGCATGTCCCTGTCACGGACACCCGCACCTGTCCCCTGATGCCAGGTACACGGAATATTACACATGACATGTGTATGGCTGCGTTGCACGCTGCAACCATGTCATGTGTGTGGCATGTGTTTCCATGATTTTGCTGTAGGTGTGTGGTCCAATGCATCAGCAGTTTCTGCTGCCAACATGTGTCTGTGTGTAGATGGCCATGGCACACTGTTCCGCACACCAGCCCACATATGTGATCTGCCATGAGGTGTGTATGTATGCAACTACACGGAGTATCAAAACAAGTACATATCCACATGCTCTCTATGTATGTTCTGTCTCGACATGTACTCCTCCAAGGCAATGTGTGTGGCCTGTCCTTTTCCTATGACATGTGACCAGTGCATATCGCATCCACCAACCTGTCTGTACCATACGCATACTACTTCTGCACATGTGTGGATGTCTGTGAATCCTGTGATGCGTGTGCATGTTCACTTACACTGGCCCACAGCTAGTCTCATGCCATGTCATCGTGAGCTTGCCCCACTCCGTTAGTGGCTGTCCCTTGGTAGGAGTGTCACCTGACTGGCGTACGTGTCCAGGAAATGTGGCACGGACCTGACTCAGAATGTGGCATTTGTGTATTGGCTGTGTAACATGTGCTCAGTGCATTGACAATGTCGTTGTACAGTGCTCACTCTTCGGTGTTCCTTCCATTTCACTGCAGGGCTCGGCCTCTCCCTCGACGTATGCCAGACATGGCTGCCCTGCATGAACGGGACTGTATACGCCGCTACAGATTCAGCCAACGGTTGATTGATGAGTTGACTGGCCGGCTGGAAGCACAACTCCTCCCGCGCCACAGGTATCCCAGTGCACTGACACCCAAGTTGAAGGTGATGGCAGCCCTACATTTCCTTGCCACGGGTACGTTCCGACATACCATTGCTGACGTCGGGGGCATGTCCCAGACGATGTTCAGCCGTGTTCTGCATGATTTCTTAGAGGCCATGTTGGTTCACCTGGATGAGTACATTAAATTCCCAATTCGTGAGCAGTTGACAGATGTCAAGCGTGAGTTCTATGCCCTGGGAGGGATGCCCCATGTCATTGGGTCCATAGATGGGACACATGTTGCGTTGGTACCACCACAGGCACAGGAGGTGGTGTATAGGAATCGCAAACATTATCACTCCATTAATGCCCTTGTGGTGTGTCTGTCCAACATGGTGATTTCACATGTCTGTGTTCGCTTTCCAGGATCAGCACACGATGCCTTCATCATGAGGAGTAGCAGGCTGCCTGAAATGATGCTGCAGCTGCGGAACGAGCGAGCATGTATTGTTGGTGGGTAGACTCTGGCAGTTCAGTGTTTGGCGTCATCTTCCAATCTCACTGCCTGTGCTGACACACTTCTGTCCATGATGTTTCCTTGTAGGGGACGCTGGCTATCCCAACATGCCATGGCTGATGACGCTTGTCCGCAACCCCAGCAC
The DNA here is from genome assembly GCF_964204655.1 of Triturus cristatus. NCBI lineage: Eukaryota > Metazoa > Chordata > Amphibia > Caudata > Salamandridae > Triturus > Triturus cristatus. The sequence goes on from NC_140590.1 coordinate 1,545,175,715, forward strand.
GGCTGCCGAGCACCGCTACAACAACGCCCATGGGCGGACCAGGAGAGTCATTGAGAGGACGTTTGGACTTCTGAAGAGCCGATTCCGGTGCCTCCACAAGACCGGCGGAGCACTCCCATATGCCCCGGTGAAGGTGTGCAAGATCATCATCGTCTGCTGCATGCTGCACAACATGGCAGTGGAGGAAGCTGTTCCACTCATACTGGATCAAGATGACCAGGACCATCCACCCGTGGAGGATGAAGGCCTTGGTGACGGGGCAAGTGATGTGGAGGAGGAGGAGGCTGTGGAGGACATGCGGAGTCGGCTCATACGCAACTTCTTTGCTTAGTGGTGAGTTCCAGTGTCTGAGTGTGCACGCATTGGGCCGTGTGTGGCATGTGTTGCAATGTGTGTGTCCATCTGCATGTCTGCCAAGTGAGTCAGTGGTGTGTATTGAAGTGTCACTCGAGTGATGGCGCAATGGAAGGATGTTGTCAGAGAGTCATCATTGTCACCTGTCATGTTGACAACATGATACGTGTTGAGTACATGCTTGCGGATGTGCTCCTTTGGGCTGACTCCTTGTGTGTCTCTCTTCCACAGGTCCATGGGCATGCTGTCTGCTGGTGGTATTGTTGTGCTCCTGCTACTCCTCATGAACACAGCAACATGTGCTGATTCTGCGTCACATGCACGGGCAAGTTTGGAAATCTCCTTAGGGTAAGGGATGCCTCACGGCGTTTTGGGTGTGTAAAATGTTTGTAGTCTGTGTGCACTTCTCCGGTTCATGTGTGGTCAATTTGCATACATGTGGATCCTACATGGGGAACATGACATGGGGCAGGCTTCACCTGGAGCCATGGTCAGACTTGGTGACTGTCAAGTGTCAGGGGATTGGGGATTGTGATGAGGCCATCAATGTGTGTAACACTGGCCTCGGAAACATACAGGTTGCACCGGGTTCACATGGTGTGTGATTGCCCCATCAGGGCCTCAATGGTGTATAGCAGCCTCTCCGTGGCAGCAGGGGGTGTTTAGCTGTTATCCGTCACTTGTGTGCCAGTTCAATGGAATACCAGCATCTGTGTTGCAATGGGGGGTGCCAGTGTTGCTCCCACATGTTCATCCACATGACCTGTGTATGTGTTGACAGAGTATCATTGTCATTCCAACACACATGACTAATAAATTTGTCCCTCTCTCTCCAAGGTTCCTCTTCCCTGTCAATGGTGGCCTGTTGCCACTGTGCGTGCGGCATGTCTGGCATAGTTTTCAGAGGTGGTGCATATGTGTCTATGTGTAGAGTGACAAGATGCTAGCGGTTTGTCAGGGAGTGGAAACTGTATTATGCACAAGATGCACAGTTCCATCCACCTCAAGGCAAGAGAGACCATCCCCCAGGGCAACTACAACATCCGTGTCGAATCCTACCCTGCAGTCTACGGACATGTGCCTTACGACTCCCATGATACTTGTCCATATCCGGAGTGCATCTGCACAGCTCTGCTACTGCATCGGGCAACCAGGCCACATCAACGTCCAAACGGGATGGGGGGAATGATTCACAGCCAGCTGCAGGATGACCTTCTCGATCCACGCCCACACTCATGATGCAGCCCACAACCCCAACACAACCATGTGGCACTGTGATCCAAAACTGCATTCTGGCATCTCCATGCATCCAACCTTGGCCTATCCACCATTCTCAACATCCGCCTGACGCTAGCATGCAGGACATGGTAGGGACACATGTCTAGACATACCTGGGAGCGGCAAGCCAGGGCACTCCACATGATCCCTGACCTCTGCGCATGACTGTTGCTCCCCTGAATGTGTCTGTAGCCACAGTTGTGCGGGAACCACTCAGCTGATTGGGCCCAGCACAGGTGAGTATGGTACTCCATGTCTGTATCAGATGATACATTGGGACCCATGTGTGTCCTGGGCAAGACTGAGACCCCACGGTTTGGATGGTTGGAGTTAATTCTGAGATCAGGCATGCTTTGACTTTACGACACACACATGTATTGTAATAATGCAGAATCACGGCATCATCTTGTAAGTGTGATTAATTTATTTGTGGTGGGGTACGGGTGTGTGGGGATGACAAGAGGTGCACAGCGGGAGTGTAGAATCCAAAGTTCACTGGGGGAGTTGGTATCCTTGCCGTAGCGAAATGTCAGAGTCCATGCCACAGTCTTCGTCAACATAGGTCAGACAGTGACCAGCAAGTCCATGTGGCAGAGAATGTCATGTGCTGCTATTGGGCCAGAGGGCCAGGTGCCAGGCCAGGTGACCTGGGAGATGGTGATGTTCTGCTGACTCTCACAGTCTTTTTCGTGGACGACCCACCTTCCTGCGGGGACCCTCGGAAGCAGGCCGTGACGATGTCTGTGACGCTCCGTCGGATGAATCCTCCTCCTCCTGATCCCTCCCTGTGTCTGGTAATGGCCTTCGCCTGGTGCCACAGGGAGGGTAGCCCATGTTGTCGGCAATCCGACGGAGTACACCGGTCATTTGGGTTTGCACCGCCACGAGCTCAGCCTGTCTATCCTCCATCCTTCCTTGGTGTTGCAGTTGACAGGCATGTTGCTGGGCCTGCAGGGTCTTCATCTCCTCGAGGGTCCCCTTGATGTCATTGAGGGTGGACGCAATCTGTCCATGCCCCTGGTGTCGCGCCGGTATGTATCCAGGATGTTGCTGACCTGGGACACTACCGGGTCCTGAGCTCCCTGGTCAGGTCCGCGCCTCCGCCGTCCTCCACTCCCGCCACCCCTGCCCACGTGCACCTGGCCTGCCGTTGTGGGCGCATCGGGTCTCCGGGACCCCTGAGGGATGGCATCTGCGTTGCCGCCTGCCTCCTCCTGGGTGCCCGGAGGACCGTGTCCCTCCTGGGCAGACTGGCTGGGTGGTCGTGTGCGGGCAGGGCTCCTGGACGTCTCCTGGGATGTGGCAGCAATAGGGGTGGTGGTTGGCACAGTTGTACCTGACACAGGTGCTGCAGGTGGTTGGACACCAGAGGGGCCAGCTTGGTCTGGGTCATCCACGGAGTGGTGAGAGTCGTCGCTGGCGGTGGGGTCCTCATCCCGCGGAGCCTGGTCCTGTGAGACTTCCCCCCCAGTGTTGGGGGGTGATCGTCGACGTTGACCTGTGTGTGAGAGGGACAATGTTAACAGTGTTACATGTGGCATCCATGTTTCATGCATTTCTGATTTGGCACTCTTCCTCTGGGTAGTTGGATCTGTCTTGCATTCCTCTCACAGTGCACTTGTGCATGGGTATGTCCCTTGGCCACAGCTGTCAGGGCTTTATGCATGTGTGACACAATCTTAGTTGATGCATCTATTTGGGTACACAGTCAGCAGTGTGGTGTGCGGGCGTAGCGAGCCATGCAGAGGCGCCTTACGTGTTGCACTGTACGTGGCCAAATGGTGTTTTGCCAAGGCAATTTGATGTTGCAGGTAGGTGACTGAAGCATTTGTGACAGGGTTCTTACCGACACAGTGGGTGGGTATACTGGGTGTGTGGTTAGGTCTGTGCCTGCAGCACGGATGGACTCATGCACAGATTGACACATGGACCGGTCTTCATCTACGGTAAGGGGGGGGTTGAGGCACTGCCAGACTTTGTCTGCATGCACACAGTCCACCGGCTGACGAGTGGACATGGCCACACCACCCAAGGGTGATTTAGTCTCCCTGTGTCTCCCTTCCTCCCTCCCTCTGATGAATACAGGCCCCAGCTAGGCCCGCAGGACACAAGGGTTCGCTCTCCTGTAATGGAATCTATAAGGAAGTTGGCACGGAAACTGCAAAGTACAAAGACAGCATTTATTAACCCTTAAGGGTGGTCCTACAATCCACACAACACTCTTCAGTATTGCATAGAGTAGCACAAAGAACATTCGTACATGGTCCCCTTTTATACACAGTAAAGGGGCTCATAAGTGGGTGGATACAACATGAAGACGAAGAACATTACCATTTATGGTCATTTTCGATACTGAATCAATAGGTGGGCGGAGCTAACGCACTCCTTGAGCCCGCGAAAACATGGTCAAGCAAGGCTAACTGATAACAGATGTGGTCAAGTCTGGGCATGCGCCAGATGGACAAAGGAGCTATTTATAGACGGTTACTGGGCAGATTACGAGAGCAACTAACACAGAGGTTGGACTCTTCTCGTGGGGAACACGTGGAGGCATGACAATACAAAATGGAGTCCAAGCTTCGGTCAACATAGCAGAGTAAACACGATCTATAACAGAGGAACTAATGTCTTTAGTAAATGCTTAATCACATCGTTGTTTCAATTTACAACACCTCTGTCACCCTCCTCCCTCTGTCGGTCTCCCTCTGTCACCCTACTCCCTCCCTCTGTCTGTCTCCCTGTGTCCCCCTCTGTCTCCTTCCCTCTCATTCCCCCTCTCCCTCCCTCTATTTGTCACCCTCTGTCACCTCAGGCCAGCTTCCTGGGCACACACAGTTAGCCGGTCTTTGAATGGCCATTGGCTTGTTCATGTGAGTTAGTTCCTGTTCTCCGGGCACCCATTGGGCAGTGTGTCTGAGTGTAGGCTGCTGCTGTGGCGGTGTGTGCTGTGACTCTATCAGAGCGATGCATCTTCATTGTCTGCTGTTATGTGCAAATTGTGCCTTCAGACCCATGTCATCCTGCATGGCAGCCACCATTTGCAGGCAAGACAGTACTGTGTGGGTACACACAGTTTGTATGGCTGTGCCCTGGGCCATATGGGCTGAGGGCATTGTTGTGTGCTTGTGAGTTGCTCAATGTTAGTTTTGATGCCCCCACTCCCAGCATCGGCCACATCCTGTGTTGTGTTGGTGTTTTGTGTGGCCTGTGACTTGGCATGGCCCTGATTGATGCATGGGGCATGGAGGCGCTAGTGGCATGTGTGTGTTTGTGGAGTGTTGTTGTGTCCGGTGGTGGCTTGGGGGGAGTGGCATGCATGATTGATTGTGTATGGCATCCCCCCCATGTGAGGTGAGTTGTTTGTGTACTCACCAGGGTCTGAGAGTCCTGGTAGTCCGTGTAGTCCCTCCACCGCCAGCGTGGACATCACCTTCTCCTCCCAGGGATGGTATTGTACCGGTCTGGGGGGCGGCCCTCCTCCAGTGATGTTCTCCTGGTTGTGATTGTCAGTCATCTTCCTCTTGACCGTCCTCCGCAGATCGTACCACCTGGATTGGCACTCGTGCCTGGTCCTTCTGGTGGTCCCAACATCATTCACAGAATCGACAATCCTCTGCCACATGGCCGTTTTTTCGGATATGCTGGTCTGTCTGACCAATGTTCCGAAGAGCTGTGGCTCGACTCTGAGGATTTCGTCGACAAGGATCTCCAGCTCCTCCTTTGTGAACTTTGGATTCTTGGTGGTGGACATGGCGTGGGGTGTGGGTGTGGATGGTTGTGGGGGTGTGGGTGTGGATGGTTGTGGGTGTGTGGGTGTGGTAGTGGAGGTGTGTGTGTGAATGTGATGAGGGGGTGTTTGTGTAGGTGGTTGTGTGAAGGTATGCAAGTGTGAGGTTCAAGTATGGTGGTGTGGGTCGTCTGTGGGCTCTGGCAGCAGTGGGTCTGTTGCAAAGGCTCATGGTTTGTGTGTGTGGTCCATTTTTATTGGTCCATTTGTGGGTGTGGCTGTGTTTGAAATTTGTGTGGGTGTGTTATGAGGAGTGATTGAGTTTTGGGCCTCTGTTTGGCAGTTGCAGGTCAGTGTATGTGATGTTTGTGGGGTTGTTGGGCATGTTTGGTGGTGTGGGGAAACTCTAATTGACTCTCCTTGTGTAAATATGGTTTGTCCTGGTTCAGTACGTGTGTTTTTCGCGTCAGTACGGTCCGTACATGCACTGGTGGGGGTACGGTCCGTACATTCCCTGGTGGGGTGTGGGTACGGCCGTACATACACGGGTGGTGGTTCGGTGCGTACATACACGGCTGGGGGGGGGGGGTTCGGTGCGTACATACACGGCTGGGGGGGGTTCGGTCCGCTCATACACGGGTGGGGGTTTGGTGCGTACATACACGGGTGGGGGTTCGGTGCGTACATACATGGGTGGTGGTTGGGTGCGTACATACACGGGTGGGGGTTCGGGGCGTACATACACTGCTGGGGTGGGGGTTCGGGGCCTACATCACGGGTGGTGGTTAGGTGCGTACATACACGGCTGGGGGGGGTTCGGTGCGTACATACACGGCTGGGGGGGGTTCGGTCCGTTCATACACCGGTGGGGGTTTGGTCCGTACATACACGGGTGGTGGTTGGGTGCGTACATACACGGGTGGGGGTTCGGGGCGTACATACACTGCTGGGGTGGGGATTCGGTGCGTACATACACGGGTGGGGGTTCGGGGCGTACATACACTGCTGGGGTGGGGGTTCAGGGCCTACATACACGGGTGGTGGTTCGGTGCGTACATACACGGCTGGGGGGGGGGTTCGGTGCGTACATACACGGCTGGGGGGGGGTGGGTTCGGTCCGTTCATACACGGGTGGGGGTTTGGTGCGTACATACACGGGTGGTGGTTGGGTGCGTACATAGACGGGTGGGGGTTCGGGCGTACATACACTGCTGGGGTGGGATTTCGGTGCGTACATACACGGGTGGGGGTTCGGGGCGTACATACACTGCTGGGGTGGGGGTTCGGTGCGTACATACACGGGTGGGGGTTCGGGGGCGTACATACACGGCTGGGGGGGGTTCGGTGCGTACATACACGGCTGGGGGGGGGTTTGGTCCATTCATACACGGGTGGGGGTTTGGTGCGTACATACACGGGTGGTGGTTGGGTGCGTACATACACGGGTGGGGGTTTGGGGCGTACATACACTGCTGGGGTGGGGATTCGGTGCGTACATACACAGGTGGGGGTTCGGGGCGTACATACACTGCTGGGGTGGTGGTTCGGGGCCTACATACACGGGTGGGGGTTCGGTGCGTACATACACGGGTGGGGGTTCAGGGGCGTACATACACGGCTGGGGGGGGTTCGGTGCGTACATACACGGCTGGGGGGGGTTCGGTCCGTTCATACACGGGTGGGGGTTTGGTGCGTACATACACGGGTGGTGGTTGGGTGCGTACATACACGGGTGGGCGTTCGGGGCGTACATACACTGCTGGGGTGGGGATTCGGTGCGTACATACACGGGTGGGGGTTCGGTGCGTACATACACTGCTGGGGTGGGGGTTCGGGGCCTACATACACGGGTGGGGGTTCGGTGCGTACATACACGGGTGGGGATTCGGTGCGTACATACACGGGTGGGGGTTCGGGGCGTACATACACTGCTGGGGTGGGGGTTTGGTGCGTACATACACGGGTGGGGGTTCGGGGCGTACATACACGGGTGGGGGTTCGGTGCGTACATACACGGGTGGGGGTTCGGTGCGTACATACACGGGTGGGGGCTCGGGGGCGTACATACACGGGTGGGGGTTCGGGGCGTACATGCACTGCTGGGGTGGGGGTTCGGTGCGTACATACACGGGTGGGGGCTCGGGGGCGTACATACACGGGTGGGGGTTCGGGGCGTACATGCACTGCTGGGGTGGGGGTTCGGTGCGTACATACGCGGGCGGGGGGGTGGTGGGGTGTTCGGCGCGTATGCGGGCACATGTCTCCATGGTTGCTATGGGAGTTCGGTTCGGACGGTGTTTTTTGCGTACGGTTGTGAAATGGGGAGGACGGGAGGGATCGTACTTGCGCTGTCGGACTTTATTTTTCCGCACGGTGGGTTTTTCGACCGGGACGTGTCGGTGACTTTTCCCGACCCGAGGACGTGTGGGGAAATCTTCCCAATGCGATTCGTATGGACTTTTTTCCGTTCGAATCGTACTTGGCAGTTTGTACGCCACTTTGACGATTCAGACGGTAAAAAATCCGGATACGAGTCGGACGGGGAATTTTTTTACCGGATCGGAATTGGCACCCTAATGTGACTCTGTTGTACTGTACTGGACCAGCCAATCATTCACACTTGTCTAGTAATCGCTGTCTGGTACTTGGAAGGCCTGCTTGTCCATAGATGTAGGACAGATAGTTGTTAACAGTGCATCCCTGACACCCTTTTGCCTTTTTAGTGATTGTGTTTAGGATTTGTAATTAGGTTACAAGATGGTAGTTGTCAAGATTGTCAGAGTTGAGGCCAGATTTTTCTTCAATAAAAGTAGAATCTTTGGGAAAATCTCCCCAACCGCCATGGTAGCGGGAAAAGACCACCCGCAAGGACCGCAACATAACCGTCGGTCCAATTAGGATGCTTCGCAGTCGAAATCAACGGTCGGTTTCTGGCGATTAACATTGCAGCGGTTGGTGCTGCCAGCTGCACCGCCGCGGTGTGCAAAGGAGCATGTCATGCGACACTGTATGTCAGTGCCTGCCACTTGGTACAGGGACATGTATGGGGGTACCATGAGAACCCCCCCAGTGCACCCACACCCCCCCAACACATTGGGGGCCTGCAATGGGCCCCTGGAACATGTCTCCGCATGCCGTTCCATGGCAGTTCCACCGCAGCGGAAAGGCTTGCTACCGCCGGCATCATAATTGTGCCGGCAGTGCTTGGCCCTGATCCGCAACAATTGTAGCGGTTCAGCTCCGCCCGCCAGGCAAGTGGGTGGACTGCAACCGGCGGAAAAGTGGCAGGCGGAAAATCAAACCGCGGCGGTCACGACTGCGATGCTAATTGGACCACTGGTTTTCCGGGTTTCGATAGCGGGCGGATGGCCACCGCCGGTCCGGCTGCGGCCATCCGCCCGCCATTCTAATAGACCCCTTTGTGTTTGAAAAGATGACTTGGGTGGGAATCAGTGACGGTTTTAAAAGTGTCCCGAGCACATAGACCATGGCAGATTTCACTATGTCGGTATACTTTCCGGAAGTGTTCAAGAGGTAGGCCCAGAGAGGAGTTAACACAATGTTTCATGGTCTTGAAGAAACATCTGCTCAATTGGTAGCATTGGGTTGATGTAGGGGAATGCCATGAGTTTCATGAGAAACGTACTGATTTTTCAGCAAGGACATTACAAGCGCCTGATAGTCTTCCTGAAAGTGTGATTGCCACCTATTCTTCGCCTGCCTTCAGGTGGAGTATTTACTAATAGGAGTATTAGTTGAATGCAGAGACAGAATATTGAGTAAAAAATATCGAGTTGCACAAATAATGAGTCATTAATATCGTGGTTCAGAAACATCAACAGCAAGAATATAGTGGTCAAGAATATCGACTCAAGGTAAGTAATATCGATTTTAAAAATATCGAAGTGTTTAATATCGTTTGCAAAAATATAGTTGTTCAAAATATCGATTTTTCTTATTCATGGTATGTATTTTAGGATATATTTTATATGTATGGGTTGTATGTTTTTTTGTATAAGAATTGTTTGAATTGTAATATATTTGCTAAATCTTTAGTAGTTATTAATTTTTTATTTATTTGAATTTTGCATTTATAGTTCTATAGCGGGTTGTGGGTCTAAAGGGGAATAGGGTGGGAAGTAATTTAATTATATTACATTTATTGATTATTTTTTATTTATTAATATTTGTTTAATTGAGATGTTATAGTGTTAAATGTGTAAAGTAATTTATGATTAATTATTAAAAATTGGTTGTTAATTAATGTTAATTAATTAATTAGAAATTAATTATGGTAATTGTGAAATTAATTTTAGGTGTGTGTTGTGTTGTTTATAGTTGTAAAGGTTTGGAAGTAATTTATTTTTAATTTATGAATTAATAATTGGTTGTTGTAAACCAAAGACGATGCACGGTGACGGACCTAATAGATAGCACCTTACTCTATCCCTGCCATGTGTATTTGGTTTGCTATATGTCATTTATGTTTGACTTTCATTAACCATGTCATGTGTAAAGCTGTATTGATTTTATGTAAATTTAGTTATGTTAAAGTTGACGTTGTATAAGTAAGAGTTATGTTTGTCATTCATCCATTTTGTCTTATATGTGATTTATGTTATTTATTACAGCCCTGATGAAGTTCCAAAAGTTTGTGTTTTTGAGTAACGAAATGGGTTGGCTGTTTTTATGAGCATATATAGGTGTCAAAATAAAGTCAGAAATTAAAGAAATCACAACTGACTAAATGTGCTTTGTTCGGTGCACCTCCTTCTGTTAAATTTAATAATTGGTTGGTAAATTAATTTTAATCAATTCATTGGTAATTCATTATGGTAAATTTTAGGTGTGTGTTGTGGTGTTTATAGGAGTAAAGGGTGGGAAGTAATTTGGATTTAATTAATTATTATATACTTGTTAATTAATGTTAATTATTTTATATTTATTTTGGGTAATTGTTTATTTTTGTGTGTGTTGTTTTTACTTTTAACGGGTTACAGGGTGGGTATTAAATACATTTTAATTACTTTATTATTAGTTGTTAGTAGTAATTGTTTTTTATTTAAAAATACGTTTTAATTGTATTTTATTATTTTATAGTTTAATTTTGGTGTGTGTTGTGGATATTATAGTGTTAAAGTGTGTGTAGTCAATTACTGTTTATTAGTTTCTTTTATCAATAATATTTGTAATTGATTATTAATTATGGTAATTATGGAAGTAAATTTAATAAAAAATGTTGAAGTGTTTTGTTATTGATGTGGTGTTATAGGGTAGGAAATAAAATAAATACATTTATGTATTCATACATTTATTTGCTTGTAAATATTTTCTAGTTTAACATTTTTTTTTAATATATTTATTTAGAATTTTATTTGATATATTATTTGTAGGTTTTTGTTATATGTAATTAATATTATATTTTTTTTCTTTTTTATCTATTTAATATATTCGATTTTTTTTTAAATATTGTTTATTTATTTTTATGATTTGTTTAATTTTTTATATTTTTTATTTTTGTTTTAACTGTTTGAGTGTGAATAGGAATTTCTGTCTCTCCGCTATCCAACACTTTCCCTAATGTTGCACTCACTGGAGTGGGAATAGTAATTTTTCCCCCTCCGCTATCCAACACTTTCCCTACTGTTGCTCTCACTGGAGTGGGAATAGTAATTTTTACACCTCCGCTATCCAACACTTTCTCGATTGTTGCACTCACTGGAGTTGGAAAAGTAAATTTAATTCCTCCGCTATGCAACACTCACCCTACCTTTGCACTCACTGGAGTGGGAATAGTTATTTATACCCCTTGCTATCCAACAGTTTCCCTACTTTTGAACTGATTGTTTTGTGAAATGTAAGTTTAAATATTTTTTAATAGTTTAATGTTTTAATTCATTATAGATTTTTGTTTTTTATATTTTAAATCATTAATATATATTTTTATTTTTTATAATATTTTAAACATTTAACATAAATGAAAAATAATAGTTTATTAATTGTTTTAAAGTAAATATATATGTATAAATAATTATGTTTGTATGTTTCTTTTTGTATTAAGTTTATTTGTTATATCTTATTAAAATTTATATTACATTTATTTTATTATGTAAAAATTATATTTAATATTTTATATTTTTAATATATATTATTTTATTTTATATTTATATAAAAGTCGATATTTTATACATCTATATTTTTTACATCTATATTTTTTAGTCAATATTTTTGTACTTACCTTTTTAAATATAGGAGTCAATATCTGTGTTGTCTACATTTTTACTCGATATTTTTTACATCAATCTTGTTTCAGTGAACCATTAGTTGAGGGGGGTGAGAATCCATCTCAAATAATTCTAACAATCCTTGCATTTTGCCTTAACTTAGAAGCAATGTGTAAAGTATTTATGGAATACTCAAACAGTGATAAAGTTATGCTATGTTATTTTAAAATTACTTGTAAAGCGCTTGTTAACCCAGAGGTGTTTGTGTGCTGCTTCAAGTTGCAGAGATCTGACAGCTGTTAGGATTAGGTTGTAAAGTCCTTAGCTGTGTTCTCAGTGCTTTCCTGAAGGAGATCCCAAATGGATTTGATATGTGGAGGGAGGGTATTCCACAAACTAGAGGCATTTAATACAAAGCTTCTTCCGCCCCAAGAAGCTCATATGAAGTTGGGGGTGACGACATTTTGGGCACTAAACAAGCACTTCTGCAGGTATTCCGGGCCTATGTTATAAAGTGCCTTATAGGTGATACACAAGGCCTTGAAAGTAATTCTCTGGCTGGCAGGCAGCCAGTGGAGCTTGCATAATGTTGACAGATTTATATTTAGGAATAGCTAGTAGAATACATGCTGCTGTATTCTGGAGGACCTAGAGTTTGCTGAGAAATTGCTTTGTATATTCAGGTAAAGGCCATTACGGTGGTCTAGTTTGGCAAGACTAAGACGTCACAACCATTTTCAATCTCTAGTATGTAGGGGAGGATTTTCTTCACTATTTTGATGGTGTAGAATGCAGAGGAAATTATGGCATTCACTTGCTAGCTATGTAAGAGTAGTGTCTACTTGAATTCCCAGATTTTTAATTTTCTTTGCCAGTGTTGCAAGATTTCCTAGTTCTTGGGACCACCAGCCAGAGGATCAAAAGGAGGTGTCTTTGCCAAAGAGAATAACTTCAGTTTTTCCTGAGTTTAATTTAAGGCAGTTCAAACTCATCCATGAACTGATGCCAACATGCAGTTACTGAATCTGATGTTGGTGTTATCATTATTGCTGGCTAAAGAGACAACAATCTGGGTGTCATCCATTTACAATGTGAGAGAAAAAAACAAAGGATTTGATCAGAGGGGTCAAAGATGTAACATATTTGTTGAATAACGTAGGGATCAGTGAAGACCCCTGAGGGACTCCACAAGGAAGTGTGAATGGGTCTGATTCAAAATCCCCAGATGACACTATTTGATCTCTCTTACTAAGAAAGGAGCTTAGGAGAGCTAATGCCTTCTGTTCGATTCCGATCTTAGAAAGGCAGCCAATCAGCAAGTTGTGGTTGACCATATCGAATGCCACTGAAAGATTTAGCAGGATGAGTGCTGCTTTCCCTCCCTTATCGAGGGTGGCTCTAATCTCCTCGGTAGCTACCATCAGAGCGGTTTCTCTTCTGTGACCGCTTCTAAACCCAAATTGTGTGGGATCTAGGAGTTGGTGGTTGTGTATAAAAGTGGACACTTTTGATTCATGGAGTTTTCCACCATTTTAGCAGGGAGAGGTAGCCTTGAGATGGGGCGCTAGCTATTTGGAACTTTTAATTAATGGATAGATTGATACTTGTTCCCATTGTTTAGGGAAGTGGCCAGCAGTGAACATAGTGTTGAAACTGTTATGATATCTGTAGCCATTTTGACAACTGACAAGGCACAGTGGTCTTTTGGGGAGCCTGATTTAGAAGAGCTAATTAGCTGATACCTGTTCCTTTTTAAGAAGAGTGAATTCAGTAAATGTTGCACTCTCTAATTGAGAGTAAGCCAAGATATTGTCTTTTAACTCATACTTAGTGTAGAAGGCGAACTTATGAAAAATCCCTTCAACTTTATTAAGAAAAAAGTTGGCTAATGTGTTACAGAAGGACTTAGGGGGTCATTATGATGGCGGAAGACCATCACATTGCGATTTACCCACCGCCAAATTAGGATGACAGTGGATACCGCAGCGGACGCAAAGTCCGTCTGCCGCTTTACCGCCACAGGCAATCGCACCAATTGCCTGGCGGACAGAGCAGAGCCACTAATATGGTGGCGGTGCCTAGCAGGCACCGTCCACCAAGTTAGGATGTGAGTTAAAAAAGGCCATTCCATGGCGGCGATGCCACCATGGAAAGGCTGGCAGGGATTGGGTTTGGGGGCCCGTTGCGGGCCCCCCTTGTTTTAGGGGGTTGTCGCTGCACTGGGCATTTCCATGCACCAAGTGGCAGGCACCGCGTGGTGCCTGCACGTAGTGCAGGGAAATGCAGTCCAAGCACTTTTAACATAGAAGACCGTGCTGCAGTCAGCAGCACCGCCCACAATGTTAAAAGCCCTGGATGCAACTGCCAGTATGGCGGGAGCATCCCAAATGAAGTGGTGGGACCGCCACATGTCTGGCGAGTGGTCCCAAACACCGCTACGATGGCAGGTGGACTAGCAGAATCAGCCCCTTACTGTTTAACATAACATGTGTATTTGTAAAGCGCATGTTCACCACCACAGGTATCTTGGTGCTGAATAACAGATGTTTGTTGTTACCCAACTCAATGGTACTCATTTTATCGACCTCAGATAGATGAAAGGCTGAGTGAACCCACCAGGATTTGAACCGGTGACTATGAGGTCAAACACAGGCCCCTGCAGTAGACGCATTAGCCCACTGAGCCACCAGACCCAGCTAATCTATAGGGTTCATTAGAAGGTTTATTAACTGTCAAGAACAGCTCGTTTGTTGAATTTTTAGCTGACTATTTTTTGAATAAAATATTGTGTTTTATCTTCCTCTAATAGTGCCTTATATTCAGGGCCACTGGAATTACACAATTCTGCGGCCACTGCAATTTTCGCATAGTTATAGATTTGTTGCATTTGCCACATAATCCATTATCTGCCACATAATCTACAGGTTTTAACAATAAAAAAATAGCGTCTAGCTCAAATGGTTCAAAAGGTACTAAAAATGCAGCAAGACGTGTTGCCGCAGGGTGGACGTCCCTTTGCAAAGTGGGAGTGATCACCTTTCTCTTTCTTATTGTTATATTTGGGTGTTAAACTGGTACTAGTGAGGTGCAACCAATGCGCAGACAATATTACCAAGTGTAAAAATGATTAAAGAATAAAGTAATACTATTACAAAATGTGCCATATTATGCCGCATAATGTGCCTTTTCTTGCCCCATACTTTACTCAACCCTGCTGCACAATTTGTCCCTCTCCTGCTGCATAATTCCACTGGCTCTGCTTACATTCAGAGAGCTACTGTTTATATGTTTCTTTCTCGGAATTTCTATAATTAGTTCTCCATTTGCGTTCTTGGATCCTACAATTTTGTTACTGAATTCTAAATCTGTCTGAGTTATGAATGTTTAAAGTTCCTATTTAAAAATAGGGGTAAAAAGCACTCAGTGCCAACCACGGCAAGTGGTTGTACTGAGCTGGGACATGGGTAAAATTTAAGGTTGACTGCAGTGAAGTATAGTTTAAATACAAGGCCCAGGTTTGTCACTGTCACAAAGTTACTTTCTCACTTAGAATCTTTTATAGAGGTAGAAAGTTGTGAGCGGGGACAGGGAGCCTACTGGATATGAGAAAGGGTTCAACAGCAACAGGGAGGAGCTGCGTGAGGTCTCAGAGCCAATCAGAGAAGACTTGGCATAAGGCCCGGTGAAGCTGTTAATGAAGGTGGTCAGCGTAGTTCGGAGGCTGCTTGGCATCGAGTCTGGTGGAGACATTGATCGTATGCTGCTCGGCGTCGAGTCCTGGGAAGCAGTCAAAAAGGTGCTGCTCCATGTCAAATTCAGTGAGGCCATCAACAAAAGTTGTTGACATCGATACTCTGTGTTGAGTCTGGTGAAGTTTTCAGTTAGTCATGGAGGAGTAGATGCTGACCACAGACAAACGTCCAGGACCTTGGGTTCAGTAGTTGGGGATCAGGAGGCCAGCAGAGGGGACCAGGTCAGATCTAGTTGGGATTGGTCACCAATGGCCACCTGGGAAGGAGGAAATGTCCTCTGGAATCTTGTTGAAGCCTTGCTGCTCAAACAGGAGGTCAGCCAACAAACACTTGGGGCCACATTCACTAATTATTTTCAAGTGCAGAAGTGTTCTATGAAAGGTATTTATGCACAGTGCCATACTGTGGGTGGCATCTTCTACGAGCCACACCCTAGCCAATTAGGCAAGAGTTCCCAGAGCTGGCCCTACCCACTTTTACAGCACTTCCTGAATGTTTTACTGTAAACTATCCTAACGTGTCCCTCTATACCGAAATCCAAGATGGTAGGACATTTCTTCCCCTAGTCAGAGCTCCCTGGGCCCACCCAAAGGGGTGGCAAACCCTCCCATGTGGTCACTCCAAACCAGTCCGTGGGCAGCTCTACCCTCCACTGGGATTGGGGCCAAGCTGACCAGAAGGAGGAAGGTAAGAGTGAGGCCTGATGTCAGGTTGGTCTGCTTGTGATAGGGTAGGCCTCTTTGAAGTGTAACTAGTTCTTGCACACAGCCTCCAGGCCATCCTATCAAAGGAAGGCCAACACCTCCCCATACCCAAGCCCTATTTCCTCTGTCTGGGAACAAGAAACATCTCACCACAGAGCCATCAGCAGTCAGTTAAGGTCTCCGGAAGTTTAGACAGGGAAAGGTAACTTATCTAAATGCACCCTTTCCAACATAGTTAGTCAAAATTTGATTTCAGCCTTAAATTAAATTTTGAATAACTATTTAAATGAGTCCTTGAATTATATGTTAGCTGCTTCCAACCCCAAATTATCATTATAAGATGTTGTCATTTAATCCAGTGTTTTCCTTTGGGCCAGGTAACCGTGCCACCATGAAAAGGGCTTTTGGGGCTTTTTCATTTTCTGTCAGATCATGCGTAACATTATCTTCAACATTTTAAATGCCATGCACCCCGCCTTATAGGGCAATAAGGCCTACCTTCAGGGTGACATGAATATTTAAAAGGAAGGTTTAGGCCTGTCAAAAGGATGATTTTCACAGGTTGATCTGGCAGTTTAAAAAAATGCAGAGCCGGGCTGCATTGGCAGGCCTAGAAACATGCTCTACAGTGGTTATCTAGTGGGTAGTACAATGAATGCTGCTGCTCACGAGTAGTATTTAATTTACAGGCCCTAGGTACATGTAGTAAGATATACTAGGGACTTGTAAATAAACTGAATGTGTCAATCAGGTGAATGGCAATCAGTTTCTCATTGGCTTCATTGATGATGTTTTCAGCAGAGCTGCTGCTTGACTTGATTTAACTGCATCACTAGATTTTCAAGCACAGAGGTACAAACAGGTTGCCAGTGTAGTTGGTCTAGTATATGTATAGATGGAGGAGAAGGTATATTTTGGCAATAACAAGGAGATGATATCTAAATCCTTGGTCTGATTGTGTCAAAAAATTGGTTTGTTTGTTGTGGGGGGCGGTGACCACTTCTCAAGCAATAAATGCAATCATTGCCAGGGTGAACCACAAAAGTCACTAAATTAATCTGTGCTTAACTCTCTGGTAGATTGGCACAAAAGCAGTCAGGCATAACTTAGAGGCAACATGTAAAGCATTAATGCAGCACACAAACTGTAATAAAGTGAAAATACATCCCAAGAAAAATCCCAATCCCACATCAATTTAGAAAAATATAATAACATCTAATAAATTATTTGACATCAAAATGACAAAAATCCAATCAGTAGAAACGGAGGTAAGCGGTTTCAAAGTTTTAAGGTAAGTACAGTACCTAAAAACACAATGCACCGACTACAGATGTCTAGTCACCCCAGACTGGGTCAAAGTCACAAGTTCATGCCGCCGCAATGGAGTGCAGGCGGATACAGGGACAAGGTTAAGCCCACTGAGGATTGTACCTTATGTACTTGATGTGGAGTGTTGCACAACGCTGTTTCGGTTCTGATGAGGAGCTGTTAAGGCTGAGATGCAAGGTCCTGCATTGAGTTGTGATGAGCTGGGTCAGTTCCGATGAGGTGCAGCGGAGGTTGCAATGTGAGGTCCTGCCTCAAGTTGCAACACACTGCATCAGTTACGATGAAGCCACCGATCAGGGGCTGCGAGGTGCTGCGATGTGAGGTCCTGCTTCACACTACTACTTCGGTACTGAGGAAACCTGCAGTTGGGCCAGAAGAGGTACACTCTGATGCCAGCCATGGGTCCAAGACTTGTGGGGCACCTTTTGGGGAGCAGGATTCAATCCAGCAGATACCAGCAGAAGGGCATAGGCAGGTCCAGGTGAGTCTGGGTAGCTGGACCGATGCAGGACAAGTCTCTTGAGCTTGTTATGTCCCTGCAGCTCAGTACAGGAGGCCTGTCAACTAGTCCTTGGAGTCACTCTGGTGCTTTTGGGTTCAAGGAGCAGGTCTAGTCTTCCTTCCTCAGGGAGCAGGGGAGCAGGGCAGCAGGGCGGTCCTTCTTGTGGCAGAGCAGAAAGGCAGACCTTCCAGCAGCAGGGCAGCAGAGTAGTTCTATTTCTGAGTCTTCCGCAGTTCCAGAAGGGATCTGAAGAGTGGGTCTGAAGTAGCACTCAGTGCTAGCTTTGAAATGGGGGAAACTTCTGGAGTTTCCCACAAAAGAGGTTTTTGGAATTTCCTGCCTCCCTGCCCTGGTACTAGTCTGTCAGTAGTCACAGTAAGCTAGTGTGAGTGTCTTTGTGTATGAACTGAGGCAGTGTCTTTGAAGTGCAAGTGTGATACGTGGCAAATCTTCCTCCCTCTTCAAGTGAACATGGCCCATCTTGTCAACACCCAGGCCCTCTATTGTGATACTGTCTGGGCACACAAAAGCCAAATGCCAATTATGCCTAGTCATGTGACCCAGGAAACAGGCTGCAGGCACCAAATGGTTAGGACAAGAAAATGCCAACTTTCTAAAAGTGGCATTTTCAGATTTGTGACATAGCCCTTAATTGTGACCTTACCATTAAAGGGTGTTTTACATTACAATTCCTCAGGCACCAAACATAATGTACCTACCTGCAACCACACAAAAGTTATAACTTATTGAATGTAATAAGGTAACCCAACGTTATCCCAAGGAAAAGGTAGGCCTTGCAATAGTGGAAAACACATTTAACCCTTTTTCACTACCAGGACATGTAAAACTGAAAAGTACATGCCCAACTTTTTTATACAACACACTTTGCCCTAAGGGTTGTTTGGTGCCTACCCTGGGGTAACTTAGCCTTATTAAAGATGAAGGTTTAGGCCTGGCAAAAAGTTTATTTTGCCAGGTCGAAACGGCTGCTTAAAAAGGCACACAGCCTGCAATGGCAAGCCTGAGACATGTTTTAAAAGGCCAATTTAAGTGGGTAGCAAATAAATGCTGCAGTCCCACGAGTAAGCATTTGATGTACAGGCCCTGGGTACATGTTGTACTACTATACTAGGGACTTATAAGTAAACTAAATGTGCCAAGAGGGAAGCCAATTTGACCATGTTTAGAGGAGCGAGCACAAGCACTTTAGGACTGGTTACCAATGGTAACGTGCACAAAGTCCTAAAAGGCAACAAAAACGACGGGGTGAAGGCAAAAAGTTTGGGGTGATCCTGCAGAGAGTGCCAGGTCCAACAATTGGATTAGATAATAAGTTGTCTGATGGTGGGTTCCAGGGTGTCAGGGGATGTTTACTCCAGATGTTGTGTTGCTGCAGCTTTGGGGAGGCTGTAATTGCTAAGGAAGATATTGTTGGAGTAGCTGCTTGATGGTGCAGTAATGAGGTATGCAATTTTGGGAGTGAAACTATACCTCATTCTGAGAAGCTTGTAGATGAGGTGGCTTCTGATAGAGGGATGTGTCAGGAGACGAGACCAAAGCACTACAATGACAGCTACTATTTGAGCATTCAGGACACTCTTGTGTGCCTTGATTTTCCGCATACTCTAGTCTGGTGAAACCAAGTTTCTGAGTAAATGTAATGATGTTAATGGCCCTCTCCAATGCATTTACGAGGCACACAATTTGTAAATCCAGTTATGGAAAGAACTGCGGAGTGGGAAAGTAAAGGTTGTGGCCCTATGCCTTCCCAAGACCAATAAAAAGGCTTTGATTGCCTTCACTTACCCTTGTTTAATGACATCCAGATAAGAGTTGCTCTGCGTTGTCTATTCATCAACCCAAAAGAAAAATATCCTTTGTTTTTAGGGCAGGCTACTGACAGCTTCAGCTGTCTCGAAGAATTCATGTCATGAATTGTATATTAAGTACAATAAGATGAAATATCATGTGACAGTGAGCTTTGGGTCAGCACCAGTTAGCCATTACTTTCACGTATTTTTCATAGAGGCCTGTATAGATGAGCTGTCCAAAGAGGCCACGAACGTTCATGGGCAATTGCATTGTCCTATAATTTCTGTTTCCATTCGGTTTTGGTGAAAGGGCATCAAGTAGTCCTTTTGTTACACCGAAAATGCAACATGACATGAAGTTAGTAATTGAATTCTATGATGGATATACTTTGTGAGACAATGACATTTTAATCGCTGTTATATTACTTTTTTGTACAGGCTTGCAGGTTTCATACTTTTGAGTCCCTCATTCACATTATGCTTGTAGAGCGATATATGTTGGTTCTCCACTTGTAGAATAAGTGTATTGCATCATCATTAGGTCTAATCACTCGAGTGTTCAGTTCTCCAAGTGATCTTCAGTCCTCCACCCTGAGGGAGACCGTCTGTTTTTTTGACAGTTGTGATTAGAAATTGGAGAGATATTTAAAAAGGGAGTGAGATTAAAATTGTCTCTATTCCTTAGTCCGGTCTTTTATTTACTAAGGAAGGAGCAAAGTTAAAAGTAAGTAGTCTGTGCTGCTGTGGAAGAGTTACTGTTCCACCGCACCAGGTGTGTGGTCGTGGTTGGTCGACATGTTTCAGCCCGTGGTAGCCTCTACAGGTCTGCAGGCCTAAATGCAAGGTTGGCTACTTTTTAGGTAGCTAGCACAGAGTAAGTGAGTCACTTACCCTTCTTCAACAGTGAGCCAAATCGCTCTGTTTTCTGTGAGGGTTATAGGTACATCTTTGGTCTATAACTTTTTGAGGAGGCGTAAATGGCTCCTTCGGGGAACGGGATGGTGTTGGACTCACTCTATTCGACGTCCTGTCTGCTACTGTGCTGACTCTGTCCTAACTGCCACTTCCGGCGCCATGTAGTCACGTTGGTTTATCCATTGCTTGGTTTCATATAAGTACTGGTTAAAAGTATTGTATGCACATTGAAGCTCTATGACCCTGTTAAAGACTACGGCTGAAACGCGTTGGTCTCTTGTCTGCACTGATGGTGAAAACAATAAAATAAAATAGACTTACGAATACGTTGGTGCCTGGCTGTGCTGCTCTGCCATATACATATATCATCAGACCATCAGAGTATACACAAGCACTCATGGAACAACAAGGTGTTAAAATCAACAATACATTGCAGACTGATTGCAAGCACAAATCGAAATTTGTACCGATTATGCCAAGAGATTCAATCGACACCTTCAATGAGATGATAACATCAGATATAAAGAAATTTAATTATAAAACAACAACCGGGAATAGAAAATGCAATAGGAACCAGCATAAATATTACCAACTGACTAAAAAACTACGTGACAATGACAAGGTAGTAATACGCAATTCGGACAAAGGTGGGAATGTAGTGATATGGCCCAAACAACAATACCTGAAAGAAGCCATGTCACAACTTAATGACCGCAATTGTGACAGATTGGGAAACAAACAAATAATGCTGGTAGCACAAAACAAATTGTTTACTAAACTCCTGGCATGGAAAAGCGTGGGCCTTCTAAATCAGAAGGACTATCGGTTCATGAAAAATGATCATCTATTTACACCAGTAATTTATTTCATACCGAAGGTACATAAAGACATCACAAACCCGCCGGGAAGGCCAATAATCTCAGCTAAACAAAGCCTGCTTGAGAATGTGTCAATCTATATAGACTTCTTCCTGCAAAGCCATGTGAAAGCGATTCCATTCTTTGTTCAGGACACCACGGACATTTTAAAGCAAATACACAACTTGCAATGGCAGAAAGAGTATTGGTTAATGACATTGGATGTGTCCAATCTATACACATCGATTCATCACAAAGATAGAATCAGAGCAGTGGAACACTTCTTAGGCACCAGACCAATTGAATATTACCAACACAATAAAATGCTCATCAGTCTGATACAGTTCTGCCTTGACAACAACTTTTTCTTATTCCACCAGCAGATCTACCAACACGTGAGAAAGGTAGCAAGGGGGGGCAAGCTTTTTGCCAAGCTATGCTTGCCTCCACATGGGGTGGTGGAAGGAAGTTGTATTAAATATCAAGTATGCTGACAGCATAGCAGAGCATGTAGTGAAGTGGTCATGTTATAGCGATGATGTTTTTGTAGTTTGGCGGGGGGCCAAACAGAGTGCAGAAGAAATTTTGTTAACAAGATAAATGACAATGTTTTGAATTTGCATTTTACAAGTAACATAAGTACAGAGTCAGTTTGCTTTCTAGATGTGGAGGTATATGTAGCTCATAGTCAACTACAAACAAAACTGCACCATAAACCCACTGCAGGGAATACAATACTCCACAAGATTTCACCCCAAGCATACTATATATAGTATCCCGTACGGAGAAAATACTCAGAATTCGCCGCATTTGTAGCAATGAAGAAGATCTACTACAAGCACAAGAGGAAAGCAAAATGTGCTTCTTAGAGAGAGTCTATTCTGAGCAGATTGTGGATAAGGCGATACAGTGCACAAGGAAGATGCCCAGAAACAACCTGCTATTTAAGCCATCGCAGAGCAAGGTCAAGCAGAGTACAGATACAGAAGCTACAAAAAGCGATCCCAGACTCATCCTCACTTATAACAAACAGAAGGATAGTCTTAGGAAGATTATAAAGAGAAACTGGCACCTAGTACTCGGTGACCCAGTAATAGGGGACAAACTACCGGCAACTCCCATCATAACCTATAGAAAAGCCCCATCTACCAGCGACTTCCTAGTCAATAGAAGCCCAGAAGTGAGAACAGGGTCTGGTTGGCTATCTGAACGTAAGGGCTTTGTGAGATGTTCCTTGTGTAAGGCAAGCAAGTATGGCATCAGTAAAACATCCTTCCAGTCGCGGTTTAATGATAAGCCCATTAAAATAAACAAATTGATTACCTGTAAAACGGAGTTCGCCATCTATGTGCGGGAGTGTTCTCATGGACTGCAGTACGTGGGGAGCACGAAACTGCCGGTCCACAATAGGATCCTCCAGCACCTAAGGGCCATAACGAATTCAGACTCAAGTTATCCAGTGGCCCGTCACTTCAGGGAGTAACATGGCAAGGATTTGCAACACCTCAAATTTTATGCCATAGACGCAATTCCCCCGTTGAGACGAGGTGGAAATAGAGAGGCACTCCTAAGGAAACTCGAAACCAGGTACATTTTAGAGCTTGACAGTAAAAGCCCACAAGGGCTCAACACCATGGAGGACCTATACACCTGGCTTTAATGTTTAAACATTCTTCAGCCATTAGATCAATATTCTCTGTAAACATTTCCATTAGCAATCTTTTGCATTGAGGCATACATTGGAAAATACTGCTGCTAACATGAGCCCTGCACATTAATTTCCCAGATACAGTAGTGTATAACCTAAGCAAAAGGTTTATTAATATATAAATATTTATTTTTGCACTGTCACTTTAATAGCGTCGGCTAAACTCTTTGGAGTAGAAGCATACGCTATATCATTAGCTTGAATTCACATTGAGAAATCTCGTTGCACTTTATATGTGGATTAGCAGTTGAGCATAAATCCACTAGGGCAGTACATCTCCAAAGCAATGTTGTAAATGCTGACCAAACATAAATCAAGCATTACTCTGCCTATATGATATGCACAAATGTATTAAACATTTAGAAAGAAGCATTGAGTACTTACAGGCAAAAACGAACTGAGGAATGGTTTTATTGATGTGTAGTATATATTTATTGTATTTATACAAAATACTTTATATATATGCTTATTTGCACATGGTTTGCATTATTATGATCAAAAAAAGATTTTAACATTGTGATATTGAGCTGCTATTTTGCATAATGCAATTTTAACAACGACAGTCTGTTTTCTATATTTGTTGTATGCACTATATTTATTGTATGCACTACATGACACACGCATACAAGGAACAGCACTGGACTGGATCCGATCATTCCTCACTGGAAGAAGCTGAAATTTCAGACTCCCACCCTTCCTCTCCGACCCCACGAAAATCACCTGCGGAGTCCCACAGGGTTCATCCCTGAGCCCCAACCTCTTCAACATCTTCATGGCACCCCTCGCAGCCATCGTCCAACAACACGGCCTCAACATCGTATCCTACGTCGACGACACCCAGCTCATCACCCCCATTCACCAAAGACCCCGCAACGGCCAAACTCATCTTCCAGAAAGAATGCAAAACGTCGCAGTCTGGATGACTAACAGCTGCCTGAAGCTCAACGCCGAGAAGACAGAAGTCCTCGTCCTCGGTACAACCCCTTCTGCATGGGACAGCACCTAGTGGCCGACCGCCCTCGGAAGCCCACCTACCCCCTCAGACCACGCCAAGAACCTGGAATGGAATGGAATGGAATGGAATGGAAATGGATTTGTAAAGCGCGGTTGCTGCCCACGGGCGTCCAAGCGCTGAGTAGAAGCAGAGATGTGACGGAACAGGGAGATTAGGATTGGAGAGATTTGGCGAACAGTAATGTTTTCAGCTTTTTCCGGAATGCGAGCAAGTCGGGGTTGGAGCGAAGAGAGAGGGGGAGAGCATTCCAGAGCTTGGCGGTGTTCAGCGAGAACAGCCTACCCCCGGTCCTGGCTCTTTTCACTCTAGGAACAACTGCCAGGAAAGCATCCGTGGATCGAAGGTTCCTATTTGGATGGTAGGGGATGATAAGATTGTTATTTATTGCTGATCCCGTCTTCCAAAAAGCCCGATGCGCAATACACAGCGCCTTAAATGTCACTCTTAGCCTCACTGGCAACCAGTGCAGGCTTTTCAGTCCAGGTCTAACTGACTGGGTTCGCGGAATCTGGAGTAAGGTACGTGCGGCGCAGTTTTGTACCACTTGCAACTTCCTAAGGGTCATCTCAGGGGCCCCTACGTATAGAGCATTGTTTGAGTCCAGGCGGGACTGGATGAGGCCTTGTACTGCCACCCTTTTGGCCTCCAGAGGCAGAAGTGGAAGGACCTTCCTCAGGACTCTAAGTAGGCCAAAACAGGTGGCAGATAGCTTGGTGGCCTGGGTGGAGAAAGAGAGCCTTTTGTCTAACCATACTCCCAGGCTCTTGACACTTTCCTTGGGGGTGGGGGGAGCACCCAGACCGCAGGGCCACAAGGAGGTGAAAAATACTGGCGATGCTGGGCCTAGGAGCATGAGCTCTGTTTTTTCTCCGTTCAACTTGAGGGAGGCGTTGGTCATCCACTCCTTCACGTCCTCTAAACATTTCAACAGACCTACCGGGGATTGCCTGCTGCTCTCTTGCGCCAATGAAACCACTAGCTGAGTGTCGTCAGCGTACGACACGATTTTAATGCCGTACGGTTCGACTACCCCAGCCAGTGGCTTCATGTATACATTAAATAGCACAGGGCTCAGTGAAGAGCCCTGCGGTACTCCGCAGCTGAGAGGCTTACTAGATGACATTATGTCGCCGTCGAAGATCTGAAAAGATCTGTCAGACAGGAAGGAATCGAACCACCTTAGTGCATCACCCGAGACTCCGATGTTATAGAGACGGTTCAGCAAGGTGGCATAGCTGACCGTATCGAAGGCGGCACTTAGATCAAGGAGGATCACTGCCACTGATCCTCCCTGATCCAGTATCCTTCGAGATTCTTCGGTGACTGCTAATAAGGCGGTTTCAGTCCCATGCTTTGGTCTGAAACCTGTCTGGGACGTATGTAACAGGGAGTGGTTCTCTAGAAACTGGACCAACTGGGCATTTATATATTTCTCCAACACCTTGCTAGCCCAAGGAAGAAGTGAGATGGGGCGGTAACTGGAGTAATCATCAGGGTCGAGGTTAGGTTTTTTCAACAGCGCCCGCACCATTGCTTGCTTCCAGGCTGTGGGAACTGAGCATGCGGATATAGATGAATTTAGTAGTTCCAAGATCACAGGCAAGGTAACTTCACCTGCCTGCATCAGGACTTCTGGGGGCGCTGGATCACGTGGAGAGCCCGACTTAACTTGACGTGCCACTTTATCTAGAGTGTCAAGGTCCAAAAGGGGGAAATGCTCAAAAACAGGCTGATCTGAGGGGAGGGGGGTTCTCAGGGGGAGTGGGTCAGTCACATCCGGAGTCGAGGCTATTGTTGGGAAGGTGGAATAGATTTTCAACACTTTATTATGGAAAAATTCCGCCAACTCATTACATTGATCTTGAGTCTTGATCGGATGGGGGGCAGTGGTGACACTGGTGCATTGTTTTATTATGTGGAAGATTTCCTTGGGCTTTGATTTAGCTTCCAGGATTTTGTCAGAATAATAAGTAGCCTGGGCCGTCCTGACCCCTTCTCTGTAGGCTTTAATCGCCTCTTTGTAGGATGCCTTTTTTTCCGGGAGAAAGTCTAATCGCCAGGCTCTCTCACGTTGCCTACAGAGGCGTTTTTGCTCTCTGAGCGAATCGGAGAACCAAGGGGCTGATTTCTGCGTTCTTTTTGAAGACCTCCGCATCGTACTTGACTCATCACTCACCATGAACCGACAGGTCAACGCCGTCACCTCCAGCTGCTTCAACACCTTCCGCATCCTCCGCAAGACCTTCAAGTGGATCCCCCCTAAGTCAAGGAAGACAGTCACCCCCAGCAGACTGGACTATGGAAACGTACTCTACACCGGCATCAACAAGTCCCTACTCCGCAAACTCCAGACAATACAGAACACCGCCACCAGACTCGTCCTCGGCATCCCCTGACACAAACACATCAGTCAACATCTACGAAGTCTCCACTGGATCCCCGTGGAGAAAAGAGTCACTTTCAAAATCCTCACTCACGCCTACAAATGCCTACACAACAACGGACCCAAATACCTCAATGACAGAATCAACTTCCACGTACCCAGAAGAAACCTCCGATCTTCCAACCTCGCACTGGCCGAAACCCCTTGAATCCACAGAGCCAGAGCAGGCGGAAGATCCTTCTCTCACATTGCAGCCAAGACCTGGAATGAGCTACCGGCAGACATCAGACGCGCCACCTCCCTGAACACCTTCAGGAAGACCCTCAAGACTTGGCTCTTCGGCTAAACAGATCTGCAGACCGCCCCCCCCCCTCACCACCTTGAGGCCCTCACGGATGAGTAGCGTGCTTACAATTCCCTGATTGACTTGCACTTTAAAAATGGGGAAGCCTTTTAGGCGCGTCATGTGATCAAGGCCTGCACAGGCCGAAACGCTTCATGGCAGCACAGCGCACAAAGTATATACAAACATATATATATATTGACTGCACAGAGACTCGGGATCACGGTATCTCTGTGTCACGACCCTGTTTGGCGCTGGACTTGGGGTTGAGGCATTGGGGACTTGAGGCGGCCTCGAACACCAAAAATGCGGGATCCACTTGGCAACAATTAGCCCTCTCCCCCTTTACCTTGCATAGCAGCGCTCACACAAGCATAACACAGCTCCGTCACTGACACTTACCAGAATAATGGCAGCTGGGTAATGGAGTCCTTGTTGAACTGGACCTCACCAGAAAGCAATCAAAGACGGAGTTGGCTTCACTCCGACCAATCGGAGTGCATTGTGACTTTTAAAGGAGGGAGGAAGTGCATCCTAATGTAATCGGGCATCTGACGAAGGCAAAAACGCCGAAATGCATTATGCCCTGCTTTGCTACGGTGAATAAAGGACCGCCGACAAAATCCCCGCTGTGTTCTCTGCTCATTTCTACGGAAGGGAGTTCTTTAGATATATATATATATATATATATATATATATATATATATATATATATATATATATATATATATATATATTATCTACTGGCTGTCGCCAGTAGATAGTTATAGTTAGGACCGTGTCTCCATAGGAAATCCACAACATTCTATTTGGAATAACTTTGGCGCCGGTTGACGAATCCTCGCGAAATTTTCAAAATAGGTGGGGCGCTCCGCTCCGCTCCTACCCTGAAAGTCTCGGGGGGATTCGTCAAGCGGGGCTGAGAAAAAAGGGGGGTCCCAAAACACATTTTCCCCATGCAATTTTCCATAGGGACCTTTAGTCCAAGGTACAGCCCGAACGGCTGAACAGAATTACTTGAAATTTGGCAGAGAGGTAGTCCTCAGCTCAGTGAAGTGCCTTTTGCAGGTCTGGTGTCAATCTGTTCAATAGTTCCTGAGAAATCAAAAGTAAAATCATATATATATGTGGGCGGAGCCTAACCACACATCTCATCCTGAGATCTGATTGGCTGTCAGCACTTCATCCAAGAAGTGTTGGCAGCCATCTTGGGACCAATATACATGATAGCACCTCATTAAAAAGCATTGCAGTTAATAGAAGGTTTTAAGACTTTAGTTACATTATAAATCATTTGTTGATGGTACCATACTCATTTTAGGAATTGTAGTATGTTCTAAGGTGATTTCACCATGTGAAAAAGCCTTCTGCTGGGATATCATGGTTGAGAGAAAAAATATTTTCTCATGCTTTTCCCACAGAGGTTTGGAAGGTGATCTATAAGCTAAACTGAGAGCTTATTTTCTGTAAATTCACATTATCTTTCTCAGTCATGTGAGAATGAAGTCTGACATTCTCAGTAAAACATGTACATCCAACAAGGGCAGAGACTGTCAGTTGGTTCCTTTGTGTTCTACTGCAGCTTCCCAGAGTGTTCTAAAGAACAACTAGAGCGCTAACAGTCCTACTTATGACAAACGTATGGCACACCTGAAGCCATCTTGCTTGGATTAAAGTGGTAACTCTTAAAACATTTAATTTAAAAAGGAACAAAATGAGGGGGTTCATTTTTCCATAACAAGTATGATTAGTGCTGCAGCAAGAAAAACTAGGGCACATTTTGACTTCTGAAATCCTCTTTTATTTCATTAAAATATTCTGACATGCAGACTGAAACATGCACTTTCAATACCAGCAGCAGTTTTCCCTGGTGAGCAGTAGCTTCACTACAGTGATCTAATGAGCAAAAAGAGTGCTAACATTCTGAATTCATGGCAAATGTGTGACACATCTGAATGCCTTCTTGATGGAATCAAAGTAAAAAGCTGAAAGTATTTCCTACTGAGGAGACTGCAGTAAATGAGGAAATTAGGAAACTTCATAACAAATAAGTCTCCCAAGATGGCCACCAGAGACAAAAGAGCCCAAATGTAGCCCAAATATCACCCAGATATAGCCCAAGTATAGCCCAATGACAAAATGTCCCAGAGTGTTCCTAAAAACAACTAGAGCGCTTACTGTCTTCATTATGACAAAAGTATGGTACACCTGAAGCCATCTTGATTGGAATAAACTGGTAACACTTAAAACATTTAATTTAAAAAGGAACACAATGAGGGGGTTCATTTTGCCATAGAAATTATGATTAATGCTGAAGAAAGAAAATGAGGGCACATTTTGAGTGACTTCTCAAATCCTCTTCTATTTCATTAAAAAATTCTGACATGCAGACTGAAACATGCACTTTTAATACCAGGAGCAGACTTCCATGGTGAACAGTAGTTTTACTACAGTGATCTAATGAGCAACTAGAGTGCTAACTTTTAGAATTTATGGCAAATGTGTGACATATCTGAATACCTTCATGATGGAATCAAAGTAAAAAATTGAAAGCATTTCCTACTGAGGAGACTGCAGTACATGAGGAAATTAGGAAACTTCATAACAAATAAATCTCCCAAGATGGCCACTGGAGACAAAAGAGCCCAAATGTAGCCCAAAATCACCCAGATGTAGCCCAAATATAGCCCAATGACAGAAGTGTGCAAAACACTTATTATTTTGTGTTTTTGCAGTGTTATATAGTGCAGACTTGTCAGGTATTGGAGTGCTTTACATGAGCATTGGTTACATCACACAAGAACAAATTCATTTTGGTTGTAGACATGGGGAGACTAAGTGATTTGACCAGAATCACAGAATGTCGAGCTGAAGCAGAAACTCCAACCTGGTTCCCCAGTTGCAAAGTCTGCAGTTCTGGAAGTAACACCACATCCTCTTCCCTAAGTGCAACATTTAATCAAGTGGTCAACTGGATAAAAAAACATAAAGATAACAAATAATTTAAAAGTGCTTTGTCGCTATTTGAAAACTCAGAAAATCTGTCCTTATTTTAGTCTTTTAGAGCACTAACCATAATTTTGATGCCAATAAGACCCTCTCATATATGTAATTTCTAAAGGAAATGCTCTAGGTATTACAGTTTTGATTACATCAAGATGATGTCAGGCGTTCCACACTTTTGTAATAAATATAGAATGTTAGCAATCTAGTTGTTCATTAGGATACTGTTGCGAGGCAGAGGCCAGGGGCACGGACTCTGAAAACTGAAGGCAGGTAGGAGGGTGCAAAGGCAACAATTTAACCACACTGAGCAGGCAGGAAGGGCCGTGGCAGCACAACAGACTATGGAGGGCAGTGGAAAGGGGGGCAGGGGCAACAAACCAACAATACAGGACTTGCAAGAGAGGCTGTGGCAATGTAATAGACCATTGTGGGCAGAAGGAAGAGGCAATGGTAGTACAACCATACATTCCAACAGACCCGATTCAGCCAGGAAACGTCCAATGTTTTTAAGCTCAAATGGGCTTTATTTGATCTGTCTCCTGTCTACAATCTCCTCTTTTTCAATGTAACTCAAAGGGGAAAATCAATACCCCAGTTTTTTTTCAAAATCTCCCTCTTACCAAGTTCAAAATGTTCGCAAGTATGGTACATTGGATCATGGAAGGAAATGGCGTAGGGACATGGACTTGGATAACAGAGGACAGGAGGGACATGGAGAGGTGCACCAAACTGACCCTGCAGGGCAGGCATCAGGGTTTGCAGCAGCACAATACACCACACAGGGCATGCGGGACGGTAGTGCAGCACAACAATCCATAGAAAGCAAGAGGGAGGGGACAGGACCATGCACATGGACAACAGAGAACAGAGGGGCAAGAGGCAATGGTAGCTAGCTGACCATAATGGACAGACAGGAGAGAAAGCTGCAGCATAACAGACCATAAAGGGCAGGAGGGACGGATCAGGGGCATTACAATGGAACAGACAAGCCAGGAGGGAGAGAGTAGGGGTCTGCACATGTAAAAAGAGGGCTGGGGGCAAGGGGGCAGGGCAGGAGCAGCAAGATAGCCATGGAGGTCAGGCAGGATGGGCACTAGAAGCAAGACACACCATGAAGAGCAACAGTGAGACCGTGATGGCATACACACAGACCATGGAGGGAAGGTGGGAGGGGGTCAGGGGCAGCTAACTGACCACACAGGGAAGCTGGGAGGGGCCATGGCAGCACAGAAGATCATGCATGGCAAGTGGGAGGGTTAGTGACAGCACAATGGCTATGATGGGCAAGAAGGAGGGTTTAGGGGCATGCACAAAGGACGATGGAGGATAGAAGGGAGGGCCAGGACCTGTGCACAGACAAGAAAGTTCAGGGGAAGGGGCCTCACAACAGACCACACGGGGCAGGCAGGAGGAGCAGTTGCAGCACAACAGACCAGGGAGGGCAGAAGGGTGTGGCAGTACAATGGACCATGTAGGACAGGAGGAAGAGGATAGGGGCATGGCATGTGGACAGACAGGGTGGAGGTGGCAGGGACAGGTTACAGTCATCTGACAATGCTAGGCAGGTGGGAGGGGAGTGGCAGCTCAACAGAACACTCAGAGTAGATAGGAGTGGCAGGTCCATGGAACATGGTGGGCAAAAAGGATGGAGCAGGGGCATGCACAAAGACATCGGAGGGCAGGGGGAAGGAGAATAGGGGCAGCAAGCTAAGCACAGAGTTTAAGCAGGAGGTCAATGATGGGGCATAGAATTGGGCAATGGAGGGCAGGAGGAGGGGACTGGTACATCATACTAAATTGAGGGCAGTGGCAGCACATCAGACCATGCATGGCAGGAGGGAGGAGGCTAGTCCATGTATTCAAACAACAGAGGATAGGGAGGAGGGGGATGGGGCAGCAAGCTAACTGTTCAGAGAAGGCGGGTATTAGGAACTTTATTGTTTTTAAAAAGTGTGTCTGTGCGAACTACTTAAAATATGAACAAGTATGCAGCATAATCTCGCTTTTATTCAGGAAGAAGAGGACGTTTGTGACTGTGACTCCGGGCTCACTTGGCAGAAACACCCCCTGACCCTCCACCCCCTATTGCAAAATGTAATGCCCGTGAAAAGGGTAGGTGAACACAGTGTTAAATAGAACATAGTCCTGAGAGCACGATTGAAAATGAAAACTAGATATAGTGTACGGTATAAACTATGCACCAAAAAGTGTGATATAAGATGAACCGGGCGTGAAATATAATATGCAATACATTGTGCGCAATGACAGATTCATTGGAGAGCGCGAGATAGCACAGGCACTAGCGCGTGCTATGCGATGTGCGCCTTGGAGTGTAATATGCACAGGGCAGTGTTGTGTAACCTAACTAGTGTCTAAAGTTGTAATATAAAATATGTGCTGGGGAGTGTAACGTTGCATATGCACTGTGACAAAGATATGGATCCCAGATTGTAATATGTATGGCATAGCACTGTGCGTTATAACATAGGCATCGAGGAAGGCACGTTAGATGGGGCAATATAACCCGTGCGAAGACAAGTGTGGCATGACATTTTCACGGGGTGGTGTTACAGTGCACATGGGCTAGAGAGTGTCATAGCATATGCACTAGCTGGTGGAATACAACACAGAGGTGTGTGGCACTCGGCAGGCAATGGTGGGTGTAACACAGCATTGGGCTCTGCCAGGAGCGCGCTGTGACTCTCAAGTGATGTTCGTCCCCTTTCCAGAGAGTAAAATAAAAAGTATTACACATCCGGCAGTGGATGTGTGTTTTATTAACCGTGAGGCGGGTTTCTTACATAGTTTTGGTCGAATTTTTGTCGAATCCCCTTTGAATGGCTTGGTATGCATGTGTATTAAATGTGCCCGTCAATAGCTACCCAGGTTTGTATAAATAAACGACAAGGGTGTCTACCGGGATTAGGCACGGAAGGCATCAGACATGTCAGAACTTCACTAGTGGTGTAAATACATTCCACGTGGATTCATTGTATGCATAGTCGCCTTTTAATGAATATCACTCAAATCGTCATGGTGATAGGTACGTACGGTTTGTCCAGCATGTCCTAGGTGTGTCTATAAATATATATTTTTTTAAAATAATAAAAAACAGTGGCCGGCCCTGGGGATTGGGGTAAAAAAATATAATTAGGAGACAGGCCCTGGGGGATGGGGTCATCAGGGCCAATAAATTAGAATAAGAAGGGGAACCACACAGCCCCCCTTCTTAAAAAATTAAAATAAATAAAAGACTGGCATCGTGCCGGAGGCCACGCCCCCTCCTTGCAGCACTCTGCAAACGCGCCCCCTGGCGAGTTGTAAGTTGGGGAATTAATTCCTCTTCAATACTGAGGGTCCCTGAGGGCCAACTAGCCCAACAGGCATCTCCAGTATGCCCCAGGGAGCTGCGCTGCAGACAGGTGTTCTGAGGCCATGCCCCTTTTTACACCTCAGTGGTGAAGGGAGAGGACGGGGCCTGAGTTGACGTGTGCAAACACGCACTATGGCACGTTTTAAATTGGGGATATAATTTCCCTTCAATACTGAGGGCCCCTGGGGGCTAACTAGCCAACCAAGTGCTTCCAGTAAGCGCCACTGAGCTGCATTGCAGAGAGGTGGTCCAGGCTGTGCCACTTTTTACACCTCTCTGCAACGCAGCTCTGTGGCACTTACTGGAGGTACCTAGTGGGCTAGTTGGACCCTAGGGACCCTCAGGATTCAAATGAACTTAATCTCCCAACTAAAAACGGACGCAGGGCGTGTTTACACAGTGGTGAAGGGAGGGGACGGGGCCTGAGTTAACGTGTGCAAAAATGCCCTGTGGCCTGTTTTAAGAGGTAGTTTTAATCCCACTGCCCTATTATATACTAGGGGCTTACAGATGAGGTCATGCTAATCACAGGGGGACCCCAACGCATAATGTTCCCTAGTGTATGTAGGTGTTTTCACTGTATTCTAAGTGTCTTTTAACATAGCACTGGCTCTAGGACTGGTTAGTCAGACTCAGTTACCACCAGTATCCGTCTGAAAAAGTTGTGGGTACAGGATGATTTTGCAACAAGGATTCTTTCTTCTCTTCTTTTTGTTCTTTCTGCACGTTATCCTTCTTCCTGCACTTTTCTTCGTCTTTGAGGACTTCTGTTGCTTCTTTCTGCACTTAAAAAACCTTTGAAATTCACAGAAAAAACCATAGGTTTCAGGCACGTTATAGTTAGGAATTAGCATTTAAAAAACCTCAGAAATTCACTGAAAAAACCATAGGTTTCAGGGGTGTTATAGTTAGCTGGACTTTTCACTTGTACAAAACCATTGAAATTCCCCCGTTATAGTTAGTTCAGCTAACTATAACTCGCGCGCCCGCAATGCACTGCTGATGACGTCACATATTACATCACTCATGACATGGTCAGTGACATCACTCATGACATCACTGATGACATCTCAAATGACATCACTGATGACATCATCCTTGTGATAGAGTGGCAGACCTCCTCTCACCCTAATATAACCTTTGATACACACATTCAAAAATAGAGACTAACATTTTCAAAACAATGGACATACCAATACCAGTTACAACAACCTCTTCAGTAATTCTAAGATCCACATACACATCCACTCATTCACCAACAGTCCTATACAGTCACTCATACATGTACTCACTCATCAGATGTACTCATACACCTATACATCCTGTTACACAATGCCACTCATCCATAGAGTTACTCACACACATAGTCACTCATGCTAATAAAGAATCAAACATACATTTACGTGCATATACAGTTATACACACACCACCACACTTACTTCTACGGAAACTTACACATACTTAGTCTTTTAAACAATAACTTATAGAAACACATACTTATTCATACAGGAACTCTTTCAATCTCTCACTCTCACATATACTCACTTATATACACCAAAAGTCACATATACTAGTTTAAAACATATGTAGTTACTCATAAAGACACTATTGAGACAGTCATTCACTCACTAACACACCCATACACACACTCATCTACCCATACAGTCCTGCACACATGCTGTCTTCAACACATACAAACAGTGAGTCACTCATTCATGCACCTATGCACTACGTAATACCCCCCACCGAACCATGCAGACACTCAGACTGATACTCAAAAAACCAACTAATAACCTATATAGACACCCATGTAGCTACTCACCAACCCATGCAGCCACTTATACACAAAGTGAGAGACTGATACAGATATTTACATATTTAAACATTACTCACTAAGCCATGTATTCACTATGATACACTTAATCAGTCAGTTACACAATCAATTTTTCAAAAACAAATCATCCATTTAGACACTTATATACCCATTTATTCTTCCATCGACCTTGAGATATACATATATAAAACATATTTTATTTTCAGAAAAACAGACATTCACTGGATGATGTAATCAGTGATGTCATCAGTGATGCCATTTGAGATGTCATCAGTGATGTCATGAGTGATGTCACTGACCATGTCATGAGTGATGTAATATGTGACGTCATCAGCAGTGCATTGCGGGCGCGCGAGTTATAGTTAGCTGAACTAACTATAACGGGGGAATTTCAATGGTTTTGTACAAGTGAAAAGTCCAGCTAACTATAACACCCCTGAAACCTATGGTTTTTTCAGTGAATTTCTGAGGTTTTTTAAATGCTAATTCCTAACTATAACGTGCCTGAAACCTATGTTTTTTTCTGTGAATATATATATATATATATATATACTTAATATAATTAATTAACAGGCAGTCTATATTGGGGCCTGGCTGTGCTGCTCTTCCTTGACCTCAGATCGATGGGAGTCTCTTTGGAATATATATATATATATCCATACGCCTTTCACATAAAATCACAATTAATGAGCCGCAGCATACTTAATATAATTAATTTACAGACAGTCCTGATACTATAAAAGATTAGTGTAAGGGTGTCCTTTGTAAGAGCGTTCAAGCGCTAGTGCACCTTATGGCATTAGCCGGGCAGACAAATAAGGTCAAAGGGAAAAAGAATTAGCTGACTTAAAAATATATGTGCAAGGCGCAGAATCCAGTAACTTTGGTATATGTGCAAGAACGCAGAAGGTAAAACAAGATGTTTCCAAGATTATACTTCGAACTTCTTCCAGGAGCTGAAAGTCAGTGATGCTGGAATTATTGCAGCTGGCTATCTATGGCCCTGGGAGACAAAATAGGCTACTAGATAATGCCCCTTGTTATTCTCCATACAGCCTAGGTGTATGAAGCTACTGACCTATAGAGGGCCCCAGAGTTGCTGTGGAGGCAGAACAAACGGTCTGAGATGCTCTTTCCTGGATGGCAAGGACTTCGTACAAAAAACCATGAAGTGAGGCAATCATTATCCCCCACCTTCTTTGTAGTCACAGATGGCTGATACTGTGCTAGTTATTTGCCAGTTTTTCGAGAACGTTTTAACTGGCAGGATGCCTAATCTATAGGGTCTATATACAAGAAAATGTTGGAGCACGTTGTAATGCCAAATTTGGCAACGCGGTGCTCCAACATTTTCAAAATACAGGGATGTGCAGTATTTACAAAAATACGGCACACCCCTGTCAGTGGCATAATGAAACTTGGGGGGGCCCCCCTGCAAGGTACATGGAGGGGCTCCCTCCAGACTCTATCTGGAGCTCTCCGGCCGAAGGGCTGTGCTGAGGGGACCCCCTTGAGCTTGGGGGCCCCTCCGCACCGTGGGGGCTGCAGGGGCCTGTGTTACGCCCCTGACCCCTGTGTTTCCCCTAGAGCTGGTGCTAAAGAAGCTGCCAGTGCAGGTACTTTTGCGCCATGTTGCAAGGGTGCCTGCGCTGCAGGGTAGATTGTTTATTTGCAGAAAGGACACCTACCTGCACATAAACAATCTTTAAAGGCAATTTGCTGTTACAATGTGTGCTGCAGAAGGCAGTACACATAGAAAGCATAAAATAGGAGAAGAAATTAATAATTCCTCCTCGTATCGCCATCCTAAGACCAGGTTTTACCTGGCCTTAGTTTTTGGTGTCACTCCATTCTTGTAAATATGGGGCAGCTATAAAAAGCAATGGGTGTTGTGGATGAACTGCAACACCCATTGCCCGCCTCTTTGCCAAAGTGGACTGCTGCGGAAAGGGGCATATTTACAAGGTGGCGTTAAGCCACGGTAAATGGCTTAACGCCACCTTGTAAATATGGGGTATGGAGCAAAGCCAACAGATCGTCAGAAATAGTGACACTCCGGTGGCGTTATGGGCTTGTAAATATGCCCCTAAATTTGATAAATAGTGAAGTTTTCACAGCTGGGAAGAGACTATCCCTATAGGATTCGAAGAATGCAAGGATATTCACTAATCACCTTTCTACATTCATTGATGCTAATTTGCTGTAAATAAGCATGTGTGCACACATAAGCTTTCAGAAAGACACAATAGAAATACTGGCCCTTTGTCTAAAGTACCTGCTTAGCAATCTTCTTATTTGTATGCCTTTTAAGTTCACTATTTACCACAGAACCTTCTATTCCTGACTCATTTTCATAATTCCTTTTTTTGAGGATATAACTTTAGTTATGGACTGATCTAGCTGCCGGACAAGACCTCATATCAATAACACCCACAACATGCACAATATAATTTCAGAAAGAGGATTTGGACCTATCCTACCATACCTACTCCACCTTACCCAACAACACAATACCACACTGAATCTGCTGAATCTACTTTACCTAAAACAGACTATCAAACCAACACTACCTAGCCTATCTTATACCTACTTATCTACCTACATACACTCCCTGACATCCATACCCTTCCTACCTAGCAAACTCTACATAAGCTAACAACTTAACATACCTTATCTTATGAACCATACTCAACCTACCAACCCTACCCAATCCATACATACCATATTATTCCTAAACAACGTTATGTAACCTACCATTTCTAATATACCTACAAACATACCTACCATATCTAAATTACCAAAACTGCCATACATAACCTACCTTTGCCTCTGCAGTTTATATTGTATGCCTGCCCAGAAGTGGCAGCTTTGTAAAAGAGGGGCATCTTCTGCCTGAGTTGATTTATAACAATTTTGAAGAAGTAATTTACTATATTATAATTTACTCTATTTGAACTATCGCTTTGCAGTGGCTGTATCCTGGAAAGTTTTAAACCCTGTGATTAAACTAGGACACCCATACATACTAATCACATACTTCTCACACCTCATCATTGTGTAAACTATGTCAAAAAACAACATTCACACAACATCTTACAAACTAACAAACATCAACCCTAGCGCTGTACAATCACTCACAATGCATTTGCAGTAGCATAAAACTAAGAACACATCAACGCTCTCACAACAATCACTCCTCAAAACATTAACAGTAAAGTTAAAAAACAGTTCTATTAACCATAATATTTACCAATAGTTCAACCAAGATTCAAACAATCTAAAAAAATCTAACATATTTCTAGTAACACTCCTCCACCTCTTCTAATTTACTTATTTCGTACTATTGTTCAATTACAATATTTATACTATTAAACTAAAAAATAAGTACCTGATCGAGATGCGATTTTTAAAGTTATAACTTAAATTGTATAATTTAATTTGTATGGCTTGGCCAATTGTCTGTTCGAGAGCCAGGGATAGTGTGGGTGTCAGCCGTTTGCATTAGGAAAATTGGCCCCTGGTGGTCCGTCCAATGCTGTTCCCACCTGATTCTATCATATACAGGACCGCAATGTACACCATAGAAGTCCCAAACACAAAACACATATAAATGTCCATCACGTGCTACAAGAAAACTCTCAGACAGATCCCAAGTCAGGGGTCAGAGTTTATTAAAAACAATGTTCTGACAGGACTGCATAACCTGACGTCAAGGCCTTTTTTCCATTGATTGATTTATTGATTGATTTTATTAACAGTTTGTTGTCATGCCAATAAGGCAATACACACATTTCATATACATACAAATCATAACATTAAAATGCAACATTATTAATACTATCAAATTGGATTTTTTTATTTTAATTCTATATTAAAAACTGATACGTACGAACACCACATATGTAGAGTGGATTCTTCTTCTTTGGACTGGAGAACTGAACTGTTCTTTATCCGTTAGATTGGACCAACAGTCATCCCGATTCAGCGTATGAAACCCTGTCCCTCTAATAATCTTTTTGCCCTGATGAAGTTCCTATAACAGGAACGAAACGCGTTGGCTGTTGTCCTGTGTTTTTAAACGAAGATGAATAAAAGAATTTGAAAAGACAACTCTTGTTGATTTGTGACTTCACCCCTGGTGCTGCCTCCACTTTCTTTTGAAGCTTTCTAACTCAGATTGTCAAAGAGAACTTTCTAACACATGCAAGCACAGGTTAGTAAGGTCCCAAATGTGAATTTTGTTAGTATAAACTTCAAGGAAAATAATGCAACTCATCCTTGTGGGATTCACACCTTTCCTGATCGGGTCCTTCATGAAACTCCAGGCTCCACAATGCAAAACACTATGCTTATGCCTGACTTAAATATTACTGGTCAGTGGCACTGAACCCTCGGGTATGGTTGTTAATGGTCCATTAGGTGCATGCTCTCATTTGACTATGTATCCGATAATAAGGATAGCTGTACAGTGGGCCTAGGTTGAAGCAGTCATGGACCGAATGTGGCCAGGAGCTGAGTGGGTGACATAGGTTAGATTGCTGTACACTAAACCCACAATACAGGTCTGCATAAGTCAAACTGTGCCTGACTCCTAGGATGTGTGCCCATTGTCCACACTCCTATTCGCATTTGCTATAGAACTATTGACAATTGTGTAGGATGCAAGGTAGGGGAAGAGGTCTGTGACAGGCTGGTACTAAATATCTAATTTCTCTATATTGTGATGACCTGTTGCTATATGTGTCCTTCTTGGACAAGGATCTATCATAAATGCTGCAGCACTTACAAGAGTTTGGGGAAATGTCTGGGCTTAAAGTGAACCTGACAAAGACTTGTGTCTTCCCATTACAGCCCTTCTCGAACAGACTCCAGACCCAGACCCTGAGGTCAGCTAGGCCCCATGAATGTTCCAGTGCTTGGGTATTCAAATTATCATACCCTAGAAGACCTCTGGGAAGGTAATTTGGGGGTGGTGTTGCGCTCTTTATGGGGTTGAGTGGCCTTTTGATGCTCCTTACGACTCCCATTTATAGCATAGATCACATTAGCTAAAATGATTATGCTACAGCAGCTGCTCTACTATTTTACCAATTTTTCAGTCTGGGTTCCTTTCAGTTGGTTTACATAATTGGGCTCGCTATTAAGAGAGCTTATATGGGATGGTGGGCAACACAGGATGTTCTTGGACATACTTTGGCGGCCCACACTGGAGGGAGGTCTGGGGGTGCCAGACTTTGAACTGTACTATCTATCAGTCCAGCTGGAGTGGATCACGCTGTGGCTGGATGGCAAGTACTTAGTAGATCTAGGACCGATGAAAGCAGTACCTAACCCGGGAGCACTACTGGCCTGGTTTTTAGGGCGAGTGCTGAAGAGGGCAGGTGATGGCATACTCGTGACGACGGCACATTGGAGTTGGTGGTGCAGTGTTAGATGGGTGTCGGGGAACCCCGCCCTTTCACTGATGGGACTGCTGCATGGGTACCCTTCCTATGTATTTCTTGGAAGCGCAACTGGCGGCTTGGACAGAGGTGGGGATAGAAACCACCAGGGACTGTTATGATGCCTCCACATTGATACCCTCAGAGGTTATTGTTGAGGCACATGGTTTACCCTCTTGCCAATTCCTTACATATAAGCCTCTGGGCATGGACATTCAAGGCCCTATAGGATGCAGGAATGGAGAAGCCCCAGACACATAATGTCTTACATTTATTAATGTCACTGGTAAGGGAAAGCATCTTGCTAAATGGTTGTACGGGCTCTCAATGAGAAGGCGCGGAAGCCATTGATTGCCCTTCGGAAAAGATGGAATAACTTATTGGGCAAGAAGATTTCAGACGAGGATTGGGCAAAAATGCTGGCTTTCCCACAAAAAGTTTCTCAGAATTCTCACTTTAAGGTTATCCAGTTCAACTACCATCACCAGACTTACCTCACCCTGAAGAGGCTGAGTAGGATCTATGGGGGGAAGCTAAATGCAACCCCCGCTGTGCACAAGTGGAGGACGATTTTTGCCATATGACATGAGCCTGTCTTATTGTAAGGTCGTTCAGGTCCTCGGTGGTGCAGAGGCCTAGAAAACGGTAGCTCAGACAGTGTCCAGAAAAGTGAGGAACCGCTTCCTTGACTTGGGGTTAATATTGGCCAAGAGACCAATATGACCTGGAAATCTGTGGCATTGTGTGCTAAGAAATTAGAGCTAAATGCTGGGAGTAAGTTAGGGGGAAAACCTAGCCAAAGTGCACATTTAGTGAGTGACAGCAGATGCTCGCGCTCGCTATTCATGTTCTGTTGCATTGAACGCTATTTCGTAGTGCAAAATGTATCTTCGCATTCATTTTGCACAACACGGAATTTTTGTACCAAGAAAATAGCGTAAAATGCAGAATCACTTTTCTTGCATAGTTCTGAGCAATCCCATGGAATTTTCAGGTAAATCCGCGTGATTACGCTCCACAGAATTACACAAGTTATACCCACCTCTACTTACCAGAAACTCTAAGATATAAACCCCCCTTTCCAAAATTGAGAATGGGCCAAAAAACATAACTATTTTGCTAAACTGGCTAATTCATTAAGGACCACGCAGTAATGTGTTAACCAGCGGTTGTGCTAATATGTAGCATGCCACATATGTGTTCCCTTCTTCTATTGTATATGACCTGTTGTTTCTTTACTTTGAATTAAAACAGAAATCTGCCAAACCTTTGCTTTTTCATAGTTTCTGGGAGACACAAGCCATTTAGCATGCTATTTAGTTCCAATTTAGGCTTATTCGGTGCTAAAATGTTCCCAATTTACACATAAACCTATATTTCAAAGCTTTTCTCAAAGGTATTTGGAAAGAATGACTTCAGGTTGAGAATGGAGCGCTGTTATTGGTAATGTTATGAATTCTGTGGCCATGACAGTTAAGGTGTGTTCTTAGACTGGAGTGAAAATTACAAAGGACTGAGTATGGCTGTGCTTTTTTATATTTGTGGAAGAGCCAGTCATGTTAGGTCAGAAACCTCACCTTGCCTTTCCTCTGTGTTCGGTTTGCCAGTGGTTGGAGTTGGCTGGCAAGACATTGAATTTTGGGTTCTCATCATAAGACCTTAGGAAAGTGACAAACGGGGATAAAGAGAGAATGTATGGATTAAAACCTGCAACAGTCAGCTCGAAAGCAGGAAGTGTTGGGTGATGGAAGAAACACGCCTGAGGTGGCATGAAGACTAGAAAGTCTTACAATTCAGCAACGCGGGCATTTGATACTTTGGGACAATTTATTTTATTTTTTACAGTTTATGCACTGCTTCTCTTCTTTAAGTGGGCAAAATATAACAGAACGTTTAACATCACTGGCAGTATATTTTTTCATGACGAACTTTGAACCCAGGCTCTTAGTGCTTTATCACACTAGAAAATGTATCATTGATAGGCAGTGCAGAACAACAGTTCTAATTTTGATTTTCTGCGTAAATAACGTTAACTATTAACAGAGAAAAAGTAATAAGATGCCAACAAGACATCTTATTGATTTACTCTGAGGAAACACTCCGCAGCAGTGCTATGCAGATTAATTTTACAAATCATGCAGGCTTTATGCCTATATTGTTTTACATGCAGACCTAGCAAGAGAGTGGTTTATAGGGGTTAAGTTGCAAGACCAGGAAACGCTGTCAGTGATCAAAGTCTTTCTTTGGGTGTTCTTTACCTCAGTGTATTCTATTTTCAACTGTAAAATTACCGACCTGCACAATTATTGAGTCCATCATATAAACTATTTCAATATCATCGGGGTAATGTGTATATACATAGAAATTCACTGGAAAAAAACAAAGGTTACAGTGACATTATAGTTAGGCTGACATTTCACTTGTACAAAACCAAAGAAATTCAGCAGTTATAGTTAGCTAAGCTAACTATAACTCACGCACCCGCAATCCACTGCTAATGACCTCATATATTACATCACTCATGACTTGGTCAGTGACACCACTGATGATCTCTCAAATGACCTCACTGATGACGTTTATGAATGTTAAATATATATACACCATGGTATAAATCCGTGAGTGTATGAGTGCCTGTATGGATGATTCAGTGGGTCCATGACTGACTGTATAACTCAGTGATTAGGTGACTCAGTGAATGTATGGGGGAATGACTAGGTTATGCGAATGTCTGTATCAATCTGTCAGTTGGTTTCTAAGTGGCTGTATGAGTGATTGATTGATTGGTTGTCTGAGTACCTGTATGAGTGTCTGTGTGGGTGGGTGAGCAGATATGTGACTGTCTGCATGGATGAGTGAGTTGGTGAGTCAGTGGCTGTATGGGTTATTAAGTGCATGTGTGAGGGGCTGTATGGGTGACTGAGTGTGTGTATGGCTGTGTTGGTGAGTGAATGGATGTATCAGTTTATATGGGTGAGTAACCGCATATCCAAAAGGCAGTATATGTGAGTTGTTGGAGTATATGAATGACTATATGTGTGACTAAGTGATTGCGAAAGTGGCATAAGGGTGAGTGTGTGCTTGTGTTAGTGACTGTATAGGTGAGCGAGTATGCGTTAGTATTTGTATGACTGAGTGTGTGTGTGTATAACTGTATAGGTGAGTAAGTAGCTGTGTAATTGACTCTATGGGTGAGTGACTAGGTGTGTGAGTAGCTCTATGGGTGACTGCCAGTGTGTGAGTGGCTGTATGGGTGTATGAGTGGATATATCAGTGGATGTATTGGTCAGTGAGTTGCTTATGAGTGGCTGTATAGGTGAGTGTGTGCTTGTTTCAGTGACTGTATAGGTGAGTATGTGTTAGTATCTGTATGAATAAGTGAGTGAGTGTGTTTATAAATGCATAGGTGAGTAAGTGGCTGTGTGATTGACTTTATGTGTGAGTGAGTAGGTGTATGAGCAGCTCTATGA
The DNA here is from genome assembly GCF_964204655.1 of Triturus cristatus. Classification (NCBI taxonomy): domain Eukaryota; kingdom Metazoa; phylum Chordata; class Amphibia; order Caudata; family Salamandridae; genus Triturus; species Triturus cristatus. The sequence goes on from NC_140590.1 coordinate 1,545,219,738, forward strand.
GTGTCTGACAGTGTGTAAGTGGCTGTATGGGTCTATAAGTGGATATATCAGTGGATGTATTAGTGAGTGAGTTGGTGTATGTGTGGCTACATGGGTCACTTAATGGATGTGTGTGTAGTCTTATGAATCATTGACTGGGTCTGTAAGTATGGGTGTGGGTGTGCCAATGGTTTTGAGAATGCTAGTGTGTAAGTTGGAGTGGGTGTATGAAAGGTTATATTGGTGTGTGAGTGGGTGTGTCAGAGATTCTGTGGATGAAGTCATTAGTGATGTCATCAGTGATGTCATCAGTGATGTCACTCACCATGTCATGAGTGACGTAATATGTGAGGTCATCAGCAGTGAATTGTAGGGGCACGAGTTATAGTTAGCTCAGCTAAATATAACTGCTGAATTTCTCAGGTTTTGTATGAGTGAAATTTCACCCTAACTATAACGTCACAATAAACTTTGTTTTTTTCAGTGAATTTCTAAGTTTTTTAAAATTCTATTTCCTAACTATAATGGCCCTGTAACCTTTGTTTTTTTCAGTCAATTTCTAAGGTTTTGTAAATGTAAATTCCTAACTATAAAGTGCCTGCAACCTTTGGTTTTTTAAATTCTATTTCTTAATTGTAACGTACGTTTTTTTAAAGTTAGCCTCTAACATTTTCGTATTTATTTCTACAAATGCATATTATATTTATATTATATACCACTCATTTTTGATTTGGCATGTGTTTATCAGAAAGAACATTAATAACTGGTTTTAATTTTAAGAATTTTTTGAGTAGGCACAACATTGTCGCATTTACTGTGGAGAATCTGTGATCAGCAAATGTATTTCACATACTGAAAAATATCCTTAAAGACTGTGGTCGCAATGACCTAGGCACAATGACTAGGGTAGGGCTGGAAATACTAATGAAGAATACCTTTTCAGAACTGATCTCACTTTTCCCTCACACTGTCTTAGTGTACTCTAGTATATGCCAAAGACAGAGATGAAAGTGGTCAAACGATTCTGTGCACAGATTGACAAAGCCAGGAAAGATGTTAATAAAACTGTTTCTGCATTCCTCAGAGACCATCGCATGGGCTGTATCTATAACACCAATCTGCATTTTGACATGCATGGAATTTATAGAAATGATGGAGTGCACTTTACAGATGAAGGCAACAGGGTGTTTCTAAGTAATCTAAAACTCTGCATCTGGTCTTATGTATAGCAGCCATATACACACAACCAACGCAACGGCTCTTGTCAGAGCCACCTTAGTACATGAAAAAGCGTGGATTTAAAAAAAAAAAATTATTTAGTTTTTGACAATCTTCGCGATGATGTCGCGATCCCCACAGACACTTCGCGAAAACGGAAAACAAAAGCAGACATTCAATGACCACCAACACATTCAAAATTAATATGTAAAAAAATCCATTCTGAACATTGCACTATGCATATTACTATATACATACTTCTTTTAAAGCCTGTTTAAACTCACATTTTTGTCCTAAGTTTCTTTAAAAACCATCTTTCAGACTTATTTTCCATTTTCGCAGTTATTCGGGATGTCGCGAAGGCGCCATTAACCTCGACGATCGCGCCTTTTCCATAAAGTCTAAAACACATATATCCACACATACTAAAGTATTTTACATACTGGGAGTCTCTTGCAGTATTCTCTAAAGTCATGTTTTTCTAGAGAGTTTCTATAAAAACCATCTCTAAAACCAATTTTATGTTTTTGCGGTGACTCCGGAGATCGCGATAACGTGGGTAATCACAATTTCCCTGACACGTTGCAAAAACGAAAAAACAAAAGCAGACATTCAATGACCACCAACACATTCAACAATTTTACTATATAATTAACTCTAACCATCACAGTAGATAACGCACTATATAAATAACTCTATAAAAACATTTATTAGAATCTCAGTTTCTCTATAACAATGTGTATTAATGATACAGTGATATATTTTTTTATATTCCCACCAATTTTCGCTGCAACTTGGCTAGTTGCAACATCCCCGCGACGGTATACAGGAGCCGTGCTGGCAGTTGCATCATCATGGCGAATATCACACGCGATTAAAAAATCTATTTTGGACACATAACTTGTGTCACTAACACCCCAATTTCTCAAAAATAGGGTCAGAGTACATGTACTCTGACCCCTTATGTTAGTGTTTTCAGGAATTTTCAGCTCAGGGAACCATTCCTGATCAATAAAATAGTGGTTGCAACTTTCTGTTCAGGTTCCGTCCAGCCAATCAGGGCATTCCCGTTGATTTGTGCATTCGCAATTCATCGCAAAACCATCAAGAAATATCCACGGCCAGAGATATCACTATAATTTACAGCTTAAATTCCACAAAAACTACTGAATGGATTTACACCAAATAGGCAAAAGGCACTTCCTTGAACCAACATCTACCTCCCTGCCAAATTTGGTGTAAGTCCATTCAGTGGTTCGGGGTGTAGCTGTGGCTAAAGGTTCCTGTGGGAATTAACATTACAAACACACCCTTATTTCGTGCCCCAAATTCTCGGTCCCCACTGTGCGGATCACCCCCAAACTTTCCATGACAACCAGAACTTACCTTAACACTTTTTTTGGAAAATTTCATGAAGATTGGTCAAACGACGCCAAAGTTATAGATAAGTCAAAAAATGTTTTTCCTATAGAAACTAGGTCCTAATTATAACTACCCACTGGCGACTAGGGATTTTAGACATGACTACAGACCAAACCGTTGAACGGAATTACACCAAATTTGGCAGAAAGCTAGATCTTGGTCCAGAAAGGGTGCTTTTTATAATTTGGTGTAAATCTGTTCAGTAGTTTTGTAGCTTTTAAAGTGAAAAGATTTATGAATATCTAGAGACCCAGATATGCCGTGGTGGATCCATGCTCCACCATGCGCCAAGAGCAATGCCGTGATTGGCTGGCCACAACCTGAGAGGAAGGCTGTAGCCACCATTTTGTGCATTGGGACTCGGTTCCCAGGGGGGAAAATACAATTTGAAAGTGATAGAAGGGGTCAGGATAGATTTACCCTGACCCCATGGGACTGATGGAGGGGTCTGTGAAGGACCTCTCATGGTCAAGGAATTGTCCAAAAACATTTTAGTGTGCCAGGATCTGTGGATCTCCACAGTGCTCAGTGTGATCCCTGTGTGCTCCGCAGTGGATCCACGGATCCAGACCCCAATTACCCACATACAACCATTCATAGACACACACACCTACTCACACACCCACTTACACATTCACACAAAAACTCATACAGCCACTCACACACCCACAAAATGACTCACACACACCCACTCCCAGACCTACAAGCCCACTCACACACTCACACAGCAGCTCACACATTCACTCAAATACCCACACAATAACTCACATGCCGAAACAGCCTCTCACACACCCACTCAGACCCACAAAACCACTCAAACCCACTCACAGACCTACAAACCCCTCACACACCCACTCACAGACCCACACAGCAGCTCATACATGCATTCACACACCCACTCATACACTCACACACCCACTTACTCACCCACACAACCACTCACACAGCCACCCACTCACCCATACAGCCACTCACACACCCACTACCCCACTCACACACCTATTCACACACCTACACAGCCACACACACCCACTCACACATCCATATAGCCACTCATACACCCACAGAGCCACTCACACACCCACACAAAGGCAGTGATGTACATGCAATAGCTTATGTTTGAAATAAATGTGTTACTGTTTTAGAATTGAATGTGTGCAATATAACCGACAGACTCCTTTTTTGTCCAAGAATTCACGACAGATCAGTGGATCCTACAAATGAATTTTAAAAAAAGAAACAATTGGTGCATTGCATTTATGGAAAGGCTACATAAGTTACCTTACATTCATTTTTTATTTTTAAAATACATAAAGATTAGTGTGTGAATGAAATATATTTATAAAGTTGTGAAAATGTATATATGCAAACTGAACTTATGGGTCAAATTATAGTACAATTTATACTTAAAGAAATGGTGAACTTCACTGAAAAAAAAAAGGTTACATGGAGGGGCGTTGTAGTTAGGAAATTGAATTTAAGAAACCTTAAAAATTCACTTAAAAAAACAAAGGTTGCAGGGACATTATAGTTAGGTTCCAATTTTACACACACATGTCCATAGGAAATCAGCAGTTATAGTTACCAGAGCTAACTATAACCTATGCCCCTGCAATGCACTGCTTATGACCTCATAAATTACATTATTCATGACATAGTCAGTGACATCACTGATGACATCTCAAATGACATCACTGGTGACATTATCCAGCAAAGTAAACTTCAATATACTTCAAAAAATACCACTTACATCTTTTAAAAATAAGAAACAAAGACAAGTGAGAGACCTACAGCAGAGAGCTCACTGTAACTTTTTCAACTACTAAACTCACTTATCACCCAAGAGAGAGTTCTCAGTGGATAGTCCTGTCCCTTCTAAACAACTACTCTAAACACTAATAACCAAAGTAAGTCGTCTAACTGTACAGGATAATCTAGGGCAAACCACAACAACACCATTCATCAACCTAGAAAGAGGTTATAGTGCAGACATCAGTTCTACACAAACCACTGCAACACATTCACCCAGTAGAGAGCTAAGGCCATTGTGTCATAAACCACTAGTAAAATAATTCTTCATCCTGGAGAAAGGTGTCAGCAGAGAGGTTAGTCTGCTGCAAACCACTACTACACTGAGCCATCACCCTAGAGAGCTAGAGAGAGGTCTTAGTGAACTGATGAAATTATTGCAAACTACTACTACACTCATTCATCACAAAGGAGAGCGGTCTAAGCAAGGTGGTCCGTATATTGTAAACCACAACTATACTTAGCCATTACTGTTGAGTGTAGTCTCAATGAACAGCTCAGACTGTCTCAAAGCACTACCATAGACAGACATCAGCAGGGGAAGTGTGCATGGTAGAGGCTAGCTCACTCATAGATAGTAAACCCACTTTAAAAATGGGATTATAGTTCAGATGATAAATGTTGGAAATACTAACACGAGTAGTGCAGAAAGAATAGTAATGTAACTTATGCAGCAGCTCGGTATACATTGTTCAGTGTCAGAAACATTTACGAAACACTCACACTCACTGGATGATGTCATCAGTGATGTCATTTGAGATGTCATCAGAGATGTCACTGATCATGTCATGAGTGATGTAATATATGAGGTCATAAGAGGTGCATTGTGAGAGGTGTAAGTTATAGTTAGGGTAAGTAACTATCACTTCTGAATTTTTAGGGTTTTCAATCAATCAATCAAAGGCATTTGTATAGCGCACTACTCACCCGGAGGGTCTCAAGGCGCTGGGGGGGGGGGGGGAGTCACTGCTCGAACAGCCAGGTCTTGAGTTGCTTCCTGAAGGCGAGATGGTCCTGGGTTGTCCGGAGTTGGATGGGGAGGGGGTTCCATGTCTTGGCTGCCAGGTAGGAGAAGGATCTTCCTCCAGCGGTGGCTCTTTGGATGCGTGGAACGGTGGCGAGGGCGAGGCTGGCGGAACGGAGCTGGCGGGTGGGCTTGTGGAAGGTCAGGCGGTTGTTGAGGAGCTTGGGGCCCTGGTCGTGGAGGGCCTTGTGTGCGTGGGTGAGGAGTCTGAATGTGATCCTCTTGTTGACGGGGAGCCAGTGCAGGTCTCTCAGGTGTCCGGAGATGTGGCTGTGTCGGGGGATGTCCAGGACGAGTCGTGCTGAGGCGTTCTGGATTCGCTGGAGTTTCTTCTGGAGTTTGGCGGTGGTACCGGCGTAGAGGGCGTTCCCGTAGTCCAGCCGGCTGGTGATGAGGGCCTGGGTGACCGTCTTCCTGGTCTCAGTGGGGATCCACCGGAAGATCATTCGAAGCATGCGCAGGGTGTTGAAGCACGAAGACGAGACGGCGTTGACTTGTCTGGTCATCGAAAGGGAGGAGTCCAGGATGAAGCCCAGGTTGCGTGCGTGGTCCGTTGGCTTGGGGGTGGCGCCCAGGGCAGGGGGCCACCAGGAGTCGTCACAGGCGGAGGGTGATGATCCCTGGATGAGGACCTCCGTCTTGTCTGAGTTCAGTTTTAGGCGGCTGTTCTTCATCCATTCGGCGACGTCTTTCATCCCTTCGTGTAGGCTGGCTCTGGCGGTGTCTGGGTCGTTGGTGAGGGAGAGGATCAGCTGGGTGTCGTCAGCGTAGGTGATGATCTTGAGGTTGTGTTGGCGTGCGATGGCTGCGAGGGGGCTCATGTAGACATTGAAGAGGGTGGGGCTGAGCGATGACCCCTGTGGAACGCCGCAGATGACTTCGGTGGCCGATGACCGGAACGGGGGGAGTCGGACTCTCTGGGTTCTTCCGGCGAGGAACAAGATGATCCACTCCAGGGCCTTCTCCTGGATTCCGGTGTTGAACAGGCGTTGCACTAGGATGCGGTGGCAGACAGTGTCGAATGCTGTGGAGAGGTCCATGAGGATGAGGGCCGCTGTTTCCCCGTTGTCCAGTAGGGATCTGATGTCGTCTGTGGCTGCGATGAGGGCGGTCTCCGTGCTGTGGTTGGCTCGGAAGCCGTACTGCGAGTGGTCGAGGGATTCGTAAGTTTCGAGGAAGGCGGCTAGCTGTCTGTTGACTGTCTTCTTGATGACTTGGGCCGGGAACGGGAGGAGCGAGATGGGGCGGAGGTTCTTGAGGTCGGTGGGGTCTGCTGTTGGTTTCTTCAGCAGGGCGCTGATCTCGGCGTGTTTCCAGCACTCCGGGAAGGTGGCGGTGTCGAAGGAGGCGTTGATGATGTCACGGAGGTGGGGTGCGATGATGCGGTCGGCCTTGTTGAAGATGTGGTGTGGGCAGGGGTCCGTAGGGGATCCGGAGTGGATAGTGTTCATCGTGCGGGTTGTGTCTTCGGTGCTGACCGGGGTCCAGGTGCGGAGGGTGGTGGTGGGGGTCATCGGTTCGGTGGTGGGGTTCGTGGTTGGTGGGCCGAAGCTGCTGTGTATGTCGGCGATCTTGTCGTGGAAGAAGGCGGCGAGTGAGTCGCAGAGGTCTTGCGAGGGAGTGATGTCGTTGTTTCCGGCGTTGGGGTTGGAGAGCTCTTTGATGATACTGAAGAGTTCCTTGCTGTTGTGGGTGTTGTTGTCCAGTCTTTCCTTGGTTTTGTGTGTGTGAAATCTGAACCTAACTTTAACGTCACTGTAAACTTTGTTTTTTCAGTGAATAGATATGTACATATTCACTGAAAAAACAAAGGTTAAGTTGACATTATAGTTAGGTATGAGAATAATATCTTACTTTACATTTGTTTAAACCATAGACATTTACTGAAAAAACTAATGTGTATAGTGACTTGATAGCCTCTGTCAACCAATTTTTATCATTTAACAACTCTAAATCCGGGAGAGTAAAGAACTCTGGCACAGCAGGCCCCACTGCCCCCACAGCAGGGCCCTTGCCATGCCCCTCACCATCGAACTCAAGAAAACATACAGTGGAAGTCATGTCATTTGTAACTGGAGAGACATCCTCCAGACCTTGACCAAAGTAAGGGGCCTATTAGGATGGCCACCCTAGCGGTGCTGGGACCGGCCACCAGTGGTGTGGCTGTCCCGCACCGGCAATTAGGATGCCACACCACTGTGGTGGTGGCATCCTCTATTCCCAGCATTGTGGCGGGTGGTGCTCACAGCACCGCCCGCCACAATGCTGTGGCTGCACTGTGTGCATTTGAATGCACAACGTGGCAGGCACCGCACGGTGCCTGCCACGTCGTCCATGCATATGCAAGGGGGTACCATAGGTACCCCCCATGTGCCCCCCCACCCTCCCAACATCCAGGGGGCTGCAACGGGCCCCCAACTCAGGAATCCACATGCCTTTCCGTGGCGGCGTTGGCTGCTTCCCGCTGGCATCCTAATATGGCTGGGGGTGTCTAGCAGACAACGCCACCATATGCAACCCTTTTCCGCCCAGTCGACCCGTTGACCGGGTGGAAAAGCGGCTGGGGTCTTTCCGTCTGCCGCGGTACCCCCTGCCATCATAATATGGCGGGGGAAATGGGAGGTGGGCGGTGTATGAGGTAGGGCAGATCGCCACCACCATGCGAGCGGTGGCGATCCGCCCTACATCATAATAGACCCCTAAGTATTCAAAAGGGTCTCCCTGGCAGGACTTAATTCATGCTCCTGCATTTCAAACGTGCAACTTACAAAATTTAGCACAGCATGGCTGTTTAATGCAAGGCCCAACTGTGTGCCTCCTTGGGGCCCAGCTCTAGCTTTGGAACGATCTCCTTGGTGCCAACTCCAACTTCATGTATGGCAGGAGACCTACTAAGTTTACTTCTCTTTGGTGAGGGAGAACAATTTTGACCAGCTTGGGGTTGAGCTCTCTGGCAAATGGATACAAGATGGAGAGATGAAGGGTCCATGAGCATGTCAGGGCATAATGGAACATCGGAGACCAAATCTGTCTTATTCAAAGCTTTATCACTCCTAGAAAAGGAGTTTGAAATAAGAGGATGAGACTTCAAGTGGAACAACTGAGACTTCTTCCGACAAAGAGATTTTTTTTAGTTTCAAAGGGTTGTTAGATGGATTAGTCAAATTAGTTGCAGCAATCAGGCGACCAGAGCGTAACTTCCTTAATGTCATTTTAACCAAGGAATTCCTATTTGCGATTTTCTAACCGCATGTACATAGCATTTGCTAATTCCGAAATGGGTATTAAGGAAATGCTATTACCATTGAATTAGATTAGGTGGTAACCAGTTGCAAAGTAAAATACATTTTCCCAAATGCATCAGGATCATTCCCAATGGCGGCTTTGGACATCCTGGCAAGAATGATAAGGATAAGTACTTCACAGTAAGTGTAAAATATATATATTTATATTTTACACTTACATATTAGGGCAAGGGCTTTTTCAGGGTTTAGGGTGGATGCAGGATTTCTGTTTGCATGGTATCTTAAGTGTTTTGGGACGGTATGGGTTTTTGGGTGAGTATAAAAATATTTATATACATATATATTCTTTTTAAATACATAAGTTTATGTAAATAAAGGGATTATACTTATCTATTAATTGTTTTTACCATGCATGAGATAATGTAAGTATCTTACAGGTAAGTATAAACACTTTCATATATGTATATAAACACATATATAATATAAAGGCTTGCTTCAATGCGCTTTGCCAGTGCATCTTCTTTTGTGTCTTTGAGTCGCTGATGGGATTTCTTTAGGGCGGACTTGAAAGTGGCTGGGTCTGTGGTGTCTCCGCTGGTGAAGGGTGAATCACACAAAATACATTGGGAATTTTCCAAAAGTCGAGTTTTAACCAATGTATAATTATGTTAATGTTGTCTGTACATACAATGTGATGTAACATTGAGGTCTGTTTATGTACAAAAAAGCTCAATGAAATTTTTTCACATTGAATAATCATAAATGATCTGAATCTAGGTATTTATTTAATGTAGAGATATGCAGCAGATGTTATTTTTAAATTACTTTAAAAATAAAAACATTTTGGTATAACAAAATAACCCAAGGGTCCATTAAGTTGTGCACATTTTGTTGAGTACATTGAGCGGTGTACTCAGATGGTCTCCGCTGGTGCGCCATCTTCTCTCCAGTAGTTTGCAGCTGTATTTCAATGTCCTGAGTTCTGGCATGTACCAGCTTGCTTGTTTGGTGGCTCTACGGGTCCTAGCTTGTTTGATGGGGGCAACTGGGTCAGCTGCATTGGTGATCCAGGTGGTGAAGTTCTGGACTGCTTGTTCCAGGTTGGTTGGGGGTAGGGCTGGGTGTTGTTGACGGCATCCATCTATTTGGTTTGTGTTACTTTGTTCCAGCTGTTGAAGGGGATGTTGAGGGAGTTGGTGGACGTGCATGGTGATCCTGCAATGGTGAACTGGATGATGGAGTGGTCGGTCCTGGTGAGTTTTGTGGAACAGCTGTATTTGACTCTGTCACTGGCCATGAAAATTGGGTCAAGTGTGTGTCCTGCTCTGTGTGTGCAGTAGGTGACCAGCTGACTAATGCCGATGTTGCTCATGGATTCCAGGAAGTTGGAGAAGTTAGTGTCTGTGGGTTCATTCAGATGGAAGTCGAGGTCCCTGAGGAAGAAGTAGTGCTTGGACTTTATCGCTAGTGGAGAGATGAAGTCGGTGATGGCATCGCATTAGCTGGTGCATGGTCCTGGGGGTCTGGAGGGGACAGTGCCTCTGATGGTCGTTCTGTTGTCGGTGTGGATTTGGAAATTAAGATGTCCCATGATTGGTGTGGTGTCGTCCTTGGTGGTGGTACATAGGATTGTTTCTTTGTGGATTATGGCAACGCCTCCACCGTGTTTGTTGGTTCAGTTTTGGAGTGCCATTTTGTATCCGTGGGTGTTGCGGTGGCAAAGTCGGAGGCAAAGGAGGTGTTGAGGCAGGTTTCTGTTATGACAATCGCGTCAGGGGCAAGGGCGGGGATGGTGTCCCAGACTTCGGTGGCACGCTTGCAGACAGATCAGGTGTTGAGCAGATGGTATAGGCGAGGATCCGGGGGTTTGTCGTCTGCAAAGTGGGAGTGATGCAGGTATATGTGAAGATAGGAGTTCCTGAGTTGCAGGTGAAGAGACAGTGGTGGCAGGTGAACGGCCCTCCCATTGAGCATGGAGAAGTGAGGCAGCAGTTGTTTGGGCATACGAGAGCCAGGGCTCACAGTTTAGCAATGGAGTACCTGTGGGTGGTCAGATGGGCAGGGTTCCTGGTACTGGGCATATTCCAGCTACAGACTTGAGCAGACAGGCTTGCTTTTGGCGCACCTTCGGCACCTTTCACCTAACCTTTTAACCTACACCAAAATTATTCTACAGTTCTTTGCCTCCACAAAATACATACTTGTTCCCAGGGTATTCATTAGTAAAGCTTTACATTGCCATACAACATTATTGTACAGCCAGACCTATTGCCATTGGCAATGCTTGTTTTCACTTTTGGATGGGGCAGATGGAGAAAATGTCATCTGCAGTCAGGCTGAGTAAGTGGAGATTACAGACCATCATTTTGGCCTATGAAAGATAGTAGGCTGTAATCCCGCTAGGATTCAAAAGTCTGAGTTCGATATATATCTGTATTTTTATAGCCTCAAGGTGTGTGTCTCACAAAAAAGTGTTAACTGCTTCAGTTTCTTTTTCTGTCTCTGAAGCTCAATGTCTATGGTTTATAGCTGTTGTTAAGCATGGTAGAACTTCATGCAATAAAGAAGAAATAATGCCATGCATGTATTCAATCGATTTCCTTTCCGGCTGGGGAACAGGAGTGAGGCATGGAAGTCTTGGCAATAGTGGACCATAGTGACATGTGGTAGCCCATGCGGATAGGGCATGACTGAGGTCCTTGAGGTGTCCTGCTGTTTGCGTATGAGCATCGTGTGGTTACTCTTTGCTAGAGTCATCTCCACTGGAAGATTGCCGACATTACTCTGTATAAACCTGCAGTTGTGGAAATACTGCAGTACGGTCAAACTAATCTGCAGTCATGCAACAGCATCTACACAGCTATGCAACCAGTGATAACTTGTCGTCATTAGTGCTGGATTTTTGTTCAACTGGTTCCTTCCAGGGAGCGGTTGCAATGGCCACAGGGATACCACCGCCTACATTCTCGAGGATTTTGAACACAGTCATTCACGGCCTTCTTCAATATTTGTTTCTTAATAAAACGTGGAACTGAATGTAGAGAAGTGCGGACTTTATGCATTACAACATTTACTACCATTGGAGAATATATTAACTACATGCACTTGAGCCCTATTTCTTGAACGTAAAATAACTTAGGCCCATAGTAACTTGTACAATTTCCTATTAATTGCAATTTAGCGACTTCCTAATTTGCGATTTCCTAATAGCAATTGCGAATCCGTAGGAGTCGCTATTAGTACATCACAAATTGCATACACTTTGTTTTGCGTATCCCAAATAGCGATTTCCATGGATTCGCTTTTTGAGAGGCTCAAAATAGGAATTTTGTTCATATGGGCCTATATTACCACGTTTCGATAGTTCTAACATATGGAGATGCTGGTCGGTTCCTTTGTTGTAACTACAATTTTGACATATTAATTTGTTAAGCAAGAACAACTGCTAAATCCTTTGACACATTTTCCTTAAGTTTTCGTTAAATCAACAAAGGTCCTGGCTTTTGGCAATACCTTGTGCCTCAGCCTGAACCACGTACACTGTTGTCCTCTATCAAGGAGGAGCAACAGATACACATTAGTTGTTCTTTTGAAGGTAATTTCTGTGAGCTCATTTTAGACATTTTGGCATTGGAACTGTTTTTCTAGTTTCAAGCTATATTGGCTACTACTTAAAACAGTGTTGATCTTTTTGTTTAGTAAGTAGTTCTAGATTTGCAGATTTAGATGTTATTTATTTATGTATTTATTTGGTTGATTAATTAGTCATTCATTCATTTATTCATTCTGACGTTTTGTAAAAACTTCAGCTTGTGGCGGGCGCTATCTTGTGGCACTGTTGGAGCATCTTGTGTGATCCTGTACCACTCTTCAGCAGAGGAGGAACAAAGACTGTGGAGGGCTGCCTGTTAGCAGTGGAAGCGGCCACTAACAGAGTGTGGTGTGGCGGATGTGGAGTGTATGGTTGGCGTGTTAGTAATAATGAAAAAAATAAGTTACCTGAAGCCGCCTCCCGCATCACGTCGCTCCTGCTAGACCTCTTTCTGGTCCCAGCACCCCCTGGGACAGAGCAGCGTGGAGATTGGCCTGAGTGGGCTGGAAAGACGCTCCGCTCAGGTCAGGAAGTCTGTGAGGTTTCTTCAGTCTGGTTGCTGAATGCAGCGGGGCTGGAGAAAACTAAGTGTGCATGTGTGTTTTAGTCGGCCTGAGACGGCCGGCCAAACACATATGGTACCTAGGGAGTGCACAAGCACGCCTCCTCCTCCCCTCCCATGTCCCTGCACAAGCTGGCTCAGAGCCGGCAAACGAAAAATAAAACGACGCTAGAACATTGTTTTATTTTTCATCTGCTGGCTCTGCACCAGGCAGTGGGGCGATGTTCCTCCACCATTGTGGAGGAGCCGCCGCTGCCTGTTGGTTACCCAGCTGTGGCTGTATTCTGCAAGGAAATATACTATTTATGACTTTGCAATACAAGCCTATCCATGAATACCTTCTGATGGGACTTTCCTCTGCAGCTAGATGCCAAGGTGGACGCTATAACACCAAGAGGCATTCTTACTGGGGTGAATACTCACGCATTATCACTGGCGACTTTATAACAGGGATTCCCCTCTTCCAAAGGGGCTATTAAAACTTTGTATCATCTTGTTCCCTTTGTGGGCAAAACTCTAGGCTCTTCAGTATATTATAAAAATAATAATTCCTATTTCTAAAGCACAAACATATCAACCCCTTAAGGGTTTCAAGGCGCTGGGGGCCATTAGGGAGATTAAGTGAGCTATTGCCCAGATTCACATGATGCTGAGCTGAGCTGCGGCCGGGGCAGGAGCTCGAACGGTGAACCCCATGCTCGGAAGTCAGCCACTGTGGCCGCTGTGCCACACCTCTCCAGGTGTTTCCGACTTTCGCACTTTGTAACAGCTAAGAGATTCACTTGTTACACCCTGTGTTAGAAGTGTGAGAATGACACTGGATCCTCAAACTATTGCCACTCAACGTCTCTCTAAGTAGTAGACCAAACAAGATGGGGGTGCAATATTCACTTTTCTTGTCCTGGCTTTGCCTCTCTGCCAAGCTTTTGAGTAACTCCTAAAAGATCACATGACGCTGTTAGGCAACATAGGAGAAGGGACCGTCACTTGTTAGGCATACCTGACACAGCCTTTCATCCTTCTGGTACAGAAAAACTGTGCCTCTTAGTGTTACGTACTAAAGTGATGTGGAGCTGTCAAGATAGAAGGGTGCCTTTGAAAAACTGTTAGGACTAGAGCAGAATATCTCACAAGGCAGGAGTGTCTGACTCCGCCTTTCATCCTTCTGAGGTTGAGAAAATGAGTTTCACGAAGCTGAGTAACAGCATACTAAACAGACAAATTTGTGGGTCATATCATTCACTTATTACAAATGTCTGACTCAGGAGTTCATTTATGTGTTGCTGTTAAAACAAGCTCCAGGGAATTGGGCGATATCACATTGGAACACCGGAATGCTCAGAGCTCCATTGAGGGCAACTGAGTAGCTTGGAGCCAATAATGACCTCTACAGGCCTTCTGCTCCAACATTCAAATAGTTGTCTTTCCCTTTTTCCCTTTTAATTTCAGAGCATTCAACCATCAGTGATCTCCTCCATTTCGGGCCAATAACTCGGGTTCAGGGACTTTAGCAACCGGTAAATTCCTCTGCAGCAGGCTACAGAGAGATTTTCTGATGGGTCTGTGCATCAGGACGGCTGATAGAGCAAGGGCAGAGTCAGACAGATGTCAATCGCATCTGCTTCAGCCTTTTAGCCTTCTCAGGTCGAAAAAAAAGTATCGTTGGGTCAATCTTTTGGGATTCTCCTTCTAACTACTGGTTTTACAAAATCCTGGCCTATCATGATATCACACTCCATTTACCCATAAACCTGTGGACCCATGTAATCATCTCGTAAAGTGCACCATTTGCAAACCATCCTTTAAAGTTTGCCTCATAATACTGTCCTCAGTTTGAAGAGATAGCAGGTGCGTTTCACTTCCAATCCAATCCAATCCAAAAGACTTTATTTGGATAACGATGTATCCATAAAAGCTAAACATGTACAAGATAAAAACACATTAAAAAAATAAATAGATAGCAATGTCCAATCCATGATATAGCAAAAGACAGCAAACATAGGTAAAGTGCATATTGTGGATAGTAAAATACGAATGACTTCATAGATCGCACATAGATTTCGGTGCACCCGTGGCTACTCTCAAAAAGGTGCCAATGCGCAAGATCAATTCAACATTGTCCATTTTAAGTATACAGTCAAGAGTATCTGTTAAATTAATAGGTAACAATTTTTTTAAATACGGAATCAACAGCCATTTTGCATATTTCATATAATATTTACAAAAGAATAAAAAATGTAAAAGTGTTTGGCCGCTGTGACCATCACATGGACATGGCAGGGAGTCAAGTTCTGTATTATACCCATAGGGAAAACAAAGCAAATATCCTACTGTCCCAGCTCTTAGACGGAAGAGGAGGCCTCTCTCCCATTGGGACATTGGTAGCACGATATAACTTGCTAGACAATGCTCAGGGTATTCAATGGGTATTCATTTTGCGACTGTTTGTTTCTTCAATTCCCTTTCTAGTCTTTCTGCGCTATAAAGTGCGTACAGTGCTGTCTGTAAAACTTTTTTGTCCATTGTTACAGCTGTAATCGGATTGGCAAACAGCCTACCGAAATTGATGCTCTCCAAACTCGTGACTACCCCAGCAAGCCATGGAACACTTTACTTTTCAGAGCACGCGGGCAGTGAACAACTACAAATGAAATAAACACGGGAAAGAAAAACGTTACTGACCATTTTTTGACAGAAGTGTGTACTTTCTAATCACAAAGTTACATTTGTTGTTCAGTCTTAGGGTTTTCATACCTGCATCTCCACACTACCCAGAAAAAAGAGATCAAAATGCATTGTAGATCTGGATCAGAGATAGCTTGAGTTGTTTCTTAGCCTCGTATTTCCAATAAAAATGCATACATACACATAGACATAAATACATACACAAATGGGCATTAGGTCGACCTTCTTGATTAATTTGGAGAGGATGTAGCCTTACGGCTAGAGCGGTCGACTTCGAAGCTGAGGAACCGGGTTCGAGTCTCAGCACTGATGCTCAACATCCTGTGATTCTGGGCAAACCACTTATTCTCCCTGGGGCAGGTTTACAAGCCCCTTGTGTCACTTTTCCCATGTTAGAAGTGGCGCAGGGGGCTTGCAAATCTGCCTCCCCCCCCTAACAAAAATGAATGTGTCCTCATGTAACGAAACTGGTGCTCACGTAAAGCACTCTGATACCCGATTTCCCGGGTCTGGTTTGCGCTATATAAAACTCTTAAAAATAGAAAATTGGTCTGGCCAAGCGTCATTCACATTTTGCTTCCACCCACCACAACATAGGGCATTTGGGGGGTTGGGAAGGGTTCAGCTCTATTCGTCCACTAGCTGTCTCACCCTGTGAGACATACAATTTTCTGTCCAATCAAATGTGTGTAGCTGCATAAAAAGGAGTTACAAGGCTATATGTCCTTGGGTGCTCGATCATTCCTATATTTTTTTATATGTGTTCCAGTCTTTTTGTACATATTGTATATGCGTGCCAAATAGATGTATCTAAAACAACTCTGCATGCTTGGCAATATCAGACCTATTGGCTTTGTTGTTTTTCGCTTTCTTTCATCTATAATTGAATAGTTTTCCATCTTTTGATTTCAAGGCCTGCAAAGAATGCCTCTGCACTTGTGTTCTGTTTCTTATGCATAGAAGCTGTGATGCAAGTGGGGGGCGGGGCTTGCGAGCTGCGAAGATGGCCGCTTGAACACCTTGCTCCGTAATTCGACCACACTATCCTGTAAAAATCCTGTGCCTACAGCACCCTACGAACCTGTGCTTACCTGCCACTTGTGTCTGAGGGGCTTGGGAACAGACGGAGCTGCAGCGGGCTTTCCCATTCCTCCGCTGAGCGAGAGGGACAGAGACAGTCTGCTGGGGCCTAGCAAGAGGTTTGGATCCCCGAACTGTGGTGAGGAAAGA
The DNA here is from genome assembly GCF_964204655.1 of Triturus cristatus. Taxonomy (NCBI): domain Eukaryota; kingdom Metazoa; phylum Chordata; class Amphibia; order Caudata; family Salamandridae; genus Triturus; species Triturus cristatus. The sequence continues at coordinate 1,545,236,504 of NC_140590.1, forward strand.
AAGACGGGCCGCGGCTCAGAGGGCGAGCCACTGCAAACGGCCCCCGCTGAGGTCGGGGTCAGGTGACAAGTCGAGGTGCGACTACATGCAGCGGACACAGACGGAGCAGACCGCATCTATCCACCTCTAAGGCCGAGGCGCTGGAGTCGCTGGAGCCGGGCCGGCTGTACACACTGACGCACTGCCGGGGAGCCCCAAGAGGGCATGGACGCTGGAATCTGCCTGACTGGAGCTCTGATGCTGGGGGTTTGAAGACAGGATGTGACTCCCAAATAACACGCTGCCGCAACGACGGGTCCGCGCCGGCCACGGGGGAACAGTGTGTACTCTGCGACGCTGGAAACCACGTGGTAAACGCGATTGAGGTCTCAGCCACCTAGTCGGCCACGGCAGCTGAGGCCTACCAGAGATAGGCCGCGATACCCAGCAGGTTGCAGGGTAAAACTAATCTACGGTTTGCCAGCATTACAGCGCAACAACAGCCCACCAGGACTGTGCCTTAGGCTGGCGCCAAATGGAGGTTTGCGCTGCATACTATTGATTGAAGCCAGTTAGGGATTGAGCTAAGGAGGCAGCAGGCGGCCACACCTTGAACTACTACTACTGGGATAGCCACCCGATATAGAGGCACCTGAGAGTCGCCCGATCTGAAGACACTGCTGTTGTCCTACTGATAACCGATAGACATATGCAACGTATGAAGCTAAATGGACACCGGAGATGAATGAGAGAGACACCAGTCAGTTTAGGTGAGGGAGCAAATAACTAGACCCGGGTGGCGAGACGTGGCCGTACTGAGGAAGAGCGGTTTGACCCTGATACCCAAAAGAAGTAGCGGTGACAGTGCGGGACAGCTGCTCGGTAGGGAACCTGCTGTACCTAATTGCTTTGGGGGTTGGTGTCTGCGCTGGCTGGTCGTGGAAGAGACCTCGGCACGATGGGCAGAGTTGACAAAACTCAACCCAAACTTACGTTCGACCATAGGAAGGCGAAGGTACGAGAAAATGCAGCGGAAGATGGCGACGGTGTGCATGACCAGCCGAAGGTAGAGACAGAAGGAGACATCCGCTCTATGCTTGTAGCTATGGAAAAAGGCTTACAGGGCAGCCTCTCAGTATTAGGTAAAAAAATTTGGACGCGCGTTCTCGACGCAACAACTTGAGAATTAGAGGCCTTCCGGAATCGACACAAACTGGCAACATGGAGAAGTTTGTCGAGAAACTTCTAGTCACCCTCCTCGGCAGCGAAACGTTTTCCACTATGTTTGTGGTGGAAAGGGCGCATCGGTCCCTGGGACCTCGCCCTCTTCCCGGAGCTGCTCCAAGGGCGATCATTGCGAGACTACTGAACTATCGGGATAGAGACTCAGCATTGTCAGCTGCCAGAGCCAAACAAGTGTTACAGTACGAAGGGACCAATATCACTCTGTACCCGGATTTCACAACGCATGTCCAAGAAGCGCACAGACAGTTTGCGCTGCTGAAACGTCAGCTAAAGGACCAGCACATAGACTATGCCATGCTCTATCCGGCCAGACTACGCGTAAATCGGAATGGCCATTCGTGCATTTTCACAGACCCTAAGACCTTGCAAAAAGCCATGAAGGAATGGGCCACGGAGCAACGGGCAAGCCCAGAGCGTGATACCTTAGAGGGATAAGTCGGAGGCCGACTGGATGACCAAGATTGACCTCAAGCCAGCACGATTCCTGTGCTCATAGACCCCGGCAAAGCCGGATCTAACATGCAAGTGCTCCTGGGGGCTTGACTATATGGGACAAACTGTTAGCGGGAATGTCTTATACTGTATGGAGGGGCCGAGCTACAGTCTATATATTAATAAGGGAGCCCTGCGATAGGAGTTCAAAGTATATTCACACTGCTCAATCAGGTTCTATGATGTAGCTGGAGGATTCGTTTTATATAGCAGATGCACTACTAGAGACGGCGGGTGGGTGAAGCATGAGGAGATTCTAGTTAGAACGCATAAGCATGCAAGGCGAGCAACGTCCGCCCAAGAGTAAAATACATTGTTTGGATAGTGTTTGGGGGGAGAATGGAAGGGGATCCTGAGTTCTGGTTATGCTGTTTGGTATTTTTGTATATTTTCAGGGTTGGAGGGGAGGGTGAGGGAGACTATCGTCGAGGCACAGTTGGGAATGGCCTGGCGTGGGTGGGGGGCGGGCGAGACATGACACTAGCAAAGTTTGAATTTCTCTTTTGTGCGACTAGTGGCGACACACAGCAACCACACACACTACATGTTTTGCAGGACAGACTGGCGAGGCAGACAGAACACTCCCCATGACAGAAACAAGTAAATCCCGCAGGGGACATAAGTCGAGACACGATTAGAGCACTCATCTGGAACTTTAGAGGGCTTAACGACCACAGGGAACTCTGTAAGGTCCTGAAGTACATGATGAGACATGATATTGATGTCGCTCTGCTGCACGAGACACACCTCCCTTTCAACAGCCCTATGCTATGTAACAGAGGTCTACACGGTAACATACATGCTGCAGGTTTTACCACACATGCATGCGGGGTGTTGACTTGGGTGAACCCTAGATCGGCCCTAACACTGGAACCTTTGGAAACGGATAGAGAAGTTAGATTTGTTATTACCAGATGTAGAGGTAAAGGTATGGACCTCATTCTGGTCAATATTTATGGCCCAAATTATGATAATCCTGACTTTTATACAGCACTGTCAGACAAGGTAAGCTTTCGAGCAGGAGGACAGATACTCTGGGGTGGAGATCTTAACTTAGTCAGAGATCCGAGGCTGGACAGATTGGGTGGCCGGAGAGGCGCATTAGGGTGGCAGCAAGAGCAGTGGACGGCGCTATAGTACGGTTTGACCTATGTGATGTGTGGCACCAGAAATACCTGAATAGTGGTGGAATTACGCACTACTCGGCCTACCACGATTTGCACTCCCGAATAGATTACTGGCTGGCAACTAGGCAGTTAAATGAGAGTACACGTTTATGTAAAGTACTTTCCCGTACACTTTCAGACCACTCGCCGCTACTGCTGGTGATTGACACCCCTAGGAAGACTATCCCACCTTTCACTTGGAGTTTCCCACCATATTCCTTGCTCGATGAAGTCTATAAGGAAGAGCTGACTGCGGCTATAGAAATGTTTTTCGAGACCAATGGGGGGTCGGTGGATAACTTCCAGGTATTCTGGGAAGCGTTTAAGGTATATGTCCGTGGTGTCACTAAGACCAATCATTCTGGTATGCTTAGGTCGATCCGCAAACGCCTTTCTGATTTAGAACAGAAGCTCGCAACCCTAGAAAAGCGGCTACAGGTCCGGTCAGATGAGACGGTTGCGCAGGAGATCAAAGCTATGCTGGAAGAATATCATGAGGCGGCGGACACCGAAATAAAAACACCTTGGTAAGTACGCCACAGCATGAACATATGGAGAAGGAGAGCGCCCGGGGGCGATCTTAGCCCAACTTCTCAAAAAGCGCCGGGCCAAAACGGTTGTGACAGAGATTAGGACAGCGGAGGGCGACACCCTGACGGAAGCGGCGGAAGTAGCGAGTAGGTTTCGACAATATTACTCTGATCTATTTGCCACCCATAGTGGTGAGTCAGAGGAGGAAATTCTAGACTACCTCATACATATAAAACTGCCATGGCTCACGAATACCCATCGTGAGTTCCTTATGAGGCCCATTGAGAGAGAGGAAATACTTTTAGCTCTATCAAATATGAAAACAGGGAGCGCGCCCGGAGCGGACGGCCTGACTGTCACCTTCTATAAGACATTCCTCGACATACTATTGCCGCAGCTAGCTACGCTATTCGACGATATGTGTGTCTCGGGAAACATGCCACCCTCAATGAGAGAAGCAATTGTAGTTGCTATCCTCAAACTGGGTAAGCCTCCGGAGGAATGCTCGTCATACCGCCCGCTCTCTCTGCTCAATGTCGATACGAAAATATTTGCTAAGATTCTTGCAAACCGTTTGATCCCCCTAGTACCGACATTGGTGGAACCGGAACAGGCGGGATTTGTCCCAGGCAGAAACCTGACCTATAACTTACGCACAGTGTTTGGTGGTTTAGAGCACACCAGACCGGAGATACCGGCGGTAGCTGTTTTTCTCGACATGGAGAAAGCTTTTGACTCCGTAGAATGGTCCTTTCTGAGACACGTCCTAACTAGGATGGGCCTGTGGCTGGTTTTTCTCCAATTATTGGGAGTTTTATATAAAGATCCCACAGCTCGGATCAAAGTCGGCAATTTGGTGACAGACCCAATACCTATTTCCAGAGGTACGACACAGGGTTGCCCTCTGTCTCTGATTTTATATGCGCTGGTGGCAGAACCCCTGGCCTGTGCCCTTAGAGAATATCATAGGCATAAAGGCTTAAGGTTCCCAGAGTATGAGCTCATAGTCTCTACATATGCAGACAATACACTACTATATGTTAGAAATCCAGAAAGTAATCTCTCTTTGGTTCTGCGTGAAGTTGTACATTTCGGGGCTGTATCCGGTCTGCGAGTTAACTGGACGAAATCTATCATATTCCCACTAAAACCTGCCACGGTAGCTTTTGTAAACCGGACTACCGTTGCAGTGGTCTACTGAGGCGGTGAGATATTTAGGTATTAGGGTACACACTGACTCAGAAGTTGTGTTCAGAGAAAACTATGGAGTAGCAATTAGTAAATTATATGATGTGGACAATTGGATTAAATTACCCATATTACTGTTGGGCAGAATCTCCATTCTGAAAATGATGGTCCTGCCTCGGCTACTGTTCCTCTTCTCGAATGTCCCCATAGTTCTACTTCGTGCCTTCTTTCGTCGCCTTACATCGCTGATGGTGAGTTTAGCATGGGTGGGTAAATAGGCGAGGGTCAAAAAGCAGGTTCTTACACTACCGTATCATATGGGTGGGCTAGGCGCAACTGACTTTGACTTATATTACAGAGCTGCGCAGTGCACTCATGCCTACTATTGGATGCATGGTTCACCTGACACCCCCCACCTTCATATAGAAACTGTGGTAGCAGCCCCACTCTCACTGCCGGCACTGATGTTTACCTTTACTGACCGAAGGACAGGGATTTTCGATTCTATCAACGCAACAAAACACGGTTGGCACTACCTTTTGCAGCTATAGGCGGGTGCCATTCTATATTCACCTTCTGCGCTGTTGGACTGGTGTCGCTGGCTGCTCCCGTGTGGAGACAAAGGGGTCACGCGTGCTCTCAACTCGTTGGGGGTGCAGACCATAGGAGATTAATTTGAGAATGGAGTTGCTAAGTGCTGGAGTGACGTGGCGTCAGGGGCGATGCACCTACTACCCTCACACACTTCCAATTCCACAGAACTCGACACGCACTGCTGTACATGTTAGGAGAGGAATTGCTTGAACCACCAGAGCTGCCGGCCTTGTCCTACATCATAGCGGCAAAGTCGCCTTCTAGAATAGTGTCTAAAATCTACTAGCTATCCATGTCCGATAGGAAACATCATTACACTAAAGCACGATTAGCTTGGCAGCATGACCTGACTCGGGACATAGACAACGCTATGTGGACTTACTGCTGCCTTTGTACAAAACGCATATCCCTGAATAGGAGAGACAGACTGATCCACTTTAAGTTTATCAACAGGGTCTACTATACCCCAGAGCGACTACATAGATACGGATAACAAGAAGAACTGACGTGTGACCGATGTACAGCACGGTCAGCTGACTTCCTCCATCTTGCCTAGTCTTGCCTGGAGATATCTAAATTTTGGGACTCCGTTTTTAGAGAACTAGGACGAGTGGTTGAACTAACACTCACTCCAGAGCTGGCCCTTGCCTTACTGGGCTTCTCTAAACAGATACCTAAAGGAGTGAGGCGATTGGTCGACATGGGTCTGTTGTTACCCAAACGCAGGTGGCGATCAGCTGGTCACAAGGCCCGCTGCCTACAATGATCCACTGGTCATGAGATATGCTATATTGTAGCACTCAAATGGAAAACTTACATTGCAACCCAGCGGGAGAACACGGTTACTACTAGAGATGAATCGCAGAAGTAGATGGAATCCACTATTGACCACTAGCTGACCAGAACACACCCTAGTCAGGTGCGCAGAGAAGGATACATACTGGCAATACACTATGTGCTTCCACTGTACCAGGACTGTATTGGGTGGTACCGCACGTAGGTAAGAATGGGGAATGAGGAATGTTTATATGATACTCCTGGAAGAACCTGTTAACCGACTGCTTGACATTATGTGGAAACAAATTTGAAGGTTATGTGTTACAGCTACAGTCATATTGCAACACTGCGTCTCATGTTTGTTTTGTACAAAACTCAATAAACATAATTAAAAAAAAAACAAGCTGTGATGCAAAACCTACAATTCCCACTCGAAATCCACCCTTTATGAAAGTCATACAATTGGTCTGCAATAGTCAAGAATAAAAAAAGCAACTTCTGATTGCTATTTTGTAGAGGCGCGTCTGTGTGGTAATCTAGACTAGACTCCTTCAATTCTTTCCAATTGCTATTTTATTTTGGATGTTTGGCTTTAGAGGGTAGGATGCATTATTAATCGTTCATCCATTATTGTGCAGCGGACTAACAACGGGGACAGAAGCAGCCTTTCTAGAGATGATATTTTTGCTAGCTACTGCAGATTAAAGTCGATCAATTGTCCATGTCCGACTAAAGTCTGTGCATATTTTAGTCAGTGTACAGCGGCGGTCCGTGCAGGTAAACCCGGTGTGGCGGGAGCGGGGAAAGTCGGCATATGGAAAAAGGAAAATAAAATAAATAAATACATCCTATTCTGTCATCTGTCAACATACCCCCACACCACCCCACCTGTATGGACCACTGCTGTCAGTGTATTCAGACATTACACACTCTTGAAATAACTCTTGGGTGATTCAAAAGTACAATAACCAGCACTACACAAGTTTTACTCTTTATCCAAAAACCACTGTAAATCTGCCTGACAAGTATATCTCCCTCCACTTAACAATGGCATGCAACACATACAAGACATAAACACACTTGGCAACTGTTAAAAATTGGGTTTTTGGTTGTAGGGGGGGGGTGCACTCTTCTCAAACAACATCCATGATCCCTTTCAGGGTGAACCACAAAAACTCACTAAATTAACCTGTGAGTAACCCTCTAATAGCTTGGCACAAAAGCAGTCAGGCTTAACTTAGACTTAATATGTAAAGAATTTATTCGGCACAGAAACAGTAATAAAGTGAAAACACAACACAAGCAAAACCCACACCAATTTAGAAAAATACAGCAAATTGTGATAAATTATTTAATACCAAAATGAAACAAATATAATCAGTAGAACTGAAGATGTACAGTTTCAAAGGTTTAGGTAAGTAAAGCACCTCATAGGACAAAGAGCCACTCACCGGTATCTTGTCATGCTAGTCTGAGGAAAATCACAAGTGCAGGCCAACCGCGATGGAGCATGGGCCCAATACATGGACCAGGTTAGTCCCGCTGAAAAAAAGTACCTTCTTAAAGTATGGGGAGATGAGTCCGGTATGCGGCGGCAGGGACCACGAGTAGCAGGGAGAGCGTTGATGATGGTCATCGCGGACAGTCGTCACTGTAGAGAGAATATCCTGTTGGGTGTTGTATTGGTCATGCTGGAACTTCGCGGGCTGTCAACGCTGTAGCACGAAGTGCAGATCTCGTGCTGCTAGTCATCGCTGGCGGTCGCTTTATCGCGAAGAGTTGGGTCCACCAGAGCTTTGCGCTGGCAGTCATTACGAACGGCAAGACCTCAGTGTGAATGGGTCCATTTGCGATCCCAAAGAGCCCAAAGCTTCAGGAGGTCTCCTCTTTAAAGTGGAGTGCACCCTGATGCGAACCAATGGCCTTGACTGGGTGAGGCACCTCTTGGGGATGAGGAACTCATTCTGTTTTTTATTATTTTTTATTATTTCAAGTCAGAAATGTTCAATACATAATACTCAATAAACAAATATTCATACAAAATATCATACAAGCCCATATAACAATAGATATAGAACATAACCTACAGTGGTATGATCAAGAGCTAGGATATCCCCAATAAAAACAAATATACTTAGGCCCCACACTGACAATCAGCTCAAGAAAACAAAATCAATAAGTATGATTTGATAATTCCCAACTAAGACCCACCCAAATGTTATCAAACTTCCTCAAAGAGGAGGGATCTCTAGCTTTGGCCAGAGCCAGCTCTGACTCCAAAAATTTGTCTCAAAAGGACCCACCATTCCGTTGTTTAGGGGAGCGTCAGAGATCCACACCGGAGAAACACATAAGCGGGCACAGACTAGTATTATTGTCATTAGACACTTGATACCCCCATCATACTCAAACTTAACTTCCATCAAGATCTGTTTAGCAGATAAAGAAACCTGGAGACCTAGTCAAGAAGACATTAATTTAGCTTCACCAGTCCAAAAGTCCTGTAAAGCAGTGCATACAGTGACCATGTGTACCATATCTGCAGTAAGCTGCCTACATTTAGTGCACCTAATTGTATCCACAGATACATTGGCACCCCATTTGGAGATTTGTTCTGGGGAGTAATATAAAAGACAGATAGTCTTGAATTACTGAAGGTTCAGATTGATAGAGTGTATCGATCTTTCCACAATCTCCAATATTCGCTGTATGTCTGAGACAAAAACATCAGCCAGAAGTGGCCGACTCCGTTTTGATGCCAGTAGCACATTGTCATTGGGAACATACTGACAGAAGGCCTGGTATACCGCGCTTATTGACGGTTTCTTGCCTACTTCATAAAGACGTAACATTAACTATGTACCTTCCAGATCCATCGAATATCTACAGCCTATCAGAAAGTTATGATTAGGGAGCCCATAGTTAGACTGCAATCCGTCAAATGAGCAGAAGCCATTCAAGTCACACAACTGCCCTATACTCTGGACACCATCTCGCGCCCAGGTCCTTCCTATTGGATCTCAAAACACTAGTGGAAAAGCATGATTATCCCACAGTGGAATTTCTTTATTTAAAAAAGCAATTGAATATTTAGTATGCATATCTGCCAAATACGAGTAGCATCCTTGACAACCCTAAACCAAACCCTCTTGTAACAGTTTGGATTCCCCAACCGATTAAAAATAAGCCTATGTTCTACCCCCATCGGTAACTGATAGCAAAAGGCTGCTAGATCTGGCAATGCCGGGATTGATAAACTGTGCGAATGCCCCACAAACGCAGTCCAAAAATATTACTTACAATAAGGGAGTTGAATCCCCCATTGCTTATATGGAAGGTTCATAAATCGGATAACTCGTCTCACCCGCTTATAACCCCAGATTAAACTTCCAATAGCACCTTCTAGGCATCTAGAAATGGAATCCGGGACCCGTAAGGCGATTGCCCTGAACAGATAAAGACATTTTGAAAGAATATTCATTTTAATGATATTGCATAGTCCAATAATACTAAGTGAGAGTTTGTTCCATAATTTCATTTTGGCAATAACAGATAATAACAAGGGCTTGTAATTCAGTTTGATTATATCCCCAACCTCCGATCAAACTTTGACAGCAAGATATAAAACCAGCAAGATCACTCCTAACATTAGGACATCTGGCTCAAAGTTCAATAGGACTGTGTTTTAGAGATACTAGGCTTATGCCCTGAAATCTTACCAAAATCAACGGCCTCCTTGTTGACCTGTACCAATGCTGCCAAAGGATTTAATGCAAAAACAGCCACATCATCTGCGTATGTTGTTATTTTGTGTTCATGACCACCGAGCATTAATGGCCAGATACCCGCATTCACACATAAGGGTCGTAAGTATGGCTCAATATACAAAGCCAGTATAAGGGGAAACAGCAAACGCCCATGTCTAGTTCCACGGTATATCTGAAATGTACTTGAATACCTCACAGAGTATACCACTCTAGCATGGTCTAATAAAGTGCCGTAACAGTTGTATACATTTGCCCCCAACACCGAAAGCACCTAACGTAGCCCACATACACTCCCAGGCCACGTGATGAAAGGCCTTCTCAGCATCTAATAAAATCATACATATTCTAGTGTTAGTTTTCACTGCAGCATCGAACACAACAATTGCTGTGTTGGTGTGGCTATTAGTGTCCCTTCCCGGTACAAACCTGTGCTGTCGTTGGGAGGCTAGCATTGGGAGAAGAGGTGCAAGTCTCATAGCTAAGACCTTAGCGAACCATTTTGATCAGAGAGATAGGTCAATAGGACCTCATGTCCTCCGAAGGCTTGCCTTTCTTCAGAAATACCATAATGTTGATCACATTCTAAGAGGCCGGGATCTCCCCACCATCATGGATATGCTGAGTCACCTTTAAGAATTCTCTAGCTATTATATCCTTAAATACTCTATAAAACTCTAAAGGTAGAGCATTCTTCCCTGCCGCCTTGCCTGAAGGGAAAACTGCAAGGGAGGCACCCACCTCGCCCATAGAGAAGTCAGCCTGTAGCATACCAGCCTGATTTTCCCCTAAGTGGGGCAACCTACACCTCAGATTGACTAACTACGAGAGGCTGATAGTATAACTCCTGATAAAAAAGAGAAAACTGCTCCATAATAGAGTCAGGATTCGTATGGGATACACCATCCATACCTTTAATAGATTGGATAGTACCTTAAAACTGCTTATCAGAAATCTGATGGGCTAAAACTCAACAAACCCTGTCACTGTATTCGTATTGCAGAGCTTTATTCTTGACATGCCTAACTGCTATCTGTTCTTTTACATCACGCCCAGACAAAGAAAGATTTTCAATTAGTTGGAGAAAAATATCCTGCTCATAAGCGCCACCTTAAACAACTTTCTGGGTGTGTAATATTTCAAGCTGAAGAATTGCTTGACGCAATGAAAGCACAGCCTCAATAGCAGCTCTGTTTTGTTTGATAATATACTGTAGTGTAATACTATGGATAAATACCTTAATTGTTTTCCAGATAACTGAAGGTGCCACTGTGCCTGTATTAGTATTGAGAAATTCCCTTAATAAACCAGAGATGTGGCTCACAAAGTCATCGTTAGACAAATGATGACTGGGAAATGAAAACTTAGATTGCCTAACTCGAGCATTGATATGCCAAAATGTAAATAAAAGTGGGTTATGATCAGATACAATCCTGGGGCATACCTCTATTTCGGCAATTACTTATTAAGGCCCCCCCAACTCAAAATCATATAGATCCTAGAGTAGTATTTATGTGGATATGAATAAAAAATATACCCAAGGTCTGCTGGGTATATAGTCCTCCAACCATCACAAAGCCTGTGTAGCTGGATCAGGTCATGAATTGATGCCCTAGTCCTATACAGGCAATGGGTAGTTTTACAATTAGTGGAATCAATACCATAATCCATTACGCAATTAAAATCGCTTATTATGATCAGTTCTCCCACCCAGTCCAGAAGCTCTAAGGAAAGCATATCCAATAGCTCTGGGTCATCAATATTTGGTCCATAAATTGCACACAAAAGAAACATCTGAGAATGAAATAACAGTTGTGCCAGTGCCCATTTCCCCCTAGGGTCCGCTGCAGTTTTCAAAACCTTACATTGGAAATTCTTCGCAGATAATATAGCAACCCCCCAGATAGAAACCGCTCGTGAAGTACAACTAATTATTTCATAGCCCAGCTGCTTAAGTAGTATATGATCCTAGACACCAAATGAGTCGCTGTTAGAGCTAGCAGATGGGGTCAATAAGTCCCTATTTCCTCCCTAACCAACTGCCGCTCACTTTGTGAATTTAAACCAGAAATATTCCAGTTCATACATTTAATCCCAACCATAATATGCTGGACAGTTCTGCACCCTAAAGACCACATTGAAAGACAAAGATAGACATTACATATACTTTTGAAACATTTATAACATTCTGACTTATTTTATTCCCCCACCCTCAAACAAGGAAAATACTATTCTCATCATCACACAGCTATCTAATTTGACCACCCCTCTCAAACCCTCCACCCCTCCAACCCCCCCTGTGTTTTTGGGAAGAAATCATCCCAACCCTCTGAGCTGTAGATGGATTGACAGTCTTTGTGAGAGCTCGGCCCTACGCACCGTGCCCCGACTACCCATTGTCTACCAACACCGAAAACCAAGCCTATAGTTCAATACACTAGAGTACTAATGAAAAGATATAGAAAAAACAGAGTGTGCAAGCAAAGCAAAAAGCTCTTGAAAATAGAAAGAGAATGACAGAAGGGAAATTCTATCTTTTTTTTAAGGAGCTAAAAAAGCATCTGTAAGTGATCATTCTAAATAGTGGAGCCCTTCAAGCGAGTAATAGCCTGCCTGGCATCCATCTCAGCATAGGATATTTGAATTCGACCTGCCGTAATAATCTTGACATGAGCCGGCTCATGCAGGAATTCTTGAGCCCCAATGACTTTTAAGTAACCCTGGGCGGACAACTACACTACGCTCACGAAGTTTGCGTAGTTTGTGCTACTTCGCGCTACGCGAATTGCATGTAGCACAGTGCAAAATCACGTAGCGTAGTTGGCATTTTTTGCTTGCTCGCGGTCCTCAATGTCAAGATGGCAACCGCGAGCGAGCAAAATGACATCGCGGCGAGACTTTTTCCTCGTTCACGATCAGCAACATCAAGTTGGTGATCGCGAGCGTGGAAAATAAACCTCCCGGCGAGGTTTCTCATTGCGAGTGGTCGCGTATGCTTGCGACCGCTCGCGATGAGAAACAACCAGTCTGCGTTGAGAAAGCTGCCGCTCAAGTAAAAATCTACTCGAGCGGCAGAAAACGACAGCTCGCACTGTGCAAGATGCCGTTTTCAATGATTGTACAGTGCGGACAAGCACTGTGCAATCATCGCGAACAGCGCACTATTGCAGTTCGCGTAGTGCTACTAGTATCTCGCGTAGTGCAAAGTGCACTTTGCGTAGCTACACGTAGCGCTTCTACGCGAACTACGCCCAGGGTTACTTTTAAGGGGCTGATGAATTGACGCAGCTTTCACCGTCAATCCATGGTAGAATTACAGAGATCTGAGAGAGCTACAATTGACATTGCATCCACCAAGACAGGTGTAGTAGAACATGTTTTCAGAGAAACTGAGTGCCTGAGAAGAAAATTCCCTACATAGATTAAATTTGGGTGAAGCCGCATTGACTTAGAGTTAACCTCATTGCCATTAGGAGGAAGGTGATTGGTCACATTGAATTTGTGAGTCCCAGTCCATCAACTCCGGAAAGGCTTTACTGAACAGTTGCACAATGAATTGGCAAAGGTCATCCCCCTCCTTCCCTTCCCGTATTCCAAATATCCTTTGGTTGTTTCTCCTCTGTCGATTCTCCATGTCTTCAACCTCAGTTTGGAAGTACTCCAACTGTCTATCATGATTGCCAATAGATTTAATTGCAGCTGTTCCCACCTCCTCAACATCAGACACACGCTGTTGCAACTCGGCAATCTCTGTAGTCAGATTAGTGAATTTTTCCCAACACCTCAGACAATGATTGCTACATTTTCAGATTGTCAGCCCTTGACTGGGCATAATGTGACTGTGCCTCATAGCACTGAGTCTGGAGCATCTGCATGATGGCTGACAGAGACGGCTCTTGTTAGTTATTCTCTAAACAAACTTCCTTGAAAGCCAAGGAGACAGAGTGTTGGAGGAAGTACTACAGGATACATCCGAAGGTGAATGAGGATGAGAAGAAGAGCACTTAATAGGACATTGCTTTTCTATAGGCAGTTTACCTTCAGCTGCCTCAGCCTGGACTGCTCACAAATGAGAGATAAGTGCTTTTACCTCACCCTTTGATGTAACACATTTCTGTAGCGGACTACTCCTAGCACCAGAGTTTGCTATCTTGTTTATCTGCCGCAGTTTCAGAGATTTGCCAGCTTGGTGCGTTCTAAAATGAAATACCAGTATTTGTAAAGTGCACAGCTACCTCCGGAGAGGTGTTCCGGCGCTGGGAGCCCTCAGGAAGATTAAGCAAGCTATTGCCCAGAGTCACATGGTGCTGGGCTAATCTGCCGCCGGCACCGGGGATTGAACTGTGAACCCTGTGGTCTGGAGTCAGGCACCCTGGCCGCTGCCCCACACCTCTTCTACTTCCACATCCTATATGGCTTTCTCTTAGTGTTGCTCTGACCCTTCTGAACAGACTGGCCACCCTCTTCATAACCACTTGCTTTGCTGCAGCTGAGACTATAAGTACCTTAAGGGCAAGAAGCGCAAAGAGCTGGGGGGGGAGGTCCCACATAGCTGAATGTCAGGATCACCTGCTGCCCTTTCCCTCAAGCATTGGTTTCCACCAAACTAGCTCTATTGTTCCAGTTCTGAGCCACTGCCACATTCTTGTGTTTCCCCAAAGTATCTGGTGCAGTACTCACAGTTTTTGTGATGCAATACAGGGCCTGAGTATCTGCGGCAGGAGACAACTCATCATCTTTCGAATGGAAGGGTGTAGTGGATAGCTTGATGTGACATCTGTGCTGGGGTTGAGAGCTGATAGCTTGACACAAAAAAGGTAAGTCTGTAGGATCCGCTATAGGGCTGTCGCTGCCATTAGCCATACCCAGGGTACTGGGTGATGCAACTTGATTCCCTCCTGTCATAGCTGCTGCCATTAGTACCCCAACTAATGGAGATCATTCACCAAAAATTGGCTGCTCTATGGCTTCCAGTTGCAAACATTCCTTTGCTGCTCCAGATTGAAGCTGTTTTAAAATGGGGTGCCCTACATGAGACTTTACAGGGGATAGACCTGCTACCTGTAAGCTGGCCTCACCCTCCTTATTGCACTGCTGATCCTGGGTTTCCAAAACCAGAAGTGGCCTGGGAGGGGGGCCACGCGGCCCCCCTCCCCGGAAATAATTTTTTTTTTAATTTAAAAAACAGAAAGCCCAGCCCGGGGGGATGGGGTCCCAGGGGCCACAATTGGCCTAAGGAGGGGGGCCACGCAACCCCCCTCCAAATAATTAAATTAATACATTCTAAAAAAGTCTGGCCATGCCCCGGGGAATGGGGTCCCCGGGGCTGAAATTGGCCTCGGGAGGGGCGCCACGCTGCCCCCTTCCCGTTTTTGTTGTTGTATTTTTTTTATACAAAGGGATCAGGCCCTGGGGATGGGGTCCCCAGGGCCCCAAAAATGTAAAAGAAGGAGGGGCCACACAGCCCCCCTTCTAAAAAAATATTCTTAAAAAAAAGGTGGCATCTTGCCGGAGGCCCCGCCCCCTCCCTGCACCACTCTGCAAGCGCGCCCCCTGGCACATTGTAAGTTCGGGAATTAATTCCCCTTGAATACTGGGGGTCCCTGGGGGCCAACTAGCCCATTAGGTACCTCCAATAAGCGCCACACAGCTGGATTGCAGAGAGGTGGTCCGAGGCCACGCCCCTTTTTACACCACTCTGCAAACGCGCCTCTTGGCGCACTGCTGGTGAGGCGATGAGGTCCTCTCTAAATCTAGGCAGAAAAATAGACGTTCTTGGATTCTGAAACGTGATACTTTATTTTTTTAACAAATGTTTGGTATGAACGTAGCAAGTTTTTACCACATACAGCTTCATGATCATTATTGAGTCTGATTAGCATTCCGGATATTCATGTGCTGTTTTTATTTATGCAGAAACCTTCAGACATCAGAATGCCTCCTGTACTTTGTGTTTATGCACTTATTTTTACATCGTACATATCATTGGCACCTTCCAACCATTGCCCTATATGTACTGTATTTTTAATTGATTTTAACACAATACGATTGTTTTTATATCTTGTGATGCACATGTATTCGTTACGAGCATCATGACTGTAAGACAATTTTTAAAAAGAGCTTTTCATGCTCTGTGATTGTTCTTATACTTATGGCATATATGCATTTTTATTGTTTTATGTATACTTTGATGGTTTTTGGATAACTGAATAAAGTACTTCTGAACTAGACGTTCTTGTTGCATCCATGAGAAACCTCACCAATTACACCCAGATTTTACACAAACCCAATAACCATTAAAGAATTCACCTCTGTGTGCTAGTCTGTCTCAAAATCCTCAAAGTTCTTTTTGATACAAGGCTAAAAATGGAGAACCAAACTATCCAGGCTTCTCAAAATGCTGCAAACATACGGAATCAGAACAAAAGAGTGGCGAGAGGCAGTCACCAGAGCCAGCATAGTAGCAGAACTCAACCAAGGCCAAACCTCTTTCCATGGTCTGCTTCAAAACACAGGAGCCAAAACCATTGTAATCTAGCCCAAATTCACATGCACCAAAACCTGCAGTCACTGAAATTTGGATCAAGGACAATGCTAAATATGGCAACAAACATTCACAAAATTGTCCGCAGTAGCTCCTACGGACTGTACTCCATGTGACAATATCTAAATCACGCCCTTCAATCAATCAATCAAACAATCAAGCAAGCTTTATTCGGTTAATAAAAATACAACCATAAATGCATCCTAAAACAAAAACAGGCCCTTAATCTCTCTCTTAACCCCTTGCGTGCGTATGACGGAACCACGCCATCATGAGCCACGGGCAGCGTGTGCTCATGACGGCGTGGTTCCGTCATGCTGTGGCCGCTCCGCCCACGCGTCACTGATTCCCCGCCTGTGCGGGCGAAATAACGAGTGGGCGGAGTCGTGACGGAACCACGCCGTCATGAGCACAGCTCGCCCGTGACTCATGACGGCGTGGTTCCGTCACGAGCATGGCGGCGCCCCGCTCACCCCGCACCCCCCCAGTGCCGCGGCGGAATTTGTGCTGCGGCGAAGGGGTTAAAAAAGGATAAGAGTAGAAACAATCCTAATTGTTTTGGACTTTCATAATGAAAATGATTTTACTAAAATTCACTGAACACAACTGTAGCATTGGCAGGTGGCAGATTGTGGGTGGCATGCCAGGGGCGGCTCTTCCGTTGGAGCGGAGAAGAGTTGCCCCACTTAAATTCTCCCCCAAGGCCCCCGAGATGAAAAACAAAATGGTGATTTATTACCATTTTATCTTTTATCCCCGTCCCGAACAGAGTGTTAGGACTGGGCGGACTGCTTCTAAGTGAAAGCAGAAGGGAGGATGGTGAGCTGGCTATGCACTTTTCAAAGTGCACATGTCCGTTTGGCCGGATATCTTGCGACGGCTAACCAGACATGTGCAATTTGAAACCTCTAACCCAGCTGTATTAGGACACCTGGGTTAGAGAAAGTGCAGGCCTCCAGGCTGCTGTGGAGCACTGAGTGAGACTGCTCCCACCAATCAGGGCACTGCTCTCACAGCATGAGAGAGGCACCAGGGTTGGTTAAGGGAGTTGCAGCATCCAGTTCCTGTGGGCGTCAGCAAAAGAAGGGCACCAGAGCCGAGCTGAGGACGTCGTTCGTTAAGTCTTTTTAATGTAATTTAGTGCATGCTTCTGCCCGCCCTACCTCCTGGTAAATGCCTGCCGCCAATGGGGCATGCAGCAGCCTCTACTCCAAAACGTAGTAAAAAGGCACATTCTGAAAGAGGGTACTCCTTTGTAGGAGGGCTAGGGATGACAAGGGGTGATACAGAAATTCTTCCTGCTAAGCTGGTGCCCTTTTTACAATGCAACAATAAATTATTTCTCTCAGTGTTTAGTCGCTGTGCCACCTAACACCAACACAAGAAAAGCTTTGCCAGCTAGGAGAAGATACATTTGGGCAATGGCCTGTGATGGGTTTTCGAGACTTCTCCCAACCTTTAATAAGAAACTGATTCCTGTTATAAATTATTTACTTTCAAATAAAGGAATACTTTTTTGTTTATCAATATCTTTATGATAGCTCTTATTTGCTCTAGTAGTGATATGATTCTGGCAGCTACCATTTACTTGACAACTAACAAGTACTACTCAGAGACGCAATGCACTATGGGAAATCTCATAATTTCACACAGGTGATGGTGTCTGGTTCACGGATTGCAAAGGCCTACATTTGGTAAGGCAAGGCACAATCAAAAACATTAAGAAATTAACCAACAATTTGGAAAGGTATAATATCCAGTTAGTCTTTGGTGGAGAGTGGGCCAGAAATGGTGCAGTATAAAGAAATCCTGGGTGTAGTACTTACCAGTAACAGTTAATACCTCCCTTTACTTGCTTGTGTGGGTTAAGCAAAGAATTGCACGTTGAATCTGACGCACCAAATTTCACATGAATGTGATTTTTTTTGCACATTTCCCCCAACAACATGAAACAGACTAAGGAGAAAGAGGAAAGTAGTAAGGTATTACTGATGAGGAGTGAGGGATGGAGTATAAGGGATGATGACTGAGGAATGAGGGATGAGGATTGAGGGTTATGGAGGGAGGGAAGAGGGGTGAAGAATGACAAATGAGGAATGATGAGGAACTGAGGGATGAGGAATGAGGCATAAGAAATGATGGATGAGGAATGGGGGGTAAGACGAAAGGGATGAGGAGTGAGAACTAGGGATGAATGGTAGGGAATTAAGTGTGAGGGAAGAGGATTTGAAAAAGTGGGACTGATCGGTGAGGAGTGACAGATGAGAAGCGGCAGATGAGATATGAGAATGAAGAATGAGGAGTCAGGTAAAAGGAGTGAGGAAGGAAAAGTGAAGGATGGAGAGTCAGGAGGAGGGATGAGGGATGAAGATGTCCTGAAACGGATTCTCCTACAGTTTGAAACTCAGCTGAGAAGTAATGATGCTGGAATCATAAAGCCACTTAAAAGTCTTACAAACTAACTTAACAAGGGAGTCTTCATGAAGAAGCCCATTCAGAGAAGTGAAAAGGGGAGAGTCAAGATCACTTTGTTTAGCCTTCACAACAGGTTGGGTGTCTGACAGAAAAATCAATCTAGGTGGACCTAGAGTTTATCTTTAAGCCCCTATCATGAAGGCATCCCCGTGAGTATGAGGTAAAACCAATCATTGAAACAACAGAATATATAGTTTCTGCCGGTAAGTAGTGACAAATTAAATTTGGGCGATGTAGCAACAAGGACCCCTTCATGAAGGTTTGTCATCAAGAGGAAGGCCAGAGACTGGGCACACGAGACAAGTTTAAGAGCTCTCCCATCCACTGCCGTCAATGGACTGCGCCTCCATGTTAACCTTCCTCAGAACATTGGTGCATAATGTAGGCTTCCACAGTCGTGAACGTATGGGGTCCCCCATTATTCAGGGGGCGCTTCGCTTCAACCCTAATTATGTCTATTAGGGTACAGAATCTTATGCAGCCTCACCTTCTTTTGCACGTTGCACCGGCATTTTGCACTGCACCGAGGGATTCCAAATAGAGGTAGTTATGGTTAGAAGCTCCTAACCCATGCATGTTGCTCGTTACCTCTTGTGTGGCCCTTGTTAGCTCTGGTCTAATGGGTGCTGGAGGCAGAGCCTGGAACTAAAGTGGGATGTCGGAGTCATGGTTACATTTTGAAGTTTCCGCTCCTTGCTGTTCCACTGGCTGCAATGGTGAGACAGGAACCATCAACGAGATGTCAAAGGCGGTCAAAGAGTGCCCAACCTGTCTTCCGCTACCCCTGGCACTGGGGTGAATTGATGTCCTTGATCATGCCACTGAATGGCTGCAGTAGCCTTGCCTTGCCATCTTTCCCTCGGTGAATGGTCACACCTATATCTCAAAGTGACAGTGAGGAGATGGGGATGGAGAAGCATTCTGATTGGTCCTCGAAGGAGGAGGCAAGGAGAGTCTTGGAAGAACTGAAATTGAAGGAAAACAGCCTCTTGGTGGGTTAATTATTGCCCTTGCTCTGAAGAGACCTAGATTTCAATCTAGGAATAACCACAAATGACCTTTTCCAAAGATAATCATTAAAGACGCCAAGTTAAATACTCAGTCCCTGTCATGCATCTCTCTGCCTCGCAGCAGAAACTCACCAGTCAGCAGCACTGTCCAAGTCGCCGCATTTATACTTTTAGGACCTCAGTTCACACTATAATTGAACATGTGGAGAACATGCTGCTTGTTTGGAAAAAAAAGTTTCAACATATTTTAATGCCAAACGACTCTGGCATAACACAAGAAGAAACAAGCATGGGCGTAACACAGCACCCTTCATAGCCCTCTGCTCTTAATCACCTACAGTCGACGCCTCCAGCATCAATACTAAGGGGCTTATTTACAAACCCCTTGCGCCGTAGGAACGTTTTTTTTCCCATATTAAAAGTGACGAGCCAGCTGCGCAAGGGGCTTGTAAATAAGCCCCTAAATATTTAGAGGAAAATTTACAAGCCCCTTGCGCCACTTTTGCGTCACTTTTAACATGAGAAAAGTGGCGCACGGGGCTTGTAAATCTGCCCCTTAGGACCTTACTGGGAGTTTGCTGGAGCGGACGCACCTCCGAAAATCAGCAGTCCCCCCGCTCTGCCACACTTGCCTTTCCTCCCTCTGCATAGTCACTGTGCTGCACAGGAGGGCGTCTACCACCACGCCCTCACTGGAAAGGTCCTAAGCACTGACATATCTGGCTCTCGCAGTGGGCTGGAGAGCCTTAGATGCGGTGTATCCTGGATGTTGTCTGCTTGCAGTGCTTCCTGTCGCAATGATACGCCACTTCCGTTCTTTCAGGGCACAGAGCCCAGAAGGATTGAAGTAACCTGAATACAAGGCTTGCATAGGACTGCACTTTGCAGGGGTATATTGCACAGACGTCCTCACCTCTGAAGAGCAGCGTCACACACACACTGTGCTGTACTTTCATGGCTTAACTCCTCCAGTGTTGAGCTCTCCCAGACAGCCTTCTCAGTGGTACAGGAGCATATCTACCACTCTGCATCTCTCTCTGTTGATTGTACATACCTAGGGCATATGTTAACCTATGTTCATGTGCTTATCTTTCCCACGAAGTCCCTTTCCTTAATTTCACAAACTCTACACATTCCCTTTATTAACTCTGCATGTCACAGGCTGTTAATTCCCCTTCATTGGTTTAACATATTCGGGTCTAGATATATAGTTTTGCATTAAATGTGCCTACCTGATGATATATATATTCCTCTAATCTTTCTGCTTATCTGAGGCTATATAGTTTGCCATCGTACCGGTACATCTGTGCAAACATAGATCACCCACGAAGAAAGACACCAGCCGCCCTGCTGCACATCAGGGCCCATTCCCCATTATTATGTGTTGGGGGTGGACTACCCAGCAGCGGCCAGCAACATTCACATCTGCTCACCACATTTTACACTTGACCCACCTTTCCCCCATACGATGTATAGCAGGGCCGGCTTTAGGGCAGTGCGGATGGTGCGGACGCACTGGGCGCTGACCTGTGGAGGGGGTGCTGACCTTAGGGGAGCGCTGTGTGTTTAGGAATAACATATGATTGGAGAGATGAGGAGCACTTTTGCCTGGTGGTAGTGATAGAATTCGAGAAGGCAGTCATAGAGGTGTGGGGGCGCCTAAAATGATTGTCGCACCGGGCGCCACCAGTGCTAAAGCCGGCCCCGTGTGTAGCTTTTCTGTTGCTCTCGTTGTATGGTTTGATCATTATTTGGTTCCTTTTAGCCTTGCTTTGGCATTAACTTATTTGCACCAGCTGGATAAGTATGATATATTTGTGACCTGGCTCACTTTAGAATTAAATTCTCTTCCTCAAAGAGATCTAATATCGTACATACTAAAACTGCTCCGTGGTTTACTAAGCTATTGGCAGAGCTTAAAACCTTCATTCAAAATGGCAAACTTACACGGCAGAGCCAAAAAACATTATAAAGTGTGCTTAAAATATACAAAAGGGAAAAGTGGTAAAAGTGTAATGTGTAAAGATTTTTTATTCCCCTAAAATAGTAGTGGCCAAAATGTCTCTTTGAGGAATTGAAAGTCACCAGATAATTAGCTGACCAGGTAGCAGTTAAACTGGGTATAACACTCTTGGGTCAGATTTGTAAACGCCTGACCTCCTTTTTCCAGTGAATGGATATTATCCAAGCAATTGTTAATTAATGTTTCTGAAACTTAGGACCTGATTTAGAGTTTGGTGGACGGTTACTCTGTCCAATGCCACTTGTAATACGGCAGATGGAGTATCCGTCAAATTTGTGACTGAGTAACCCATCTAAAGAACTCTACATCAGACCCTTAGGTTTCCTCTACCAGAACTTCATCAGTTCTTCTCTCATTTCATCCTCCCATGGAAAAAGAGAAATTGTCTTAGCAGTCATGGCCGGCATAATTTGCGGGTGGGGGGGCAGGTACGGGGTCGCCCGGGGAGGAGCGGTCACGCGCGGGGGGTTGGGAGTTTATAATAAAAAATAAATACAAAATTAACCTATCCTTTTTGCCAGCCCGGGTCCTGCATCTTCACTGCTCTTGCTCTCCTGCCTCAGACAGGAACAGGAAGCCGACAGCCTCCCTCCCCGCCCCTGAGCCAATCATATCGCTCCAGTGGAAAGTTGTGATTGGTCGGGACACCGCCCAGCCAGGGGCTGCAGGGGATGGCATGTTCTCCATGTAGGCTGCACTGCAGCCTGCATGGAGAAGTGCAAAGTGTGCATGACTGGTTTGGGCGTCCTGATAGGGCCGACCAAACAGTCTTTGCACACTCCACTCCTGCCCTCCCCAGGCAGCTCCACAATGTAGAAAGAAACATAAAATGGTAATATCCAAAAGTTATTACCATTTTATGTTTTAGGCTTTCTCGCACCGCGAGAAAGCAGTGGGGCGACGCTCCTCCGCCCTAGTGGAGGAGCCGCTCCTGTGTCTTAAGTGTTGCAACAAACAAATGATGGACGGAATGCTGACAATGCAGACATTCTCCCCCAGTCAAGAGATCTGGGTTAAATCCATCGTTCTTTTGCCCACTACGCCACCCCAGTTCAGACATGGCCATATGCAAATCAGTCTTGACCCTGTGCCATCACCACCCCCTTTTGTACTGCTTTGTTCGCCATAAGTTGGCAGGGTATGCTCAGACGTGAGTCCCTTGCTCACTTTGCCACTGGATTCAAGCAAGCCTGGCTGAAGACGGCTGAAATGCCAGAAACCGGTCCTAGGAAGCTTGTTTCTGGTCCAGGGAAGGCATGGCTTGGCAGTTCGGGCTGGACTGTTCCCATGAGGCACAGGGTCAGACTGATTTGCATATGGCCATGTCTGAACTGGGGTGGCAGAGTGGGCTAAAGAATGGTGATGGATCAAACCCAGATCTGTTGACTGGGTGTGAGTGTTTGATTGGTTCTGATGCTCCGTCCATCACCACCCCCTTTTGTACTGCTTTGTTCGCCATAAGTTGGCAGGGTATGCTCAGACGTGAGTCCCTTGCTCACTTTGCCACTGGATTCAAGCAAGCCTGGCTGAAGACGGCTGAAATGCCAGAAACCGGTCCTAGGAAGCTTGTTTCTGGTCCAGGGAAGGCATGGCTTGGCAGTTCGGGCTGGACTGTTCCCATGAGGCACAGGGTCAGACTGATTTGCATATGGCCATGTCTGAACTGAGGTGGCAGAGTGGGCTAAAGAATGGTGATGGATCAAACCCAGATCTGTTGACTGGGTGTGAGTGTTTGATTGGTTCTGATGCTCCGTCCATCACCACCCCCTTTTGTACTGCTTTGTTCGCCATAAGTTGGCAGGGTATGCTCAGACGTGAGTCCCTTGCTCACTTTGCCACTGGATTCAAGCAAGCCTGGCTGAAGACGGCTGAAATGCCAGAAACCGGTCCTAGGAAGCTTGTTTCTGGTCCAGGGAAGGCATGGCTTGGCAGTTCGGGCTGGACTGTTCCCATGAGGCACAGGGTCAGACTGATTTGCATATGGCCATGTCTGAACTGGGGTGGCAGAGTGGGCTAAAGAATGGTGATGGATCAAACCCAGATCTGTTGACTGGGTGTGAGTGTTTGATTGGTTCTGATGCTCCGTCCATCACCACCCCCTTTTGTACTGCTTTGTTCGCCATAAGTTGGCAGGGTATGCTCAGACGTGAGTCCCTTGCTCACTTTGCCACTGGATTCAAGCAAGCCTGGCTGAAGACGGCTGAAATGCCAGAAACCGGTCCTAGGAAGCTTGTTTCTGGTCCAGGGAAGGCATGGCTTGGCAGTTCGGGCTGGACTGTTCCCATGAGGCACAGGGTCAGACTGATTTGCATATGGCCATGTCTGAACTGGGGTGGCAGAGTGGGCTAAAGAATGGTGATGGATCAAACCCAGATCTGTTGACTGGGTGTGAGTGTTTGATTGGTTCTGATGCTCCGTCCATCACCACCCCCTTTTGTACTGCTTTGTTCGCCATAAGTTGGCAGGGTATGCTCAGACGTGAGTCCCTTGCTCACTTTGCCACTGGATTCAAGCAAGCCTGGCTGAAGACGGCTGAAATGCCAGAAACCGGTCCTAGGAAGCTTGTTTCTGGTCCAGGGAAGGCATGGCTTGGCAGTTCGGGCTGGACTGTTCCCATGAGGCACAGGGTCAGACTGATTTGCATATGGCCATGTCTGAACTGGGGTGGCAGAGTGGGCTAAAGAATGGTGATGGATCAAACCCAGATCTGTTGACTGGGTGTGAGTGTTTGATTGGTTCTGATGCTCCGTCCATCACCACCCCCTTTTGTACTGCTTTGTTCGCCATAAGTTGGCAGGGTATGCTCAGACGTGAGTCCCTTGCTCACTTTGCCACTGGATTCAAGCAAGCCTGGCTGAAGACGGCTGAAATGCCAGAAACCGGTCCTAGGAAGCTTGTTTCTGGTCCAGGGAAGGCATGGCTTGGCAGTTCGGGCTGGACTGTTCCCATGAGGCACAGGGTCAGACTGATTTGCATATGGCCATGTCTGAACTGGGGTGGCAGAGTGGGCTAAAGAATGGTGATGGATCAAACCCAGATCTGTTGACTGGGTGTAAGTGTTTGATTGGTTCTGATGCTCCGTCCATCACCACCCCCTTTTGTACTGCTTTGTTCGCCATAAGTTGGCAGGGTATGCTCAGACGTGAGTCCCTTGCTCACTTTGCCACTGGATTCAAGCAAGCCTGGCTGAAGACGGCTGAAATGCCAGAAACCGGTCCTAGGAAGCTTGTTTCTGGTCCAGGGAAGGCATGGCTTGGCAGTTCGGGCTGGACTGTTCCCATGAGGCACAGGGTCAGACTGATTTGCATATGGCCATGTCTGAACTGGGGTGGCAGAGTGGGCTAAAGAATGGTGATGGATCAAACCCAGATCTGTTGACTGGGTGTGAGTGTTTGATTGGTTCTGATGCTCCGTCCATCACCACCCCCTTTTGTACTGCTTTGTTCGCCATAAGTTGGCAGGGTATGCTCAGACGTGAGTCCCTTGCTCACTTTGCCACTGGATTCAAGCAAGCCTGGCTGAAGACGGCTGAAATGCCAGAAACCGGTCCTAGGAAGCTTGTTTCTGGTCCAGGGAAGGCATGGCTTGGCAGTTCGGGCTGGACTGTTCCCATGAGGCACAGGGTCAGACTGATTTGCATATGGCCATGTCTGAACTGGGGTGGCAGAGTGGGCTAAAGAATGGTGATGGATCAAACCCAGATCTGTTGACTGGGTGTGAGTGTTTGATTGGTTCTGATGCTCCGTCCATCACCACCCCCTTTTGTACTGCTTTGTTCGCCATAAGTTGGCAGGGTATGCTCAGACGTGAGTCCCTTGCTCACTTTGCCACTGGATTCAGGCAAGCCTGGCTGAAGACGGCTGAAATGCCAGAAACCGGTCCTAGGAAGCTTGTTTCTGGTCCAGGGAAGGCATGGCTTGGCAGTTTGGGCTGGACTGTTCCCATGAGGCACAGGGTCAGACTGATTTGCATATGGCCATGTCTGAACTGGGGTGGCAGAGTGGGCTAAAGAATGGTGATGGATCAAACCCAGATCTGTTGACAGGGTGTGAGTGTTTGATTGGTTCTGATGCTCCGTCCATCACCACCCCCTTTTGTACTGCTTTGTTCGCCATAAGTTGGCAGGGTATGCTCAGACGTGAGTCCCTTGCTCACTTTGCCACTGGATTCAAGCAAGCCTGGCTGAAGACGGCTGAAATGCCAGAAACCGGTCCTAGGAAGCTTGTTTCTGGTCCAGGGAAGGCATGGCTTGGCAGTTCGGGCTGGACTGTTCCCATGAGGCACAGGGTCAGACTGATTTGCATATGGCCATGTCTGAACTGGGGTGGCAGAGTGGGCTAAAGAATGGTGATGGATCAAACCCAGATCTGTTGACTGGGTGTGAGTGTTTGATTGGTTCTGATGCTCCGTCCATCACCACCCCCTTTTGTACTGCTTTGTTTGCCATAAGTTGGCAGGGTATGCTCAGACGTGAGTCCCTTGCTCACTTTGCCACTGGATTCAAGCAAGCCTGGCTGAAGACGGCTGAAATGCCAGAAACCGGTCCTAGGAAGCTTGTTTCTGGTCCAGGGAAGGCATGGCTTGGCAGTTCGGGCTGGACTGTTCCCATGAGGCACAGGGTCAGACTGATTTGCATATGGCCATGTCTGAACTGGGGTGGCAGAGTGGGCTAAAGAATGGTGATGGATCAAACCCAGATCTGTTGACTGGGTGTGAGTGTTTGATTGGTTCTGATGCTCCGTCCATCACCACCCCCTTTTGTACTGCTTTGTTCGCCATAAGTTGGCAGGGTATGCTCAGACGTGAGTCCCTTGCTCACTTTGCCACTGGATTCAAGCAAGCCTGGCTGAAGACGGCTGAAATGCCAGAAACCGGTCCTAGGAAGCTTGTTTCTGGTCCAGGGAAGGCATGGCTTGGCAGTTCGGGCTGGACTGTTCCCATGAGGCACAGGGTC
Organism: Triturus cristatus; assembly: GCF_964204655.1. NCBI lineage: Eukaryota > Metazoa > Chordata > Amphibia > Caudata > Salamandridae > Triturus > Triturus cristatus. The sequence continues at coordinate 1,545,263,246 of NC_140590.1, forward strand.
AGACTGATTTGCATATGGCCATGTCTGAACTGGGGTGGCAGAGTGGGCTAAAGAATGGTGATGGATCAAACCCAGATCTGTTGACTGGGTGTGAGTGTTTGATTGGTTCTGATGCTCCGTCCATCACCACCCCCTTTTGTACTGCTTTGTTCGCCATAAGTTGGCAGGGTATGCTCAGACGTGAGTCCCTTGCTCACTTTGCCACTGGATTCAAGCAAGCCTGGCTGAAGACGGCTGAAATGCCAGAAACCGGTCCTAGGAAGCTTGTTTCTGGTCCAGGGAAGGCATGGCTTGGCAGTTCGGGCTGGACTGTTCCCATGAGGCACAGGGTCAGACTGATTTGCATATGGCCATGTCTGAACTGGGGTGGCAGAGTGGGCTAAAGAATGGTGATGGATCAAACCCAGATCTGTTGACTGGGTGTGAGTGTTTGATTGGTTCTGATGCTCCGTCCATCACCACCCCCTTTTGTACTGCTTTGTTCGCCATAAGTTGGCAGGGTATGCTCAGACGTGAGTCCCTTGCTCACTTTGCCACTGGATTCAAGCAAGCCTGGCTGAAGACGGCTGAAATGCCAGAAACCGGTCCTAGGAAGCTTGTTTCTGGTCCAGGTGTGGAAATGTGGATTTTCCTGGTCAGTTATGTCCCCTATCTTGGACCCCAACGGTTCTATGTGCATGTCACAAGTACATGTATGTTCCCTCCAGTTCCAGTTTTGATGACGCAAACACATGTGCGTCCACCGTCAACATGTCCTCTGTCAGATCCGCCATGAATGGGCTGGATATTCGCTTCCTAAGTATGAAAGGCCACCGACTTTATATGGCTCAGTTACTCCATTTTTACAGTTCAGGCGAGTAGGCCCGATTCTGTCCTCAAGCCTTTCCCTGCTCTCTGCCTCTGACAGCTTCAACTTGAGCTCGCATCTGTATCCATGAACTTTGTCCTACTCCCTGTGCGGCTAACGGTGCCTGCCTCGGCCAGTTTTACTCTCTGCCAAGAACTGTATTTCACCTTCGAATTATCTGCTTCCCCCTCAGCCGATGCATTCCTGCCTAGTAGTTTAAGTAAACATTCTTCCAGTTACCAAGAAAAAAGACCCATCTTCTCTGTCCTCATGCAAGTAATTCATAGCCTTGTTACCATGGAATATTCCTACCCCCTCGCATTTAGTGTAGACACTTAGACGCTTGTACACGCACAGTCAGTATAGAATAGATTCTGTCCGAGAGTCCTCCTTTTTGGATAACATAGTTCTTTAAACATAGGATGTTAGATATGATTTGGGATTAGGTTGACTTGACCTCCCAGACTTCTCGTCTCCACATATAGAACTAAATGTCAAGTCCCCGTCACCCCCTAGTTACACGTCAAATTACACGTCATACTGCTGCGCGCGCATCCATGCCAAGTATTATCTTATAGATCCACCTATACATGACATCACAACCAATCATGTTCCTTTTTACTCATTATTACACCCATTTTCGGTTACGCAAACCAAACGTCAATGTCCTTATCAATTGTTACGCCTACTGTATTCACTTCATTACAATGTATGTATTATAAAAGTTACTGCTTGTCAATAAAGTATGTACTTCACTTCCTGAACCCCCGTGGTGATGGAACTTGAGGCATCCGATTATAATCGCTTATTGGAATAAAGCCCATTCCGAAACTCTAATATCACGGATTCTGCCTCTCATTTTACTGAGCTATTTTATAATGTTTCTGTACCAAATTCAGTCCCGGTAAAGGAGAAATATTTACCACATGATGGCGCCCGAACAGGGACACTTTCTCATCTCACGCGCCGGCGGTGTGTTGCAGGCCCGGTCTCCTGCCACAGCTGGACGGACAATAACGCGTACCAGCAGGATTTCCTGTATCTCCCTCCGGTCAAGCGGGGGCGACTGAGACTGCAATCAACACCCAGACGAGGCGGTGAGAAGTGCGAAGTATCCCGACCAGAGCCTAGCTGAGAGAGCAAGATCCGAGGTATACAGAGACCCACCAGTCCGAAGTCAAGCCCAGTGTCCGACGAGTCGAGTCGAGTCCGGTCCGGTTCAAGTTCAAGTTACTGAGGCCTTCCGTTTCCGAAGCTACCCGGTGAGTACCATTGCTGGGGAGGCATTTCTGACGTGCACATAGGTTGTGCCGGTCAAGACGGGTTTGGGTACACAAATCCGGTCTGCACTGTCTTAGCAGTGTATCTGTACTGTTTAGCAGTATATCAAGTATTCCGAAGTATTCCGAAGTGTCTAGTTATTGTCTAGTTATTGTCGAGAATTAAGCTTGGTGATTAGTTATGCAGACGATCATCATTGTTGTTTCAGTTAATGGTTTAATGTTAAATGTTTAAAGTGTTTAAGTATGTTCTGAATATCGTGGTATGAATGACTGTTCATTATCGTGTTTATTGTATTAAGTCTGTTCAAATTCAAGTATCAGGTCAAAATCAAGTATAAGGTCAGTTCTCAATATGCCGCTCTTTTCGAAATTAAGACAGATCACTACCAGAAAAGGGGTTCTCGAAGAAGCCGTCCCTATTCCTCCTAGGGACACTCCAGGGCACTTTATGTATCACAAACATGGCTTAGACGCTATATTATTTCTTGATTTATGGGTAGACTATACCAAGGGATTACCAGAAAGTCAAAGGTGGCCCACAGCGGGGACCTGGGATGCAGAGTGCATCATGAAAGTCGAGGAAGAGTTATGGAAAAGAAAAGTCAGACAGTCACAGAAAGACGCCGTTGAATTATGGCGTAAAGAATCACATAGACGAACAGAAAAAGCACGTAGACAGGAGGAGAAGAGTAAAGAGAATTCCAATAAAGTTCGAGAGAATCTATTAATTGAGGAAGGTATCCGAGTAAAATCAGAACAAGTAGACAGACAAAGAAATGCCCTTATGAATGGTATGTATCCTCTCCTGGCCGAAGGATTACCTAAGGCTACTCCAGAGACACCAAAAGACTTGCCAACCCCATTGTTCCCAATAAAGGTACATCCTAAGGGGCATCCTAGAACCGCAGAAGATGTTTTTCTTTCCTCATATTTAGATGACGCAGCTCCCGAGTATGCTAACTCTGCCCTACATAGACCGCATACCAGGGAGGTTCAACGCCAAGATCCAGTACCCGTATCCCTGCAGCAACAAATCGAGTCACAAGTTCCGGCAAGCACATCTGTTTCTGTATCCGCTCCTACAGCTACTTCTATGGCTGTGTCCACACCTGTAGTTGCTGTGTCACGTTCGACGAATCCTTTTACACCCGACGCCCCAGATGGGGCCGCGGGAGGAGCTACCAATGTCTTTTCTACGCCACCCAGAATAAATAAACTTACTTTTCAAGAGTCAGCGCATTCACGTACACCCAAACTCCTTAGTACCCGTACGCTTAAGGAACTTCTGATAGACTGTAGATATGACCCGGTGCCTGGAAAGGAGGACGAAATGACCCTAGCATCATTGCGTATCAGACGAGCCGCAGTGTATTTAGCGAAGTTACCAGGAATGACTGCGCATCTAGATAATATATATCATTTTGTCCAAACAGGGCGAAATCCAGAATGTATTTACAGAGCTATGGAATACCAGAAAGTAGAGATACAGGGGGAACTGTTACGTTTCCTCATAAACTGTGTGATCAGAAATCAAGACCGACCGCGGGTAGACCCGGAAGCCATGAAAATTCTTACAAGATGGAGCCAGAATATATCGGAAGGGAGACATGATAAACAAAACTGTATAATAGCCATGTGCCGAAAGATCCGTAAAGAAATAGAACGCCTACACGAAGAGCGATTAGAGGTAGGCGAGTTCGAACAAAACGAGGAAGAAGGGTCAGGACTGCCCACAGGACAGTCGGACACCATAGCCTATGTAGGTAGAGGAAGATCTTGTAATAGGAGTAAGACTAGATATCACACTGACTCAATACATCCGATATGTCCAGATAATAACAGAAATTTTCAAATACCTATAATTAACATAAGGTCTAACGAGCATTCGTTCCAAACCGCCGACAAACTACTACAAGAACGAAGGGGTTATCATTTCCTCGATTCTATGGATGAACAAGATTTAGCCAGGGCAGCTGTCCATTGGGTGGACAGTCCCGGAAAATACAGTGATGATACAGTAGTACGCACATTTTTGAATCTTACCCCAGATGAACAAAGGTTAGCTGGGATTTATATGATTCAACAACTCATTATACTATATCGGAGTCAGCATTCGGACCCTGGTCCCTTGCCTGACATACTGACTGAATTACTTATGAATAAATGGAGAGGTCCAGGTACTGAATTAATTAAAGAAATTCTAGAATCAAGAAAGCAGTATATTCTTTTTGTATGTTCAGAACATGTTCCATTGTCTGTCAAGGAAAGAACTACGTATCACATAGATAGACAGAATCCCTTACGAGAAGTGCACCCAATAAAGGGTGAGGACAACGAGTTTAAACGCGTATTTGTATATACGCCTATATCGAAAATAGAATTGTTAGAAATGAAGAAAGTAGTACCCAGTCATGACAAGGACCCAGCGGAGTTTCACCGAGAAATTAAAGACATGTTACTCAAAGGGAGAATATACCTACCCCGACATTATGACAATATTAAAGGTGTTGATGCCTGCTGGCATTTATGAGAAACTCAAGGAAAAAGAGTGGGAGGTAGGTGATCAAAAGATAGAATGGTCAGCATTAGAAGCAGAAGAAAGGGCCCGAGGTCCAGGTTCGGGGCTTGGGGACAAAACTAAGGCATTACCAGGACTACTAGTACAGGTACTGCCACGTTTATTAACTACGAAAAAGGAAGATTGGGGTACAATTTCAGCCTGTAAACAGAAGCAAGACGAAGACACTAGTGATTACTATGCCCGTTTTGAAAAATGTTTTGGTATAAATAGTGGCATAAAAGCAAGTAGCGAATCATACCCACATCTGTTTGTAACAAAATTAGTAGAAAATGCTCTGCCCCCAGTAAAGAATAGAGTATTAAAATTCGAGAGTACCTGGCAAGGTAACACTCCAACACAAATGTTACAAATGTTACAGTACCACCACAATAGAATTAAAGAGGAACAAGAACATGAACACAGACGCATGAAAGACACGAAAATGAAAATGCTAGTTTCCCAGACAGTTCCAGCTGAAGGACATAAAAAGGGTATGACACATTCCGATTCAGCAGGACCTGTAAAGGGGACATGCAATTATTGTAAAAAGCCAGGCCATTACGTACACGATTGTCCAGTTTTAAAACATAATATCGCCATAGGTAAAACACAAGAAAGATCACGGCCACTAAGACAAGATCAGAATGAACAAGGAGCTATGCAGCATACCCAGGCCATGCCAGCCTCACAACAGCCAATACAGTTTGTGCCAGCTGCACCACCGTTGCCTGCTGCTGCCACACAGACGACAACACGACAAATGTATCAGACCGCACAGTATGAATATCCCGAGTATCAGCGTTACGCATGAACAAGCCTAGAGAGGGAAGTTGACTTACCCCTTATCGAGATTCCTGTAGATCAAGAAGGACCTTATGTACATAGTAAATTATTAGGTCAAGATAGAAAATTTTTACTCGATACAGGGGCAAGTCGAACAACTATAAAACGTAGTGAAGTTCCAGGGGCACCCCTCTCAGGCTCACAGAATATTTCCCTTGGTTTTTCAGGAAAACCTATTGTTAATGAAGTGTCACAGCCTTTGCCACTTACGATAGGACCTCTGACCCGAACTACAGATTTACTGCTTACTAAATCATGTCCAGAAAACTTGTTAGGAATAAAAACGTTGAAAGCCCTAGGAGCCATAATATGTTGTTCTCCGGAAGGAGTAAGGTTGTTTTTACGTGATTTTAAAGGTCACTATGTATCTAGAGACATGGATCCCCGACTGCAGACTTTACCTACACGCCTATGGGCACAAGGCCCTACTGATGTTGGTTGCATGAATATTACACCATATCGAGTCACACTAAAGGCAGGAGTGGTGCTACCACGAATGCGACAATACAAGTTACCACCAGATGCTGTAGTGGCTTTACTACAAATCATTGACGAGCTCATTGCCCAAGGAGTAGTTGTGGAAACAGACTCCAATATATGTAATTCACCGATAATACCGATTCTTAAACGAACAGATCCTACAGCGCCGCCAGTATATCGATTGGTTATTGATCTGCGCGAATTAAACAAATGCATTGTGCCACAATTCCCTGTGGTCCCAGATATCTCGTCATTACTGACAGCCATTGATTCCGAAGCGACATTCTTTACTGTAATTGATCTCAAAAACGCCTTTTTCAGCGTCCCAATAGATCAGGAAAGCCAATATTTGTTCGGATTTAGTTTAAATGGGCGTAGCTTTAAATTCACACGCGCACCTCAAGGATTTACAGAAAGCCCCAGCATCTATAGCCAAGCACTGAAACGAGAACTTGACAGTATCCACATGCCAGTCAACACTGCTTTGCTTCAATATGTCGATGACCTGCTGATTACCGCAAGAAGCGAACCTGAATGTGAGAAAGCATCACTGACAGTTTTACAATTTCTGGCCGAAAAAGGGCACAAGGTGTCCCCTTCTAAGCTGCAATTCTGTGTCCAGCAAGTTGTTTATCTTGGACACTCGCTGGACAAGGAGGGAAGGCAGCTTACACCCGACCGTATTCAGTTAATAGCTAACATGCCAATACCCAAGACACAAAAGGAGGTACGGGCTTTCATAGGCCTCACTTCATATTGTAGGCAGTGGATCCCTCAGTATGCATTTCTAGCAAAACCACTCATTCAATTGACAACACAGGAGGCAGCCACATCGACTGTTCTCCCTTGGACTCAGGAACACACACAAGCTTTTGAAAGCCTAAAGAAAGCTTTATGTCAAGCACCCGTTTTAGCAACGCCATGTTACAAAAAACAGTTTACACTCTTTGTTACAGAACGCGAAGGTACTGCTTTGTCAGTACTCACACAGGATCAAGCAGGAGCACACAAACCATGTGCCTATTTCTCTAGTACATTAGATCCCGTAGCTCAGGCTCTGCCTGCGTGCCTGAAATCAGTAGCAGCGACAGATTTAGCAATCAGACAAAGCGATGCCATAGTGTTAGGACATCCATTGACAGTTCAAGTACCCCACGCAGTAGAGGTTCTTGTAAATAGAACGCAAACACAACACTTGACTATAGCGCGACTTACAGGATATGAACTTACATTGTTTCAGCCACATATAGAAATAAGACGCTGTAACACATTGAATCCGGCCACACTTTTGCCAGTAACCGGAACAGACTCACTAGCCCATGACTGTATTGAAGTTATTACTGTAACGACAAAACCCAGACAAGACTTGACCGATGTTCCATTGTCAGATCCAGACTTGACATTTTATGTCGATGGTTCATGCATGAGAACAAGTACAGGAGAGTTAGTAGCCGCTTATGCAGTCACAACAGATACTGAAGTCATTGAAACTAATCGTATAAATACTTTGTCAGCTCAAGCCGCAGAGCTCATCGCTCTGACGCAAGCCTGTATTCAAGCCACGAATAAAAAAGTCAACATATACACTGATTCACGTTATGCATTCGGAGTTGTACATGACTTCGGCGTGCTGTGGCGAGAGAGAGGTTATTTAACTTCCCACGGTGCCCACATTCAGCACGGACCCCTCATTCACGCATTATTAAATGCAATACATCTACCCACTGAAATATCAATTATGAAATGTAAGGCCCATACGAAGGTTACTGATATCATTTCCCAAGGCAATGATCTAGCCGACAGAACAGCTAAACTGACTGCTCAAGCTCAGACCCCCGACATGACAAAGACAATAGTCCCGACACCGACACATTGTATGACCGTTAAAGATCCTACTCTTGACGTAATTGACATACAGACACATGCTACACCAGACGAAATAAAGAAATGGACCGAGTTAGGAGGGATCCAAACGGACCAAGGATGGATGATGAAGGAAAGGTCTGTATGGTTCCTTCCTGATTCAATGGTCCAAGTCGTAATTAACACTATACATAGTCCGGCACATCTAGGAGAAAAAGCTATGCTAGACAGCATTCAACACATTTGGTTCAATAAACATTTACGAGCAGCAGCAAAACAAAAGGTCCGTACCTGTATGATCTGTTGCCAGTTCAACCCAGGAAAAAGTGTTCCCGTAGAACAGGGTGGATTTCATCCTCCTGATCACCCTTTTGAAGTCCTACAGATGGATTATATCCAGATGGAACGATGTCGAGGATTCAAATATGTTCTCGTAGTTGTCTGCGCTCTGTCCCGTTGGACAGAGGCGTACCCGGTTTCAGATTACACTGCCCCGACTACTGCCAAACAGTTGGTTCGAGAATTCTTCCCACGATACGGTTTACCACGTGTTGTCTACTCAGATAACGGCCAGCCGTTCTCATCCGAATTAATGAAACACGTTTCACTTCTGCTAGGATATCAGTGGAAATTCCACTGTGTCCGACATCCCGAGGCAGCAGGTCTCGTAGAAAGACATAATCAGACACTGAAAATCAGACTGTCCAAAATATGCAGAGAGAAAGGGGTCGACTGGATAGTAGCATTACCAGTTGCACTTTTTTACATGAGAATGGTAGCACACTCTAGAACAGGGCTATCCCCGTATGAGGTGATCTTCGGTAGACCACCGAATATGTGGGGGACGCCTATACCACGCAAAATAACTGATATTGACTGTAATATGCTGACAGATTACTTGGCTTCCTTGATGTCTGCACTACAATCTTCTCGTTCACAGGTAGCTGCAGCCTTTCCCGACAACACTGAGGTGAAACCCCATGACGTGGTTCCGGGGGATCTTGTCCTTGTGAGAAATTTCGACCGAAAGACTCAACTGGAGCCCAGGTGGAAAGCACCCAAGTTGGTCCTGTTGACCACAAGAACAGCCGTGAAGATCGAGGGCCGCAAGGGCTGGATTCATTCAAGCCACATCAAGAAATTTCATGGACTATCTTCGGATATAGACATTGTGCCCTGCACTCCCTCACAGACTGATACAAAGCTTCCTTTTGTTGAACCGAACAAATCTGAAAATTACAAACTAAAGCTTAGGCCCACCAAGTCGAGCAATTTGATTGTTTAAGTCCTCTCCAAGGTGAAGCGGTTGAATTGTCTCTGACATGTATCCCTTGGACCTGAGTAGAGAAAATACCCGAAAAATGTTGAAACGACAGGCGTATTGTAAATCACTGCGTAGCCACTGCATAGTGACATTATTAATTTTGTTTTTATTGAGTCTTTTAATAATTATTACAAGTATGTTGTTGCACATATATTACCCTATTTCTAGACATGTTTATAATGTTGCTGCTGAACATTCTTTTAGTGACTTACCTCCGCATGAATTGTCTTATAGACTTGCGCTGCGCAATAACACTTTCATTAGTATGTTACATCATTCCCATCAGACTAGTAACGCCACCAATTGTTGGGTGTGTGGCCGACTCCCTCCCTACCAGAATTATGAAGGAGTCCTGCCTTTCTTCCCACATCCATTTACACATAATGGCTCCTGTGGAGCATGGTTTAGTTTAATCGATTCCATAGACTCAGACACAGCAGTTTACCAAGACCATTGGATATGGGGAAACCTGAACCTAGTTTTACTCAAAGTCTGCTACCCTGACAAGGAGGGTCGCCCCAAAAGAACAGGAACTGATCTAGAAAATGAAGTGTATGGATTAGGTAATTTTACACCTAATCTCATGATTCTAAATGTCGTATCCGAAGTTGAGCTAGTCTTACCCACCATGTCAGTATTCCCAGCAAAAGGTGAATTATGTGTAAGAAAGGTTGGTTCCATACATATGGGCCACAGTCAATGCACTACTACCGTAGAATTCAGTGACCAAGGCAAATCTTCATTCAGAGCTTCTCGCCACTCCTACTTTATATGTGGTCAGACTGCATATATGCGTCTACCCCTAGATTGGGATGGTACCTGCTACATTGCATTCCTTTTGCCACCTGTTTTCCTAGCTCCTCCTGATTATTACAGAAATATTCATTTAGTACACAACAGAAAACGGAGAGATCTCCCCATTGTCGATTACACTGAGACGGCATGGGACAAGTATGTAGATTTTAATAAAGGCATCTTTCCCTATATAGGTACTGTTACTAATAGTAAGCTGATACGTAGATTAACTAGAACCCTTGAAGCAGTAGTGAATGAGACTATTTCCGCCTTAGGCAATTTAACGGAAGAGCAGTCTGCTATGCGGATTGTTGTGCTTCAAAATCGTCTTGTCCTTGACGTCATCCTGGCTGATAGTGGCGGAGCTTGTAGGGTCATCGGATCAAGCTGTTGCGTATTCATACCAGAAAATTCGCCATCTGTATATAAAGCCATCACTCGCCTTCATAAGATTGTAAGCCAGATACACCAGAACCCAGGCACTTGGACTTGGTCCAGTTGGTTTTGGAATGCGGTATCAGCCTGGGGATGGAGAGTTCTATCCTTCCTAGGTATTGGCCTTCTCATACTATTCAGTTGCTGTCTATGTCTACAATGTGGACCAGCGATTTGTGGTCTGTGTGCCACATCGTGTATCCCACATCAAGATTTTCATTCAAGATCCCGGAAGAAGAAAGAAGAACAAATGATGCTATATGAACAGATCAATGGATTGATGAAGATTGATATCTCTTGAAGGGCAAGTAGGGGACAAGGAGGGAATGTGGAAATATGGATTTTCCTGGTCAGTTATGTCCCCTATCTTGGACCCCAACGGTTCTATGTGCATGTCGCAAGTACATGTATGTTCCCTCCAGTTCCAGTATTGATGACGCAAACACATGCGTGTCCACCGTCAACATGTCCTCTGCCAGATCCGCCATGAATAGGCCGGATATTCCATTCTTAAATATGAAAGGCCACCGGCTTTATATGGTTCACTTATGCCACTTTTCAGTCCAGGCAAGTAGGCCCTGATTCTGTCATCAAACTCTTCTTGCCTTCTGCCTCTAAAAGCTCCAGCCCGAGCCTGCATCTGTGACCATGAACTTTGTCTCATTCTCTGCGCTGCTCACGAAGCCTGACATCAGCTTACTCTCTGCCAAGAACTGTATTTCACCTTCGAATTATCTGCTTCCCCCTCAGCCGATGCATTCCTGCCTAGTAGTTTAAGTAAACATTCTTCCAGTTACCAAGAAAAAAGACCCATCTTCTCTGTCCTCATGCAAGTAATTCATAGCCTTGTTACCATGGAATATTCCTACCCCCTCGCATTCAGTGTAGACACTTAGACGCTTGTACACGCACAGTCAGTATAGAATAGATTCTGTCCGAGAGTCCTCCTTTTTGGATAACATAGTTCTTTAAACATAGGATGTTAGATATGATTTGGGATTAGGTTGACTTGACCTCCCAGACTTCTCGTCTCCACATATAGAACTAAATGTCAAGTCCCCGTCACCCCCTAGTTACACGTCAAATTACACGTCATACTGCTGCGCGCGCATCCATGCCAAGTATTATCTTATAGATCCACCTATACATGACATCACAACCAATCATGTTCCTTTTTACTCATTATTACACCCATTTTCGGTTACGCAAACCAAACGTCAATGTCCTTATCAATTGTTACGCCTACTGTATTCACTTCATTACAATGTATGTATTATAAAAGTTACTGCTTGTCAATAAAGTATGTACTTCACTTCCTGAACCCCCGTGGTGATGGAACTTGAGGCATCCGATTATAATCGCTTATTGGAATAAAGCCCATTCCGAAACTCTAATATCACGGATTCTGCCTCTCATTTTACTGAGCTATTTTATAATGTTTCTGTACCAAATTCAGTCCCGGTAAAGGAGAAATATTTACCACATGGCGCCCGAACAGGGACACTTTCTCATCTCATGCGCCGGCGGTGTGTTGCAGGCCCGGTCTCCTGCCACAGCTGGACGGACAATAACGCGTATCAGCAGGATTTCCCTTGTTCTATTCTGTTCTAAACAAGTGCCCCGAGGAAATGTCTATGGAGAAGATTTGTTTTATTTTTTAGCAATTGTTATATTGCTTCGGGCCAGAAAGTAAAATGTTGCTCTTGTTTGGAATTTTAAGGGCTATGTGCCTATATAAAAACGATTTTCAAATTCAGACATTTTTGAATTGTGGCCACAAGCTGCCACCAGTTGCATTGGATAAATGATCCAGTGGTTACGGGTCTGTGAGGAAAGATGTGAGATGCATCTTCGACTAGGACATGAGGGTACATTGTGTACAAAGAAGCATAGCACATTTTTATAAAAAAAAAAAAAAAAAAGAGACAGGTTCGTGTGTTCGTCATTTTTTGATTATTGTTGCTGATCCTGTGTGTCAGACTTGACGCGGTCATCATTGGGATGACCCACTGCCAGATGGGGTTGTATAGGGCAGGTAAATAAGTTATTGATTATAAGCCTGACAAATTAAGCAGGCCAGAATGTTCGCATCTGAGCTGTAGGTACTGTAATTGCGCATCGCTGCTCATTTATATATGTTAGTGTAATTGTCTATGCTTTCTGTGCCTGGTATACTGATGGCTTGGCATATGTATTTTATATATGTTTTGTTTTTGTGTTGTATTGACCAGTCTGTTTAGCGTTACTAAATTACTAAATTTCACAGACGTGATATTACCTTTATCATGCTGTCAAAATAGCAGACAACACGTTATCAGTGTATGTCTAATTGGTATTGGAGATGAATAAAAGAAGGAAAAGTTATGCAAGACTAAAATATGTATCACATGACTGCCTCTCTCTTATAGACAGGCAGCCTCGGTCATATGTTTCCAGATTGGACATTAAGGAACAATTATGATCTGTGCACTTGCATCTTAACTCTTGAAGGCCTGTTTTAAATAAGGACTGCCACCACAGAGTGACAAATGAGGCCCGGTATTTAGGGTAATGAGAAAATATCTGACAGAATTTCCTTTTTAAAGTTTGCTTTAGTAAGCTCATTCTTGTGAGTGGTGGCCCCAAAAGTTGACTTGTTTTTGAATTAGGCTATTTATTGTATAGGTGGAAATTATTGCACAATGACTGATTTCTTTAGCAGATAAATTATTAATTATCAACATTAACAACTGTTCTTAAACTTGGCTTTCCGAATATTTAGGTAATTTAGCATTCCTATTAGGGCCTCCTAGCATTAATATTGACTTCAGGTTGGTGTAGGTTCATGTAATAGGGACATTTGCATATGAGATGTCATTTGGCCAGCTTATGAGCTAACACAATGAGGTTTGTACATTATTTGAAGGATTTCTCGCCATTTCAAATACACTGTGTATCTCCTATAATTTTGCTTACGCCCAGTAGCTACACACAGGGATTAATAGTGTTGACAAGACACAGGGTTTGATAGTGTTTGACAGCAGTGAAATCTGTTTCAGATTTCCTCCTGTCAAAAAGGGGGGGGAAGGAGGAGAATATTGGCTTTCTGCTGGCCCCTGAGGAGGTTCGCTTCCCGCTAGCCCCTTAAGAAATTAAGCCCCTTAGAAATTAGCCCCCTTAGAAATTAAGCCGAGGAAATAGGTATGGTGCTTTCCCCTTTTTCTCATGTTTTATTGTGATCTTTCAGGGGAATTAGTTGTGGGCACCGGAACGTATTCAATTGATTTCTGGTTTTTCACAGCCCAAGACACAAAAAGACTAAAGTCCTCAAGAACACACTGTGGCATTTGAAGAATTAAAGAGAGTTTTATGCCAAGCACCAGTTTTAGCAAACCCTGATTACAACAAATCGTTTATGTTTTTTGTGACAGAGCGGGATGGAACAGCACTATCTGTCCTAACACAAGATCATGCAGGAAAACACGAGCCCTGTGCTTATTTTTCTAGTACATTAGACCCAGTAGCACAGGCTTTGCCTGCGTGCCTAAAGTCAGTTGCAGCAACGGCCTTAGCCATAAGACAAAGTGACTTGATAGTGCTGGGCCACCCTCTGACAGTACAAGTACCACACGCAGTAGAGGTTCTCTTGAACCGGACACAAACACGACACCTGACTGTAGCTAGACTGACAGGCTATGAGCCAACGTTATTTCAACCACACATAGAGATCAGACGATGCAACATACTGAATCCTGCTACCCTTTTGCCCTCCAGTACAGAAAGCGTTTCACCACACAACTGTGTTGAAGTAATACATACCGTGACTAAACCAAGACAAGACTTGACAGATGTTGCACTCCCAGACCCCGACCTAACACTATATGTTGACGGCTCATGCATGAGGACAGGGGCGGGAGAATTAGTGGCAGCATATGCAGTGACTGCTGATACTGTAATAATAGAGACTAAAAGAATAGACATATTGTCAGCACAAGCAGCAGAGCTCATCGCCCTGACACAAGCGTGCATAAGAGCTAAGCACCTGAGAGTAAACATTTACACCGATTCTCTGGCGAGAAAGAGGTTTCTTGACCTCCCATGGGGCCAAGATACAGCATGGCCCCCATATTCAAGCCCTACTGGAAGCAATACATTTACCAACAGCCATAGCTATCCTAAAATGTAAAGCACATACTAGAGCCACAGATACCATTTTCCCAAGGCAATGATCTGGCAGACCGAACAGCTAAACAGACAGCTCAGACCCCACTAGACATGACAAAGTTACAGGTTCAATAAGTGTCCAAAGCCATGACAGTTAGGGATCCTTCCAGGGATGTACAAGACATTCAGACACATGCTACTGTAAACGAATTAAAGAAATGATCGGAACAAGGAGGGGTACTGACTGATCAAGGTTGGATGACAAAGGGCAAATCCACATGGTTTCTTTCTGATTCAAGGGTACAAGTGATTATAAATACCACACATAGTCCTGCACACTTAGGAGAGAAAGCAATGATAGATAGCTTACAGAATATATGGTTCAACAAGCACCTGCGTGCAGCAGCGAAACAAAAGGTCAGAACATGTATGATCTGTTGCCAATTCAATCCAGGTAAAGGCATTCCGATGGAACAAGGTGGATTCCATCCACCTGACCACCCTTTTGAAGTGCTCCAAATGGATTACATCCAAATAAACAGATGTAGAGGTTACAAATATGTCCTGGTACTAATGAAGCAGGTGTCCCTTCTGTTAGGGTATACCTGGAAATTCCATTGTGTGCGACATCCTGAAGCAGCAGGCCTTGTAGAAAGACATAATCAGACATTAAAATTTTGCGCAGACAAAGGTATAGACTGGATGGTAGCCCTGCCGGTTGCCCTCTTTTACATGCGAATGGTAGCTCATTCTAGAACAGGCTTATCTCCCTATGAAGTGGTCTTTGGTAGACCACCAAATATGTGGGGCACTCCAATGCCTAAAAGATTACTTATGTTGACAGTAACATGCTGACAGATTACCTGGCTTCCTTGATGTCTGCACTACTCTCTTGTTGTTCGCAGGTTGCTGCCGCCTTGCCTGACAACACCCAGGTCAAAGAATACTCCATCGCTCCTGGATGGAAGGCGCCAAAGTCAGTGCTCTGGACCACGGGGACGGCCGTTAAAGTCAAAAGGCGGAAAGGATGATTGCACCTTCACCACTCTTTTACAAAGGAAAAAAAACTTTGAACTTGGATTTTGGATTTTGAACAACATTTTCTAGAGGAGAATGCCCAGAAGTTTCCACAAAGCTAAATTGTGATCCAAGAAGTCAGAACCCGTTTGATCAATTAAGTCCACTAGGTGGTGAAGCGGTTGAACATGTATTCTGGCTCGCATAAGATCTTGGACAATAACATAAAGCAAAAATAAGAGAGCTAGATAAGAAGCAAATAGATGTATAGTGACTGTAATTTTTCAATCTCTTATGTACATCACGATAATATGTATCAGCTTAATACTACATGCTATTTTTCCTCCTATTGCCTCACTTTTACACTCCTCCACTAATGATACCATAAAGCACACATTTAGTGATCTGCCATCCTATGAGCTATCATATCGACTTGCCTTACGCAACAATACCTTTATTCAGATGCTGCACCATTCACATCAGACTAGCAATGCTACAGACTGCTGGGTCTGTGGCCGACTCCCCCCCTATCAGAACTATAAGGGAGATTTTGCCCCTTTTTCTCTATCCGTTCACACACAATGGCTCCTGTGGAGCATGGTTTAGTTTGATTAATTCCCTAGATTCGAATTCCGCAGTTTATCAAGACAACTGGGTATGGGGAAACCTGAATTTAGTTTTTGCTTAAAGTCTGCTACCCTAACAAGGAGGGACTTCCCAAAAGAACAGGAACTGATCTAAGAAATGAAGTATATGGATTAGGTAATTTTACACTTAACCTCATGATCCTGAACGTTGAATCTGAAGCTACACCAATCTTGCCCGCCATGTCCGTATTCCCAGTAAAAGGGGAATTATGTATAAGAAAGAATGGCTCCATACACATGGGCCATAGTAAATGCACCACTGTAATAAAATTCAGTGATCAAGGCAAATCTACATTTAGAGCTTCTCGTCATTCCTACTTTATATGTGGCCAGACCGCATATATACGCCTACCTCTAGATTGGGACGGTACCTGTTACATAGCATTCCTCCTACCACCTGTTTTCCTAGCTCCTCCTGATTCTCATAGAAATACTCATTTAGTACACAATAGACAGAAGAGAGATCTCCCAATTGTCGATTACACTGAAACAGCATGGGAAAAATACACAGATTTCAATAAAGGTTTCTTTCCCTATATAGGTACAGTTACCAATAGTAAGCTGATACGTAGATTAACCAGAACCCTTGAAGCAGTAGTGAACGAAACTATTTCCGCCTTAGGCAATTTAACAGAAGAGCAGTCTGCTATGCGGATTGTTGTGCTTCAAAATAGTCTTGTCCTTGACGTTATCCTGGCCGATAGGGGCGGAGCTTGTAGGGTCATCAAATCAAGCTGTTGCATTTTTCATACCAGAAAATTCGCCATCTGTATATAAAGCCATAACTCGCCTTCATAAGATTGTAAACCAGATACACCAGAACCCAGGCACTTGGACTTGGTCCAGTTGGTTTTGGAGTGTGATATCAGCCTGGGGATGGAGAGTTTTATCCTTCCTAGGTATTGGCCTTCTCATACTATTCAGTTGCTGTCTATGTCTACAATGTGGACCAGCGATCTGTGGTCTGTGTGCCACATCGTGTATTCCACCACCAAGATTTCATTCAAGATCACGGAAGAAGAAGAAAGAACAAATGATGCTATATGAACAGATCAATGGATTGATGAAGATTGATATCTCTTGAAGGGCAAGTAGGGGACAAGGAGGGAATGTGGAAATGTGGATTTTCCTGGTCAGTTATGTCCCCTATCTTGGACCCTAACGGTTCTATGTGCATGTCACAAGTACATGTATGTTCCCTCCAGTTCCAGTTTTGATGACGCAAACACATGTGCGTCCACCGTCAACATGTCCTCTGTCAGATCCGCCATGAATGGGCTGGATATTCGCTTCCTAAGTATGAAAGGCCACCGACTTTATATGGCTCAGTTACTCCATTTTTACAGTTCAGGCGAGTAGGCCCGATTCTGTCCTCAAGCCTTTCCCTGCTCTCTGCCTCTGACAGCTTCAACTTGAGCTCGCATCTGTATCCATGAACTTTGTCCTACTCCCTGTGCGGCTAACGGTGCCTGCCTCGGCCAGTTTTACTCTCTGCCAAGAACTGTATTTCACCTTCGAATTATCTGCTTCCCCCTCAGCCGATGCATTCCTGCCTAGTAGTTTAAGTAAACATTCTTCCAGTTACCAAGAAAAAAGACCCATCTTCTCTGTCCTCATGCAAGTAATTCATAGCCTTGTTACCATGGAATATTCCTACCCCCTCGCATTTAGTGTAGACACTTAGACGCTTGTACACGCACAGTCAGTATAGAATAGATTCTGTCCGAGAGTCCTCCTTTTTGGATAACATAGTTCTTTAAACATAGGATGTTAGATATGATTTGGGATTAGGTTGACTTGACCTCCCAGACTTCTCGTCTCCACATATAGAACTAAATGTCAAGTCCCCGTCACCCCCTAGTTACACGTCAAATTACACGTCATACTGCTGCGCGCGCATCCATGCCAAGTATTATCTTATAGATCCACCTATACATGACATCACAACCAATCATGTTCCTTTTTACTCATTATTACACCCATTTTCGGTTACGCAAACCAAACGTCAATGTCCTAATCAATTGTTACGCCTACTGTATTCACTTCATTACAATGTATGTATTATAAAAGTTACTGCTTGTCAATAAAGTATGTACTTCACTTCCTGAACCCCCGTGGTGATGGAACTTGAGGCATCCGATTATAATCGCTTATTGGAATAAAGCCCATTCCGAAACTCTAATATCACGGATTCTGCCTCTCATTTTACTGAGCTATTTTATAATGTTTCTGTACCAAATTCAGTCCCGGTAAAGGAGAAATATTTACCACACAGGGAAGGCATGGCTTGGCAGTTCGGGCTGGACTGTTCCCATGAGGCACAGGGTCAGACTGATTTGCATATGGCCATGTCTGAACTGGGGTGGCAGAGTGGGCTAAAGAATGGTGATGGATCAAACCCAGATCTGTTGACTGGGTGTGAGTGTTTGATTGGTTCTGATGCTCCGTCCATCACCACCCCCTTTTGTACTGCTTTGTTCGCCATAAGTTGGCAGGGTATGCTCAGACGTGAGTCCCTTGCTCACTTTGCCACTGGATTCAAGCAAGCCTGGCTGAAGACGGCTGAAATGCCAGAAACCGGTCCTAGGAAGCTTGTTTCTGGTCCAGGGAAGGCATGGCTTGGCAGTTCGGGCTGGACTGTTCCCATGAGGCACAGGGTCAGACTGATTTGCATATGGCCATGTCTGAACTGGGGTGGCAGAGTGGGCTAAAGAATGGTGATGGATCAAACCCAGATCTGTTGACTGGGTGTGAGTGTTTGATTGGTTCTGATGCTCCGTCCATCACCACCCCCTTTTGTACTGCTTTGTTCGCCATAAGTTGGCAGGGTATGCTCAGACGTGAGTCCCTTGCTCACTTTGCCACTGGATTCAAGCAAGCCTGGCTGAAGACGGCTGAAATGCCAGAAACCGGTCCTAGGATGCTTGTTTCTGGTCCAGGGAAGGCATGGCTTGGCAGTTCGGGCTGGACTGTTCCCATGAGGCACAGGGTCAGACTGATTTGCATATGGCCATGTCTGAACTGGGGTGGAAGAGTGGGCTAAAGAATGGTGATGGATCAAACCCAGATCTGTTGACTGGGTGTGAGTGTTTGATTGGTTCTGATGCTCCGTCCATCACCACCCCCTTTTGTACTGCTTTGTTCGCCATAAGTTGGCAGGGTATGCTCAGACGTGAGTCCCTTGCTCACTTTGCCACTGGATTCAAGCAAGCCTGGCTGAAGACGGCTGAAATGCCAGAAACCGGTCCTAGGAAGCTTGTTTCTGGTCCAGGGAAGGCATGGCTTGGCAGTTCGGGCTGGACTGTTCCCATGAGGCACAGGGTCAGACTAATTTGCATATGGCCATGTCTGAACTGGGGTGGCAGAGTGGGCTAAAGAATGGTGATGGATCAAACCCAGATCTGTTGACTGGGTGTGAGTGTTTGATTGGTTCTGATGCTCCGTCCATCACCACCCCCTTTTGTACTGCTTTGTTCGCCATAAGTTGGCAGGGTATGCTCAGACGTGAGTCCCTTGCTCACTTTGCCACTGGATTCAGGCAAGCCTGGCTGAAGACGGCTGAAATGCCAGAAACCGGTCCTAGGAAGCTTGTTTCTGGTCCAGGGAAGGCATGGCTTGGCAGTTCGGGCTGGACTGTTCCCATGAGGCACAGGGTCAGACTGATTTGCATATGGCCATGTCTGAACTGGGGTGGCAGAGTGGGCTAAAGAATGGTGATGGATCAAACCCAGATCTGTTGACTGGGTGTGAGTGTTTGATTGGTTCTGATGCTCCGTCCATCACCACCCCCTTTTGTACTGCTTTGTTCGCCATAAGTTGGCAGGGTATGCTCAGACGTGAGTCCCTTGCTCACTTTGCCACTGGATTCAAGCAAGCCTGGCTGAAGACGGCTGAAATGCCAGAAACCGGTCCTAGGAAGCTTGTTTCTGGTCCAGGGAAGGCATGGCTTGGCAGTTCGGGCTGGACTGTTCCCATGAGGCACAGGGTCAGACTAATTTGCATATGGCCATGTCTGAACTGGGGTGGCAGAGTGGGCTAAAGAATGGTGATGGATCAAACCCAGATCTGTTGACTGGGTGTGAGTGTTTGATTGGTTCTGATGCTCCGTCCATCACCACCCCCTTTTGTACTGCTTTGTTCGCCATAAGTTGGCAGGGTATGCTCAGACGTGAGTCCCTTGCTCACTTTGCCACTGGATTCAGGCAAGCCTGGCTGAAGACGGCTGAAATGCCAGAAACCGGTCCTAGGAAGCTTGTTTCTGGTCCAGGGAAGGCATGGCTTGGCAGTTCGGGCTGGACTGTTCCCATGAGGCACAGGGTCAGACTGATTTGCATATGGCCATGTCTGAACTGGGGTGGCAGAGTGGGCTAAAGAATGGTGATGGATCAAACTCAGATCTGTTGACTGGGTGTGAGTGTTTGATTGGTTCTGATGCTCCGTCCATCACCACCCCCTTTTGTACTGCTTTGTTCGCCATAAGTTGGCAGGGTATGCTCAGACGTGAGTCCCTTGCTCACTTTGCCACTGGATTCAAGCAAGCCTGGCTGAAGACGGCTGAAATGCCAGAAACCGGTCCTAGGAAGCTTGTTTCTGGTCCAGGGAAGGCATGGCTTGGCAGTTCGGGCTGGACTGTTCCCATGAGGCACAGGGTCAGACTGATTTGCATATGGCCATGTCTGAACTGGGGTGGCAGAGTGGGCTAAAGAATGGTGATGGATCAAACCCAGATCTGTTGACTGGGTGTGAGTGTTTGATTGGTTCTGATGCTCCGTCCATCACCACCCCCTTTTGTACTGCTTTGTTCGCCATAAGTTGGCAGGGTATGCTCAGACGTGAGTCCCTTGCTCACTTTGCCACTGGATTCAAGCAAGCCTGGCTGAAGACGGCTGAAATGCCAGAAACCGGTCCTAGGAAGCTTGTTTCTGGTCCAGGGAAGGCATGGCTTGGCAGTTCGGGCTGGACTGTTCCCATGAGGCACAGGGTCAGACTGATTTGCATATGGCCATGTCTGAACTGGGGTGGCAGAGTGGGCTAAAGAATGGTGATGGATCAAACCCAGATCTGTTGACTGGGTGTGAGTGTTTGATTGGTTCTGATGCTCCGTCCATCACCACCCCCTTTTGTACTGCTCCTGTGTCTTAGGCAATCCAGAGGATCTTGTCTAGATCACCTATTATAATCTATTTAGGAAACAGACCATACTAAAAAAAATCCAGGTCACACAAAGAAGAGCCTCTAGATTGCCAATCTATACTTCAGATTAAGTCATGCTTCCCCTGTCCTTGGGTCCTTTCGATGGCTTACTGTTCATGAAAGGGTGTTGTATAAGAACCTATGAATTGTGAATAGGCCCCTCTATGATACATAGGCGCTCTATGGTCAAGACTCTTACATTTGCATAGGTATCTCCTTTGATATCAGCCCAGCAAATTTCTGTGCTGGACATCAGCCATATCTTTAGAATTCCTTTTCTGCTGAATTGAAGTCTATTCCCTGTTGACACTCTTTCACAAGAAGTTGAAGAATGTTCTTTAAACAATCCCAGGGTTAGCTTTGTCTGAAGACTGTTTGTTATCTGTCTATTTGTTTTCCAGCACCAACAGATCCTACAATTGCTTTGTTCACTCAGGAAAAACACATTAACATAAAAACAGAGGATGCAGGGTATAGAGCTCTGTCAGCTTCCCACGAAATACGAACGGATAAAGTGAGAAACCCCAATATGTGCAAGCTAAGCACAGCTAAGAAATATAGGGGTATATGTACAATAAAATGTCGGAGTATGGTGTTACACCGAAATTGGTAATGCCGCGCTCCCACATTTTTTAAATGCAGGGATGCTCTGTATTCACAAAAATACAGCGCATCCCTGCGTTTCCCCTAGTGCTGGCGCTAAAAAAGCTGCCTAGCGCCTGCGCATGCACCCATGTGCCATGTTGCAAGGGTGCTGGCACTGCAGGGGCGATTGTTTATATGCAGGAAGGGACACCTTCTGCACTTAAACAATCTTTAAAGGCAATTTGCTGGTATAGAAAGAGCAAAATAAGAGGAGAAATTTATAATTTCTCCTCGTATTGCCATCCTAAAACCAGGTTTTACCTGGCCTTCGTTTTTGGCACTGCCCCATCCTTGTAAATGTGGGCCAGTGTCAAAAAGCAATGGGTGTTGCAGCGTAACATCCATTGCACACCCCTTTCACGCTAAGTGAAGCATGTAAAGGGGCCATATTTACAAGGCAGCGCTAAGCCACGTTAAGTGGCTTAATGCCGCTTTATGAATAAGGAGAAGGGGATATCGCCACCAGAACGTCATTAAAAGTGATGTTCTGGTGGTGATATCCCCTTGAAAATATGCCCCGTAGTTATTAAATCTGAACCTTATAACTGGACACAAAACACACATGTGTAAACACACATATACAAAACACAGTCTCAGTTGTGTGACTCAACCCTCCTCTTACATATGCCTATTTGGTGCCAAGGCAATTCGTAAGTGCCAGAGATTGTCATCAGCCTTGATTCAATAAGCCTGTGTCTTAATTCCCTGAGGTGGGATGCTTTCCGAGAAACAAGGAGCAGGATACTGAAAAGGCAAGGAAAAGTGAATTACAAAGAATTTGTCCACCATTGTCATGATAAATCAATAGCCTGGACAGAAAGGGCGTGAGAGGTGTTGCCAACAGAGATCTAAAAGTCAAGATGTAAGGAAAAATCATAGGTCCCTTGGTTTCTGTGTTTTTGGGGGTTGTTATGGAGGACAGAGGGCAACTTTTTGTCCATGTATATATAAGATGGGATTCCAGCTCTCTGCTGTGGGGTTGACCAGTCTGCGGTGGGTGTTGTATCACCAGAGATGATGTTAGGCATCCCCCTGCAGCATCACAGTAACACTGGATTCTGAGTGGTAAATCCTGTGATAAATACACAATGTAGGAGGTGAAGTAATAATGGCGCTCACAGGAGAAGAGACTAACGGAAGATATCAATGCTCAGGGAGAGTTGAAGAAGTGGAAAGGTTGGCTTCAAAGCGCTTTCAGACCCTCCCTGCAGTCAGCATTCACAGATAAGAAGTTGGAGGGGGAAAAGCAAAACTGCTAAAAAAAGAAGAGAAGGAGTTGGAGGAAAGTTGGGAGAGTGAAGAGCTATGGGAGAGGGGAGGGTTTCAAGGTGCTGATAAGGATTGCAGAAGTCAAAAGTAAAATATATGGATCCCAAAAGAAGAAATGGATGTAGGACTGGTAATGACTGTGCTCTCTGCAACCCGAGATCAGTATCAACTTTAATTTGCCTCAACTTTTATTAATATTATTTACTGATTAGCTCCATCAACATAAAATATAACATCCTTACAATTGCTATAATAACACAATTATACACAAATGAAACAACTCAAAATTCCTTCAGAAACTATGATCGCTAAAGCGGCGATAATGGGCATGATAATATGCCCTTGAGAATTCCCATAGAAACTTATTTTAACGATAATTTTAACGCCGTGCTTGATAATATGCCCCCAACTTTCCAAATCTACTTACTGCAGAGGACGGACCCTGATCATATACTTAATTGTTAATCTCATAGTACCTTATCAAAATACAGTTTGCACCTTTCCTTTGGTTACTCAAGCACACAGGCTTATACTGTTTTTCTTAACAATCCAGGTGTCTGTGACCTGGTTAGCAGTGATAATGGACATCAAATTATGATAAAGGAGCAAAAGTGATCTACCAGCTCTTAAAAAATATCATATGTCCATTCGGTTGGCCCAAAAATCATTCATTGCCATGTCCATTTCAGAAGCTGTGAACCGTCCCCATGAATTGTTCAAAGTAGTCAACTCTTTTCTTTCTCCTGGGGCTACTAAAACCATCCTTACCCCTTCTTTGGAACTTTGCAAGAGCCTCTCTGACTTCTTTTAGGAAAATTCAAGACATTTACGAACAATTTCTGGGAAAGAATATCAATACTCAAGCATCACCTGAAACTTTTTTCGGACCGCTATTGTCTAGCTTTACTTCTATTTCACTTGAGGAATCTGCAATTGTGCTTGTAAAGTGCAAGTCAAGCTCCCCTCTTGACCCCTGGCCCCCTGTCATCCTTAATCTTGCCGCACCTGTGGTGAACGTATGGTTGAAAAGCTGCTTAATGAATCTTCAGACCAGGCGCTGGTTCCCTCCAGCTCAAAACAAGCTCTTCTTCTCTCCTTACTGAAGAAGCCTTCTGCGCCGCCAAGATATTTGGCAACTTTAGACTTCTTTCTCTCCTGCCGGTTTCCGCTAAACTTCTTGAGAAGAATATAAACAGGCAGCTATCAAACTTTCTGGAATCAAACCACTTGCTACATGACTCTCAATCAGGGTTCCGGGCTGGATATAACATCTCAACGGCCCTACTTACTGAACTCCTGACTCTGCTTTGGGCACCACACCAGAAACGTGTAATTTTTATCAGGATACAGAGGGGAACTCTGGGTGGTAGAAAATTTGTGCCAGCACACTGACCCCACACAGAGATGTGAGGAAATGTGATATTTTTTAAGATGAATTTGAGGTCTGCAGGGGATTCTGGGTAAGAAAACTTTGGGGGATCCACACAGGTCACACCTCCTTGGACTACCCCGGGTGTCTAGTTTTCAGAAATGTCTGAATTTGGGAGGTTCACTTAGCTGGCCGCCATGTCCAGGAGCAAAAACCCAGGTACCCCCCTATCTATTACAGAACAACCTGTTTTTGCAATGGGGCTCCTGAATTTTGATCCCAGACTCGGCGGCCATCTAGAGAAATATACCAAACCCAGACAATTCCAAAAACTAGATACCCAGGGGAGTCCAGGGAGGTGTGGTTTGCATGGATCTCCTAGCGTTTTCTTACCCAGAATCCCATGCAAACCTCATGTTTTGCTACAAAAAATATTATTTTCTTATGTAAAGTCCAACACCTTCCCGACTGTTGCGTAGACTTGAGTTGGAATAGTAAATTAAACTATTCCATAATCCAGCACCCCCCAAAAGCAAGTCGTTATAATGAATTGAGTGCTGAACGAATTTGTGCAAAAGATGCGCTTGTTCTAATGACGGTGCTCCGAAGGCATGCATGCTAAGTGCATGCTGACTACCGTCATACCTTCATTGTGGAGACATCACAATTATCTATCACAAAACAACCTGGTTTTGCAAGGCGGGGCACCTGTGTTTTTGGTCAGCAGTAGTAAAGTGCTCAGAATTCTAAAGCCAAAAAAGAATCAGCAAAAACAGGAGGTAACAGCAAAAAAGTCAGCGGAAAGACTACCCTAAAGATGACTGGTTCAACAAGTGCCTAAAAGTACAAAGCACCAACTGTAGTTATCTAGTTGAGCTGGACAAGAACAAAGTCACAAGTTCAGGCTGACCACGATGGATCGCGGACTGGATACAGGTACTATGGGGCATATCAACAAGGGCTTTATCTCTGCTTTTTTGGCTTTAAAAGCCAAAAAAGCAGAGATAAAACTAGCACCCTATCAACAACAGGGTGCTAACATGCAAATTTGCATGTTGACACCCTTTTACTCTTCGCTTCCCCTTGCATCTCTAATGAGATGCAAAGGGGGCGTTCCAGAGTAAAATAATAGGAGAAATGTCGCTAAGCGACATTTCTCCTATTATCAAGAATATCGCTAACCCTGTTAGAGACAAAAAAAGCAGCGCTAACCGCGGTTAACACTGCTTTTTTACGTCTGGTATTTTTCTCACTTAGCCATGATATCCTATGGAAGGAGGATATCATGGCTAAGTTTGCCTGTCCCTATCAACAAGCTAACGTGAGATTATCGCTGGGTTTCCAGCGATAATCTCACGTTAGCCACTTAGCGTGAGGATTTTTATCGCTATTGAGATAAGCGTTGCTAATAGCACGCTATCTCAGCGATAAAAATCAACGCTAGCCGGCGATAATTATCCTGGCGCTAAGTGCGCTTAGCGATAATTATCGCCGGTTATTGTTGATATGCCCCTAAGTTGGGCCGGCTGAATAAAGTACCTTAAATCCTAGTTGCGGAGCATTGTGAGGATGTTGAGGATTACGTTGCACAGCAGCAGGTCTGATGAAAGTTAAAAGTACATGACCAACTTTACACTGCTCCTGCCCTATGGGCTATTTAGAGCCTACTCCAAGGGAGACTTTTGTCCTTGAAAAAAAGAAAGGCTTAGACATGGCAAAGGGTTTATTTTGCCAGGTCGGAAAGGAACACACAGGCTGAAGTGGCAGGCCTGAGACTGGATCAAAGGCTACTTAAGTGAGTAGCACCATTAGTGATGCGGGAACACTAGTAACATTTAATTTACAGACCCTGGGTACAAGTAGTACTACTTTTCTAGGGATTTACAAGTAAATTAAAGGAGCCAATTGGATGTAAGCCAATGTTACCATGTTTAAAGGACAAAGCACAAGCATTTTAGCATCGGTTAGCCGTGGTAAAGCTTGCATAGTCCTAAAAGCCAACCGAAATGGGGTTAGAAAACAGGAGGATGAAAGCAAAATCTTTGGTGGAGGGTGAAGTCCAACAGTAGGTACTCTACAATAATACCAAGGATCATCACAAAATGTAAAAAAATGGGCCCCTTTATCAGAGGAGACTATTATTGAAGGGACTGGTTCCAAATATTCCTACAAAATGATAAGGTTTAGCAACAATATACCAGGAATGTGTATCACCCTGCCAAGAATGCCCACAATATGTCACAAATTACTATTATCCGTTCGAGTTTATGGCAGTCATGGGCATCCAGACATCATGCCATTATGCCAAGGCACAATATGACATGAATGTGGACCATCATGCCAAGGATCCCTACAGTATGCCAGGAATTACTTGTAATATTCCAGAGGTTTGCCTCATCATGCAAGTGATGTCCGCATAGGCAACGGCAAATGATTCCAGGGGTGGACTAGGATGCCAGGGGCCAGGAGTCCAGTAAGGAAGGGCACTCCCAGCCTGACAGTCATCACATATGCCAAGTATACTCCCACATTTACAAACACACACTAGCAGACCCACAGAAATATACACCCACGCGCACATACACATGTGTATACACACACAGACAAGTGCATACCCCATAAATCAAGGTTTCTTTTACTTATATGTCTAATCTGACTCTAGAGGACTCCAGTTCTGGCTCCTGAACCTGGTTCATTCCATAAAGATTTGCTACTGCTCCACTATAGCAGACTCAGCGTGCAAACACACTGTGTGGTTGTCAGCTAAGGCCTGCAATATGACATATGGCTGTTCACATTTCTTGATGGTGTTGCAGATTCTGGGCTGTCAATCATTGTGTGAGTGTGAGGAACTGCCATTGATTGTCTGGCCTTTGGGACCTGAAGGGACATTATTCTGCTAGAGAGCTGAATTCAGTGATGTCTGCTCTCGGTCTCTAATAGAGCTCTTGTGCATCCAGCCCTCAGCAAACAGAAACTGTGGATGTGTGATAGGTCACAAGGTCCATCACTCTTGGGAAAGTTGATTTGCATCCCCGACAATCTGAAGATTTGGAGATGGGTAATTTCACCATACAACTCAAGACCCTGAGAATTACAGGTAGCATTTCTTCTGGGTCTACACTCCAAAGTCCTGATCACTAAGCCACCACAGATTAGCATTGGCACTTAAAACATGAGGTGCTGTACATTAGGCAATGTTTTTGTGGCATTTAGTTGACATTACATTACACAAAATAAAATGAGATATGAAGAACACTGTTAACAACTGTTAGGGCAATACAGTTGTTTTTTCTTTGTTGCAGCTCTGGACATCCAGTGATGTATCCAGAATCAGTTATTTTCGGATGGCAACTAAACCATTAGAATTTCAATGGTTTTCTAATTTTACACTATTATATCATTGGATTAGCCGGGAGTCATATGGAAGCAGAAACTAAGGGGATCTGTGAATCTGGGTGATGGGCATTGTGTTGATGGACTAGAAAAGAGTGACTCCATATGTGGTTCCGACAAAATGGCACAGAGGTGCTAGTTTCCAAAGGAAGGTTTCACTATCCTCCCAAAAAACATTCTGAAGACCTCACTAAGCCCTCAATGTACTCTTTGCTTCCCCAGTAGCCGGAGAAAAGTCTTAGGGCCGGGTAGGGGTTGCATGAACCCCCTTCCTTCTTCAGGATGAAGCACAGTTTAGCCACTGTGATCTGTGACCACAGTAACGTCTGAAGCTGTATCCCCAGAGTACCCATTCAGAGGTTAGTACCATAGTTGAAATGTCAATTTAGTGTCCTGATCAGAGCTTTCTGCTGCTTCGTTTGGAGTGAAGACAGGAGAAGAAGAGGAATGGGGTCATGAGATATTTTCCTGTTTCTTTGCTTTTAGTGATTGGATCAGATATTATATATATATATTTATATATATATTCACTGAAAAAACCATAGGTTTCAGGCCTGATATAGTTAGGAATTAGCATTTAAAAAACCTTACAAATTCACTGAAAAAACAATAGGTTTTAGGGGTGTTATAGTTAGCTGGACATTTCACTCGGACAAAACCATTGAAATTCCTCCGATATAGTTAGTTGTACTAACTACATCTCGCGCATCCGCAATCCACTGCTGATGATGTCGCATATTACATCATTCATGACATGGTCAGTGACATCACTGATGACATCTCAAATGACATCACTGATGACATCACTGATGACATCATCCAGTGAATGTGGTTTGGTTTGTTATTTAAATATGTATTATATATATATAGCAATTTGCACTGAAGAATGAGTGGATATATAAATATAAATATCTGGATGGAGGATTTAGTAGCAGTGTGATTGACTGTTTACTTCACTAATTTATAGTGTCTCACTAAATATATTGGATAGTGACTAAACTGTGTGAATATCTGTATCGCTTTGTCAGTTGTTGTGTAAACTGCTGCACCAGTTGGTTACTAGCTACTTGAAAGTCTATATTATTTATTGATTAGTTAACTGAGTATTTGTATGGGAGAGTGAATGTGTGTGTGGTTCGGTGGGGGGTGTGTGACTGCCCAAAGATGTGTGAATAGTTGATTCAGTAGGTATATGAAGTTAAAACTACATGTTATAACAGTTGTTTGGGTGAGTGAATATCTTTATGGGTGTGGCGATGAGCCAATATATGTCTCAATGGTACATGTCCAACAAACTAGGAAAATAAAAGCCAGTGTATGTGTCAGTTGTTGTATATAAATAAGTATACATAAGACTCAGTGATTGTATGAGTGACTGTATGGATAACTGTATACTTGTAATAGTGTTTTTATAACACACTAAGTATGAGTTATTATCTATATGAATAGATGAAGTGGTGTTTTTATAAGTGTATAGCTAAGTAAAAGTAAGTATGATCTATTGTTTGCATAATTAAGTAGGATGACTTCATTAGTGATTATGATGTGTGCTGGTGTGTAATGTCGATATAGGTGTATAAGTATATTTGATAGTGTTCTATTGATCATTGACAGCATGTATGAGTGAATCTATAGGTAAGTGATTAGATGTGTGTATAGATCTAGGAATCACTGAGTGGGTGTTTAGAAACTTGTATTGGTGTGTCAATGGTTTTAAATCTGGCACTCACTATTTTACAGTGAGTGATGAAAGGTTATACTAGTGTATGATGAGGTACATCTGATTGTCACGTGGATGATGTCATCAGTGATGTCATCAGTGATGTCATTTGAGATGTCATCAGTGATGTCACTGACCATGTCATGAATGATGTAATATGTGACATCATCAGCAGTGGATTGGGGCGCGCGAGATGTAGTTAGTACAACTAACTATATCGGAGGAATTTCAATGGTTTTGTCCGAGTGAAATGTCCAGCTAACTATAACACCCCTAAAACCTATTGTTTTTTCAGTGAATTTCTAAGGTTTTTTAAATGCTAACTCCTAACTATATCAGGCCTGAAACCTATGGTTTTTTCAGTGAATTTCAAAGGTTTTTTAAATGCTAATTCCTAACTATATCAGGCCTGAAACCTATGGTTTTTTCAGTGAATTTTTAATTAATGTATTAATTGCTATACTATGCGTCAGGGAGCTGCGTTGCAGAGCGTGTTCAGAGGTCACGCCCCTTTTTACAACACTCTGCAACGCAGCTCCGTGGCGCTTCCTGGAGGTACCTGGTGGGCTAGTTGGCCCCTAGGGAACCTCTGGATTGAAGAGGAATTAATTCCCCAACTTAAAATGCGCAACAGGGCGTGTTTGCACACATATCACCTCAGGCCCCGCCCCCTACCTTCACCACTGTGCAAACGCGCCCCGTGGCGTGTTTTAAGTTTGGGGATTCAGTCCCCTTGAATCCTGAGGTCCCCTGGCGGCCAACTTGCCCACCAGGTACCTCCAGTATGCGCCAGGGAGCTGCGTTGCAGAGAAATGTTTAGAGGCCACGCCCCTTTTTACAACACTCTGCAACGCAGCTCCGTGGCACTTACTGGAGGTACCTGGTGGGCTAGTTGGCCCCTAGGGGACCTCTCGATTGAAGAGGAATGAATACCCCAACTTAAAACGCGCCACAGGGCGTGTTTGCACAGTATCACCTCAGGCCCTGCCCCCTACCTTCACCACTGTGCAAACGTGCCCCGTGGCGCGTTTTAAGTTGGGGGATTAAGTCCCCTTGAATCCTGAGGTCCCCTAGCAGCCAACTAGGCCACCAGGTACCTCCAGTAAGCGCCACGGAGCTGCGTTGCAGAGAAGTGTAAAGAGGGGTGTGGCCTCATTACACCTCTCTGCAACGCAGCCCCCTGGCACATACTGGAGGTTCCTGGTGGGCTAGTTGGCCCCCAGGGACCCCCAGTATTCAAGGCGAATTAGTTCCCCCTCTGCAAATGCGCCAGGGGGCGCGTTTGCAGAGTGGTGTAAGGAGGGGGTGTGGCCTCCGGCCCGATCCCGGTCTTTTTTTTTTTTAGAAGGGGGGCTGTGTAGCCCCCCTTCTTTTTCCATTTTTTGGGCCCTGGGGATCCCATCCCCCAGGGCCTGCCCCCAATTTTTGTTTATACAAAAAGAAAATCGGGAAGGGGGCCGCGTGGCCCCCCTCCCGAGGCCATAATTTGCCCCAGGGACCCCAACCCCAGGGGCATGGCCCTTTTTTTAAAAAAAATTATATTTCTGCGTAGTCTCCTCTGGCCACTTTAAGGCCCTGGGGACCCCATCCCCCGGGGCCGGCCATTGTTTTTTTGGGGGGGGGTTTAATTGGGGAGGGGGCTGCGTGGCCCCCCCTCCCAGGCCACTTATGGCCCCGGGGACCCCATCCCCCGGGGCCTGGCCTCTGTTGGGGGCCGTGGGGGGGTCCCCAATCCCCCCACGGTCCCAGCCGGCTCCCCACGTCCTGCGGGAGCCGGCATTGCTTTTCCACATGGGGAGCAGCTAACATGCTGCTCCCCATGTGGAAAAGCAATAAGCTTTGCTTCATTGATGTGAGAGCAGGTTTCCATGCTCTCGCTTTAATGAAGCAAAGCAGTTTGCAATGACAGGGCGGGAGCCCCGAGGCTCCCGCCCTGTCATTGCACACTACAGTGTCCCGGGGGTGGGCACCCCGGGACACTGCAGGAGCCGGCCCTGGGGTTTCAGTGATGTTATAGTTAGTTGGACATTTCACTCGTACAAAACCATAGAAATTCCGCCGTTATAGTTAGTTCAGCTAACTATAACTCACGCCCCCGCAATGTACTGCTGAGGATGTCACATAATACATCATTCATGACATGGTCAGTGACATCACTGATGACATCTCAAATGACATCAGTGATGACATCATCCAGTGACTGTGTGTTTCTTTAAAGTTTAAATATGTATTATATATATGCCAAGGTGCATTGTAGAAGGAGTGGGTGTATAAGTGTCTGGATGGTGGATTTAGTAGGTGCGTGACTGACTGTTTAAGTGAGTGATTACATGTGTCTTACTGCATGCATGGGTTAGTTACTAAACTGTGCGAATGTCTGTATGAGTCTGTCTGTTGTTGTATAAGCTGCTGCATGGGTTGGTCAGTAGCTACATGAGTGTCTATATAGGTTATCGATTGGTTGCCTGAGTATTTGTATGGGTGCCTGAGTATGTCTGTGGGTGGGTGGGAGGTGTTTGACTCTGTGCATAGATGTTTGAGTGATTGTTTCACTGGGTGTATGGGTTCAAGAGTGCATGTGGAAACAGCTGTATGGGTGGGTGAGTGTGTGTATGGGTGTGTTGGTGAGTGAATGGATGTCTCAGTGGTACATGTCCAAGTAACTACATATGTAAAAGGCAGTGTATGTGAGAGTTGGAGTATATAAATGACTATACATGAGAGTCAGTGATTGTGATAGTGGCTGTATGGATGAGTGTGTACTTGTATCAGTGATTGTTTAAGGGAGTAAGTATGTGTTTATATCTGTTTGAATAAGTGATGTGGTATGTGTATAACTGTGTAGGTCAGTAAATGGAAGTGTGATTGATTCTTTGCATGACTGACTATGGTATGTGAGTACCTCTGGATGAGTGGTGGTGTGTGAGTGTCTGTATAGGTGTATTAGTGCATATCATAGTGTTGCATTGATGAGTGACTGCATGTATGAGTGATTGTATGGGTTTATGAGTGGGTGTGTGTTTAGACCTAGGAATCAGTGAGTGCGTATGTAGTAACTGGTATTGTTGTGTTGATGGTTTTGAAAATGGTAGTCTGTATTTTACAGTGGGTGTATCAAAGGTTATATTAGAGTGTGAGGAGGTGCATCAGATTTTCATGTGGATGATGTCATCAGTGATGTCATTTGAGATGTCATCAGTGATGTCACTGTCCATGTCGGTAATATGTGATGTCATCCGCAGTGCATTGCGGGGGCGCGAGTTATATAGTTAGCTGAACTAACTATAACGGCAGAATTTCTATGGTTTTGTACGAGTGAAATGTCCAACTAACTATAACGTCCCTGAAACCTATGTTTTTTCCATGAATTTCTAAGGATTTTTGAATGCTAATTTCTAACTATAAAGGGCCTAAAACCTATGGTTTTTTCAGTGAATTTCAATGGTTTTTTAAATGAAAATTTCTAATTATAATGTGCCTCAATCCTATGTTTTTTTCAGTGAATTTCCAAGGATTTATAAATGCTAATTTATAACTATAACATCCCTATTAAGTCACCTTGAATCCTGAAGGTCCCTGGTGGCCAAGTAGCCCACCAGGTACCTTCAGTAAGTGCCACAGAGCTGCGTTGCAGAGAGGTGTTCCTAGGCCACGCACCTTTTTACACCACGCTGCAAACTCAGCTTCTGGCACACTGCTGCTCGGACGATGAAGTCCACTTGTGTCCTGCAAGAGGACCTCATCGCCCCATCAGCAGTGCACCACAAGCCGGGTTTGTCATATCAGGCCCCGCCCCCTCCCTGCACCACTGTGCAAACACGCCCCCTAGTGCATTGTAAGTTAGGGGATTAAGTCCCCTTGAATCCTGAGGGTACCTGGGGGCCAACTAGCCCACCAGGTACCTCCGGTATGCGCCACAGAGCTGACTTGCAGAGAACTGTTTGGAGGCCACGCCCCTTTTTACGCCATGCTGCAAATGCTGCTTCTGGCCCACTGCTGCTCGGAGGATGAAGTCCACTTGTATCCTGAGGTCCTCAGGACACAAGACGACCTCATCGCCCCACCAGCAGTGCACCAGAAGCTGCGTTTGCAGAGTGGTGTAAAAAGGGGCGCGGCCTCAGACCACCTCTCTGCAACGCAGCTCTGTTGCACTTACTGGAGGTACCTGGTGGGCTAGTTGGCCCCCAGTGACCCTCAGGATTGAAGGGGACTTAATCGGGAAGGGGCAGCGTGGCCCCCTCCTGAGGCCATTATTGGCCCCGGGGACCCCATCCCCCGGAGCTGTGCCGCTTTATTTTATTTTTTATTTATTTATTTTAATCGGAAAGGGGGGCCGCGTGGCCCCCCTCCCGGGCCACTTCTGACCCCGGGGACCCCATCCCCGGGGTCAGAAGTGTGGCTCACTGGTTAGAGTAGGCAGACCTGGAAGCAGAGGTCAGCCCGGGACCAGGGTTCAATTCCCGGCTTGGCTGGGTCTTGAGTCCATAAATTGTCCATGGACTCAATAATTCTCGCTCCAGTGCATACTCGATTCATGGGTTCACACTCTGCGACTCTGGGCAATAGCTTGCTTAATCTCCACAATGGCCCCTCGCAGCGGGATGCCTGGCTTTCACCTTGTGGATGCCCTGCTGGGTTATCTCACAGGGGAATACCAGGACGGGTTCCCTAAGCAAGCGCTTAGAGACCGGTTGGTGATTTGCGCTATATAAATATCTGTACATTTACATTTACATTTACATCCCCTGGGGTCGGCCCTTTCCGTTGGGGACCGTGGGGGGAGCCCCAATGCACCAATGTCCCGCCGGCTCCCCGCGCCCTGCGGAAGCCAGCATTGCTTTTCCACAAGGGGAGCTGCTGACATGCAGCTCCCCTTGTGGAAAAGCAATCCTGCTTTGCTTCATTGAAGCGAGAGCAGGTTTTCCTGCTCTCGCTTCAATGAAGCAAAGCAGAGTTTCCTATGACAGGGCGGGAGCCGCACGGCTCCCGCCCTGCCATAACAACGGGCAGTGTCCCGGGGCTGTGCACCCCAGGACACTGCAGAAGCCGGCCCTGTGGGGTGGCAGTCCCCAGGGCCATCAAGGGCTCCAGGAGGGTGGCCGCGCGCCCCCTCCCAATGTTAGCAAAGCCCCGGGGAGGTGGTGGTCCCCCGTGTAGTAGAGTAGAATCTGCTTCTTATAGTTACTCCCACTTTTTGCTTATGTGAGACTGTTTTCAACTTAGTCTGACTGGGATCCTGCTATCCAGGACCCCAGTTTAGCTGCTTTCTCCTCTATATTGATTGCATGTACTTTAAGTACACTCCAGATTGGATTCTGGGGTACCCTCATAAGTCCCTAGTATATGGTATACTATGTACCCAGGGCATAAGTACCCCAGAGGCCTCCCAGTGGCTGCAGCATGTATTGTGCCACCCCTGAGAGACCATTCAAAATAACACCACAGGCCTTCTACAGCAGCCTGTGTAAGGTGGTGCATTCACCCCTTACTTAGATATAGGTTCACTATATCTATCCTATATCACTGCACATATAAACCTATCAGTCACCCCTATAGCAGGCCTAATCAATCCTGAAGGCAGGGTGCTGGGTTTTATGTGAGAGGGTGCACCTGCATGAGCAGAGCCCCTCTGCAGCCTTCGGAACCTATATTCCGAGGTTGTTTGTGATGCAGCCCACCATATATACTTAAGTGCATTTTAACCTCGCGGTAAATGCTAACTTTAAAACCGCTGCATGGAAACATGTTGTGTTTGGTGTCAAACACCTTGGAATCATACCTCCCCACCAGTAACTGGCGGGGGAGGTATGATTCCACTCTCCTACAGGGAAAAATATGACAACACCGGTACACCCGGTACCAGCTTTCTCGACCCTGGCATCACAAAATGGATGCTGCCAGCCACAGAAATGAGTCTACCCTCCTGCTGCTGAGCCAAGCTCAAGTAGGGGAAGGCTTGACAATAGGTTTCCTGACACAAGGAGGTGTGACCACCTCCCAGACAGGCTTTAGTGTATTGGGGCTGGGTGGGTGCACTCTGAGAGTGCTTTGATGTCTGCACTGGGGGCACATGTGATGTCCCTGTGCATAGTCCAGCTCAAACCGGTTGCAGTAGCCATTTGCTCCTTCTCTGGCGCGAAACTGGACAAAGGACATGGGTGTGGCCACCCATCTGTCCTGACCCTCCCATAGGTGGGTCCCCAGAGTTTGTCCCACCCCTTCCTTGGGTATAAAGTAGGAACCCTTGACTACAGGACTTTAGATTTTACCTGGACTAAACTCTGCTACAGAAACCAAGTACTTTGACGATCTGCACAATGCTGGATGACTGAAGAATCTCCCTTGGAGTAAAGGAGTTACTCCTCTGCAAGGCAGGCACCTAAAACGCATCTGACCGGTTTGCATCTCCCGAGCTCCTGAGGACTCCGAATATTTCTGCAACACAGGAGGTGGGTTTCCGAGGTCTCTGAGGTTGATCTGTGCTATCAGCAATTCTGAGGCCTGTATCCCTCGTGGGGACCGTGCAACCCGAACCCCCTGTGCACCGCGTACATTTGCAGCAGCATATGCTTTTTGGCATCCCCTGGGGCTGTGCTTTGGGCTACTTGTAGTCCTGACCCCAAGCAGTAATTCCACTGAAGATTTCCGGCCTACACTCCACTAGTGTCCCGTGGGCTGGTATGTTGTTATTCAACTTGAGGTCCCTCTGCGATCCCTGGTCCGTCGACCTGTGGGTCCCTGTGAAGGTAACTTTGACTTTCCATGGGCTTCCCTGGTTGCTCCGGACATGCCCTGACTCTCCATAGCTTGGAGAGTCCCCAGGACCTTGCTGGTCCTCACCAAAGCATCTTTCCTCTGCCCACATGGGTTGCAGTTGCCAAGGCTTGTTGGTGTTCAATTCCGGACACTGACCCCCCAGCACTCGACATCCTTTGTGGGACAGCTCACCTCCGGACTTTGGTTGTCGTCGACATCTCCTGGTCTCTGTGGCTGCAGAGTCAAGCTTCACCTCTTCTCACCTGAAACACCTGACATCGGTGGGCATTCGTCCATCGTGCCCCTGATCACTCTGAAGTGACCCAGACTCTGTCCCCTCTGCTGTCAGGTTCTTCTCTGCTCCGATCCAGGCTTGGATCACACCAGACACTTTTCATCTCCACGGCAGTAGCACTTTTCCGCATCACGCCATTGAAAACTACGAAGGTTTCCGAACATCACTTGACCCCTATGAACCGGCTCCTCTGGGATAGGTAACACAGGTATTTCGGGACTCTCAAGGGTGCTGGCCTTAGAACCTTCTATGTCCTCTTCGAAGTGTCCTTAATCTTTAAAATTCCAACCGCAACTTTTTCCATAGAGTTGTACGGAACTCGTGTCTGTGTTCTCACACCGCACCCGTCCTCCATGGGTCCCCTGTGTCACTATCTTGGGTGGTTCCTTGGGGTCCCAGCGATTCTATATACTGTAGGCACTGTGTCTAGTCAAGTCGTGGTTGTTATGCCACTTTCTTAGTTTATGGTTTTGCCCCTAGAGTCCACTGGGTATTGTGCTATTTACTGTCGTTCTAGTGATTTAATATTGTGTGCTTTGTTCTCAAATCTCATAAAGAGGTTAGTAGAGAGTGTTTAGTATTAAATACATATATTTTATATATTCCTTGTGTGGTTCTCCTTTCATTTGGTCATTCAGGAGGTTATATACTGGTAAAACAAGCTGCTTTACATTCCTTCGAGACTTACCCTGAAGGCTGCTCTCCATAGCTACCACTAGGATAGCTTTAAATAAAGGTTGTCGTTAACCTAATCATCAATAAGGGTTGTTTGGACTGGTACTTGGTCGGCTTTATTTACAATAATATTGCCATTATCGTTGATTTTTCGCATAAGTTTATAAGTTTAGAGTACTGTATTTCGGAATAGCTCCTATCTTCATTTCTTTGTGCAATAGTCCGATTAAGCTCTTTTAGATCATCAATCACGCGATCACTAAAAATGTCTATTGCATCTTTGGGCATGAGGGGAATGAAAGTTGAAGGTGGACGAAATGGACTCGCTGCTGCATTCCCATTTATAATGCTCACTTGTTGAAGCTCTTTTAGGGTGTCTAGAGCGGCCTCCTCAGTGTGCCCTGCCAATGTATACAAAGATCCAAGTGTGGAAATATCTGCTGCTTGGAGATTCTTACTCGGTTGATTTTCTGCAATGATGGTAGCAGCCGATTCACCTGCTTTGTTAAGTTTAAAATCCTTAATCAATTTTAATTTTCTTATGAATTTGAACACATCTGTGCGAGATTGCACATATTTGAATACAAACACACACACGCACACGCACGCACACACACAAACACATATTTAATCCATTTACCGGAAACGCAGTAGGGTGATTAAAATACCTAAAAAACGTACAGGAAAAACACTGGTCCTGAAAACAAAATGATAGCCACAAAAGGAAAGAAATATTAATCAGACTTAGATCTGGGTGAAAATAAACAGCGACCTGATAGGCAGGCAGCTGTAGTCTGGGCGAGATAGCTTTACGTCAGCAGGTGCTGCAGTACTTAATTTGAATAAAAATAATAATAATATTTGCAGGACCCCAGAGTTGTTCTTTGGAGCCTGCCACCGGTACTGTGGAATGCCAGAGATGGAGAGTACTAAGTCTGCCTGGTCTTGATTCCACCTCATGCTTCTTTCTTACACCACCCTGCACCTCTTGTCTCTTTATCTCATCCTTGCAGGTTGTTTGCATCCTTATTTTCTCTGTTTGCCATTGTTTTACCATCTTTTTCTTCCTCCTTTGTCCACCCTTTTCTGCCTCTCTCTCTCTTTTGATTTAGACCTACGTATGATGATGAAAAGTCCCGTTTCCCAGAACACGAGAGCCTGTGCCTCGTACCGGCAAACACTGGTACAAATTAAGTTACACTTAGGCATGTGTTGTCGAAAGCCACTGGATCCCATTTATGGATCTCTTTCTCCTCCAAACATGGGGGCATCAGGTCCATTTTCCCTTGGGTGTAGTGGGGCCCACAGCACGCTTGCTACACACTGGCACTAGTGCTAAAAATGCTAATTAGCTCTAGATAACACCAGGCTCAGAGACTGTAAAGATTGTTTACCTGGCACTCCTGTGGCATCACTTTCCATTGTGATGATGGTGGAAGATTGTCTCGCTTGTGCTGCCTTGAAGATCGCCTTTGCTAACAGCGAACAATAAAGAGCGGGGTTAAAGCCCCAGAGCTCCCTTTAAATTATATATTTTTTTAAAACATAACTGAGCCAGGAGGGCACTGACCTACCCAGTAGCGGAAACTGGCAAAGTGTGTGCAATTATGTAATAAATAGTCAACAAAATCAGTGCAGCTCTACCTTAAAAGAGTATTTGCCATGTACATCAACCAGGAGGGGTGATTAAACATTAACTCGCCCAGGCCTCCACCCCTGAGCCCAGAGAGTATAGGCCTTGAAGCTAAACTAATCCTGCCAGAGGAATCTCTCAAATTAAGGACAGCAGAGAGGGGACGGGCCAGCGCGGAGGCAGTGGAGGTTTGGAGGGCCAATAACCTCAGACAAGGGACTGGCTGGGACCTGGGCGCTGTTTGCTGATGATAATGCGGCTTTCGAAAGCCCTGCTAGACATGGAGATGGCAGACTACAGCGAGGCCTTGGACCCAGCCTACACCACCCTGGAGTTCGAAAACATGCAAGTACTAGCCATGGGCAACGGTAAGTCTGGGCACTACAGTTAAACCTTACTTGCTATTGTTTTACATTTTTTAGAAGTTTGGAAAGCGCTGTGTGTCCCCTTTTGATTACTTCGGGCCACTACTTGCTAAGTTGTAGATTTCGCCTATTTTTTTTTTATAAGCACATTTGCTTGTTCTTATATTAGTTAATGTAGCTGTTTAATGGTTTGAGCTATACAGTATTATTATATGATAATATAGCCAATATAATTCAGAAAGCCCAGACTGTGGAAAGAGTTTCATGTGAATCAAATATATATAGAATGTCAATTGTATAGAGTGCGTGTGACAGGATTGGATTGCCTTGTTATGTGAACAGCTAATTTATATTTTTTAATATTTATTTAGCTTTTTTTAAATTATGCTAGAATCATGTATATGTCTGTAGTGTTCACTGAGGTAAAGGAGTGTAACATCTTAGATGTCGTAGAAATTAACAGTTAACTTTAACATCTTAAGAGATAGGCCACATTTTACCAAAGGTGTGCAGAAAAACAGAAGAATTGTATTCTATAGGACTGTGCTAAGATTTAAAGCTTTCCATGCCGGTGAAACAGCGCGTTGCCATTTCCCACGTTGCTCTACACCCAGTGTTATTCCTATTTGTTCATTTTAAAAAGTATCATCACAGTGCTGATGTCGGGGTATATATTTGTTGGGTATGAACAACCTCAACTTTCTAACACTGCAATTCAGTTTTGCTCTGCATATAAAGAGCATTTCGATAAATGTACATATGGAAACTAAATACAGTACTATGTACTTTGTGACAAAAATACTTTGTGTGAGATTACTCCTCTTACCCTGATACATCAGTTCACAATTGCGATCCAACATGTTCACTAGTGTTATTTTGCCCCAACATTTCCAGATTACATAGTTTGTTCTAGTGAGGTTTCACTTTTTTAAACACACTTTCACTAACACACACGTGCAAAACCATGACATTTCACACTGGTTAGCCCTTCAAAATATCGTGGAAATGTTGGTGCACAATTGCACTGGCATGAGTATACAATCCATGTAAAACAGAATCTCAACGCAAAAATGCACTGACACCAGTCAAGTAATCTAGACCTGTATTGGAAACTGGAAATTGACTATATTTTACACTGTTGTGATTAATCGAGCTATGTGCTTAAAGAGTCAATTGTCTTAGTACCAGGTGTGTGGAATGTGTGTATAACTATTTGTGAACTGATGATTTTTCTGGTGTTGTAAAAGTGATTCTAGGAATGTCAGCAAGTTCTTTCAAGCCCATACACACATCAGTTGGGTAATTTCTCTGTTGTGATCAGCTTCTTAGCTACTAATGACTGGTTCAATTCCTGGCTGGGCCCATCAAGCCTGTCATTCTTCACAGGCAGATAAAATAAGTAAAACTGAGTCGGAAAATATTAATAGTTACTCCGAAAATCTTTCAACCTGAAGAAGGGGTAATTGAACCCTGATACGCAATGAATGTTGAAATTATGTTTATTTCATAAGAATTAAACATTCATGTGATTATCAAAATGAAATATAATTTCTGTATATTTGAGGAACAAATTAAAAAATATAAGTGCAAGAAATTGAATAAACTGCCAATGTGAATAGATATGGTTATGCACTTTAAAAAAAAAAGTGTGGCCTGCTTATTCGATAGAACATACTGGCAGTAAATGATAAAAAACATCGCACCTGTTCTATGTACGTGGTGCTAGTAAATTGTTTCAACGAGACAGGTATTCATGAGAACAGGGCCGACTTTAGTGCTGGTGGCGGCCGGTGCGACAATCCTTTTTGGCGCCCTCACACCCCATGGCCGCCTGCTCAGATTCTCTCACTACCACCAGGAAAAAGTGCCCACCCTCTCCAATCATAAGTTATTGATAAAAACAGCCCCCCCCCTGAGGTTTGTGCCCCCTTCACAGGTCAGCGCCCTGTGCAGCTGCACCTGTCACACTGCCCTAAAGCCAGCCCTGCATGAGAATGATTATTTGGAATTCAACTTTTTTACATTCATTCAATAGGATTTCCGTTGCCTATGGACACCGCATTCAGAATACATTAATAAAATGCTCATAAAAGGAAAGGTGTGATTAATACCATTGACGTGTATGGCACAAGCAGTGAGACAAATACATGTATCCTGTATGTACCAGTTAAGCTCGAGAAAAGGCCTGTTATTTTAAATCTTGGTGGCTACGGTTTTTTTTACATTTCTCACAATAAGTAGAGTTTGGTGTCCCAGTGTGGGTGCAGATGTCACTTTCGCTGTTTACTTTGCAGATAACTCGGTGATGCGAAGCATCCAGTTGTAACATCTGCGAATCTTAAATTAAGTTAGAATAGGTAAGCCATTTATGAAGTTAACACAGCAGTTAAATCACAAGTGTTTCCCAACATAGATGAGTTTAATGTTCACGCACAAATTACAGTTAGCGCCCTGTTACTCTTAGCGGCTCAGCTGTAAAGCAGCTTTATGAATAAACTCGTCAATGGGGGTATTTGTTGTAAAAACGTATTTTGTTCCACTGCGAACACGTAGGGTCTGATTCACAAAGGCATTTGCTCTCCTGGCGGAGTCTCCGCTCAGAGAATTCTCATTGCGGAGATTCCGCCCTGAGAGCGGAGAGTGACTCCCCCAAGATGGCGGCGACTCCGCCACCAGAGCGAGGCCTTGGTAAACCAGGCCTTTAGTGCTTGCACCATCAGCTTTCTGTTAAAAGTTTAATAGACATTTTCATCGACACTGTTTCCTTCGAATCGAGACCTCGAACGTATTATTACAAAGCAAAGTAGTCCTACACTTACAGTAAACTACCTTCTTACTTTTCGACACCATGAAAATGTGTCAAAATATGTAGGTCGACACAAGTGTGCACGTGAATTTTTGCGTGCGTGTGTCTAGTCGTGTACACGCCTGCCTGCATATGTATATTTAGATATGATTAATTTATAGTACATTTAGATTACATTGGGGAAAAAAGAAGAGTGTGCTTTTTAATTTGCTTATTTATATCTTTTGAAATTCTGGACGAATTTTCACCAAAATGCCTATCTGGTTTGGTAGATGATGTTGTTGGTTTTGTGAAATGTGGTGTGCATTGGTTCAGGATTCGGGCTTTTTGAGAGGGAGCGAAAGAAACCCGAAATCCGATTTTACAAAGAGCTCTCTCTACTTGAAAGATTTTCCCGAAGTGACTGAATCAATTCTCACTAGACTGGTGCTTCGGTGTTCCCGTGAGATATGGTCATTTATTTATTTGTGAGACAGTGGAGGCGGTGGTGAGTGGTGTTCTTAGGATCTGCTTGTAGCATGACACCTTGTCATGGGGCCTCGTTTCCAGAACTTGTCTTTATTGCATGAATGTAAGGCATTCTGGGAGTTGTAGTGTTAGTTAACATCAGTTGAAGATCACATAACAGTGGTATTCAAAAAAAGCTTATTGCCGAAGCATTCTAGTTGGGGTGCGAAAAACTCACGTGATAACCTTATTCACATATAAAGGCCCTTATACCCACCAGAAGGACCAACATTACTGTATTAAAAGAGGCAAACAGTCACAGAAGACAGTCGAAGACGGAAACAAATGGAGAAGCCCTCTCAACATTCACAGATTGGACCTTAGAGAAGGTCTCCCGCAGGCAATCACCCAGAGAGTCTAAGAGACATGCAGAAGCTCACAGACACACTCATAGATAATCCTAAACCTGCAGTCATTGAGAGGCACCCTGGAGAGTCTAAGAGACAGGCAGAAACTCACAAACACAGAAACAGTCATAGATAATCATAAACCTGTACTCATTGAGAGGCACTCCCGAGAGTCTCAGAGACAGAGAGAAACTCACAGACACACAGAAACACTCATAGAAAATCATAAACTTGCACTCATGGAGAGGCACTCCGGAGAGTCTAAGAGACAGGCAAAAAATCACAGACACACAGAAACACTCATAGTCATAAACCTGTACTCATTGAGAGGCACTCGGAGATTCTAAGAGACAGGCAGAAACTCACAAACACAGAAACAGTCATAGATAATCATAAACCTGTACTCATTGAGAGGCACTCCAGAGAGTCTAAGAGACAGGCAGAAAATCACAGACACACAGAAACACTCATAGATAGTCATAAACCTGCACTCATGGAAAGGCACTCCAGAGCCAGAGAGTCTAAGAGACAGAGAGAAACTCACAGACACAGACACCCTCACAGATAATCATAAACTTGCACTCAATGGAGAGGCACTCCGGAGAGTCTAAGAGACAGAGAGAAACTCACAGACACACAGAAACACTCATAGATAATCATAAACTTGCACTCAATGGAGAGGCACTCCGGAGAGTCTAAGAGACAGAGAGAAACTCACAGACACACAGAAACACTCATAGAAAATCATAAACCTGTACTCATTGAAAAGCACTCTGAGATTCTAAGAGTCAGAGAGAAACTCACAGACACACAGAAACACTCATAGATAATCATAAACCTGCACTCATGGAGCGGCACTCCGGAGAGTCTAAGCGACAGGCAGAAAATCACAGACACACAGAAACACTAATAGATAATCATAAACCTGCACTCATGGAGAGGCACTCCGGAGAGTCTAAGAGACAGGCAAAAAATCACAGACACACAGAAACACTCATAGATAATTATAAACCTGTACTCATTGAAAAGCACTCAGAGATTCTAAGAGACAGAGAGAAACTCGCAGACACACAGAAAAACTCATAGATAATCTTAAACCTGCACTCATGGAGAGGCACTCCGGAGAGTCTAAGAGACACAGAGAAACTCACAGACACACAAAAACACTCATAGATAATCATACACCTGCACTCATGGAGAGGCACTCCGGAGAGTCTAAGAGACAGGCAGAAACTCACAGACACACAGAAACACTCATGGATGGTCATAAACCTGCACTCATTGGGAGTCACTCCGGAGAGTCTAAGAGACAGGCAGAAACTCACAGACACACAGAAACACTCATGGATGGTCATAAACCTTCACTCATTGAGAGGCACTCCAGAGAGTCTAAGAGACCGGCAGAAACTCACAAACACAGAAACAGTCATAGATAATCATAAACCTGTACTCATTGAGAGGCACTCCCGAGATTCTCAGAGACAGAGAGAAACTCACAGACACACAGAAACACTCATAGAAAATCATAAACTTGCACTCATTGAGAGGCACTCC
Organism: Triturus cristatus; assembly: GCF_964204655.1. Taxonomy (NCBI): domain Eukaryota; kingdom Metazoa; phylum Chordata; class Amphibia; order Caudata; family Salamandridae; genus Triturus; species Triturus cristatus. Next base: position 1,545,308,013 of record NC_140590.1, read on the forward strand.
GGAGAGTCTAAGAGACAGGCAAAAAATCACAGACACACAGAAACACTCATAGATAGTCATAAACCTGTACTCATTGGGAGGCACTCCGGAGAGTCTAAGAGACAGGCAGAAACTCACAGACACACAGAAACACTCATGGATGGTCATAAACCTTCACTCATTGAGAGGCACTCCAGAGAGTCTAAGAGACCGGCAGAAACTCACAGACACACAGAAACACTCATAGATAGTCATAAACCTGCACTCATGGAAAGGCACTCCAGAGCAATAGAGTCTAAGAGACAGAGAGAAACTCACAGACACACAGAAACACTCATAGAAAATCATAAACCTGTACTCATTGAAAAGCACTCTGAGATTCTAAGAGACAGAGAGAAACTCACATACACACAGAAACACTCATAGATAATCATAAACCTGCACTCATGGAGAGGCACTCCAGAGAGTCTAAGAGACAGGCAGAAAATCACAGACACACAGAAAAACTCATAGATAATCATAAACCTGCACTCATGGAGAGGCACTCCGGAGAGTCTAAGAGACAGGCAGAAAATCACAGACACACAGAAACACTCATAGATAATCATAAACCTGTACTCATTGTAAAGCACTTGGAGATTCTAAGAGACAGAGAGAAACTCACAGACACACAGAAATACTCATAGATAATCATAAACCTGCACTCATGGAGAGGCACTCCGGGGAGTCTAAGAGACAGAGAGAAACTCACAGACACACAGAAACACTCATAGATAATCATACACCTGCACTCATGGAGAGGCACTCCGGAGAGTCTAAGAGACAGGCAGAAACTCACAGACACACAGAAACACTCATAGATAATCATAAACCTGCACTCATGGAGAGGCACTCCAGAGAGTCTAAGAGACAGGCAGAAAATCACAGACACACAGAAAAACTCATAGATAATCATAAACCTGCACTCATGGAGAGGCACTCCGGAGAGTCTAAGAGACAGGCAGAAAATCACAGACACACAGAAACACTCATAGAAAATCATAAACCTGTACTCATTGAAAAGCACTCTGAGATTCTAAGAGTCAGAGAGAAACTCACAGACACACAGAAACACTCATAGATAATCATAAACCTGCACTCATGGAGAGGCACTCCGGAGAGTCTAAGCGACAGGCAGAAAATCACAGACACACAGAAACACTAATAGATAATCATAAACCTGCACTCATGGAGAGGCACTCCGGAGAGTCTAAGAGACAGGCAAAAAATCACAGACACACAGAAACACTCATAGATAATTATAAACCTGTACTCATTGAAAAGCACTCAGAGATTCTAAGAGACAGAGAGAAACTCACATACACACAGAAAAACTCATAGATAATCTTAAACCTGCACTCATGGAGAGGCACTCCGGAGAGTCTAAGAGACACAGAGAAACTCACAGACACACAAAACCACTCATAGATAATCATACACCTGCACTCATGGAGAGGCACTCCGGAGAGTCTAAGAGACAGGCAGAAACTCACAGACACACAGAAACACTCATGGATGGTCATAAACCTGCACTCATTGGGAGTCACTCCGGAGAGTCTAAGAGACAGGCAGAAACTCACAGACACACAGAAACACTCATGGATGGTCATCAACCTTCACTCATTGAGAGGCACTCCAGAGAGTCTAAGAGACCGGCAGAAACTCACAAACACAGAAACAGTCATAGATAATCATAAACCTGTACTCATTGAGAGGCACTCCCGAGATTCTCAGAGACAGAGAGAAACTCACAGACACACAGAAACACTCATAGAAAATCATAAACTTGCACTCATTGAGAGGCACTCCGGAGAGTCTAAGAGACAGGCAAAAAATCACAGACACACAGAAACACTCATAGATAGTCATAAACCTGTACTCATTGGGAGGCACTCCGGAGAGTCTAAGAGACAGGCAGAAACTCACAGACACACAGAAACACTCATGGATGGTCATAAACCTTCACTCATTGAGAGGCACTCCAGAGAGTCTAAGAGACCGGCAGAAACTCACAGACACACAGAAACACTCATAGATAGTCATAAACCTGCACTCATGGAAAGGCACTCCAGAGCAATAGAGTCTAAGAGACAGAGAGAAACTCACAGACACACAGAAACACTCATAGAAAATCATAAACCTGTACTCATTGAAAAGCACTCTGAGATTCTAAGAGACAGAGAGAAACTCACATACACACAGAAACACTCATAGATAATCATAAACCTGCACTCATGGAGAGGCACTCCAGAGAGTCTAAGAGACAGGCAGAAAATCACAGACACACAGAAAAACTCATAGATAATCATAAACCTGCACTCATGGAGAGGCACTCCGGAGAGTCTAAGAGACAGGCAGAAAATCACAGACACACAGAAACACTCATAGATAATCATAAACCTGTACTCATTGTAAAGCACTTGGAGATTCTAAGAGACAGAGAGAAACTCACAGACACACAGAAATACTCATAGATAATCATAAACCTGCACTCATGGAGAGGCACTCGGGGGAGTCTAAGAGACAGAGAGAAACTCACAGACACACAGAAACACTCATAGATAATCATACACCTGCACTCATGGAGAGGCACTCCGGAGAGTCTAAGAGACAGGCAGAAACTCACAGACACACAGAAACACTCATAGATAATCATAAACCTGCACTCATGGAGAGGCACTCCAGAGAGTCTAAGAGACAGGCAGAAAATCACAGACACACAGAAAAACTCATAGATAATCATAAACCTGCACTCATGGAGAGGCACTCCGGAGAGTCTAAGAGACAGGCAGAAAATCACAGACACACAGAAACACTCATAGAAAATCATAAACCTGTACTCATTGAAAAGCACTCTGAGATTCTAAGAGTCAGAGAGAAACTCACAGACACACAGAAACACTCATAGATAATCATAAACCTGCACTCATGGAGAGGCACTCCGGAGAGTCTAAGCGACAGGCAGAAAATCACAGACACACAGAAACACTAATAGATAATCATAAACCTGCACTCATGGAGAGGCACTCCGGAGAGTCTAAGAGACAGGCAAAAAATCACAGACACACAGAAACACTCATAGATAATTATAAACCTGTACTCATTGAAAAGCACTCAGAGATTCTAAGAGACAGAGAGAAACTCACATACACACAGAAAAACTCATAGATAATCTTAAACCTGCACTCATGGAGAGGCACTCCGGAGAGTCTAAGAGACACAGAGAAACTCACAGACACACAAAACCACTCATAGATAATCATACACCTGCACTCATGGAGAGGCACTCCGGAGAGTCTAAGAGACAGGCAGAAACTCACAGACACACAGAAACACTCATGGATGGTCATAAACCTGCACTCATTGGGAGTCACTCCGGAGAGTCTAAGAGACAGGCAGAAACTCACAGACACACAGAAACACTCATGGATGGTCATAAACCTTCACTCATTGAGAGGCACTCCAGAGAGTCTAAGAGACCGGCAGAAACTCACAAACACAGAAACAGTCATAGATAATCATAAACCTGTACTCATTGAGAGGCACTCCCGAGATTCTCAGAGACAGAGAGAAACTCACAGACACACAGAAACACTCATAGAAAATCATAAACTTGCACTCATTGAGAGGCACTCCGGAGAGTCTAAGAGACAGGCAAAAAATCACAGACACACAGAAACACTCATAGATAGTCATAAACCTGTACTCATTGGGAGGCACTCCGGAGAGTCTAAGAGACAGGCAGAAACTCACAGACACACAGAAACACTCATAGATAGTCATAAACCTGCACTCATGGAAAGGCACTCCAGAGCAATAGAGTCTAAGAGACAGAGAGAAACTCACAGACACACAGAAACACTCATAGAAAATCATAAACCTGTACTCATTGAAAAGCACTCTGAGATTCTAAGAGACAGAGAGAAACTCACAGACACACAGAAATACTCATAGATAATCATAAACCTGCACTCATGGAGAGGCACTCCAGAGAGTCTAAGAGACAGGCAGAAAATCACAGACACACAGAAAAACTCATAGATAATCATAAACCTGCACTCATGGAGAGGCACTCCGGAGAGTCTAAGAGACAGGCAGAAAATCACAGACACACAGAAACACTCATAGATAATCATAAACCTGTACTCATTGTAAAGCACTTGGAGATTCTAAGAGACAGAGAGAAACTCACAGACACACAGAAATACTCATAGATAATCATAAACCTGCACTCATGGAGAGGCACTCCGGGGAGTCTAAGAGACAGAGAGAAACTCACAGACACACAGAAACACTCATAGATAATCATACACCTGCACTCATGGAGAGGCACTCCGGAGAGTCTAAGAGACAGGCAGAAACTCACAGACACACAGAAACACTCATAGATAATCATAAACCTGCACTCATGGAGAGGCACTCCAGAGAGTCTAAGAGACAGGCAGAAAATCACAGACACACAGAAATACTCATAGATAATCATAAACCTGCACTCATGGAGAGGCACTCCAGAGAGTCTAAGAGACAGGCAGAAAATCACAGACACACAGAAAAACTCATAGATAATCATAAACCTGCACTCATGGAGAGGCACTCCGGAGAGTCTAAGAGACAGGCAGAAAATCACAGACACACAGAAACACTCATAGATAATCATAAACCTGTACTCATTGTAAAGCACTTGGAGATTCTAAGAGACAGAGAGAAACTCACAGACACACAGAAATACTCATAGATAATCATAAACCTGCACTCATGGAGAGGCACTCCGGGGAGTCTAAGAGACAGAGAGAAACTCACAGACACACAGAAACACTCATAGATAATCATACACCTGCACTCATGGAGAGGCACTCCGGAGAGTCTAAGAGACAGGCAGAAACTCACAGACACACAGAAACACTCATAGATAATCATAAACCTGCACTCATGGAGAGGCACTCCAGAGAGTCTAAGAGACAGGCAGAAAATCACAGACACACAGAAAAACTCATAGATAATCATAAACCTGTACTCATTGAAAAGCACTTGGAGATTCTAAGAGACAGAGAGAAACTCACAGACACACAGAAACACTCATAGATAATCATAAACCTGCACTCATGGAGAGGCACTCCGGAGAGTCTAAGCGACAGGCAGAAAATCACAGACACACAGAAACACTAATAGATAATCATAAACCTGCACTCATGGAGAGGCACTCCGGAGAGTCTAAGAGACAGGCAAAAAATCACAGACACACAGAAACACTCATAGATAATTATAAACCTGTACTCATTGAAAAGCACTCAGAGATTCTAAGAGACAGAGAGAAACTCACAGACACACAGAAAAACTCATAGATAATCTGAAACCTGCACTCATGGAGAGGCACTCCGGAGAGTCTAAGAGACACAGAGAAACTCACAGACACACAAAAACACTCATAGATAATCATACACCTGCACTCATGGAGAGGCACTCCGGAGAGTCTAAGAGACAGGCAGAAACTCACAGACACACAGAAACACTCATGGATGGTCATAAACCTGCACTCATTGGGAGTCACTCCGGAGAGTCTAAGAGACAGGCAGAAACTCACAGACACACAGAAACACTCATGGATGGTCATAAACCTTCACTCATTGAGAGGCACTCCAGAGAGTCTAAGAGACCGGCAGAAACTCACAAACACAGAAACAGTCATAGATAATCATAAACCTGTACTCATTGAGAGGCACTCCCGAGATTCTCAGAGACAGAGAGAAACTCACAGACACACAGAAACACTCATAGAAAATGATAAACTTGCACTCATTGAGAGGCACTCCGGAGAGTCTAAGAGACAGGCAAAAAATCACAGACACACAGAAACACTCATAGATAGTCATAAACCTGTACTCATTGGGAGGCACTCCGGAGAGTCTAAGAGACAGGCAGAAACTCACAGACACACAGAAACACTCATGGATGGTCATAAACCTTCACTCATTGAGAGGCACTCCAGAGAGTCTAAGAGACCGGCAGAAACTCACAGACACACAGAAACACTCATAGATAGTCATAAACCTGCACTCATGGAAAGGCACTCCAGAGCAATAGAGTCTAAGAGACAGAGAGAAACTCACAGACACACAGAAACACTCATAGAAAATCATAAACCTGTACTCATTGAAAAGCACTCTGAGATTCTAAGAGACAGAGAGAAACTCACATACACACAGAAACACTCATAGATAATCATAAACCTGCACTCCAGAGAGTCTAAGAGACAGGCAGAAAATCACAGACACACAGAAAAACTCATAGATAATCATAAACCTGCACTCATGGAGAGGCACTCCGGAGAGTCTAAGAGACAGGCAGAAAATCACAGACACACAGAAACACTCATAGATAATCATAAACCTGTACTCATTGTAAAGCACTTGGAGATTCTAAGAGACAGAGAGAAACTCACAGACACACAGAAATACTCATAGATAATCATAAACCTGCACTCATGGAGAGGCACTCCGGGGAGTCTAAGAGACAGAGAGAAACTCACAGACACACAGAAACACTCATAGATAATCATACACCTGCACTCATGGAGAGGCACTCCGGAGAGTCTAAGAGACAGGCAGAAACTCACAGACACACAGAAACACTCATAGATAATCATAAACCTGCACTCATGGAGAGGCACTCCAGAGAGTCTAAGAGACAGGCAGAAAATCACAGACACACAGAAAAACTCATAGATAATCATAAACCTGCACTCATGGAGAGGCACTCCGGAGAGTCTAAGAGACAGGCAGAAAATCACAGACACACAGAAACACTCATAGATAATCATAAACCTGTACTCATTGAAAAGCACTTGGAGATTCTAAGAGACAGAGAGAAACTCACAGACACACAGAAACACTCATAGATAATCATAAACCTGCACTCATGGAGAGGCACTCCGGAGAGTCTAAGCGACAGGCAGAAAATCACAGACACACAGAAACACTAATAGATAATCATAAACCTGCACTCATGGAGAGGCACTCCGGAGAGTCTAAGAGACAGGCAAAAAATCACAGACACACAGAAACACTCATAGATAATTATAAACCTGTACTCATTGAAAAGCACTCAGAGATTCTAAGAGACAGAGAGAAACTCACAGACACACAGAAAAACTCATAGATAATCTGAAACCTGCACTCATGGAGAAGCACTCCGGAGAGTCTAAGAGACACAGAGAAACTCACAGACACACAAAAACACTCATAGATAATCATACACCTGCACTCATGGAGAGGCACTCCGGAGAGTCTAAGAGACAGGCAGAAACTCACAGACACACAGAAACACTCATGGATGGTCATAAACCTGCACTCATTGGGAGTCACTCCGGAGAGTCTAAGAGACAGGCAGAAACTCACAGACACACAGAAACACTCATGGATGGTCATAAACCTTCACTCATTGAGAGGCACTCCAGAGAGTCTAAGAGACCGTCAGAAACTCACAAACACAGAAACAGTCATAGATAATCATAAACCTGTACTCATTGAGAGGCACTCCCGAGATTCTCAGAGACAGAGAGAAACTCACAGACACACAGAAACACTCATAGAAAATCATAAACTTGCACTCATTGAGAGGCACTCCGGAGAGTCTAAGAGACAGGCAAAAAATCACAGACACACAGAAACACTCATAGATAGTCATAAACCTGTACTCATTGGGAGGCACTCCGGAGAGTCTAAGAGACAGGCAGAAACTCACAGACACACAGAAACACTCATGGATGGTCATAAACCTTCACTCATTGAGAGGCACTCCAGAGAGTCTAAGAGACCGGCAGAAACTCACAGACACACAGAAACACTCATAGATAGTCATAAACCTGCACTCATGGAAAGGCACTCCAGAGCAATAGAGTCTAAGAGACAGAGAGAAACTCACAGACACACAGAAACACTCATAGAAAATCATAAACCTGTACTCATTGAAAAGCACTCTGAGATTCTAAGAGACAGAGAGAAACTCACATACACACAGAAACACTCATAGATAATCATAAACCTGCACTCATGGAGAGGCACTCCAGAGAGTCTAAGAGACAGGCAGAAAATCACAGACACTCAGAAAAACTCATAGATAATCATAAACCTGCACTCATGGAGAGGCACTCCGGAGAGTCTAAGAGACAGGCAGAAAATCACAGACACACAGAAACACTCATAGATAATCATAAACCTGTACTCATTGTAAAGCACTTGGAGATTCTAAGAGACAGAGAGAAACTCACAGACACACAGAAATACTCATAGATAATCATAAACCTGCACTCATGGAGAGGCACTCCGGGGAGTCTAAGAGACAGAGAGAAACTCACAGACACACAGAAACACTCATAGATAATCATACACCTGCACTCATGGAGAGGCACTCCGGAGAGTCTAAGAGACAGGCAGAAACTCACAGACACACAGAAACACTCATAGATAATCATAAACCTGCACTCATGGAGAGGCACTCCAGAGAGTCTAAGAGACAGGCAGAAAATCACAGACACACAGAAAAACTCATAGATAATCATAAACCTGCACTCATGGAGAGGCACTCCGGAGAGTCTAAGAGACAGGCAGAAAATCACAGACACACAGAAACACTCATAGATAATCATAAACCTGTACTCATTGAAAAGCACTTGGAGATTCTAAGAGACAGAGAGAAACTCACAGACACACAGAAACACTCATAGATAATCATAAACCTGCACTCATGGAGAGGCACTCCGGAGAGTCTAAGCGACAGGCAGAAAATCACAGACACACAGAAACACTAATAGATAATCATAAACCTGCACTCATGGAGAGGCACTCCGGAGAGTCTAAGAGACAGGAAGAAAATCACAGACACACCGAAACACTCATAGATAATTATAAACCTGTACTCATTGAAAAGCACTCAGAGATTCTAAGAGACAGAGAGAAACTCACAGACACACAGAAAAACTCATAGATAATCTGAAACCTGCACTCATGGAGAGGCACTCCGGAGAGTCTAAGAGACACAGAGAAACTCACAGACACACAAAAACACTCATAGATAATCATACACCTGCACTCATGGAGAGGCACTCCGGAGAGTCTAAGAGACAGGCAGAAACTCACAGACACACAGAAACACTCATGGATGGTCATAAACCTGCACTCATTGGGAGGCACTCTGGAGAGTCTAAGAGACAGGCAGAAACTCACAGACACACAGAAACACTCATGGATGGTCATAAACCTTCACTCATTGACAGGCACTCCAGAGAGTCTAAGAGACCGGCAGAAACTCACAAACACAGAAACAGTCCTAGATAATCATAAACCTGTACTCATTGAGAGGCACTCCCGAGATTCTCAGAGACAGAGAGAAACTCACAGACACACAGAAACACTCATAGAAAATCATAAACTTGCACTCATGGAGAGGCACTCCGGAGAGTCTAAGAGACAGGCAAAAAATCACAGACACACAGAAACACTCATAGATAGTCATAAACCTGTACTCATTGGGAGGCACTCCGGAGAGTCTAAGAGACAGGCAGAAACTCACAGACACACAGAAACACTCATGGATGGTCATAAACCTTCACTCATTGAGAGGCACTCCAGAGAGTCTAAGAGACCGGCAGAAACTCACAGACACACAGAAACACTCATAGATAGTCATAAACCTGCACTCATGGAAAGGCACTCCAGAGCAATAGAGTCTAAGAGACAGAGAGAAACTCACAGACACACAGAAACACTCATAGAAAATCATAAACCTGTACTCATTGAAAAGCACTCTGAGATTCTAAGAGACAGAGAGAAACTCACATACACACAGAAACACTCATAGATAATCATAAACCTGCACTCATGGAGAGGCACTCCAGAGAGTCTATGAGACAGGCAGAAAATCACAGACACACAGAAAAACTCATAGATAATCATAAACCTGCACTCATGGAGAGGCACTCCGGAGAGTCTAAGAGACAGGCAGAAAATCACAGACACACAGAAACACTCATAGATAATCATAAACCTGTACTCATTGTAAAGCACTTGGAGATTCTAAGAGACAGAGAGAAACTCACAGACACACAGAAACACTCATAGATAATCATAAACCTGCACTCATGGAGAGGCACTCCGGGGAGTCTAAGAGACAGAGAGAAACTCACAGACACACAGAAACACTCATAGATAATCATACACCTGCACTCATGGAGAGGCACTCCGGAGAGTCTAAGAGACAGGCAGAAACTCACAGACACACAGAAACACTCATAAATAATCATAAACCTGCACTCATGGAGAGGCACTCCAGAGAGTCTAAGAGACAGGCAGAAAATCACAGACACACAGAAAAACTCATAGATAATCATAAACCTGCACTCATGGAGAGGCACTCCGGAGAGTCTAAGAGACAGGCAGAAAATCACAGACACACAGAAACACTCATAGATAATCATAAACCTGTACTCATTGAAAAGCACTTGGAGATTCTAAGAGACTTAGAGAAACTCACAGACACACAGAAACACTCATAGATAATCATAAACCTGCACTCATGGAGAGGCACTCCGGGGAGTCTAAGAGACAGAGAGAAACTCACAGACACACAGAAACACTCATAGATAATCATACACCTGCACTCATGGAGAGGCACTCCGGAGAGACTAAGAGACAGGCAGAAACTCACAGACACACAGAAACACTCATGGATGGTCATAAACCCGCACTAATTGGGAGGCACTCCGGAGAGTCTAAGAGACAGGCAGAAACTCACAGAAACACTCATGGATGGTCATAAACCTTCACTCATTGAGAGGCACTCCAGAGAGTCTAAGAGACAGGCAGAAAGTCACGGACACTCAGAAACACTCATGGATAGTCAAACCTGCACTCATGGAGAGGCACTCCGGAGAGTCTAAGAGACAGGCAGAAAATCACAGACACACAGAAACACTCATAGATAGTCATAAACCTTCACTCATTGAGAGGCACTCCAGAGAGTCTAAGAGACAGGCAGAAACTCACGGACACTCAGAAACACTCATGGATAGTCAAACCTGCACTCACTGAGAGGCACTCTAGAGAGTCTGAGAGACAGAGAGAAACTCACAGACACACAGAAACACTCATAGATAGTAATAAACCTGCACTCATTGAGCGGCACTCCCTCATTGACTGTATGACAGGCACTCATATACACTCACAGTCAAATACATCAGGCCATCCTAGAATCTACAGACACTGCCTGTCACTTGCAGAGACTGACAGAATGACACCAACAGCAACAGAAAAACACGTTCACTGACGAATGGAGACAGTGTCAGACAGACGAAGACACTGCCAGCCAGAACCTGACCTGACAGGTAGAAACAGGTGCTAGCCAACAGCTATGCACAGCTACCGACACAGACAGTGACAGGCGGTGACACTGTATCACACAGACACTGGTAGACTACAAAAAATACACTGGCATGTCTATGCTCGCAGACACTGGTAAGAGAAACTGGCAAACACCGGCAGTGATCCCAAAAGTCAGAAACTCACAAACAGGTGCGGTCTGACAGAAAAACATCCATCAATTAATCGATCAATCAATCAGGATTTATATAGCAAGGCTAATCACCCGATAGGGTATCCATGCGCTCTGATCCAGACAAACCCTGATACTAAGATACACTGACTCACAGCAGTGTAAATATATTCACACTCCTATAGAGACAAAAATTGACAATGATAGACACTGACAGACAAACACTAACAGATAGATATTCTCAAAGACAAAAACTCAAAGAGAGGAGTGGTGTGTGAATGTCACTGAATGGCAGTGTAACACCGACACTTAGACAGACCCATTGACAGGCCCAGGCAGAAACACATTTACATACTGACACAGACATGCATTGAAATCAGTGACATTGACAGACACTGAGAAACACTGTTGCTCAAATTTAGATACACTTAAGGATTATCCGTGAGTCTCACTGAGAGACAGGGGCAGTCACAGATACCCATTCAGACACTCACAAACAGGCACTGACAGAAAAGCACTTGTGAACAGGTATTGACATTGACTGATACATACAGGCACTCACAGTCAGACACTGCGTAGAGTAGGCTTCTCCAACCAGCAGCTCGTGAGCTACTGGTAGCTCTCCAGTTATCTAGAAGTATCTCCCGTGTGTGCAGCCCAGCCTACTATATTAGACGCTTTTACTTGGCTGAATTAATATATATGAACCTACATTGAAAGGTATGTATTTTAGGGATAAATGTGTGTACTTTCAGAACTCATGAGCAGATTTTCGGGGAGACTTATCGCTAATATGAACTTGGTGCCAGGGTCATTGCAGCTGTGGCTGCTATGTATCACCCTCGTAGAGGCATTCCACATTGACAAAGCAGTTTTTACATTACTTCTCGGAACAATGCCGGATGCCCTGAGGTGATCACTGCCTGTAATTTTGCATATGGTGGCCACTAATGTAATCTTGTCAGGTGTTGTCAATATTCAAACTCTAATAATGTTAGTAGCTCCGGATGGTTTCCATTGAACACAGTTCTGGATTACCAAATAGGCAAAGTAGGCACCGACCTATGGGCCACACTGCTTTTAGGGGCACCGCGACAACGGATCAAAATAATATTGATTTAATCGTGAAAGAAAATGACAATCAAGCTTTCTTAAATATTATTGCCAAAAGATAGAAAAAAATGAATCAACTCAAAGAAACAAAAACTTTACATTAAAGGCTCTATGGAGAAAATACTGTATTAATGTAAAGTACCCATTAACAACTTCATGTACAGAAACCAGAGACATCAGATTCACATAATAGTTTGTCTCTTAAAAGCCCATCTTCTGGCAGCTGTAAGTTTGTGAAAAAATCCAGTGCATTGGGTATTAGGAGATAATTTGCGAGGGGGCCCCTGAAAGTTTGACTCTAGGGGCCTCCACAGGGTTTAATCCGGCACTGATTGAACATAAGTAGCTCCTACTACAGAAAAGGTTGGAGGCCCCCGGGGTAGAGAGACACTGTGGGGCCCTCACAGACAGTCACCAAACTACACTGGCCAACAGAACCTAATAACCCGGCTGGCATAACTCACTCGCTTACATTGACACTGACCATCAGTGACCGGCTATTCCACGCTGATGGAGTCGATTATCCCGACTATATTTCCATCAGTTTCCTGCTGAATTGACATGTTTTAGAAACAAGGTTTTCAGATCATATTAACTGGGCATAAGAAACAAAGAAAATAGTTCAGAATAAATAAACATTGGCAATATGGCATAATGAAGCTTCTGATAAGTGACAATGCACTCTTGAGAACAATGCTTTATGTACCACAGCAGGTTTAGTATGAGTCCTTTTGCACCCGAGTATGATGTCTTCAAAGGTTAAGTACCTTTGTTGGCAATGCCCAGGGCCACTGCAATTATGTGTCAGGGGAGGGCCAAATTATGCAGCAGGGTTGAGTAAATTATGCAGCATGAAAGGGCGAATAATACGACGTAATGTGGCACATTTTCTGATAGTATTACTTCATTACACTGTCTGGACATTGGTTGCACCTCATTAGTACCTGTTTAACACCCAGTTTTAGCACTAAGCAACAGAAAGGTGACCAGTCAACCTTTGAAAAAGGCCTGCTACTGGGCAGCAACACACATCGATGCATTGTGTAGTAACGTTTGACCAGTTCAAGCTAGAAACAAAATTTGTTTTTGGTTACAATAAGGAGTTTATGCAGCAGATGGTGGATTATGTTGCACATGTCACAAATCTATAATTATGTGAAAATCGCTGCACAATCGCATAATTCCAGTGACCCTGGTTATGCCCCATGTATTATTGTGCTTTATGTTTAATTGGAATTTTATATTCTATAATCTTAAGAATGCTTTGGAACACCTTCGTAGTCTGGGCTGATCCAAAACATGATGTAAAGCCAATGGAACCAATGCCTAAAGGTGGCCCACCCAAACATGCCAGTGGCTGACGGGGCTGACCAAAATCCACATTCTGTTTGCATGTGTATGCTATATGTTGTCTGCTGTGGTGCATGGTATTGTGTTTGGTGACGACAGGAGGTCTTTTCAGACAGTTAAAGTTTTTAAAACAAGGTTTCAATGAGATTATGGCTACAGTTGTTGTTGACACCTTTCTCACTGCAATTAACACAACTAGAATACACTGAAACATTGATTGGGTTTTCTCTCACTGTTAGACGGCGACCTCAGAGGAGCCCGGAAAGGGGTCCTGACTACCCTGAGACCCACCCTCAAAGTATCGTAGCCGGGCACTGGCGGGAGATTCCCCAGGGGGAGGACTCTCGCAACTAGGATCGTACTTCTGGCACCACACGACACAGAGGGACCACACTGGGTATTCTCAGAACAAGTTTTATCAAACAGGTATCACTGCAAATATGTACAAGGTGAGCACGGGCTCAAGAGTCTCGGAAAGGTAGGGGGTAGCGGGACTGTCTCTGGTAACGGTTCAAAGGAGGGATGTACCCGGCGCACAGCTCACAATCCTCGAGCTGGGGGGTAGGCTGGTTGTCGTGGGGTCCGGCGGGACCGGTGGAGTCTGTGGAAGCCGCGAGTCACTCAGCGGGCTCAGGTACCAGTTCGGAGGTCTTACGATCTTCAGGGAGCCGCGAGTCACTCAGCAGGGCTCAGGTACAAGTTCGGAGGTCTTACGATCTTCAGGGAGCCGCGAGTCACTCAGCAGGGCTCAGGTACAAGTTCGGAGGTCTTACGATCTTCAGGGAGCCGCGAGTCACTCAGCAGGGCTCAGGTACAAGTTCGGAGGTCTTACGATCTTCAGGGAGCCGCGAGTCACTCAGCAGGGCTCAGGTACAAGTTCGGAGGTCTTACGATCTTCAGGGAGCCGCGAGTCACTCAGCAGGGCTCAGGTGAGTTCCAGTTCCAGGAGCCGCGACCACGTCAGCAGGCTCTCGTTGTTCCAGCGTCGAATCTCCGGACAGTCTCAGAGCACCCCTTGTTATAGGTCGACCCTGCTTTGATGTCCGGAGTCTGCGCAGGCAGGGGTCTTGTCACCTGGGGGCCGCTTGTCGGGGTTTCCTGCTATTGTCTTTTGATCCTTTCAGGGCCGGGTCGGGAGGAGTCCCAGACACCCAGCAGGCACGGAGCCAGCCCGCAGGGAGGCCGGAGGGCCGATCGAAACCCATCGTCCCAGGGGAGTTCAGAGGTGCGATAGAAACTGCTCCTCCCTCTCTCATCCCCTGGAAGCGTGATGTCCTCCAGCCGGAGTGGCGCCTCTAGGCCCGGGTCGCGCTGGGGCCGGGCGGCCATCTTGTTGCAGGGAGTGGGCACGCGGGCCCGGGGTGGCCGAAGGGAGAGAGGCCATGGACGGGGATGTCCGGAGTTGGCGCAGGTGTCCTGGTGGGAAAGGTCGGCTGGGCCGCGTGCTAGGGCTGCAGGCACCAGGTTTCGGTGGTGCGGGGGCACGGAGGGCCAGTCTACGAGGCCGGGTCCAACACGCGTCCCCCCCAGCTGATAGCCGGAGAGAACTGCCCATCAGCTTGGGGGGTTCTCTTCGCTGAGGAGGAAGAACCGGGAGAGGCCGTCAGCATTGGCGTGGTCCGTGCCAGGGCGGTGTTCCACGGTGAAATCCATCCCCTGGAGGGAGATTGACCACCGCAGTAGCTTGGGGTTTTCTCCTCGCATCTGCATGAGCCAACGTAAGGGCCGATGGTCAGTTTGGACTCTGAAATGGGTGCCAAACAGGTAGGGTCGTAGCTTTTTGAGTGCCCAGACCACGGCAAAGGCTTCGCGCTCTATGGTGCTCCATCTTTGTTCTCGGGGCAACAGCCGCCGACTGAGGAAGGCGACGGGCTGGTCTAGGCCTTGGTCATTTACTTGGGACAGGACGGCCCCAATGCCATGCTCGGAGGCATCGGTTTGGACTATGAACTCCTTGGCGTAGTCGGGAGCCTGGAGGACGGGGGCAGTACACATGGCCCTTTTTAGGGCATCGAAAGCTTCCTGGCAGGCAGCCGTCCACTGCACTTTCTTTGGCTGTTTTTTAGACGTGAGTTCTGTGAGAGGGCCGACAAGGCTGCCATACCCCCGAATGAATCTTCGGTAGTAGCCCGTGAGTCCCAGAAAGGCTCGGACCTCCGTCTGGGTGATGGGTGGTTCCCAGGCCAGGATGGCGTCGATCTTTGGCTGTAGCGGGGCGACCTGGCCACTCCCGACCTGGTGCCCCAAGTAGACCACGGATCCTTGCCCGATCTGGCACTTGCTGGCTTTTACTGTGAGGCCTGCCTGGCGCAGGGCGATTAGCACCCTTCGGAGGTGCTGGAGGTGCTCACTCCACTCTGAACTGAAGACAGCGATGTCGTCCAGGTATGCCGCGCTGAACTGTTCTAGCCCGGCCAGGACTCTATTCACCAGTCGCTGGAAAGTGGCCGGGGCATTTTTCATCCCGAAGGGCATTACGCGGAAGCGGTAGTGCCCATCGGGGGTGGAGAAAGCGGACCGCTCTTTGGCCCCTTCGGTGAGCGCAATCTGCCAGTATCCGCAGGTGAGGTCGAATGTGCTGAGGAACCGGGCTGCCCCTAGTCGGTCAATGAGTTCGTCGGCTCGTGGAATGGGGTGGGCATCGGCTCGGGTAACGTCATTGAGCCCCCGGTAGTCCACGCAGAATCGGAGCTCGGGGGCGACACCGGGGGCCGCTGCCTTCGGTACCAGGACCACGGGGCTGGCCCAGGGACTGTCAGAGGGCTCGATCACCCCCAGGGTCAACATCTTCGAGACTTCCGCTTGAATGCAGGACCGGACCCGGTCAGGAACCCGGTAGGCTCGGTGTCTCACCGGCGGGCTGTCCCCGGTGTCCACATCATGAACACACCAGTTGGTGACCCGGGGGGTCAGGGAGAAGAGGTCAGAAAATTGTCTTAGGAGCTGGCGGCAGTCCGCTTGTTGCTGGGCAGTGAGGGCTGGGGAGAGGTTCACTCCTTCCACGGAGCCATCCTGCTCCTTGATACACAGGAGGTCCGGGAGGGGATCCGACTCATCTTCGGCCCCGTCATCGGTGGCCAGCAGGAGGCTCAGTTCTGTCCGCTGGAAGTGGGGCTTGAGGCGGTTCACGTGCAGGACCCGGAGGGGATCCCGAGGCGACTGGACGTCCACCAAGTAGGTGACTTGGCTCTTCTTCTCGACCACTTTGTAGGGCCCAGTCCATCGGTCCTGGAGAGCGCCAGGCTTCACGGGGGCCATGACCCACACCTGCTGGCCCGGCTGGAACTCGACCAGAGTAGCATTCTGGTCGTACCAGCGCTTCATTTCTTCTTGACTCGCCTCCAGGTTGGCCTCGGCCAGTTCTCGGAACCTCCTGGTCTGGTTCCGGAGGGCCAGGACATATTGGAACACATCTCGGGGGGTGGTCTGGGGTGCTGCCTCCCACCCTTCCTTAACTAAACTGAGGGGACCTCGGACGGGGTGCCCATAGAGTAATTCAAACGGGCTGAACCCTAAGGACTTCTGGGGGACCTCCCGGTAAGCGAACAAGAGGCAGGGGAGCAAGACGTCCCACTTACGCCGGAGGGGCTCTTCTAGGCCAGCGATCATCCCTTTCAAAGTCCTATTAAACCTCTCTACTAGGCCGTTCCCTTGGGGATGGTACGGGGTGGTGAACTTATAGGACACCCCACATTGTTGCCACAGGGACGTCATATACCTGGATATAAAATTAGTGCCGCGATCGCTCACGACCTCGCGGGGGAAACCCACCCTGGAGAAGATCCCCATCAGGGCCCGGCCCACCACGGGGGCCGTAATGGTGCGTAGGGGAATGGCCTCTGGGTAGCGGGTGGCGTGGTCCACTAGGACCAAGATGAAACGGTGACCTTGGGAGGTGGGGGGGTCCAGTGGCCCCACGATGTCGATCCCGACTCGTTCGAAGGGGGTACTGACGACCGGGAAGGGTTGGAGGGGAGCCTTGCGCTTCCCTCCACTCTTCCCACTGGCTTGGCACGTGGGGCAGGACTTGCAGTGGGCCTCTACCGCTGCTTTCATCTTAGGCCAATAAAAATGGGTCACGAGACGGCTGTAGGTCCTGTCCTGACCCAGGTGACCGGCGAGGGGGACATCGTGGGCTAAGCCCAGGAGGAAATCCCGGAAGCGGAGAGGTACCACCAGTACCCGTCCGGATCCCAGCTCCACTGATTTCTGCTCACTATACAGGACGTTCTTCTCCCAATAGATTCGGTGCGTTCCGGTCTGGTCACCTGCGGCTTGGCCCTCGGCCTGGCGCCGCAGCCCGACCAGGGAAGGACAGGTGGCTTGCTCCTGGCAAAATTCTTCTCGGGTGGGCCCGCCCTCGTGGCGCCAATGGGCCAACTCGGGTAGGTCCCCCAACTCGGGGACCGGGGCGGGGTCGGATGGTGCGGGTTCGTCGCCGGCGACGGACCCTTCCGATGAGGGAACGGGAGGACCCTCGGCGGGGACGGTGCTGGCTACTTCGACCGGGGTGCTCTCGATTTCTCTCCGGGGAGTGAGTCGGGCTGTCATAGACCGGGTGGTGGCACACACCCACTCGGGGAGTCCCATCATTCCTAGGTGGGCCTTGCGCTCTACGTGCTTGCAGGGAGAACTCTCCAGGTCGTTCCCTAAGAGGCAGTCGACCGGCTGGGAGGTTCTTACGGCCACCTTGAGCTTACCTATCACCCCTCCCCACTCAAATGGCACCAGGGCCACCTGACACATACTTTCCCTATTGTCTGCAGATATCACGGGGCAAAAGACATTGGGAAGGATCTGCTCCTCGGGAACTAGGTGCCTGAGGACACCGGTGATACTGGCCCCGGTGTCCCGCAGGGCCTCTACCTGGTGGCCATTGATCTTGACGAGCTGCCCATATTTCTGTGTGTTGGACGGTAGGAGGCTACCAGGGATCATTTCCTTATCTCCCAGGGATACTATGGCCATCGCGGCTGGTTCCCACTCCTCGGCTTCCTCAACCTCCTCCCCTAGGGCCACGTTGGCTATCTGTCTCGCAGGGGTGACTTGGGTGGCCATGGGGCACTCTGGGTCATTGGCGTAGTGCCCGGGTTTCTGGCAGCGGAAACATGTGACGGTCACCCGGTGTCCCCGTCTCCCAGGGGGCCCTGTTACTGGTGGGGGGGGGCGCCGGGAAAGGTGGAGGTGGTGTCTTCGGGGGGCTAGGCTGGGACTCCCTCGGCCCTCCCTGGTTCCCTCCCCCTCTCTGGCGGGGTGGTCCCTGACTGGTTCGGGGGTACTCTCCTACCATGCCCCGGGAGACCCGGGTGTTGGTCCAGCGGTCGGCCTCCACGGCCAGCTTCCGGGGATCTGTGAGCTTGCTATCCAGCAGATGTTGACGTAGCTCTACGAAGCAGTTCGCAGCCAGATGTTCCCATAACATGAGGTCAGTGAGTTCGGCAAGGGTGGTGACTTTGCTGCCCTTGACCCACCCATCGAAGGCCCGACTAAAAAAGTTTACATACTCCACCCAGGTGGTGCCCGGGATCTTCCTGCAGTCCCGGAACCGTTGGCGGTACATTTCTGGGGTGAGGCCATATCTTGTGAGGAGAGCCTCTTTCATGTGGCTGTAGGAGGTCTGCAGGGAGAGGGGTAGGTCGAGCAGGGTGTCCCTTCCTTCGCTCAGAAACCGTCCCCACAACCCCGCCCCCCAGTCCTTCTGGGGAATCCGATGGGAGGTCATGGCGACCTCGTAGGCCCGAAACCATTGCTGAATGTCATCGTTTTTATAATATTCTTTGACCACATCCTTGGGGATGTGGACCTTCTGTTCCGCTGGGGGGGCCGTCTCTCGGTTCCCCGAGGGCCTCCCGTCCTCATTTCGGGCCTTGAGCTCGAGATCCTTTAAGCTCCGTTCGTGCTCCAGTTGGAGCTTTCTTCCTTCGTGCTCCCGTTGGAGCTTCTTTTCTTCCAGTTCGCCTTGTACACGCATTTGCTCTACTGCTAGCTTCTTCTCCGCTAACTTCAATTCGCCCTCGATTTTGAGTTTGGCTAACTCGAGTTCATGACTGCGGCTTCTCTCTCTGTCCGCGAGCTCTTCCGGGGATAGGCCCCCGTCTGGTACGATGCCTCGCACCTGATTGCTACTGCTTTCACTTTGGGGGGTTCGGCTTCGTCGGGGCGCTCCCCCGTGCCTTCCGGGCGGGAGGCCCCGGTCTCCACCCAAGTTTTCAGTGCTTTCTGCAAGTCTTCCTTCGTGTTGAGGCCAGTGGTAGCGATTTTAAGTTCTTTGCAAAATTGTTTTAGCTCTTTGTGTGTGTATTCTTCCAGATGCTCTACCTGGAACACTCTGTTGGCGTTGGTTTCTGCGGAGCTCGTGGCGCTTCCTTCTGCCATCTTTGTTGGTCGTGCGTCCGTCGTTTACTGTACGATCTCTAGGTGATGGGCCCGAATCCCGTCGCTTGCCACCAATGTTAGACGGCGACCTCAGAGGAGCCCGGAAAGGGGTCCTGACTACCCTGAGACCCACCCTCAAAGTATCGTAGCCGGGCACTGGCGGGAGATTCCCCAGGGGGAGGACTCTCGCAACTAGGATCGTACTTCTGGCACCACACGACACAGAGGGACCACACTGGGTATTCTCAGAACAAGTTTTATCAAACAGGTATCACTGCAAATATGTACAAGGTGAGCACGGGCTCAAGAGTCTCGGAAAGGTAGGGGGTAGCGGGACTGTCTCTGGTAACGGTTCAAAGGAGGGATGTACCCGGCGCACAGCTCACAATCCTCGAGCTGGGGGGTAGGCTGGTTGTCGTGGGGTCCGGCGGGACCGGTGGAGTCTGTGGAAGCCGCGAGTCACTCAGCGGGCTCAGGTACCAGTTCGGAGGTCTTACGATCTTCAGGGAGCCGCGAGTCACTCAGCAGGGCTCAGGTACAAGTTCGGAGGTCTTACGATCTTCAGGGAGCCGCGAGTCACTCAGCAGGGCTCAGGTACAAGTTCGGAGGTCTTACGATCTTCAGGGAGCCGCGAGTCACTCAGCAGGGCTCAGGTACAAGTTCGGAGGTCTTACGATCTTCAGGGAGCCGCGAGTCACTCAGCAGGGCTCAGGTACAAGTTCGGAGGTCTTACGATCTTCAGGGAGCCGCGAGTCACTCAGCAGGGCTCAGGTGAGTTCCAGTTCCAGGAGCCGCGACCACGTCAGCAGGCTCTCGTTGTTCCAGCGTCGAATCTCCGGACAGTCTCAGAGCACCCCTTGTTATAGGTCGACCCTGCTTTGATGTCCGGAGTCTGCGCAGGCAGGGGTCTTGTCACCTGGGGGCCGCTTGTCGGGGTTTCCTGCTATTGTCTTTTGATCCTTTCAGGGCCGGGTCGGGAGGAGTCCCAGACACCCAGCAGGCACGGAGCCAGCCCGCAGGGAGGCCGGAGGGCCGATCGAAACCCATC
This sequence comes from Triturus cristatus, assembly GCF_964204655.1. NCBI lineage: Eukaryota > Metazoa > Chordata > Amphibia > Caudata > Salamandridae > Triturus > Triturus cristatus. The sequence goes on from NC_140590.1 coordinate 1,545,329,461, forward strand.
GTCCCAGGGGAGTTCAGAGGTGCGATAGAAACTGCTCCTCCCTCTCTCATCCCCTGGAAGCGTGATGTCCTCCAGCCGGAGTGGCGCCTCTAGGCCCGGGTCGCGCTGGGGCCGGGCGGCCATCTTGTTGCAGGGAGTGGGCACGCGGGCCCGGGGTGGCCGAAGGGAGAGAGGCCATGGACGGGGATGTCCGGAGTTGGCGCAGGTGTCCTGGTGGGAAAGGTCGGCTGGGCCGCGTGCTAGGGCTGCAGGCACCAGGTTTCGGTGGTGCGGGGGCACGGAGGGCCAGTCTACGAGGCCGGGTCCAACACTCACTGAAATAAAAAAGCAAGGAAACAATAAAAATGCATTTATCATGTTTCAAGTTTCACTTAAACCTTTGAATTGAAGAGAAGTTTAATTTCAAGAACACTGTGGTGAGAAAATATCCTCTTGGAAATGACCACCACACACATATTCGTACATTTTTAAATATTCAAAACTAACTAATTTGCAGAATTTAAAGAAATATTGATTTCTACGGAATAGTTACAGGTACTATTTTTTGCTCAGGTATTTTGTATTGCATTTTAATGATAAAATAATACATAAAACGGAACGACTTCTTTTTAACAAGATACGAATCCTGATTATTCTCCAAGCAGTGAAAAATTTATCCTTATACCCCCTTTCCAGGTATCAAACCAATGGGAATTTGCCTTCTGCCTTATTCATGTACAATTAAGTATCAATGGGGTCACCCGAAAATCTACTGGACCCGAGTAGTAATGCAGTACAATAAACAAGATGGTCACAGTAGCAACACTTTAAAGAAAAAAAGAGAAATCAAAACATTCACTATATCGAATAGGCATTACTGCATTTAATGCAATTTATTTGTCCATAAATCTGCTGATTATTGAAAACATCATAATCATTGTTAAATTAGAAATGAAGGTGCTCGGGACAAAGAGAAAAAGTAGTGCTCGGGAATGTGGGCTTGACAAATGTGGCTGGGCGGAAGTTGTCCCAGGCTGAGTCATTCAGGTAGTAGTGACACTAATGCAAGACCAGCATATAAGCACACTTTTTGGTGGGTGTGGCAGGGGGTTCTGGAGAGTGAAGTCCTAAAGAGTAGTGATTTGCAAGGGTTTATTGTTAACCCAGATCTGGCCCAGGTAATGGCAATCCTACTGCGGCTGTCACTAAGTTTATTGAGTCTGGTGGTGTGTAATAAGCCAGGGTCGGACTGGGAACTAGAAGCTGCCCATCAAAAATGCTCAAACCAGCCCCTCTCTCTTCCTTCCCTCACTCTTTTTCTTTCCCTCCATCTATTTACTCTTCTCGCTCTTTCGTTTCTCTCGCCCTCCATCTTTCTTTCTCATTTTTGAAGCCCCCTATGCCTGCTACAATTAACCTCAGGGAGCTGGGGAAAGTGACAGTGGTGCCAGCTTGGTGGGCTTTCAAGATCGGACTCCAATGGCTCCTGCCCACGGGGAAAATGCCCGGTGGAATAAAATAATATATAACACAGTGATTCTGTTGGTATTATATAATGTCAAATAACTATTCATTGAGAGGCTAAGAAAGTCCTCCTCATCTCAGTTAATGAATGGCATGCACACACCAACATCAAGTTTTTCCCAGAGTGAACATTTTATTAAATCAATTATCATACATAATACACATATTTGTATAGTGGGTGTTCCAAATATGGATTTTAAAAGTGTGGCGGTGCAGTGCTTGTGAAGGTGAAAAGGTGTTAAAATACAAGAAACAAATAGCCTGGTTCTGCTTAATACAATCTAGAGATGCAATCAGTAAACATTCAATTCAAAGTTTTGCCCATTCATAGATTAAACAGTACAGGCATGGAATGATATGCGCGTTTATGTTCACAAAGTGGCGGTTTGAATTACTGTATTGGATCTTCATCAGGGCAAAGAGAAATGGACACACCATCCGGGGCTCATTATTCTGAGATCAACAAGAGGTAACTATCTGCCAACAAAAGATTCTATGCTGGGCTAAACAGAGAACCAATACTTCACAATAGCTGTCTTTTAGGTGCCCAAGAGAGAAAATGCTAGTATTAGGATCAAGGACCTCCATGATACTCTTGCCTTCCTGCATATCAAATGAAGAGCCCACTGCGGAAGTGCCTGATGAAAAAAAGAGGAGAACCTGAAACCATTTTAGATTGTGGCTGCCATGAGTTTAATGTCAGAATATCATATACAGAAATATCCTCCATCATAAAGATCATGTGCTAAATGTAGTTTGGAAATCTATTCACACATTAGGTGTAGATTTTCTATTACTCACTCCAATGGAGTGATATGTTTGTAGATGATATTTAACGCATCATGCTTCTGTCGATGGTATTCTGATAATGATGTTCTGGCACCACAGATTGGAATATCTGCCACCTGATTCAGGCTGGCAGGAGGAGTATGCCATAAGGGTCTACTGAGTACTCTTTTTATAACTTAAATATGCGTCAATAGGAAAGTGGCAGGTCAATTTCAGTAAGTAGTATAGTGCAATAGGGAAGGGAAAAGGGTAATCAATATTCTAGCTATTCTGCCCTAATAAGTTCCAAATCAAGCAAGCACTGCCAAAGCAAATAGGTGTGGCTTTATTGTGACATTGCATGCAAACATGGGAATGCAGAAATGAATTTCCATGTGATAGCACCTTCAAGGCAGACCTATTGCCTTCGTCTGTGCTTGGTAGCATTGGTGGACTAGTTAAAGTGGTACTGGTGATGATGGTTGTATTAGTGCTCGTGGCATAGCTGGAAGTTGTGTTGGTGGTGGTGATATTTGTGATGGTAAAATTGGCAGTAGTGTGATATTGGTGGTGGTGTTATTAGTAGCATTGTTATTATGGTGATATTTGTGGTTCTAGTTCTATTGAAGTGAAGTTTGTGGTGTGGCATTGGTGATATTTATGGTGGCACTGGTTGTGTTATTGGTGATGGCATTTGTGGTGGTATTACTGGTATTGATGGTAGCATTGGAGGGCTTGCTGTTAGTTTTGATGGTGATATTTGTGGTGGTGGTATTGGAAAGAGGATTAATGGTGTTGGTGTGGTAGTGGTGATATTGGTGGCGTGATATTGAAAGTATTGGTGGTGGCATTTACAGTATGGGTGCTGATGCTATTGATATGTTATTTGTGGTGGTAGTACTGGAGATGCTATTCCTATTGGTGGTGATATTGCTGGTAGTATTGGTGACATTGGTTCAGGTGTGGTGTTGGTGGAATATTGGTGCAGGTATTGGTAATGCTATTGGTATTGGTGGCAGTTCCAGTGGTGGTGGTGGTTTTGGTGGCAGTAGGGGTGTGCTGTTGGTGGTGGTTTAGTATTGGTGGTGGCATTGGTTGTGGTATTGTTGGTGGTAATGGTGCTCTATTGGTGGGGTAGTGGTATTGTGGTGGTGTTGGTGGCTTTGGTGTTGGTATTGGTGTTTGTAGTCATGGTGGATGTATCAGTGGTGGTGTATTAGTATGGTGCTGGTGGTGCGTTTAACATTGGTGTTGGTATTATTGGTTATGGTATTGGTGTTACAAGTATTTGTAATATTGGCAGTGTTATGTGTTGTGTTTGCATGTGATAAATAATGGAATATGATAACAAGTGTGTCTACTTTTTGTATATAAAATAATTTCTCATGCTTTTCATTGTAAGGAGTCCACGGGAGGTAGAATTATACAACAAACAGCGAAAAATGTGGTAACAGATACATACTCCTCTGAGCGGAGCCAAATCCCACTCTGTATACAGTTTAAAGAATTTGTGAAAACATGTGAGGCAGGCATCTAAAGCTCTCTATGGCCAGACATAAACCGTTATGCATATAATCAGTATACATACAATCAGCTGCCGAGGGGAAAGCCTAAACCTGATATCCTATATGCTTTTACTTAACTTACTTACAAGTGGATAGAGGAGGTCAGGCAGGGGATACTAGAAGTCAAGGAGAGGGTGGCATGCAGAGGGCAGAAATGCCCACGAAAGAGCAGGAGAGGCCCTGAGAGGAATTATAGATGATAATAATTCAAAAGCTCCAATGCAGAGAGCATGAACTGGCCTACTCCATGCGAGATTGAATTACTTTGCTGCAGAACGCGTGCCTAGAAAGTGCATTTGCACGATGTTCCCTTGCTTTATGTCTATGAGAGGGGCATTAATTGAACAATAGGCTAACTACAATAAAGGCCATGAGGTGGATTGATTTTCTGCCACTTTATTGTCAACACTGTAAAGAACATCGCAAATGTCTCGAGTGTAAGGATAAAAACCTCCAATGAGATTTTATCCTATTTTGTTTTATTTTACTGTAATGATTTTATATATCGCACCAACCATATGATGTGAGAGCATTGCACCTTACAGAGAGCAACAATTGCAACACATAAATGATATCAACATAACCGTATTTTACCATGATAGCATGTTATGAACCCCAATGTACCCCAATCTAGGCCTAGTTAGCTACACAACCTTTTACCTACATTTGTCCTACCTTGCTCTGCATAACATTTCTAAGCACTGACCTTTTACCCAGTTATGTGCTGAATAAATGTTGATCGGTTTCCTTGAAACTAGCCTAATTTAATATGCATGAGGATTCTTAGAAAGACCCTGCACATGACGTACATAACAACATTAACATACTCTGTCTAAAAGTCAAGTTCATCTTCAACCTAGGGCGAAATAACTACTTTGAATAATTGCAGGTATTGTTCTAGGCTCATTTACATAATTGTACTCACCACATATTGGTTGTGTAAGGAAACCTGAGGCTATCTTTATGGTATTAAAGAACCATACCTACGATAGATAGAGACAGGAGAAGCTTCCACACTGACACAAGACACTGGGGTCCCGACGTGCACAAGCTACAACACACAGAGGCCTGACATCCCCTGCGGGGTGTCCAACTCAAGACCAAGACGAGGTCCTTCCCTCTCTCCCATCAGGTAATGGGGTTGGCTCTTTCTTAGTCAAAACCACCCACATACATGCTAGGTACACTTATGTACACTTAGGGTCCGCATATTAGGAGTACGTTTGTTTACTGTCATGTCTGTCTGTATGCCTGCATATATTCACTGTTTTTGCACCATGGTAGAATTCTACCTTTTATTTACTCTGTTGTTGCTTCTAATCTTATACATCTGTTTCTGTCTAATGATTGTCGCAGCAAACATGTTTTATACTAGAATGACGCTGGTGCAATAAATGCTATTTGAAACCGTCCACACCATTTATTCTGTGAATCTCTCTGAGACTAAGAGAGCACGTTTGACTGAGCAAAAAGTGCTGCACTGTTTCCACAATCCCTGAGGGATCAGGGGTTGTCATGTTCGATAGTTGCCAGAAACTATTCGCCCCTTGGTAAGGTTAGGGGGCTGATGGTGACACTGTGAGCTAACTGGTCTAAAGGTTAAAATATAATTCGGGGGTGTCTGGAATCAGTCTGGACACCAATCCCTTAGTTTATGTTGTCTAAACACACAGATCCTATCTAGATTTGTAGGAACTACATGAAAAGCATAAATGACAAAGGAGAAAGAAGGGAAACTATTCATTGATTACTAATTTAAAATAAATGTTAGCGTAAAAATAATGTAAAAAGTCTTTTGCAAATGTCACACTGTCACTGAAAACCAAAAGGATGAACCAGAAAACCTACCACACCTTAAATACTCAATACATTGCCATTATATAACTTATGCCAACCCATCATTAATGGCATCATGGACGCCATCTTGCATAACCTCCTCTATGCATACTGGTAGCAGTAGCATTAGAATGGAAAATCTTTGCATAACTTAAGCATCTTGCCAAGTGAGACGGAACAGGAAGGATCCAGTGGAGGCTTTTATCACATTTATGCATTACATGCTGTATGTTACAGGAAAGGAAACACATTTCCTTTCTCTTTAATTGGTTTGCCCCTCCATTTTTTACTGTTCCGTGAAGGGGAGATGTTATTGTATATTCTCGCCTCACAGGAGTAAAAACTGTGGTAAAAACACACATTTTAATTTATGTAACATCGGAGAAGCAAGAGGACACAGTCCCACTTTCCACAATGCCTTCTAGGACCACCTTACTCTTTCTGGTTGTTCCAACTAACACATATTACCGGTTCCCATATTTCTCCAGTTTACTTTGCCTATTTTGCATATTTACATTCTATCCTGTTCCTCCACTTTATCAGTTTCTAAGATGGCTCCTTTTGCCACTGATGCCCCTAGTGTGGGAAACAACCTTTACAACACAGTCATTACTTCGCACTACCTTTACATAGCAGTCATTACATCGCAACATCCTTTACATCGCATATCATTACAATGCAGCCATTACATCGCATGTCACTACAATGCATGTCATTACAATGCATATCACTACAACGCAGGCATTACATCGCAAGTCATTAAAATGCATACCATTACAACGCATAGTACCCTTACACTATCCAACACTTACCCTACTGTTGCAGTCACTGGAGTTAGAATAGTAATTTTTACCCCAACACTATCCAACACTTACCCTACTGTTGCACTCACTGGAGTTAGAATAGTAATTTTTACCCCTATACTACCCAACACTTACCCTGCTGTTGCACTCACTGGCGTTAGAATAGTAATTATTACCCCTATACTATACAACACTTACCTTAAAACCGATGTAATGGTATGCATTGTAATGGTATGCGTTGTAAAGGTATAATGTGATGTAATGGAATGTGTTGTAAAGATAGGTTCTGAAAATGCGAAGTAATGGCATGCAAAGTAAAAAATGCACTGTAAAGGATGTTGCGATGTAAAAACTGCGCTGTAAAGGCATGCGTTGTAAATGTATGCGTTGTAACGTCATACATTCCCCTAGTGTATTTGATTTTCTTTTTACACTCTTCACTGCTTCCAAGCCCTGACAGGGTACCACTAGGTTGTTTGTCACCTCATCCACTCCAAATCAGCAGAGGTTTGCCCCTGGCAGGAATTGGCTCCTCTTAGATTGTCCATCCTAGTGGCTGCTAGCCCTCTCACAGACCCTCTCTGCTCAGATAACACAGAATATCACTAGGTATCACCGGCCTTTCCCCTGCTATTAAAAACTTTTTTTTAATTCTAAGGAATTCTGTACATGTATTTTTAAGGTTTCACTTAATTCCCTGCCCGATGACAGGGTGGTGGCGCCATGTCCCGCTTAAGCTTGGATCAACTCATAGTTCATATGCTCTATTTATTTGACAACCTTTTCCTCCTGTTGCATTCTGGTGCAGTTTCTTACATAGTGTAGCATGATTGTTGAGTTTGATGATGCAATGTGTAGCATGACTTGTTCTATCACCCCCAAAAACCTCTTGTTCTGCCTTTGGGTTGTGCCTCAATGTTGCTTCCATCATCTTTGTATAATCATCGCCATTAAAACCTGCCTCTCAACAGGTAACTTAATAAATGACCCGGAAAATCCAGTCTAACCTTCTTCCAAGATTCCACTGACATCTCCACCTGCATAACTAGCAGACTCTGCATCTGTAATCATGTATTACAATTCTTGCAAACCACAGATTTACCTCCAATTTCGCCTTCAGACCGATGCATGACTGGGCCAGTGGCGTAACGAAACTTGAGAGGACCTCCTTGGAAAGTACATGAAGTGGGCCGATACACGCTCCAGACCCATTCAGGATCTCTCAGGCCTGCCCGTGCCCAGTGCCAGAGGGGGCCTCCTGGAGCTCACCCCCCCCCCCCCCCCCCTCACCGCGAGGGCTTCGCGGGCTATTGTTACGCCACTGGACTGGGCACTAAAACTGTTGCATAAAGCTATTATTTTCATCCCAAGATGTCACCAATCATTCTAGAGAATCTTCTGCTTACGGCCTTTAGTTGTAGTTACAGGATAATTCAGATTCTCTTGCCCTTGACAAACAAGGTTGAAGTTTATCCTCTATAATATGCACTTTAATTCTATTAAAAAGTGAATCCTCAATTTGATCCTCACCCATACCTCCTCCTTTCTTATATCACGTGCTTCCAATTGCCACATCACCCACACACCACAAATGGTGCCATCTGCTCTTCCAAACTCACCAACAGTGATCAAGACAAAGCCTGCACAGGAACATTTTGTCATCCCTGTAGATACTCCTCCACAAAGTGATGTTCAAACCTGTAGTGGCCTTGTTGTCACTCCATTTCCAAAAAGTTGCACATTGGAGGAGCATGTAATGCTAATAGGGAGCACATATATTTGGGTTCTGCCCTCATATTTGGACTGTCAGCACTGCATAACCTGGTCCATGGTTTCCACAGGATCTGTCTCTATGTTTCAACCACATGGAAGCTTCTTGGTGTCCTGCAAGATATGTCAAGCAGGTCCTGGCTGGCATGTTGGATGCTGTTAACTACCGAAACAATGATCCTTTGCTCCAGGAAGTGCTATGTATGGTGCATATGGCTTGAACTTGATTATTGAATGAACTGACAGCCACCAGAACACTTTTGGGGCTAGTTGCATGTCACCATGCTTTCAGAGAGTAAAAGGTACATTCTGGCTGATTGGGTTTTTAAACATCTTAGCCTTCCAATGAACTTTATTGGCACCCCACTTCTTTTGTTCAAGAAACTTTATCAGTGTTTTAATAATGAAAAGCAATACAGATGAAATGAGGAGGAAGAAGAAAAGATTCCAATACCCAACAGTTGCATGATGTGTACATCAATGTTATACATACAATTGGCAGCCTAGTTTAAATGAATTGTTTAGTAATCTTACCATGCCATCCCTGGGTTTCTTTCCAGTACCACCACAGGTCTTTTTGAAGGAGTGGACTTTCCCAGAGCAAGGATGGATGAAAGCTGCCACTTGTGACACATGCACTGGATGAGGGAGCAAACAGAAGCTCTTTGGCAAATAAAATTCCCAATTCCATACCTTCATAGAGAACGGTGGAGGCATTACCATGTTAGGAGACCATCCTAACTATAATGTGTAAGACTTCAGCTCTCTCAGAACCAGAATCTTACTTAGTTCTGTTAATTCACACAAAGCTCATTTTCATCCAGAAAACATGTAAGTCAGGAATCCAATGATTTTGCCTTGTTCTCCTGGCTTGATTTCCAATGGTTTGTAGATTTCAGTGTTATGAGCAAGCATTTGAAAATGAATTTCTTTTTAAAGCTTCTTCGGAGGAAGCAAGTAAATATTTCAGTTTTGCAGTCCTTACAGTGATGATGTTTGAGTAATTCTAATGGCATCCTACCTTTAGACAACTCAGTTTTCTCAAACAGTATTGTTGACTGCTTCTAAGTGGGTAAATCGTGGTCTGATGATTAATGAACCCAGTAACAGCCAACTAATCCTTTGACCTTCACATCAATGCACTGCAACCTACAATGTTTTAGGCTGCCGAGAGGACAAGGGTTATCCAATGCTCATCCGAAGAGAAGACAAGCTCCTCTTTGGTATTCACCAGGGTGGATTCAGTGACCTTTACAAGCTTTTCTTTTCTTCTTTCTTTCTTTCTTTCTTTCTTTCTTTCTTTCTTTCTTTCTTTCTTTCTTTCTTTCTTTCTTTCTTTCTTTCTTTCGACAATAGGTGGTATGCATAGCAAAATAATCACAGTACAAAATGTTATAAGCAGTTGTGGTGCCAAGACAGATGGAGGTGGTTCAGTTCCATGGACCCTCAAAGCCATCTTGTTACCCCATTTCCAGTATTATACCGGGGCAGGGTAGCTTGGAAATTGGCTGGAAATTGGTCAAGAGCTACTGGTTTACGGATTATTCTACTAAAGTCCATATTAATCATTTGTTTCACGGGATCACAAATGCTCCTTTTAGAATTGAGGTATTTATCTTTGTCATGATATATGCTTTGAGTGACAGGAGGACTTGCTTCATGCAGAACTCACAGAATGACTTAAAAGGCGGTTGTTTTAGGCAGCTCTTTGTCAGGTCAATCTCATTGCCTCCCCTGTCAGCGAGTTAAATGTGGTAAATTCACATTGAGAGAGGGAATAGCAAGGTGAGTGATATGAGCTGTTGGATATGGAGACACACATTTAGGACCTGAAGAATTCCAGCAGCTTCGTAGATATTTTTTGATTATTTAAGGAAGGAGTTATATAGATTCCAATAAAGGTTGTTATGTTCTTTGAGTTGGGGGCTTGCTTAATCTCTATAGGATAGTTCCTCCAGTGTCTAATGCAGCGAATGCTGTCTTGCACACCATAGACTCCCACCATTGGCGTTCCAGAGTTTGGCTGATCATTTCAGTTTGACAAGCTTACCAATGTACTGTTAATCTTTGGTTTTGGTTTTGATGCCCAGCTTTAGTTTTCTTTTCCTATGTGGATCCAGTGTGTTTTGTGCATGGGATATTTTGTATGGAGGTTTAACAGCAAGGCTTCTTGGTGAGCGGTGGAGAGCGAGGGCATTTATGTTGTCGAAGAACATGTTATAGCAGAGCAAGCTCTATGGCATTTTAGACAGAGCATGTGAAGGTGACTCTCTAATCAAATTAAAAAAGAATAAAAATAGTTGGTATATATACATTAAGAAATACTTTACTCATCAATTGTTTTGCCACAGTGAGGTATAAAATTGAGACTTAAAAGGTTGTGTGTGGCATTGCAATAACGGAGGGTTTCAGATACTTGTATAGTGATCCACCAGAGGCTATATATTCATACTAAGGCCTGCATTAGGAGTGGACCAATAAATTCCAATATTATGAGTTACTCCAACCCCACACAAATCGGAATTATGAGTTTTGAGGTTTTTATAGCATCAGGTAAATTAGGAGTGCGTTAAAAACCACATGGCCAAGATACATTTCAGTGGGCCAAACCTGATGATATTTGTTTGGGAAAAATGTTGGTAAATTCCAGGACACACATATTTTTATGTGGTAAGCACTAAAGTCTCCATGTTATGTGCCACATCAGGGGAATAGCTCATAATAGGTGCAATTTATCACTCCCCATATGTATTAAATCCATATTGGTTTTTATCAGCTACATTAATAACCCCCAAAAATCCAAGCCATGCTTAATGAGGGCCTTAATGTAACATGTCTTTCTTGGCACAATACTTTGTTATTTGATATGAAATGAGAAGTGATTTGAACAGGTGATCTGAAATTACTAGGAGACTTGGTTCTGCGTAAGGTTTGGACCTACAATTCTGATGGCCAATGGAAATAAAAGATATGATCATCCTCCTAATGCGCATATTCATTGATACCCGGTTGTTCAAGCCATGCACTGAGAAGCATGTGCCCAGCAAATATGCATGTGTCTTTAGTCATTACAGAATGTGTGCACTGTTCTAGATAACTATAAAGGTGCAACAATACAAATCTGTGGTGGGCAAATTTGGATGTATCGTCTGCCGATGTAGGTCTTATTGGACTTGCATGCTATAGAAAAGAGCAGTCTCCTACCCAGGTGTGTAAGCATCTTATTATTTTCTATAATTTATAGATACTTCACCATCGGAAGCAGCACATATCAACAACTCAAACAACATTGGCATCAGCTCTCTATGTGCAATATGCGGAGACCGGGCCACTGGCAAACATTACGGCGCTGCGAGCTGCGATGGTTGCAAAGGTTTCTTCAGAAGAAGTGTAAGGAAAAATCACATGTATTCCTGCAGGTAAGATGACATGTTAAAATGTGTTATGAATTATTCTGATATCACTTAAGGGCACAGAAAGGGTACCATACCACAAACAAATGGTCCAGGGAGAACTAGGGTGACCACTTCCATCACTGTCATTGCAGTCACCTGCTCCAGTCCTGGACTTTTGAGTGTTCACCTAATGTTTTCTATATGTTTTAACCTTGTTTGGCTTCCAATGAACTAATTCAATTAGCACATATGCAAACAATGATTTGTAGGTGAAAAGCATTGAAGAGTGCCCCTTATAGCCTAGAGCAGTGACACTCAAAATATGGCCCGGGGGCCACATTCGGCCCTCCTGATTTTTACATGCGACCCCTGGTCAAGAGCAGCCCTGGGCTAATGTTATGTGACTCAGCACTAACATAAAAAATATGTTAAAAAAGCCAACAAGCATTTATTTAAAGGTTAATTTAAATTAAAGAAAGGAAGTAACTAGGGTGTCTTAAACCACTTAACTTTAGAAACACCATAATTTATCAAAACATCTTGCAGTAAAAGTATGTTAAGTCTGTTAATAATTCATTAACATGCAGAACCGTTTCACCTTAGTACATCAGATTATCAGTGCATTTAGAAATATTGTTTTTTAACGCGATAGTTTTCCTACGTGAATTGAGAAACATTCATTCTTCCCTACACCCTGATAATGGCAACAGTGTTCGAAGAGGCAAGTCAGTTGTCATGTGCACCTTTTGGGGGCTGGGGTTTCTATTATACATGAACAACATATTTATTAAATCAAACTCTGGAGAAGGCTTTGTACAGCCCACATCCTGAAGTCATGTATTTCCAAGTCCTTATCTGCTAATGAAGAAAAAGGAGAGAAAGTGAAATAAAATAATTACCTGGGATCACACAGTTTGGTTAAGCGGAGAAGCCGGGGTTAATCCCACGTTTTTGGATTCACGTTGTGCAATTCAGACACAAGATGTATACGCCTAGCTTCCCTTACACCCACCTTACCACAAACCCCTCCCCAAACCTCCACGCCACCTTGCTGGTATCAATGCGGCCCTCGGTCACATCACTGACCAAATTTGTGGTCCCTGGGAAAATGTTTGTGAGTACTCATGGCCTAGAGTAACCTATACAGCTGACACATCAGATGAAAGAGGTGCAAGACGTTTTTGAACTTAGAGGATGTTAGTTGGACTTGTATGTGGGATCTATGTAGAGGTCAAACAATCAACGGTGTAACACCATCAGAGACATTGTGGAGCACGGTGATTGGCAGGCAGCTTTGCCACCATTTTCAGTTGTACTCATGCTTCCTCCATTTCCTTGCCACACATTACTTACTGAACAATAATTTATTTGTTCCCATATACGTCATGAAATGGGTGGGGTCAAATGATGCCAGAGTGGTATGTAAATACTCTACAGAGTACTGAGGAAATAATAATGCAGGAAGTACTTGCCTTGCAGAGCGGAAATAGCAGTGGGTCTTCAGATGCAGATCTGGTTTACTGTCAATGAGTATAACCACGCCAGCTTTGCCTGCATTCATAGGAGAAGTACTTTGACGCTGGTAATGGGCACATCTGTAAAGGTGTAGGCACTACATACGTTCATGTCATGAAATAAACCACAGTGACAATGAATATGAATTTAGAAGACTTATTCTAAGTAAATACATGTAAGAGTTTAATTATTGTGCAGATACACGAAAAGAAATTGTCACAGATCATTAGATGATATGTTTGGAGTAAACCAATGTTCAGTCATTTGTTTTTTTATCTGGCATTTCCACACATAAAATCAAGTAAATTCTAAATTAGCACATATTCTTCACGCATTTAAAAAATCCCCAAAAAGTATTTGTAAACATACTTCATAATATGCTGATCCATAAATACATGCTTCTTCATACTATTGCAAAATCCAATAAGCATAGCCGGAATAATATCCTGAACTTTTCAATCACTTGAGTTCAGTTAAGAGTATGATGTCTTCCCTTAACAGGAAGTGTGGGCTTTCATGCGCACCTCATAGCTTGATTGACAATTTCTACACTTGGTTGTATCACAGTGGCGGCTTTTCCGCTAAGGTGGAGGATTGTTGCCTCACTGCTATTTAAGCAGTGCACAAAAGAAAAAGAAAATGATAACAGGACGTTATTATCATTTTATTTTTCTATGCAGTACTCAGAGCTAGGTGGGGTCGGGGCTGGGCCCCATAACGCCAAGTAGAGTGAGGAGTGGTTTGCACTCCTCTAAGTGCACCTGACAGTTTGGCCGGCTCTCTGGGGCAGGCCAAACCGTCATGCACACTTTGTATGTTCTCCATTGGGCTGTGTTGCACACCCCGTAGAGAACATGACCAGACTCCCCAGGCACTGCCTGAGCATCCAAACAGGACGCTCAGACCAATCAGGATGCTGTTTCTGCAGCATCCTCATTGGCTGGGGGAGCCCGGAACCCTGAGTGCTTCCGGTGCTGTAGCAGACCTGAAGAAGACAGAGGAGAGGCGTGTTGGCGAAGGAAAAGGCACGTTTTTGTTTTGTAATCCATTTCCAACCCCAACTACCTCCCCACCCCCGCCCGCCCGCCTCACCAACCCCATTCCGAGGCAGTCACTACTGTTGTATCATCCTTTGTCTCTAGGCCAAATTCTTAAAAAAGACGAAACTGAAATTGTAAATGACAATCCTAGTAAGGGACCTGAGTGTAATTAGTTCTACTTCTTGAACAACGCAACATATACATTTAAGCTACAGCCTGCATTTGAAAGGAGGTTAGAGGCTCCCTCTGCGGGTGGGTGCACTGAGTGACTGCACCTGCCTGCAGGGGGGATGCATAGTGGTCAATAGAACTCATTTCCCCTTCCAAGGGGTGCACTCGGTGGTTGGTGGGGCAAGGTTAAGTGAGCGATCCTCTATGGGGTACATAGCTAATGTGCCTCATGATGGACTCTTTACCTCTGAACTCGCATCTTTAATACAGCACAGGGCCAGCTTCATGGAAATAAGGGAAATTCCCCCTTTGAGATCACAGCAGCAAAACATGCACAGGCACTAGTTGTATTACAGCAGGGGCCGCACAAGCATTTCCAGTCACGTATGTAATATCAAAGTGTACCATGGGTGCAAAAAGTAGGGTGCACATGTTTGTTGCACCTCTAACACACTTTTGATAAAACAAGCTCTGAAGTCCATTTTCACCCATAACATCTAAATATTATGTGTAGTACAATACAAAACAATGCAAAGGCATTAAAAGTTATTTTAACCCCACTTTCTCATGAAGATTCGGAATACCTCATCAGTTAACTCTTCACACTAATTCCTCTACTCGGAATAGAATTCCATTAAAAGTAACCCTGTAACTTAGACAGTTGACTATTGGACTGTTATAATTCTATGTAATGCAAAATCTCTCAGAAACATTTTCAAAGCTTGTGTGAGTTCCAAATTCTGCTGCTTGGCTAATCTCAAACACCTGAAGACATAAACATACATCACACACATGACTAAAGTTTAGGATTCTCACCATAATTTAGTATTCACTTGTTTTGAAACACTGTGCTATACTTTCAAAATGTAGAAATACAATGTGCCTTCCAGATCTGTCTCATGAACTGCAAAGAGATCAAAAAGCAATGGTCAGAAGCGAGAAATGCTTAGCTGCTTGTCACTAGGTTGCTTTCTGGCTGAGAGGTGACCAGCAGCAGCGATTAACAATTCAAGCCATTGCTTTTAAGTCTCTTTGAACTGTGATGCTTCCCTTTGATTATCTGGAATTCATTTTCATTTTTAGGTATTGGCTACAGACAGCTTTATCTGTCTATAGACAGTCCTACTGTTTACAATACACAACATATGATGGGCTTTGGGTCAGTCCCTTGTTACTGATTGGATTGCTGTTTTGACTCTCAGTTGTCTTCCCTTAATTCAATCGCTTTCCTTCCTGGTATTGTTTTCTCTATGATCAAGGAGAGTTTTGGGATCACAGAGTTCTGATTAGATGACTTGTACCTTTACACTTGGCTCTTCAATTGCCTCTTTTTTTCATATTCAGCACTTCATTGAAGTTAATGTGTGTCTTTGCTCTCTCTCCCTGCTTTTTTTATCCTACCTTGCTCCTTTAATTTCCCCATGCCCAATTTCCCTATCTTGCTGTCCGGCTCCCTGTGATTTCTATTTTTTATTTTTATTATTTACTTTTTTTTCACAAAGGCCACGCTGCTGCAAAATGCTGCAAGGCTGCTCAAGCTTTGTGCACGCTTAAAAAAAAAAAATCCCATCTCCTCCACAAGCTCCTTTCATTTCCTGACCCCCCATCTCCAGCTCCCCACTACTTCCCGCCCATTCCCTGTGATTTCTTCATTTAAATTCTTTCTTGATGTATTTATTTATTTTTCTTTCACAAAAGCCTGGCAGCTGCAAAGTGCCATCTATTGATTTTGCATTGTGTACACTACTTTTTCTTACTTCAGAGTACTAACCTGGCTGCCAACCACGTTGGAATAGTAAATAGATGGTGTCACGGCACATGCACATGCAAGTGTCGCGAAGCATGCCAGCGAATGCGTCATAATGAATGCACGCGCATCCCAGGCAACCTTGGAATGCGTTGTCTTCAACAGAGACCTATTGCAAGTTTGCCAGCTATGTATGCATATGTGCCTTGACATAAGTACATTCGGGAAAATGGCAAAAAGCATTGGCAAAGCTAATAATTCTAACTTTTAGAGCTGAGAACTATGGGCTTTGCCAAAGCTTGCTAATTAGTGCTGCTAAAACATGTTTGCTGAATGGTGACCTACTTAATTGGCCCACCTATCCCATGCTTATGATAACCCCAACAGAAGAGATGAAATCTGGAAGATTTCCACAGATTTCTGAAAAAAGGTTGCGCAATCCTTGTGTCACTGTCGCTTTTTTCATGATAAAACAATTGGGCTTCTTTTCCTGCTTTGTGATGATACCACACATGCTTTCACTGGTTCCTATGCCTCCGGCACTATTTCCTTTTGTCACCTTTCTTTGTGTAAAAACATAGGCTTTCTCTTAGGCTCCTTTAGTCATTTGTTACACATTCAAACATGCCCATGTAACTCATGCATCATTTATACATCACGATGCAAAGCTCAAGTATAGAGCATCAAAAATGGGATTTAATGCATTTCAGGAAGGCAATGAAGACTTATCTTTTCCAATGGCTTTGCAAGGTGTCCAGAAATACCCTTGTTATTGGCATGATATACACCGGTGACTGGAACTGAACAAACGCTGAAACTCTTCTTCATACTCATTCCTACAAGAAATACAATTTTGTATATAGATATAGACGTCTTCAATGTATATGAGATAAAGTACCCTCTGCCATAAATTATAAGGCTATTAAAGGTCACAGTGGAATTCCATGACCATAGAGAGGAATTAGATTCAATGCCAAGTTAGTTTCATTATAAGGTCATGGACCTCTGAGGTTACTTGCATTATCCTTTTAAGGTACAACAGAGGGTATTTTATTTCTTATAATACATGGCCATAATATCGCCCTTTCCACAAACCACTTAAATCCCTGGTGTCTTGCCCCTTCACATGAAAGCAATACCATGGTTCAAAACAAAAATAATAAGAACAGAATCAGCAGTGCAAAAAAGAACCCACCAAAAAACAGCAATCAGTTGTAAAAAGATATCACAATCCGCTTAATGTAAGTTAGATGAAAAAATGGTGTCGCTCAAAATATGTAGAAACAAGATGAGAGATTCTGTTGTTCCTGCAGCATCCTTTAGTGCAAATTATAAACAATTGCCATAAATATCTCCTTTCTGCTGATCTCTGTTCACTTTAGAAAAATAAGTCCGGGAAATGCAAAGCAAGTTCTCGTTTATGTTGTGTAAACTGCAGCTGCAAATATGCTCCATGACCTGCATTCACTTTGGGTTCTGGCTCTGGCAGAAGGCACTATAACATCATAACTTAACTGGCATACATTATTATTGAGGAGCAGCTATGTTACTATGATGTCACAACTTGACTGTAACAAGGATATTGCAGATTGCTTTTTTATACAGGGTTTGCAGGCTCCAGTGTATTATAAAGAAATATTCATCTGAATTTGAGCTTCTAGGGAATGATTTTTAGCACTGGAGATTAATTTGCTTGTATATGCAAATCATTTTTAAAACACATGCTAGAGCTTGGCGCTCTAGTTAAAATATGTATATTTAATTAAAAAAGTGTGCATGTCAAGGTCAGATTTTTTATGGCCCATTCTTGACTTTCTCTTCATCAGTCACCAATAGACAATGCTTGAAAAAATGAATCTGAATTTAGATGCTACTGGATCACTGTTTGTTTTTTATATATGAGCATTTACATTTTGCTAAGAACATTCTAAGGTCCCCATTACCTGAAATATCATGCAAAAGCTATATTCATACCGGATCTCAAGTATAGTTTTCAAATATTATAAGACTTGTTGTATTGTATTCTATATAATCTTAATTATCTGTATTTCTTTTGTATTCCTTTATTAAAACAATAAAGAATATTGGAACAAAAAAATATTGATATAACTAGTTTGCTTGCACTGTGGTAATATATGTAGTTGTATTTTGGCAGACTTCTTAGTTGCAATTAAAATCATTTATAACATTTATATAATTTATTTAAAAAAAAAATAATCATTGATGTACTCAAGTGATTATTGCCTTCTTTACCGTTGTCCACTTCAGTGCTCAAAGACCCGATACAAAAAGAGGTACTTCCTTGTGTCAGCCAAAGAAAAACATCGGCACCTAGGGACCTCCTATTGTTAAAGGTATTGCCAAACGCCCAATAAAGTTGGCGAAAAGCATTATTTCCTGAGACCAGGGGGTAGACCCCAAGAGAGACTCGTGCAGTGGGAACAAGGCATTGTAGCAATGGACTGCCGAAGGACACTGAGGGAAATTACAGTTAGAGAATGGGGACCCGGGGGTGGTGAGTGGGCTTCCTCCTCAGTACTACATTTAGTTGTTTTCGGGATAGGGGTCAGGGCGACAGGCACTCTGCCAGTTTGTTATGGGTGATCCCAGTCAGCAGTGGTGCAGGGAGGGCGGGTGTTGGGGGGGGCGGGGGATTGGTTTTGTGTTTGAATTTGTTGTTGTATTGTATCATTCGACAATGTCAGACCATTGGGCGGAGCGAGAGGGGCGTCGGTCACACTGGAGAAATCGGGAATGAGCGAGATTTGGGGATCAGAGTCCTCAGCTGGCACGTGAACGGGTTGGGGGACAAACTGAAGCGAGGGATGGTCAGCCAATTTATCAAGAGGCACGCCCCGGATGTGGTCCTCCTCCAGGAAACTCATCTTGTTGGGAATAAATGCCTTGCCCTACATAGGGGAGGGTACAAAATGGTGGCACACTCGGGGTTCACGTCCGGGTCACGAGGCGTAGGCATACTGGTGAAGAACTCCTTCCCTTTCATGATAAAGGCTTCCTGGACTGATGTCCGTGGTAGGTATGTTGGGGTTTCGGGTCAGTGGGAAGGGAGAACAGCGATGTTCATCTCCATATATGTCCCTCCTGGCTTGCAAACGGATACATTTAAAGATCTGGGCTCTATCTTCCTAACGTTCCCACTGGGTGTCCTAGTAATGGGGGGAGACTTCAACGCGGTGGTGGCCGGGGAGGTAGATAGGCACCCGCCGCGAGACTTGCAGCCCTCTAAGAAATGGCTGTCAAGTTTTTTAGAAACAACGGGGATGGTGGATGGGTGGCGTACCCTCAACCCCAATGGGACACAGTATACGCATGTATCGAGCGTGCATCGTAGTCTGTCGCGCATTGATTATATCCTAGTTCCAGCGGCGCAGGCCCATTCCATCCAAGAGATCCGTCACCTGGGACGAGGTATATCCGATCACTCCCCTGTGTGGCTCCAAATGAGAATGGGAAGTATCGCGGCTAGCAGGATTGCACCAATAAACCCATGGTATCTGACAGATCCAATTATCCGCAAAACTGCTATTAAGGCCACAGACGCCTACTTCCAAGAAAATGGGGGCAAGGTGGGTTCCGCACAGACCCTGTGGGAGGCATACAAAACAGTCATCAGGGGAGAGATGGTTTCTGCCATAGCGGGGAAGAAGAGAGATGGGCAGGCTGAGCTGGTAAGGGCGGTGCTGAGGTCGGAGGAGGAGATAGCTCAGGGGGTGACCCCGGAGGGCCTCCATCGGTTCAGGTTGAGACAGGAGGAGTTAAATAGTATTGCTAAGAATAGGGCGCAGGCGCAGTGCGGCAGGAACCAGAGCAGAGTGTATGAACTGGGATACAAGGCCGGGAAGTTGATAGCGTGGCTGGACAGGAGGGAATGGTCCTCGCGGTTGGTGCCCGAGTTACAGGGTGATGATTCCCATCCTATTACTGAGCTGCAGGCCATAGCCGACGCTTTCGCCGACTATTACTGCTCGATCTATAGTGCCTCCGGGACATACTCGGAAGAGGAGAACAGTGCAATGATGAGGGACGTTAAGCTCCCCACAATTTCAGAGGACAACGGAGCATACATGGAGTCCCCATTGACGGATGAGGAGGTGGCGCAGGCGATCAGGGAGGTGCGCTCCGGGAAGGCCACCGGTCCTAACGGGATCCCGGTTGAATTATACAAGCTTGCAGCGAATAAGCTCGCCCCCCACGTCCATGCAATGTTTGAGGACAGCAAAAATAAGGGAATGCTACCGTATGATCAAAGGGTCGCCAATATAGTCGTCATACGTAAGGAGGGTAAGCCTGCGGCACATCGCGCATCGTACAGGTCTATATCGCTCCTTAATGCGGAGCCAAAAATTCTGGCAAAGTTATTGGCCACGAGATTAAGGAAGGTCATTAATTCTCTTGTGCACCCGGATCAATCGGGCTTTATGCCTCATCGCAACACGGCACTCAACCTGCGCCGCCTTCATGGAGTGCTGAGTAGAGCGTCAACGATACAGGAATCAGCGGCCCTGGTTTCGTTGGATGCCACCATGGCATTTGACATGGTTGAGTGGCCTTATTTATTCGCAGTATTGAGCAAGTTCGGGTTTGGGCCGGAATTCCTGAGCTGGATCCGCCTTCTTTATTCTGACCCGATGGCCCGTGTAGTGGTAAACAACCGTAAGTCCAAGGATTTCCAGCTGAGCAGAGGCACGCGTCAGGGCTGCCCCCTGTCGCCGCTTCTTTTTGCACTGGCACTCGAGCCTCTGGCAGTTTGGATTCGGCAAGACCAATCTATTCGGGGGTTGCGGTGGAACCACGAATGGGAAGACAAGATCTCCCTGTACGCAGACGATGTTCTGCTCTACCTTGCCACTCCTACTGTGTCACTGATTTGCTTATTGGATGTCATAGCTATATTTGGTAGGTATTCCGAGTACACAGTTAATTGGTCCAAGTCTGTAATTTATGTGCTGGCAGGCGAACCGCCGGCGATACCGCCGGGTTGCCCAATAACAATTGCCGCTGACGGCTTCCGCTACCTCGGGATTTATGTGTCCCTGGACCCGAGGCAGCGCTTTGCCTGTAATCTGGACCCACCCTTGCAGCGCCTCAAAGCGGATGTTGTACGTTGGAGGTCCCTTCCTCTCTCTATGCTGGGGAGGGCGGTCCTCTTTAAGATGATGGCCCTTCCGCGTTTCCTATATGCGCTCCATAACACGATGGATCCGGTCCCGGGGTCCTACTTCAAGGAGGTTGAGAGCCTCCAAAGGAAACTCCTATGGGATGGCAGACCCCGGATTGCATTCTCCAAGCTGACCCTGAATTGGTATGATGGGGGTATTGGTTTCCCTGACATCAGGAAGTACTATTGGGCGGCCCAGCTGGCAGCGATTAACCACGGGATGCACTGCAACCCGAACGATCCCGGTTACGCCATGGATAGGTGGCTGCTTCCGGGGGGAGACTATACCAGGGCGCTGTACGCCAGGCAGGGTAGGTTCTCGTTAACCGGCCCCACTGCACATGCAGTCCAAGTGTGGCATGCAGTCAATAGGCATTTGGGATGGGACGGTAAACTGACGTTAGCAACGCCTCTATGGAACTCCGAAAAGTTAGGGAGCCTCTGGAAATCCAAGGGCTTTGATAAGTGGGATCTTATAGGAATCACTCAGATTAAGGACATGTGGGGTCGGGGCGCGGTTCTGCCGTTTGCCACCCTTAAGGAGCAATATGGCATGGCGGACGCTGAGCACTTCTGATACCTGCAGGTCCGGCATGCGTTACTGGCGCGGGTCCCTGGGGGTGAGTCGCTGCCAGAGGCCTCACCGCTGGAGGCCAGAGTATTAGATGGGCATATCCCTGAGAAAACCATTTCCCTTATCTACAGGAAATTGATTAATAATATGGAGGACCCGCTGGTGCGCCTTAAGGGCAAGTGGAATAGTGAAGGCCTGGAACTTGACGATGAAGACTGGCAGGACGCGGTTTCCTCCCCTAGGGTGGTGGCAACTCAGGCCAGACTTAGGCTGATACAGCTTAATATTCTGCATATGACATATGTAACGGGTCCCGGGCTGGTTCGCATGGGGCGGGCGGACAGCGACGAGTGTAGACGGGGGTGTGGAGACACTGGGACTTTCTTTCATATTCTTTGGGGTTGTCGGCGGATAGAAGCGTATTGGAGAGACGTACACCGGGTTATGCGGGCCGTGCTGGGGGTCGACATCCACCCAGAGGCGCGTAGGTGCCTGCTAAATGTCTGGGAGCCCAGTGATCTCAACACGCACACTCAACAGGGGGCTACGCTAGCATTCATGATAGCAAAGAGATATATCGCGCAGTTGTGGGGTGCGGCACAGTCACCCGGGTTGGGGAAGTGGAAAGAGGACCTAGATTGGTGCATGTGGAGGGAAAAGTCGGTGTTTGTGGCCAGGGGTTGCCCCGGCAAGTGGATCAAGGTATGGGGAGCTTGGAACCACTATAGAGGCGATGTGTGTCCCCCACCGAGCAGACTGACCGTGGATGGGGCTCAGGTATCCCCCTGACCGCTAGGAAACGCTGTTTGTAAAATGTATTCAATTGTGTAATTTGTGTCCGATTGTAACGGAAGTCGCCTGCCAATGAATATCTACTGTACCACTGTCGAGTTGGTTTAATAAAAAGAATTTATTAAAAACAAAAAATTCCTGAGACCAGGAGACCTTCTAAATGAAAAAATTGAAAGAAGGGTCTCTGTCATCGGAAAACCCGGTTCCTTCCAAGAAAGGATCAACATAGAAGAGGAAATGCCTGACAGTACCCAAAAGGCCTTGCCTGTCTTCATTCTGTGAAGAGAGGTAAGATAGCAAAGATGGTCCAGAACCTCAAACAAATAACAGCGTTTTCCATGTTTGGCCCATCCATCCAACTCTTCTATCGAATTGTTCTTTGGAGAACTGGTAGCTATCTTTTAAACCTTGCTTTCTGCTGACAGTCGGAATGATACCTTTGTTTGGGTGCTAGATTGCCTGTTGAAAATGGCTGGTACTTTGCTTTGTGAAAGTTGGAGAAGATTCTTGTTTCTGGTCTAGGGAGTAGCCGGCTTGGCAGTTCAGGCTGGACTGTTCCCATGGGGAGCAGGATCGAGACTGATTCGCATATGACTGGGTCTAAACTGGAATGGCATGGTGGGCAAAAAACCAAATGATGGATTTAGGCCCAGATCTCTGTACCGGGGGTGAATGCTTGGCATTGTTCAGCATTCCGTCCATCATTTGTTTTTTTTGCAATTTTTCCATATAATATCCCATCACGTCAGTCACATATCTCTTTTTTTTTATTCCTGGTACATTTGTACACTTGTGTTATTGTCTAGAGGGGGATGAGGATAAGGAGTAAGGGAGTGGGGTGAGGCGAGGCGAGGAGGGGAGCCTTTATGAAGATGGTTGGATGATACAGAGAGGTCAAGACAGACGTTGACAGAGGGGGCCAGGTGGTCATGCGATGGAAGAACGAAGCGAGATGGTTGAAAGGGATGGCAGAGGAGCTGTCACAGCAGTGGAAGTTGGGACAGGTGGGAGACAGGGAATAATAGGAGAAAATATGATGGAGGACAGGGTGATAGATGAGTGGGAGGGAGAGAAGTGGAATAGAATGAGAGGTGTTGCAAAGGTGGCATTCGGTATTTGGATGCGAGGTTGATAAATTCAAGTCTCTCGAAGCCTTACAGTTTGGGAGGTTGGTGCGTGCACTCATGGCATTGCACCTTCCTTGCAGTAAAAAATCAATTTGATTGCGGTGAAGCACTGGGTTAATGCAGCTGGAGAATAAAAATAATTGCCTTAACTTAAGTTCAAAAGATGCCTGCCAATTGATCGCGATGAATCATTAAACCATGGTCAGCTGGTGCATTACGATCCTTACATTGACTATTACATTAGAGCAATATCACCTAAGCTTTCACCAAGAGGAGTTTTAAACCCATTTCAGAGTGATATGTAAAGTGCTGATACAACACAAGGGTCCAATGTCATGATTAATTCAACTGTGGCACGTAAAAATGGAGGATGGCGATGTTTGTACCGATGAGTTTTAACAAAATGTCTGCAGAGTTATCAAGGACTACTTGACCCTGGAATGGATAATTTGTGATGGCAATCAACTACCAGCAGTGAATTAATCTTTACCATGGCCAAGAACGAAACAGTTGACTGCCCTACCAACTTCATCAAATTGCAGAGCGCGTCTGAGGAAGGCGCTTGCCCATGTGGATTTCTGCATGCTTGACTGACTATGGTGAGAGATTAACCATCCAGCAAGGTGCTGTGGAAGCAGCAAGCTTTCCTGAGCCATCCTTTGAATATCTTGTCGAACTGCAAAAGGAATGGGGTTGATTGGGCTACCTGTCCATGAGTTTGTGGGCCAGAGACACCTCTTCACATTTCCTTGCAAGTACAGAATAACGATTTGAATCGAGACAGGTTTAGAGCACCTATGGAACTTACAAATGACAGTTGTACTCTTTGACACATAACTAAAAGGTGTTTTGTTGGTGGGCACTGAAATTAGAAAGTTAATCACAGAAAGACTCCAAATATCTGTTATGACAAATACTTTAATCTTTGCCTATTTTCTGTGTTGCATGGTTCCTATTGACCTGTTTTCCTTCTGCAGTATAGTTTCACAAGTATTATGGTAAATTTAAATACAATGTAAATATATTGGTGTAGAATTTCTAGAGTTTTCTCTCAAATGTATTTATACACACACACATACATATATATATACATATAATGGGCAACCCTTTATTATCTCGGCTGGGTTTGACCACCTCCCAAATAGTTCAATCAGATCAGGCTATCAACAACTAAACAATGAATATGTATAAAGCAAATGTGTCCAGAGAATTTTAGTGGATATTATGAGGTCAATTATTAGGGTTTCTAAAAACCTAAGTGGATATTACTGATTATTGGGTCGATGAACCAAGCCCTAAATGGCTGGGATATTGGATACTTTTTGCTCATGCTTAGCCACACTCTAGAGACAGACCTGTTTGGACGGAGGATTAGATTTAGGTTTTTTTGCAAATTGACCATTCCATGAGATATTTACTATCTCCTGGTACTTTCAGACGACTCCAGCCAGTTTATTTTCTGGGTCATATCTGCAGTGAAAAGTCCAGGGGCGTCTCCTCCGCTATGGTGGAGGAGCGTCTCCCCACTGGTTTTAAGCAAGGTAAAGAAGAGAAACATAAAATGATAATAACTTTAAGTTTCCTGATGGGTCCTGCTGCTTTGCTGATGGGTGGGGCTGCTCTGCTCACGGAACAGGGCAGGGAAGGAGTGGTTCCCCACTCCTAAGTGCGCAATGATTGTTTGGTCGGCCCAGTCACACGCACTTCCCTGTTCTCCATGCAGGCTGCATTACAGTCTGCATGAAGAACATGCCCACCCCTCTAGTCCCGGGCTGGGCGGTGCTCAGACTAATCACAACACTGCATGGCAGCGTTGTCATTTTTCATGCAGCGTTGTCATTGGCTTGGGAGTGGGAGCCTGTCTGCCTGCTTCCTATTCCTGTAGTCGGAGACAGGCGATAGAGCAGCGACGTGGGACCGACTTCAAGGTAAGTTTTTTGTTGTTTTTATTTCACCCCCCACGCGACACCACCCACAACAACCCCCCCAGGCGGCGCCCCCATGCCCACCCCCTCACCTACAAGCCGTGCCGGCCGCCCCTGGAAACGTCTTATAGATCTAGACATCGAATAAAAGCTGTCAATTAGGATGTGGATAGAGAACTTAATGATTCTTTTTTTTTTTTTTTTTTTTTATTTGTGAGATTTTTTATTTTTCTTCATTACAACAATGGATTATGAGCATTACCCATATCACAAGCCTTAAATACTAAATTATACAATAAATCTGACCGATCACAGTGTACACCTTTATAGAAATCAGCTATAATAAAGAAACTCGACATCAAAGTACAGGCAACAGCCTACCCCTCCCCCTAGCTATTCCTTCTTTGTCTCTCTTTCCATTTACATAATGGCTCCCAAATTCTTTTCCCCAAACGTCTTCCACTCCTCCCCTTTCGTGCAAAAAATTTTTCCTCTATATTATATGCATATAGGGTATTTGCCAGCCAACATTGCATTTTCGGAGGGCTTTTATCTAGCCATGCCCTAGCTATTGTTAGTCTATAGACAGCCATTACTACAAAAAGGAATTCAGCATATTGAGTCTGCTCGTCGTCGCTCACCCCTAGCATAATCCAAACTGGTGTAAGAGATATCTCAATATCCAGTGAGTTCACCAAAAACCCCTCAATTTCCCTAATCAGAGTTCTTAGTTGTGGACATGTAGCAAAAATGTGTACGCTATCTGCTTCCAGCTCATTACATCTGGGACAATTGATTCCTTGATTCCCTCCCCATTTTGCAATCTTTGCAGGAGTAAAGTACAAAGAGTACAATGTTTTATAATGCTGCGACTGCAGCGGGGCAGCACATAATATCGTAGATCCAAAATTCAATGAATCATAAAAAAGCCTAGTATCAATACCCAGTTTATCTTCCCATTTTTTACTAAATTTAACTAAATCATCCTGCTTGTCTTTCACCAATGCTGCATAAAAAGACTTGATGGTACAATCCCCCAACAGTTTTATTTTCTCCATTATTTCCATTTTATTAAAACCTGCCGGGCCCCCAACTTTATTATCAAGGAAACTTCTAACCTGTAGGTATTTGAAAAATCCCCTATTATCTAAGCCATATTTTACTCTCAACTCTGAAAATTGCATAAAGCCATCTTGTGAATATAAATCTCCAATTTGCATAACCCCCTTTAGTGCCCACTCTGCCATAGTATGATCTCCAAAAATTTCCTTAGGGAGTGACCTGTTGTTACTTAATGAGACATATCTGTTATACCTCCCAAGTTTTACCCTCTTCAAAAATGCATTCCACGTCGTAACTGCCGCTTTAACAGTTTTAAACTTAGTCCTCTTGAAATAGCTATAATCAATGCACTTCAGAAAGCAGTTCTCAGCATTTACCCCTAAGGCGACAGCATACACATCTGTAGACATTTTCTGCATTCTAACATCATCAGGGCTTCCACCGATAAGACCTTGAATGTATTGCAGCACAGAGGCCATATAATATAAGCGAAAATCTGGTGCCCCCCATCCCCCTTTTTCTCTAGGGAGTGTCATGTACCTATAAGCTCTCCGGGTTTTACCTTGGGCCCATATAAACCTATTACATATAGCCTCTATGCAATTAAACCAGCTGGCTTCAATCAACAATGGTACAGCCCTGAATACATACAAAAATTTGGGTAAAATCATCATTTTGATAGTATTTGTGCAACCAACTAGCGACAGATGTAAATTGTTCATTCTTTCTAAGTCTTTTTTCATTTGAGTTATCAAGGGATCCATATTTTTTTCCACAATTTTACTTACTTCTGCCGTCATTTGCACCCCTAGATAGGTTGCCGTATTTGTCACTCTTACATCATTACACGTTACCCACTGATTTTTGACTATCTGTGTTTTAGTTGTGTTCAAACTATATCCAGAGAACTGACCAAACCTCTCAGCTTCTGATTCAATTGCCCTGATGGCGGCTACAGGGTCTGGAGTCAGGATGGCAACATCGTCCGCATAGGCTAGTGATTTAAGTCTACAATCGTTTAGTACTAATGGAAGTATTTGTTGATTCGTTTCCAATTTACGAATATAGGGATCAAGATACAGAGCAAACAGTAGGGGAGAAGAGGGACACCCCTGCCTTGTTCCTCTCTGGATGTTAACTGCAGCTGAGTAACCTCTATTGACTCTTATCTTGGCCGTCGGCGCTATGTATAGCGTCTGCAGAGCCTTTATAAACCCTGGTCCTATACCGTGCCACCTTAGAGCATCCCATAGATAACCCCATGAGACCCTATCAAAAGCCTTTTCAGCGTCAAGAAACACCGCTGCCATTGGATCCTCCAGGATGTCTGCTACATCAAGTGCCGTGATTACCTGCCTGGTGTGGTGGGTTGTTCCTTTCCCTGGAATAAATCCATGCTGAGAGGGTGTAACTAAAGATTCAATTATCTTGGATAATCTTTTTGCCAATATTTTTGAAAACACCTTGACATCGGCGTTCATTAAGGTGATGGGTCGATAGGAGCCTGGGACATCTGGCGGTTTACCTTTTTTTGGGATAACAATGATGTCTGCGCCACCCCAGGAACATGGAACAGTTTCACCCAGTTGCGCTGACACCATTATATTAAACATGTCTGCTAGCAAAGAGGTCTGGAAGACCTTATAAAATTCAACTGGAATCTGGTCCGGGCCAGCAGCCTTCCCCGATGGGAGATCCCTCAGCGCTTCAACAAGTTCATCCACCTTGAGTTTCTCTTCCAGCTCTATTTTGTCTGACTCCTCCAAATTTGATGGCTCAATATCCCTCAGATAAGCCCTCATGTCCTCCTCTCTTCCATGCCCATCTGCCCGATACAATTCCATATAAAACTGCCTAAAAACCTCTCTAATCTGTTCTGCACCCTTAACTTTAATTCCTTGATCATTTTTGATCTCCTTAATATTAGCCATACCATCTCTTTGTCTAGCTCGCACCGCTAATATATGACCCACTCTTTCGCTAAGTTCATACGCCTTTTCTTTGTTGGCTAAATATTTCTCCACCGTCTTTTTTGCCATCTCTTCCATGACCACTGCTTTGAGAGCGACTAATTTTAACAATGTCTGCTCAGCTGGTGTATGCGCATGTATAGCCATCATGAGTTCCTCCTCTGCCTCTCTAATTAATTCATTGTTTCTTTCTAGTTCCTCCCTTTCTCTTCTTTGCATTCTAATAACATAGCTAAGGGTCTCTCCTCGTATTCCAGCTTTAAAAGCGTCCCACACACTCCCTGGTGACGCGGTACCTCTATTAATTACCCAAAACTCCTTAATCCATTCAGCCATTCTTTCCCTATATTCATGATCCTGAAGGAGTGCTCTGTCAAATGTCCATTGCGTCGGTTCCTTATTTCTCCTTTGCCCAATGTTTACGTCTAACACTAACGGGCTATGATCTGATATGATCCTTGGTTCTCTTACTATCCTTGCACCATCTATCAGCCCTCTTGTAATTAAAAAATAATCCAGCCTGACTAAGATCTGATGGGGCGCTGAAAAGAAAGTACTCCCGTCGAGATTCGGATGGCAATGTACCCAAGGATCCTCTAGAGAGTTATTCCTTGCTAAATCTGCTAGAGCCCTATATGTTCTTTTTTTCCTCCCCGCATACTTCCTGTTAGGGTCCAAAAAACTACTATCTGAATCATGAATATTCAGGTCGCCGCATAATATAACAGGCTCAGGCCACTGAGCAAGTTCTGCATCTAGGAATTGAGGAACGTCTGGGTCATCTCCAGTAGAGCCGTAGACTGAAACAAGCGTAAAGGTTTCCCCCCTAAACAATAATTCTACTATAACCCATCTTCCCCATTTATCCTCCAGCTTTCTCTTTACTATTGTATCCTGTTTCCTGCCCAGTATCGCCACCCCTCTTGTCTTGGTGTTCTGATTAGTTTTTGCAAGTACATTAAAACCTAATTGATCAAGTAAGTAGACCTTAGTGCCCTCGATGTGTGTTTCCTGAAGGCACACTAAGTCCGGTTTAAAAGATTTTAGCAGTGACGCAGCTTTTAACCTCTTATTGATCTCATTGAGTCCACAAATGTTTATTGATACTATTCTACACGACATTTAAATTTCATAGCCTTCCCTGTTCCGCTTTCCCGATTTAACCAGCAAGATTTAGTAATTATCTTTATACTTTGAGCTTTCCAGAACAATTTCTCCCCTCCTTTAGTTTGTTTGTGTACCTTGATCCCTGCATCTTTTTTTAAGTCTTTTTTACCTCTTTCTTCTACACCAAAAGTGTGCCCAAAACCAGCATGTATGTCTCCCCCCCCCACCCTCCCCCCTCCCCCCTTTACCCCCCGCCCCTTGGGAGCCCCCCCCCCTCACTACAGGCAAATAGGCCAATCCTGGCCTATGTGTAGCCAACCGTACTCTGCAGCGTCGCTACTCTCTCCCATCCTGTTTACCCCTCTGTCTGGTATTGCCAAATAGGCTATTTGGCATTACCATCTAACCATCTTACGGAGTTTTTGGTGCAGTTCTCCGGGGAGACTGCGATGGGGTTCTGGTTCTAGCTCTACTCTCCTTCCCTTTATTAATTTCGGAGATTTCTGCTAGATATTCTGCTGCTCTTATCTCGGATGTAAACATTTTGGTATAACCTTTCATGATAACTTTCAACCTAGACGGAAACAAGAGATATGCTTCTGCCCCTTGCTTTTGGAAAGGCCCAATCATCTGTCTTAATTTCCACCTTCTTTCCACGGTAACGTGGCAGAAGTCTGGCCTTGAAAAAAAAGTATTTCCATCAACTGTAATTCTTGAGTCAGGTCTAGCTTTATCGATTATCTCCTGTCTTGCTAGAAAATTACCCAAAAATACCAACATTGCTCTTGGGAGTTCCTTACCCTGCCCTCCCCGATTTTTCTTTTTGAACAGTGGGTACCTATGTGCTCTTTGCACTTCCACATCCCATTGCCATTTTGAGTCAGGAAAGGCCTCTTCCAAAATCTTAACCACGTAACCTCTGGGATCCTGCCCCTCTTTCCCCTCCTCCAGGCCCAAAAGTCTCACATTATTCCTTCTTTGGCGATTTTCAAAACTTTCTAGCTTCCACTGAAGATCTTCAACCACCTTCTCTTGATCCGTTTTAAAAGTCTGCCAATCTGTCACTTCGTCTTCAACCCTGCTTGTCCTTTCCTCCACTTGTAAGACTCTTTCTTCAACCTCTTCCTGTTTTCTACTTACTTTCCTTAGTGATGCTTGCAGTTTTTTTGTGTCTCTTTTCGCCCTTCTGCTCTCCATTCTTGCCTCCTTCTGCATCTGTTTCAAGGTCCCAAAGAGCATTTCGAAGGTTACATTTTGGTTATTCCGCCTCCCCTCCTTCTCCCCTCCTTCCTGCTCACTTTCTTTGTAGGTCTCTGAAGTAGCGGAGTAGTCCCATGATAATTTTTTAGTCATACTACTTCTTGAACCTCTTCCGCTTCTTCTTTTTACTCCCATAGTACTTTTTTTCTTTTTTGTGACTAATTCGCTAGATCCGTTGCTAATATCTGAGTCAGAAGTACGTTCAGTTCGACTCCCCTCTTCCTCTGATTCCACCTCGCTCGGATTTGATGAATCCGAGCCCTCGTTGACCGAAAAAAACTCAGGTGAGCCTCCCCTCATACTTCTATCTATGCTTTTGTTAGTTCTACTCAAGTCCAGATCCAAGTGTAGCCCATGCTGCTCCGTTAGACTCTGCGTGCTGCCCCGGCTTGCCTCAGTGCCCTTCAAATGCTTATTGTATAACCCTGCCTCTACTAACAAGAGAGCGTCTAACATCTGCGAGTTATTTTGTTTCTCTAATTGCTTAGAAGCAGTGTCTATGTCGGTATCACAGCCCGACTCCTTGCCGACCTCCACCCCTTCCTCCTCGCCTCCCACGGCTTCTGGAGCTTCTACACGCCGCTTAGAAGCAGTGTCAGTGTCGGTATCACAGCCCAACTCCTTACCGACCTCCACCTCTTCCTCCTCGCCACCCACGGCTTCTGGAGCTTCTACACGCCGCTCTGCGCTCACCGCGCCAACTCCTGCATCGCTTCCCGGTTGCCTAGCAACCAGGCCTCCGCTGCTTGCGTCCTCGCGGTCCGTTGACTCTGCTTCCGCGTTTGTCTGACAGCTGTCTCCCTGGGCGCCGGTAGCCGTCGGCAGCCTCTCATCCTGCCATTCCTTTTGCTGCGGACCATCTGCCTGGATCTGTATTCGTGGAACAGACGGAGGAATCCTTGTGATAAACGACTCTGGTAAGGTCGCTTGGCGCTTCTGATCTTTATCCCTCGCCGATTTATACATCGCTGAGCGGGTCTCCGGGCCTGGTTCCAATTTCTTCTCTTGCTTCTCCGCATTCTTTGATACTGTGCTCTTCGACCTCCGACTTGAAAATTCCGCCGCTTTTCCCACAGAGGCTGTTTTTGGGATAGCCCCCTCTCTCACAGCAACCCCTGAGGGTTTGATCGGTCCTGCTGACGATATTTTTTCTCTCTCCGCCTTGAGCCTTTGGGGCATCTTCAGAGGCACTTTCACGTCGTTAAACAGACTTCTCCAGCAGTTCAGCCAGTCTATCACCTTCTTTATCACTTTCTTTGTAGGGGAGCCCCTCAACCAGCCTGGATTAAGTGTATCCACTGTGTCAAGAACAATCCGGTAAGTCAGAGCCCACATCGCTGGGTTCACCAATACTCCATCATCCTAGGATAGGAGAGAGTAGAGTATGCGACTACTCTCTACAGAGCCACGGCGGCCATCTTGCCCACGCTCACAGGTTTTAGAACTTAATGATTCTTGATAATCTTGTAAAACAGTCTTATAAATATGTGGATGAATTTGCTAAATTTTAAAGTGTTCATGATAAGACTGACCGATATGTAACCAGTTAAATGTTTGTGCAGAGGTATCTGTTATCTGTAGCTTGTTAAATAATCGAAATAGAAAAAATCTCTATGCAGATAAATACTTTAATATACTTATTTGTCTATAATCAATGTCATAGGTATCAAGGAATTATAAGTATCAATTGCTAAGAGTAGTCAGTCGCTTGGCAACTTTTCTCCAAATTCCTAGAAGAGTTTGATAAAGACATAGACACAGAAAAAGGAAACTGCCACCTATAAATTACAGATACATGGTACTTCCCTTTTAATAATGCCTTTAAAAAAATACAGATACTTAAAAAGAAAAATCCAAGATTAGAATATGGTGCCGCTCGTGTCAGGATACTTGAAGCCTTTGTTTGTGGATTTTGTTGGGCGCTTCGAAAGGGTGTGAGGGACTGCGAGGCGCTTGCAGCCTGAAGATTTCGAACAGCTGCTGCCTCTTCCCGGACACTCCCCCCTCGCCTGTTTGCCCGCCTACCTGCCCTTAAAAGCTGACTTGCGGCCCCCGCTTCTCGGGTGCCGCTCGTGTCAGGATACTTGAAGCCTTTGTTTGTGGATTTTGTTGGGCGCTTCGAAAGGGTGTGAGGGACTGCGAGGCGCTTGCAGCCTGAAGATTTCGAACAGCTGCTGCCTCTTCCCGGACACTCCCCCCTCGCCTGTTTGCCCGCCTACCTGCACTATACAATTGGAACTCGCTGACGCAGCGCGGGACGCGCGCGGGACGCGCGCCGGGCGAAGCCCGGGCCAAGGGCGGGCCCGTTCATGCCCGTTCCAGACCGAGCAAGACCGGACCGGGCCCCCCCTCTAACGTCTAATGTCCAGTTGACTAGTAACATTTACGGGTAAAATTTACTTCCAGGACTAAGTGCTTATCTTTTGATAGCTGTATATTTATTCATTGTTATAGATGGCGAATACCAGAGGGAACAAGAGTAGGTTAAATGTGGATGTATCAAACATTACTGGCCCCATAGATAATTTTATTGTTAGAGCAAACTCAGTAATTGATCAAGGAATTGCAATTATGGAACGGAGAGTCTCACAAGATCTGTTATTAGCACGGCGTTCGTCTATGGGACACATTGCTACAGTTAAAACTCCCGTTCCACAAAGCAATAAGGTAACCACGAATGTAATACAGGCAGATTTACATAGCATCCCAAATACCGTGGACCTTTCACCTTCAATGGTGGATTCATTATCTCCAACTCAACTAGAGAGATCTCCACTCCTTGTTACTGAGTTATTGAGTATTGATTTATCATCCCAGGATTCGATAATTGAGCAGTCGCGAGATGCTAGTAAGGGAGCTGGTTTAAAAACGACAAAATCATTAAAACACCCTAGGAACAAGATAAAGGATAATACCACAAAAAAGTCCAAGACATCAAAAAAACCTACTGCTATAGCGAAGAAAGGGGAGAGTAAACTCTCACTCAGGTCTGCAGCGCTCAAAGGACAGCAGTCTAAGGATTTACCCATAAGAAAATGTCCAATAGAAACTGTAGTTAATTTGGAGCCGAATAATGGGGGGGCCTCTTTTGTAACTGACATAAACCATGATATTTTTGAACCTGATCACCATTTAGCCGAATACATTAAGGAGCTTTTTAAAATCTTTCTTTCTCCCATAGAGACCAGGTTGAAACGGATCGAGGGACAGTTAATGGATTTGTCTAAAACCTCAAAATTCCAGCCAAATCCAGTGACATCACAGAATGAAAGCGAAAGTTTAACCCGCCCAAAATCATCTTCACCGACCCCCCCGATTCTTAAAACAATGGTCCCTGCGAAAAAGGTAATTAAATCGACATCCACTATGACAGATAATATAATAAATGTGGCTACTAAAAAAAACGCCCCCACAAATTTGGTACAGGATTCCAATACTGCCAAACATTCTACCTGGGGAACAAATCTAGGAAATCCAAGTATTAGTTTACCCCCAGAAGCCTCACCATATGTGGTAATACTGACCGGAGTCCCTGAATTGAAGAAGGAAGATGAAGAGACAACCGGATCATTAAAAAATAAAGCTCAACACTGGTTAAATATTAACCGACCCTTACCATCCAACAGATGTAGCAAGATCTTAATGGTCCGTAGGGTACCCTGGGTGGGCCCAGGAAGTAAATCGATATCGGGCGACTGTGTTTTGGTTAATTTTGATAACCCAGACACAGTCGACTATATTTGCTCTTGGGACACGAATTTAAGCAACGAGGGTATCTTACCTAAACGCCTTTCCTTCTTTTATCCACCCATTTCTCCTTACCATCATTTTCGCAGCAACGAAAATTGGATTAGGGTGGGCACTCGGGATTGCGGTATAGTCAATAGGCGTTGGGAAAGGCAGCCCATCAGAGATTGTTAATCTAGGGATACCTGGAAAGGCATACCAACTTTCAATAGATTTGATTGTTTGGAGATGGTGGATTGACTTTTTCAGAAGAACCGTGGCTCTAACGTCCACTATCCTGGTACAGACAAATCACACATTAATATCAACCCCAGGATATCTACTTCCCTAGTGGAAACTGATGAGCTAAGAGACAATCAGCCTTTAAAAACCCAAACAGTATCTCTATTACCTAGCCCATTATTAAATAATGACTTTGAAAATAACCCGTCCGTGAGTGAAATAGAACCCTCCCTGGATTACCCCCAAAATCTAAAACCCCAAGGGGAAAAACCAAGAGGGAAACTGTCTTTCCTCTCATGGAATATAGCGGGATTAGCAAGTAAGGTAAATGACCCCATATTTCGCGATTTAATTGCGGAATATGACATTATCTGTCTTCAGGAATGTTGGGAACTAACTGAGACTCATATTTTAGGCTATCGAACATACTTCACCCCCGCCACTCAGTCACGGAGAGGCAGGTGTTCTGGGGGCCTCTGCACCTATATCTCTAATAAAACTATTTTGTCCATTAAACAACACATTAGACCGGGGCACAATAGTTTTCAGGTTCTCAGTCTAAAGGCAGGTGGGAAACGATCTTTTATTGTGGTGAACTTGTATAACAATATCCCAAAGGAATCACAGCAAAAAATTTTGGAAGATCTAACTGACTGTTTACGTTCGCTTAGCCTCAATCACGAACAAAATGATACGTGTATCATATTGCTGGGCGACTTTAACTGTCACTTATGCCCCCTAAGTGACTCAGGTATTTGTGGTATGGTTAACCTATCTGGCGAACCATGCACACATTTTGAACATACCTCTTTGGGAAACTTGTTTAATGCCCTAATTTTTGACTTGAACATGGGGTTCGCAAATGAACTTTGTAAGCCCCTGGTTGCTTTTCAACCTACATTTAATGGGCGTGGTTTACAGTCTGTAATAGACTATATATTGATTTCTACTTTTCACCACCATATTGTACGGTCTTTCTTAACACTGGATACCGTGATGAGCGACCATTACCCGATCAGCACAACTTTTGATATTGAGCTATGTATTAGATCGGGAAATAACGTAGCCGAAAATTTATATCACCATGCGCTTTCTTTGGCGAGACAAAACGGCTATGTAGTAAAATGGAATAAAGTAGACCCTATAAACTTTCTCCAAAATTTAATTAAGGAAAACTACAACAATATCAAGACATGTTTGGAGGAAAATCCCGACCCGCACATGATTGCAAATGCTTTTAACCAGATTACTCTGTACATTAGTGAAAAACTGATAGGAACATCTCGGACAGGGACGAGAGAAAAAACTGAGGGATGGTTTAATTCTGACTGCACTAAAGCACATTCGTTTTTAAAGCGGATCTTAAAGGAAACACCGAAAGACTTGCCAGCAGTCAGATCTGCGAGATTAGCTTACAGAACCTGCCTGAAAAATCGGAAACAGGAGTTGAAAGAGCTTGCGTGGGAGACCCTAACAAAGGCCAGCAAGTTGAGAGATAGCACTGCCTTCTGGAAAGCAGTAAATGCTCCCTTTTTTGTAGATAGAAAAATAGACAAGGTAGAGCTCGCTATCGACGGACCAACTTGGGTGGAATATTTCACCGAATTATATAAAGAAGATGTTCTTCCCGTCACAGTTTTTATACCACACAAACATCAGCTTTCATCTGACCCCGCCCCTTCCACTTCTTTTCCCATTAGTATTTCGTTCTCTGTCCTGGAAGTAGAATTGGCACTATTAGAAAGTTCGAGAAATAAAGCTCCCGGCCCGGACGGAGTCCCTATTGATATATATAAAAATACATTATCCCTATGGTCTCCTCTGTTGACCAATGTTTTAAATAGTTTTAATACTATTGGCTTTCCATCGACCTGGCAAGAAGCAATAGTTGTGCCTATTTTTAAAAAGGGTGATCGAAACGACCCTAAATGCTATAGGCCTATTTCCTTACTTGACACGTTGATGAAAGTGGCAGGCAGGGTAATCTTAAATAGATTAAATTCCTGGGCAGAGGAAAAGGTTATCCTTTCCAAGTTCCAATATGGCTTCAAAACAGGACTAGGTACAATCGAACAGGGACTAAATCTGGCCTTAATTATCGGCAAATACATGACGGCAAAAAAAGGTAATCTTTTTATGACGTTCATTGATTTAAGTTCTGCTTTCGATTGTCTGAACCATGAGGTACTATGGGATACCTTGACAGGCTTGGGTATTGATACAAACATCCTTAATTTCATCAAAGAATTATACAGGGGGGCCGGTGCAAAGGTTCGATTTGGAAATAAAGGAGAATGTTCTACTAAGTTCCCAATAAACAAAGGAGTCCGACAGGGGTGTATCCTGGCACCATTTCTTTTTAATTTATACATAAATGGTGTGGCGGAATTTTTAACCACACAAAATGTAGATTATCCTTTAATTGATGGCACGCCGGTTCCCATTTTACTATATGCGGACGACGCAGTTATCATGGCGAGAACCCAATTGGGCCTC
Source organism: Triturus cristatus (assembly GCF_964204655.1). Classification (NCBI taxonomy): domain Eukaryota; kingdom Metazoa; phylum Chordata; class Amphibia; order Caudata; family Salamandridae; genus Triturus; species Triturus cristatus. The sequence goes on from NC_140590.1 coordinate 1,545,367,035, forward strand.
CAAAAAGCTCTAACCTGTTTTACACTGTTTATGAGTACTAGAGGACTAAAAGTAAATATTGGGAAAACCTTTTCCATGTGCTGCTCCTCGAAGAAAAAACTCCCCTGTAATGTTTTTATCGAAAAGTCCAAGATAGCTCTTACAAGTACCTTCTCATACTTAGGGGTTGTTTTTAATGAAAAAGGTTCCTGGAAAGCAGCGATTAGGAGTAGAAACCTTTCTTTCGCCCGTGCACTAGGAGCAGTAAAACAGTTTTCCAACAAATTGGGGGGTAGGCCTGTACGCATTTTAATGGACATTTATAATGCCAAATGCATTTCAACCGCAATATATGGTTCTGGCCTATGGGGCATTGCTGACTGTCAAGAGATCCAAGTAAGAGAAAATTCTTTTCTGCGCTATCTCTTGGCGGTCCCAAATTCGTCCCCCACATATATCTGTCATAAAGAATTAGACCTGCCATACATTTCAGATTTGATTAAAGTTAGTCCCTTACTGTTATGGCACAAGATATGGACTAAAGAGGAAACTGTCTTTAATAGATCTGTTTTGATTGACTGCCTTAAATTGGAAAGATGCATGGATATTCCCTGGATTGCTTACATAAAAGAATTTATGATTAAGATGGGACACCCAGCCTTCTTTGAAAACCCTGGTTCCTTAAACTCGATGTCCAGGAAGGATTACAAACAAAGGTGCCTTGACTTCCTGGAAAATCAACGTTGGTGTGATGAAATAAGCAAGAAATCAGTACTCCAACATAATTCACTGCTACAGGCCCCTGGTTTACAGTTGTACCTGTCCCCCGATTTTCCCAGCTATGACAGGATGCTGTTAGCCCGTCTGAGAGTTGGATCTTATTTTAGATTAATAACTTTCCCAGCTAGAAATGATTGGTCTTCACATCTAATTAAGTGTCCCTGTGATAATGTTGCAACACAATCGCAAATACACTGTGTCTTATTTTGTAAATTTTATTCATGGGGAAGAAGGCTATATTTGATGCCCCTACTGAAGTCCTGGGGACTCAGGCAGTGTAGGCCTGCTTTTCTGAAACTGCTCTTACTCCAAGATGAAATAACCATTAATGCCTTAGCTAAGTTTTTAAAATTTGCTATTAGGTGTAGACTGTCGATGAACTAAGGCAGAGCCTGTTTTTATGCTGAGTAACTCGACTAAGCCGTATATAAAGCTGTAAGACTTCTTTCTTAATGTAGTATTTTTAATATGTATGTATTTTAATGTTGCTTTTATGGTTTTTATACTGAAATCGAATAAAGCTATCTTGACTTGACTTGATCTACTTAAAAGGAGAATAACAAAAACTGAATGCGGACTCAGAACACAATTTGAAGGTTTAGTTTGATAGTGCCCATAACAAAGTTAGAAGGTTTAATTTGATAGTGCCCAGAACAAAGGTTTTGTTTGATAGCGCTGTAGTCTTGATAAAAAGAGGATATAATTTTTTCAGTGTTCCAGCTTCAAGTCGGGCGACCTATGGGCGAACAACCCCTTTCACAATCACAAACATAAAGTATAAATATTGAGTTGCAGTCCTGATGGAGAAACATACTGTGCGCTTATTGTAAATCCATTGTCATATTGCAATCCATTTCATCTAAGCTGCTGGGTGAAACTGCCAGGTCAACATGATTTATTAAACATTTTGGCGACAACCTTTGATACGAAATTAAGCTTAGATGAATCCAATGGTTGAAATATTTATAACAGAAAGTTACAATCAACCTGATTGGTGCTTTTATGATGGATTTGCCAACTGCCAATGTGGCAAATGTATGCCCTCCACCATAGTGGGAGCGGAAGGTCTACCATGTTAAAAGTTGGCCGCCATGGCAGCTGTGCTATTTCTATAAACGTCACTACCTCTGCCATGAGAGAAGTCGTTTCAAGGAAAAGTTCCAAGACTACAATTCTACAGTGCTCGTGTTGCATAGTGGAACTACACCTACAACATGTGGGCACTACGGACTACACCGTCAGTACCCATATTTCAAATATCGCTGCAAGCGGAGGTTTTTCCAACATTTCAACCACCCCTTAATTCCTACTTTGTGACAGCTCTCGTGGTCTCCATATCAGTGTCTCATGGCATTATGATGGGGACCAGTCACTGTAGATTGGGTGGTTAGTCCACCCCAATTTTTGGTGGTGTTAACATTCCACATGGTGGACCTTATGGCAAAGCCAAAGAAGACTCTGCAAAGCAAGATATTCATCTTTCCCTCGCACTCATCATAGGTGGTGGATGACCGAGGGTGGGGTTGGAGGGAATCCTGCTCATTTTAATCAAATCTGCTAAACATGGCCTGTTTTCACAAAACAGTATTGTTAAAAAAGAACTATGACCCCCATTGTGGATAGACCAGCGACAATTAGCTTTGTCCCTTTTGACCCCATAGTAGAGATTCTGGGCCCGATTCACAGAACTAACTTAAGACAAAATCCTAAACTTACTACTTTTGGTATTCACAGAAGGCATTTAGTAGTAGTAAAGTTAGGATTTTGACTTAAGACAGACTTAAGACAGACTCAAGACAGACTCAAGACAGACTTAAGACAAACTCAAGACAAACTTAGGACAGACCTAAGACAGACTTAAGAAAGACTTAAGACAAACTTAAGACAAACTTAGGACAGACTTAGGACAGACTTAAGACAGACTTAAGACTTAAGACAGACTTAAGACAGACTTAAGACAAACTGAGGACAGACTTAAGACAGACTTAAGACAGACTTAAGACAGACTTAAGACACAATCCTAACTTTACTACTACTAAATGCCTTCTGTGAATACCAAAAGTAGTAAGTTTAGGATTTTGTCTTTAGTTAGTTCTGTGAATCGGGCCCTCTGTTCTTAGGTGTCCTTCATTCACGTTGTTTTAACCCCCCTACCGCCCACCTTGGGGAAACCACAAACTTCACTCCTACAGTCCTTTGTCTATTTTGACTATGATGCTTTAATTATCCTGATAGACAGGGCACCAAAATGCTTCCTTTGAAAATGTTTTAATATCAGTCCAATGTTGCATACAGAGAACTTAGCGAGCGAACAAGGCACGCACAAGGGGGCTAAGAGATTTCTCCGATTAAGAAATGTTTTTATATGCGGCTCAACAGTTTATTTTACAGAAACAATTTTCCAGAGAAATACAATTTACTGGCTGAAGTTCATGAAATGTGCTTTAGGCTCTCTCAGGGCAGACAGACATATTACTGCAGCAACAGAGCAAACCGTGTGTGTACACCCCCACCATGAATTTGTTTTTATGGCTCCCCAGCACTGAAAGCAGCCTCATGTCCACAGATTTCAGAGCATTTTATGTGTGTTCCATTTTGCACGTCCGGGCATAAGGGTAAGCTTTTATCTTTCCTGGAATCATCTTTTCTGGAACTAGACTTCTCTTTTCCACATTCAGTCCATTTCCCTCTCTCGTTGTAGTTTCTTCTTACTGATGCATCAAAATGTGGCTTTTGCCTGAGCTACCAAATCTGGCAAGCCGGCAACAATAACAATATTTTAATATTGAGAGACATGTAGCAGGACACTTATAGCATATATGCCTAGAGCAGGTAGACCCCCACCTTGGCAGCGAAAATCAACCAAATGCTTTATCATTTAAAGTTAGGAGGTAAGACGATTCATTGAGAACATTGGCAAGGAGGTTCCCCAGCTAGGGGCGAGGTCAAAATGGCCTGAACACGTCCAACCTTCATCCCAGAGTACTCCTTTGAAATTCCTAAAGAGGCACGTGGATCCAGCTATGGACTGTACCCCGAACGTGTTCTACCAAAATATTGTGTGCAGAATATCAACCTGAAAATATGTGGAGTGCAGGATATCATTGTGCAGAAATATTGGTTGCAGGATATTGCCTCACCCTATACTGTCAAGGTAAGTTTATATAGGAAAACATAGATTTGCTATTCTTAACTCCACATTTCCGTACCTTGACAATGTATATCCTGTCAAGGTACATATATGACTAGTTAAAATCAGTAAACATACACTTACTTACCTGGATGATATTGTAGTAGTTGATATCCTGCAATCAATGTTTCTGCAGGCCCATATTTTGTCATTCGATACTGTGACATGAAATCCCATACATGTAACCATCTCACAAGCCTGCAAAATGGCTGCCTTATTAACATGATCCTTTGTAACCTGCACTCCTTCAAGCACTCTGAAATGACCAAAAGGCAGAGGACCTTATTATGGGTACCGTCATTGGCGGTCTGACCACCACCTCCTCGACAGTCTGACCACTCGATTATGAGCAGATCGCTCGGACCGCCACCACCACCAGTATCTTGAGTCCTGTAGCGGTGGGGAAAGCGGCGGCCTACGGAGGCGATGCTAGCATCGGCACCACCGTGAGCATTACGACCTGCCTTTCTGCTAACCTTATCATGGTGGGTACTCCGCCATGGAAAGTTCGGATGAAATGCAGGGAAGGGGGTCACAAAAAAGGGCCTAGGGCTATTCACCAGTTGGGAATTATGGCTGGGGGTACATGTTGTGCCTCTCCATGCCTGCACTGTTGTGCATGCACTGTGTGCCATGCACAACATGGTGCACGGCAACAGTGTGCCGGACATGCAAGTGGCGCTGCACAGCAGCAACATTTGCTTTAGGCTCTCTCTATGAGCCGAGGAATGCCACCTCCATGGAACTGCTGTAGTCACACCGCCAGCCCAGCACCCAAGGCGTAATGCTGCAGTCGGGATGCCGTTACAACAAACAAATGATGGACGGAATGCTGACAATGCAGACATTCTCCCCCAGTCAAGAGATCTGGGTTAAATCCATCGTTCTTTTGCCCACTACGCCACCCCAGTTCAGACATGGCCATATGCAAATCAGTCTTGACCCTGTGCCTCATGGGAACAGTCCAGCCCGAACTGCCAAGCCATGTCTTCCCTGGACCGGAATCAAGCATCCTAGGACCGGTTTCTGGCTATCAGCCGTCATCAGCCAGGATAGCTTGACTCCAGTGGCGTAGTGAGCACGGGTCCCACGTCTGGGAATACCCATCCCACTTAGGGCGAAAAGCGTTACAACAAACAAATGATGGACGGAATGCTGACAATGCAGACATTCTCCCCCAGTCAAGAGATCTGGGTTAAATCCATCGTTCTTTTGCCCACTACGCCACCCCAGTTCAGACATGGCCATATGCAAATCAGTCTTGACCCTGTGCCTCATGGGAACAGTCCAGCCCGAACTGCCAAGCCATGCCTTCCCTGGACCGGAATCAAGCATCCTAGGACCGGTTTCTGGCTATCAGCCGTCATCAGCCAGGATAGCTTGACTCCAGTGGCGTAGTGAGCACGGGTCCCACGTCTGGGAATACCCATCCCACTTAGGGCGAAAAGCGTTACAACAAACAAATGATGGACGGAATGCTGACAATGCAGACATTCTCCCCCAGTCAAGAGATCTGGGTTAAATCTATCGTTCTTTTGCCCACTACGCCACCCCAGTTCAGACATGGCCATATGCAAATCAGTCTTGACCCTGTGCCTCATGGGAACAGTCCAGCCCGAACTGCCAAGCCATGTCTTCCCTGGACCGGAATCAAGCATCCTAGGACCGGTTTCTGGCTATCAGCCGTCATCAGCCAGGATAGCTTGACTCCAGTGGCGTAGTGAGCACGGGTCCCACGTCTGGGAATACCCATCCCACTTAGGGCGAAAAGCGTTACAACAAACAAATGATGGACGGAATGCTGACAATGCAGACATTCTCCCCCAGTCAAGAGATCTGGGTTAAATCCATCGTTCTTTTGCCCACTACGCCACCCCAGTTCAGACATGGCCATATGCAAATCAGTCTTGACCCTGTGCCTCATGGGAACAGTCCAGCCCGAACTGCCAAGCCATGTCTTCCCTGGACCGGAATCAAGCATCCTAGGACCGGTTTCTGGCTATCAGCCGTCATCAGCCAGGATAGCTTGACTCCAGTGGCGTAGTGAGCACGGGTCCCACGTCTGGGAATACCCATCCCACTTAGGGCGAAAAGCGTTACAACAAACAAATGATGGACGGAATGCTGACAATGCAGACATTCTCCCCCAGTCAAGAGATCTGGGTTAAATCCATCGTTCTTTTGCCCACTACGCCACCCCAGTTCAGACATGGCCATATGCAAATCAGTCTTGACCCTGTGCCTCATGGGAACAGTCCAGCCCGAACTGCCAAGCCATGTCTTCCCTGGACCGGAATCAAGCATCCTAGGACCGGTTTCTGGCTATCAGCCGTCATCAGCCAGGATAGCTTGACTCCAGTGGCGTAGTGAGCACGGGTCCCACGTCTGGGAATACCCATCCCACTTAGGGCGAAAAGCGTTACAACAAACAAATGATGGACGGAATGCTGACAATGCAGACATTCTCCCCCAGTCAAGAGATCTGGGTTAAATCCATCGTTCTTTAGCCCACTACGCCACCCCAGTTGACTGGGGGAGAATGTCTGCATTGTCAGCATTCCGTCCATCATTTGTTTGTTGTAACGCTTTTCGCCCTAAGTGGGATGGGTATTCCCAGACGTGGGACCCGTGCTCACTATGCCACTGGAGTCAAGCTATCCTGGCTGATGACGGCTGATAGCCAGAAACCGGTCCTAGGATGCTTGATTCCGGTCCAGGGAAGACATGGCTTGGCAGTTCGGGCTGGACTGTTCCCATGAGGCACAGGGTCAAGACTGATTTGCATATGGCCATGTCTGAACTGGGGTGGCGTAGTGGGCAAAAGAACGATGGATTTAACCCAGATCTCTTGACTGGGGGAGAATGTCTGCATTGTCAGCATTCCGTCCATCATTTGTTTGTTGTAACGCAGTCGGGATGCCGTCGGCTTGGTGGCGTTATACCGACTGGCCGCTGCGGCCTGGTGGTCTGACCACCATAGTCCTAATAATGCCCCGAGTGAGCACTGTATACAACCATGCATAAAATTGAATAATTAAACTATAATGATAGTTGCACAGAAAACGTGCATATCTGAAAGGCCGTTAGAAGAAATGCAGTTTCACGACTTTTTTTCTCGTTTAATAGGTTCAACAGACAATGTGTTGTAGATAAAGACAAGAGGAACCAGTGTCGATACTGCAGGCTAAAGAAATGCTTTCGAGCTGGCATGAAGAAAGAAGGTGAGGCCATTATCTGTACAAAAATCTTTACTTCGTTTTAGTTTATCTATTTTACAAGTCAGGATGTGTTCTCAGATCGTCGTTTAACAACCTCTTTAGAAGAATGGGTGTAGATGAATACTAGCTGTGTACTCCTGATTACAGACTGTAATTGTTATTTGTGCAACAACGGTATTGTATTGATTCGGGATTGCAGGCAAATTGCAGAAAGGGTCAAGTTCAGCAGAAAACTGTAATTGACGAAGTAGCTGACAGTCACACATGAAACAAATGTTAGTAACTAATAGGAATCGTGTGGGATTTGCCTTTGGGGATTGTCACCGAAAAAGAGGCGTAATCAGCAGAAGAACAAAGAACAACCCTTTGATGCATGGTTGGACATTGTTGGTTATTTTATCAATCAAATGACCTCGCTGCTCCTCTCTATGTAGTCAGCTGCAATTTAAGGGTCTGCATTACTTCCATCCGTGATCTGACTGTTTATCATGCCCACCTTTGGATATGGCCCAGTTTTAAGACCCCAGGAGTTAGAATTTAGGACTAACAGTTGCAGCAATTGAAGGTGCAAAATATTCATACACCCTGGTGGGATCAATGTTATGCGACCCAAGTGGCCTGAAAGAAGAATGATGCACTAGATGGTTTTCAGGGACAATGGCGTAAGATGGGGGGAGGGGCAAAAACTAATTTGGCCACGCAAAACCAATTTTGCAATGCTTGGCTACCTAAATGACCAAAATCACTCTGATCAGTAACCACCTGAAACTGACCAGTTATGTTTCCTAAAGGTCATTAATATAGTGCCTTTCTGGATTAAGAACTGGTCTCTTTCAGGCGACCATTGGTCAGGTTAAAGCCTCATTGCTCTATCCTGAATAAACCCAATGACCTGCAAATTCAATGAAATATGACGCAGGCAACTTATTTAATTAACAATCTATTGACTGGTGCTTGCAACAACGCCGCCTGTTGAACAAGCAATCAGATTATTCAGAGCAGGTTTTATATTTATTATTGTATTTAGAGTGGGCGAGAAGAGTGTGGCATATTCGGTGGCTGAGCTAGGGTGAAGTCCATAGCAGATTGGCGACAGCCAACTAACTCCTTGTAAAGTTAGGTAGAAGTGGGACCGAAGACTAAGGTGACACAGTGGTTTTTCAATTCACCGTGAAATCTTAACTAGTTGTCATCAACTCTAAGGAGGATCCACAAGAAGAAAGTTGTGTAGTAAGAGGGTTTTAGGAAGGGCTAAGGAGGGTGCAAGGGAGTGCTAAGGAGAGGTTTTTGGTGGGACACCCACACTCCCCCACAAAAAGTAAGCCCATATTCTTATATAACATAGAGTTCTAGAAGACAAATCAAAGGGCAGCACACATAGGTACAAAATAATCAGGGCTCACAACCATCAAACTCTAAACATTGAATCACAAGCTTGTGGAAAATGTGTGTGAAATGCATATTTGCAAAAGGAAAGTAGCTGTTGTGGTTTATTTTCCTAAATTTTCCAAATGGAATCTGAACAACAGCAAGCAAATATTCATGGCTTGTTATTATAAAATAGGAAAAATAAAAGGAATACAAAGAAGAAATCAAGGTTTATTACTGATGTAGAGATAACAGAGAAAGAATGGAAGCTGACAGTGGATGAGTGACAGGAGAAAGGGGAGAAACTAGTTAAGGAAAGAAAAACATTTCCATTTTTCTGGATTTAAGATTTAGAAACGAAGCTGCTTCTAAACCACAACCATTTTGAGAGAGAATGATAAAGAGTTGTGGATAATGTATTAATAATAAGGAAAAAGAGCAATTTGGTGTTTTGTGCCTGAAACTAATAGTACATGGTAGAGGAGGAATGTTGTGCTATACCATAGATAGGAGGTATAGATTGGACACTCTCATACCTCTTAATCACTTGTCCGGTGACACTCCATTTTAGCTGGAGAATCCCAATTCTTTTAAAAAAGCATGACGTTTGGATAAACACTGTCTTACAAAGTAGTGCTTCTATATATATATAGGCTCTGTTATGCTTCACTCTTCTTCTAGCTGAGAATCCATGCCCAGACAGCTGTAGCAGTAACTCACCAAGCTGGTTGTTTGTTTCTTGAAGAAAGTGCTGATGGCAGGTCAAGAGTTGGAAACCTACTCAGCCTTCTGGCCTCCTGAAGTTGGTTAATTATAGCACATGTAACTATGTAAGAAAGATATGCCATTAGAATGATTTACACTTAGGAGCACGTTCACTAATGAAGATGAATGTTGAGTATACATCGCGGAGGGAACAGGAAAGGACTTAAAGGAGAGAAAATATTGGTACAAATTGATGATAGTTCCCCAAACTCTATGGGTCCTATTCACAAAGGTAAATTTGGTCATAAACATACCTTCACAACTAACTGTGTTAATGGCTGCCAGGAATTCACAGATTCCGGGAACGTAAACCCATTTACATGTGCAAAGAGCTCCACCACAATCGTGGACACCCCACACCTGTAAAACCTACTCAAGGTGTAGGACAATGAGCAGATGTGGTTAGCGTTGAGGTTTGTAAATACTCACAACCATGTACATTTATGAGTATTCACAACTCCTCTCAATCTGCTTTCCACTGTAGAAACCGTATGCGTTCATCCTTTTCTAGGGTGGGAAGGGAAATGATCACTCTCAGATATGGTGAGTATATGAGGACAAGGGTTTCTCCAGAGGCGAACATAATTTTCCATTGGATTAAAAAAACTGTGCCATTGCCCAGGTGATCTGCATGCGCTTGGATCTGCAGGGCCTATTCACTGGTGGCCGTACCGAGTACCAACAACTCATTGGCCAGTGCAGGCATATAGACCAGCCCGCGCATCCTTCTTCCTGCGGTGCTTTTATTTTCGGTCTTGTGGTGAGGCTGAGTCGCCCTACTGCTCCACGCTGCTGCTCGGATCACCCCTGGATAGAACTACATGGGGGTTATTTACTAGACTTTTACACTGTGTTTGCATCCCAATAGTATGACGTATTTAAATCTTTTTTTTTTTCCAATGTACTTTCCAGCGCTAAACTTGTTTAGCTCTGGAAATAACGTGAAAGTAACACAAAGCAGTGCATAGTGCTGCTTTGCATTGCTTAGCACCAAGGGGGCATGCCAGGGATGGTGCCTGGGCATTTCCATGCACCACCCAAGGTTTTTGACGCGACACCTTATTTACTAAATAAAGTCGACAGGGTTTAGCGTAAGAAAACGGTGCCCTTTTGAAGTAGCCACAAGGAAGGAGAAATGCGTTCATTTCTCCTTCCTTTTCAAACTTTGTACGTGTGCTGCACTTTACAGCACACATACAATGAGGGAAAAGGGTTAAAGGTAGTCTAAGCATGGTATTTTGTGCTAAAAGGCTATCCTTCCAGTGCAAAATCTTTGCTACACTCACGGAGACACCCTTGCATTATAGCGCAAAGGTGTCTCCGTAGCGACAGCTGATTTCAGCGCTAGGGAAAGAGGAGGAGAGTGCCATATTTCTGTAAATATGGCGCTCTCCTCCTCTCTCCTCTTCACGTAGCGCAGCATTTGCGGCGGCTGCACTGCGCTGCGTGAATACGTGTTAAATCCGGCCCATGTGTGCATGGGCATGCACTTGCGTTGTAGTACTGGTTTATAGGTCGGTACACCTTGTGATAAATGCAACTACCATTGAATCCTGAGTTGCGAAAACCTCAATAAATAACTTAGATAATGAATTAGGATATATATTTCAAAAACGGAAACTACGGATTTTCAAGGGGGAAAGCTGGTAGTTTTCCGCGTTGGTCATTTAACACTGATTTTACACTTAATAGACTATTTTTTTTTCGTTGAATAAAAGTGCTGTTATGCTTGAAGAACACATTCTTGTGATGTTGCATTCAACATAACTAATTACCTGAAACAAGACGTGTCGGTAAAAAGAGACCCTGCTTGACTGACAGGCACGAGGACTCCTCTTTAGACATGCCGTGTTCTGTCAGACAGGCCCTGATGTCTGTTAATATTCAATAGAAGCTACGTTAGGGCTATGACCAGGTAATACTGAGCAAACATTTAAAAAACACCATTCCGTGACTAAACTCGGCTCCCCCTGTCCCGCCCCCACCCCGCTGATAACAGACAGCATAACCTTGGGGCCTCCTTTTACTGCAGCTGAATGCAAGCTTTTAATTTCACCAGAGCTCAGTCATTCCCCTAATCAAGCAGAAGGAACATTTTATCAATAGACGTATAAACGGAGTCTTTACTACATGCAAGGCGTGGGTTAGAGCTAAGCACGCGCTAATCTTCTGGCAAACACCTTCAACCTGGTTCGTTGCCCTGGCAACGATTTTTGATGGTCCCGTCGACATTTTAGAAAGCACCAGGGACAGCAACGTGTTGATATTTAGGAAAAAGTGAAGAATGGTCCAAGCGGCCATAGCTTGTGGAGAATGGTCCAAGCGGCCATAGCTTGTGGAGAATGGTCCAAGCGGCCTTAGCTTGTGGAAAATGGTCCAAGCGGCCATAGCTTGTGGAGAATGGTCCAAGCGGCCTTAGCTTGTGGAAAATGGTCCAAGCGGCCATAGCTTGTGGAGAATAGTCCAAGCAGCCATAGCTTGTGGAGAATGGTCCAAGCGGCCATACCTTGTGGAAAATGGTCCAAGCGGCCATAGCTTGTGGAGAATGGTCCGATTGGCCATAATTTGTCGAGAATGGTCCAATTGGCCATAGCTTGTGGAGAATGGTCCACATGGCCATATCTTGTGGAGAATGGTCCACGTCGCCATAACTTTGAAATACAGGTGGGATGTGGAGAAGCCACAAATATGATAATAACCTGTTCTTTATATAGGACACTGTTCCATAGTTTTTGTTGTCTCTATCCGCTGTCTATAACACGTTACTACTGCCTCAGCCTTATTGTGCTCAGGCAAAGTCTTCATTTCCATGCAATAGTCAAATGCTACATTCAATGGAAGCAATGCACAATCTACCTGACCAACCTAAATGTCAAGATGACCAAGAAGTCAGCACAATTGATATTGAGAAGTGGTGCCTACTTTTTGTCTTACTCCTCCATTCTATAGTTCTGACTGCTCCTCCTCTGCCATGCTTTCAGATGCACCCACCTGTCAATCATTCTCTACATGGCTTACCTGCTTCTGGTCAGGGGTGCATAGTGTTGCACTGGTTGCCACATCTGGAGTATTTGAGTGATTTTAGGGATCTGAATTGTAATCAATCAATCAGGATATCTAAAGCGCGACTAGTCACCTGAAGGGTATCCAGGCAAGCTGCTTGGGAGTAATCAGTTGAACAACTAAGTCTTGAGTCCCTTTCTGAATTCCTGAAGGGAGGGTGAGGTCTGGAGGCGGAGAGGGAGGCTGTTCTTAGCAAGGTAGGAGAAGGAACGTCCTCCACTGTTGCTTCTGCAGATGAGGGGTGTGAACGAGGGAGAGGGAGGCATAGTGCAGGTGTCTGGAGGATAGGTGGAAGCTCAGGCGGTGGTTGAGGTATGCTGGTCCTTGATTGTGAAGGGCTTTGTAGGCGTGGGTCAGTATCTTGAATTGACATCTCCTGTATACGGGGAACCAATGGAGTTTCTTGAGGTGTTGGGTGATGTGGGCCTCTCTGGGGAGGTCGTAGATGAGTCTGGATGCTGCGTTCTGTATGGTCTGCAGTCTTTTCAAGTGGTGTGCAGTGATTCCTGAGTAGAGTGTATTGCCCTAGTCCAGGCAGCTAGTGATGAGGGCTTGAGTGATGGTGCGTCTGGTGCTGATTGGGAGCCATTTAAAAATCTTCCGGAGAATGCGATGAGTGAGGCAACAGGCTGAGCAAATTGTGTTGATCTGGTTTTTCATGATGAGCTTGCTGTCCAGGATGATGCTGAGGTTCAGGGCGTAGTCATCTGATGATTTTGAAGATGGAGGGTTTATATGTTTTTGTAAAACAAAAAACACGTTTTTTTATATCCTAAGAAACCTAGCTTTCCCTTTAACAAAGTTTTTTTTTTCTTAAATTGTTTGAGATTTTCAATAATACACTTTGGCTCCAGGCTAAAATAAGTGACTACTAAGGCAGCCATAGGCTGTGTAGTGTGGGGTTTGCGTACAGGGTGTAGGCTCTGGCCATGCCATGCCCTTGTGCCCCAGAGCTATGTGCAGGCTTCAGCCAAAATGTATCCACAAGACCTAGAAATCAGAGACTGTTTTGGGAGTGAGTGATTTTGTGTGTGTTTTTCTTTTTTATGTTATTGGGGTGTGCAGTTTTGAGAATGTGTTCAAGAACCACCTTAGTCATTCGAGAAACTAGCATGTTGCTTTAATCTTTGTTTTCTACAGAATAGAGAGACTTTTTTTCTCTTCTGGATTGTTCCCTGGAAGCCTGGGGTTGAAGTGCCCCTGTCCCAATTGGCTCCCACTGAATATTTCTATGATACAGTTTTGAGAATGGTTCGATGATCAGTTGCATTATGTTATAGCGACTGTAGCTCAATTTTCAATTGATTTAAATATATTTATGTGTATTAAGAAACGCTACCCCAGAAACTGCTGAACAGAATTACACCAAATTTGGCAGGAAGCTAGATCTTGGTCTACAGATTGTGCTTTTTGTGATTTGGTGTAAATCCATTCAGTATTCTTTCATAAATGAACGGTAAAAAATATTTGTATATCTAGGCGGTTGGCTCCGCAAGAAGCTCGACAGACTCTCGCAGGAGGGTCAGTTTGAAAAATAGAACATGCTGATTGGCCCAGGGAGCTTTATTTCCTTTGGGTCAATTTGGTCCCCTGGTAGTCCGACTCCTGCGGGAGTGAGCGTTCTGATTGGCTGCCAACAACATGAGAAAAGTGTTGCTGGCAGTCATTACATGACTTGGGGCTTAGGGCCGGATGTACGACGTGATTTTGCATGCGTGTGTTTAGCGACTCACAATTAGGAAGGGGCGTTCCTTTCTAATTGCAACTCACAGCCGTATTTGTGAAGGTTTTGCGACCGTGCGAGGGTGGTAATGCAGTCGCAAATGGGAAGGGGTCCCCAGGAGACCCCTTCCCCTTTGCAAATGCAGGGGAAAATATTTTTAGGGGCAGGCAGTGGTCCCAGGGATCACTACCTGCCCTTAAAATATTTAACAAAAACGTTTCTTATTTTTTTTTAAATGCATCCCATTTCCCTTTAAGGAAAACGGGCTGCATTTTTTGAAAAAAAATGCTTTATTTAAAAGTAGTCCCAGACATGGTGGCCTGCTGAGCCCAGCAGGTGATCATCCCTAGGAGGGCCAGTCATTCTCAATGGGGTCGCAAAATGCGAGTGCCTCATTAATATTCATGAGCCTCGCATTTTCCGACCCCATTGCGAGTCTCTGACACTGTTGTAATTTGCAACTCGCATTTGAGCGCATATTGCGAGTCGCAATTTACACTGGTCGTACATCTAGCCCTTAGTTCCCTGTTCCGAAGTTAAAGAATAAATGATATAAGTAGGCAGTGTAGGAATACCCTGCCTCCCTAGTCTCCATGGGCGGCATCCAGAAGGACCCCATGGGGCCAAAATACAAAACCAAATCTGCAATTTTCACCGCAATACCGTGGGACTCCCATGGGATAGGAAAAAAAGGGCGACCGTGCCACATTCTTAAATTGTTGGCCCCAGGAGCCCACCCCTGGGGCCGCTTCATTTATTTAAGGTGAGGGGAGTGCAGTCCCCACCTCTCGAGCCATTATAGGCCCCGGGGTTGACAAAATTTACAAATGGCAGTGGTGGTTTAATTGGTAGCACATCTATTCTCTTTGTGCATTAGATATCAACATAGAAGTATTGGTGCCCCTCGAGATTAAAGTAACTGCACCCTACTACCTAAGGTGCCAAACCACCGGAGCCCAATTGGACCCGGTGAAGACGTGGAAGCAAAAGTATAAACCTCTGCACTCTTATTCTGTTTTCTATTGATTCATAAAGTTGTAACGGTTACATGCTATATTGGGAACGACTGCGCCGTGAGGGACTCTTCAACACGAATAGGCATATCATAGCCCAAGATTATGTGACTATCAAAACTAGAAAACAACCAGTGTTCCTAAACTTATAATATGAGACGCAGTCGATTGTCACAACAGAGTACCATAATATACCGAGGGACAGATGATTTATTTCTACAAGACTTGGACAACTTCTATATAAATCTACTTGGTTGCCTATGCAAATACTGATTAAAGCCTTTAAAAAGTTTAAAGAAACGAAACATGTGTCGGCTGCCAGTTCAACGTATGGATTGTCACATCAAGCTGTCTAATCCTGATTATGTTGCTACTGCTTTTTAACTTTGTAATTTCAGATTTTGTTATATACTTATATTAAATGGATTCAGCAAGAATTATACTTATGTCCTGCTGGTATTTGGAGTAACTTTGTGAATCAATAGAAAACAGAATAAGAGTGCCGAGGTTTATACTTTTGCTTTCATAGGCTCCGGGGTGTCCAGCCCTAAGGCCGAATTCCATAAGAAGAGGGGGAATGGCCCCCTCCCTGATCCCTGGGGAGCCCTCCTTCGATCCGCAATTTGCATAAAAGAGGAGCAAGGTTGCATGGCCCCCCTCCCAGAGTTTCCAAGGGCCCGGAGCTCCCATCCCCTGGGGCCGATTTTATTAATTAGGCGGAGTGGGGGCCACAAAGCCCCCATTCCTGAACCTTCTTTGGCGCAGGGATCCTATCCCCGGGGCTGGCTCACATGCTGTGTCCTGGGGTGCAGGCCCTCAGGGCCTAATGAGGCTCGGGGAGTGGGGGTCACACAGCCCCCTCCCCCTTTAAATAAAAAAGGCCATGGGGATGAGGTCCCCAGAGCCTAATGAAACTCGGGGAAGGGGGGTGGCCCCCCTCCTCTTTCAAATATTTAAAGCCCTGGTATCCCCAGGGCCTTTTAAGTTTCAGGGAGGGGTGCCATGTGGCCGTGTGGCCCCCTCCTTTTAAAAACATAAAGCCCTGGGGATGGGGTCCCCAGGGTTTAATGAATCTCAGGGAGTGGGGCTATGGGGCCCCCCTTCTCTTTAAAAAAAAAATAGCCCTGGGGGATGGGTTCCCACAGGCCTAAAAAGGCTTGGGGAGGGGGACCACACAGCCCAACTTCCCTGAAAAAGGCCCTGGGGATGAAGTCTTCAGGGGCTAATAAGGCTAAGGGAGAAGTGCCCTGCGGCCACCATCTCCTTTTTTGTTATATTTAGCCTAGGAGGATGGGGTTCCCAGAGCAAGAAGGCCAACCCTATGCTGCGCACTTCAAAGATTGTTCGCAGGGTGGGGTTGGCAGCCTGCTGGAGGTTTGTCACAGGGCCTGGCAGCAGATTAAGCCCTATGGCCAACTCCGCTGTGCTCAACCAAAGGCTCTATGCAGCATGGGTTGGCTGCCTGTGGGGAGTTGGAAGCAGGGCCTGACTGCAACATAGACCATGCGGCTAACTCCTCGCCACACATGAGCAAAGGCCGTGCGCTGTGTGGGGTTTGAAGCCTCTAGGTGGCTGCCTGTGTGGAGTTGCATGCAGGGCCTGGCTGCAAACTAGGGCCTGCGGGCAAACCCCAAGCCATGTGCGATGAGAGGCAGCTCACAGTGTCAAGTTGGCTGCCTGCAGAAGGTTTGGCTGCCTCCCAAGGGGTTGGCCACAGAGCCTGGAGTGTGGCCAGACACTGTTGCCAACTCCCTGCTGTGCATGGCTGAAGGCCTTGCACAGCAAGGGGGTTGCCTGTCTGTGGGTGTTTGACGCATGGCCTGGCCACAGCCAGGCCCTTTGGTTATGCGCTGCGGGGGGTTGGCTATGATAAAATATAACATTACCTTAAAATACCCTAGAAGTTCACTGGAAAAAAAGGTCAAAGTAACATTATAGTTAGGTGTGATCAAAAAATCTGTTTTTGTGTAAAACACAAATTTAGGAATTCGCTGAAAAAAACATAGGTTAAAGTAATGTTATGGTTAAGTGAGTATGTCAGTGACAACAGTAACGTTATGAACTAAAAAAACACAGACATTTACGAGTTATAGATAGCAGAGGTGACCATAACTTGTGCCCCAACCATGTACTTCTTATGACCTCACATATTACATCACTTGTGACATGTACTAGACATCATTTATGACATTACTGATGACATCTCAAATGACATCATATATTATATCACTAATGCCATCGCTGAAGTGCAGACCGCACACCGTCAGTCTTTGCGGATTGTAGCTGTTAGTGTGAAGAGCAGGTCCAGCTAGATCTTTGCATTGGAGATCGTAGTGGGCAGTCGATTCTTGTTGCAGAGAGGTCACTTTGTGGTCGCAAGGAGCCCAAAGCGTCTGTATTTTCACCTTTTCTTCAAGAGGAATACACTGTGATGCCAGCCAAGGGTCAAAGACCTCGGGGCCATCTCTTGGGGATCAAGATTCACTCCAGCAGAAGCCAACAGCAGGGCTCAGATATATCCTGGCAGATCCAGTTGGTGCTGGTCAGCTGAGCAGTTACAGGGAGGCCTCTCGGAGCGTGTTGTGTACCTGTAGCTCAAATAGGTCAGCTAAATGATGCTTGGAGTAACTTATGGGGAGCCTGGGTTTAAGGCAAGCAGGTCCAATCTTCCTTCTTCAGACAGCAGGGCAGTCCTTCATCTGAATCTTCCACAGGTACAGGAGTGTTCTAATGAGAGAGTTTTAAGGGGACACTTGTTTCTGCAGTGCCAGCCTGTGAGTGGAGGATAACTCCTTTGTCGAACCTTCTCCTTTCCTGGGTTTAGCTCCAAATTGTCTAGGGTAACAAAGGGCAGGGAGGCGTAGGTGTGAGCTGTATTTGTCAGTGGTGCATAGGCAGCCCACAGAAGTCAGTAAGGGGGTTAGCAAAGCCCTGAGGCTATCCTTTGAAGCTCAGGTAGGCTGAGTACCCCCCCCACGACATCCCGCTCAGGAGAGAAACACCCTGCCCCACACCTAGGGACCTTTTGTGCCTAGTCTGGAAGGAACACACAAAACACCACAGGAGAGCCATTCACAGTAATGTGACTCTGGACACTGGCAGAAAGACACATTTGGTTTAGGCAGAACAATGCAAACTTTTCTAAAGGCAGAATTTTCAGTGTATTAACATAAAATCCAAATATTATGACGATTTTGAATTCTTAGTCATTTGAGCGCAGTTAGCATCTCTCTAGCTGGTTCCTATCTGACGTCAGCAGTTATTACAAGCACTAAGGTAACCCAGTGTTAGTCTATGGGAATGATAGCCTTACAGCAGTGAAAAATGGCTTTAGTACTTTTCCGCTGCCAGGACAGGTAAAACTTTAAGACACATGTCCTTCCTTATAAATACCATTCATCATGCTCTATTACACTTTAGGGTCTACATTAGGGGTGACGTATATGTATTGAAAATTAAGGTTTAGGCTTGAAAAAAGGCTGTTTTTGCCAGGTCAAAATGGTAGTTTACAACTGCTGTACAGGCCACTCACGGTTTGCACCCACACTGTAATCTCGCTTTGGCAGTCGATCTTCAGCCCCATCATGATGGGGGCCTGAGTTGAATAGCGTCAGGAAGGAATTTGGATGTTCATTCCTGTTCTTAGCAAATAGCTTCTGAACAAGCTATGTTATCTATTGTGAAGCAATAATCATCACTATATAATGATTTCAATGTCACGATCTACCCTAGGTAATATTATAGGCAACATATATTGAGCCCTTGTCTATTTATGTATTTATTTAGTAATGTGTTACACTCCACACAGATAGGAATAAGACATATTTTTGGGACAAGAGCTTAACAGTTTAGGAGGTTTCAGGAAACACTCCGCTGGAAGGGAAGATGTATAATAGTGGAGCAAGGAATCCATTGAGATGGGATTGCACACAGTGCAGGTGAATTCACTGGGCATGATGTTGCTCATCACTAAACACATAAGGGGCAGGGCTGAAAAACTGCATGAAATGTGTGGGCAAAGTGTAGGAATAAAAAATATATAATAATCACCCGGCTCAGAGTTGGTGGACAGTCAGCATTATAATAAGCGTATTTCATAGAAAAGTAGGCGCAAAAGCAGGGAGCGACAAAAAGGGTGGGAAAAAGAAAAGAAAAAAACAGCAAGAAACAGTATTCTGTGGAAGTGATTCTATTTACGGAGGATAGTAAACAGACCACGGTATGTCAACCTACTATTTCAGTGTTTCAAAAGACTTTGAATCTCCGATTTGTCAGTGTGTATTATAAGCACATAAGCTGGACGAAGCAGGGGTCAGGCAGTATTCTCATATTTCTGGAACTTCATTTGCAGAACTAGAGACAACACACAGTGGATTTTTCCATCTAGTGCCTTGATTAGTTGTAGAGTATACTTCCTATGCTGTTAATGGAAAGGCTGCACAGCAACCTTTATGCTAATTTACATTTATATCACATTGCACCCAAGGATTTTAGCAAGCTGTACTAAGGCCGGACTGAAAACAAAAATCAGCCCTGGTAAAAATGGGCAAACCAGCCCCACACAGCAGGAGACCACAACTAGTACTGGGCCGATGGGGGAGTGGCCGGCTTATCTCAGCCCATGCTGCTCTGAAATCTCCCACCCCAATGCTTGAGTGGTAGAATGGCAGACCAGTCCTGGCCATTGCAATCACACAGCCATAGGACAACCAGCACCGCTTACAAATAACAGGGAAGACACTACTAACAACAGATTCACAAAGTGTAAGATCAGGCAAAGGAAGTTGATCAAGAGGTGAGAGAGGGTAAAATAGAAGGAGGGGTTGAAG
This sequence comes from Triturus cristatus, assembly GCF_964204655.1. NCBI lineage: Eukaryota > Metazoa > Chordata > Amphibia > Caudata > Salamandridae > Triturus > Triturus cristatus. The sequence continues at coordinate 1,545,386,963 of NC_140590.1, forward strand.
AAAAGAGTCCAATCCTCCAGGACCTCAAGAGAGGGAGGTCAGAAAATGAACATCAGGGGTGACGGAGCAAATATATCAGAGGACAGGAGGTTAGTCTTTATAGCTGTTCATTAGATTCAAGGTTGTCTTCCAAGATCTTTGAATTGACATTGTCACTCCCCATCAATGCTACGTTTGCACTGCAGTTGAGAGCAGAGGGTGAACAATGGTCGATTTCTCCGAAAGCTTTTCATGAGAATCAGCGAGAAGTGCCTACTCAGTATACTGAGTGGCCGGTTTCTAAATTCAAATAGGCAGGGCCAGAATAAGGGACACCTACCAGAGGTGGCTGCTTTAAAGAACTAATATTCAGTGTTTCATGAAAAATGAACAAAAATTCGTTTACCCATTGTGACAAGCTTCATCCATGGTGACATAATGTTTAAAGAACTCACCCATAGAACAATTTTAGAGTTTTGGACAGTATCCTACATCAAGATGTTTTGCCAGCCTTCAAAATGCAGCTACAAGGCTAAACTGAAAAGTGGGGTTATTATGTTGTTGTATATGTCGGTGAATTATATGCATGTCATGCGATAAGTATCTGAAGAATTCATGTTTATAAATTAATGGGATTCATTTTATTGAACTAAAGTACTTCTTGCAGCCGTACAGAATGAGCGAGACAGAATAAGCACAAGAAGGTCCAGTTATGAAGATAGCAGTCTGCCTTCAATCAATGCACTAATCCAAGCAGAAGTCCTTTCGCAGCAGGTATATGTTATGGCACTAATACTATTACTAACACAGCGTGCTAATGTATGTTCCAGACTGGTCATAATACTAGCCATTGGACCTACGTATGACAATCTCGCAAGATACAAACTGCATTGAATCATTAGCTATCTAAGATATGTTTTGACCCAGAAATGAGTCTCAGTCTACATTAAACTGCCACAAAATGTATGAGAGTGCCATGGAGTGATGGCGTATGAATGAATGCGAATGAAATCCACACATTCCCTTTCTATTTAGCCATGATAGCAAACTATTCAAACTGAATTTTAAATGTATCTCAAGATCTGACTTTAAATGGGTTAATAACCATCTAGTAAACCTCATGGTTCTATATGGAAAAAGCCATCTCATCACCTCTTGAGGCCTAATTCACAAACAATGGAGTTCCACCACTGTCTATCTGCCTTTAATTTCCACTTGTAAAACTGTATGTCCGTTCTTCCAGCAGTTGCTATTGTCGCAATTTAAATTCCCAAATCTATTTGCAAAGAAACAAAAAATAGTTATTCTAAATATAATTTGTGTCCCATATTGCAGGACAGAGTACTAGCTGATTTGGACTATGGTACCGCTCCCCCGAGAGACATTCGGCAAGAAATAATGGCACTGATAAAAGTTGTAAAACACACAGATCCTGTCTGATTTTAGGTAGTATTGTAACAGAATATTTAGTGCCTGATTCATAAACTATATTTTGTAGTATGTGACATAAGTAGTATGTAAAGTAGCACTGCAGTAGTACTACCTACTTATGTCACAATGTAATTCATAAACAGACAAGTGGAAATCTCCACCTCTGTCTCACTTTTATTTTCTGTAGGGAGATGCTCACACGTATGAATCTACTGCTTAGTAAATGTAAGAGAAACCATGGGAGAAGCTGGAAAAAGGGGAATATCTAATTCTAAATGAGACGGGGTTGGGGATGAAAAATTAAGGATTTAGGGAAAGACAGGCACCCACCCACAAAAGAGTATACCCAGTGTTATTCACAAACTGGACTTCTCAAGTTACTACAGCCACAAAGTACCCAAAACAGTAGTAAGTATACTCAAGTTTATACTTGGAGTAAGGTTCAATCAATCAATCAGGGGGTTTATAAAGCGTGCTACTCACCCGTGGGGGTCTCAAGGCGCTGCGGGGGGGGGCAGTTCCGGATCAGTCGAAGAGCCACACACCAACTACTTCTTTTGCAACACTCTACCATAGAAAGAAATGGAGGCAGAGACTTAAAATAGAACCTCATAGGAAATAATGTTGAAATCAATTATAATGTTTCTATTTTTGTAAATATATATATATTTATATATATATATATTTATTTATATATATATAAACATATATCAATGTATTTAATTTAAAAAAAAAAATATATATAACAGAAAATATTTTATAACATATTTTAAAAATCCTTTTTAATTTAAAAATAAAAGTAATGTTAATTATAGAAATTATTAAAATAATTTCTATTATTTATATGTACAACGTTTTTTCATTTTTAGCACTTGCTGGATTTTTATATTAAATTAAGAAAGAAAGTAGGAAACTGAGACCACAATGTTTAGGGAAGCATTGAATCATTAATTCTGTTTGTGAACTAACCTCCTCCCATTGTTCCCTCGCTATGTTCTCTAGGAGGGACTGGACCCAATAGACTTGGCAGCCAGACAGATTCAACCCTACATTTTCCTCCATACATACACAGGGTATAATATTTCCATGGAACAGCACATACCCAACGTTTGAGCATTGATCCATCATTTCAGAATTAATTAGACATGTTGATCACACCCACGCCATTGATGTGTCACATATCATGCTTTTACAGATAGAAACATACCCATAAGTACATTGGGTAGTATTAGAACTCTAAAAAAAAAATCTCTGAACTAATAGAATATTAGTTTACTGCATTTGACAAGATCATGATTATAAGTTCATATACATCAGAATATAATTGATTAAACCACACTGAATGCCCTTGTCTGTCACCCAGTGGCATGGAAGATATTCTGAGCACAGAATGCATAATACAATAATAGTCAAAAGTCAACTTGAAAAATAATGACTGTGAGTGAAGCAACTTTTTACATCGTTTACTTGAAAACTCTGAGATAGATGCAATATAGCAGGTGGTGCTAAAATATGCAAAGGCATTGCAAAAAAGTGACCTGTGCATAATCTCAGAATAGTGTCATTGGATCATCCAGGCATGCTGATGAAACATCACTAAAAACAAAAAGAAACAGAATCAGACATGTTATGGTGTTAGCTGCCTGGTCCCACTGAACTGCCAGACATTCTCAAGAACCATGGTGACTTCACAGTAGCAATGCAGCAATGTGTGCCCCTGTCCTAGGATAGAAACCATTTTTAGCACACACCATCTACAATGTTCCCTAGGGATAGACGCTTGCATCATGCGTCAGGAAAGTCTTTGAATCTCATGTGAAATGGATGCCTGTTCTAAAAGTTGTCGTTTTCAGCATGTTCATGATTGTGTTTAATTTGTCCCTTTTGCAGATAACGTCGCCTATGTCTGTAATAAATGGAGACATAAGAGCAAAAAAGATTGCCAACATTACAGATGTCTGTGAGTCTATGAAACAGCAGCTGCTGGTCCTAGTGGAGTGGGCTAAATATATCCCAGCATTCTGTGAGCTGCCCCTGGACGACCAGGTTGGTCATTTCTCATTTCTCATTTGCATAAATACTAATCAGTCACCGGAAAACAATTGAAGGAAATGAAAATTGCTAATTTTTATAGAGATAATTCTACTAAGCATGCAGTTATTTAGCTCTCTTAAAATATATTTCTACCAAACAAACTTTTCCTGATTGTAATCCTTCTTTTATTCACCTACAATGTATTTTGCACAAAGCATTTCTACCAAAAGACATAATGTCACCTGATCCTGTATTACAGTAAGATCACACTGTCCCTGTTTGCACCGGGCACAAACAAGGCAGTGCACCCTATTACTGATAATACACTATCACCAGCGCCACCGTAAACTCGAAATGCATTAGCAAAAGACAGGCCATCATCCTGAAGCAGCCAGTCCGCTTTCCACAATACAGGCGACAGCCAGAATGCACTTTCAAGGAAACAGATATCGCCCTGTAGGTGGGTGCAGCGAGTGACTGCACCCGCTTGCAAGGCAATTTTTGGGGTGTCCATAGGACCCTCTTTTCCCCTTCCATAAAGGCGTGCTTGGGGCGGACTCGCTTTGTAGAGCCCAGTCAGTGAACCTTCTGACTTCCTCTTTACATTTGCCCCTGCATCTATAATACAGTGCAAGCGCAGAAGCAAACTGTTTCTCTCCTTTGCATGGGGCCACGCCCACATGCAAATGTGGGAGCGCCCCGTCATGGTAACATCGGCGCACCATGGGCAGCATCCTTGTTTAAAGAAAGGGCAGCACACGTACCTGTGGTCCATTATGTCATGCAAAAGTGCCCCAGGGATGCAGAGAGTCGGATCACAAAGCCCATTGCGCCCCAGAGCACTTTACATAAGACTGTCACTGATCTGTATGTACCTCGCAGACTGCATACATGCTTCTACTTCTTTGTAGATGTCAAGATTCCATCAAATGAAGTCTATCAACCCACCAACCTCTGATGAATTTGTGACTTTGGATGCCATTTTTAAATGGTTTGTGGGATAAAAAGCAGACCTGTACAGATGGTTCGAACTTTTGTTAACCCATATAATTTCCTCAGTCATGTCTTGATTATTCTATTCTGCAGTGTTGTTGTATATCATATTTTTCCTGCAATCTACATTGAGCTATATATTTCCAGTTTTGTTGACCCGTTGCTATTTCTTTTCAATGCACAATTATTCTTCACATGAAAACATGTTAGTTTCCTATTATTTGTGCCTTAACAACAACTAGTTCCTCTTTGCTTTTGCTCACTGTAAATTGTTGACCCCAATTTTAAAGTATGGAGTCAGCTTTGGTCCTCATCTAGGATGTAAACCCACTGGCTAAGACAGCTTTTGTAGTTTTCCCACAGATATCTTGAAAGGGCTGCTTTTATCTACTTCATAAATTCCATTCATTTTTCCCTAAGAGGATATTTTATGTCAGAGGGTCTTACCTTGAGTTTGAAGGCAACTGAAAAGCCTGTACTATCTGGACAAAGCTCTAACAATCCAGTGGTAGATTGAACTGCATGTTTAGAGTTTCTACCAGAAAGTTGCTTCCAAACTCTAAATGCAGCCTTTAATATTTTAATATTCACTTTGTGATGTTCAAAAAGCTTTTCTCCAGGGAAACAAAATATCTGTAAATGTCAAATCTGACAGTTTTTTAATTCAAATTTTAATGGCAGTACATTTTTGTATCAAAACCATCTCCTAGATAAAACAAGGTTCTAACTTTTGATTAATGTTAAAACCTCCTTTCATTATTTTGGATCCAAGCCTTTCACGATGTTCTTGTACTACCCAATGATATGATGGTAGGTTATATATTCTTGCTATAAATGCTTTTTACAACTGCTATTTAATTTGACTTATGTTCCACTTTTGCTTGAGTCAGATTTCAAAAGTCAAAAAAAATATATATTATTTCGGCTGTACAGCCATAAAAGCACAATACATATTACAATCCGTAAAATATAATTGATTATTCTTACAAAAGTGATGAAGTCGAGTAGAAATATTCAAAACATCAATGGATTAATAAAGGATAGTATAAAACATTCTTATTATAATATTGGCTATCGCCACCTAATCTACCCGACCCCCCAGGAATGGCATACATAATTATCAGAATATTTCAGGTCACCTTTGTGGGAATTAAAAAATAATAATTAAAACCAGTTTTTTGTTTTTTTAAAAATAAATTAAAAGAAAAACATTAAAATTGTTTTACCTAAATAAATATTTTATTACAATTCTCAGTTAGATTTCCACTTCATTGTTTTATTAAAAATCTTCTAAAACGTACTTCTCCTTGAATTTCTTAGCTGTGAGTTGGTTTACACCTGTGGCTCACTTTGATATCTGCTATACTGTTTTTGCTTGTAATATAAAGACACAATACATCATTTTTTTTCGCTAGGTTGTTGTTTTTTATTTATGAGTGGCTTCTCATCCTGTCATATTCCAAATTTTAATTTTCAATTTGTTCTGGGTAAATCTTCCTTTTTTTTAATTATACCTAAGTAGTTGAAAATTATAGCTCTATTAATAACCACTTCTTCCTTGAGTTGTTTAAACTTGTGTTTCCCTATTTAAGATCTTTTTTGTCCTATACATCCTCTGATGCAAGCTTTTAATCATTCCTAGATTTGTCACTTTCTAACCTTGTCTAATTGATTTTAAACTCTTTATGGTCCAAGCATAGAAAACAGTTTTGCCTCATTAATGCCACCTTCTTGAGTTGTGTACTGTGACATTTGTATTTTCTGATCAGGGTGCAACACTTAAAAGCACTCTATTTCACTTGTTTTCCTTTTTTGTTTTGTCTTTTTTCTTCTTGTGTTTTACATTCAACCTGACTTTTCTTAATCCTACTGAGCAGATTTTCCACATTTTAAGGGAATTGCCACTCTGGTATCTTCTTCCAGCATTTCTGTCAATTTGTCCATGAAGTGAAGAATTACTGTAACGTCAAACAGCAAGTGATTCTGTTCTTTCCTGGATGTCTTAACAAAGTCTTGACTTTGTTAACTCCCTGGTAATAATCAATGTTTCTATGATTTATGATTTAAGAAACAAAGATTAAATTAGATTGCTTGCCAATAAATGATGAGCATTACATATCAGGAGATAATATTGGGCCATAATATTGATCCAATTAAAATTATTTTAGGATAACTAATCTAAGGAGAGTGGAATATATATGACTGGTACAGGGGAAATTGAAACTAACATGGAATCTTTTAGAAATAGTTCAACATTTGCATCAGCCTTTGCAAAGCAAAATACATTTATTGCTATTATTTATTACATTATTAATGTAATGTATATGTTCAGGTAGTTGCTGGAAATTCAGGACTGGGCATCCAAACCTGGATGTCCAGGATCTTGCTGATGGTCAGTCCGACCAGGACACAATTCCTGTTATTCGACAAGAACAAAAAACATGAGCACAACAACCACTAAGCTTCTTGTGGTGCTATATGGACATTGAATTGCACAGGGTGGAGTGGGGGACTCGCTAGGATCCATTCAACCACACTTGTGAAACAATTACACGATAGGGAGGCTCCCAGACAAATCTACCACCAGATGATTATAATGCATAGACTCAGGTGTTCTAAAATTTTCAGATTTTTTTAGTGTTGGCTCAGAGCATACAGAGAGTGGGAGCTGATGCTTTAACTCTGTGTCAGACACATGAAAAACTCTTATGCCAAATTTATTTTTCTGAGATTTCAGGATAGCAAAAAAGGTATAGGACTGAGATTGCAATACTCATGGTGACAGGAGATTATTTTGTGAACAAGTGCCAAAAATTATTATTGATCTTATAGATCATACTTGTTGATTTGAATTGTACACGATTATGGACTTTTAACCAGTGTTAATCTATGGAAATTGTAAAATGGGGCCAATTTTGAGCATGTTAAAAACTTATTTAACTGTAGTGTTCTGAATCTTTTGCAAAGTGGCAATAGTTTTCTTAGGCTGCAACAATGAAGTCCCCTTACACTAGTCTAGTCAGGACTACACAAACATATTTGCCACTGTGGTTTTTGAGAGACATTTAGGAAATAGGAAAATTTGTTTAAGTGTGTGGAGAGTAAAGTGACAAGCTTTTGTCACAGCTACAATTTGTGCATCATATGCAAGGTTTCCTTCACTTGGATACCTAAGTTACAGATTATCTTCACTGGAGCGGTAGAGCTGCCTAGTGAGGAAGGCCAGGGAGAGGTCTCCCAAAGGTTGATTTTGGAGTATACAAGAATGATATTCTATTTGCAGGTTCATAAATTTACTACCGATCCAGTTGCTTATAGAATGTAATTCTCCTGAAAGTCACAAATTACTAGCATTTAGATTTTGTCTCAGATTAATTACTTACTGCATGTCCTCTGCACACATGTGGTTGATGACCTGGAATTAATGCAGGAAGTATGCTGTGGTTTTGATAACGATTGAATAAGATGTGGGGCAGAGAGGAGCTATAGAGTTGCACATTACAAATAACATGTAATAATACAGGCATACCTATATAACTAAAATGTGCATCTGAAATAAACATGAAGCAAGGTTCTTCTAAGCTTTTGCGAGTTACACATTCTTCAGGGGGATCCTTATGTACACATTGCATCTCCAATTCCAGGCAATACTATCTACTTGTAAGTCTATATTTCGCAGAAAAGAATCAGTCAGAAAGAAAGTCATATCTATTAATTCTTCTGGCTTGCTGGGATCAAATAATGTGGAAACTCGTTTCAAAATTGGTTTTCTATTGTCTTGCAGTGTTTCTGCAAGTTTGTAACTTACTTCTTCTAGGAGGTATTATTCAGGTGCACTGATCGAAACTTACTACTCAGCTTCCATGTTATCACTTCTAGGTTCTCATTTTTCAATTGAATTTTTCTTACCTGGTTATCTTGCAGTAGGTTTGAGGGAGGGGGATGACACAAGGTCATATTTAGACTGGTCGTGGTCAGGGTGGGGGACTTAGGAGACTGTAATGTATTTGGTGCTATATAATTGTAGTATGTAGTGGTAGTAGTAGGGAAGGGTCAGGCCTGGGAGTAAGCGGATGGGCATAGTTTGAGTGTGATCCATCATTCTTAATTGCAACTGCAGCTTGCTCATGTTTCAGTTGGAAATAGGTGACAGCTCAAGCTTCAATGTTGTTGCCTGTGATATCAATCAGGGGGGAGGTGTGGCGCCGCGGCCAGGGCGACTGACTCCGGAATCTGGGGATCGCGGTTCGATCCCCGGCACCGGCGGCAGATTAGCCCAGCACCATGTGACTCTGGGCAATAGCTTGCTTAATCTTCCCGATGACCCCCAGCGCCTAGAGACCCTTACGGGTGATTGTTCGCGCTTTACAAATGTGGATTATTATTATTATTAACTCTCAGGGAGTTCATTCTTCTATCTTCCCATCATTCTTGATTGCTACCAACCAGTAAACCTATGTGTTGGAATAAGGCTCTTCCACATTCCTGTTTCTTCAAAGGAGCACTTGCAACTTTGATCTCCGACCTGTCTTCTCCTTGTTTGTTAAGGGATGAAATTTGTGCCCATTTGGCTAGCTTTGCCCTCTTCGTCCATTGTTTCTCCTACATCTCCACCAGGGATCCCACCAAACACCACATGCAGCAGGCAGTTACTCACTCCAACCACCACCCCCTCCTCCCTGCAATTCTTCAAAAGCTGACTCTCCCACTCAGTCATAACTTCAGATGGATAATATTCTGGTTTCAATTATATTAAAATAAAATCCACGCCAAAATTTTCGTCAGGAATATAACACAGTCATCTGTGTGATATTCCTGAATAAAATGTGAATCTTAATGATAAGGTATTTTTAACTCTTTGTTTTGCACTCACACAAAGCTTGCACCACCTGCCTTTCTTCTCTCACGATTTCGGGGGCATTGTCTTGGAAGTCAATGCTCAATTACAAAAAACTGGTTTCAGAATAGACATTAATGACCAATGGTTAGAGAGCTTTAGCTCAAGAATGTCCAACCACCACGATTTTTCTTCATACATATTGAATTTGCGCTTTTCTTAGTCTTGCCTTTTTACACAAAGCAGTGTTAATGGTTAGTCAGCGGTTTATACAGCTAAGAGCTTCCCTGGCGATTACTAAGTGACATTGCTGTTGTCAAACTATTAACCCGTGTTTCTGCAAAAACTTGGGATTTTTAACAGAGGTAGCAATGATTCCTAAGGGTTTCAGGGATTGCTGGTTACTTTACAAATGGCGTCTGCAATCATTAACTCTCAAACATTGTTTGTCTTGTTGGAACAAATGTATTTGCTCTTTTTACGGCACAGACGTATGTTCAAGTTTCTAAAAACATATTGCACGCCTGCCCCACCGCAGATACTGTGCACGTGCTCAGAATCCGGAACCTATAGTGGTCTCTGTTCTCAAAAGCTAAGGGCCCCTGCTGACGTAATTTGAAATTAATTGGTGCGATCAACACTTCGATTGTGCCAGGAAGAAACTGCCAACAGTTTACCTTGATATCGGAATTAGCCGATCAATAGATGGTAAAACGCAACCGAAAACTGATTAATCATGGCGAAATTGTGCAATGCAGGATGGTGGCACGCGAGCAGATAACACTGCACAGCGACAAACAGGAAATGCAGTGAAACCACTTGTGCCAAGGAATACCTAGGCACAAGGAAAACTGTGCAAATGCAGATAGTTCACACTGGACACAAACACCTAAAGCACAAGGAGATCTCGGGAATTAAAAAGAAACATGGCCGGTAAATGATTAGCGTGCCGACATGGAAAACAAGCACTGGTAAAACCAATACCATCAGAACTATTTTGATGCAAAAGTGGACGTTGGATGGAGGGAAGTGTGCAGTTGTATATTGTTGTATCATTATGCTGAAGGTCTGCGGGTTGCTGCTTTGAGCAGTGCAATCCAATGCGCACTGAAGACGGTAATCCTCCTTACTAGAGTTTGCATAATAATAAGAGGAAATCAGAAATGTTGTGACTTATTGAAAATAGTTACCTGTAGTTACCACTCATTCCCCATGGGTATGACACCTGGCAATGGTCTTCAAACCTTTAAATGCCGAGCCCACTTGCTTGTAAAAAATAATAATAATCTTGACCCTCCAGAATGGCAAACATATTTTCTTATAATTATTCTATAAAATTGGCAGATTTGAACATATTTAGCAATTCATACATTGCAGTTATGTTCAGTAATACTTTTTACAAATTTGCAGCCTTGGTAAAAAGTAGTGCACACACGTACCTCCATTGAGACAAGAGCAAACTTTGACAGGTGATCGTTCCTCCACTCTTAGTGTGAGTAAAGAGTGGGGTGGGCGGAATTTGCGTAGTCGCGCTACACAAAGCTCCGCGAAACGGTAAATAATCTCTGCGAAAACACGCAGAAATTCCGCACACACGCGGAATTGCTTGTTCGCAATGCTTTTTTCCTGTTCGCGATCACTGTTTGCGTGCTCGGGGAGAAATATCTTGTGAACGCGCATTTTGAGAACGCGAACAAGCAAAACATTTCGCGAAGCCGCAGAATTCAGTATTTTGGGCAATTCTGTGTTCTCCGCGGAACGCGAAATTACCCACATTCCGCAAATTCCGTGAACGGAATGGAATTTACCACCCAGGCTTAGAAGACTCATACTGAGAGTGGAGGAACGATAACCTGCTCCACGTCACTTTGAGCCAATGCCCACTACTGCCTGGCGTGAGCTTCACTATTCTTTCTGATGTTGTCAGCCTTCTCTGCCCAACCATCATCAGAGAGCAAACAGCACTCAGCCAAATCGGATATCCACTTTGAATATTTAAAGTCTTCACATTCTGTCAGCACCCATCCCTGCCAAAGTCCTGACCTTTCTACTCCATTGCTTCCCACCTTCCCCACAACTACACACATAAACTAACAAGCAAATAATGCACATACATAGTCGATAAAAGAATATTATTGAACCATGTCTGATCTTCGTTAAATAAAGACTTCCAAAACATGCAGAAAAGAGTGACTCGATGTCATGATGGTGACCTTATTAAAGATGTGTCCAGCTAATTGAAGTCGAAACACGTCAATGAGTATTTTGCTAAGGAAACCATTAGACAATGTAAAAGAATAACTGGGACACTAACAGTGAAAAGGGAAAAAATTGGATTTGCAATCAGATTCCTTAAGCTGGGTGAAATGTTCAACAAAACATATTGGGGAGAGGCATTGGCCTAACAGCTAGGGCGGTCGACTTCGAATCTGGGGAACTGGGTTCGAGTCTCGGCAATGACGCTGAACATCCTGAGATTCTGGGCAAATCACTAAATCTCCCCGTGCCTAACAAAAATTAATGTGTCCTCATGTAATGCAACTGGTGCTATGTAAAGCGCTCTGATACCCGATTTGGGTCAAGTTTGTGCTATATAAAACTCTCCAAAAAATAAAAAAATATATATGTTCTTGACTCGGTTTCAATCTATTATTGCCCCGCAAGGATGTACTCTACCATCCATAAAAGTGTTACATAAAGCAAACACATAGAAGTGTACAATTCATTGCAGCACAAGTATATTTACAAAGTATCTCTAAGCATGATTAAAAACAACAATACAATTGATAAGTTTAAAATAGCATGGGCCAGCGTGCTTCCGCCTGGACTATGCACATAATCTTGAAACGAAGCCCTGCCCTTGTGATGATGTATCTGTTCTGTGACTAGTTTTAGTAAGTAAATTGGGTGATGGGAAAACACTTTTGTTGAATATTTGTAGATTAGCACTTTCATTACATATAAAACACCTAATGGAAGTTTAAAAGAAAATGCCTAAAAGGTTATATACTCATAAAAGAATCCTACTGCCAAGAAGAAGTGTAGATAATTTGAGTGTACGATGTAAAATAGTTAATAATTCTACTCAGAACACCTACATATTGGAATGATTGACAAATCGTTAAATGTCCTCCTCATTTTTTTAAATAACATGTTTAAAAAAATTCTCATCACACCGGCACACTCATAGCACACCGATCACAAAGCTATTTGGAGAGCGATGCTCAGGGGCCAGTGGTGGTGCCTACACCAGTTGATGCTCACATCTTTTCTGTGCAGACGTAGATGCAAAGAGGCAAAATGCTGTCACTTAATATGACCGCCTGTCTGATTACTGGATTGTTGGCCTCCAGACTGATCTAATATGTGAATGACAATTCCAGCAAAACTGGCTGAAGTGGGCTGACATTTCTCCACTTTATGTGTGTTGTCCTCTGGGCTTAGCCAAAATGCCAAATGGCTGAACAGGGTTTACCCAAAGTTCCTCTCTTTTGTATATTGTTATGTATGGCTCTCAAAGAAAGCCTCTATCGTTTATTTCAATTTCTAAATGTCATAAGTCACTGGTATGAAGTGGCAACAAAACTCATTACCCACTGTTGCTACGTCATACATCCCTTCCAAACCAGGCTGACAGCTCTCTGAGAGCTTGTCAGAGCATCACTGCTTGTCAGCTTTGAATGAAAGCAGAAGACACAGCTGCAGGAGGGGGAAGGAATGCAAGGAAGGTGGTGGGTGTTGGTTATTGGTTACAGGTATGTTTTCTTTCTTTTAAAGTTTGGGCCAGAGAGGAGAGGCTGTGTTATGTATGGGTCCCACATTACTCCTCTGCATAGCAATTGATAGCAGGAGAAGAGGATTTTGAGGGCCATACATAACATAAAATTATAGCTGGGTATATTAAGGAATGTTTTTTACACCGGGGTTCTGAGTGACATTATAGATAACTCGAGTTTAGCTCGGTTGTCTGTATGATGTCCCTCAGAACCCCTCGTTGAAAAACATCCCTATAATTCACTGTTATCAATCTATAATTAGATATATTTTATATAATGTAAAGTCTTTGGAGGGATAGCAAAAGCTGTCACTAGCCCAGACCTAAAAATTAAGATGGCTAAAACATTTTATTATCCACAATAAACAACCCAGAACATCCAAATAAAGTCAAGAAGTGGTCAAGTTGGCCAGTGAGAAGGCAAGTGATATAAAACATCCTAAAGAACCCTGCAAGGAAATGAAACTGGGCAAACAGCCAAAGGCAATGCAAGAGAAGAAAAATAAGATAATGTGAACAGGCAGTTAAGCAATCAGCGCATAAAAAAGGCTAGATAACCAAGTTACCCACGCCCACACTAATAGCAGTCATGAACATTACGCAATGTAGAGATGCCAGCTGAAAAGATAATCCCTATCAACATGCTTCATCTTAGAAGAGGTCTCTCAAATCCTGTCTGAGGAAGGAACATTGGGACATACCCAGTATGCATTTTAAGATGAAATTGCATCCTAGGACACTTTGACAAGAAGGGAAATAATTTAAAAAGTATTAATAATTTTTTTAAAGTTACAAAGTTACAATCTCTGCAAAGGATCAAGGCTGATTTTATGAGTGCTGGGCAAGTATATATACTACAGATGACATGCAGCCCAGGATGATCACTTAGGATACAAGCTCCCATACTTCATCATACAGTCTCTACAGAGACTTGTGGAAAAAGAAAAGAAAAAAAGGGGGCATAAGAGAAATTTCACATGGTCTGCAAGGAACACCTTGTGTGATGAGGAAATTTCGTGAAGAGGTAGGGGTTTTGCAATGTTTTAGAATCCTGTTGTGTGTTGACCAAATCTGCACCATGATAATTCCCTGGCAGTCACACTCAAGTGCTTCTGTCTGTCTATAACTTAATCTTTTCATGGTCACAAAGATATCTTGTAGATTCAAAACCAACTCATGAGACAAACTTCTGTCATCTATTCGATTTTCTTCTTTCAAAACTAATTTAGGTAAATCGTTTCTTCACAAAAAAAAGTTTTTTTATTAATTTATCAAACTTTTTCTAATTATTTTCAATTCATTCTTCTGAAACATAATTGAAACATTTACAGATATATAATCCTAATGCATTTCATGCATACGTTGTACTTCTTCAGGGAAAAACAACTCTGTGAAGAAAGGTAAATCCATCAAGCAAACTCTACAGGCTATTTTGCTCAACACCAACATAACTATCATGTATGTCTGCTATACTATTTCATCTGACATTCTTTAAATAATATTTTAATATTTATTAACCCTGCTGTTGAACAAAGGTAACATTCAGATATCACTCAAATTTAAAGAACTACCAATTCTAAGCATGCAGTGAGTTTCTGTCCTTTAAAGTGCAGTGATCAACCAACAATTAAATATCATCACACAATACTTCATGCTTAAGCCAGGAGTCTCAGCTTGTCAGTAGACCATGTCAGTGGCCCTCCGGTTCTCAATCTATCAAATTTGCAGCGTTGGTACCCCCTGTTTTCCCCGTTCATATATTTCAATTAATTCATCGTATGTTACAAACATTGTTACCATTCAGCACTCACTTCCCATCAGGTTGATCAATGATTTTAAATCTGATTAAGAATTATCTATAATAATGTATCACTAACTGTTCGCAGTCCCTGCTTTCTCCTGCGATTTACAACTCTTTTCCCACACCGCGAATGCATTTTCTTAAAAGATGATGAACTTCCTGTATGCACACTTTGTATTAGTCATGACATGTAGCTCTCAGACAATACTCAAGATACCAGAAAAGAGCCAGCTCACAACCTGGAAGAAGGAGCAACATGTATTAAATTGGGATGTCTGCATCAGCTGATAACGGTTCTATGCCAGAATATTGTATGCAGAAATCAACCTAAATATATTGTCTTAAGTATAAATTTAAAAAATATGGTGCATTTGGGTGTAGATTTTCTAATAGTAACCATAATGGGCTGATGGGTTTGAAAACAATATTTAGGACACAATATTTATGCTAGACAATATTCTGACAGAGATATTGTGGTACCTTAGCCTCATAACATTTACTAGTTCTGATTGTCTAGTATATTCATCGCTGTTTGGTGATAGAAATGGTGATCACATAATGCAAAGCCACATATTCAACCCCAAGGAACCAGGAACTCCTATGCAAGATTACACAGTGGTCATTGTGTCTGAAACATACATTACAGAAACATTCTCCATCCTTTGGCAAACACATGAACTAAATGCGACAGCCCATTTTTACAGGTGACTGTGGTTATGCACTAAAACCAGAAATTGATGGCCCCTCTCCTCAGCCTGAGCATCAGAGCTCGGCAGGCACTCCACCACATATAAACATACCCTTACGCAGGAGAGGAGGGAGTTTAACGTCACAAAGCTGAGTCTGCTGTGCCTGCATGCTGAAACCCTTCATGTTCAGATGCAGCCATAGATATCAGGTGATGTTGTGCAGTGAAACATCACTTTGTACAACATGGTAATGGGAAATCACTATCCCCTGCACTGGGATTAGTCAAAAGAAAACTGACACTACAAAAGGTGGATTTGCATGGTATGAGAACTACAAACACCTACAGCGCCCTGTGGGAGGAAGACAGTGCAATATCACATAGCGTAGAAAAAATAGACCTAGAGCTAAGTGCTGTCATACACCTGCGAAAAAGCGCATCACTAATGCCTCCACTCACACGACTTCAGGCTGCAAAGGTAAAGATTTATGATTCATTTAATTTTTAATAATGTGTTTATTAAATTTTTAATATAACAAAAGCCTATGAACATAGTTTCTCATTACATGATCATGCTTACACAATTTTAAGGCAATTTAGGAAAGAGCAGATCAATACAATAACAACAGAGTAAATAAATTACTGTTAACTGTGTATCTGGGGTGATTTGTCATCAATAATAATCAGTTAGACTGCTCATTGCACGGATCATTACAAAAATTGTCTTCCCCAGTACAATTAGGATGTCACAATACAAATAGTCATATATTTTGTGCCTGGTGCTTTGGAGGTAGGCCTGAAGGTGCTGTGCCAGCCATCTGTGGATCCAGCAGAAACAACGCACCTCCTCTGCTGAGCAGTGCAAACCCGAGCACAGCTGACGCATCGCCTCCGCTGCAATTATTCTCCCAGAGCAAGGACTCTGCATCGTCCTCGTATCCCACAATGGAACCACTGCTGTGCTAAGCTTCATTGGCTCAGACCTTCACACCGCATATCACTCATCAATGGCAGCATCGACTATGCAGGACCTCGAATTTCAGTTCTGCAGCTCCTCAGAACCGGCGCATTACCTAGGCTCTGCGATGCGCCCTCGACGTGGGATCTCGCAATGCTTCACAACCTCAATTTAAGGCACTCTCATCCAGCGAGCCTAACTGGGTCCCTGTTGCTGGCCTGCGCTCCATTGCGGTTGACCTAAGATTGTGTCTTTGTCCCAGTCTGGCGAGACCAGCTATCCAGGTGCTTTTTGGTGCTATTTTCACTGACATCTTTAAACCTGCATATATCCGGTTTTGCTGATAGGATTATTGTCGTTTTGTTCTTGTTTTATTTATCTTTGGGTGTGAATTTGTAATCCTATTCAGATGACACTGTGGTGGTGTTTCGACTTTAAAATTTAATTTAGCTAGACGGAATGTAGCCTGGGTCTTTGAAGCTGTTCAAGCATGGTGAAAGCAAACTGGTTGGTTCTTAAAGCTGCAAAGACCGAATTTCTGTTGATTGGTAGTTATCATTGGCTTAAACAGAAGAAGGCAGAATACCTTTGCTTTTCCGTAGGTTCCTCTGAAGTAGAAATAAAGTAAAAGGTAAAACCCATAGGAGTAGCTTTGATTACCAGATGACAATGGGTGGACCAGTTCACCAGATAATTCATTCCACGAATTAGCATTTCAAACTCCCCCCTATCACCAAACACCTTCTTTCACAGGAGAAGCGGGCTATCGCTGTAAGGGCATACATCTGCTCCAAAATAGATCATGGCAATTCTCTTCTTGCCACTACCTAAAAATGAATATTAAAATACCTCACAAAATTCTCAGGCCTATTAGAGCCTTCATTGGCTGCAAAGAGCATACACAAATTGAGAGTTCTGCCTTTACTCATCTGCAGGAGCTCTCAGTTCTGTTAAGAAGCCGTTTCTGATTCCGCCAAAGAGGAAGAAAACAGGAGGGATACACCCAGACAACCAAAGACAAATGGAACAATTTCTCGCTTTTAAGAGATTCTTAAAAATCTATTTGAATAAATTTCTGGTACCTTCAAATTCCCACAGCAGCTTGTTTCTTTCTGGAGTTTGGTGCAATACAAACGTAGAAATGGTATGATATATAATTGTCTGGCAAGAACTGATAACACAAGAAAGAAAACTCAAGACAACCCGACGGAGTTTTGGTGGTTGTGGCTTCCTAGGACTCAGGCACTCATCAAAAGCCTCAGATTTCAAGTTCTGAGGAGATGTAAGCAGATTGTGTTCTGCCATTAAGGTCCCTCCATTTCATGTATACATGGAATGTGAGCTAGGATAAAGTCCTTAAGTGTTCATTTAGACCCTGGTAGGTGACCCATCAGCCCACAAAGTTGGCAGAGGCTTTCACCTTCATGCCTTTCCAGCAGGCCACCCACAATGTTTGAAATCCATGCCTGCCTGGCAGGGATCTCAACGCCTACAATGCAACCATCAGCGAGGTGGCTGTAATGTAGGAATAGATTAATTACTGGAAGGCCGCCGTGTTGGTTCAGCCTCTAGTCATTTGGTTGTTTTTCACAAACTCATAAAGCAGAATTTTGTTGGTGTAAAACAAAAAAAACAATGGTCCTTTCGAACAAGGAGCTTTCCCACTGCTTTTGTGGGCCATTCTTTGTTTTCTATGTAAGCATTAGCTGATACTTTACATTAACTTCTAAAATGTGCCTCCTATTTCAAATTGCACTTGAGAATTTGTTTAACAAAATATGCGGGCTGCACATATACAACATATGTTAAATTGTGATTGTAGTATATCCAAACAACAATTCTGTTTTATATTAACAAAACACTTACATTCCAGAGTTTCATCAGTAGACACTTCATTCCATTGAAAAACAAGAATGGGCAAAGTCACATCTTCTGACTCTAATATGCCAACCAATGTAAACAAAGGCATTCACAAATACGGTTTTCATGTGTTGCATATGTTTGCTACATTAAAGCCTGCAATTTTTTTTTTGCCACTGCTGGGCAACATAACAATTAAGAATCGTGTTCTAACCAGCATGTGTATAGGAGATAAAGAAGTGAATGGGGGAAACTGTGTGATCTCTTAGGGTATCTTTTTTAGATGTAAAATAGTCCTCAAGTGTTCCACTTCCAGGTAGGTGGAATGATATTTCAATATCCAATAGTGATGGAGCAATACTCCACGTAGCACAGCCAAAGACCACTCTGTATATTTTGAAGAATTGTTACCAGTACATAATGGAGACAGCTTCTCGAAGCTTCTAAATCAACGCTTTTTGCTTTTTTCGCAGGTTGCTTTGCTAAGAGCACATGCAGGAGAACATCTGTTATTAGGAGCTGCCAAGCGGTCAATGGTTTACAAAGATATTTTACTTTTAGGTAAACATTTTTGGGAGTGTTGTCAATGCAATGAAATATGATTTTGTGCCATGCTATATTTGTATGGATGTGTGTGTGTGTGTATGTGTGTGTGCCTGTGTGTGCATGTGTGTGTTTTTCTGTCTGCCTGTTGAATTCCTCTGCCATAATGAAGGGACACCGCCAGTGGCGTAGCAAGTGAGTGGTGCGCCCCATCCAGCTTGAGTTTTGGGGGCACCGGTCTTGCCCCTCCATCCCCCGCTCTTACATGAGTTTGCTGCAGGGGCAGCAAACGCAGGAATCATCGCCAGCATACCCCCCCCCCCCGTTCTCTAGCACGGCCGTCGTGGGCGGCAAAGGCAGTGCATTTCAGCTTACAACTGCCTTCAACTATTTAGCTCTAGGACCCACTATTGTAGTGGTGTAATGAAACTCAAGGGGAGCCCCTTGCAAAGTACACGGAGTCCCCCCCAGGCCCAGGCAGGAGCTCTCAAGCCAGGGGATAGCCACCTATGCACTATGCTGGAAAGGGTCCCCAGGAGCTCAAGGGCCCCCCAACACTGCGGAGGCTAATGTTACGCCACCGCGTTATCAAAGAGGTACCACACATACTCTAGTGGGGTCCCAGTGCCATGCAACCAGACGTCGAAGGCCACTTACTATTTCCTTGACAACTGTGCTGAAGAACAGATATATGATTATTACTATAAATCTAAGTGGTGCCTGATGAGGATGGACGCAAACAATTCACGTTCCTCCTCCTATAAATTCAGTGGGTGCATACCACCCCCGTTTGCAACATGATCATGTGCATAGAAACGCCTCTTATAAAATATATATTAAATAACAACATATTGGTTTAGAGTGATAAAAAGCCCCTTGGTATTTTAAAATATAAAGAAATATGTATGTATACTTATTTTTGAAATTCAATGATGTATAGGTATTGAAGATTCATGGTAGCTAATTCTGGTGGTGTGTCAATTTTTAACCAATGGTAAAAATACGACTGTTTAGACACCATGGAGCGTTTTATCATGTCCATGTCCGTTATCGACCAGAGAATGAATCCACCCAAACTTTGGGTTTTCTTCACAATCCGAAATGCACTCCCTGTTGGAAACACAACCGGAAGCTTTCTCCTGGCCCTATTTACTACCTGTTCACTTTTCTCATATCCCTGGTTGATACACCTACTATGAAACAGTCCCTTTCCTTGCATGTAAACATTCTAGATTTGAGCTTGAATTTTTTTTGCAATTTAAAAAAAAAATGTATTTAAAAACCATGTCTAAAACATCATGCAATAGTTTTCCAGCACATGCTGTTAAAACTGAAGAGGCCATACCAATACAAATATCAGCTTCATATGCACTGGAAAGGGTAAGGGAAGAGCAGATTCAACCAGTTAAGTAGACGAAAACAGACTTTATGATAACCACTGCTCCGGATGTGAAGGGCCCACTCCAGGCGTCAGTGGAGTAAATCCGTGACATGGAAAGAATGAATCTAAGGCAGTCAAAGAGGGAGTTGGAGGTGAGAATGAACAAATTGAATATGGCTCTGAGTAAATTAGCACGAGATATTCAGCAATAGAAAACAGAAGTCACAAGGAGGGATGGAGAGTCGCAGCGGCTTAGTTAACAACAGTGCAGAAGGTGCAGCGGCACCAGGGCCGGGAGGCGTAAGTGATGCTCAGGACTCATATAATGGCTGTTTTTTACTATCAAACTGTGGTGTTTAAACAAAATATTGGATAAAAAATACTGTGTGGACAAAATTTTATTCCAAGAATATCAAGGACAAAAATATTGTGATGGTAAGGTTTTATAGGTAAGCAAAGTTTTACAATATCTAACTCCATATATATGTACCTTGACGATATATAACTCAAGCGCTGTAGATGTGGAGTTAAGAATAGTAAATCTGTACTTACCGAATGTACTTACCTTCACAATATATTGGTCCTCAATATATTTGACATGATATTCTGTCCACACGATATTTCTGTTTCTGATATTCCGTCAGTGATCCCCCAACTCTGAATGGGGGTGGAGTGGACTGCATAAAGGTGCTGGGCATCCTTGCTACATTAATGGACATTTATGGATTTCCCATGTAAGGCGGAAAGTGTCCTTGAAACTAAAGCCAATGCTCCTAAGCTCCCAGAGGTGGGACAGAGCAGCACTCTAGGGCTTAGTTTAGAACCTAGTAGGGTCTACTTACTTCTTACCCGCTCACCAAAACTTTCAATTGCTCTTCTTCAGTGTTGGATTGTCTGCAGCCAGAGGGGCAGTTCTAATATAAGTACCTAGGCATCATTCTTTGGTAACATGGCAATTTCTCTTCCAGGAAATGACCACATAATTCCACGAAACTGTCCCGAACTTGAAGTGGGCCGTGTTGCTGTCAGAATTTTGGATGAACTGGTTCTACCATTCCAAGATCTCCAGATCGATGACAATGAATATTCCTGCCTAAAAGCAATTATATTTTTTGACCCTGGTATGTATATGTACTCTAACATACTATGTTATTTACACCCAAAAATAACAATATCTGCCCTAGGAAACAGGAAACAGGAGGAAGGGCGGTACGTTAGTTCAGTGTGGATGTTGTGCAAGCATGTGCGTTCTCCGAGTAGCTAAGATCTCAAACAAATGGAAGACGCTCTCACAGTTAAACCAGGATCTGGACAGGCAAACCCAAAGTAAGCCCAAAGCTGGGTTTAAGCACATGACCTACTCACAACCAAACATCTCGATTTTGGGATCAACCTATCGACAGGCTTTGAAACTGTAGGGCTAAGCTTTATGTAAATACATTGCAACATAATGTGATAGGAATTTTTTAGATTCTGGGTGATCACTGTTTAAAAGTGCCTCCACCTTGCTGATCAAAAACATCCTCACTGAGAGGATGGGTGTCCTGGTATGTGGTACAAAGGGCAAAAAATGTAGATCCTCTGATGGAGTTTGAACAGAAGGCCTGGGAGCTACAGCCTGGTTTTGAATGTGCCACAGCAACAGTGAATTTGTCACAAAGTAGATTTGGAAAGGCCAGTAGGGGATCAGGAGTTAGGAGACACTGAACAAGCAACAACAGTAGACGCTATACACTCCAGCGGGACCAAAAAAACACAACTCGACAATAAGCCATGAACTGTGTTCAGAAATATAAAATATAAGCAACAGCAGACCGGGCAACCATTTACACCATAAATCTCCCCTTCCCCAAAACACCTGGTTCCACACCAAGTATTGGCCTTTCATCAACACTGTCCGAGCACATTGATGATCACCCACATTGGAGATGTGAGAAGCTTGAGGAAAATGGTGGACACAAAAAAGATGGTAACAATGAGGTTTAGTGGTAAAAAAAATACATAGAAAGAGATTTGAGTGAAACAAAAGGAATAACCGTTTCAGATAAACTCAGTTGCAGACGAGCAACTGGTGATACGCTTCACTGTGATGATGAGAGTACTGAATAGCCAGTAGTAAGTACCCAAGAATTATCCACAATAACCCGCTGGCCGTAGGCTCCTTTGGTGTCCAGAGGTGACTTGTTCCTAAATCAAGCACAGCAAAAGCCAATTCAGAATGCCCCCCTAGTAGCAATCCCTGGTACGCAAAGGTAAGTCCAGCTGAATATGCCTAGATGCAGTGATGCAGAGAAGAGGCTACCACTAGTACAGGTGCAGGGGCAGGGTGTGAGGGCATGGCCCTGCAAGGAAGAAACTCAACATGCTCCGCTTTCTAGCACTGAAAAGTGTGAGTGTCTAAAATAGCTCTACAGCTCCTGAGGTCCTGTTCTCTTGAGGCAAATTTAAGTATGTCTATTCAGTGATCCATTGTGAGCAGGCATGGAACTATTGTTATTCATCACTTAGAACATCTTTTCTGTTTTACATTGTGCATCAACAAAATAGAGCTTAGACTCCTCATTAAATGTTCTTCTTATGCCGTCCTCTTCCCGGAATGACAATCAGGCATGCCTGCAAATCCCAGAAAAGGGGATTTCCTGTGAACCTTTCAAATCTGGGGGTGATTATAGGTTACCTGATGCAATATTTTGAGTAGATTTCTGGAAATTGTAGTTTTTTTCTTGCAAGACAAGGCAATAAGGTAATTTGCCAGTCAAGTTCATGTGATTATTTGTGTTTTGAAATATCACAAAATCAGGGCATAGTCTAAGAATTGATAACGTGCAATTATTTTTGGCTAAAAGGTTACAGGGGTAGATGGCAGCCTGTGTCATTTGAGGCAAATTCAAAGACAACTATAATTGTTTGAACTAAAGTAGACTTGTATGCCATCCGAAATGTTAGTGGTTCTATTGTTTCATAAACATTGTTGTGATCAGCAGACAATAGCAACTCACACATTAAGTTAATCAAATTTAAAGCAGAACACCAAACTTGTTTCTCCTCTGTATAGTCCTACTAAAATATAGCTGAGCTTTAGTTAATAAAACAAGTAAAACCAACAAAACAATGTGTAACTTTGTAACCAGGAACACGTGGACAACTGAACTGAGAAATTCTATTTGGTAACTGTGTAACTATGTAAATTTAGCTTTCGAAATATCAGTTAGATACAAACTCTAAGTACTCATTTACTTACAAAGACTGGCTACTTTGTTGTTTTCTAACCACAAGGACACAAGCTAAGATCCTAAAATATTATATTAATTCTCTGTGTTTTGTCTAGATGCTAAGGGATTGAGTGATCCTACCAAAATCAAACGTATGCGCTACCAAGTGCAGGTCAGTCTGGAGGACTACATCAACGACAGGCAGTACGACTCCCGGGGCCGCTTCGGCGAACTGCTGCTTCTGCTCCCTACACTCCAGAGCATAACCTGGCAAATGATAGAGCAGATTCAGTTTGTCAAACTCTTTGGAATGGCCAAGATTGACAATCTGCTTCAAGAGATGCTTCTGGGAGGTTAGTATGAACAATGCACAAACTATGAAATCTAAAATACATTTGTCCAGAATACAAAACCGAAACGTGTACAGAAGATGAGAGAAGGCTGAAAACAGCTGTTCAAAATGTTTGGCCACTATGTTTCAGCCACACACTTAATCTGCTTTTTCAGACAGGATGTTTTATTTGATCTTTATGTGATACTGCCATAATAAAACGGTTTTAAGGCAGATGTTAGTTTTGCAGAAACAATTAGAACAACATTGCATACCAGCGTCCCATTGGTACAAATTTGTTTTATATTGCTGGGGCTTTTTATCAGGTAGCAAGGCCTTCCAGGCAATCAGTAGTTTTGATTTCCTTAAATATATGTCTCACTTCACTTCAGGTACAACTATTCACAAATAAAGTCAAGAGTAAGGGCCTGATAACATTTTTCGTGTTAAGGATACTCTGTTGCAACAGCAAAGAATGTGATCTGCCTGCTAAATTTAAATGTGGGCGGACCTTAGGGTTACTCACGGCGGAGACTACTCTTTCTCTGCTGTGAAACAAAACCATAGATGGCCCTACGGAGTAAGGGATGTTGGAGGCTAACATGTCATTCTGCCCACCTAATTTTGATCACTGCCGGTGAAGACCAGGAAGATACTGGGGATAAGAGGCAGTGAAAACTGCTAAATGGTCTCATTGCCATGGTAGAGAACTCCCATGTTGAGGGGCCCATTGTATTGTTAATTTTCAAAAATAAAATCCATTTTTGAAAATAAAAAAAGTATTTGTTTGGTATGGGGCTCCTTCCCGCTGACGCAGCCCTGTCCAAACACACAATGCATTGCCAATGCTTTATAAATGACCGCCAGCTTGGTGGTAATTTACTTCATCTCCCATTTGAACAAAGGCCCTTCTGACACTATTGAAATCAGGACCTAAGTCTCCCAGGCATGCTTTTGACCTTCTTTAAGGTAGCGAGTTCAAAATGTAATCCCAACTGAGGTGATGCAGAGCTCCTCATACCCAATGCAATATAATCCATGAAATCAAAAAACTAATTTCAGAGAAAGATAAACATAATTCTTACGAAATATATTGCCTGAATACCAAAAAAAGGATGGGAAGAATAGAGAATATCTGAATTAACTTCTGATCGAAAAAGTTTTTTTTTTTAAATTGGGTCCCAAAAAACACACATTGCTGCAATATTCCAAGGCACTTAAGAACACCTCTTGTGTGTGGATGTGCTACTTTTGAAAGATCAAAATGCCATCCCTCACAGTGAAGCTAGGTAATGGCTGAAGGGGGCTGACCCATTGCAATATGCTGTAGTGGGCGGAAAAAAATGTGAATGGCACAATAACAGACCAATGGATTAAGTGACCCAGCTGAGCCCCTTTAATTAGGTATATTATACATGTCATTTTAGTAAACTTAAAAGCCCCTGCCTAACACCAGGCCTAATAAACAGGTTTGCAAATTGATATGTGTAAGAGCATTTATTGAATACATTGTCACCTATGGGATAGACTCCTCTGTCATTTCATGACTTTAAGATGTACATTCATCTAGGACCTGATTTGGGAGGCTGCAAAATATTGAGTAAATATGAAAAAAAATTCGAATGTGATCTATGATTCTGACAAGCATGTAAGATTATTATTCAGAATTCACCATAGGTGTAGTCTACCCCTGCTTAATTGATGTGTTCTTCACCTCAAATATTTGTGTAGGTATACTTGTTAAAAAAAGGACTACATCTGCTGTAGTTCAGCCTATTTCTCAATGTATGGACATTTGTACTACGCTCTTTTAACAGACTTTCTCTGAATGGATTTTTTTAGGATCTACAAACGAGACACCACACTCGCACCATCCACTGCATCCTCACCTTGTCCAGGAGCATCTAGCAACAAACGTTATTGTTGCCAACACACTAGTTGCGCATGGACAAATGAGTAGGTATCTCTTTTTGTAAGATTTGAAATGTATATTTAAACACTGTTTCCTGAACTTCAACAAACACTATAAATATATATATATAAATAGATATATAATTTCCCTTTTTTCTGAGTTTTGTATAGCGCAAACTTGACCCCAAGGTATCAGGTATCAGAGCGCTTTACATGAGCACCAGTTGCGTTACACAAGGACACATTCAGTTTTTGTTAGGCACGGGGGGATTACGTGATTTGCCCAGAATCATAGGATGTTGAACATCGTTGCAGAGACTCGAACTCGGTACCCCCAGATTTGAGATCGACTGCCCTAACCATTAGGCTGCCTCCTCTCCCCAACAAAGTAAAATCTACATCAGTTTTAAAACAGCTGGTTCTTCAATGTTTCCACCAGAAATTCTGATGTTTAAAGAATTTATAATCTCAGGCAACTGTAGGACTAAATCAGGTCTCATCTTTCTATGCTGACTGCTTTTTACTATCGTGGAGAATACAAATCCTGCAACTAAAAGGCATTTCTTAATTCCAATAAAACTTTGTGCTAGTGGATCAATTATTGTCGTGATCAAAACCAAATAAACTGATGTAAAACTTTGAATTGCTGCTGATTGTTAGATGTTTCTTTTGCCCTTTATGGCAATGTTTCTGTGTCACTGATGATTTTAAGCTGCATTACACAAGCAGTTGTATTACATTGAAAGGTGCAGATGTTGAAAATGCATTAGTGTTCAAAAAATATACATAACACGGGAAGATTGAAAGGAAAGAGTGCATTAATAAAACCATTACCCATCCACCATTGTAGCAGGACACAGAAAAACACTAGCATAACGCTTGCAGTCCCACGCTATAACCCTATGCTCCACTTTCCCCATTATTGCCACAGGTGCTAACTTCAGTGTCTCACGACCGAATCCTTTCAACATCTTCCAACCCCCACCAACTTCAATTGCAGTACGCAAAAGTCACAAAAAGAGGCAACCAGCCAATCCGGTAAACATAACTTTGTACAGGTGAGGGGGTATTTGAGGTGTGAGACGAGCCACAAGGCTACAATAGAAGCTGTATCCATCACAGATCCCCCACCAGCTCATCCTTCCACCCACCATCCACCTGAACCACATCTGCAACAAGCAAGAGGAGTCTCATTTCTGCCATTTTCTACCAGAAACTGGTCTGCAAAATACTTTCCCTCAAGGTGCTTCCTTTCAGTTTTCTTTATACATCCCTAGACCATTTTAAGTGACTATTAATATGAAAGTCTTTTAAACACTCTCTTAAAGTTAAAATGTGTCAATCAAGTCCAAAATGGAAATGGCTATTGTAGAATAATGTTCTAAAACAACTTCAGTTTAGAAAATAGTTCTCTCTAATGATTTTTTGTTCTTCTCAATATTTTTGCAGCTACTCCTGAAACACCACAGCCTTCACCACCATCGATGTCGGGGCCTGAGCATTATAAAGTGATCCCGGGTGCAATTGCTGCTATATCAAAACAACCAACATCAATTCCTCAAGCAACCATCACAAAACAGGAAGCAATGTAGCTCGTCCTTGTACTAAAGAAAAAAAAAGAAATAACTATCCGGAACTCTGAAAAGACTCAGTTTTGAGAAACAGTTGAGACTCACATCATCATGGCGAACAGAAAACAACAGATTGGACATTGTTGTGCCAAGACCAGCAGATTGTTAAAATATGTGTACTAAAAAAAAAGGCACAATTAAACTGCACAAAAAGTCTCATCTATTTTTATGAACAGCAACCATCAGACCTGTGATCTGTGAATAATAGGGAAACATAAAGATGTATCTATATTTTTTTAGCTGTTTATGGCCTTCTTTTAGTTTAAGAAAATAATTTATATATATGAAATTCTAACTCTCCTGGCCTGTAAAATAGCATGTTGCACTAACCAGTGATGACAGCTAATGAGGAACTAAGATTAATTTAATTTTATATGACATACCTATGATAAGTTAAGTACATCTATCCTACAAAAACTGTCCAACAATATCGTGAAGACCATTTGGATATACTCTAGAGTCTAAAACTTCATGTAAAATAAAATGTAGGACTAACTTTGGCTGAAATTAGCAAGATGTCTTCTTTGAGCTTTCTGGGCAGGTTGACTGTTTGCTTTTTTGTTTATTAGTGTAGAACCTAGAGCATTTGAGACGCTTCTCCTCATTACCCAACAGATCAAGAAGTTGTGTCCCTGATATATTTCTGTAGCCCACAAGCGTAGATCAGCTGCTATAAAATTAGATCAATTCATTTTAGCTTTTAAGACTCCCCATTACTTTTTCCACCCTTTTAAACTAAAACCTCATTCTGATGACAGGCATTGTAGAGGTGCATGTATTAGATTCACCTTACAAAGAGAGCCTCAAATTTTTTAATTATTAGATTGCCCCCACCTGGTCTCCCTTGGTCTCACAGGAAAGGAAAAACTTACCTTAATATAGTTCGCTATGATTTGCTTGTGATCATCTTCATGGTGACTGTCCTGCACGACCCTCATTTTGGGAGCTTCAACTCATAGCATAACGCCATTCAGCTGTCTGCCATTATGACAAGTCAGTAATGGCACCCTGAGAACAAACGGGTACTATGGGGTTACCATGGGGGCAACAATCCCAAGTAGATTGATACCCACTTTCAAGCTGTGCTGCCTCTTCCCAAAACATATTTAATAACAAATATCCCTGGGCGGGCAGATGGCACTGGAACCTCTCTCAGTACAAATATCATGAGACTGTCCATTTATAGTACTAGTGCGATGGATGTACAGCGGAAACCGAAAAAAATATTTTTTGAACGGTGATGTCAAGGGGTGTATGGGTTGTATGTGAGGGGTATCTTTGTTACCGAATACCAGCATAAGCAGCTGCACTCGGTGAGCGTAGTCCACGACTAAAAGATAATCGGGTTCTGGAGAGAAGCTACCCAAGACCTTACCATTGTTAAAATAAAAAAAAAATTAAAATCATTATTGTGACATTAGCAGGGATAAATCTTTTTAAAATCAATGTTCTTAGCTAGTATTTCCTGCATGGTAAAAAATGCCAAGACATGACTTTTTATTTCACATTGCAGTGAATAATAAATGCAATTATTTATTCCTACATTAATTAAATGCTGTTACTAGCATCAGATAACAATTTGTTTATGTAACAAAAGCATGAATCTTACACAGAGATGGCAAAGATGTCATTACTGTCATTGGACAAGCAACTGCTAGCTTCATATCTTGTACAGTCAAAAATCAAACAGATGAGATAACTCTTTGAAGATGTGGCCTGTCTGTGTCACCCAGTCAAACAGAGAGCGCTGTTCCACTAACAAAGAAGCAATGTGTCTGATAGGACTCTTTGTCTTTGAAACTACAAAAGTCCTCCCATACAATCAAACTTAAGCTGCCATTGGGTTTTACCACTGATTCAAAATGGCCGACCCTGACTCTACTGGACACTGACTCCACAACCAGGAAACAAACTTGGGATGCCAAAGCAAAGTTGGCACATGACAAATGCTGCAACTACCACTGCCATTGATTTACAAGAAAGTACTGTTTGGTGGAACGGATGAGACAGTTTGTGTATTTTCGTGTTTTTGCCAAAACTGTCACCGGTGTATCCTTTCTTTGATCAAAAATAAACTTCTATGTTTGCAATTAAGAAACATCTACAAGGAAGCCAGAGATAGTGAACAGTCTCGTTTGTGGCAGGATTAGTAAACTGTTCCATTTGTTGCGTGAATTAAAGAAAAGCAACTTCCAAAAGTGAAGACTGTGAAGCACAACATTCTGTTTGTGACCTTTTACTATATGCATTGAGCACTTGTGGGAAACACAAAATCCATCTACACGTTGTGTAAGACTCTTGAAACTTGAACTAACTCTTTTTGGGATGTTGCTGTAATGTCTCACGTGATGATTGGCCAATGACAAATTATACCTATGTCATCAATCTTTAGGAATCCCTAGGTTCTCAATTTTATTGTGTCAAGTGGCTGGACATTTTCTCTTTTGATCTCACAGCTTCCTGCAGTATATTAAAGAAAAAACACTAGAAAGTATTATTGGTCTGTGAAGAGTTTTAGGAAAATTATTTTGGAATTGCTTCTGAGAGCTAAAAGGCAGATGTAATACTTTGAGAACCTGCAGGTGGACACATCTGGTGGTTCATCAATTCAGGCTATAGCACAGTCCAATGTAAAAACGTTCTTTTTTCATGGTGTTATCAATGTGCCTTTTTTAATGGTGACCAACAGTTGTTTTAGAACCTTCAAGAGATGTGATTAGCCTTAGACAGTGTTAAAGTTTATGTTCAGTGTTTCTTCTTAGCAGCCATATGTATGCCCCCAAAAAGATAGTCCTTATATTTTGCCATGTGGTGTGCATATTTTGACTTGTATATTTTCATCACCTTTTATACTGGTAGCATTTGGTCTAGATTTACAAAGTTATTTGTGCAACACATTGATGCCCATTTCTGTTAATCACAGCATTTGCAGGTGCAAATTGTACAAAGTTAGTGACAAAATATGAAAAAACGTACACAATTATGGCACTTGTTTGTGATGTTACATGTGGTTAAATTCACTTATTAGGGCAGGTGTTTAGCATTCCATGGTGGGGACATCTGCAAAGATTAATTAATAAAAGTTGGTGGGAATTCACAAAATCTTTGCTTATAGTGTTCTACCCTGAAAACAGTCTGCTGTTCCAGCTGTGGCCGGCATGACTCGCGGGTGGGGGATAGAGAGGGGCCATGCGGGGAGGGGTGTCATGCGGGAAGGGGTCGCACGGGGAGAGGGGGGTTAATTTACTTTAAAAAATTAAACTTACCTTTGCCTCCGGTACAAGTTGCGTCACCTCTCTACTCTCCACACAGGAAGCAGACAGCCTCCCTCCCCTCCCCTAAGCCAATCACAACGCTGTAAAGGCAGCGTTGTGATTGGCTAGGACGCCCACCCCACAGGCATCTATGGAGAGGCCATTTTCTCTATGTAGGCTGCATTCAGCCTACATAGAGAAAATGCAGAGTGTGCAGGACTGGTTTGGTTGGCCCTGGGGCCGACCAAACAGTCAGCGCCCACAACAGTGGGCTAGCCACTCCTCCCCTGCCTGGAGCAGGACCGCCCAAAGTCAAATACAATTGGAGTTCAGTATTGTCATGTAATCAAAATGATTTGAGTAGTGGAACTATCAGGAAACAAACCACCATAGTGTCATCATACACGGTTTGGTTTCATGATCCATATGCTAAGGCTCTGATTCCAAGTTGTTGGATAATTTCCGAACTCTGTGGAAGCCCCTGTTTGTGCAGGGGTAACAACTCCGAGTTGTAGGGTTTTTAACGCTCCCAGTAATTACCAGGTGTATTAAATATCTCACGCTTCCTTAAGTTTCAACATGTCAAACCTGCCAAAATTTAACTGGGCAACAATGTATGGTATATACCGTTGCGTGTAATTAAGCACCCAAATCTGCATGTTATTCCCCAAAACCTCAGAATAGGCAATATGTTTTGCTCATAATAAATAAAAAAACTTCTACAATATTCTCATTTATCTGCTGCGATAAATAGCACTTGAACTCGGAATCAGGTCCTCTGTGTTATAATGAGCAATCTTTATTGAAAATCTGAGTCTGCGCGATGTTGTTAATGAGTGTCTGAAAAGATAAGTAGCCTCATGATTTTCATTTTTGATGAGGTGTCATAGGACCTGATTTCATTCTTGGTGGATGGGTAAGTGCCGTAGGATATAATGCACTTGTGATACAGCGGACATGATATCCATCACATTTGTGACAGCGTACCCCATCCGCCAAGATCTGAATCAGGCCCATAGTGATAGAATTACTTGGGCTTGCAAAACACTTGCTGAAAGAAGCAATATAGGGGAAGCATTTGCTGCGGTTTGGTATCAAAAAAATACCCTCCATGCAACAGGTCCTGGGTTAGACTGCACCAACTTCCTATTGGTGCAAAAATAAAATGGCGATTCTCTTTTACACCTCTGTCCTGCCTGTCTAATAGGGAAAGGAGCAAAATGGGTTTGCTCAAGTATATTTTAAATAAACTATTTTATGGAAGGGCAGAAAGTGGAAAAGAATTGGCTTTATTTTTGTTTTTGCATGATGAGAACGGAACAAACACCGTCCACTTTTAAAATGTGAACGATGCAAGCCTGTTTCTTATTACAACAGCAACACCAGCAGTGCAACATCAGTGTGGCTGAATTTTGTAACAGAGGTTATTCATGAATTTGAATATTTTGTTGCTTAAAAGTGTAGTAACCAGAAAATGGTGATTTAAAAGCAAAACACGTGTCATAGGTACCTGTTATATTAATACATTATGTGTGGTCCTTTCCCTACTATACAGGCAGTACAAATTAAGCAAAAGAGCATGTGTTCATTTCTGCACAAGTGTAAAGTTGATGGAATATGGCTCCTAGAGTAAGTCACTACTAGGTAGTAAATAGCATTAACAGTAGTAGGGGCTCTACATGAATCCGCAGATTCCTTTAACTAGTTCAGGTAGTATTCAATTAGAATTAGTGCTTGACATTTGGTTTGGTTATGGCAGGGTTAGTAAAGGTGTGTATTCATTTGCCTGCCAGACCCAAATGGAGGTGGCAAAAGGTCAAGGGAATATTAAAAAGTAGATGTCATACCACTTGGAACCTGGATGTCCAAAGTAAGAGCTGGAAGCCTAGATCAATGAAAATGTTCAGGATATACTTATGAGATGAATTTAAATAAAATGTATTTAAATGTAATTCATTCAGTGGTTGTTCGGAACATCTGGTTTGAAACCATGCATCCTGTCCTCCGATGGACATGCTTGGCCTAGATCAGACCCTGATTATTTGAATGTACTTAGCTCTAATATTACATTGTATATGCTACTAATCTAAAAATCCATAATTCAAAATCTAACTTCTTCACAAATCAACCTGCCCAATAGCCGCTCACACTAAAACTAAACAGTGGCTCTGACGTCATATGCCGATGAAATTATGGTTAAGCCAGCTTGCAGTGAAAAGGCCAAATGCAGCTAAAAGAACAGTAAAGGAGGTCACCAGTGAAAAAGTCACATAAGGATGTTTGCTTTTCAGAGAACAGAGGCCATTTTGTTCTAGCGTCTGCCAGCAGTTTATTATGTATTATTAAGTTATACAGATGAAGCCACAACTGCCAGCAATTCTTACTTTGAGGCCAAAATATGCCTTAGAGTGGGACTAATAATAGGGTACTTAAAACATGGATTTTGAAATAAGTTATTATAATTCTGAAGTAAATTGCATTTTAAATTATGTTGTAAACCATAGATTGTAAATATATGAGATTTAAACGGAAGTGCTTCTCTGTGCACCCTTTCCTTACTCACTACAACTGTTTCTGGATGTTGAGTTGCATTTTTGACAATATTGCAAAATTCATTGTTAGGACTTTTTATAGCTAACATATTCTTGGATTACTGCCTTCTGATGAGAAAAAAAACATGTCATAACTACAGTCTGTGTAAATAGTAAAGCAAAGTAAATATTCTACAACCTAATTCAGTTGTTGTATTGTATATGCTGGTCGTTTCTGTTTGACAGTCAGAGGCGCATACTGTCATATTTGCAACAGTAAAAAAAATGGGTTTTCCACTGTTTAGTTACTGATGCATATTGCAGACATTGGTACAGAAAAACATTGACAATTCTAATAAGTGAAAGGACTTCTGGTTGGTTGGTGAGTTTGTGTTTGCGGTTTTGTGGGTGGGTGAGGTGATTTTGAGAATGAACCCATGTATGAATGAATCCAGGGACGTTTCAATAGGCAAATGGATGGATGAAAGGGTGAGTTCATGATTACCTGGATGGATGCAATGATGAGTGAGTAACTGGATGACAGTATGAATAGGTCAGTGAATGCATGACTAGATGACTGGGTGAAATCATGCAAGGATGCATGGGTGAAGGAGTACATGGATGGATGAGTGATATATGATGCATCGGTCACTCTGTGGATGAATCAGTGGTTGAAAGGGTGGAAGAGAGAGTTGGTATGCGAATGAAATGTTATCAGTATTTCAACCTCCTCCAAATATGGGAACTGTCCAACAAGCTGGCCACATTTTATATTTTGCGTCAAGAGCCCAGCTGTTTTTGATTTAGGTGAACAGATGTGCTGTTGAAAGTTTACAATTGTACTCCATGACATCCCCAACATCGTTTTTGAAAAGGAGTATATACCATCAAAATGGCACTCATATGCTTTATGCAAGCCACCTAGAAAACACCACATTTTGTGGTTTTCCAAGAAGAAAGTGGTTTGCACCGGCTCACAATGCCAAATGTAGAGCATGCACTCATGAGTGGATCCTAGGAGCAACAGCAGGTGTAAGGAGAGGAACCACCCAGGATAAGGGGTAAGAATGGTGACTAATCAACCAAAGGTAGCCCAGCCCCAAAACCAAGAAAGCCGACAGCAGAGCATTTAGTAGGCTGGCACTCACAACCATCATTCACAGACAGCCCTAGGGCTTGGGGGACATTGAAGGGCATCAATATGAGATCCATGGGACTAGTGAGGAGCAGTGCATCCAAAACTGGGTGGGTGGTTGTAAATTGATCTCTGGGCTTAGGGACATTGAAGGGCATCAACATGACATTGAAGGGCATCAGCATGACTTTGAAGGGCATCAACACGAGATCCATGGGACTAGTGAGGAGCAGTGCATCCAAAACTGGGTGGGTGATTGTAAATTGATCTCTGGGCTTAGGGACATTGAAGGGCATCAACATGACATTGAAGGGCATCAACATGAGATCCATGGGACTAGTGAGGAGCAGTGCATACAAAACTGGGTGGGTGATTGTAAATTGATCTCTGTCAAACATTGTACAGTATACAAACTGAAAAGTAGAGGGGCAAGGACGCAGTGATGTGTTACTTCATATTAACCTTTATCATGCTCTATCCATAACACCCTACCACCTAGCCATACAGCATCCTAATTATATTGATATATTCTCTACATCCCTTCTAAAAACTCAGAAAGCGGTGTCATATCAAATCATTTATTTTCCACCGCAGGCTGCAAACAATTGGATTAAATGATGTTTCCAAAACAGTGTAACATCAATGCAGTAGTTGCTTTTTCCTTAAAGCCATTAATGCCAAGCTGGTCATAACAAATATATTATATACTTTGAAAATACCCTTTGCCAAATCAGGTCTGGTATTTCAGGTGCTTTCTGGGTTTCAATTTCCCTATCTAAGATGTTGAGATATATAATGTCAGCTAACAGTTTGCTGGTGGACAGCTCATATCTCGCTGTCAATAACTAACTCTTCTTAAACACTCCAATCAGGTTTGAGCTTTCCTGTGCTGAAACAATTATAGGCGCTGCCATGGCTAATCACGTGACAGATGTAAAATATGCCATACACAATATAAAACTTCTAAAGAACGACAGCAATTCAATCCTGGTCAATGGCCCAGGAGTTGTTTAATTATTCGGTCCTTGACTATACATCCTTTGAGAGCAGTTCATCAGCCCCTGCATCTTCAGCCATCAGCTTATCTGTGTGCTTGATTTCTTGAATACTAACTGGAAGACCTTTATTATAAAATATAGAAACACATGCCTCCCTCTTCAGTAGCTCAATCCCTATTAAATCCTCACTGTATTTTAATTCTCTCAATCCGAAAGACTACTTTCCAAATTATTTAATGTCTCCCTCACACTTAATTTTGGACATCTATTGCCAATTAGCTTAAATCTTTTTCTAGTATATGGCCAAATATTTCATTATTTATTTCTTATTAGTGCACGTCAATGTTTTCTAGTGAACAGTCCAAAATTGGCTAATCTTAGCTTTCCTCACATCACTCATTAGCATCCGCCTCTATATTTTCTTATTGGCATTGGACCAAGGGAGAGTTACTCTCTTAATTAAGACAATACTTTACATTTAGTTTGTGCTCTGAATCAAAAACTTTTCCCAATGAAACCACAAAATCTGGCTGTATAGCCTCATCACTTCCTGATTGGTCAGCATAGGATCTATTAATAACAGCTGGTCTTCTGCGTTGATGATTCTTCACAATTTAATAAACGTACAGTCGAACCACATATTGTTTAAATATGTTGCATCTGCTTGTTTGCAATTCTGCCCTATGCCTATAAATATATTCTCTAATGTTAAACACAGTCATGATTGTATACAGCTAGGCCTATCTTGCACTTAACATGTATCATTAGCATACCAAAGTCCTGCCACACATGACGGTGCGTTCAAGTGATATTATAAGTAGAAAAGCAAAATTACATATGTTAATAGCTTAAGCATGTCAGGAACCTAGTTATACTTCATTCAATATATATGTATATATAACATATACATTAATGCATTTTTAATACGTAACGGAAGAAATACCCTCAGTAACAGAATCCCATTCTGCCAAGATTGCAACTCCACTTGGACAAAATCTTAGCTGAAGTGGTGTTTTGTACTACTTCTGAGATCATGGCATAACAACCACTGGCAAATACCACCATGGTGTTAATATTTGCAAAAGAAATAGTCAGGTGAAACAAAGTTTTATCTGGCTAGCTATATTAAAGCAGCTCAGAAATACCACCAGGGGGAAAAATCAACTTCGAGCTGACAAAATAAAGTTGGAAATTACAGAAGTTCCAATACAAAGAACTTTCAAAGGGTAGCCCTCTCTCATTTCTTGAGTATGTAGTGACCAGATCTAACATACATTGTAGATGTCAATAGCTGATTGTAGATTTGATTTCATTCTAAGCCAGCCAATATTTCATCATATGTTTATTGGTAATGAAGGAGCCAGGTTCCACTTTCTAGATCTACTCTAGAACCCCAGGCCGATGACTCTTCTTATCAGCATGGAAGCCTGGGGGGGGGGGGAGAAATCGTAAGCCAATCAATCATACAGTTCCAATGAACAATGATTCCTAAGAATCACAGACTCCCCATTAGATTTAGTTAGTTCAATTCAATAAGCTTTATTCGGTAAGTATAAAACAACCATAAAAGCACATTTAAAAAGGAAACATTGTTTAAAAAGACCAGTGCAAATCATTACATTAATTGATTACAGCTATAAATACAATGTTAAAACAGCATACTTTTCCTTGCCTGAATTGATCTCAAAATATATGTCGCTGCATAAAATCAAATTTCAGGTTCTCGTATTGTAAACAATAAACTCATAGCAGCTTTTGTAGTTAAAGTGCAATATTTTTTAAACAGATCACATATAAGGAGAAAGTGCAAAGTACTTTGTTTAGAACGTCCATCACATGGGCAGGGGGAAACGGAATACTTTTTTACACATGGAAATGCTACCAAGTGATGAACGACACCTAGTCTCATTCTGGTAAGGACAAATCGATGTGATAATCTAGTTACCTGGCTCAAATAAACTTGGAAGCCCTCAATTTCTATGAGTGAATAATAAAACTGGCAAGTTGTCAATTGCCCACTTCTTTTTTGTCGTACAGACTTACTTTCTCTCAGAAATGTATTTTTCAATTCCGTTTTAGACATTTCTGTTACTTCATTGGGGTTTTCCAAAATATTTATTTTAAATAAATCTTTAAAAGTTTGTGCTATGTAATTGAGCCAAGGGATCTTTAAACAATTATCTAGTTGGAAACAGTCATTAATAATTTTTCTATTGAACGCGGTCTCTTCTTTCAGCCATAAAGATCTCCAGATCAACAATGGTCCAATGGTCTTAACCCAATTAGTTAGTTTATTACAAAGCCAAGAACAGTTGGACATACAAGCACCTCAAAATAAGAGAGGTGTAGAAATACATTGGAACTAATACAAAACCAAACCTACGAATGAAGTTGAGTCAGTGCAGCATGCACTGAATAATCAGTTCAAGGACCAGGAGACAGAAAATAATGGCACAGACGTCAAGATTTCCCTTCATTGGAAGTTTGTGGGTATAAAACATTAATCTGTCCCTACATTATCACTAGCATGACATCCCTACTTAGCATTTCCCAAGGCAAGATCCATATAGGTGTCAACATGTGAAGTCTTCCTAAGAAGTCTCTTCACCTGTACATGGGTCAAGTAGCATAAAGCTGCAGAGCTCGTTCTAAGATCCTCTCTCTCTCACAATTAGCATCCAGTCAAGCCACCACCTTGTAGGTGATTTTCCACGAGGCAGCGATGTTCCCAGGCCTTCGCAAGATTACCTTGATTCCCAGGCTTACTCTGATGAGAAAGTACAACAGTTCTTTATTATCAGTATTGTCATTCAATGTATCCTCTCCCCCCTAGGCCTAACTCTTAAAACAAAGACATTATTCTAGCTAACAGGGATGAATTCTCCACCTGCAACAGAAGCGTGAGAAAGTACAATTCCAACATATACATGAAATTCACTTATTAAGCCTAATGTAAGAGCTTCCAGCTAAAAAACTATTCAGGCCTACAGTAATCGGTCAACATAAGAAATGGCACTAGGCCTCGTGAAACTACACATATAAAATTAATATTATTACAGAGCACATCTAAATTAACACGTTACATAAGCACATCAATTGTATGAGTACTTGTCAGTGACTTGTAAAAATTCAGCAGGTTAATGTTTTTAACTAACCACACATAGTAGTAACATTAATTGCTTCACATTTACATTGAAAATATCTCTAACACGTCACCTTTCATGCTATTACAGTTCACGTTCTAATGGCCTAAGTTCATACAATAAAGGAATATATGTGGGTGTGACTACCCATGATCATAATGCACCCCTACAAATGCGTTCTAACAGTAAATGTATATATTTACTTATGGAACAGTTTTGTATTCCACACCTGCACTAAAGAAAGTACTTTAGTGCTTTATATAGAACGTTTTAAGAATACATTGAAAAGATAGGAAAACTATTGAACAAACAAAGATGCTGTGCTAGAGCAGCAATACAACAGGAGCTTAATCTTAGTCAGGAAAAAGTGGGAGAGGTGCCCTTTAAGTTGCTTCTCAAAGAAGTGACTTGTTCTAATTCCAATATCATGGGGATGAGAGTTCCAAGCAGATGTCACAACACCAGAGAAGGAATGTTTCTGAAGATGAATAGTATTGATGCAAGGAACTTCCATGTACAGCAAGTTATATCAATTCAATTTCAATTTTCCAAACTGTATTCAGTTCATGTCAAATAAAGTATAAAAGCATTGCATCAATACATAATAAAATTCTCTAAAATCGCCCATTTTAAAGTATAACACAGATTGATAAAATTACATAAAATACAAAAATTTGTATAACAATTGCTAAAATATATCTAATAAAACACCTTTTTCACTTAATACATAACAGGTTATAATAGATTATGGGAAGCAAACTCCAAATCGCATGGTAAAATCACAGAAGCTTATCCATTACATTTCCTAAGTCATACTTTCTGAGCTTCCTTGCACAGCCTGAAATGGTGACGAGCTTGGTTATATATATAAGTATATTTGTTCCTGTTTTAGAGGGAAATCAACACAGTTTGAAATTGATTCTAGATGCAATCAGCAGCCAATGGAGAATGCATAGAATTGGCATGATGTGGTCAAATTTGTTCTCTTGAGGGGCAAATCTGCCCGCTGAATGTAAAACTGCCATGAGCGAGACAAGTGATGCTTGTGGGGTACCAACTAAAACAGCATTTCCATAGTATAGGCTGGTGATGTCCTGAGCTTGCACAGTGGTTTTCAAGGAGTCTGAGGAGGTTCAAAGTTTGGTTGTTTTTTAGAAAGTAGATGCAGATAATTGCAGATTTTGCAGCTTGTTTAATAAAAGGGGTGAAGGAGAGGATGGCGTCTAAAGTATACCTCAGCAATTTTACTCAGAGCAACAGTGATGCCATGAAGTCTAGAACTGATACAACACTGAGCTGGGTGTCAAATCTATCTGTGTGTTTGGGTGAAATGAGGAACAACTCAGTTTTGTGTGGATTGAGCATAAAGAAAGTTTCTAACATTCATGTGTGACTTTTTTCTGGATATGATTGGAGCATGATGATGTCACATGGAATAGAAGTTTTAACTAAACCTGAATATAATGCACAAATTGGTGTATAGAGACATCTTTCTCTTCGAAAATCAATCTTAGGGGCATAATTACAACAGAGTGACAGAGTGTGGCATTAGCCTTCTTGGCTTAACACCGCACTACGCCACTTCAGAAACGCTGGGCTGCACCATATTTACAACAATAAGGTGCAGCCCTGCGTTTCTCCTTGCGCTGGTGCTAAATTTAGCACCATAGTGCAAGAGTGTCTGCGTTGAGGGGAAGATTGTTTATGTGAACCTGCAGATAAACAATCTTTAAATGACGTTTTGTAACTTCTATGTGTGCTGCTTAATGCAGCACACATAGAAGTTGCAAAACGTCATTTTTTGTTGTTGATTGTTTTTGTGCAGGAAGGGTCACCTTCCTGCACATATACAATCAATGGCAATTTGCTGTTTCTATGTGTGCTGTACAACACAACACACATGGAAACAGCAAAAACAAGGAGAAATAAAGCATTTCTACTTCATTCGCCTGTTTAAGACCAGGTTTTCCCTGCCTCCCTTTTACGCCACCCTTGTAAATAGTGGAGCTGCGTCAAAATCAATGGGTGTTGCTGTGGAACGCCCTCCACAGCACCCATTGCCCACCCCTTTCATGCTAAGTATAGTGTGATTGGGTGCCTTATTTAAAAGGCAGCGTTAAGCCACATTAAGTGGCTTAACCCCTTTGCGCGGCACGAATTCCGCCGCGACGCTGGGGGGGTTTGGGGTCAGCGCGGGGCCGCCATGCTCATGACGGAACCACGCCGTCATGAGTCACGGGCGAGCTGTGCTCATGACGGCGTGGTTCCGTCATGACTCCGCCCACTTGCATTGATCGCCCGCACAGGCGGGGAATCAGTGCTGCGTGGGCGGAGCGGCCGCCAACGGCCGCAGCATGACGGAACCACTCCGTCATGAGCACACGGCGCCCGTGGCTCATGACGGAGTGGTTCCGTCATGAGCAGGGAACGGGTTAACACTGCCTTGTAAATAAGGCGAAGCCCCTATCGCCACCACAACATCAAAAACTACGTTGCAAAATCAATAATACAGCCTCTAATGCCATTATTATAGCTTTATGTGGCCTGACATAGTCTGAATTGTCACACATGTGGAAGTGCGATGGTTAGGGGTTATGTTGGTAC
Source organism: Triturus cristatus (assembly GCF_964204655.1). Taxonomy (NCBI): domain Eukaryota; kingdom Metazoa; phylum Chordata; class Amphibia; order Caudata; family Salamandridae; genus Triturus; species Triturus cristatus. The sequence continues at coordinate 1,545,427,993 of NC_140590.1, forward strand.
TGTCATTGGCAGCGTTGGCAGGGTATGAGTGGTGCAGGCTGAAGTGACCCTCAGAGAAGAGCTCTAGCATTTACTTTAACAAATTAAGCTCTGCCTATGGGGAAGTTAAAGTGGAAGGGACTCAAAAACGAACAAACGGGAATTAAGCGTGACACTGTGCACAATAAATGTGGAAAATGGGCTATATTGTGGTAGTGGCCCCCCTTTGCATAGTGGAATCTGTGCCTGTAAACCCTGCTAGAATTAGTGCTAGCAAAAACAGTCAACTGACTAAAGAGACCCCAAGTGACCTGAGTTTGAGATTCAGTCATGTATCCAGGGGAACCAGGGGGTATCGCAGTGCAACAGTGCAACACCTTTTCCATGTTTTATGTAAAGTAGATATCTAAAAAGTGTATTACATACACACGTTTATGCCTGGTGAATCCTTGTGTTAATTACAAGGCATCTAATAGTACAAATAAACTGAGTCATAGGCTATTTAGCCTTTTAAGCAGAGGGATCCCTTAAAGGGTCTTGAAATGTACCTATGACCTTGTGAAATTACAAGAGCTCTACCCAACCTAGCTCTATATTGTCTCAACGAACCAGAGGCACTGGTGAGACAGTGTGACCCCATTGTGATGATCATGCTTTCATCACGGATTGATTGCAGAAAGTAATTTCGCAATTTTTCAAATCTCTATAATTTCTGAAGCTGATGAAAGATTCACCAGCACAGAGGTCATCATGCAAATGTTAAGCATGCTGGCAAATAACATATCTATCTTTTAAAAATAATTATTTGAATATAAGTGATAGAGCAGAACTGAAAAACAGGCACGTGCATGATCTCGGGTGGCAGCCGATGGATTTAACAAGGCTGCTCCACACACCACCAATCATTAACCATTATCATACATTTTCTTTAGCAATAGGTTTTACAGCCTTCTTGGAAACTGTTTGCTTCAAAATATAAGCAATGAAGTTTATCTTAAATCAATATAGTTCCTGCTTTTGTTCCTGGGTGCTTCTAATCTATGTTGTAAAAAAAAAACCTCTGCACACTTCAGCAACCAGAAAATGATAAACACCCAAGGTAAGAAGAAGACATGAAAACCCTTGACTTACATCCAATCAGTTCAGCAATGTCACTGAAGAAGATACTGCGGAAAGGTCCTTGTGGGTTTGTTTGTCTCCAAACGTGATGTGAACTCTCTTCACTAGACATAAAAGGTGTTTGATGCCAGTCAGACATCTACTGTTCCAGGTTTAAACTTTAGAGTTCACCTCAATCGTCTCACAAGGAAAGCCAAAGATACAGAAAAGTAAATGCAAAGAATAAAGAGCAATCGGTGATATAAAAAAATAATCAAACTTCACACATCACAGATTTTCAGATGGCGGCCGTAGGAAGGTGCAAACCAGCACTGGTGCAGGTGTGTGGCTGGTATTTAGGCGCTGCTTACCCCAAGGTAAAAACGTTTGCGAAATATGAAGGGACACAAACGTACACACTGCATCTGGTGTCTCAGTGGACTAATGTGTGCACTTCAGGGCAAAGGATGAGCCAGAAAATTAAAATACCCTCCACTGTGTACCAAAGCACTGATGGCACCAAGCACGTGAAGCAAGGGAACCTGACCCTCCACTGAACAGGTCCCTTGTCTCTTCCATCCAAGAATCTATCCATTCAGCCTTTCATCCTTCCATCCACCTGCTTGTATCCCCTATTTTACTTTACATTGTGAAATGCATTCATTCGTTCATCCATCATTCAATCTTTCCGCATTCCAAACCAACCATTCACACATCTATCATGTATTAATCAATCCAGCCACCCACCTACACATACATCCATTGACTTACCCATCCATCTATAAAGCCTTTCATCCATATATTCACCCATCCTCTGATTTCACTTTACTCTGCAATCCTTTTTCCTGTCCATCCAACTATCCATTCATTCATCTATCATGCACTCATTTATCAACCCACTCATCCATCCTTCCTACCTTCCTTTCACTGTTTCTTCCATTCAATATTCCTTTCTTCTTTCGCTTCCTTGCTCCCACTTGCTCTCCTATGCCTGCTGATATTCTTTTATAGCATGGGTACTCGCAAACATTTTCCCAAGGGACACAAAGTATGGTCTCCGGTGTGCCCGAGAGCTGCATTGATGCCAGCAGGGTGGCAGTGGGGCTTTACTGGAGGGGGCGTAGGGAGTAGAGGCAAGTTTGGCGATGGAGAAGCGAGGCATGTCAATCGTGTAGTCGGTGAGTCAAGGAGCTATTATGAGGTTTTCATTCCATATTGCCCTCTAGATTAAGCCCCTGGTCTCTAGAAGAGCCATAGATTTGACAATATTTTGTTATGCTATATATGAATCGCTATCCCTCCTACCGCACCTTAGGGTAGGCCTTATCTACTTGGTAGCACTACCTTGGGAAAGTCAAGTGTGAAAAAGAAGGAACTTCATTATTGATTGGAATGAAATAGAATTGCACAATGTGAAACCAAAAAACCTAGAATCAATCTCAGCTTTCCCACCTGGCAAAACTGTGTGATCCTTGGCAATTGTTTTATTTCTCTTTGCCTCCTTTTTCCTCATTATCACATGTAAGAGAACCTTGAAATATGTGTTCAAGATATGCACTGAACAAAAACTTCTCTTGTGTTTGATTTAAGAAACTATGATGTTGTCCATTTATAATAACAACCCAGGCCACCCAAAGGGTTTGTTGTGACAACTGGCTTGTCTCTAAGTTAATTATTGCCATTTTCGTAGGATGGGAGAAGGCATGTATGTTTCTTTGTTCATTTGTTGATACTATCACTTGTATATAAATGCTTCTCAATGCACTGATATAATCTGATGTACTAAGTAAAAGATTTCTGCATGTTAATGAAATACACTTTTTAGCATTTTGAAAAGAAATTGTCATATTTTTAAACGTTTCTTGCAAGATGTCGAAAAAAGTTCATGTCTTTCTAAAGTTATGTCTGCAGAATACCTTATTTGCTTCTTTCTTTTATTTCAGTTAGCTTGAAAATGAATGCTTTCCTGATTAATTAATATATTGCTTAACAGTAATTCTCTCTCAAGTAAAATACAGCCCAAAGTGGTCGTTCAGCAGGTGGCCGCATGTAAAGGTTAGGAGGGCAGCATGCAGCCCCTAGGCCGTACTTTGAGTGTCACTGCTTTATACCGTTAGTTATGAGCTTTTGTCTCCCAAGTTGCAGACAGAAGAAGCCCATAAACTTCCTCACAGAACTCCTCCCAGAACTCCTCCCTGGTGGGACCCCCTTCTTGCCACCAATGGGTGAGCTCAGGCAAGTCTTTCAGTTCGGCCACTTGCTCCCCTGTAGGTTCCGGGGCATCCACCTCGAGGTCAGCCTCCTTCTGGACCATGGGAACTTTCGGGGTGGGTTTCCCGCACCCCCTGCTCCTCCTCTTGCTGGCAGGCTCCAGGTCCTTTTGCTCACCCTTACCAGCTGCCATGGACCGAGTGGTCACGCATGCTCCCTCAGGCAGACCCACCATCTCCAAGTGTGACCTGTTTCCCACCCTACTCCAAGGGGAATTCTCCAGGTCTTTACCTACCAGTCAATCAACAAGCATGGATGGACTCACAGCTACCCTCAAGGAAACCAATACCCTCCCCATTCATAGGGAACCTGCGCCACCTTACACTGGCACTCAGAGTTGTCCACTTCAACTACTTGGTGAAACACATTAGGGACCACCTGCTCTTCAGACACCGGGTGACACCTGACATTAGTTACGCTGGCTCCTGTGTCTCCGAGAGCCTCCACCCTCTTTCCATTGAAGGTCATCCACTTCCTGTACTTCTTAGTGTTCTCAGGCACGAGGGTCCTCTATACCATCTCACTGTCCTGTAGTGAGACAAGGGCATCTCAGCTGGCTCCCACCCTTCTCCTGGAACCAACTCCTCACCATGCACTACACTGGCCAACACCCGTAACTCCACAAGGATGGGTGGCTGTGCCCGTACTTGGATCCGCTTTCATTTGACACTTCTGATCACATGCATAACACCTTCGGGGTCCCCTCTCTGCAAGATTTCCTATAGCGATCCATGGTTTCTTATCACCTGGGGGTAGGAATCTTTACCCTGGGAACTAGAATGGGGCCCTTTAGAGAACTCCCACTGTTTACCCTTGTCTCTCCATTCTTCTACTGTGGACCCTGACCACCGTTGGTGGAGTCTCCCTCGTACCTCTTGTGGGCCCCTGTGCTTATCCAGCAGTCGCCTCCTGGGCAAACTTTCTAGAGTCAGTCAGCTTGCTGTCAATCAAGTGATGGAGCAGCTCTTGAACACAAAGAGTATACAAGTGCTCAAATGCAATTAAATTGTACAGCCCCGCATAGTCTCTTACCTTACTGCCCTGCACCCAACCATCCATTGCTCTGCAAAAAGAATCTACACATTCAAGGTAAGCTTGGGAATCAGACTTCTTATGTGTCCTAAACTTTACCTTGTACTGCTCTGGGGTGAGACAACATCTAATGGTGAGGCCCTAGGCTGGACCTAAGGCTGTTTAAGTGTCCCTCCCCTCTACCTCAAAGTGCTTCCAATGACCCACCCCCCAGTGTATGTCAGGTACCTGGTACATGTGGAGAGCTGACTCATACCCCAGAAACCACCTGTGTATGGCATCCTCCCTTCTGTAATCCTTTACTATATATTTGGGAATGTTCACCCCCCCCCTTAGACTGCACTGGATGTGCGCTGCTATAATTTGCGCTGGACTCTGCCTGCTTGGCCTTGATGTCCAGCTCCTTCTAACTTCGCTTATTAGTCAAAAGCAATTTCTTTTCCTCCAGAGCTAGGGTCTTATCCCTTTCCTTCCTTTCAGTCTCTCTAGAGGCATGGGTTTGGATCCCACCTCTGCCACCAATGTTAGAAATGGGGGTCTCAAGTTGGCAGTGGCTTGTACCCTTCCCAAGTAGGAACCCTTCCTTCTTGTCAGGGTAAAGGGATTACACAGCTAAGATAACCCCTGCTCACACCTTTTGTGGCTTGGCACAAGCAATCAGGCTTATCTCAGAGGCATTTTGTAAAGCATTTGTACATAAACCCACAATAACACAGTGAAAACACTACAAATGGACACCACACCAGTTTAGAAAGATAACCACTCTTCATCTAAATAAAGCAAGTCCAAACCAACAAAAATCAACATACATAAGCAAAGATATCACTTTTAAAAGGTTTAAAATAGTTCTGTCATAGAAAACTATTGATGCGTCACTCTTAGCAAAAAAATAACCTGTGATGCATCAAAATCAAAGACGAAAACAGGCGCAGGGGTGATGAGGTGAGGCACCAGAAAGGCAAAGCGATGCATCAGTTCCTTACTATCAGGGGAGGTGATGCGTTGGTTCCTTACTCGCAGGGAAGGTGATGCGTTGGTTCCTTGCTCCCAGGAGAGGTGATGCTACTGCTTCTCCCTGCTAGGCAAGGGAGGTGAGGTGTCAGTTCCTTACTGTGAGAAGAGGTGATGCATCGGTTTCTTATTGCCAGGGGAGGTAATGCATCGGTTTCTTACTGTGAGGAGAGGTGATGCGCCATTTCTCTGGACACGTTGCCTCAGTTCCTTACTGAAACCAGCATCAATGCAGACCTGGCTCATAGGTGCGTTGTGTGGAAAATCTGTATGCACTGTGGTCGCTGCAGCAAAACAGGCTCTGCATCACTTTTCCCAGCCACGAGCAGATGATGCTTTGAATCTTCAGCCACACGGCAGGGTCTGCGTTTGCGTTGGAGCAGGTGTCTCGGACGTCGGAGGCACCTTGCTCAGGACTCGGGCTGCGGCATTTTTCGGGCACCACGGCAGGCGCTGTGTCAATTCTTTAGCTGTGCCACAGCAATACATTGGTTTTTTTTAACCGCATGGCACTCTTGTGGTGAGAGAAACAGCTGCTGAAGACTGGTGCATGGATTTTCTTCTGTTCTTGCAGCAGGAGCCACCTCCAAGGGCCCAGAACTGAAAGTGGCCCCACCTGGCAGGGCAGAACTCCCAGCAGTGGAGTTCAGGGGCTGCAGGTAAAGTCTTTGATGGACCTGAGATTTCTTAACAGCAGGCAAGGGCACACAAGCCCTTGGTGAACCTTGGCAAGCAGGATGATGAAAACAAAGTCCAGTCCATTCATTCTCCAAGACAGAAGCAGCAAGCAGTAGGCCAGCCCAATACAGCAACACACAGAGTGGCAGTTTCCCTCCTACAGCTTCTTCAGCTCTTCTTCTTGGCAGAATCTCTTCTTAGTCCAGAAGTGTTCTAAAAATGTGGGGTCACAGGTCCAGTACTTATTTCCCTTTCTGCCTTTGAAGTAGGCCAACTTCAAAGGATAGTCTTTGTAGTGCACAGATCCTGCCTTGCCCTGACCAGGCTCCAGACACACTACAGGAGGGTGTAAACAACTTTGTGTGAAGACAGGCACAGACCTATTCAGGTGTCAGTGACAACTCCTCCCACCACTCTAGCTCAGGAAGGCCCATCAGCTTGGTGATGGGCAAACAGGATATACAGGTCACACATCAGCTCCCTTTGTGTGACTGTCCACAGTGAATGGACAAACAGCCCAACTGTGAGTCTAAACCTGACATGGATTACACAGGCAGGCAGAATCACAGAATGGTAGAGCAGAAAAATTTCCACTTTCTAAAAGTGGATTTTCAAACACACAATTTAATAGCCACCTACACAGAAATATGTGTTTTGAAATTCTAAGTTCAGGGAACCCAAACTCCAAATCTCCTTCTCTTCCCCATTAAACGTTTCACTTGTAGGGTGTTACAAGGCAGCTCCAATGATAACTTATTAGAGAGATATCCCTTGCAAGAATGTATAACGTTCCAACGCATACATTTACAACGCATGCCTTTACAGCGCAGTTTTTACATCGCAACATCCTTTACAATGCATGCCATTACATCGCATTTTCAGAAACTACCTTTACAACGCATTCCATTACATCGCATTATACCTTTACATGCATACCATTACAATACATACCATTACATCGCAATTAAGGTAAGTGTTGGATAGTGTAGGGGTAAAAATTACTATTCTAACTCCAGTGAGTGCAACAGTAGGGTAAGTGTTGGATAGTGTAGGGGTAAAAATGACTATTCTAACACCAGCGAGTGCAACAGTAGGGTAAGTGTCGGATAGTGTAAGGGTGCTATGCGTTGCAATGGTATGCGTTGTATTGACATGCGATGTAATGGCTGCGTTGTAATGACATGCGATGTAAAGAATGTTGCGATGTAAGGACTGCGTTGTAAAGGTTGTTTCCCCCCTTGCAATAGTGAAAATTTTAATTAGCAGTATTTCACTATCAGGACATGTAAAATACACCAGCACATGTCCTACCTTTAACATACACTGCACCCTGCCCATGGGGCTATCTTGGGCCTCCCTTAGGGGTGCCTGACATGTAGAAAAAGGGAAGGTTTAGGCCTGGCAAGTGGGTGCACTTGCCAGGTCGACATGATAGTTTAAAACTGCAATCACAGACACTGCAGTGGCAGGCCTGTGACATGTTTGCAGGTGTGCTCATGTGGGTGGCACAATCAGTGCTGGAGGCCCACTGGTAGCATTTGATTACAGACCCAGTGCACCAGGGATTTACCAGTAAATCAAATATGTCAATCATGAATAACCAATCACAATCACAATTTACACAGGGAACACTTGCACTTTAGCACTGATCAGCAGTGGTAAAATGCCCACAGTTCAAAATCGAAGTCCAGCATACAGTCAAAAATACAGGTGGCAGAAGCAAATAGACAGGGGAAACCATGGCAAGGATGCCAGGTCTAACAATTAGTCTTAGCGCAAATCTAACGGCAAGCAATCCGGCCAACAAGACCCATGAGGCAAGAGACACCTCCAGCCTAACAGCCTGTATCATCGTAATCACGGGAGACCCAGAAGAGCCATTAAACAAGGGTCCTGTGGTGATTCCCAGCGAACATGGTGATCCAAAGCCAACAACTGTGATCCATAAAGAGCCTGTGGTATTAATTTCCCTACCATGCCTTCTTTAAAAGCTCTACTGTTAGACAACCAAACCTCGAATCAAACCTTCCCAGTACATTCACCGTACTTAGGAGCCCAGTTTTTACCTTCTTCATAGGACTGTCCGACCTCAGGTTTCAAGCAAACGTAATCCCCAAATATTTATAATCTACAACCTGCTCCAAAAACCAAGCAAGGGTCACCTTCCACTTTGAGAAAATCAAGTTTTTTTCTATGTTTACCGTGAGTGCGTTATTTCTGCAATAAGTGTGTAAGGTTTCTAATTTTTGCTTCAACCCAATGCGGGTGTAGTCCATCATGACCAAGTCGTCTGCTTATAACAGACAATGGGTATGCACCCACCTATTTTTGGGAACCAGGAATTTGAACTGCCTAGCATTAGAGGAAGATCTGTGATGAAAAGGCTAAAGAGGAAGGGGGCTAACACGCAAACTTGTCTCAGTCCGTCATTCACTGAGATTTTGCCCTCACCTCCTAGGGAAAACAGTTGTTTCTGTTATTAACTGCCTGTCGTAGAGAATGACATTTGTTTGCCCAGAATGCGGCAGCTAAATTTGTGCTTGATGCTCCCAGGTTCTCCTCGGCCACCGCTGCCAGGAAGAGTCTGCATTGGCTTCCTATACAAGATAGGATTGCCTTTAAGATTCTGTGCATGACTTACGGAGCGCTATCTGGCCTGGGAGCTGAGGGGGTTAAGGATCTATTGTCACCTTATGTCCCGAGCAGAAATCTTCGCTCCCGGGAAAAGCATATGCTGTCTGTTCCCCGTTTCCGTGGAGTAAAATGGGGGGGGAGGGCCTTTTCCTCCTTGGCACCTAAAATGTGGAATTCCTGTCCTATTGAAATCAAAACTCAATATACTGTCCCTATGTTTAGGATGGCATTAAAGACGTGGCTTTTTGCCAAGGCCTACCCGTAGTTTCGGCTCCTGGTCTGTTTTGATTTACTTTGCTGTTAGGCGCCTTGATGCCTCTGGGCTTAGTTGCGCATTATAAATATCTTTTCATTCATTCATTCATTCATTCACTTTCCCTACAACTCTTTTCGGAGAGTGATATTCAAGAAGACTCTAAACTTCCATTATCATATGCTCATACATCTCGATTCCCTTTCTACCTACCTCTGCCTGATGATCCTTTTTTCTAATATTCGCTATTTCACGCAATACTGTCATCAATAGAAACCCTTATTCTCTTATTATAAAACAGGGGGGAATAAACGATCTTCTCTCCAATAGGAAAGGGATCCAGCGAGATATTAAATTTCATTGCAAAGTGGTCTCTTAATCCCAGGTCCCTAACCCTGAAAGAGCACACATCTTCAACATGCTCTGCAGATGTAAAAATCTGGTCACTAGGACTTCTATTTCTAACATAACTAAAAGTTGGTCCTATGGGACTATCATTCAGAAAACGCATATTGAGATTCACTAGATTGTATTGGGCAAGGGCTAATGCAAGTAGTGTTGCTTTTAAAGAAGGGTCTTTTGCAGGGAATGAGGCAAATGGAATATCATTACAACTTAATACATCAAATAAAAACACTCACCAAAGGTACTAAGAGGGATTCTTAAATTGATGTCTCCAGCTAAAATACTCTGTGCAGATGCACAGCGACAGTAAATCAGTGATAGATCCTGTTCCAACATCATTAATTGTGATAGATCCTGTTCCAACATCATTAATTGTAATAGATCCTGTTCCAACATCATTAATTCAGTCTCAGAAGCATTGCAGTTAGGTGGTATATAAACATATCAACAAGTCGCACGCCGAAAGGGGGCTATACGAGAGCAGGGGATGCCCAGGCAAATGGACTAAAATATGGTGCCCCTGCAACGAAAGCAGAGGGTTTTTGTGCACCCCCTTTGACGATGATTCCCCGTTCGACGTTGATAAAGAGACACTTTAATGATTTGACGTCACTGTGTGCCCGTATCATTATCTGTATTGTTTCTTTTTAGTTTATTGATTAACAGTACAACGTGTCTACTTTATGTGATATGCTCATTTAGACAACTGCTCTTCTTTTTGCGTTGATGTTTTTATTGTATTATTGTTTATTGTTTCTTTAATAAAAAGATTTATAAGAAAAAACATATCAACAAGTCCTCAGCACAGAGCTACATTTTGTGATAGTGCAAGCATTTTAGGTATGTGGCTGGCCTTTCAATAAACATGCCCATAAATAAAATTAAAGAGATTGACCGTGACCCCACATTAACCACAGTGAAAATGATGGGCTAGATGTTCTACTCTTCCATTTGCAAAAAGTGGTCAACAAATGTTTGCGAATGGAATCAGATTTTGTGACACAACCTTTGTACTGTTGCCTAGAAGAACTGGCGCTGCTTGAAAAAAAGGTTTTACATTTTGGAAAACTTCAGGGAGAGCAACCAATGGTCTCCGAGTCCACCGCCTGCTTCCCATGAGGCTGCCACATCGATTTTCAAAAGACAAGGTGTCCAAGGGGCATCTCCCCTTGTGACTCAGTTACCACCTATTTTGAGGAGTCAGGAACTTTTCAATGGTTTATGACCAGAATTGCAGTCGCAAGTCATTTAAATAAACCATATTAAACCGAAATTGGAATAGAATGCCATTTTCACGCCTCTTCCTAATTAGGATTCCATTTTGCTTGCTGATCACATTTTATGAGTAGGGATAAAAAATCCGACTTAAAAATGAGGTTTGTACATGACAAAAGGGGATGATGCATTCACAAACTTGGTGATGTTTGCCAATTACAGAGTGTGCGACTGCAAAACACTTTTGCACATGTACCCTTTCATCTTTCAACACTAAGAGGCTAAACTACACTATTAAGAGGAGCAGTTAGGAGGGATCTGGGTATCATGAAACTGGACAGTATTTGCCACATGGAATGCATCTTTTTAAAGAAGACCAACACAGAATGAGGAATACAACATACTAACTGTGTTTTACTCTATACCAAGTTCCAAACAAACAGGGTAGTACTATTCTTTAGGGGGGCCTTCCATTTTGTCATGACTGACACAAAAGTAGAAAAGGATGTCTGGTATTTAATTTTGAAAGGCTCACAGTCAGGCCAAGCAGTTATCATTGCCACTTTGTATATTCCCTCGGTGCAGCTTTTTAAGGGGATTCCATGAAACACTAGTTGGATTTGCAAGAGGAATTATTATTATTACAGCAGATTTCAAGGCAGTCTGGGGCGCCCAGAGGAACAGATTCTCTAAAGGCGTAAGCCACATGGATGCTCTCTCAAAAAAGTCTAAGGTGGCCTGAATGTGATGTTTATTAAAGATGTATGGAGGGAATATCTAATTCAAGGCAAAGAATAAATATATTACTCACATTTACATCATACAAATTCTCACACTGACCACATCCTAGTAAGTAAGTAAAATGCTTGCATTACAGATTACTGGAACTGAAGTTGGAACAATAGCAGTCTGTGACCATGCGGCGATCTATATAGATATACATATGGAGGGAGGGCCGAAAAACAATATTTAGAGACTCCAGCCATCAATACTAACAGGCCCACGTTTAAGGGGTGAATTTAGCCAACAAACAGAATAATACTTTTCCTTGAATGTGGGCTGAAAAGTGAAACCGAAGGGATCTGGGAGGCAGTCAAAGCAATGGTGAAAGGAAAATGCAAAGCACACAGCGCGCAGGCTGAGGGCTCTCGTGACACAGAAATTAGAGGGTGAACTAAAAACTATTGAATCTGACTAAGTACATTTATCTGTGCAACTGTGCCATAAGCTAACTGTAATCAGAGGATAGATTAGATGAATCTATATGAACAGAGCAGAGAGAACTTGTTATATTTGCATAGACGCTCACAGGTTAAGGGATTATGGTAGAAAAACACTTGGCTGCAAATTGTTGAGAAGAAAGAGATAAAGAGAGAATACATCAAAAAACTTAATACCACAAACGTTAAATGCCTATTAGGGAAAGGATCAACTAGAAGAATTTAAGAACTTCTGCACCTTTTTATATTTTAGAGAGCAACTCTCATGCTTGACAGCAAAGATTAATTCTCACAAAACTGATGCTACTACAGGGAGAAGATTTAGAGTGTCTTATACAGGAGGAGGACGTTAGGACAGAGGTAAAGGTGCTAAAAGTTAACACAGCCCCAGGACAGATTTTACTAGGGATTTTTACAAAACGTATGCTTCAAAATTAACCCTTAAACTACTGGATCTATCCAACTACTGTGCTGAAACATGGAAGATACAGCAAATATGTGAGAAGCCACAATTGCCGTCATTGGTAAACCTGGGTGAGATGTGAAGTTCTACGCCTTATTAAAACCAACTGTTCTGCTTAATGTGGATGCAAAACCTTTCTTAAAATAATGTTGCCTTCTTGACTGGACAAAGTCTTACATGAGATCATACAAGATGACCAAAGAGGATTTGTAGGAGGCAAATATCCACATGATAATGTTAGGAAGGTCATCCCTCTCGTCAAAAATGTTAATAATAAACGTCGAGTCCTGGAATGGGGAGGGGATTGGGCCCAAATACATAAAAGTAGTCATGGTTAATGCCATTAACCAGAGGAAAGAATTGTTCTTAATGGACAATTCTCGTAGCCATTTGATCTAAATGGCAGGGCTGCCCTCTGTATTCTATGTTATTCACCCTGAGCACCGAACCAATGGCCAGTCATATCAGGAACCCCCCACTATCAAAGGTATCCTATTTGGAGAAAAGAACACAAGATTGTTGTATATGCTGACAATGTTCCCCTCGCTTTGGGCTCCCGGAGACCTCATTCCAAAGATAGTTAATAGTTGAAACAATTTGAGGCGGTGACAGTTTATATGACACAGTTAGCAAAGTCCACAATCTTTAACTTGTTCCTTCTTCCAGAACTGGTGAAAACCATGGGAAAAGGTTACTCATTTAGATGGGCTAAGGGGCATATAAAATACCTGAGAGTTATAATAGCCACAAATGCCTTCGATTTAGGGTAACATCTCCTCACTATTAGAATCCGTAAAAAAATAATTGATGGCCCATACCACAATGCATACCTCAGGTTCTGTGAGAATAAACCTAGTGAATTACCCAGAAACCTCTATTTATTTCAGGCACTTCTGGTGCAGATGGGGAGCACCTTTATTGAGCTAATGCAAAAGCTATAATCTAAATTCATCTGGTATAATACTAGACCTAGACTTCCCATATGTTTACTTCAACAGTCCACACAGTCAGGAGGGCTAGTTCTTTCAGACTTCTATAAGTATTATGTGGCTGACCAGTTACAGGGGTTGGTGGAGTTATCTAGGTCAGACTCAGATATGTTCTGGGCTCAAATACCCCACAAGATTGTAGGTAGGCCTCTATGGAATTTACTCTAGCTAGACAAAAAGCAGAAACAAGTGAACTGTTACTTGAGTACATTGGTTGCAACCAAGCTTAGGGATGGTGATGGTTAGTACTTGTGTTGTTATTGTAATTGGCAACGCTGGCAGGGGCAATGGGTGGTACAAGCAGCAGTGGCCTCCTGGCGAGGGCCCTGGCACTTTTGTTTTTTTATAAATTAAGCACTGGGTGCACAGCTTTCACCAACAAGATATAGGCATTAGCAGCCAGGCAGAATATAATAAAGATTAGTATTGTTAAAGTGAGATTAATTAAAATGATTTATAAACACTTTAAATATCACTTGGCCATGGACACTGGCCTTGCATATTCACAGAAAATTAAACAAATATGTATTCAACACATCGAATTCTAAATATCCAATGGGGGTCTAGTAATTGGTATTTTAACACATACTACCTTTTAGTGACTTCATATTTTAAAGTAAGTGGCTTGATAAATCTCACTCAGTGGTCACTATATTGTTGATGATACCAGAGGGAGTGAGGTAGAGCCTCTTTCATGCATAAACCACAGTCACACGTTAGAACTTTCTTCCAGTATCTGCTATCCTCCCTGGGATTCACACAGCTCGATGTGGTCTTAATGCACACCTAGGGGGTCGATTCCGATCCGAGAGCTGTTCGTAGCCTTACCTTGCAACCGACCCGTACCCGGAGCCGGTCCGTTCTGTTGATGAAATACGATGCGCATTACTGCCAAAAATCCGACAGACATATAGGCTGTGATTCAAGCTTCATTCTCCGTCCGAGCCGTCACTCCGAACGCCGAACCGAGTCGCCTGGAAGCAGTATCCATAGCAGTTTCCGCCCGGACAAGTACGATGCGTAATTCCTACGCGCCGGACGGGTCGCCACATACAGCACGTCACAGCATCCGGAAAAGAAGCATATCAGGTATGATTCGCGCCAGAGCTCAATCCACAGCTACGAGACGGACCAGCTAGCAACGGGTACGAGACGGAGCAACAAGCAGCGTGGACGAGACGAACACATCATGAATCCCATCGCGCAGGTCATACCAGTACTCTACATCTATGACCGGATCAGGAACAGACGCGGACGGCACAGACGGTAAGTCAGACACCCACCACACAAACAAACAACTCGTACCCGCAAATTGTCACACACACACAGGGGATCCATGTCCTGGTCACTAACAACAGGCCACCATAGGGGTTGTATGGCCAGCACCACTACCACCCCCACCCATAGGGCTTATGTTGCCCATCACTACTGCCACCCCCACCCATAGGGCTTATGTTGCCCATCACTACTGCCACCCCCACTCATAGGGCTTATGTTGGCCACCACTACTGCCACCCCCACCCATAGGGGACCTGTTGCTCATCACTACTGCCACCCTCACTCATAGGGCTTATGTTGCCCATCACTACTGCCACCCCCACCCATAGGGCTTATGTTGCCCATCACTACTGCCACCCCCACCCCCACTCAAAGGGCTTATGTTGGTCATCACTACTGCCACCCCCATACATAGGGGACCTGTTGCCCATCACTCCTGCCACCCCCACTCATAGGGCTTATGTTGCCCATCACTACTGCCACCCCCACCCATAGGGGACCTGTTGCCCAGCACTACTGCCACCCCCACTCATAGGGGACCTGTTGCCCATCACTTCTGCCACCCCCACTCATAGGGCTTATGTTGCCCATCACTACTGCCACCCCCACCCATAGGGCTTATGTTGACCATCACTACTGCCATCCCCACCCATAGGGAACCTGTTGCCCAGCACGACTACCACCCCCACCCATAGGGCTCATGTTGCCCATCACTACTGCCACCCCCACCCATAGGGGGCCTGTTACCCAGCATTACTACCACCCCCACCCATAGGGCTTATGTTGCCCATCACTACTGCCACCCCCACCCATAGGGGACCTGTTGCCCAGCACTACTGCCACCCCCACCCATAGGGCTTATGTTGCCCATCACTACCGCCACCCACACCCATAGGGCTTATGTTGCCCATCACAACTGCCACCCACACCCATAGGGCTTATGTTGCCCATCACTCCTGTCATCCCCACTTATAGGGGACCTGTTGCCCATCACTTCTGCCACCCCCACTCATAGGGCTTAAGTTGACCATCACTACTGCCACCCCCACCCATAGGGGACCTGTTGCCCAGCACTACTGCCACCCTCACTCATAGGGCTTATGTTGCCCATCACTACTGCCACCCCCACCCATAGGGCTTATGTTGTCCATCACTACTGCCACCCCCACCCATAGGGGACCTGTTGCCCAGCACTACTACCACCCTCACCCATAGGGCTTATGTTGCCCATCACTACTGCCACCCCCACCCATAGGGGACCTGTTGCCCATCACTACTGCCATCCCCACCCATAGGGGACCTGTTGCCCAGCACTACTACCACCCCCACCCATAGGGATTATGTTGCCGATCACTCTTGCCACCCCCACCCATAGGGGACCTGTTGCCCATCACTCCTGTCACCCCCACTCATAGGGGACCTGTTGCCCATCACTTCTGCCACCCCCACCCATAGGGGACCTGTTGCCCAGCACTACTGCCACCCCCACTCATAGGGCTTATGTTGCCCATCACTACTGCCACCCCCACCCATAGGGCTTATGTTACCCATCACTACTGCCACTCCCACCCATAGGGGACCTGTTGTGCATCACTACTACCACCCCCACCCATAGGGCTTATGTTGCCCATCACTACTGCCACCCCCACCCATAGGGCTTATGTTGCCCATCACTCCTGCCACCCCCACTCATAGGGGACCTGTTGCCCATCACTTCTGCCACCCCCACTCATAGGGCTTATGTTGCCCATCACTACTGCCACCCCCACCAATAGGGGACCTGTTGGCCAGCACTACTGCCACCCCCACTCATAGGGCTTATGTTGCCCATCACTACTGCCACCCCCACCCATAGGGCTTATGTTGCCCATCACTCCTGCCACCCCCACTCATAGGGGACCTGTTGCCCATCACTTCTGCCACCCCCACTCATAGGGCTTATGTTGCCCATCACTACTGCCACCCCCACCCATAGGGGACCTGTTGGCCAGCACTACTGCCACCCCCACTCATAGGGCTTATGTTGCCCATCACTACTGCCACCCCCATACATAGGGGACCTGTTGCCCATCACTCCTGCCACCCCCACTCATAGGGCTTATGTTGCCCATCACTACTGCCACCCCCACCCATAGGGGACCTGTTGCCCAGCACTACTGCCACCCCCACTCATAGGGGACCTGTTGCCCATCACTTCTGCCACCCCCACTCATAGGGCTTATGTTGCCCATCACTACTGCCACCCCCACCCATAGGGCTTATGTTGACCATCACTACTGCCATCCCCACCCATAGGGAACCTGTTGCCCAGCACGACTACCACCCCCACCCATAGGGCTCATGTTGCCCATCACTACTGCCACCCCCACCCATAGGGGGCCTGTTACCCAGCATTACTACCACCCCCACCCATAGGGCTTATGTTGCCCATCACTACTGCCACCCCCACCCATAGGGGACCTGTTGCCCAGCACTACTGCCACCCCCACCCATAGGGCTTATGTTGCCCATCACTACCGCCACCCACACCCATAGGGCTTATGTTGCCCATCACAACTGCCACCCACACCCATAGGGCTTATGTTGCCCATCACTCCTGTCATCCCCACTTATAGGGGACCTGTTGCCCATCACTTCTGCCACCCCCACCCATAGGGCTTAAGTTGACCATCACTACTGCCACCCCCACCCATAGGGGACCTGTTGCCCAGCACTACTGCCACCCTCACTCATAGGGCTTATGTTGCCCATCACTACTGCCACCCCCACCCATAGGGCTTATGTTGTCCATCACTACTGCCACCCCCACCCATAGGGGACCTGTTGCCCAGCACTACTACCACCCTCACCCATAGGGCTTATGTTGCCCATCACTACTGCCACCCCCACCCATAGGGGACCTGTTGCCCATCACTACTGCCATCCCCACCCATAGGGGACCTGTTGCCCAGCACTACTACCACCCCCACCCAGGGGATTATGTTGCCGATCACTCTTGCCACCCCCACCCATAGGGGACCTGTTGCCCATCACTCCTGTCACCCCCACTCATAGGGGACCTGTTGCCCATCACTTCTGCCACCCCCACCCATAGGGGACCTGTTGCCCAGCACTACTGCCACCCCCACTCATAGGGCTTATGTTGCCCATCACTACTGCCACCCCCACCCATAGGGCTTATGTTACCCATCACTACTGCCACTCCCACCCATAGGGGACCTGTTGTGCATCACTACTACCACCCCCACCCATAGGGCTTATGTTGCCCATCACTACTGCCACCCCCACCCATAGGGCTTATGTTGCCCATCACTCCTGCCACCCCCACTCATAGGGGACCTGTTGCCCATCACTTCTGCCACCCCCACTCATAGGGCTTATGTTGCCCATCACTACTGCCACCCCCACCCATAGGGGACCTGTTGGCCAGCACTACTGCCACCCCCACTCATAGGGCTTATGTTGCCCATCACTACTGCCACCCCTACCCATAGGGCTTATGTTGCCCATCACTCCTGCCACCCCCACTCATAGGGGACCTGTTGCCCATCACTTCTGCCACCCCCACTCATAGGGCTTATGTTGCCCATCACTACTGCCACCCCCACCCATAGGGGACCTGTTGGCCAGCACTACTGCCACCCCCACTCATAGGGCTTATGTTGCCCATCACTACTGCCACCCCCACCCATAGGGCTTATGTTGCCAATCACTACTGCCACCCCCACCCATAGGGGACCTGTTGCCCAGCACTACTACCACCCCACCCATAGGGCTTATGTTGCCCATCACTACTGCCACCCCCACCCATAGGTGACCTGTTGCCCAGCACTACTGCCACCCCCACTCATAGGGGACCGGTTGCCCATCACCTCTGCCACCCCCACTCATAGGGCTTATGTTGTCCATCACTACTGCCACCCCCACCTATAGGGGACCTGTTGTCCAGCATTACTACCACCCCCACCCATAGGGGACCTGTTGCCCAGCACTACTACCACCCCCACCCATAGGGCTTATGTTGCCCATCACTACTGTCACCCCCACCCAGAGGGGACCTGTTGCCCAGCACTACTGCCACCCCCACTCATAGGGCTTATGTTGCCCATCACTACTGCCACCCCCACCCATAGGGCTTATGTTGCCCATCACTACTGCCACCCCCAACCTTAGGAGACCTGTTGCCCAGCACTACTACCACCCCCACCCATAGGGCTTATGTTGCCCATCACTACTGCCACCCCCACCCATAGGGGACCTGTTGCCCAGCACTACTACCAACCCACCCATAGGACTTATGTTGCCCATCACTACTGCCGCCCCCACCCATAGGAGACCTGTTGCCCATCACTACTGCCACCCCCACCCATAGGGGACCTGTTGCCCAGCACTACTACCACCCTCACCCATAGGACTTATGTTGCCCATCACTACTGCCACCCCACCCATAGGAGACCTGTTGCCCAGCACCACTGCTACCCCCACCCATAGGGACTATGTTGCCCATCACTAATGCCACCCCCACTCATAGGATGGGTGATGCGCCACACATCCATCATACACCAACATTAGGTATGTCAGCAAAATACATCCTCCCTAACATCATGACAACAGTGTGTAGTCTGTGACAAATGCCCACAACAGTGATCATGACTTCGAACATACAATGTAACTACCATCACACGTGTGACCAAAAACTGAGTGTGGCCTACACAAGGCAAGCATCCCTACCACTGTGGCAATGTAAAAATAACACCCCCTCACTGTGTAGAACAAAAGTTAAGTGTGTGCTTCCAAACTGCAGCAGATGTTGAGCATTGTGGTGATGGGGTCCTAAACCTCCCTCATCACAGTGACCAAAAGGTAAGTGTCATCATGGACAAAGCTGCAAATGCCAAACAGCATGTATGATTTCTGATCCCAACACATGAAACACTTTAGGGGCAAAGTAGTGGCTGTGTCCCATACCCGCAGAGGCTAACAGTGCTGTGAAAACCTAACCTACTCTCGGCCATGTGCAGACAAGCACCACCCATGGGGGCTGACAATGCATACAGTGTACAATGACACAAAAGCAGAAGTGACCATCACAAAGCACACACACATCTCGAAAATAGACACACAAATCAAAACATCCTGTGTAGACTGTAGGTGTCAGGTCACAAACTCCCATTCCATGCCAGCAATGGCACCTAACAACCAAGAGGAATGTGCAGAATGATGTGATATGACTCACAGGGACAGCAGGGTAAATCACAAAAACAACATCCAGACAATGGCCCACAACAGCAATACCAATTCACTGGTGCAGATGCACAAACAGGCAACCTCACACTGCACATCTGACACAACGTGTGTGTGTGTGTGTCAGTATCCCCAGGCAACTACACAACACATGAGGGGAGATGAACCCCAGTGAGACAGATGTGGACACAGTGCCATACAAAAGTAAACCATCAATGGGCCCCCCTTAGTGGGAAATCAGGCATTGTGAGATGAGAGGGAGCACAACAGACACATGTGACACAAGCTGGAATGAACAGCCACTAACACAGCAAGAGACTGACACACAACAGCACTACCCCCAGGTACCAGACATTGGGGTGACACAAGCATGCATGACACCTCCACTGTGATGACAAAGGTAGATGTCATACAAACTGTGAAACCCAGACATGTGTCCTGTGCCACAAACGTACATCACACATACACAAACACAAATCACTCAGCATGGGCCGTCATCCATGGACAAACGGGAGCTAGTGGCCCATCCATGCAAACATTTACATCAGTCCACCCTCAACACCACACACCGTGAACTGCACCAATGTGCATCTGTGAAGCCCACATGGACAGGTGACATTGCACATGCACCCATGACAAACACAGTAATGTTGGGAGGAACTGAGGTGCACAGACTCATCACACAAGGACAGTTTACAACCCTGGTGAATGATAGACATACTGCACAGTATGCGGTACATGGCCATGACGTCAAAGCTCCCATAACCTGTGCAATACCTGCCACAGTCCCAGGACAATGCAGAAGCCAAGGTTCTTTCCAAAAGTGAAGGGGAGGCACTGCGTACCGCCAGACCGCTTGATTTTAACTATGAGTGTAATTGGCCCCACTCGTTAGATGAGCTTAACTCTCAATCACTCCGATAGACCGGGATACCTTTGCCTTAAATACCGGTCTGTGTAGAATTGTAGGGGAAGCATTGCCCGGGAGCCCGTTACAATAATTAAGGGGGATATCAGTGATAGCGAGTGGTTCGCATGACGGACGGGCTATAACTGCACGCACCATGCCATACGCGTCGCAAAACTTCCCAGATTAAGGTTAATTCTAAACGCAGCAGGCAACCGACTGGATGCATCACGCTTAAGCCTGGACAAAGCACTACGCTATGCTCGCGTAGTTTGCGAAGTTTGCGCTACTTCGCACTACGCGAATTGCACGTAGCACAGTGCAAACCCGCGTAGCGTTGCGTAGTGCAGTGGTCATTTTTTGCTTGCTCAGGGTCCTCAATGTCAAGTCGGCGACCGCGAGCAAGCAAAATGACATCCCAGCGAGACTTTTTCCTCGTTCGCGATCAGCAACATCAAGTTGGCGATCGTGAGCGTGGAAAAGAAACCTCCCGGCGAGATTCTCAACGCGGGGAGGTCAGGTTTCTCATTGCGAGTGGTTGCGTATGCTCGCGACCGTTCGCGATGAGAAACTACCAGTCCACATTGAGAAAGCTGCCGCTCGAATACAAATCTACTCGAGCGGCAGAAAACTACAGGTCACACTGTGCAAGATGCCGTTTTCAATGATTGCACAGTGCCGGATGCTTATCCGCACTGTGCAATCATTGAAAACGGCATCTTGCACAGTGCGAACAGGGTACTACGCAGTTCACGAAGTGCTACGCGTAGCTCGCGTAGTGCGAAGTGCACTTTGCGTAGCTACGCGTAGAGCTACTTCGCGAACTACGCCCAGGGTTAATCACGCTGATCGCACTAAAAGGAGCACGTTATTACCGCGCTTATCAGGGACCCCGTTTTTGGAAACCTAGGGAGGTAGACACTGCCTACTCCTTTACCACCCCAGAGAGTTACTAAAATTAATGAGGTGGTACAGCCCTCAGTGTGCACCCCAGGACGTACAAGGCCACTCAAACGTCTCTGATCCGGGTTTAGCACGACAAAATTACTTAAGGTTTATTTTAAAAGCAGCAGGCAACTGGCTGCATGCATCACGCTGCTCGCACTAAAAGGAGCACATCATCACCGTGCTTATCAGGGACCCCGTCTTTGGAAACTTAGGGAGGTATACACTTTCTTCTCCTTTACCACCCCCGAGAGTTACCAAATTAATGAGGCGTGTCAGCCCTCAGTGTGCACCCCAGGACGTACAGGCCTCTCAAACATCTCTGATCCGGGTTCAGCACAACAAAATTACTTTCATACAAGCATACCCAGTGACTCACAACACTGGGCTCTCTCTGTGCTACTTTTTGTTTGGATGAGGCACAATCAAACAGAATCACACGCTATATGTTTAACAACACCCCACCATGTCCAACCAACAACTGAGTGGACATTTGAGTCTAGTAAGTTGAGTACAACACTAACTAGACACAATAACTAAAACTAAACTTGACAGAGACTTCAAGCTTGACCTTCAATGTAGTTGTTTCCATCTTGATGTATGACTTGTTGTTGTTGTTTAGTCCAATACACATAGGAGCCAAGCCTTATGCGTATCCCACCGGGTACTGTTGATGCCTGGGGATTTTACTGAATACGGTGATTCTCCCTTACTTTATTTCTGCTGCATAATTGGTATTCCATAGGGGCTTTGAGTCACAATAGCTCACTGTGGAGACCCACCACCTGTGTTTTTAAACTGCTGTTTTTAATATCCTCTAACGCACTTGCGTTCACTCCACGTGTGTTTATGATAGAAGTCAGAGTCACTACGAGACCGTGTCTATACTTGTAATGTACTATATCAACCTGAAGGATGTCTATATGTTTTTTGTCTCCCAAAACAGGTAGATCCAGGTTACACCAGGTACATTAAAGCATTAGACACTATTACCGTGAGTAGAAAATATACCACACAATTTAGGTGTAGATAATTATTAATCTAGGTCCTGAAGAGTCACGAGGATACTGATCCAGAAGCGAGAAACATGTCAACCCACACTTCCTAAACAAGGACACCACTACATGAGACAATACACTCAGGCTAGTGCCTTTGGTTTTTGTTTTTTTTGTTTTTACTTAGGGTAGGAGACCCCCAGAATAAAAGTCTGTTCTCCTCGGTACTCCCAACCCTATTTTATCTCATTTTAACCCACTTTACCACATCCACACAATTCTGGCCCCATACCCACACTTCACCACACGGCTGTTGGATAAAAAGATCTCCGATGAAGTGCCCCTACCATAAGGAGCCCGTTGGGTATTGCACCGCCGACCCAACGAGGAGCAGCCCAGAGGATGAAGCATGACACCTGCAAGGGTGTGTGAGGGCATTACTATCCAACATATGGATTCCCAGCACTGACCCCATTTGGGGCACCGAGGATTCCTGTCTTTTCTGTCTCTGAACTCTCTGACTCCAGAGGAACGGCATAAACCCCTTTTTTGATAAACGTTTGTTTGGTCCCTTGCTTATGCTGGACCTCCCACTCCTGTGTGAGTGGAAAAAGGCCCCCCATGTCCCTCCTTATTGTATACAGTCTCTTGCACGGCTAAACACCATGGGACCTGTGCTCTGGCGGGTGAGTTTTGTTCTATCCCCCACATTATTCAAACCTGACTCCACTACATTGGAGTGGTCACCTCAGATTGAGGTTTGATTTTAGTGATCCAGACTTTACCCTACCTACCGAGCCATGGAAGGTCAGGGTTTAAGTTATGGAGAGGAACAAGCAGCAGAAATACTTAGGACACCTTCTTTTCTGATGGCCGACAGCGATGGCGCAGCGGGGAGCCAAGCAGAGGATTGGCAGTCTCTATCAGCCATGAAGAGGGAATGGGTCAAAATCACCTTACGCGGTGCTTTAATGACTGAGTACCTCAGGGCCAATATTTCACCTAACGGCCTCATAGTTAAGAATTTTCCCAGGATTTTCTGGGAAGATGGACAATTTAAGATTGAATGGTCACAGATCTCTTGGAAATGTACCAGGGACCTGTTGATATTGATTATCAATACGGCCAAGAGACTGGCCGATGAGTTGTTGACTCGCATTCAAATAGCTGAAAGCATTTTGAAAAACGCAGTGACAGGCCCCAGTTTTAAGACCAAACTGACTGAACTGAACAACGAAATTGAGGAGCACAAAGAATATCTCATGAAGCAGAAAGTTGTTAAACTTCAGAAAGATATCAAATGCTTCGATAAAGAGAAAGTATACCCATACCTCAAGGCGGACTTCGTACCACCTGGGACAGGGTACCTATCAGACACTAGCTCCAATTCGACCAGAAGGTGGTCCTCGAGCAACAACGACTCCAGTGTAGACAATTGGAAACCTAACCAACCTAGGAGGGGTGGGAGACAAGGGTACAATACCTATCCACCTCTCCTCAATACCAGGGACCTGCATTTTGGCAGTATCCTCTGTTTCCTCAAGGCCCACCTCAATTTGGACCCCCAGGCATGAGCCAGCCTTTTTTAGGCAGAGGTTGGGGCAGAGGGCGCGGGCGAAGAAGAGGGAATCAGCAGGTCCAGTGGGAGGATCCACAGCAGCGGGTGTACGAGACCCGGAGTCACACGAGCAATCAAAAAAGACCCTAGAGGTCAATTTGTCACCTAGACTACTCAACAAGATGGAAGAGGAAGTCCTAGAAAAAGGTCTGGGATTTGTTCCCACACCCCAAGTAGATTATTTCAAACAAACATGTGAACTGCATCAATTCTTTCGCAAGGTACACCTCAAAGCATTCTTTGATGGCAAGGAATACCAACGGGACGACGACTAAGGGTTACATAACCCATCCACCTTCACCCCTTACAACGGGATGATACCCAATGAGGTAATCACCTACGAGCAAGCTGTGCTTAAAGACGTGAACACCCTCACCACCTTCAAACCCTTCAACAACATGTCCAGGAAAGAGATGCAGGCTATTGAATCCCTAGCAAATGACCCCGCTATTACATTGAAACAAGCCGACAAGGGCGGTGCAACAGTGATAATGGCTACCACTGACTATGACAGTGAGTGTCTTAGACAACTGAGCAACAGGAAATATTATACTCCTATTGCCAGTAACCCACAGAACGACTTACAAAAACTATCACGGGCCTCGTGGACACAGCAGAAAGTCAAGGATGGCTGAGTAAGAAGGAGGCCTCATTCCTTGTCAAAAAAGATCCCAGGACCCCCTATTTCTACACACTACCAAAGATTCATAAGGGGGTCACTCCAGTGCCAGGCAGACCCATTGTTTCCAGCATCGACTCGGTGTTGGAACCATTATCACAATTTTGTGATCACTTCCTGCAACCTCTGGTGAAGCTTGTGCCTTCGTACTTACAGAACACTATGGATGTTCTACGCTTACTTGACCAATTCCCAAAAGAACACTATGGGGCATACCCAAATGACCCTCCCATACCTGGGTATAGAAATATCTATAATATATAAAGAATCAGGGTAGAGGGATCAATCTCTTGTTTATTTTAGCGCAAGAAACTATAAAATTATCTTGGCAATCTATTTTTTCTTTTATCAAATTCAACAATTATTTTTCAGATGCAGATATCTGATAGTGAACATCAGCGTGAGAATTACACATATTTAAACAAAAACATCACAACAACTTTCATTGAAAAATAACCCATATATACAAATTCATACAACATATATACATCTCATATATACAACATATATTTCCTATACATTCCCCTAACTCATATAGTAATTATGTACACTTCTTCGTCACAGTGATACATTCAGAGGTAGTCCTCTTGGCGTCAGAGGTATCATTCCTCTATCTTAATTTATTGCGTGCGCCAAATAACTAATCTTTAGTCAACCCAATCGGTGGACTCCTCATTAATCTTTGCGTTGACACGGTCGCGTTTCAGCCTCCAATTTTTTGGCTTCCTCAGGACAGGAGTTACACTCTATCTGTTGATAGTCCAAGCCAATCCCTCTTCAAAACAGCTATAGATCAATTATGGCCCCATTCATCCATATCGATACCTTCTAATCTGGAGCACCTGATGTTCCTCCCGTAACTCGCCAGAACGGTCTTTCAATAATTGAAATTCTAGGTTGCCGTATAATACTCCGACACTTCTTACTGACGCTCAAATCCGCACTTGACCAATTCCAGCAGGCACATGAGATTGACTTCCTCATCACTCTAGATGTAGAGGCCATCTACACCAACATCCCCCAGAGGACGACTCTAGAGGTGATTGAGGAAGATCTGAACCTGGCCACTTGGGAATCACTGGCACCTCCCAGCTTCATCATGGAATGCACCACACTGGCCTTGACGGAGAATTTCTTCGAGTTCAAGGGGCAGCTCTACCACCAGACACAAGGTACTTCCATGGGGAGTACCTTCGCCCCCAGCGTGGCCTGCCTCAACATGGCAGCTTTTGAGAGGAAACCCATCCATCATGAATCCAACCCATACCGTAACAACATACTGGTATGGAAGCGCTTCATCGATGACATCCTTATCTTCTGGAAAGGGAATTCAGAAACACACAGGGATTTTTTCAAGTGGATTAATAATCTCAATCCGTACTTGAACTTCACCATCACGGCCTCACCCACACATATCGCTTTTCTAGACCTCACCATTAAAATGGAAGCGGGGCAACTGACAACTACAATGTACAGAAAAAGCACTGACTGCAATAGCCTTCTTCTCTTTGGTAGCCACCACCCCAAATCGCTTAAAGAGAACCTACCTTTTGGGCAGTTCCTAAGGGTAAGAAGGAATTGTAGCACGGTCAATGAACACAAATCTGAATCTGAGACCCTTGCAAAAAGCTTGACAGCAAGGGATTACACCCCCAGAAGCATTGCTCTTGCTAGAAAGAGAGCGCGCAACAACAACAGGGAGGCCCTCTTAGAACCCAAAGAGAAGACTGAGACTGAGACTGAGACACTCACCTGTGTTACAACTTTTACACCAACCTCCAACCAGGTAACCAAAGTGCTAAGGAAACATTGGAGCAACTAAATACTGGGTCCTTGAACCTAGAGCAACCACGCTTCGCGTTCAAACGCTCAAGAAACCTAAAAGATATGCTCATCCACACCAGACCCAAGAAAAAGAACACCAATAGACAGGGGACACTTTGGCAATTACCAGCCGTCACGGGCCATCACCCCTGTGACACCTGTGCGGCATGTGCCTTCACGTCTGTACACAAGACCATCACATTGAACGGCACATTCACATGGGAGATGAGAACCCACACAAATTGCAACACAGCAAATTGCATTTATTTGCTCACTTGTCCGTGTAACCTCTACTATGTTTGAATGACCACTTGCCCAATCAAACTGCGTATCTCAGAACACCGCAGCAACTTCCGCTGCCGTAAAAACAACACCAAGATGTGTACCCACTATCTAGAAAAAGCACACTCACCGGACTCCCTTAAATGGGTTATTTTGGAAGCCACACAGAACATATCTAAAAGCAACCTCTTCCCTAAAGAACAGAGATGGATACACCGCTTAACCACACTTGACAAAGGGCTCAATGAGGACATTCCTTGGAGCTCGATTAGGATCTAACTGACCTGAAATTTCCCACCACAGTGACTTACTATGTTACTAAACACCAACTCAGCTACTAACCATTGGTCTTTTTCGCCTGTCTGGTTCTCACATAGCAGCACTTTATGCCTACCTGTGTTGACAGAAAATACAGTTAACTTCTGTTGTTAACACCAACACCTCCAACACTATCGGCTATATGTAAATGTAAATGTTGTATACTTGTAAAGCGCACAGCTGCCCCAGCAACGGGGCGTCCCGGCGCTGTATACCCCTGGGGAACCCATCCTGGCTTTCCCTGTGAGATGGTCCCTACTGGGCATCTCTAAGGTGAAGACAAGCATCCCCGGCGCTGATGGGGCCGTAAGTGGAGATTAAGCAAGCTATTACCCAGAGTTGCTGAGTGGGATCCATGGTTAGAGTAGGCACCGAGGCGAGAATTATCGAGTCCGCTGACCTTGGCTCAATACCCTGCTGCGTCGGGAATCGAACCCTGGTCCCGGGCCGACCTCGGCTTCCGGGTCTGCCGCCTCTAACCAGTGAGCCACACCACTCCACATATGGCCTTGCTAACATCCAGCACCTGAGCCAAGTTTTTCTTGGTTCCACCACACCCACCTTGCTTCTAACAAACTAGTAGTACCTATTACCATCCCAAGATGGCTGACGACACTGGACTTATACAACCTCTATGGCCGATTTTAACAAAATATACCAATATAGTATAATAGACTAAACTGTGATAATGTCCTTAACATACTGTGTGGCAATAACATACAGCATCAGAGAGGCAATACACATGGGATGCATTACGCCCGCCACAACGCGAACACGAGAAACACCAACACCGTCTCAAGATGGCCACTGCGTTAGTCCACACACTAGAGTAGCTTCAACGCAGCCCAAACCACACCCACAGACGCTGTGACCCACCGAGGCAACAAAAACATAAGAATCATTGAACTCGCCACCTCCCGGACCCAGTGGAGAGGGCAGGTCTAGGACTCAGCATATGGTGCAGAAACCGTGAGTAACTCAATGTGAGCGGAATGGGGTTAAGGTGAGGTAGGCAGGACAGAGGTGGGGACATGCTCCCCACATCAGTGGCACTAACTGTCTGACCGGGGGTGGAAGAGCAAGTGGTAGGGGGGGGGCCTCAGCATTTTGGGGATGGTGTATCTGTGGGTGGGGGAACCTGGGGCAGGGTGTGGCGGGGTAACCGCTGGAGTGGTGGCCTGGGGGATGGAGGACGGAGACTTCTCCGTGGAGCTGCATGGCGGGGGTGGGGTGTTGCTCTTCCGGCTCCAGGGGGACTTGCGGGTGAGGGCCTCAGTCTGACTGTGCCTGGCACAAAGGAGACATGCTCCCGAACCCGGGAGCCTCCACGGACCTCTGGGATGGGAGCCAATGGGAGGGCGGTGGTGGGGACAGCCTCACTAGCTGGGGTTTGGTGGCTGCTGACACCCGCCTCCACAAGGGAGTCATCCTCCGAGCTGCAGTGGCCCTCAGCTGGGGTGGATGGTGCTGGGTTGGCTCCACTCGCCCTCTGTGCCACTGGGTCCCTCCGACTCCTCGCATTCTGTCCCAGTCAGGCTCTGTGACTCCTGCTGGTCCGTGGAGCTGTCCCCTCCTGTGGCCGTGGATGTATCTGGATAGAATTTGGAAAAAAGAGAACAACATCAGTCACCTGCACTGACTGCACACACCACAGTGAGTACATCACATCACAGGGCAAGCCCTGGCATCATCAGCTGAACCCTGCTCAAAGTGCACACACTGTTTAGAATAAGACAATTGTCAGTCTCACCATCAGCCACGGCACTCATATCCCTCATGGACTTGCACCCCTATGTCTGTTGCATGTTTGGTGCTAATACCCCAATGTGCCAACATGCACCACCCACACATTTGTTGGACATGAAAGTGAGCATGTAGGAGTATGTCACTATACACACAGCACATCTCTTGCCACTGACTCAGTACAGGTGTCAGGATGAAGGGATGGGCAAAGACTCATTTCACATGCTTGTGATGCATGCCAGCAAAACACACTATGATGTTCTCATGTCCTGATAGTCAATGGCACAATGGTGTGCATGGCGCACACTTGAACACAATGCAGGATCACTCATAGCAAGTTAAATGCCATGGCACTGGCATGCCAGGAAAGTCAGTCAACACTGTCTCCTGTCACAGTGGCAGGGCTTCCAGACAACAACAGTATGCACTGTGTCACAATCATAGCTCAGGGGTAAAACAAACTCTGCAGCTGACAAGTGCACTTGCCCATCCCCTGCAAACAACATATACCGGACCCAGAAGACCCCACATCATACAAATCAGACATACGAGTCTCTGCGAACACAACTCCCTGTACATTAGCACATCACAGTCTGCTGTGCATGTAACCCAGCTGCCTGAAGTGCACAGTTGCATACACCATTGTGCACTGTCAAATGATCACACACCTATATGTCACACAGGTCTTGTCTCTCATAGTCACATCTCAGATGTCCTGCTGACCCTCAAACTCATGAACACCCCAGTTGTACAAAACAGGAAGCCACACCACAATGACACAGAGGCAGACACCTGAAAGGCACATGTCACTAAGCACAACCTGTAAGTTGCTACACAGGAGTGTGATTACAGAGTGTTTCTAGATGCCCTTGAGTAGGCATGACTGCCCAGGTCTACGTGAAACAGTGTTTAGCCCTGGACAGTAGTCAGGTGGCTAAGCAAGTGTGACACACTTGATATACATACTCCTGAGGCACACAAATTGGAGTCCCCTGCTGCATGGGTTTGTTTGAAATACCCCAGCCACATGTGGCGAGTCAGACCAGCAATTGGAACACATATCAAGGGCCCACACAGATCACATGTCAGATCTCAGGCATTGTGTAAACAATTGACCCACCCATGAAACACACAACAGAGTCAAGGGAACAGATATTGTCCGGAAGCTGAAGCATAGCTGACTGCAGGGACACAGTGCCCTAGTGACACAAGCAACAGACTGTAGGGGCCACACCTGTGGATCAGATGAGGAGGGTGCATCACACAATTGAGGGACATGAGTATAAGACCTACGTAACGTGGAAGTGTTACCAGGCCAAAAGACTGCAATTAGCATGTCAGACATAGTACACAGATTAGGCATGGACTTACCCCCTCCTTGCTGTTGTCTGGCCTTCAGCTGCCCATCCAGGTCCGGGAAGACCACTGCCAGTATCCGGAGCATGTGGGGGGGTCAGGGTCCGGTGTTCGCCCCTCCTGCGAGGAGGCGACAGCTTCAGCTGGACCCTTGCAATCCTCCGGGTCCAGCCCGAAGGTCCTGCCACCTCTTCTGGCAGTTGTGGATCGCGCGATTGTAGACCCCCACCAATCGAACTGCCCGAGCGATGGTCACCCATATCTCCTGCTTCTGCTGGGCATCAACCTGTGAGGATGCCAAAGTTAAAAGTCCATTAACACACATGCCCCATATTTGTGCTGCACACAGTTGGATATACATGTCATCATCACAAAGGAAAATGAGTGACACAGGTAGCGCACCCATGGAAAAGGACAAATGCTCTGCATGTCTGACATGTTAACAATGCCGGGGAAGTTGAAGCTTTCACAAATGCACGTTAGCTGCAGAACACCTGTTCATTACATGTAGCTACACATTTTGGGGAATGAAAGTATTCAGTGAGTATGCTTGCCACTGGTGTACACACTGCTAGTACTGCTAGTCAGACAACATGCACAATTAGGAAGGCAGTGGACTGCACACTCACCTGCTCCCCTGGTTTCCCATACAGCTTGCTGTACTGTGGAAGGAGCCCGTCCAGCAGGGCCTGAAGCTGGGGCCCTCTCCAGAGTACGTGCCATAGCAGTAGCCAGAGGATGCAGAGACAGCAGCAGTGGTAGCAGGGATGTGGTCCAGTAGCATGTAGTGCAGACAAGTGAGCTCCCTGGGGTCCAGCCAGCCTTATATCTGTGCTGCAGAGGCAGACTCTGTGCCATGTGTCCCCAGTGATAGGTCCAACACGGTTGCATTCTATGAATCTGGCCAATCCATGGAAATGTACGACTCGTACACGTCTTCCGCATCGTTCAAATCTTCACCTTCATAAAACCCTAGGAATTGCAACATTGTTGTAGGCATCCAACTGAATTTCCAGCGCACAACTCGTACAAGTTTTGAATCTGCATCCGCCTCCATGACAGTCCAGAGCCAATGGGTGTGCCCGGCTTGGTCAACTGACTGTACAACGCGTATTTTGAAAATACACATGCACCCGTCTCCATACGATTCAATGGTCAAGGCGCATGCCTGTCTCGGACCATGCCTGCCCGACGCGCATGCATGATAGTCACCCGCGTCGGGCCTCATTGAAGTCAATCGCAAAGCGTACGCACGGCTCGGTCATGAACCGTGCAATGTGTACGCATTGTCATCCGCGTCGGACCTCCTTGCAGTCAATGGCAAAGCGTACGCACGGCTCGGTCATGAACCGTGCAATGCGTATGCATTGTCACCCGCGTCGGACCTCATTGAAGTCAATGGCAAAGCGTACGCACGGCTCGGTCATGAACCGTGCAATGCGTACGCATTGTCACCCGCGTCGGACCTCATTGCAGTCAATGGCAAAGCGTACGCACGGCTCGGTCATGAACCGTGCAATGCGTATGCATTGTCACCCGCGTCGGACCTCATTGAAGTCAATGGCAAAGCGTACGCACGGCTCGGTCATGAACCGTGCAATGCGTACGCATTGTCACCCGCGTCAGACCTCATTGAAGTCAATGGCAAAGCGTACGCACGGCTCGGTCATAAACCGTGCAATGCGTACGCATTGTCACCCGCGTCGGACCTAATTGAAGTCAATGGCAAAGCGTACGCACGGCTCGGTCATGAACCGTGCAATGCGTACGCATTGTCACCCACGTCGGACCTCATTGGTGTGACTATTTGACGGCTTCAACACACAATTACTTGCCAGGGACTCAGGTGCACACCTACCACACTACAGCATTGGCCACACAGTGTCCCATTGCATGTAAGGCTGCATTCCCTGTGTGTTGGGGGGGCAACATTTGGTTGGTTGTGTGGCACTTTTGTTCAGCCACTCCCAGGCTGTGCACGTGTTGATGGGGGCAGAATCCTTTGTGTGTTGTGCACATTACCACTGTGATGTGCAACTGTACAGTTATGGGCATGAGTCATCGACACAGTTGCAGGTTGGATATGTATCGGACATGTAACATACACCCTGAGTCCTGGGGGTGATGGCATGTACGTCACAGTGAGACCTGTAGCCACAATTCTGATGTACACCCACAGTCTATGTGCATGTTGTGTCTCAGATGTGGCTGATCAAATGTGCCCATTGGGAGACAGTCTCCACATCCATGTGGTTTGTGCATCAACATTGATGTTGTGTGTGTGTCTAAGAGACATACATGTAGGGCCTGCAGAGATAACAGTGGCCACTACATGTGGGACTCACGGTTGCCTTGTGGCGTGTACATGATACGCCATGTCATGCCAGTGTCGATGTGGCAATACAGGGACCCTGGGTATCTGCATGGCAAAGATCTGTGATGCCTGGGAGACATCAGGCCTCACTTGTCACTGTGGTGTGTGTTTGTAACGTCACAGCAGTACATAGGTAGTGTGACACAGCCCAATGATTGGCCATTGCACTACATTCGTCATAGCCACAGGTGGATGAACCGACAATCGTCCTTTGTGCATCTCTGTTCTGCAGGGCACCAGCTGTCCATAGACCGTTCCCAGACCTTGAAACCATGCAGGAACGCGACTGCATCTGACGGTACCGCTTCACCAGGCCACTGATTGAGGAGTTGGCGGAGCAGTTGGCGCCACATCTGCTACCTGGCCGGACATACCCTACAGCACTGACCCCGGAGGTGAAGGTGATGGCAGCCCTGCACTTCTTTGCTACTGGTACCTTCCAGTACACTGTGGCTACTGCTGGTGGTATGTCGCAAACTATGTTTAGTTGTGTGCTACGCGATGTCAATGAGGGGATGTTGCATTTCCTTGACCTGTACATCAAGTTCCCTAGCCCAGGTCAACTCCCTGAAATAAAGGATGCCTTTTATACACTGCAGAGGATGCCGAACGTCATCGGATCTATTGATGGTACACATGTGGCCCTGATACCACCACAGGCACATGAGCAGGCATACCGGAACAGGAAACATTTCCACTCCATCAATGCTCTGGTGGTATGTCTTGCAGATGTGTATCACACATGTGTGTGCACGTTTCCCCAGTTCTGCGCACAATGCCTACATCATGAGGAGTAGTCGCATTGCAACGCTGATGTCACAGATGCCAGACCAGCGTGCCTGGCTTGTCGGTGTGTACTGACTGTTTACCATTGTGTGTGTTTGGCAATGTTGCATTCCACCCTCCTTCAAAAATCTGCTAATTGTTCAATTGTTTGTGTGTAGGTGACTCCGGATACCCCAACATGCCGTGGTTGCTGACACCCCTCCGGAGCCCTGCGACACCAGCCGAGATGCGCTACAATGAGGCACATGGTCGGAGCAGGAGGGTGATTGAGGGGACATTTGGTCTCCTGAAAAGCCGCTTCCGTTGCCTTGACAAGACCGGAGGGGCCCTCCCATTTGAGCCTGCAAAGGTGTGCAAAATTATCCTTGTATGCTGTATGCTACACAACATGGCAGTGCGGAAGAAGTTGCCTCTCATCCAGGATGACGATGACCGACCTCCGCCACCTGTGGAGGATCCAGGCCTGGGACACGATGCCAGTGATGATGATGATGAGGGTGACCTCCGCACACAGCTCATCAACAACTTCTTCACCTGATTTGTGAGTTTACAGGGTTGTTATGTCGATGTATGGAGTTAGCCTGAAAGGTGTTGTGGCTGCTCTGTTGCTGTCTGGGTGTGTCTGTGTGACACTTGACTGGATGCGTGCAGTGGTGTGTCCATTCAGGTAGTCTGTACTCCACAATAGTGTAGTACTGCTAACTTGTTTCTGTGTAGGTTTCGTGTGACATGTTTTGTGCATGTGTATTGCATTTCAATCCTGTTCTGCTGTGCTTTTGACTGTGTCTTGTGTCTGTCCTTCCCAGGGTACTTTGCCTGTTGTATGGTCAACACTGACCCCCAACACCCAGAATCCGACACCAGTGTGGGAGTAGTCAATTCCCATCAAGTGATGTGCCACACAGCCCTGGACTTCAATTCTCCGACACTTGGTGACTGTATGTCCACTGTAATGTACAATTACCTTGCAACTATTTTAGAATAAACATGTTGCGGATGTGTAATTAACCTGTGCTATGCTTTGTTATGAGCGTTGTCTGTCTTCCCACATCTGAATGACATTTGCTTACCTCACCTGTGGATTTGTTAGCACTGACTGTGGATAAGTGTTGTGTCTGTGCATACCAATGTGTTTCAGGTCAACATCATTGTGTGGGATGAGTAACATGGACATGGTGAGTATGTGTTGTGGTGCCATAGTGGTGTGTCTCCCTCACATGTGTCACATCACCATGACTCACATAAAAGTGGTCACATTGTTGTAGTATTTGGCATGCATTGTGTTGTTTAGCAGATCAACATCTCCATGACACATGATAAGTTGGAATCACAACAGAGGCAAGTATGGTGTACTGGTGAGTTTATTTACGAACATGTGTGAGGATAATGCACAGGATGGTGGGTGCTGTACATTGGGTTTTGAATCCAAACTTCACAGTAGAGTTGGAAGTGTTGGTAATTGAAATGTCCAGAGTAAAGTCCACAGTCATCTGCTACATTGGACCAACATGAACCCTCCATGTCATGTAGGCGAGTTGTGTCAGATACAACAAGGTGAACGGGTTGCGCACAAAGAACATTGTCCAGAAGAGGTTTAGAGGCCCTGGGGGATGTGCAGAAACATCTGCGTCTCAAATGTCCTTCTTCGGATGACCCCTTATTCTTCTTGGGGGGGAGGGGATCCTCAGGTGCAGGCCTCTGCGGTGCAGGGGACTCTCCGTCAGAGTCCTCCTCGCTCCCTGTGGCACAGGCAGATTGTTTGGCAACATAAGTTGTGGCCACACAGGGAGGTGTGGATATGTTTGTGCTGATCTGGCGGAGGCATTGGAGTATGTCCCGATGCACCGCAGTAAGTGCATCCCACTTTGCCTCCATGCGGGCATGGTGGGCAGCCTGCGCCTGTTGTATGTCCTTGAGGATCCCCACTACCTGGCCAAATCCTGCGGTGCTATCCTGGTACACATCTATGATGCGTGCTAGTTGGGGGTCATCACGCAGTCCAGACCCCTCTGCAAGGCGCGCCCTCTGCCTCCCACCCCTCCCAGCAACCCTATCCACACAGGCAGGACCAGCGGCGGCATGCACAGGTGACACTGGGACCCCTTGGGTGGTGTTGCTGGTGGAGTTGTCTGTAGCTTCCGGGGGGTCCTGTATCCCTGTGCTGTCGGTGTTCTGTGGCCTTGGTCTGTGTGAGTTGGCGGGGGTGCCCTGTCTGTTTCCAGATGCTGGAGGCGTGGGTACAGGGGGTGCAGATGTTGGTGCTGCTGGTGCTGCATGATGACTCACACCGGAGGTGTCAGGTTGTTCGTCGTCATCCGAAGAGGACAGAGACAGATTCAAACCAGAGAGCTGAGTGTCCACCAGAGTCTGGGACACCTCTTCATTTGTTGCTGTGTCCCCAGCACCACCTGTGTTTGTAGGAGACACACAATGTAAGTTAGGTTTCTACAGGCATCAATGGTTCACAAACATTACATTTTCTACTGTACGAACGGATGCCTGCCTGTACACTGCTTTGTCCAGGGTTGTCACGGACAGAGATTGATATTGTTGTTGCACATTGCCCAGCCAAAAAGAAACATTTCAATGTGCATGTCGAAGTCTGTGCATGCCCAGCTCATGGATAGATTTGTCTGTACATGACCATTACTACTCAAGGGCCATCACGTTGCTGACACATGTGTGTCATCCCTGTACACATGTGAGCTTTAACAAGGACATACGTGCTATTCCACTGAGGATATGTTGTACTATTGGGGCATGTGTGGTTGCAGAGTTTACTAGTCTTTGTGTGCCACATTGGTGTATTGGTAGGACATGGTCACAGTCCGGTATGCCTGTGATCTCTTTGGAGGAAGTGTTTTTACAGTGTTCCTAGTTCCCATCTCATTTCATACAAGTGATGATGTCACCATCGTTAATGAGTCTGGTGCTGAGTTTTGTACGTGCATATGTGATTTGACTTGTCAATGTTCTCCATGGTGACATGGATTGGGCAAGGTAGCACTCTGGCTTTTCAATGCTCATGACAGTGAGGGCCGGTGGTGTGTGTGTTGCAGTTTGGCTGCTGTGAGTAGCATGTCTCCTCCAATGCAGTCCAGGTTAGACCTTGTGTCTACAATGTCTATGTCAGTGAATGGTGTGTTGTGTGAAGGATGCATATGTTTCAGCACGATGTAGGAGCGGAATGCAGCTCACAACAGCACCGAGTGTGAATGCGAACATGCTATGTTGTTGGCTATATTGGTGTGTCCATTCCATTCACTGTCAGATTGTCCCTGTCAATGATGTATATGTGAGTTCCTGTGTGTTTTGTGCAATATACCATATATGGCTCTCCACACTTGTCATCTGCAAGACACACCTCCCCAGCCCGGCCCGAGGGCACCCCTGGACACTGCATCCCCAGACAATGATTTTGAACATATGGTTGCATTGGCTGTGTGTGCGACCGGGTTTTGTTTGCCCAGTGCATATGTGTGATTGTCAGCCACATCATTTCTCAGGTCCAGTGTCAGACATCTTGTCAGTCCATTCCCACTCCCTGTGAGGTGAGCATGGTTCAGTGTGAGCTTGATGGGCCATGTGGGTGGGCGGGGATTGTCTGTGACTGCAACTCCCATTATGCTCTTGGCTACACCCCCCTTCCCAGCATGACCATACTTCTTTCCTCTTGACTGTGCTTCCCTGTGAGGGGGTGTGACAGCAATGGCAAGATGGCTGACTGTGCAGTCCTGGTGTTTGTTGGTGCCCAGTTCCCAGCATGGCCTTATGCTCCCCACAACAGAGCCCAGTGTCAGACATCCTGTCAGTCCATTCCCACTCCCTGTGAGGCAAGCATGGTTCAGTGTGAGCTTGCTGGGCCATGTGGGTGGGTGGGGATTGTCTGTGACTGCAACTCCCATCATGCTCTTGGCTATACCCCTTCCCAGCATGCCCATACTTCCT
This sequence comes from Triturus cristatus, assembly GCF_964204655.1. Classification (NCBI taxonomy): domain Eukaryota; kingdom Metazoa; phylum Chordata; class Amphibia; order Caudata; family Salamandridae; genus Triturus; species Triturus cristatus. The sequence continues at coordinate 1,545,465,538 of NC_140590.1, forward strand.
TCCTCTTGACTCTGCTTCCCTGTGAGGGGGTGTAACAGCAATGGCAAGATGGCTGACTGTGCAGTCCTGGTGTTTGTTTGGCTACAAGTCCAAAGGGAGCCCCTGTGCTTCACACAGCAACACCCAGTACGGTGTACCTTTTGCTGATATTTCACTGAGGTGTGAGTCAATGCATTCTACCTGGTGAGTTGTGTGGAGTTAGTGTTGAGGGGTGTGTGTGTCTCCACATGCTGGTAAGTATGGTCAGAGCTGTCAGTCCTCCTTTCCACCCAGCCAGACATCCCACCATGAAACGTGCTTCCATTGGAGGGCGTGCAAGTTGTCTTTCAGGATGTCAGTCAGTGGTGTCCTGCTTCTGATTGGCGCACAAGCCCTACCAGGGCTTTGTGCTCTCCACAGCAGGAGCCATCTTGTCAGTCATTTTCCTCTCCCTGTGATGTGGGCATGGTTTAGAGAGGTCTTGATGGCCCAATTTTGAGGGGGAGCATTATCTGTGACTACAAACCCCATTATGCTTTTGGCTACACTCACTTCACCTGCATACCCACTATTCCTTCCTGTCAATCAGCTGCACTGTGAGGTAATGTGTTTGTGGTGGCAAACTGTCTGACAGTGTTTATTTGGCTTTGTGCCACTGCCTTACTCTATTTGTTTGTAGGTTGGTACATGTCATGACGCAGTTCAAAGTCACTATGAGATGGCAGGTATTGTGCTTGTCTGACTAGCATACACATCTTGGGATGATTATCTATTGGTTACTGTGGCTTTGCTAAGAGTGCATGGTTTCACTGTCCCCTTGCCACACAATATTGAGTATGTTGTTTGTGTACTCACCAGGCTCTGGTATGTCTACTAGGCCATGGATGCTCTCTGGTGGTAGGATTTCCCGCACCTTCTCCTCCCAGGTCCTGAAGAAGACTGGTTTGGCAGGAGGGCCACCGCCAGTGCGCTGACTCAAGGCGTGATCTTTTTCGATTAGTTTCTTGACCCTCCTACGCACGTCATACCACCTGTTCTGGATATCGTCCTTTGTGCGCAACGTTGGTGCTTGTGCGTTCACCTTGTCCACAATCCTCGCCCACATCTTTGTTTTCTGTGACATGGGGGTCCTTTGGACCAATGTACTAAACAAATGTGGCTCTACTCTGATGATCTCGTCTACCAGCACTTCTAACTCATCATCTGTGAACTTTGGATTCTTCTTTGGGGGCATGGTGATGGGTGGTGGTGGTGGTGAGTGATGTGTGTGAGGGTGCAAGTGAGTGTGGGTTAGTGTTGGTTTTGCTAGCTGTATGTGTGTGTGCTTTGGGTGAGGTGCTAATGGTGTGTGAGTTGTGTGATAGGTGAGTTGTGAGTGTGACTGTGGTTGCTATGTGATGGTGTTTGCTGCTGGCTGTTGTCTCCTATTTGCAAAGGATCATGGTAGTAATTGATGTCCTTTATATAGGTGGAGTTGTGGGTGTGTCTTTGTTCCAGGTTTTTTTTTTAGATATTTATTGGCTTTGTCATTGCTTCTTTGGTCCTTTTTTGTAATTTTTTCCTTTGGGTTTTCTAGGCATGAAGGAGACGTTCTTCTGACCGAGACGGATGCTGATGTTGGCTCGTGCGGGCTTCTCCAGCTCGTTCACGCTGACTTTCTTCTGTGTTTCATACGCGTCGGCCGCGGAGATCTCTATTGCTTGGGCTCCCTGTTTTCTGTGCGTGCCGGTCATGCGGCTTGGGCTCCGTGCGAGTCGGTCTGGGTTTACACGCATTGCATCGTACTGCGAGGATCGGACATCGCGGGTACGTGTCGGTCGGGTTCATTCCGGGTACGTGTCGGTCGGTGCAACTCGCGTTGGTTTTCCGGGCAAATCACTGTTTTCCCTAGGGCTCGGTCGTACGGCTTGTATTGCGTACATGTCGGTTGTAATTCACACGCGTTGCATCGTACTGCACGGGTCGTATGGCGCCGGTCCGTGTCGGTCGGTATCCGTTCTGGGTCCGTGTTGGTCAGTACGATTTGCGGCCGGAATCTGAATTGGCCCCCTAGTGTGTAACCTCACCTGGGCTACAACTTCATTCCACATTCAGTTGAAATGCAAATTTCTCCACAAATTTATTCTACAGTGCCCAATAGTTATTCCTTTATTAGTCTTATGCAAATATGGAATAACAGATTTTTGCATGCTCTTTTTATCACAGTTTTTAGACAGTTTTGCCAATAAACATCTATCAAAAATAACAGATCATATTTAGACTATAGCTTCTCTATGGATTTCTGGCGATTCTTTCAGTTTCTATCTGCTGGTTCTTTGCTTGGTGGTGGCCATCTTGAAGCATTCGCTCTTTGGGTCATACAGCTTTTTTCAGAATAAAGTGATATAACAGTATTAAGTCTTATACGCCACTTCCCTTCCCAACATTGACTGCACCGTGGAGAAGGTGGGACACATTTGCCTCATATACTCTTAATATAGACTGCAGTGAAGATCTCCCCACTAGAGGTTAATACAGCTCAGCCCTTGAAGCCACAAGGAAGCTCTGTTGATTTTAGTCAAATGATTTGCACAAGTACCTTTGGTTCGTATGATTGTCCAAATAAATGCATTTCATCACTTCCTTCAGTTTAGTAGAAACAATTGTCCTGGTGGAAACGAATTTTAATGCAGCACTGCCAACTGACTTACCCTTCTATTCAGTTAATGCATGGGTACTCGCAAACATTTTCCCAGGGGCCAAAAGGTTTAGTCCGCGATGTGACTGAGGGCCTCATTGATACCAAGAGGGCTGTGGTCAGGCCTTTGGGGGCGGGGTGGGGGGTGGTCGGCTGGTGGTAAGGTGGGTGTAGGGGAAGTGTAGCACAAACATCTAGTGGCTGAATTGCACAATGTGAAACCAGACAACCTGGGATTAATCCACTTCTTTTTCTTCATTATCCACAGTGTGGAGAGTGTGTGGAGTGGTGAGCGAGCCACTGGTTGTTGCTGCAGGTTGAGGCTCTGTGGAGAACCAGGCCTGTCAGCAGCTGTCATGTAGTGGGTAAGCTGGGGGACAGCTGCCTGGTCGGCTGTTGGCAAGTGTCTTGCCCCGATGTATCCGGCTGGTGATGGTCTCGGTGACAAGCTCCTACATCTCCCAGGCCATCCTGCCACAAAACTCATGCTTAGACCCACCCACCCGCTTAGCCCAAGTGTGACTCGCCGCCACCTGCTACCCACCACCTACCCGTTCATTGCAAAGAGGTCCAATAGGTGGTGAGTATCTGATGATATGAGCTGAACTGGCAAACTGTTCGGACAGAGCCTGGGCAGGGAATGGGCCAGCTAGCTTCACAGCGCAGAAGCAACCTGCTCTCTGCAGGAGGGCCGGGACGCCCAAGCTCACTCTGACTTTTCATACACATTGTGTGCCGAGCACATGGAGCACACTGAAATAAATCAGACAAAAGTGAACATAACCTCAGTAAGTCACTGAAGAGGGTATAACCTCACTAAGCAGGTGGAGGTCACAAGCCAACGATCCAACAAACCCGATATAGGCTCCTCTAACAACAACAGCAAAAGCATTCAACTTAAAAGCGAACAAGCCAGACACAACTCGCTCAAACATAAGCGACATTTTAGCCAGTACCAACTGCTTCGGCGCCTAGATTCTAAGGAATCTTGGAACAAGAGCCATGCTCATGCCCTCTCAGCCCTTTTTGACCATCAGTCTCATGTGGTGGAGGGTTCATCAGGGTTATTAGTCGCATAGGATCTGATGTATCTGGCATATCCTAAAACCCCGGGAGAAGACTGAGAGAATGCGGCGGTAGAAGGCACACAAAGGGCCTATTGAACACTAATCAAGTTTTGACAAAAATCCCTACCAAAACTCAGACCAAAGACTAAAGATTAAAGCTTGAGTATAAAAGATCAAAACATATAGACCACAGATTAATCTGAGGCAGGTGGACCCACGGGGTGTTTAGATGCAGGTTGTACTCCCAAAATCTATCACACCACCCTAAATCCTTCAGCATCACTTAAAATTGCAAGTAAAAGCTAGATGTGGCTCACCATCGAAGAAAAATCGCCCTCGTCACTCTCTCAAGATGAGATCAGGAAAGTCTTAGTAGTAGCTGGCGTACAAAGGGGTGTAGTATAATGTAGTGTAAATAAGCCCTTTGTTCTTCCCCCAGGTCCCAGTTTGAAGGGCCACTGGCAAAAATTATTGTCTGGCTCAGGCAGGCACATAATCTTCCTCTTTTCAATGTACTGGTTGAGTCAGTAAAGAAGAGTACCACGTCAATCACTGCTTGGACAACCCACTGACCAAGAGTTCTACTCCAGCCCAGTCCTCATACAGCCTACAACCACTACTGGAATCCCAAAGCGCTTTATAAGGTTATTAAAGCCACCCAAGGTATACTTCCAATTCTGACAACATCTCCATTTAAAGAGATCATTCTAAATCCTGGGCAAAATGTCCCTCCTCTGCTATCTGGAGCAAGTGACCTGATGAGCATTGTTCTCTTTCAGAAACTTGAAATCTCCTTAGCAGTCCTTGAGGGCTCTAGACATGATGACTCCCCACTTTTCAGTGGCGCTTGGACAGCACTCACAATAAAGTTGCTAGGATGGCTGTATCAAAGCATTCTGGCCCTGTAGGTAATAAACATGTTTTTGAGTGCACAATGTGATTGTTGTTACCTACCTTCCCAACTTGCCCTCAGTCTCTGCGCCCCCAATCTGTCAAAGGATGAAAGAGCTCATCTCGCCTTCACCCTTGTTAGACCTGGCACCTTGGCGTGAGTTTCCCTTCCACTTTTTGATGGTGTGCCTCGATTGTTTTGCTGGTGTTGTCCGCTCAGGGCACTGCGCCACGGCTAATCCGTGCCGCAGTGCAAGTGCTCCCTAGGTAAAGTGTACCTGTAATTGATGTTCATGATTGGTTTATTGGATTCACTGTCAGTCCCCAGTAAAGTGCACCAGGGGTGCCAGGGCTTGTGAATGCCAATGCTGCTGGTGGGCTTGCAGCGCTGGTTGCGCCACCCACAGAAAGCGGCCCTGTAAAATGTGTCTAGGGTCTGCCACCGCAGACCCTGTGCGCGGTCCTGGACCGTCGCGCTGACTGCGCAAGTGCCCCCACTTGCCAGTCCCTAAACCTTCCCTTACCTACATATTAGCCACCCCTCTGGTAGGCCCAAGGGCAGGGTGCATTGTAGGCATAAGGTAGGACTTGCCCTGATGTGTGTGGCATGTCTTAGTAGTGAATTACAGCCCTTTTCGTTTTTCACTATTGAAGGCTACCTGCTCTCCATAGGCCAGAATGGGCTGCTGGAGTCACTACACGCTGTGACCCCAGTGGACTCAGAGAGCATGGTAGAATGTCAAGTTTAGTATGCCTGAACTCAGAATAATAAAATACTTCTTGTAGTCAAGTTTATTTTAATATCCTGGGTTTGTAAATACTACTTTTAGAAAGTTAGTATTTACTGACCTGGCCATTCAGTCCGCCTCTGCTGTGTGTGTGTGTGTTCTGCCTAGCAACAGTAAGGAGCAGGGTGGGGGGATCCCCAGAGACAGGTTGGCTGCCAGGTGGTGGGTAGAGAGGTGACACCTGGATGGGTGGGAGGAGTACACCTTGACTCTTGAATAGACCTGTGCTCTGCCACCACAAAGCCGGCGCCGCCCCCTGTGGAGCGGCTGATGTCTCTGCCCTGCTGCTGAAAGGAAAGAGCAGAGTCACCATAACAAAGTGCTCCAGAACTGGACTGAGCCAGGCCCAGGCCCCCTGGCGCTAAAGAACAAAAGAATCATGGTATAAAAGTAGGAGCCTGGCTCCTAAGAAATCAGAATCCTGTTTTACCACAAAGAACCTCTGCCCGACTAGAAGGAGAAGAAGACGCTGGAGGAGCTGGCCTGCTGCTTGCCTTGCTGAGAAAGGAGAGGAAGAGACTTACTGAAAAGACTTTGCTACTTTGTGCTTGAACATTCTCCAAGGGCTTGATCTGAGCTTGCCCCCTGAACTGAACCCCAGGACCAGTGGGTTCTCTGTGCTTTTGCTCGTCCTCCAATTCGAGCCGTGTGTGCATCCCGCTGGAAAGAGACTGCGCCCCTCATCGCCCCTCCTAGGGCCGTGACACTCAGAAGCTTGCCTGCCTCAAACCCGTGAGAGCCCCGCTCCGTCCAGAGCCGCTCTCTGTCCCCGGGCCAGGCCGCCTGCATCCCTGTCACCGCCTGCTACTGGAGCGCGCTGACCGCGCTATCACCCCTCCCGCCGGAAGCCGTCCGACGACTGTGATCTACGCCGGGTCATCCAGCTGCACTGACCGTGCCCTGTGACCCCGCTTCGCTATCCCCGGACATCTCAGGCCGCGCCGCCCCCGCTGTGGAGACCCTCCGGCACCGCCGTGCTAAAGGGTCGCTGGCCGCGCCTGCCTACGTGCCCACACCTGCTGATTGAGGACCCAAGAACACTTCCCAAGCTGAGAGTCGCACCGACCTGTGCCGACTCTCCACATCACGAAAGGAGTTCCAGTATCGGGCTCGGGGCCCGCAACGCCTTATTTCCCCGTTCGCAGGAACCGATCTCTGTGAGCACTGGAACCACAAGTAACATTTGCAAGAGACTACAAAGTATCCATTTGAAACTACGAACAAAGAACATTTGCCTGCTTTACAACCTGGTGGCATAGCGAAAACGTTATTGGTCTTGTGATAAGTCTGCTGAGATATATATACCTATTTTTACATAAAGAAGCGTATTTTTCTACATATCCAAGTCTGGTGTCCGTTTCTGGGGGGATTGATGTATTTACTGTGTGTATGATTGTAAGTGCTTAACCAACAACGCCTGAGGAATCGCCTTGGCTGCTCACGCCACGCACCTAGAGGGTGAGCAAGGGTCATTCAAAAGGGGTTATCCTGCGCCCTGACGTGGAGGAGGGGGTTCCTGCTTGACACAAGGGCAACCTTGCGTCAACCAGAGATCCCCGACTCTAACATTGTTGGCAGCGGCTGGGATTTCGGATTTGCACTTGTAATTTACATACAGTGAATTATTAATCACCAGATAGTGAGAGCAGACCAAGTAACGCAGCCACAGGTTTTCATTTTTTGAACTTTGTTGAGACATCTGCCATTACTGCAACCATGCCTAGCTCACTCTCCGCTGGGAGAGCACTCTCTGTGATTTCTGGAATAGATGAGGTGGATTGGGAGAGACTGGAAGGCTACTCAATGGAGCAATTGAAAGGCTACAGTGTAAAATTCCGAGTTCCCCATGCTGGATTCAAGAGGAGAACCCAGTACGCCAAGGCGCTGAGAGCCTGGAAGGAGTCACGAGACCCACGGAATGCGGGGGACATCGTTCCACCCGACAACCTTGAGGAGCCCAGCAGAGTCCGGTCGCCAGAGGAGCTGGCAGACAGGGCAGCAGACAGGGCGCATGCAATGGAGATGGCAAAGTTGGCAGGACAAATGGAAATGGAAAAGCAGAAGTTGGCCCTGGAGGCACAACAACGCCAAATGGATCATGATATCAGATTGAAGGAGTTGGAGCTGAAGGCGAAAAGTTTGGATACCGCTCCTTCTGGTGGCAGCACTCCACCAGTGCAGGTAGAGTCCAAGGTGTACATCCCCAAAGATGTAGTAAAGGAGTATTTTAGAAAGGATGACATAGGGCAGTGGTTTAGAGCCTACGAGGTGGCCATGTCTTCACACCGGGTCCCTGAGAAAGACTGGGGAGCGGGGTTGTGGGGAAGGTTCCTTGCTGAAGGGCGTGACACACTGTTAGATTTTCCCTTAGATCTCCAAGCCTCATACCCCCATATGAAGGAAGCTTTAATGACAAGGTATGGGTTAACTCCTGAGCTATATAGACAGAGGTTCAGGGAGACTAAGAAGATCCCTGAGAGTACGTATGTGGAGTATGTGACCTTTTTCTGCAGAGCGCTGGATGGTTGGGTGAAGGGTAGCAAAGTGAATGATTATCAAGGGCTGCTTGATTTAATTGCATGGGAGCACTTGTCCAGTCAATGTTTTCCTGAGCTACGCCAGCACCTGATTGATAGCAAGCTGTCCAACCCGAGGAAGCTTGCTGAGGAGGCGGACCGCTGGCTCAGCACCAGGGTCCACAAGGGTCAAGTGGGAGACTCCGCCAAAGGTGGGCAGGGTCCCCAGCAGAAGAGTGGGGGGGACAGGGGTAAACAGAAGGGGTTCCAAAAAGGCCCCCAAAGTAATTCCCAAGGGAACCAGCAGAAGGGTTCTCAGCCTCCCCCACCCCCGCAGCAGAACGGGGCCCCGACAGGTAGACCTGTTCCAAAGGGGCCCTTCAATTGTTATAGGTGTGGTGACCCGGGTCACATTGCCTCTGATCCTAAGTGTCGCCTGTTTGGTAAGACCGCACCCACTGGTGCTCCACCCCGGCAAGTAGCTAATGTTAATTTTGGGGAGGAGGTAGCAGTCCAGGAGGGTGGGGGTCCCGGGCAGATGACCCTAGTCTCGCTAGGAGACAGTGAGATGGTCCCTGTAACCTACCTGCCCTCTAACACTAAGAAATATGGGCAAGTAGTGACCATCAATGGAAAGAAGGTTGAGGCTCTTAGAGATACAGGAGCCAGCGTGACCTCGGTGAGGCAACACCTGGTGTCTCAAGAGCAGATTGTACCCAATGCCTACTGTAGGGTTGTCAATGCTGACAACATAGAGAGCCGTTGTCCAATGGCTCAAGTTCCCTTTGAGTGGGGGGAGGTCTCTGGTACTCTACAAGTCGCTGTGAGAACTGACATGCCTGTAGACTGTCTGCTAGGGAACGACCTGGAGAGCTCCCCTTGGGAAAAGGTGGAGAAGACCACGCATCTGAGAATGGTGGGTCTACCCGACTGGGCGTGCGTGACCACCCGGTCCATGGCAGCCAGTAGGGGTGTTGAGAGGGTCCTGGAGCCTGAGGGAGAGGTCCAGGAACTGGCCTTAGGGAGAAGGCGCAGGAGGCGCGGGAAGCCGGCCCCCGAAGTTCCCACGGCCCAGGAGGAAGCAGACCCGGAGGGGGATGCTCTGGAGCCTACCGGGGAACAGATCGCCGAACTGGGAGACTTGCCTGAGCTGACCCATTGGCAGCAAGAAGGAGGTCCCTCCAGGGAGGAATTCTGCAGGGAGCAGAAAGAATGCCCTTCTCTCGTGGGTATGCGGCAGCAGGCTGCAGACCAGGCCAATGGTGTTCAGGCCAAAACACATTACGTGTACTGGGAGAGTGACCTCCTGTATTCCGAGCCTAAGGCTGCTGAACCTGGGTCAGCCCGTGTGCTGGTGGTACCCCAGAAGTTCAGAACCTTCCTACTGGGGCTGGCTCATGATGTGCCGTTAGCAGGACATTTGGGGATGGACAAGACCTATGACAGGCTTGTCACCCACTTTTACTGGCCCGAAATGCACAAGAATTCAGATTCCTACTGCAGAACCTGTCAGACTTGCCAGGCAAGTGGTAAGAGCGGAGGGAAGCATAAGGCTCCTCTGCAACCTTTCCCTGTGGTCGGTACGCCATTCCAACGAGTGGGTATTGATATTGTGGGGCCTCTGGACCCCAAGACAGCCCTGGGCAACAGGTTCATCCTGGTCATGGTGGACCATGCCACCCGGTACCCTGAAGCCATCCCTCTGAGGACAGTGACGGCCCCCGTGGTGGGACGGGCACTGATGGGAATTTTCTCCCGAGTGGGATTCCCTCTAGAGGTGGTGAGCGACCGGGGGACCAATTTCATATCCACATATATGAAATCCCTGTGGAAGGAGTGTGGGGTAACTTACAAGTTCACCACTCCTTACCACCCCCAAGGAAATGGGTTGGTTGAGAGATTCAACCGAACCCTCAAAGGCATGATCATGGGCCTGGACGGTCCGATGAGGCGTAAGTGGGACGTCCTCTTGCCATGTCTGCTCTTCGCTTACCGAGAGGTGCCCCAGAAGTCTCTAGGATTCAGCCCCTTTGAGCTTCTGTATGGTCACCCGGTAAGAGGACCTCTGAGTTTGGTAAAGGAAGGCTGGGAGCAATCTCCCAGGAAACCTCCCCAGAATGTATATAGTTACATGCTGGCCTTCCGAAACCAGACTCGGCGTTTCAGGCAACTTGCTGAGGCAAATCTGGAAGCCAGCCAGGAGGAGATGAAGCGGTGGTACGACCGGAATGCCATTCTGGTAGAGCTTCAACCTGGACAAAAGGTGTGGGTCTTGGCCCCAGTGGAGCCTTGTGCACTTCAGGATAAGTGGACAGGTCCATTTGAGGTTGTGGAGCGCAAAAGTCCTATCACCTACTTGGTGGACATGCAGTCTCCCAGGAACCCTTTGAGGGTCCTACATGTTAACCGCCTTAAGCCCCACTTAGAGAGGACCGAAGTGGGCATGCTGCTGGCCACTGATGATGGAATGTAAGAGGAGACCGAGCCTCTTCCTGACCTCTTAGTAGCCTCTGAGAAAGATGGGTCAGTGGATGGAGTTAACCTCTCACCCACCCTGACGCCCGACCAACAGGAAGATTGCCGCCACTTGCTGGGGCAGTTCTCCGATAGATTCTCCCTGGTTCCTGGTGTCACAGATTGGTGCGTCCATGATGTGGACACAGGAGACAGCTTACCTGTGAAGCACAAGGCTTACAGGGTAACTGACAGGGTCAGAGCTTGCATCAAGGAGGAGGTCTCCAAAATGCTTGCGCTAGGGGTGGTTGAGTCCTCCAGCAGTCCTTGGTCCAGCCCCGTGGTCTTGGTCCCCAAAGCTGCTGCGCCGGGAGCCACACCTGAACTCCGGTTCTGTGTGGACTACAGAAGACTCAATTCAGTGACGAAGACTGACGCGCACCCCATCCCCAGAGCTGATGAGCTCATTGATCGGCTGGGGGCTGCCCGGTTCCTCAGCACATTTGATTTAACGTCGGGGTACTGGCAGATCGCCTTGACCGATGGGGCCAAAGAGAGGTCAGCATTCTCTACACCAGATGGGCACTTCCAGTTCCGAGTCATGCCATTTGGGATGAAGAATGCCCCTGCCACCTTTCAGAGGTTGGTCAACCAGGTACTGGTTGGGCTGGATGCGTTCAGTGCCGCCTACCTGGATGACATCGCAGTGTTCAGTGCCACCTGGCCCGAACACCTGCACCACCTCTGGGAAGTGTTGATGGCTCTGCGCCGAGCAGGCCTCACGATCAAGGCAAGCAAGTGCCAGATCGGGCAGGGTTCCGTGGTGTACTTGGGACACCAAGTGGGGAGTGGCAAGGTGGCACCCTTGCAACCCAAAATTGAGACCATCCTGGCGTGGGAACCCCCCAAGACGCAGACCGCAGTGAGGGCCTTCCTGGGGCTCACTGGGTACTACAGGAGGTTTGTCAAGGGCTATGGAACGATTGTTGCCCCCTTGACAGAGCTGACTTCCAAGAAGCAGCCCAGGAACGTGATTTGGACTGACACCTGTCAGAAAGCTTTCGACACCCTGAAGACTGCCATGTGCACGGCGCCCGTGCTCTTGGCCCCTGACTTCTCCAAGGAATTCCTAGTACAGACAGACGCTTCAGAGCATGGTGTAGGGGCTGTTCTCTCACAGATGACTGAGGAGGGCTTGGACCAACCCGTAGCCTTCATCAGTAGGAGGTTACTTCCACGGGAAAGTAGGTGGAGTGCAATTGAGCGAGAAGCATTTGCTGTGGTCTGGGCGCTGAAGAAGCTAAGACCCTACTTGTTTGGGTCTCACTTCCGGGTTCAGACGGACCACAGGCCCCTCAGATGGTTGATGCAAATGAGGGGTGAGAACCCGAAGCTGTTGAGGTGGTCCATCTCCCTACAGGGTATGGACTTTACGGTGGAACACCGTCCTGGTACAGATCACGCCAACGCTGACGGTCTGTCCAGGTATTTCCGCCTTAGTGACGAGGAACCCCCTGGGCAAGGGTAGTTCTCCCCACATTTCAGCTGGAGGGGACACGTGTTAGACCTGGCACCTTGGCGTGAGTTTCCCTTCCACTTTTTGATGGTGTGCCTCGATTGTTTTGCTGGTGTTGTCCGCTCAGGGCACTGCGCCACGGCTAATCCGTGCTGCAGTGCAAGTGCTCCCTAGGTAAAGTGTACCTGTAATTGATGTTCATGATTGGTTTATTGGATTCACTGTCAGTCCCCAGTAAAGTGCACCAGGGGTGCCAGGGCTTGTGAATGCCAATGCTGCTGGTGGGCTTGCAGCGCTGGTTGCGCCACCCACAGAAAGCGGCCCTGTAAAATGTGTCTAGGGTCTGCCACCGCAGACCCTGTGCGCGGTCCGGGACCGTCACGCTGACTGCGCAAGTGCCCCCACTTGCCAGTCCCTAAACCTTCCCTTACCTACATATTAGCCACCCCTCTGGTAGGCCCAAGGGCAGGGTGCATTGTAGGCATAAGGTAGGACATGCCCTGATGTGTGTGGCATGTCTTAGTAGTGAATTACAGCCCTTTTCGTTTTTCACTATTGAAGGCTACCTGCTCTCCATAGGCCAGAATGGGCTGCTGGAGTCACTACACGCTGTGACCCCAGTGGACTCAGAGAGCATGGTAGAATGTCAAGTTTAGTATGCCTGAACTCAGAATAATAAAATACTTCTTGTAGTCAAGTTTATTTTAATATCCTGGGTTTGTAAATACTACTTTTAGAAAGTTAGTATTTACTGACCTGGCCATTCAGTCCGCCTCTGCTGTGTGTGTGTGTGTTCTGCCTAGCAACAGTAAGGAGCAGGGTGGGGGGATCCCCAGAGACAGGTTGGCTGCCAGGTGGTGGGTAGAGAGGTGACACCTGGATGGGTGGGAGGAGTACACCTTGACTCTTGAATAGACCTGTGCTCTGCCACCACAAAGCCGGCGCCGCCCCCTGTGGAGCGGCTGATGTCTCTGCCCTGCTGCTGAAAGTAAAGAGCAGAGTCACCATAACAAAGTGCTCCAGAACTGGACTGAGCCAGGCCCAGGCCCCCTGGCGCTAAAGAACAAAAGAATCATGGTATAAAAGTAGGAGCCTGGCTCCTAAGAAATCAGAATCCTGTTTTACCACAAAGAACCTCTGCCCGACTAGAAGGAGAAGAAGACGCTGGAGGAGCTGGCCTGCTGCTTGCCTTGCTGAGAAAGGAGAGGAAGAGACTTACTGAAAAGACTTTGCTACTTTGTGCTTGAACATTCTCCAAGGGCTTGATCTGAGCTTGCCCCCTGAACTGAACCCCAGGACCAGTGGGTTCTCTGTGCTTTTGCTCGTCCTCCAATTCGAGCCGTGTGTGCATCCCGCTGGAAAGAGACTGCGCCCCTCATCGCCCCTCCTAGGGCCGTGACACTCAGAAGCTTGCCTGCCTCAAACCCGTGAGAGCCCCGCTCCGTCCAGAGCCGCTCTCTGTCCCCGGGCCAGGCCGCCTGCATCCCTGTCACCGCCTGCTACTGGAGCGCGCTGACCGCGCTATCACCCCTCCCGCCGGAAGCCGTCCGACGACTGTGATCTACGCCGGGTCATCCAGCTGCACTGACCGTGCCCTGTGACCCCGCTTCGCTATCCCCGGACATCTCAGGCCGCGCCGCCCCCGCTGTGAAGACCCTCCGGCACCGCCGTGCTAAAGGGTCGCTGGCCGCGCCTGCCTACGTGCCCACACCTGCTGATTGAGGACCCAAGAACACTTCCCAAGCTGAGAGTCGCACCGACCTGTGCCGACTCTCCACATCACGAAAGGAGTTCCAGTATCGGGCTCGGGGCCCGCAACGCCTTATTTCCCCGTTCGCAGGAACCGATCTCTGTGAGCACTGGAACCACAAGTAACATTTGCAAGAGACTACAAAGTATCCATTTGAAACTACGAACAAAGAACATTTGCCTGCTTTACAACCTGGTGGCATAGCGAAAACGTTATTGGTCTTGTGATAAGTCTGCTGAGATATATATACCTATTTTTACATAAAGAAGCGTATTTTTCTACATATCCAAGTCTGGTGTCCGTTTCTGGGGGGATTGATGTATTTACTGTGTGTATGATTGTAAGTGCTTAACCAACAACGCCTGAGGAATCGCCTTGACTGCTCACGCCACGCACCTAGAGGGTGAGCAAGGGTCATTCGCGAGGGGTTATCCTGCGCCCTGACGTGGAGGAGAGGGTTCCTGCTTGACACAAGGGCAACCTTGCGTCAACCAGAGATCCCCGACTCTAACAACCCTAATCACATCCTTATTTCTTAAAGGTATGATTTTTCAGACCCTTTAGACATCCCGGCTTCTCATCTCTGTCTGGCAATTTATTTTTGGTTCCAACGGAAAAACTTTAACTACATAATCCATGGACAGTGCCGTGCTCAATGTAAAAATGTGTTAGGACTAGTTAAATAGATTTGACAGAAAACTACTGGTTTAGTGTCACTCTTTTTGGGAAGGTTAGACTGCTGCTGTCTGTCGTTTACCCGTTCTGAGACTGCAGTTTGATGATGATGCATTTTACTTACCTCTACCGGATGAATGAGAAAAGCTTAAACTACTGTTAAAGTTATTAGCCGGTTTGCACTGCTCTTTGCCAAGCTCCAGAAAATATCTTTGTTATACAAAGGCCAGAACAATTGGCACCCCCAAAACGTATTATGTATAACACTGCATCCTTGTTTTTGAGAATTTAAAATTAATTTAATTCAAAAGAAACACATCAGGCATTATCAGACCTTAGACTGTGATTGTGTGCTCAAGATTTAAACGATCACATTTCAGAATTTTAATTGGGTACTTTCAAACAAGTATGATTTTCACTCAAATTCTTTGCAATTGGATTTTTTTTGGGGGGGGGTTGGGCAAACTGTTTTGAATGTATTGTCTTTTTCTTTTTTTCTCAACACATAAGTATTCATTTTTTAAACAATTTTAGTGCAGAATGAATTAAAATCTTTATGAGTATTTTGAATGCGGTTTGTATTTGTTTGTAATCACGATGTCGATTTATATGTAGATAAATGAATGAAATGATAAAGCTATTTCCTTAATCCAGTAAATTGTTGAAACTGTACAGTCTGGTGAATGAAATGACTGTGTCAGCACTGCCACGTCTTGTTCGGCTTTGGGAAGTGGCCCTGTTTTATGAGTTTTTGTAATGTGGGCAACTGTTTTACAGCCGCAATAGTTTTTCTTATCAAAGATTACACGTAGGCAATAAAGATTAATTTTCCTACGTTTGCAATGAAATGTTGAACAATATAATATTGAAAGTGATTCCTCTCCTTTTCATTTCTTACCAGAATCAAACGCTGTACTTGAGATTCCTGTAGCTTTTGGCGGCCATTAGTGGGGCCTTTTAGTGTCGCTCCTTTGATGTCAGAATAATGTGCGCCGAAATATTGTTTGACATCAATTGTTTACAAAAAATATTCCATTTAGTGCAGATTTTCTGTTTATATAATTTCAATTGTGTAATTTTTTTTTGTTATATTCTAAAACACTCCTTTGCAAATGGTTGTGTGTTGTGTGAGAGAGGAGGAAACATTCTTTGATTGTGTTGCTGTGAGGTTGACACAAGAGGTAGGTGAGATAGCGCTTTATTATGATGGCAGTCGGTCGAGAAACCTCCCGACAAGCAGTTGGCGGTCGCAAAGTGCTCCTTTACATGGTGGCTTGTGGTGCGGTTGAGGAAAAGGCCGTGTAATGGAGCACCTCCATGCACCTCCATGCACCGTGTTCCATGCACCATGGCTTTGGGTTGTAGGCAACGAGCAGAGGGGCCAACCAATGCTTCCGAGCCCTTCCAATCATCAGTCGGAATGTAATACCCTACAATAGGGGGGTGCCTGCTCAGACACTGCTGTAGGGATTACAATGTCAGGTTTGTGTAATTATGTAATATCAGTGAAGATCCGCCCTGTGGTTAATGTGTTGCAAGTGAAGGCAATGTGGGGGATACTGAACAGAGGAAATTAGTGTCAGAACAGGTAGATAGTTGAGGCATGGTAGGGAGGGGCCTTGTGCCTTTAGGAACACACTCATGCTTGGAAAATAGGCCCTGGCTTGGTTGGAGACTGTGGAAGCAGGGCACTTGGAGGCAGAGGCTGAGAAGGAGGGACTTCGGTGTCGTACTGGGACAAGATTCATTATAGGCAATGTGCATCACGGGTCTCCAGGCTTAAGGAGTGTTTCCTTCATGAGGAAGCTAAATAATGGCAGCAGGAAGTTATGCCGCGCAACTTCTTTAGTTATAGGGTTCCCACTGGAGTCGCACAGTGTGCATGTCAATGTACCCCTGTTGTTGTTCCACAGTCCTGTTTTAATATTTTTTCATATACTGTTTTGTATTTCTTGAGATATGTTACTCCCATGCCCCTTCTTATGTGGCACAAAGGGCTATTCTTCCGAATTCTGGATGTCTGCTGGTGTTCATGGATCTGACGGGGGTATCTAGATACTTCTCAGGTCCAGTTACAGTCTGAACACTGCAGCAAGACAAATGCTAAACCCTGAGTAATTAGGGCTGATATGTATTCACATGACACGTTATTACTACTCACTGTACATCATTATTGAAGTTTTCCTTATGTTAGACTTATGCTGTCATGACTCGGTTGTAGCCTGTGTCGGTACCTCCGCTAAGGTGGAGGAGTATTGCCCCACTGCTCTTTGAGAAGTGCAAAAAAAGAAAAAGAAAGTCATTATAACAAGATGTTATCATCATTTTATTTTTCTGTGCGGGACTTGGAGTCAGGTCGGGTCATGGTGGGGCTGAGCTCGCCAGAGCAGGGTGAGGAGTGGTTTGCACTCCCTAAATGCGCATGAAGGTTTGTCCGGTCATCTTGGGCCGGCCAAACCGTCAACGGCACTTAGCATGTTTTCCACCTCTCTGTGTTTTGTATAACCAGGTGGAGAACATGCCCAGGCTCCCAGGCAGTACCTGAGCGGCCCTACAGGCTGTTCAGGCCAATCACGACGCTGCAGATGCAGTGTTGTGATTGGCTGGGAGAGTCTGGGAACCTGGGTGCTTCCGCTGTTGGCAGTGTTGAGCGAGGACGGAGGAGAGGCGTACGGTGACGAAAGTAAGTTTATTTTATTTATTTTTCCATCCCCCCCCACCACCCCTGTGCTGAGGCTGCCGCCACTGCCTATATTCCTGTTGTACACCTGCTAATCCAGATAGGCCAGTGCATCTCTGAGGAGCAAGCTCTCTTGTGCTGTTTCTCATCCCCCTTAACACACTTTTTCTGGGAGAAAGTCACAACCTTTAACATTGGAATCTCTAACTCCTACCAAATCTTCAACATAACAGTCTTGAAGGAAGTGACCTGATTAGGGCCACCCGGGTCACTCAAGACCACCTCTAAGTCTTCCATACAAATGAAGGGTCGGTCAGACAGTAAAGAATACAAACCAAAGTTATTTATTAGTCATACACTCGAGCGGAGTCCAATCTGACCAGCCTCCTTAGAATGCTGTAGAGGGGCTGACCCCCATCAACATGGTAACACAAGATATGCATTTCCAACACCACTAAAGGCCCGCCCAGACTGGAAAATTCCAGTCTGGGCGCTGATGTACAAAGGAGGTACAGAAATACGAGCTACCATCCTGAGACCGGGTACATGCTATCTTAGTTTCAAGGTTACTCTGCCCGTGCCCGTCTCTCTGAGAGTGGGACAGGGCTACCTACTGGGAAAGGCATTCAAAGACAGAACGATCCATTCATTAGTGCAGTGAAGCTCAACCTTGAAGAATAAAGAGAAACAATCGAGGCTGCTTTCTGCTGAGGCAAACCATATGGGACTGAAGCTTGTTTTCGATCATAGTACAAAATGGCGGCTAAATACAAAATGGTGCCGCGAATGCTAACTTTACTCGCACAATGCTAGAAGGAGGTGGCGGGACGCATTCTCAGTCCAACAGTCTTGACATGCAAAGTGTTGGCTAATGGTAACAGAGCCTGAAATATGTTGAAATGGGATTTTGAAGAATAATTAATGTAAACAGTTAATATTAAAGCCAATTGTAAGCAGCCGCGGCCCGTTGAGGGAGTTCCGTGGGGCGGTAAGGCGGGGCGGGGAGGGGAAGGGTGGGGGGTTCTAAAAACCGGAATATGGATAATTGAAGGTAAGTAAACAATGAAATAAATAAAACGAATTTCGTAGCGCGCGCTGCATCGCATTTTGTGATGCAGCGTGCGGTACGAAATTCGTTTCATAGAATTTTCCAAGTTCTATCCCCTTCTGCTGTCAAATCTAATGGGGTAATGCAAAGTGCAGTTGAAATCCCCTGCTATCAATAGCGGGTTACTACCCATGTAATCCACGAGAGCATGGTCAAGAGCCACTATAGCGCTAGTTTCCTTCATTCTAGGTCCCATTCTATTGTACACATTAAAAACCCTGGGGTATATTCACAAGGACGTGTGATAACTACCGCAAGAGTAGCGTAACGCAACTTTCAATATCGCAGCCCATTGCGGGAAAAGAACCCTGTGTCAACGTGGAATTCACAACAAGGCGGTACCATGCGATAGACACCAGATAACGCGTCAAATGTCAGCGTCAAAATCGACGCCACGCCTCAAAAATGCGAAATGCGAACGCGAAAAATCATGCAATGAGGACAATCGCGGTACACAAATCAACGAAGACCAGCCACAGGTCTGCAAATCCCACGCGTCTGGTGGGAAAATGCACTATAAAAGAAAGAAAAAAAACACCCAAACCAATTCAAACTGCATAGCAACATGGATGCACCAGGACCCAGTGCAGAGGACATGCCGGACACCACAAGCCCCACCGAGGACCAGCCAGGAACCCCTCGTTCGTGGAAGGGCAAGGACAAGAGGAAGAGGAAGACGGGGTTCAGTCCGCAGGAAGATCAGATCCACGACACGGAGGTGACCGAACACCATCAACAACTGTTCGACCCCTCCACTGCGGCACTGGCAACCCAAACCAAAATATGGCAGGCCATCTTAACCAACGTCAATGCCGTCGGAGTGTCCAGGAGGTCACTGGAGGAGGTCAAGAGGCGCTGGCATGATCTGAAAAGACAGACCAAACATAAGCTCGCCGACAACAGGGAGGCAGCAACGGCGACTGGAGGTGAGCCTCCAATGACACAGGAGGAGCTGGATGAGCTGGATGAGCTGGAGCAAATGGTGGCCACAGTCAGCAGTGAGGAGACGGTGGCAGGATTGAGGGGCCTTGACACAGCACGATACGACCTGACCCAACAGCAACAGGGTGAGTAACGACCAGGGATGGGGGGACGAGGGGGAGATGAGCACAATGGCATACATGCACAAGTATGCGTAGCACACTGCACACCCACAATGACCGTGGAACATGTCCCTGATTGCCTTGGCAGACTGCAGCAGACATAGAAACGCCAAGTAGGCCCCCATCCACAATCTGCCCAGAGGGCCCCCACATCACCAATATCACAACCGACCCATGCACATGTGCCGAATCCAGCAAAGTAGCGGCTCTGTGACCCACACTGACTATGCAAGTAACACTGTATGTCCGATAGCATGGCAGCAGCCAAACAAAATGATATGGCCCACGAATCGACATGAGGTAGCCCAGTGCGGATCACATCCGTAAAGGAGCAGGTCACACCCTGACATGTCCACGTGCACCCACAACCCATGCCTTACAATACACGCAGCAGACGAACAATGCACCAGGCCACAAAATCTGTCCGAGAGCACATATGACCCAAGTCAAAAGCAAATGAGGCCCCCAAAAGTACACAATTCAAAGGCATTCCACCTCAAAGGGAGAAGGCCACACAAAATCAGAGCTGCAGGGGCAACTCCCCCACAATGCAGCACACACACATAGCAATCATAAGGCATCAGCAACAATGGCAATGTGGTACAATGTGCAACACCAGCACCACAGGACAGAGCACACAACAGGTTCCGCTCGTGAGTAGTAACTGTCCACTCACATCTGGCATTGCCTGACACAGTGTGATGATAATGAACGGGTACCACCACACATCCGTCATGTATTCTGAAAACACACCGACTGCCATCGAATAGCCAGCTCCCCCAAAACATTCATAATATAAATTGGCATGCAGTCTGAATGTAAACATATGCAAATCAATAACATACATGTGAAACTCTGTTAAACTGCATCTCCCCTTAATATTGCAGAGGGACAATCAACACTTACTGCAGAGCAGAACACAAACCCCATCATTGATGATGTAGAGGACAACCTGCACATATGTTAAGATACCCTCCAACGGATATTGGACAGCCTCTGCACCCCACCCCCAGGAGCAGGGCAGGCCAGCTGCCTCGAGCCACCACCTGCACAGACCACACAGCAGGAAACACACACCACCACGGCTGTCTCCCATCCGACCAATACATGCAGCACATACAACATGTATGGTCTTCCCATGTGAAGTTGGCTGAACAGCTGCAGGTGGGTTTGGAGCTCATGGCAGCCAAACTTGATGCCATACGTGGGTGTCTGAGTCCCATCATGGACCACGTACAGTCCCTATCAGACACCCCTGTCCGCACCATGCTCCGCCACAGACCTTGGCTGACTTCGCTGGTGCCATGAATCGTACACAAGAACTGTGTGGGCAGACATGCACCAGCCATGACAGTACAGAGTTGGGACAGATGCGGAGGTCAATGGAGACCATGGAGCGGATGCAGGCTGGAAGGATGTCTGACACGGATGGACACCAGAAAGTAGTAGCTGGGGACTTCAATGCCCTGCAGAACTTCATCTTGCCATTGCTGCCACTGAGCAGTTCCCAGATGACTGCAGCGGGAACATCGACACACACAGCTCCGACCCCTTCGCAGTCTGATGTGTCAGTGGCACACAGTGATGCAGCCATCACCCCGCCACACACACCTGACACACCGGACACAGAACGCGTATCAGGGGAGTAATAAGGGGATGTGAACTACTGTGTGGGGAAGGAGGCAGTAGCAGCCATCACCGCCGTATGGCCTGTCCCTGCCTGGTTATGACCTATGCATCATGGCCTGGGAAACATCTCATAGTGACCCCTGGAACACTCTGCGACTTTCACCCGGACCCCGACACGGACTGCCATTTCTTCACCGCTGGCCAATTACACAGCTATCCTGCTGCGGACTGCACTCTCCCTCTTCCCAATCACTGTGCAATCTCCAAAGGACTCTGGTTGGCACACCACTGGGCTTCCATGTGATGTGGGCTTGAATGGCCATGTACAGCCCCAGCTCCCGCAATCACCTGAATGTGAATAAAACATTCTAAATCACACAGATGTGTCATCACTATGTTCACTCACATATGGAGGTATGGCTAGATGTAGGTACAATGATTGCACATGAAGGTACACCCTGTTAACTGCCAGCTATGCGCATGTGTATCCCTGAGTCACATGGCCAATTGGATGACTGTGAAGGTGAGTTCTAGCTGTGTCCCCATTGCACATCAACAACAATCTCACAACCCCCAACGTAGGCACACGTCCATGTATTGAATAGGGCTGTGTGTAGGACTGACCCAAATGAAAGCAGGCCAGGAGTGGTGTCCTACAGCACCTGTGACACCAGAAGTTCACGTCGCATAACTACTCACACTCATCTGTGTGGACACATACTGTTGTGATATATGACATTGCTCCACATGGTCAGGGGTTGGACACCATACTCACATTGCTGAAGTTACGTAAGTGCACATGGCGTCCAGCACCTATCCAATAACAATGTCTGGCTCACAGAGGTGGAGCTTGCCAAAGGGACACTCCCCCATTGCACATGCGTCAGTCAGTTCCTCCCTGTGTAGGGATGATGCCCATTGTGGCGCACGAGTGGACAGTCCAAACAACACACCTCACAGTTAGACACCAGTGGAGTTGCATAGACTTTATTGGCATGTGCGTGTCAGTAGGGACGAGGCAACGGCCACAACAGGCAGGGACATGCTTAAGACACTTGCACACAGCATGGGTACATGTCGAAATTCAGAAAATGTTGGGGCTACAATGGGCAACATTCATCACGGATGGCAATGCTCTCAGCCTACCTTGCCTTGCTGGATGAGTCATGTGTTGTTTCGCGTCTGCCCATTGCCCCGTCTGAGGGTGCACGTCTCACTGCCCATGGGATCTGCATAGTGCTCTGCCTCCGGAGTGCGCCGATTGTCTGCTCTGCTGACAGTGACCAAGTGTGAGGGTCTGACAGGTTCACATGTTGTGCTACATTGCCATGTGTGTGCTCTCTCCCAGCAGTGTGTCCGAGTTGTCAACGTAGCCAAACGAGGCTGTGTTGCACCGGGCATGGACCTGCATCACCTTGCACAGGTGTGTGTAAACACGTGTTGTTCCACGCACATGCATCCAGAGCCCAGACGTAGGCAGGCATATCCTCTGTAGTGGTGGGATGTGTGAGCAATCCCCACAATGCAACAAGTTGTTGAGACATGTGCTGCGGATGACAATCGGATGTGGCTGCAGGAATGTAGTGACTCGTCCATGAATGCCCGTGCAGCTTCATGTGCAATGTGTTCCAATAGTACGTCGTTGTCTTGTTCAAGGAACCCCAGGGTGAGCCAATCCATTAAGTGGTCCGGGCAGGTGTGCTCAGCCCACACCGTTTCACCAATCCGCAACACCGCCCAATAGGGGAGCGCCTCGATGTGGTCACTGCACATGAGGAATTATGAAATCTCCCATGCACAACTACCAATACATATGCAGTATGTCAGGGCATTCCATGCACAGCTGTCTCGGTTACACTCCTGTTCGTGATCCAACAGGGGGCGCAGATACAAGTCATAGTCCAATTCATTAACAGTTGTGTTGGATAGGCAGACATCCATGGGACACTCGAATGTGCATGTTCGGCAGTGGAACCAGGGCTGGACGCATGTGACATAGGCAATGCGGAAGCTGAGCCGGTAACTGATCCGCAGTACTGCCAGTGGCACTGCGCCCAGTAAATGCAGCATACGTGCACGGTACTGTTCCACGTGACGGGTGTTGTGCATGTGCCCGGTATGGCCTGCCATTGCGTTGGTGCATCTCATGGAACTGGCACTCTTCTGAACTGCGGCAGTTGTGTGGAGGATATGCCACAGCTCTGAGCAATGATTCAAATGTGTGTGCAACGTTGGGGAGAGTGGGTTGCTGTTTTCGTGAGTGTCAAGGGCATCCCATGTGGGGGTACCACAGGCAGGGGCTTCTGTGTGTGGGGTGTGGATGAGTTGGATAGTTCATTTGCGGAATGCGTGGTGTGGGAGTCGTCCCTGTCTGCCATGGCATCTCTCTCAGGGTGTTCCAGGTGCATTCTGGACCAAGGTCAGAGGTGCAGGTGTCCTCCCTTCTTCTGCATTGGAACAATGGGGCTTTCATCCCTGATGTTTGTCTGACTACTACTTGCGTTTTCGGAATGTGATGTGTGTGTGGGTGTGGTGTCGGAGGGTGTTGTGGCCCTCTTGGGTGTCCGGGCCGCATGACGGGTGGCTCCATGGCATCTGTTGCCCTTCCGATGTGGCCCTGGGCTGGTCTGCCTTTTGTTGTGCAGGCTGCCGTCCGACTTTACACCAGGTCAGAGCAGGTGTAGATTTCCTGGTGCTAACGTTCCTTATCGCCCGTTTTGTGTGTTTATCGCAGTTCTGTCTAGTCTTTGAGAATGTTGTGGTGTGATGTTGTCGCAGATTTTTGCACGGGAACGCCCACTCTGCATCTCATTAGCGATAGTTGTGCGAGTCCTCTGTGGCGATGTTTCTTGTAGCTGCTATCGCGGGTAAACTGGTGCTGTGGGCTGACTACACCGGCTTGTGAATGGAGAGGTATTTTTATCACGACTTTGGCTGCGATAAAGTGCCGTTGACTCAGCGATAGTTTCTTGTGAATATGCCCCCTTGATTTTCAAACCAGAGGGAAGGGCAAGGTCAATTGTTAAAATATCCTGGCAATCAACTGGAACAGTTTAAATATTGCATTGTAGTGTAACTTTCAGCCAGATCACTAGGTCACTCGATTGTCTCCCTTTTCTTTTTTTAACCGCATTATTGCAGTAGGAATTATACCCACTTCTATATAAGGGGGTCAAACTCGTGGTTTCTTGCATCAGACACACATCATGGGAATCTATCAAATTGCCCCTTTCTTGTTCTAAGAGCATCCGTGCAACCCCAGCAACATTCCACACCAAAAACAATAGCTGCACTACTAGATACTATGAAGAAGCTGGATTTCAAACACTGGTTCATAGATACACCCCACCAACCTCCTGTATATCAGCCAGGCTATCACTAACCTCCTGCCTCACGCCTCCACAGCCATTTTTTTGAATGGCTAGTGGAGCAAGCAACCTCATATTAAGAGCCTCAACTACCTGTTGTTTAACGGGAGAAGGAACTGAGGGCTTAGATAATAGATCAATGGAAACCGACCCAGCTGTCAGCACATTCTCCTCCAAATTAGCCACAACCTCTTCCTGAAGTCAATCTCGGGTGTTAACAGTCCCACTGGCCATATCTTCCCCACCCTTACAAGCGGAATTACTAATCCGGGGGCTCTCATTCAAACTTTCAAAATACTTAATAGTAATTGATGTTTGCCAAGCAGGATTGTTCGAAAATCTATGGCCATTAGGCCATCTACTATGGTTTTATGAACGCAGCCTACTTTTACCATATCAAGCGTCTTCCCTGGAGTAGTTATCCTTTCAACCTTATCAGGCGGTGTTAGGCTGTGTTAAGGTCTGTAAGTGCTTTAGCTGCTATCTTATTTGATATTGTTTTAGGTTCTTGTCATTTTCTCCTGAATCGTGAGATGGATTCGGCTCATTACTGCGTGTTGCAGGGTGAGGCTAGTCTACGCTCCTGAGGGGAAGCTTCTCCGGTTATTCCCGTTATCCCTTACCTTGATCCCGTAGCTTGTTTTAATATAACCTGTGGCTAATTTGCACTGGCTTTGAGGGCACCTTTCAGTAGTTTAAACTCGTAGTCACTGAGCGGAGCGCCATTTTTACTCCGATCGGCAGGGATTTTTGAAAGGTGAGCAGTCCAGTTTCTGTGGACTGCTCCCAGGCACCTATTTAATGAGGGCTACTACGCCGACGCGCAGCGGATGTGCGCAGTTGGCGCGCCGCTAGCCCATCTGCGCTTGTCCGCGTCCGGATCGTGTCCAGCGCCAGGCATGCTGCTCAAACGGGGAGCGGTAAGTGCATCACATACACACGTGATAATCTCCTGGCTTTAAGAAGCAACCGGTGTACAGAAACGCTATGGAATGACTTGTGCAATCCTGCCACGTCATTCCACTATAAAGAATGTATTTTTAACTTGGAGATTCAGGACAGGGTAACCCAGGGGCGAGTGAAGCACTCTAGTGCTTGGGGATCATCTAGAGGGGAGGTTAGAGCCGGTTTGGTTAATTGTAGATCACTCCCGACGATATTTGGTTATCTTTAATAGATAACACTTTGGAGGTGATGTTTTAATGGAGACGTGTTTAAAAGCGGAGTCTCTACCTGCCTTGACCCTCGCTATTCCTCCCCGCTTCCATATCTTCTGCACTATGACAAACAAACAAGGGGCGGGGTTGCTTTTATTGCAAATTAATCCTGGGATATCTCTACCTCGGAATTGATTATGCCATGAAATATTGAAGGCCTGAACTTTTGTAAAAAACCTACCCCCACCCTTTGCTTTGCCGGCTTGTTAATTTATTGACCGCCAGATTGTGATAATGGGTATATCTTGGAACTACAGTATGCCAATTTCATAGCCCTCGGTGATTTTAAACTCCATGTGGATGATCCCACTTGCCCGCATGCTTCCCAGCTAATAAGATCACTTAATAGAGCCAACCTCACTCAACATGTATTTGCCACCACACATAGAGCCGCCCATACCGTAGACCTAATCTTCTACAGCATCCTCACCATGAGAGTTGAGGTACCTCAATGTCTGGTATGGACCAACCACCATATGGTCCCTTTTTCATTCAGCTTGGGGAATTTACACCATATGGGAAGCAAGCAAACAATGCTGAGAAGAAACTGGAAAAAGGTAACAAATGATAGCTAGGGCCCTGGGCTTTTAGGAAAGGGTCTACAGAGCTCGGATAATCCGAGTGAGGACGCGGGTGCGTTCAATTGTGGTATTATCTCTGCCCTTGATTCAGTGGCTCCTCTGAGAGCAGTGAGGATGGCGAAGATACACCATCAGCCCCTTGGTTCTCGACGGAACTCAGAACTGAAAAATGCAGGTGTAAAAAAACTTGAATGGCGGTGGAGGGAAGATTACTCATCCGAGGCCAAGATAGCACAAAAGGAAGCATTAAAAAAACTACGAAAAATGTGAGGGCAGCTAGAAGAGAATACTTCATACTGCACATTGAAAGTGCAGAGATTACAAGTAAGGAGATCTTTAGGATCGTCAGATCCTTTACCAATCCCTCGGCTCTTGAGAGAAAGATCCTGGCATTACTACCCTTAGTTACTGTCCTCTCTAATTTCTTTGATGAGAAAATCCGGAAGGTCTATGCCTCCTTCAAGGATGGAGAGCACACAGGGGCACCTCAGCTAAAGGACAATATCAAATCCAGTGGAACTCTTTCAGTGTTCCGCCCTATATCCCTTCAGGAATTCTTAGCTGGAATTTTAAAGTTCAAGTCAGGATCTCCGTTAGACCCGTGCCCAACCAAGTTGTTTAGCTCCCTGGCCCTCTGGATAAATCCAGCCTTAAACATGATATGGAATACTTCGCTATCTTCAGGCATATTTCCTGATGTTTGGAAGCATGCTCTCTCACTTCCATTGTTGAAAAAGCCGAATACAGATCCCAAGGAGTTGGGTAACTACCGCCCTATCTCACTGCTACCTGCACCTGCAAAAATACTAGAGAACTGGTCCAACGACAACTGGCCAATTTTATAAATGATCATGACATCCTGCAGGATACTCAGTCCAGCTTTCGATCAGGTTACAGCACTGAGACAGCTCTGGTAGAGGTGGCGGAGTCAGTGAGAATGTCGGTAGATGCAGGGGCAGCAGCTATGCTGATCCTATTAGACCTGTCGGCGGCCTTCGGGACGGTCATCCACTACATCTTTCTGGAAAGACTGCAGCAGGTAGGGATACAGGATACAGCTCTTACCTATATCAGGTCTTATCTTACAGATCGATCACAAAGAGTCTCCCTTCAACCGCATGAATCAGACCGTAAGCAATAATGGTGCGGTGTGCCACAGGGCTCGGCCCTTAGCTCTTTACTTTTTAACATTTACCTGGTGCCCCTCTTTACCATCATTAATTCCTGGGAGGTGAAAGCTGTCTCTTACGCTGATGACAAACAGCTGGTGTTCTCATTCAAAGACCACTCGGAGGACTTGTTTACCAGACTATCTGGGTGTCTAAGGGACATCGCAAGCTGGATGAAGCTGAATAAACTCAAATTTAACGCAAACAAGACCGAGGTCCTATTTTTTGGCCTGGTCTCACCACCGCCCATGGGACTTTGGTGGCCAGGGGAACTGAGTCCTCCCCCTGTCCCAGCAAAATCCGCTAGAAATCTGGGTATTAATTGGGACTCTGATCTTTCCTTTGCAGCGCAAGTCCATCACATCACATCGTCCTGCTTCGGGAAACTAAAAAGTCTTAGGAAATTCCTGCACCTTCTACCTGAGGAAAGTCGCAGGATCGTAGTCCATGCTACGGTTACATCTCATCTGTATTACGCAAACAGCCTGTACCTTGGGCTTTCTTTATATTTGATCCATAGACTCCAGATGGTACAAAATGCGGCAGCAAGACTTATCTGTCGGGTTACCGTTCCACCACCATATCTCCCCACATATTAGGAAACTGCATTGGCTCCCAGTGGCTAAAAGGATTAAGTTCAAGTCCTTAACTATAGCCCATCGAGCCCTACATAACAAGGGGCCTAGGTATCTCAGCCACAGGCTGCGCCCACACCAACCTCAATGCACTCTAAGATCAACCTCCCAGCACTTGCTTTGTGTTCCCCGTTTTGCCAAGTCTCTAGTGGGAGGCAGATCCTTCACTGTGAAGGCGGCCAAGCTATGGAATGCCTTTCCAGCACATTTGCGTAGAGTGGATTCCGAACGGGAGTTCAGGCAGATTTTGAAGACTTGGCTCTTTTGCCAGGATTAGCGCTTGGCCAGTTACCCTACCTGATTTCCGCTTAAGTGCCGAGACACCTCTGTGGAGGAAGCTGTTGCGCTATATAAGTGCCACTATTATTTTTTTTATTTTTTTTAATGTCATATCTTATGATAGAATAGCAATGGCGGATCTCCCTAAACCAGTGAATGACCTTATTTTTGAGTGAGGCTTGATCTTCCCATTTGCCAATAGAAAGTTTGGGGACCTGCATAAGGAAGATTACATCATCCTTCCTCTGGGCAAGATTCTTGATATAAAAACCATTTTCAACCACCCCCATTGCATGAAATTGGACAGACCTCTTGCCAAGGAAATTACCCTCATATAACACCACCTCACCTCTATCAAGCATTCCTCCCAATCCTCTGCCCTGTGTTGTACAATAGATCTATTGCATAGCCAAATAAAACCACCTGCATGATTGGGCGAAAATTGGCAGGGGTGCGGAACAGGAGCAGTCCAGTAGCTTTTATCAGAGACCGGCACACATTCTTACTGCATAGGAGGGAAAAGGGGGCCTCCCACTTGACATTGACATTCAGAGACCTAGAGTCCTACTAGTATCTTTGCCTGGGATGCTGGACTCAGAACCTTATCTTTGATCACCCTCCCCTCCAGATCTTCTACCACCTTTTTAAGGGCCGCTACGTCCTCCTTGAGGCCCTCAATTGTGTCACTTTAGGCTATGGAAGAAGGACAGAGCTTCCTTATTTATAACATCTAACACAGGCCTATTTTTCCCCTCTGCACAGTTCTCTGATACAGAAAGAACAGCATACCTATTGCGGCACTCAATCTGATCTATCACCTGAGCATCTGAGGACAGCTCTAGGATGCAGTGGTGTGGCTCTGCACTGCCTCCTCTACTGCTAGTGCCTACGCCAGTGCGAGCACTCCGGCGAGATTTACTAAAAATGTGTGATATACGTTTAGTGGTTTTCTTAGCAGGAGGGGGAGTGGGTGTGGCCTCAGTTGGCTCTGGTATTGAAACATCAGTGGTAGTAGGTATATGGGAAGAAGGGATATGAGCAATGGCTTGGCATTCAGATAGTAAAATATCAATCCTGTCCATAACATCATCAATAGTTGCTCTGAAGGACTGTTTTAAGTGAGTGAATTACCATGGGCCCAATCCTGGGCTTTCCTTTTGCCCATTGTAGTACCACAACAACACCAACAAAACAAACAGAATAAGACAAAAAAAAATGTCAAAGAGGAGCTTATTGGACTCACACAGTACTTTTAAAATTTAGAGTTCTTAAGTCCCAAAAGACCCCAAAGGAGAGACCAACGCAGGGTGTACTTTTTTTCCAACTCCAAGTATATTAACAGCAAAAGAGGTAGTCAGCTTGCGGATACAAGAAAGCAAGAGTGGGTTCAGGGCAGGGAGCTGTGGTCGAATTCTATAGACAAACCAGTAAAAAGGGTGGCGCTGGTCTCGAAAGGGAAAGTACCTTTGGAGCAGTTTGCACAATTTTTGGCCTCAAGATAACAGAAACACTTGACTTTCCAGCAGAACCAAGATATGTGGCCCTGCACTGCCTCCTCCTGTCGCCGACGAGCGTAGGATGGACCCGCCCTTGGTCCGGACTTGGCGTACCCATCTACATACATCTGCATTCTGATGGCCTTGCCTGGGCAGGATGGAAGGGAGGGGCTAACACTTCACTTGGATAGGTAGCATCCTGTCCCCACACAAAGGGCTGATTTACCCCCCATAGATAGCCTGGCAGCCAGGACTGGGTTGAAAGGGGAACCTGCGCACTTCAGGGAGCTGCTTTGAAGTCACCCCCCACATCAAAGCACTTTTGAGAATAAGTGCTGGGTCTCTGACCCCATGAAAGGAGACACTACTGGACTTGTAACTGAAGCTATGCCAGAAGAACCGCTGTGCTGCTTAAAGGACTCAACTGGACTGCTGATCTGGAAGACATACTTTTCTGTTTGTTGCCCTGCTGCCTGGTGCTCTCGGACTCTGCCTTCACTCCAAGTGATCTCCAAGGGCTTGTTGGCTTGCCTCCTGTTGCTTGAGACTCAGGGTATCAAAGTCTCTACCCCTGCTCCTGTACCTGGCTCAATGGAAGTGGCCCAGATACTTGCAACATGGATTTTGATGCATCTCCTGTATGCGTATAGCAGAACCGGTGCATCCACCAGGTTGTAGGAGTAAAATTGCCACATTGCATCGGAACCAATGCTTTGCCACCCAGGATCGACGCATCGGACAACATATCACCGCCGCTGCAGCTTATTGAGATCAATGCATACCCTCGACTGCATGGCAGAATACAGCACATCGCTCGATGCCTCTCGACTCCGTCACCCATCTTCGGAACTGAGGCACTGCCTTCACTGTGTGGAGAAGATCGACACATCTTGTTGCTTATGACCAGGAAAGGTTCTTTTTTTCTCAATGGGTCCTGTAGCCGGCTTGTGCTTCTACGAGGTAAGCCCGAACTTTGACTTTGCCCCGGTACAGCGCGACCTAAATTACCCCATTATCACTACTTGCTTCTAAGCACTTTAATGCATTTATTCCTTTAAAATATCTCAACTTCTATACATTGAATGTTTGCCATTTTGGTCTTCTTTTGTTGAGAAAATAATAATATATATTTTTAAACCTGTGTGGAGTCTTTTTGTCGTGGAGAGTGAAAAAAAGAGAGAGAAAAAAAGAGAGAGAAAAAGAGAGAGAGAAAAAGAGAGAGAAATACTTTACACATTGCCTCTTTGGATAAGCCTGACTGCTCCTTGCCAAGCTACCAGAGGGTGAACACAGGTTAACTTTTAGTGATTATTTAGCTCATTCTGACTAGGATCATGGCTTCTGCTTGGACAAAAACGTGATTTTCAAAAATATTTATAAAGAAAGAAATATAGGAGCTTGAGTGGTTCGCAACTAGGTTGGTTAAATCCATTTATACATTTTTAAGTAGAATCATAATGCATTGCGCTTGAGGATAACATAGAAAAATGTTATCTGCAAAAAGAAAGCGATTATTTTCATGATTAAGGTCATTGTGTTACCGCAGACCTTAATCACCTTAGTCTTTCTGCAAAACAACAACTTACAACTTTAAAAAGTTCTCTTTGTAAAAAAATTTAACAGAAAGTATAACACACCACTCCCACGTGTTATACCTTATATAATGTAAAATGTCATCTTAATCAGCAGCAACTCCACCTACTTCCCCAGCCACAGAGGAAGAGAACACAGTTTTATATAAATTTGGCCAAATCTGTTACCACTATTTTCAGTTATTCCACTTTGAAAAGAATTACACACTAGTTAATCGCCCTGTATCTTTCCACCATCTAGTTACTAGTGCATCCAATGTGAAGATTTTGATTAAAAAAACTGAGGCAATCTGGCACACATACTTCTGTGTATCTGCACTGAACCTTTATGAAAGTATTTTTCATAATATGCAGTATAGCAGGCAGGCATGCCTAGCAGCACCCAGATATGTGAAAACAATTGTTTCTTTAGTAAGGGGCCTGAGTATAGTTTGCTGCCCACTGTAATATTGATCAGATATGGTCTCCATCCATATTAGGTCCTTCCAGAGTGCTAAGGGCACTTACCCCATTGGTATTTGTTTGTGTCCAATTTGAAAGCACCATCTTTTCTCAGTAAAGTCTGTTCTCGCTCTTTTACCCTTTCAAGTAGCTCATAACGTCAGTGCTCAGCCCCCTCCATTTTTACGTTTTACCTAGACAGCCCATGCGCTGTCTCTGCGAGACTTTAGTCTACATACAGTGGGCTTACAGCCCACCCATAGCTTTCTATTCGTTAGCTTCAACATCACCCTCATTTCCTTTATCCCCATTTGTCACGCATGTAAGCGTCATGTCCTCTTCTTGTGTTTGTTCCTCCCCTGGAGCATAGACCAAGTACGTGTCTAACCACTATTCCCATTTTTGGAGCTACTTTTTTCTTTATGCTCAAGCACTCCATATGAGTGCTTGTGTTTTCGGTCCGTCTCCCATATCCTCGCCCACATAGCTTTTATTCCCTCTCACCCGTCCCATGTTGCTTTTTATCCCTCCCAATTTCCAACCATGTACTCTACACCACTGCACTCTACTCTATCTGTGCAACTGCACTCAAAGCCACTGCACTCTACTCTGCACCACTGCACTCTATGAAACTGAACTCTATCCCAATGCATTCTACACCACTACACTCTACAGCATTCTAAGCCATTGTAAGCCATTGTACTCTACTCTAGTCGGATTCCAGTGCACTCTACACCACTGCACTCTACAAAGTTGGACTCTACACCACTCAACGCCATTGTACTCTACTCTGCACCACTATCCTCTACATCAATCAATCCGCTCTACTCCACTCCACGCCACCCTACTCTACACCAATCTACACCACTCTATGACATGCCACTCCACTCCAATCTAGTCTACCCAACTCCACTTTACTCTACTCAACTCTACTCTCTGCCAATCCACTCTATGCCACTGTACTCTACGCCACTCTATTCTATGCCACTTCACTGTATGCCACTCCACACAAGTGAACTCAATGCCACTCCACTCTACGATACTGAACTCTACTCTACGATACTCCAAGCCACTCTACTCCACTTTACTGTGCACCACTCCAGTCTATTCCACTCCACATCACTCCACAACTTTGCATGCCATGCCACTCTACTCCACTCCATGCTGCTGTACAACAGGCTAGAACACATTGGGGAAACCTATTGTTTTGCCCAATGCTTGTTGTACTCTGCATGTTAAAATCCAATACCCCACAGTTCCCAACCCTACGCTGCCACTCTTTTCACCTTCAGGTATACAAATCTAGTACTTTATATTTCCATCCTAAACTCCCACTGTTTATATGTGATCTAATTATTCGCCTACAGACCTGTCATGTTATTTTCCTATATTTTCCTGTTCTTCTCTCTTACATTTCCATGCTTTAGCTCCCAGTACACACCCACAATGCACTCAAGTCACAAATCAATATAACCATTCGTAAAGTAGGTGGTACACAGCTTAGTGCACCTGACTTCGAACACTACTATGTGGAGATGTTTATCAGGTTCGGGTTTTGAAGGGCTACCAAATCCGCATGTAAGTGCTAGCCACAGACTTTGGCACTGTCACAGTAAATAGGAGACAGGTGCCTCATTAATTCATTGCTTTGAGGATCAGTGACCCGAGTTCTTCCCTAAAATATGAAGTTCATAGTGTCAGTAAAACTGAATATGAGGGGACTCACCATGTGAGTTGTGTGCAAGGTCTTCCATTAGGCTCATCCTGGTGACCTGTTTCAAGTATGTAGATGTAGAATATATCTTCTAGTGCCACCACTGTAACATTGAAAAGAAAGGTTAGAGGTATCCCTCACCCTCATCATCAAAAGTTCAATAGAAAATTATGTCCACACATTAGGTTGAATGTACATTATTCAGACCTTTTTCACAGCAGCCCTTTCTTAAATAGATAGCTCCTTTCCAAGTCTCATTTTTTACAGTAAGACCTCAAAAGAGATGTTGATTTGCCTAATATCCTCTCTTTTGTAAGATCCATTAAAATTATTTTAGCTCAGTAGAAAACCCATGCATCTTTCCTGTGGTTTGAAGTCTAATTTCCTTTAGCTCCCACAGGCTTTGTGAAGGCACTACATTCTCTCCAGTGGATTCAAACTTACAGGCATTGGTTATTTCTCCTCACATTTAGTCCCCAAGATCACTTCCTAATCTGTGGGTTTGAATTGGGTGAGGCACGCCAATATCGGTATATGCAACTAGCCACACTTGCCAGTTTCTCTTCCTTAGCCTGAATTCTGCTATCAGTAGAACTGCTGTATCGGGGAAACAGCCGTTCCAACGTGGGCTGAGCCACACGTGCCGTTTCCCTGCACGAGTAACCACGCTTGCCTGAAGCAGGCTTCAGCCTTAACCATGCATATGCGTGGGTAAGACAGATAGTGCTCTAGTGTTCAGTTGGGTGGGGTAGGAAGAGTAAGCATTGGAACAGGAAGCTCCAGACACGGACAGGTAAGTGGGGCTGGGGCCTGGTTTTGGGGGAGGGGTAGTTTTCAGGGGTGGGGGCAGTTTTAGGTCTGAGGGTGGGGGTGCGGTGTAGTTTTTGGAAGGGGCAGGGCTTTAGGGCTCAGGGCAGGGGAGGAGGGAGGGGTTCGGGGTAGTTTTAAGGGCTGGGACAGGGTTGGGGGGAGTTTTTAGGGGTGGTGTTGGTTTTAGGGCTTATGGCGGAGGGTAGGGGTAGTTTTTGGAAAGGGGGCAGGGTTTTAGGGCTCAGGGCGGGGGAGGGGGCCGGGTAGTTTTAAGGATTAGGACTGGGTTGGGGGAATTTTTGATGGAGGTCGGTTTTAGGGCTCAGGGTGGAGGGTAGGGGTAATTTCTGGAAAGGGGCCAGGGTTTTAGGGCTCATGGCGGGAGAGGGGGCCGGAGTAGCTTTAAGGGCTGGGGCTGGGTTGGGGGGTGTTTTTAGGGGTGGTGGTCGGTTTTAGGGCTCAGGGTAGTTTATTTGATGGGGGGCAGGGTTTTAGGCCTCAGGGTGGGGGAGGGGAATGGATAGTTTTGAGGGGAGGGTAGGTTTTAGGCATCAGGGTGGGGGCGAGGTAGGGGGATAGGATTTAGGACTTAGGCCGGGGAGAGGGGGTTGGGGTAGTAGTAATCTTTACCATGCATATCCCTTTACCAATCATGCCTTTACCACGAAATTGTGTAGCAAAGGCATGCGTGGTAAAGGCATGCATGTTAAAGGAATGCATGGTTTAGATGCATTCATAGTTAGGACTGCGTTGTAGAGGCATGCGTTGTTCAGACATGTGTGGCTCTGTCATACAACCACCATTTTGTGATGGGGAATACTCTTCCCCACCACTATACATTTTAAAGCCATCAATGTGATTCAGTGAGAGCCACTTACACACACTGTCTCCTGAAAACAGAGAGGGTTTTTTACGATTCCTACACATTTTGTCATTGACTCTGTGTGAGGGCTAATTATCAGAGTGCTCACAAATGCTTTCCCTCCAAAGCATCCTCTAACATCTGTTCAGAATAAGATAAGCTGGCAATTTCAATATCCTAGAGGCTGGCTTCTCTGAAATGCATCTCACAAACTATGGGAAACCCCCTTACCCTAGTGTGGGTTGCAATACAGACTGGAACCTCCTAACCAACCCTGCATTGGGTATGATGGTATCCTGCTCCCCAACAGTGGCATGCAGCTTTTCACTCTCACTGCCACGTGTGCTGCCTGCTGCCAGCCACCAGCCAGTAAAAGGTGCTACTCTGGACAGTGGGGTTTATTAGCATCCTTGTAAATCACCCAGGGCCCAAAGTTCACAAGCAGTAATTCAACTGGAACACTGTGGCATGCCTAGATATTCTACTGTGGGATTAAAGGCACTAGCAAGTGTGGCCATAGGTCACTAAATAAAAGCAAAGCATTCAGGGTACATCCGGCCCCTCTTAGACACAACAAAACATAACCAAAACACCCCTTGTTTATAGGGAGAAATTAAAGCGCACTGTAAAGAGAGTGGGGTGTGCTTCTCTCATGGAAGGAATTTATTTTTAATCTCACACCTTCCTACACTCACAAAGGTTCACAAGTTACAATCTGATGCTGTGCCTTGGACAGCAGGTCTGGCACAATCCCACCTTTCTAAATATCCCATTGGGTAAGAAAACTGAGATGTGTGATTCCAAATTATGAAGCAGGGTGAACACTTTGACTCAGACCTTTTGTTGTGATAATCTAAGACTACCATGTAGTACTAATTTCCCTTGTGTCACTTATATACTAAACTGTGCTCTGTCAGCTCCTCCCCCCTAGGCCAAGTAAACAGGGAAAACAGTGCAACTCACCAAAGACCTGCAAGGGTGCCCTCAACCTCTCACCCCACACCTACATCACCCCCGCATGTCAAAGAGCTCCACTGGCTCCCAAACCACAAACAAGCGCTCTTAAAACTAATCATATACACATACAAAACATTACACAACATTGGCCCCAAGTACCTCAACAACAGCATAAACTATGTCAAACCTACCAGGCACCTCACTCAGCAGGACTTCTACTTGTAAACACCTCAGCATACGTGGAACCAGATACGGAGGTCATGCCCACTCCTAACTCGCTCCTAAAGCCTGGAATGATCTGCCACTGTACATCAGAGCTGCCTCATCATTTCTTGAAATTCAAAAGAAACTGAACGTCCAATGACAGGAACTTCAGGAGTTGCAATCAATAGATTATTGTGGTCAGCTAATGCACTTTGGTTAAAGGGAGACTTGCGATTCACCAAATGAAATGCAAAGAAAATCAAGATTTCTTTAAAGACACGGAGGCTAACATTATGCATTATACCTTTTAATGCCACTCCACTGCAGCACCTTTAAAGAACACTCAACATAACAATCTAGACTTAGAACTCCAGAGTCCATAAATAAGCCATGCATAGAACACTCTTCCTCTTTAAATGCAGCGTTAAATTCCCTCTGTTTCCCATGTTTTCTTCTCATCTTCCTCCTTTCGTCCTTCTTCTTTCCTCTTTACAAAGACTCTACGGAAAACAACAAGCTGTCACCAACATGAAATAAAAGATATTACGCCAAAACATTTGCAAAATTGACAATTAAAATATTGATTTTTAAAAAAAATACTCACTTAAAAAAAAATACTCTGTAATTTCCCTTAATGCAATGTATTAAAAACTCCCTCATTTCCCTGTTAATAAGCACTTCCCCTTTTTTATTTTTATTTTAAAAGGGTCGTGGTGGCAGGGATAATGTTAGCCTCCGTGTCTTTAATGAAATGTTGATTCTCTTTGCATTTCATTTGGAGAATCGCAATTTCATTTCAAGACCGGAGGCTGCCATTATGCATGTTGAAAGTCCTTCGACACCACATTTTTACATGTGTTATTGGTCTGAAATAATGTCTAGAAAAAGTCCCAGCATTTGACCAAGCTGCAGCCTTTAAGATCTCCTCCAACCGTCCACCTGACATGAACAACTTACTTGCCATCGCACCTCTCAAAGAATGTGCTTTATACTAATTAATATCTATTCCTGCTTCCTTCATGGTATCCTTTACCAACCTTGCAATGGTTGCCGAACTTACCGCTTTATGAGGTCCTACATATGAAATCAATAACTGTTTTTCACCATGCGGTCTATATTCCCAAATTTTTCTCTTATATTCAACCACAGACAAATTCGGTTTACCTGTAAACCTGGGATAAAAACCTGACTCGGACATGGTCTTAGTTCTCCTCCATATCTCAAAACGAACTCCTTTTGAACCATACAATCTACTACTTACCTCCAATGCTTTAACATCTGACCATCTCCTGCATGAAACCAAACATAAAGAGTTGCCAGTTTCTCTGTGATCTTTTTACTATCCAAAAACCTATTTGCCGGCCATTCTACAAATTTCCTCAATATTAAATTCACATCCCACAGCACATCATAACGTGCCCTGTGAGGTCTTCGAAATGTCATATTTTTCATAATCCTACAAACGAATACATTTCTTCCTATTGATCTCCCATCTACCTGTGCATGACCTGCCGACACTGCAGACCTATAACAAGTTAGAGTCCGGTAACTCAAACCTTCCTCAAGCTTTTCCACAAAAAAATGTACAACCTCTACTACAGGAGCTTCCACAGAATCCAAACTCCTTTCCATGCACCAACTAGTACAAATTCTCTAAATTCCTATATTTCTACTCCTTGTCCCTGGAGCCCAAGATTCCTCCAGTAGCTCTGAAGCCCTGCTCGAAAGTCCCTGCATACTGCTGTGTCTCCTGATACCTTCCAAACAAGAAGGTTCAGAACCCCACTCTGCACCAAAGGATGTTCTTCTCCATCCCCATTCCTTAACCCCTTCGCTGCTAGGCCTTTTCCCATCCTGTGCTAAGCCTTTTTTTGGCTATTTGGGTAGTTCGCGCTTAGGCCCCTGTAACTTTTTTAACCACATAAGGTATCCACGCCAAATTTGCATCCTTTTCTTCCAACATCATGGGGATTCTAAAGGTACCCAGGGTTTGTGGATTCCCCTGGAGGGGTCCCAGCAATTAGCCAAAATACAGCTACATTTTGGGTTTTTTGGGGAAAAATTTGATAAAAGTGCTGCAAATGAAAGTGTCTGGGTTTTTCCCTGCAAATGGTATAAAAAAAGGGTTTGTGGGGCTGAAATCACCATTTTCCCAGCTTTTAGGGAATGACAGACTTTTGTCAGAAAACCAAAATTTTGTACACAGTTTTGGCATTTTTCTGGGACATAGCCTATTTTTGCTATTTTTTGTGCTTTCAACCTCCTTCCAGTTAATGGTAGAAATGGGTATGAAAGCAATAATGGATCCTGGAAAGCTATACATTATTGGAAAGTAGACAACATTCTGAATTCAGCAAGTGGTCATTTGTGTAGATCCTTCAAGGTTTCTTTAAGAAACCAACAGTTAAATATAGGAAAAATTTAAAATTAGTTGAAAAAAACAGCCATTTGTGTCAACGTTTTCACCTGTAACTTCTTCTCATTAGGACAGCTCTTTAAAAGCAATATACTGTTTCATCCGTGGGACCTTACTGGTTGTGGGGATTTATAGGACTTGTAGGATCACCAAGAACCCGACGAACCCAGAGCCAAAAACTGAGCAGCGACTTGCATTTTATTATGTAGCAGGTATATAGCAATCCCGTCTGGAAAATGTATACATGGAAAAATTGGTATGAAAGACACCTATGTATTTCTGACATGGGAACAAAATATAGAGTTTAAAAACCGTAGATATTTGCACATTTCCGAAATTGGGAACACTCATACTAGCATGAGAATTATCGATCATTTTTCAAAATGACTTCTTTTTTACACATTGTCTTTCATTTGGAAGGCAGAAATGCATCGAAAGTCAATAGGTAATAACAGTTGCTTTACAAATCTGAATTACCCTAAGTCTCTCGATAATATTGGTACCTCACTTGTGTGGGTAGGCATAGTGCTCCAGACAGGAAACGGCGCAAAATGCAACGTGGACACACCTCAATTTCACAATGAAAAATTACCCTTTTTTGGCAAAGTGCCTAGCTGTAGTTTAACCCTAGCTCTGCCGGCACCTAGGGAAACCTAGCAAACCTATACATTTTTGAAAACTAGACATCCAGGGAGATCCAGGATGATGTGACTCGACTGCCTCTCGCCAGGTTCTGTTACCCAGAATCCCTTGCAAACCAAACAAATTGTCAAAAAAAACACATTTCTCACATTTGTGTGGTGGAAAGTTCTGGAATCTGCGTGGATCCACAAATTTCCACCCACCCTGCGTTCCCCAAAGTCTTCAGAGAAAAATGGTACCTCACTTGTGTGGGTAGGCCTAGTTTCCGTGACAGGAAACTGCGCAAAATACAACGTGGACACAACACAATTTCACAGTAAAAAATGACCCTTACTTGGCAAAGTGCCTAGCTGTAGTTTTTGAACCCTAGCTCTGCCGGCACCTAGGGAAACATGCAAAACCCATACATTTCTAAAAACTAGACACCCGGGGGATTTCTGGGAGGT
The DNA here is from genome assembly GCF_964204655.1 of Triturus cristatus. NCBI lineage: Eukaryota > Metazoa > Chordata > Amphibia > Caudata > Salamandridae > Triturus > Triturus cristatus. The sequence goes on from NC_140590.1 coordinate 1,545,505,200, forward strand.
ATGGCTGGCGTGGATTGCCCAACGTTTCCTTACCCAGAATCCCCTGCAAAACTCAAATCTTGCTGAAACAAATCACTTTTTTCACACATTTGTGTGTGGGAAAGTTGTGACATCACCGGGCTGACACAAATTTCCTACCACCCAGCAGTCCCCCGGGTCTCCCAATAAAAATGGTGCCTCACTCGTGTGGGAGGCCTAAGTACCCGTGACCGGCAAGGGCCCAAAACGTAGTGAGGCGACATCAAAATTGCCTATTACAAAGCAACCTGGTTTTGCAAGGGGGGGGGGGTCACCTGGATTTTTGGCCCCGTGCTCGGCGGCCATCTAGGGAAACCTACCAAACCCACACATTTCTGAAAACTAGACACCCGGGGGATTCCAGGGAGGTGTGGCTTGCGTGGATCCCCCAACGTTTCCTTACCCAGAATCCCCTGCAAACCTCAATTTTAGCTGGAAAAAAAAATCACTTGTTTCAAACATTTTTGTTTGGGAAAGTTGTGACATCACTGGGCTGACACAAATTTCCTACCACCCAGCGTTCCCCGGGTCTCCCGATAAAAATGGTGCCTCACTCGTGTGGGAGGCCCAAGTACACACGCCAGCCAAGCGCCTGTCCACCCACACCGCCAGCCAAGCACCAGTCCACGCACACCGCCAGCTAAGCGCCAGCCTAATCACACTGCCAGCCAAGTGCCAGTCCACACACACCAAAAGCCCAGCGCCAGTCCACGCACCCCGCCAGCCAAGCGCCAATCCACGCACACCGCCAGCTAAGCGCCAGCCCAATCACACTGTCAGCCAAGTGCCAGCCCACGCACACCGCCAGCCAAGCGCCAGTACACGCACACCGCCAGCCAAGCGCCAATCCACGCACACTGTTAGCCAAGCACCAGTCCACGCACACTGCCAGCCAAGCGCCAATCCACGCACACCGCCAGCTAAGCACCAGCCCAATCACACTGCCAGCCTAGTGCCAGTCCATGCACACCGCCAGCCAAGTGCCAGCACACGCACACCGCCAGCCAAGCGCCAATCCACGCACACTGCTAGCCAAGCACCGTCCACGCACACCGCTAGCCAAGCTCCAGTCCACGCACACCGCCAGCCAAGCGCCAGCCCACTCACTGCCAGCCAAGCCCCAGTCCACGCACACTGCCAGCCAAGCGCCAGTCCACGCACACCGCCAGCCAAGCGCCAGTCCATGCACACCGCCAGCCAAGCGCCAGTCCACGCACACAAAAGAAAACACAAACCAATCCCAACTAGATACAAAACTATAACTACAAAAACAACAGCAGTAACTAAAGAGATCATTCTATTGCCAAACGTGAAACTGTACAACTATATAAAACCATACAGACCAGCCAGTACACTATTAAACTCACGGTTGCTCCCAAAAACTCTTTTTAGTGTGATACAATCTGAAACATGGCACAGTGCATACGATTCTCCTTCCGCACACCTCTTCGCAAGCAGACTCTACATCTCTTACAGGGGTTGTTTTTTTGGGGCGTGGGAGGAATTAAATCAGGAAAGTGGCGATCTTTCAATTTAGCCACATCCTCCACCACTCCAACTCTAGGAACACTTGCCTGTTCCACAACAAGGCTGCCTATCACAGACTGTTGAAACTGAACAAAAGTCAACTTTGTCTCAGGAGAACACTCCTTGTACACAACAAAAGCATTGAAAGTTGCTAGATTGAAGAGATGGATGCCTTGCGAATAGCAGTGTAAGGTTCCAACCTCTGATCTACTCTATCAACACCACCCATGTGCTTATTGTAGTCTAAAATGCACACAGGTTTGCGTACTTCAGCAAACTGACCCCAAACACCCACAGGTAAAGTACTCTCATCATGGATGGTAGTCAGCATGTACACATCCCTCCTGTCCACAAATTTCACAGCTATTAGTTCAGCACTACGCAAGGAACTGCACTGACCCCACTGAAGTTTATTGGAAACAAGCTCTTTTGGATAACCTTTACGGTTAGAGCGGATTGTTCCACAAGCAAAAGTGTCCACTTTGAACAATTCCTTAAACAATTGCACAGCAGTGTAGAAGTTGTCAAGGTACAAATGGTGGCCTCTGTTAAACAGTGCTCTAGCAAGATCCCATACAAATTTCTCTGAAACTCTAAAAGTGGACGGACAACCAGGGGGGTCAATAGTGGAATCCCTACCAGTGTACACACGAAAATTAAAAACATATCCTGTCCTACTCTCAGACAACATATACAGCTTAATTCCATAACGTGCCCTCTTGCTAGGGATGTACTGCCTAAAAACCAAACGGCCCTTGAACAGGACCAAAGACTCATCAATAGATATTTCTTTCCCTGGAGTATAGATCTCTGAAAATCGATCTACAAAGTGATCAAGAACAGGCCGAATCTTAAAAAGACGGTCTGTCAGGGTGATCTTGTGGCAACGCCAAAGTATTATCAACAAAATGCAGCATCCGAAGCAAAAGTATATACTGATCACGGGTCATAATCGCAGGAAATATGGCTGTTGCCATCAAGGGACTGGTAGACCAATATGAAGCCATGGACGGCTTCCTTATCAAGCCATTCAAAAAGGTCAAACCCAAAAACTTCTTCATCTCATCCAGATTTGTGGGAGTCCATTGGGTAGCTCTAGAGTGGGGCTTAAGTGTGGCACTGTTGTCCCTCAAAAACTGTTCAGCATACACATTAGTCTGCTCAACAATCTCAGCCAAAAATACATCATCCATAAACAACTGAAAAAACTGTAAAGGCAAAAATTCACAATCCACTCTACACCCTGCATCCACACTAAAGGCAGGCAACACCGGCTGCACCATGTTTGGATCAATCCAGAGTCCAGCACTTCCGGTAGGAAGCGTTGTAGCCTCAGGCTGCAATACCGATGTCTCTTGCTGCACCATCGGCACATCAGTGTCCCCCTCTAAAACAGGCACTTCATCCGCACTGAGAGTAGCTTCATTCGCACTGAGTGTATCTTCATCATCCGATGATTCCATGTGGAGAGAAAACTCACTGCCTGAATCTTCCCCTCCCTCCTCTCCCTCAGAATCAGTCTCATAATCCTGCTCAGAGTAAGATTCAAGAAGCATACCAACCACCTGCTGAGCAGTCATTCTACGGCTAGCCATAATCCTTACTAATAAAGGTAACTTGTCAAACAAGTCAACAACAACAAACACTTTGTAAAATAAGTAATAAACAAAATGTGTCTTTATCATAAAGACCTATATATTCCAAAACGATACCACTCACTTGCTAGAAGGAGCTAGACTCACCACCACCTACTCTACACAAACACTGTAAGGATCAACAATATCACACTAAAAAAGAAAAAGAAAAGAAAATTACACATAAGACAATGCAAAACACAAATATGCTGCCATTATGACACCACTTCATTCATGCATGACAATAAACCTCATTTGGAGTAAATACAACAAAAATGTTTTTCTTACCAAAAAAATGCAACTACGCAAAACTGCAGAACAACCACTGCCGAAACCGCAAACAGGAATCAAAAGCTTTACACTAGAATAAAAAGGAGAAATAAAACATTACAATCATGCACTAGTCCCCATACTATCCACCAGCCAAGCAAAGGCGGTAGGTGGGCCTAAAAGCATAAGGCTGATCTGCCCCCACAGGGAGCAGAAACAGCCAAATAATTCACCCTCATAAAGGGGAGCGACCCTTGCCCAAGGGGCCACTCTCAACAACACAAAAACAATCCCTGGTGGCCTAGTGGGCATACAATAAAATTAATTATTTGCTTGGGTCGATCTACCCTTCCAAGGGGTCAGAAATGGCCCAAATAAATGCTACCCAAAGGGGAGTCACCATTGCTGAAGGGGCCGCTTCTCAAAAACATATTGCTCCCCCAAGGGGAGCGACCCTTGCCCAAGGGGCCGCTCCCTAACAACACAAACAATGCCTGGTGTCTAATGGCTTCTGCCTCCCTTGGGGGCAGATGGGCCTAGACTCACAAGGTCGATCTGCCCCCAAGCGGGGGGGGGGGCAGAAACAGCCAAAATAAATGAACCCCTAAGGGGAGTGTCCCTTGCCTAAAGGGCCGCTCCCCAAAAACAATTTTAAAAAAAATCCCTGGTGGCCTACTGGGCACACCTACTTATTGCTTTTGGGGGGGCAGACCCAACTAAACAAATTGCTCCCCCAAGGGGAGTGACCCTTGCCCAAGGGGCCGCTCCCCGACACACAAAGGGCTTTTACAAAAAAAAAAAAACCCTGGTGGCCCAGTGGGCGCCACAAACTTTTTGTAAAAAAAATATATCAAATCTGCCCCCCCCCAGGGGGGGCAGAACCAACTACACGTATTTCTCCCCCAAGGGGAGCGACACTTGCCCAAGAGGCCGCTCCCCAAAACACAATGGGCATTTTAAAAAAAATCCCTGGTGGCCCAGTGAGGGCACACACACCTTTTTTAAATATTACATACAAAAAATATCTGCCCCAACTGTACATTTTTCTCCACAAGGGGAGCGACCCTTGCCCAAGGGGCCGCTCCGACACAATTTGGGCCTTTTGAAAAAAAAAACAGCATTCCTACTGCATGATTGCGCCCCAGGCGCGATCGTGCAGCAGGAATGCTTTTTAAAAGACATCGGAGGAAAGGAAAACCCTTTCCTTTCCTCCGATGCCCTTTAAAATATACCCCCCACCCTCCAAGAGGAAAAACTCACCTCTTTCTTTCCTGACGCGATTGAAGCAAATGGCTGCCAGCTCGTCGGAAACAAAGGGAAATCTCAAATGACGTCATCGTGTCTCGCGTGCGGACATCATTGATTGGGGGGGGCAAGGGCTTCCCCTGCCTTCCCTGGTGCAGGCGCAAAGATCAGTGTCCCATGAGGGGAGCACCAGCGCTTCCCCCGTGGGTAGGTGTCACGACGGCTGGGAGCCGTCATGAGCACACGCCCACTGTGTGTCATGACAGCTCACAGACGTCGTGAGCACCGAAGGGGTTAAAATTCCTTCCTCTGCTTGAATCAAATAAGTTATCACACACGCCAGTTCTAGCACTGCTGGAAATGAAACATGAGAAAACCAAAAAGGAGTCACCAACACTATCTGACATCTCTTCTCTCTCACTTTCAACAGTACTCTCTGCAACATTACATAAAGAGGAAACGCACACGTTCTCCTCCCTTTCCAAATTTGCAGGGAAGCATCCACGGCACTCACCCCTGGATCTGGTAACCAACTGTAGTAAGTCGCAAGCTGATTTGTCAATCTGCTTGCAAACAAATCCACCTCCAATGGACCCCAAACCTCATTTACTCCCAAATGTCTTTTGATCTAACTTCCAATGGCTGTGATCCCTTAAAATGCCTTGAATTCCAGTCTGCTGAAACATTCATCTCTCCTGGCAAATACTCTGCCCTCACAGTAATCTTTTATATCAAACAAAACTCCCAAAAATCATTTGCCAACTCCGCCAATCCACGAGATCTGCTCCCTCCTAGCCTGTTGATGTACTACACAGCAGACACATTGTACATCTTCATCAATACGGTCTGTCCATGCAATTCTCTTTTGAAACTCTTTAATGCATACAATCCTGCTGTTAATTCCAGACAATTTATGTGCTTCACTCCTTCTTCCTGTGTCCACATGTCCCCTGTTTCTGAAGCTACCAAACGAGCTCCCCAACCTCTTGAACTCACATCCGACTCTAAAAGAAAATTAAGGGCACAGACAAAAATTGCCCTTCCATTCCAAGCCACCATATTGTGCAACCACCATAACAACTCCTCTTTTGCCTCTGAATTCATTATTAATTTGTCCCCAAACCACAGACTTTTCCTCAGAGCCTCTCCTTTCATTCTCTGCAAAGCACAATAATGTAAAGGACCTGCAAAAATTGCCTGGATAGAAGAAGACAATAATCCTATCACACGAGCCAAATGTCTCAATGTTAAAGACTCTTTCTTCAAAACTAGACTTAATATCTTCCTTATCATCTTCACCTTCCATTCTGGAAGCAGAAAAATTAATTTCTCTGTTTCTACTAGAAAACCCAATAATTCCAGTTCTCTGCTCGGTTCCAACATTGATTTTTCTCTGTTTATTATAAAACCTAACGGCTCTAACATTCCAATCACATTCTTTAATTCCTCCGTCAATTCTACCACACTCTGAGACATAATCAGAATGTCGTCCAAATATACGATCATCCGTACTCCTCTTTCTTGGAAATAAGCCATCATTAGCCTCATAATCTTGGTAAAGCATCAAGGGGCTGAAGAGAGCCCAAAAGGAAGGCACTGAAATTGATACGATTGGCCCTTCCAAAGGAACTGTAAATACCTCTGACTCTGTGTCCATAGGAATTGTAAAGTACGCATCTTTCAAGTCTAACTTTACCATCCAATCGTTCATCAACAAATCCCTCAGGCAATGAATACCCTCTATTTTGAAATGACTGTACATTAAATATTTATTCAGATCTCTGAGGCTGATCACTGGTCTCCAACCGTTCTCCTTTTTCTTACCAAAAAATGTGTGCTTACGAAACACCTTTCTCTTTCTACTTGACGCCTCACTGCCCCTTTCTGTAACATAGAAACTATCTCTCCGTCCACTATTTCCTTTAATTCCTCGCTCACTATCAGCTTTCTTGGTTCCTTCCCTTGAAATGGAGTTTCCACGAACTCTATGACATAACCCTCTAAGGTCTGTAACACCCACGGATCCTGAGTTATCTTTCTCCATCCTTCCTAGAACTCCCTTAAGCGACTGCCTACTCTTCATTGGGAAAAAACAGAAATAGTCTCCATACTCACCTTGTCCTCCTGAAGTCTGACCTCGGCCTCTCAACGAACTTCCTCTACAAGACCTTCCTGACCTTCCTCGACTCGGATAGAAGTTACTTGAACTCTGAAATCCACTTCTTCTGTTCTGAGTGTAATATTAGGACCTCGCTATGCCCCGGCTAGCATGTCATGAGTGATGTAATATGTGACATCATCAGCAGTGTATTGCAGGCGCGTGAGTTATAGTTAGCTCAACTAACTATAACAGGCGAATTTCTCTGGTTTTATATCAGTCAAATGTCCAACTAACTATAACGTCCCTGAAACCTATGTTTTTTTCAGTGAATTTCCTAGGTTTTTTAAATGCTAATTCCTAACTATAACATCTGTAAAACCTATGGTTTTTTCAGTGAATTTCTAAGGTTTTTTAAATGCTAATTCCTAACTATAACGTCTGTAAAACCTATGGTTTTTTCAGTGAATTTCTAGGGTTTTTTAAATGCTAATTTCTAAGTATAACGTCTCTGAAACCTATGGTTTTTTCAATGAATTTCAAAGGTTTTTTAAATATCAAACTACTATTGTGTATTTGTCATTAATATTATTTTTTCTAACTTTTCAACTACATAACAACTACAAAAGTACTATGTAACGTAATACATTTCACAAATTACAATGAGTTTTTAAATAATATAAAACAATTTAACATTCAGATAACAATTTTTCTCCCTTTTTTTGCTGTCATCAGCTACTACTTAACTTCATTATTCACAGTGATGCCAGTGTAGTTTCATCATAAACAGCAGGGGGAAAGAAACAATGAACTACAACCAAAACCCTAATTCTCTCAAATATAATACAAAATCAACACAAATAACATATCCAATAGTACTTCAAATGTTCAAAGCTTACCTTTACTTCGTAGATTGCCTGCAAATTTACCCAATACGCCAGATAATGTATAAATATTTTACTTTGACAGCATCCAGTATGAATTCCTTAAAGATCGTACGTAGTTTCTCTGCACAATTTTCCCAATACACCAGATAATGTATCAAAAATTTCGCTTTGAAAGCATCCAGTATGAATTCCTTAAAGATATTACATAGTTTCTCTGCACAATGTTCCAAATACACCAGAGAATGTATCAAAAATGTCGCTTTGAAAGCATCCAGTATGAATTCCTTAAAGATCTTACGTAGTTTCTCTGCACATTTTCCCAATACACCAGATAATGTATCAAAAATTTCGCTTTGAAAGCATCCAGTATGAATTCCTTAAAGATCTATACACCTTCCCATTAAAGCCGAATAGTGTGTCTATAATCTTTGTTTCAGAAAAATAAAGTATGAGTTGGGTAATTCATAAGGCAATCTCAGTTTCATTTCCAAGTGTGTATCATTACAGTGACTCCAACCATTATTACACTTTAAATAAACTGTATAATGTCCACTTGTAGTAGTACTTCCAGCATGGAAAACAATAGCAACTGTTGCAAAAGTTCTTCCAGAAATAGATACTTGATTAGCAACAAAAAAAATAATTTTGTTTTCCACTTTTCTTCCATTTGGTCGACAGCGTTGCAGCATTATAATCAAATATTTTCCATATCTTTGTAGGCATAATGCAGATAGCATTCTTGATTTACAACGAGAACACATCATCTCATGATCAGCTTCTTTTACTAATTTGGAAAATTGTAGATTTGCAGTCAGGTATTGTTAAATATAAAAATCGATCTCAGTCAACTATAGTCCTTGAAGATAATAAACACTCTTCACATTTATGTTCCCATTTGTAACTGAGTCCAAATAAACTCTCAATCTGAATTCCTTCATCTTCTAGTACTCCAAGCATAACCATCAGAAATTCTTGTGCATCTTGCTGTATAATAGCACGGAACGTTAAAGATCCAGTACATGTATCCAACAGTTGGCGAATACCAGAAACAGAATGAATCTTACTTCTATCAGTTCTCAATTCTTGAAATAAAGTGTAGAGTGCAGAACAAAGTTTTTTCCTGACTTTCCATAATTTCACCACAAACATCTTCAAGATAAAATATAACATTTAGAATGACATTACCATAGCAGTTGACACCAGAAGAATTTTCTAATTGGTTTCCAACAACATCATCACTTGTTTGTATTTTCAGGTTCTTTACATCTTTTCTTTTCTGTTGATTTTCTTTCTGCTTTTCAACCATAGTTAACTCTTCAACATATTTGCATTTTGAACACACAACACGTTTCTCATATATATAAGCTATTCACCTAAATGGGGAGCATAAAGCCTTCTCAAACGATTATATTCTCTTACACAATTAACATCAGCACTAAACTTTTTCTCATCAAAATCAATTAAATACAAGCCAGACAACGTTCTAACTCAAGATAATGCAACATATACCATTCCCTCTTTAAACATAGTTTTTCCAATATTGACCAAAGCATTATCTACACTTAAACCTTGTGATATGTGAATAGTTATTGTATATGCTAAACAGAAGGGAAACTGATTTCTACGAACATTCAAGTCTTTTACAAGCAAAAAATGTGCGGCAGAATGTGCAATCTGTCTTACCTCTGCAATCTGATCAAATTTAACTTTCAAAAATTCAATTCCATTTCTATTTTGATATTTCCCCATTGCTCCATTCACTAAACCTTCTTCTACATTCAGATTATGCTTCAAAATTACCCGACAGTTTAAACATACATCTACATTTTTTTGTAAGCCAGCAGTTTTTGATACAGACTTTTCCAAAGAATCCAATTTAGTCTGTAGTTTTTGTGAAAGAACAATTGTTATTCCTTGATGCTCTATTTTATCAATACCTTCAATGTGAACTATTTCTTGATTTTCCAATTTCATAAGCTCTCTATTAAATGTATAACACTCTTCCACTGTAGGCATTAAGAAACTATAGACTTTTTTTCTTTCATTTTCTTGTACATTACTTCTGCTGGTGTGTTTTCATTTGTAAACAAGTTCTTTAGTAGACGACTTTGAAAAGCTTGTTTGCTAAGACTATTCTCTAATGCAATTTCTTCCCACATTTGTTTCATCTCTGTTTTTTCAGATTTTGTTATGTATGATGTAACATAACGTGCAACAGCAATTGAGTTATCCGCAACATACTGGATGTCCATGTTCGCATTCCACATTGATCACTACCTAACTCAAATCGACCTTCAACAAACAAGTAAGTTGCAAATTCTTCCCACTTACCATTTTTAAAATGACTGGATTACAGTCATTGATATACTTTGACACTTCTGTTCTTTTTAAGTTGTAGGTATTCTTTGGAGATTTCCGAGCTATTGTGCACCTCACAGAAGAAAAAAAAGAATTTACTCTTCCTTTACAAATGACTGGACGGGGAAAACCACACCGACATTTGGTGTAAAATTTTCCTTTAGACTTGTATTTTCTTATAATACTTTCCACAACGGTGACTTTGGAAACGTAAAACTTGCTGTCTCAAGCTTCTATCTCTTCCTTCTCTTGGAATCTCACATGTCACATACTGTTCGATGAAAGACAATACTGTTTCATCAGAATCATTTCCAAATTTAGGTGCATCCTTGATCCATACAAGCATATGTATATGAGGTGCACATCTTGCTTGATACTCCTTTCTCCAAAAGAAGTCGGTAACTTCTCCAAGAGGTGTATTCTTTTTATTCCAGATAAAAGACATCATAGCTTGAAACTTATGATTAAAATATCTGCACACATTTACAGGATCCAATGAACACAGTTCACCAGGAGTCTTTATTTCAACAATTTTTATATTAGAATTCGCTTCTCTTAAAAACTCAAGCAAATCTTACCATGCATACTCTGCACAGCTAAGTGTGACAAACCATGTTGGTGTACCTAAGTTCCGTAACATACGCTTGAGTTCTCCATGACGTCGAAATCTAGGATCTTCAGAATATAATCTTGTTGACCAATATTCTGAAGCTGGAATCCTTACAGGTCGGTCATCATATTGTCCACCTTCTCCAGTAGGAAACAACTGTGGAAAACAACGAGCTTCCAAGCTTTTCTCCCATACACTCATTGGAGTTCCCTGTGCTTTTTTCATTTGAAATAACTAAATGCTACTTCCCATCACTTCTTTTGAATGCAAAGGACATAATGTTCATAAATCTCTTCAGTCCTTGACTTGTCCACTTTCTCTATTTGACCACTTGAAATTTCAAAATCATCTACTAAACATATTACCTGTTCATCCACATGTACATTTTTGTAATAAATATTGTTCTCTATACGATATAAGGTAGCCTTTTCAACTTTATTCTTGCCATATTTTCCGACTCTTTGTGGGTACACCATTTACTAAAATAACTACTGCCTTATCTTCCTCTTTCTCTCCAGCAATAGTTTCAATGTTTTTCTTCAAATTCAAAGGTAAGTACACCACTCTTCCTTTCAGCCCTCTTTGCAAGTCTGTTGGTGGCAGTTTATCTGTTTTAGGCTCCATCCGAATTATAGTTTGAAAAGGATGAACAGATTGATTTAGAACCGACTCATATGTATTCAATTTGGCCAGCTCCTTCGGAATAGCTACAAACTCCAACTTATTATGCACTGTTCTAGCAGGCATTTTGTTCTCTTCTAATTGGTTGTAACAATATTTACATATACGTTGATCACTACCTAACTCAAATCGACCTTCAACAAACAAGTAAGTTGCAAATTCTTCCCACTTACCATTGTTCTCCTTTTCACTTTTCAAATACAAATCAACATTCTTACTTTGAATTTTATAATGAGTACGTCAACAACAAACACAAACATAGTTTGGTATTTCAGAGCACACTACATTAAACTTTCCAATTTCTTCTTCAAACTGATAAGTGCTAATCACTTTTTCATCTCCTCCAACATCTGTAATTGTCAAACTTTCACTTTCTATGAACTGCTCTCCTGAACCAAAATATCGCATTTCAATATCATCACACTTTTTTTGAACATCTGATAAAGAACCATATAAAAGACTTCCATTCAGTGCACTTGAACTTAATGCAGGACTTTTTACATAGTACAGTTTCTTTACAAAGTTCCGCATTTCTGAATGGTGTACTGCTAACATCCTCAAATGATGAAAAACTCTTTTACAAACTTTTCTTGAAAGACAAGCCAGAGAATGCCCATACTTCTCAGTATATTTTCTTACATTACATGGATCTAGTCCTTGTAACAACATAATCTTCTGTTTTATACTTTTCTCAGTATATTCTCGTCGCAAATTTCGCATTATATCAATGGATTCCTGTTGAATACTCCAAATGCTACTACCACTCCACATATACCCAGGAGCTCGTGGACGTTTCCCTTGCACTTCTTCAGCTATTAACTCTTCTGCACTTTTACCAACCATTTCCTCCTTTGGAAGAGCAACACCATCCTGAACTTCGTAGCAACGACCTCCAGTATCAACTGCAAATGATAAACTATTTTCCTGGAAGCAACTTTCCTCATTAAAAAAGGTTCAAACTAGAAGTATGTCTCCAATGTCCACTAAAGATTTTACAAAGGTTGGTTCTGTTCACAAGTCTTTTTTTTCTACTTTTGTCTTTCAATACTTTGACTATTTTATCCAATACTTTCATTCTCTTTAAAATCAAAATGAACAACTTCTGTTTCAAATTGAAAGGAGTATCCACTATACTTTCAATATGCTGCTTCTCTTTGAATAGGAACAATCTTCTTTTATATTTGCAGCATGTTTTCAATAAATTCTGAATCACTCTAGATAGAAAAAGTCTGACGAATTTCTAGAAATTGTTTTTGTCTCCGAGTACCAGATACTATTTCTTTATCATCTTTCCTTTTCCTCGTATTTGAAATTGAACTCTTCTTCACCTTACTCGATAAATTCTTCTTGCTTTGTGTGATGTTTTTCGCATTAAATGTTCGTAATATTTTTTTCAAAAATTGTCTTTTGCTTTTACTCGAACAAACAGTTTCTCTACTACTCGCATTTTTTCTACTTCAAGATCTTTCCTTTTGTCAAATATATATTTTTCCTCTTTTCTTTTTTTTCACTTCTTCTAGGAATTTCCAAATTTCAATCCAAACAAAATAATTTTCTGAAAAACAAAAAATAGATTCAATTATTTTTCAGATTTCTTCACTATGTTAAAATAATAACATACAATTGCAAAACTTCCACTAACAACTTCCAGACCCAGTGCTGCAATGTGATGGAGCACGACAGATGACAACTAGGATGACAAGTAGTGCCACAGAACATACAGCAAGTATTTATTTAATTATTTACATACTCCTTTACAATTTATATATAACTGCACCACCTCATACTTTTCACCTCTCCGCCACACCCCACCACCCCACACCACTTTCTCTGCAACCCACCGCACACAATTTTATAAATAGTATTTAAAAAAAATGTAATCTATGTACTTAGAATGATATAATCAACCAAACAGCTCACATAAAAAATTCCATTATTACCTAACAATTTTATCAACAACTTCGCAACCATAACACTGCAACCAGGGCTTTAACTGGAGGGGGTGTCTGGGGGGATGTGACCACCAGCACTTTATTTTTGGGAGCCTCGAAACAGGTCTTTATAGGTCTCTATATTCCGACCTCACAAACGTAATCCGTTTTTTTTTTCTTTAATGCACTGCAGTGACATTGTGAGAGCATGCACATTGCTCACTACTTAGAAGTGCAGACATCATGCCAAGTGACTCCCATTGTAGGAGAAGGGAAATCCTTAAAAGAGAGCCATTTTCTCTCAGTATTTCCCTTCTCTTTTTGCAACGCACCAGCAACATCATCGTGGGGTGATTAGACGACAGACCACCAGGCGCGCAACGCCATTGCCCGGGACTCTCTGATACAGCTTACCGGGCGCACACACAGAGCCGCACCCGAGTACTTCACCGGTCTTCAAAACATAATTTTTTTGTAAAGGAGACTCTGTTCTTTTTTACCCCTTTTCACAACCCCTACATGCCCACTCTGCCTATTGCAGAAAGAATAAGGCTCCCCCGAAATTTCCCTCTGGTTGTGCCTCTGCAAACGACCACAACAAGGCAACTCCAGCACGAACCTGCTCTCACCTTACACACAGTCTTGTTTTAGTGCTACGAAAACACACACTTTGCCTGCCTCACTAAGTTCTCACACCCCATCTTTAATATGAACATAAAAGCTTTTCAATTACTTTTATATTCCTATACTGTACTTCACATGGAAATATAGAACTCAAGGTTCTCACCACCCCAAATTAGCTCTCTGGTATAATTTCTCAAATATAAGAAGTACAGGTATTCAGTATCTGTCAGTCACGGCCACTTTAAAACAGTGTACCTATAAACAACTCGACAAAACGTTAGGTTTCTAACTTAACGTATTACACTTAAAAGCTCCTTTACATTTCTTTCACTAGATGTACCTTTACACCACCAGAGAAGGGTGTTGAAGCATGCTCCACAAAGAGTAACTCAAAGCTTTGTTATTCTTTATTAAAAAATCTGCCTGTCAATGCTTTTCGCAAGCCTTTTCAATGCCTTAAGAGGGTAGCTGGATGAGTTTAATACGTCGTATTTAAGATCGGGGGCGGAAGATGCACGGAAATAAGAACATATAGTTGAATAAAGGGCGAGTGGATGCATGGCCAGAGGCATCAATGGATAGATACATAGATCAATGTATCAATGTATGGATAGATGGAAGGATGAATGAATGCAAAGACCCGTACTTACGATAGACGGGTGGGCTACTTAGGATTGATTCTGGGACAGATATATCTATGCATATATAGGCGTATCGCTGCATGAATGGCACAGTGCTTACTATAAGCGAGTGCACTCATAGATGCTTAAGATAAGCGGACGAACAGATTTATGTAGAATATATATATATATATATATATATATATATATATATATATATATATATATATATATATATATATATATATATATATATATATATATCAGCAGAGCACTCTCCTCTCTCGTGTCTGACCAGCTGAGCAGAAGGGAGCACGGACCACAGATTCTTTTCAAATATCGGTTTATTTACCAAACCAAAACAAACCAGGCAGCCATAACGCGTTTCATCCCTCCTGGGGGACTTGATCACATGACGCAGTTTAACCAATGACATGCGGTATTTAAAGGAAAAATACATTTAACATCACGTCATCCGATTGGGCAGTGTTTTAACAGTGGTTTTCCATGTATATTTCGTTTCCTGTGACTCATTAATCAACACAAATGTGAAGTATAACGTTGTTGTTTAGACTATTACATTAATCTCAGGATAAATCCCGTAATGTTCAACGCAAACTATTCACAGTATTCATTGAAGAAACTCGGTCCAATTTTTTAACATGGAAATCCAGAAAAAAATTAATATTATTGGATGAAAGATAAAAATAAAATAACATGCAATAACAAAAGATAATATTTACGCTCATGTTGATCAAAATTTGATGAGATAAAATTGTTGTAGCCAGTGCAGCATATTGTTTCTCCAATATTAGAGCCATCATTTAGTGGGATTTCCATTATGTGCATAAATATCAAAATAAATATATTTACGTAACACGAATCACAATTGAGATAGTTAGAAAAAGTTAAAAATATATATAAACTGTGCATAAATATAGCTTATAAAAGACACATATAAAAATACACAATAAATATCAATCCTTAAATATTAAATATTAAATATTAAAAATATCATAATATTTTAAAACCATCAATTGATCATATTCTCGTGTGTACAATGTTGAATCACCTGTAGTCTCACCAATCCAAAAAAGCAATCGTCGCTCCTTCTGAGGTACTGGGACCCAAGAAGGGTGGCATACACGCCTGCGGAGCTTGCCGGTAATTTCAATGTCCCAAATTCAATACGATAAAGTATGCTCTCCAGAAAAGAGGCACGGCAACCACGTAAGCGGGTCCAAATATTTATTTACACAAATATACATATACATATACATATATATCAAAACCAGTCCAAACTTGCAGATAAAGAAAGCGCTGACTCCGTGGATTAGTTACCAAAGCAAGATAGATTTATTCCAAAATGACACAGACGCGTTTCGGCGGTGGACCGCCTTGCTCACTACATCTGGTTCCTCAGATGTCATCGTATATATACATTTCAGGATTGACAGGTATACACTGGTTGGTTGTCACAGCAACCGTGTGAAGGCAACAAACATAGAAGAGTTTTCTGCATGAGCATGATGGTGCAAAAAAACGGCGAAGGTGCTGAAAATTAAATCAAATGCTGTGTGTTTGTGTGCTTAGTCATAATTGTTAAAAAATGCACAATTATTATGCCACTGTATCTGCGAAAACCTCACGTATTGATTATGTTTTTAGTCGAAATTTACAACAAAATATAAGTGAATGTATAAATTTTAAACTGTGACAGTGTTTACCAACCCAGAACAGTGGGGGAACCTATACCAATTTGGTTTACTGTCTCAAGTACTGGAGTGAAATCACAAACAGGTATTCGCTCATAGTTGCATTATATTGTTTAGAGTTACTCTCCTGTCCGAACCCGCAGTATTTAGGAGTACCAGGTGTGTTACATTGCGCTCAGGGAAGTCCTCAGCTAAAATTGATACATCATACACTTAATAACCTGTGTTATAAAATTGGTAAATGCAGGTGCTCTGAAGCACGGTGTATTAAGGGTTTGTCAGTGTCATTCATGGAGAGTAACAAAGAGTGCTGCCCAAGTGGGCTGAGGTGTAAAGTATTTTGCCTATGGCTATGCGTTGGGTGTCTGATTTAGACTAGGACAGACTCGGTTCTGCGTTGCGGGTTGTGTGTAAAAAAACAAAGGTTGAAAATGTGTCAACTGAAACTTATAAAAACTATCAAGTAGTGAGGACCTGACGTTACGGACAGGGTTTAGGATGCGGGACAAGCGACTAGGATATTAGAGATGTACATTCAGGGCCTCGTCGGCATTCATCCCATTCGGGATTTTGGAATCAAGCAGGATTATATATTTAGATTCAAGCCTTCTCAGTGATAATTGTCTATTGCCACCCGTGATGTTTTTGGAGATGCTGTCGATTCCATAGAAGGAAAGGTCTTGTGCTTTTCCAGCATGGGTTGTGTTAATGTGCCTAGCTACGGGATATGTCGGGTCATCATGGATGATGGCTCTGAGGTGTTGCAGTATCCTTACGTGAACTGGGTGTATTGTGCTGCCTACGTAACATTTGCCACACGTGCATTGGAGTACGTAGACTGCAAAGTCTGTCTTGCAGGAGTAGTTTCCTCTGATTACAAATGGTGTGTTTCTCAGTGGTAGGAGGACGGTAGTGGTGTTGATACCATGTTTACATGCCTTGCACTTTGAGCACCTATGGAATCCACTTAGGGGCTTGAGCCAAGTCGCTCCTTTGTTGGTGAATTGGGCGTTTACCACTAGTTTGCTACGCATGGATTTTGCCTTTCTGAATGTTATTTGCAGTGTTTTACTGCACGTTGGACCCAGGATGGGGTCACGGCTCACTAAATGCCAATGTTTGTTGAGTATTTTGCGCAGGTTGGAATGGTATGTTTTGTACCCCGTGATTAGTCTAGGGGTATTCCCTGAGGGTACTTTGTCATTATTTGATGGAGTATTTTTGGATGAGAATAGGAGAGCCCTCCTATTGGTAGTTGCGCATTTCTGCTCTTCATTGGCAAGCGTCTTGTTACTATAGCCTATTCCTGAGTCTCATAAAGAGACTATCTTTGGATTGCTTAAGTCCCCCTGGTGTGCTGCAATTACGTGTCATTCTGAGGCACTCAGCGTAAGGTATGCTTTCCTTGAGTTTAGTGGGATGAAAGCTATTGGCATGCAATATAGCGTTCCCTGACGTGGGATTTCTATATGTCCTGGTTTGGATCTTATCGTTCGACATATAGTTCGAGATCTAGGAATTTGATAGATGATTTGCTTGTAGTGCACGTGAATTCTAAGTTCAGATTGTTGTTGTTGATTTCTGCAGCAAATTGTTTTGCACTTTCTTCTGTACCCTGCCACAGTACAAAGATGTCATCTATGTATCTGGTGTAGATTACTACATTTTCTGTCATGGCCCTGTATTGAGTGGTCATGAGTACTTGCTCCTCCCACCACCCCATATGCAAATTTGCATAGCTGGGGACGAAGCAAGTACCCATGGCGGTTCCCTGTACCTGCTTGTAATGTAATCTGTCAAAGATGAAGATGTTGTTATCAAGGCGCCATTCTGCCATCTGCAGTAGCATCATAGTGTGTTGGTGTAGATTAATGGGTCTTTTTCTTAAAAAGTGTTCAAGAGCTCTGAGACCATCTATGTGTCTAATGCTAGTGTACAGGGTATGTACATCCAATGTCATGAAAACAAAATTAGCATTCCAGTTGTAATCATATTTTTCTGTAAGGAAGTCCCCAGTATCCTTAATGAAGGCTGGTAGTTCCCGCACATAAGGTTGGAGAAAGTAGTCAATTAATCTACTGGTGTTTTCAAAAAGACCCCCAATGGTGGAGATGATGGGTCTGCCGGGGGGCTGTACTGCATCTTTGTGAATTTTAGGTACAAGGTAGAGCTGTGGAGTAATCGGGTTGTCATTCTTGAGAAAATCCAGTTCTGGTTTGGATATGAGGCCAGTACCTCTCCATTGGTATAGTACTTTGTGGTATTTCTCTTTTTTTGTAACAATCCCGTACTTGCAATTGTTTGTTTGCTTCCTGGTTGTACATTTCCAATGGCCATAGGGCTATGTTTCCGCCCTTATCAGACCATCTAACCACAATGTCTGGCCTAATTTGAATCTTGTTGATCAGTTTATTGTACTCCGTTCTTTTGTTGTGATTGTCTTTGATGAATTCCTTAGAACTTATTAATGACAGATTTTTTAGGTCCTTAATAACATTGTCAGAGAACATATCCAAACCATCTTTTTGTAGCAGGGGAATGAAAACTGACTTCGGTCTGAATGGTGTGCGCACAGATTGATAAATGTCTAGGTCTGATCTAGCAGCTGCATCCATTGGGGATATTTGACTCGGTAATATCTCATGCTCCAGGGTTGGGAGATATTTTAGTAAATTCATGTCTGCCACACTGAGCACTCCTGGTTGTATGTTTTCTGTTTCGAGCACTGTCACATTTTTAGTCATGTTCCAAAAATATTTTTGTAATTTCAACTTACGTACAAACTGGTACATGTCTATTCGAGTCTGGGTATAGTCAAAGTTAGTATCTGTGCAGTAGGTTAGTCCAAGCGATAGAATTTCTTTCTCTTTTTGGTTTAACTCCATGTTTGATAGATGACTGTGTTGTCAATGTCTGCCCTTTGGATTATCTGTGTCTGTTCCATATATATATGTAGGAATATATCCATCAATTAAAAGATGGTTGAATGGCGCAGTGCTTAGGATGCATGAATACTGCGCTTTAATTGGGCCGGGTCTGGGTACCGGCACTTATTTTCAGGCAGCCTCCAAACGACTCTCTGCAAGGCTCTACTTTCGGCCCTCTCAAAGATAGTCAATTTTTTTAAATTTTATTACACTGCAGCGACAGCATGCACATCGTTGTACGCATGCTTATTTTGCTCACTGCTGTGAACTGGAGACATCACGCTAGGTTACCCACATTGTAGAAGAAAGGGAAATCCTTTAAACAATGTTTTTTTCCGAACCTACGATAATTGGAGAGGATTTTCTAAAGCACACAATGATACTTACCTTGATTTAGACCACACCCCAACTTGCATAGCCCACACCCCTTTAAGAGCTTTGCCCCCTTTTTAGAGCACCCCCACCATTTTTCTCCCACGTAGAACCCTAACTACACCATAGTAACAAGCAAACAGTGTAACCTTCCATTAAAATCTACAATGGCACCAAGTTTCATAATTTTCCATCAACGCTATCAGTCTTCTGCCACAGTACAAGAGTGTCTATCAGCACGAAGATGTCTTATCCACAGAAATGTTGTGTAATTTCTGTACCTGTTTGCTGGAACACTCATCACCAAAAAGTATTAAAACATGGGAATTTGCCAGAAAGACATATACCATACCATAAAGCGATTCATAGATGGGCACACTGCCACTGCACCACCCTCTTCCCCATCCTTCCTTAACTCTACAAAATTAAAGAAAGAGCCACACCAAACCTAGTAAACACACTATACCAATACAAGAACTTAATTTCAACAACCGTCTACCGGAACGCTCATGAGCAAAGTGTATTAAAACATACAAATTTGCAGGTAAAACATACCATGCCATAGGGCACTTTATAAGTGCTCCCAGTGGTACTACATCACCTTCAGTAGCTTGACATCTGCACGTTACTAAATTCTGTGTTTTAATCAGAAATATACCCACCCCCGCCTTTCCTTAACTGTACGAAATCAAACAGAAACCCCCACCATTCCTAGTAGCGCCACTATACCCATACACAGGCTTAATTTTAACAGGTGTGTGCCGGAACACTTATCAACAAAAAGTATTCAAACATGCAAATTCGCAGGAGAAACAAACAATACCATAGCACGGTTAATAAATAGGCCCACTCAAACTACATTATCTTTACTAACTACACATGCCCACGTTACAGATGTCCATCTTATAATCAGCAACATAGGCACATCCCCCACCCATACCCATGCTTAACCTTACGAAATCAAACAACGAGCGCCTGCACTCCCGTTACCGCCACTATAGCCATAGATAGACTTAATGTCAACAAGTGTCTGCCGGAACGTTCATCAGCAAAAGCTATTAAAACGTACAATTTTGCAACTCAAACATACACCATACCATAAGACGGTTTATAAATAGTCACAGTACCACTACACCACCTCAACACCCGCCCTTGCTTAACTTTACGCAATAAAAGAAAGAGCCCAAGCAAACGTAGAAGCGCCACTATGGCCATACACAGCCTTAACTTCAACAGATGTCTCCTGAAAAGCTCATCAGCAAACCGTATTAAAACATGCAAATTTGCGGGTAAAACATATACCATGCCATAGGGCACTTTTTAAGTGCTCCCAGTGGTACTACATCACCTTTAGTAGCTCCACATCTCCACGTTACTATATTCTGTATTTCAAACAACAACATAACTACCTCCCCCACACCCACCCCCGCCCTTGGTTTACAGTACAAAATCAAACAGAAACCCCCCCATTCCTAGTAGCGCCACTATACCCATACACAGGCTTAATTTTAACATGTGTCTACCGGAACACTTATCAGCAAAAACTATTCAAACATGCAATTTGGTGGGTAAAACTTAAACCATCCCATAGCACTGTTTATAAATGGGCCCAGTGAAACTACATTACCTTTAGTAACTACACATGCCCGCGTTACAAATATCCGTCTTTTAATCAGCAACATACGCACCTCCCCCACCCCCACCCATCCCTTGCTTAACCTTACGAAATCAAACAACAAGCCCCAGCACTCCAGTTACCGCCACTATAGCCATACATAGACTTAATGTCAACAGGTGTCTGCCGGAACGCTCATCAGCAAAACCTATTAAAATCTGCAATTTTGCAACTCAAACATGCACCATACCATAAGACGGTTTATAAATAGTCACAGTACCACTACACCACCTCAACACCCGCCCTTGCTTAACTTTACGCAATAAAAGAAAGAGGACCAGCAAACGTAGAAGCGCCACTATAGCCAAACAGAGGCTTAATTTCAACAGATGTCTTCCAAAATGCTCATCAGCAAAACGTACTAAAACATGCAAATTTGCGACTAAAACATATCCCATGCCATAGGGCGCTTTATAAGTGCTCCCAGTGGTACTAGATCACCTTTAGTAGCTCGACTTCTGCGCGTTACTATATTCTGTGTTTTAATCAGCAACATAACCACCTCCCCCACACCCACCCCCGCTCTTGCTTAACCGTACGAAATCAAACAGAAACCCCACCATTCCCAGTAGCGCCACTATACCCATATACGACGTTAATTTTAACAGGTGTCTGCCGGAACACTTATCAGCAAAAAGTATTCAAACATGCAAATTGGCGGGTAAAACATGAACCATCCCATAGCACGGTTTATAAATGGGCCCAGTCAAACTACACCACCTTTACTAGCTAGACATCTATATGTTACGAAAGTCGTTTAAACACTCTGTAGAGTGTATAGCAGGGCATGGGGAGAGTAAACAAAGTTCTAATTCTCAAACGTTTGAGATACAGTTCCTTTACTGTATCTATATTAAAGATATTAAATGGAATGAACAAATTGACGAGTGTCTCAAAAGGGATAGTAAAGCTCACCATCAGTAAAACACGAACCACTTCAACTACATATATCCGCCACAGCGACACAGCCTGACAAATAGTATCACTTATAATCACATGTAGTTCTCTAATGTCAACAAAGTCATACAGAAAATATACCGCACATTTACATTTTTTTCATCTCTCACACATTTATAAAACATCTCTTCTAAAGAAGCACTCCCCAACTACTTCTATTCCATAAGAACAGACAATAATTAATATGTTTACTATCAGATATTTTTGTATATCTACCTTTTTATTATTCACTAGTCAGAAACTACAAAAACTATTCACTATACCCAAATGCAAACCAGAAACCATATTCATATTTATCTCAACTTAGGATCACATGATTCAAACTATGCGTACATATAAAAGGAACGTATCACTTTTCCTATCTCCATCTCCTCTCCATGTAATCTCCAAACACTGTACACGGCCCCACTGTACAACAACCTACCCTGACTTACATTCAAACCTACCTCTCAGTGTCAAAAATAAGACCAAAACCTGCCCACATAACATTTCTGCATTTAGTTTTATCGCTTTTAACTTAATAACACATGCGTCTCCTACCACCACCACCCCACTATTTCCACAAAAAGTATCAGTTGCAAACGTGCGACATTTTCTTTATCTCCCCAAATACATTACAAACTCAAATTAACACTGTACCTCATTTTCAAAACAATACAGTCCTATAAAGATGACAAACTACACTTCTTCTCCATATATAAAATACTTATATAACAGCTCAAATTTTATGCATATTTCATAACCAATATCAAACACCACACTTTACTAACACTATATTACTTTGAAATAAAAAATACTTTCAAAATTAAAAACATCACGTAAAAAACTTAATCAATACTATAAAACACATAACACACCTTGTTCATTTCAAACTCACCTTTGTAGCTGTTATCCAGATTTCAAATGACACACGCATACAATTCTCTCTTTCTCCCATAGTACATGTAAAGATCCGACTTCATCAAGAATGAAACCAGGAATGGCACAATTTCTCTGTCGCTCGAAATTGTTTGAATGGGTATTCGTTCCTCATGTTAAATGCGCATAATATTACAAAACTATTTGTCATGACTTGATAAGGATGGACTTGATATCTACACATTGGTAATGGCTGCCCATTGTTTCAAACATTGCTAGAAGAATTTTTGAAAATACTCCCAAAGAAACTTAAGGAGTACGAAGACTCAATCAAACAAAAGAAACAACGAAAATTTCTCAGAGACAAACGTGACTACGCTGAGGGGCGCATTCTAACCTACGCCAAAAAATACGATTGGGCTCAAAGAAATCTTAAAATTACCACCACTGAACGTGCAACTGAGCTACTGTCGACTGGTTCAAGTTCAGAACTCAGCACTGACTCAGAAGCCTCCAGTACAGCAGTCCCTTTAGCCACACGTCCTCTCACTTTTTTACACGAGTTCCAAATATTGAAGCAGAAAAAGGATCAAACTCAAGTAAACAAACCCCAAACGAGAGGTCAAGCAAGAGGAAGGGGGCAAAGAAGAGGAAGAGGACGAGGGACCACAAAAGAAAAAGATTGAGCAAGAGAAGACTAAAAAACTTCAATACATTAACTCTTCAAAACCAAGATCAGACAACTAACCAAACAGTCATCAACCTATCAACTAGAAGCCTAAACAAAGTGGAAATCTCAGTTCTACAATTGGGTTTATCCTTTTGCCCTAGCAACAACCTAAACTATATGGACACCAGAATTGACTTATTCCTATACATTCGGAAACTGAAAGTAATGAAAATGTTCATGACACGTTCCAAATCAAAGTCGAAGGATTCAACGACTGGATTAAGTGACCCAGGAACACGCAATTTGCAAATACAGGACATTGAACTTTTGAGAGTTATGCATGACCTAGAGATGGGAGACAATCATGGGGGCAATGATTATTCAATGTTACATCCATGTGGTGTTACCAATAAACAACATCAACACAGTGGTTTAAAAAGGAAATCCAAGTTTAATCCCAATGTTCCCTTTGATAACATCGAGGCGTATAACTCAGCGATCATCATCGAATTAAAGAAATCAAGAAAAGCATTCCTAAAATCCAAATGGGACAATCTCACGAAGGACCAACAGGAATCTATCAAAATTTTGGAGTCTGATTCTACAATCGTAATAAAGCCCTCTGATAAAGGAGGTAATGTTGTGGTGATGGATGTGGAGAAATATAGATTAGAAGCAATGAGACAGCTCATGGACGAAACTTGCTATGAACTCAT
Source organism: Triturus cristatus (assembly GCF_964204655.1). NCBI lineage: Eukaryota > Metazoa > Chordata > Amphibia > Caudata > Salamandridae > Triturus > Triturus cristatus. The sequence goes on from NC_140590.1 coordinate 1,545,529,593, forward strand.
TGATTGGGCCCAATACAAGAAAACTATCATTGACTATCATAAACTTTTAAGTGATTGGTATTTTTATGGGCTTATTGACACAGATGAGTACAACTTTTTGAGAACAGACAAACCACGCATACCATGCATTTACTTCTTACCAAAGATTCATAAGCACGCCACTTCACCACCAGGGCGTCCTATAGTCTCATCCAACGGAGGACTACTTGAAAATACATCAATTTTTCTTGACACTTTCCTATGTAAATATGTACTCAATTTAATGTCATACTGTAAAGATAGCTCAGATTTCTTGCGCAGACTTCATGATATACAATGGGAGGAGGGGTACACCATGATCAGTCTAGATGTATGCTCTCTATATACATGCATCGATCAACAGAAAGGGGTGGCAGCATGTATGTACTTCTTAAAAAGCAGACACATAGATCTCTGGGAGCACAACGAAATGTTAGAGACTATGATGTTATTCTGTCTTCAGAATAACATCTTTCTCTTTGAAAAATCAGTGTACCGCCAGCGGTCGGGTACCGCGATGGGTACTTGTTTTGCCCCCAGCCTAGCGAACCTTTTCCTGGGCTGGTGGGAGGAACAAATAGTGTGGACAGAAGAATTAAAAATATATACCGATCACATACTTGTAGGGATCAGGTATATAGATGATCTATTCCTAATTTGGAACGGCCCACAAAATCTAGCTCATGAATTTATTGACCGGTTGGGGACCAATGACTTGAATTTGCAATTTACTCACAAGATCAGTGCAACCTACTGCGAATTCTTGGATATTGCAGTTGAAATTAAAGAGAAAAACATCACAACACGTCTATTTCGAAAACAGACCGCCGGCAACACATTGTTGCACGCTGTGAGTCATCATCCAGTCCCCCTGAAACAAAGCATACCTTATGGGGAGCTACTAAGAGCACGCCGTGCTTGTAGCACAAACAGTGACTTTATGAATGAGCAACAGAATATGTTAACACGCTTTAGAATAAGAGGATACAAAGAAGAAACCCGGGAGAGAGCCCAAAATAAAGTTAAAGATTTGAAACAACTTGACATACTCGTTAGGCCCTCCAGAAGCACCACAAAGAGAACAAACAATGACATTAATCAGTCGAGCATGCCAAGAATGATAACACAATTCAGCAGGGGAGCATGGACATTATACAGAATTATGAGTAAACACTGGAATTTACTCATAGCAGACCCCATCATTGGGGATTTTTTATAGGAACCAGACCACAAATAACCTACAGAAAGGCTAGATCACTCAAGGACAAATTAGTCCATAGTTACCGTGAAGAGGTTACACGACCACAGTGGCTGACAATGCCCAATGGTTTCACTACCTGTGGGATGTGCAAGGCGGATCGTAATGGCGTAAACTGCAAAGAATATAGCATAGGCACCAAACAGAAACGTCCAATAAAACATCAGATCAACTGCAACAGTGACTTTACTGTCTACATACTTGAGTGCCCTTGTGGCCTCCAGTATGTAGGCAGTACCAAATTACCACTAAAACTAAGGATTTTGCAGCACTTACGTGCCATTACCAACTGTGACCATAACTACCCGGTAGCACGTCACTATTCTGAATTCCACAACAGTGACAACAGTAGTCTACGATTCTTTGGAGCAGAGAGAATTCCCAAACACATTCGAGGAGGGGATCGAGAGAAAAATCTAAGAGTACTGGAGTCCAGATTTATTATAGATCTGGATTGCAAAATACCGAAAGGACTCAACAGTGGGGAGGAACTTGCAACTCACATAGGCTTGTAGTCAATAGTAACAGTATAATTACCATATGGTCTCTACAACAATATGAATATTCCCAATTGGTAGTTGGGATTTTATGTTATTTTCAATTATTTTTTGAACATTATTTTTATACTCACTTTTAAATAAGATAGGGATATAGGTGTACTGAGGATGATATTACATTTCCCAATTGGGACCATACACAGATTTTTACTACGATCATGGATGCTCTTGTTGGAATTCCTCTGGGCTTCCTACTTCTCATCTCAGTCACTCCCCCTTACCCTTCCTCTTTCACATATTTTCATCACATATCACCCACCCACCACTCCTTCCTGTCTAGCTTTTAGCTATGGATACTTCCGTAATCTGCCAGTCACCAACTTAGATTTATATAGAGAAGTTTGATCTATTAGAACATTATTGACTATATCAGTATCTAATGTCGGTACCCTCTGCCCGCACAAATAGCTATTTTAGCCTACATTGAATTGACAATTTACTTGTCTAATTGGCACAATTGTGCAGAGTAAAGTTTTTACAATGTTTGAAACAATGGGCAGCCATTACCAATGTGTAGATATCAAGTCCATCCTTATCAAGTCATGACAAATAGTTTTGTAATATTATGCGCATTTAACATGAGGAACGAATACCCATTCAAACTATTTGCCCCCCACAATATGAATTCGTGGCACATGCAATTGCACTCACTGTATTGTTTGATTAAATATAACCATGAATGTGACAGTATTCGGTCCATTTGGTTTTGTGACTTCCAGCATAATTTTGAGCATTGTTACAGTATTCGTATGGCTATTTTAGCCTACATTTAATTAATTGCTCGTATTTTCAATGACGCTATTGCGCAGAGGAATTCATGAATTACTATGTATACAATTAGTCATAACTTGCTGATGTATCAAATCCAACTTTATTGTTCCATACCATAGCGTGATCAGTTAACACGATTGAGTATATACACAGCGTGTTTGTCTAAGTAAATTATAATTTCAATTTCATTTTCATGCAACCGCATTTACCTTTCGTTCGATATAATTTAGAATGAATGTGTTATAATTATTTTACATAGTATTCACGATGTAGCGCAATATGGAAGTATTTTTTCTATGTTTATGAACTTTGCGTGTGTATTTCTATGGCTGATTGGCATATCGGAAGTTACTTGACAAAGGCAAACGCCGAAACGCGTCGTCCTTCTAAAGCTAGTGCACAATAAAGTTTTTTGTGCGGTTTCCTGGTGTGCTGTCTTCTTATTCCTGGAATTGACGGGGAATACAAGTTTCTGATCATATATATATATATATATATATATATATATATATATATATATAGATAGAGAGAGAGAGAGAGAGAGAGAGAGAGAGAGAGACATATGTAGTATTTTTATATCTAAATATTTTTCATACTTTCTTATAATCAGATTGACATATTGTGATATGTGTTTTCACAGAAAAGAGACATAAAGACATATGGGTGCGCTCCTCCATTTATGTTATGTAAACAAGTTGTATTTGTTTTGTACTATGACATACATATATCCACAAAACTCCTACTCCATACTGTAAGGAAGTTCAGCACTCAGTAAGCGTGTTGATCGAATTTTAATGCTTGGCTTCAGCAAAAATTCTCATGGATGCGTTTCGCCAATGGATTGCCTTTGTCGACAGCCTGATGAAGGCTGATTAGCCAGAAACCGGTCCCAGAATGCTCGTTTCCGGTCCAGGGAAGACATGGCTTGGTAGTTCGGGCTGGACTGTTCCCATGAGGTACAAGGTCAGACTGATTGCATATGTCTGAACTGGGGTGGCGGAGTGAGCTAAAGAATGATGATGGATTAAACCAAGATCATTTGACTGGGGGTGAGTGCTAGCAATGATCGACACTCTGTCCATCATCCCCTTTGGTTTTGCTTTGCCTTTGTCGACATACATATATATGTAATGCAAAATATATACATGTATTTTGATATACAGATTTTTCCCTTTTTTACTATAACTAAAACAAAAAAATATATATTTCCATGTTTATAGACATACCCACACATCTAGCTCTGATTACTATGTGCATAATAATAGACCTAATGTACACACATAAGCATTATAATAATTAATATTGATGTACAAGAAATAACTCCCTGTATATCTGCAGCCAATTCATATTTACTTGCTTGTAATAATAGTCACATGTTCAGAAAGAACAAGATATGTTGTGCGCAAACATAGACTTTTTTTAGAAATATACGTAGACATAGAATAGATAAATACATATGTATGCATGTGTTGACATATATACAAATAGTAGTGCCATCCCTGTACGTAGTATAGACCCACATTTATCCATATATACACATAAGAACGTGAGTACCCTCCCACAGGCTATTACTGCCTAATCATTGGTAAGTCAAGACAATCACCAGCAAGTCATAAAGGTCAAACACTCTTTGTCTCAATAACGAAAGCCACTGTGAGCAGGACTGGGTTTGAACTACCAGTTGCAGGTTTCAAGAGATTCCACAGTCTTAATGCGAGCTGCAGCAGAGCTCTAATACTGCCCACATGGAAGATTTCACAGAGATAAACAAGTTCAATAAGAAAAGCCTCGACTCAGTACTGCCGCTTGTTCTGAGCAGCACAGCATCCTCAGAGAAAATGGATGTGGTGCTGCGTATAACAGCTTAACAAGCCAATATATGTAAGAAGTTTTTTTAAAACGTAATGTGTCCCACAAGTATAAGTAAAACGAGTGCATGTTAATGAGGAAAAATAATAACAATAAACACAAAATGCATTAATAAAAGAACAGATCACTGCTTAAAAAGGAATAAAAATGCATCTTTTATTCAAAAGCAAAAATCTAAAGAGTCTTGTATGAAACGTGGCCACTAGAGGGAAGCAATGCACCAACAATATTCACAAGGAAACCACCTCAAGCTAGGTCCAGCCGTGGCCGTGGAGGGAGTTCCGAGGGGCGGGGGAGGGGCAGGGTGGTGGGTTCTAAAAACCGGAATATGGATAATTGCAGGTAAGTAAACACTTAAATAAATAAAACGAATTTCGTAGCGCGCGCTACGAAATTCGTTTAGGGGGGTTTAGTTCACCTCAGCAATGTCGTACAGACCGGCCTGGTCTCACTTTGTTCAGGCTCTGTTTAGGAGATATGCGCGCATTGTTAGAACGTCAGATGTGTTGATATTTCCCAGTATTTGCACAAAATAAATAGCATTTATATAGCACTTACTACCCTTGAGGAGGCGTTGTAATCATTTAAATATCACAATTATTTCTTTTAAAGCACTATACCCAGAGGAAGCTTCATGCTGACAAAAGGCAACATTGTTTTATGTGTAGCGTACAAAAGTGTGAATCCTCTGCCTAATTCAGGAGGGTTTGAAAGTATACTCGAAATGTGCTCAAATCTACTCATGATACACCTGGTAAACATATATGTGAGTGCTTAAGATCTGATGTCACTTCTTGTGATGCCACTTCCCGTGATGTCACACGCTGTGATGTCACGTGTCGCGATGTGACGCGCCGTGATGCCACTTGCATACTGATTAACTATGTTAGTCCCCCACTTCTTTTTTTAGGACTTGTGTCCTGTAACTGGGGGCATTACAGGTTCCTAACTGGCATTACCTGACATTTGGTGCTTTTTGACTGCTCCTCCTCCGGCCGCAGAGCCAGTTTTAACCCTATGACGTTTGGTGAGCAGCTCATGTTCACTATGCCACTGTTTCCTTCTGCTGAGCACGGTCGGCTCAGAGCAGTCTCTCCATTCACCGCAGTCTCTGCTGGCAGTACTTTCAGGCACAGGGTTCGTGTCATGCCTTCAATGTGAGCAGCTGTGTAGGGTCGAGGTCGCTGGGGAACTGGGGCACTGGCAGCCAGTTTTATTCAAATAGGTCAGCGCCGTCCAGCAACTTAGCATCCCTTACCTCCCGGGGTGCTGTTCAGTGGGCCAGGCAGCTGCTACTTCACTCAGGCAGGTTTCCTTTATCCTGCCTGAGGGCCTTTCACAATATACGGGCGCTGATTTTGCACTATATTAGAGAGATGTGCGGTGAGTGCATAATTCTGGTGCGGCAGGACAGGCTCATGTCTTCAAAGGCGTTTAGACGCCGTTGGGCCGCCCTCTTTTGCCATCATTTTCGGGTCCCTCGATCAGTGCATTTGTCTATAGCTAAGTGGCTCATCTCCTCGTAGGCCGCGGCGCAGGCTCTGATTGCTGACCCTTGACAGTCACTTGGGACGCCAGTACAGGACTTCCCTCGCTGCCGGTGCGGGGCTCGGTCTTGTCAGACTTGCTGGCAGGGTGTCCCGATTGGCTACTGAGTCACCTCTCATTCCTGCTGGCTTTAGCTGTGTTTTACTTATGAGGGAGGCCCCAGCTGTGGGCTGCCGCGGCATCGCAGTGGCCTGACTGGCGCTGAGGATACCGGTGCGGGGGCTTTGAATGCACATGGGCTGGGACTACCGGCCACCCCCCTCCTTACTACACAAATTGCATTACTTAATTCAGCAGGTCAACACATGGGTCTTTGGAAGGCAGGGGTCAAGGGACCCCTGGCCGTATTTATTAAAATATGAAAATAAAATGAAAAATTTTATAAAATAAACATTTTTTGACAATTTTTAGAATGCACATTTCAGAACATTAGATTACATCCATTTTTGACATTATAAGATGGGCTAACCTTAACAAATATCTAGTACAGCGTGTTTCCTAACCGAATCTAAACATCCTGAAAAATTAAGCACTCTAATAATTACGTCGGACGGCAAGGTCGCTAACCGGTGTCAGATCCCTTACAGCTACGCTCTCACGTTCGAGATGCGCATGCGCAACCCAGGGCACGTTTCACCCCGTGCGCTCTGAACTCCATTAAACCATAACAGGAGGGCCCACACTTGCGCACCTTGATGACGTCATAGTGTCTGTGAGGGGTGGCTACCAGCCTGAGGAAAGCGTGGACTCCCTCCCCCGCACCCTTCTAAGTAATGGATGTCATATCCTGCCCCTGAAGTTCTGGGAGAGACCAATGGCCCCTCCCGATGGGCGGCCCCTTTCGTGACTGGGCCCGCCCCCCCCTAAGGACCTTAAAATGCTGCTCACCGATTATGACCTTACCGCCACAGGCCAGCATAGTTGACCGACTATCTGGCCCCCCCCCCCGCACACCTACCTATAGAAAGGTCATAACCTACCTCCAAAGTCCTCAACCCACGCCAGGATATTCCTTATAAAAATAGCATTCCCTGCCTCAGTTAAATGGACCCCGTCCCGCAGGTAAAAGTGCTCCCCCCAGATGCACCCATGAGGTATGGTCTGTAAGACCGGGGTTCTAAATAACCTGTCCAGCTTGTTGTTAATCCTCTTTACTGAGTGATTCAGGGCGCTAACAGAGTCCCCGCCCCTCCATTGCATTCTTGGTATCAATTGTGACCATACAATCACAGACCCCGGTAACCGCTTTGCCACCCACCCTGCTGCTGCTATAATCTCTCCCTAGATGAAGGATCACCGCCGAGGGAGGTGCAGTATGTCGTCTTAGTAAATCCGACATATAATCCCTGAACTGACTAAGGCGAAGCCCCCCCCTGCCGTGGAAGGAGACCGTGCACCCCCCACTCTCCGCCCTCCGTCTACCCAAACCTGCAAGAAAAATTGTGTTAGCGCGCTTCACAAATGAATGTCCTACTACCCAAACTACCCTTGTCTTCTTCTTGTCCTCTGGGCAATTCCTTGATGTCGCTGAGTTGATGAGATGATCCATGGGAAGTTTCCGTCCTGCGTTGCAGGCCCGTGAAACTGTAAATAACCAGACAAAAAAGGACAAGTGTCAGACTCAAAATGGCAACTGTTCTCACAACATGTGCAACCGCACGTAACCTTTGTACTTATTAGAGGACCATCTCCCAATCCTTTGCACACTGGTTGAGTTCAACCCCCTGGCAGTTGCTTCTGTGGCTGCCCCTATCCGAAAGGAGTGCGTCCCAAACTCTTTGTGGTTAAAACCAGCCCTGGCCATACTCATGGCCAGCACCCTCTGGAACTGAAACTTAGTCAAAGGTGTTCCGTCCCCATGCAGCAGCAGTGGCCCCCTACATTCCTGCGCCCGCTGTCTCAAGAGCTCCTCTACTAGTGCCACCGGGCAGCAGACATTGCTCCGTGCCCGGTGTAACGCCAAGGTTTGGCCCCTGGCTTCTTGATCAGTCTTTGATTTCCTGATGGTAATCCACATTGTGTCACCCCTCATGCTGACATCGTGTAGCTGAAGGCCGCCTACCCTATCACATTTGTTGGCCGCCACCAGTTCGCTTACCCTGAATGCCCCATAAAAGGCTAATGAAAATGCCGCTTTAAACAGACATACTTCGGCCGCGGAGCTACAGGTATCCGGCAGCGCGAGGAGCACTGCCGACAAGCGCTCAAAACCTATCGGCTTCCTAGTATCCGTGGCCGGTGCCTGCATGCGCCGCCATCCCTTCAATGCCCTCTGCGCTAAGAAACTGTTTGTGGGATCCCTCACCCCTTTAGCACGTGCAAAAAAGGAGATTGCAGCCTTGTGCCTGCCGGCTGTTGCTGCCGTGCGCCCCTCCCTGTGTAACGCGCTCATGTAGTTATTAAAGCTAGCCTCCACAAACCACCCGCTCTCCCAGCCTTGGCCCAGAAAGTGACAGTAAGACCTGAACGCCCCTTCATAAGCTTTTCTTGTCTTGGGTGCTATGCTGGCTGCCACGAGGTCATGTAGTTGGGGGCACCAATCTGCCAGAGAGTCGACGGGAAAGGGGCCGGGGTGGTCTCTGCGTCCGGCAGGTGATCCCTGAACACCTGCATCTTAAAGCGAGAAAGAGCATCAGCTGCATTGTTCAACACCCCTGGGACATGTTTTGCCCTGAAAAGTATGTTTAATGTCATGCAACACAGCACAATCTCCTTCATCAGGCGCAATATGAATGGACACCTTGCAGCTTGTTGGTTGATACATTCCACCACTGACATATTGTCTGACCAGAAGATTACTGATCGGTTGGCCAGATCCTGAGGCCACACTTTCAGTGCCACCCAGATTGGGAAGAGCTCGAGGAAACCAATGTTCATCGTCAGCCCGCTCTCTTCCCACCAGGCGGGCCACTTCTGTGCCACCCATTTCCTACCAAGGATTGCCCCAAAACCTACACTTCCTGCAGCATCAGTCCATAAACCCAAGTCCTCCGAGGACAACGTGGGTGCACCCCACAGCACTCTGCCATTGAAATCCTCCAGGAATGCAATCCATATCCGCATATCCTGGCGAACCTCTGCAGATAGCCGTGTCCGGTGATGCTTCTCCCGAAGACCCTTCATGGCCTGTGAAATCGAGCGTGAAAAAGGGCGCGCCATGGGTATTACTCTCAATGCAAAGTTTAACTGACCCACTGTCTGCTGTAACATTTGTAGAGTAACCTTCTTAGCCTGTATGCATGATCCTAGGGTATTCTTGAATCTTTGTATCTTCTCCATTGGTAATCTAAAGCAACCCTCCACTGAATCCAGTTCAATTCCCAAGAATTCCAAGCATGCCACTGGCCCGACCGTCTTTCCCTGCGCCAGGGGTACCCCGAAAGAGCGCATGAGCGCGCAAAATTCCTGCAGTGCTGACGCACACTCCCGTGACCCCGCCGGACCCAGGAAAAGAAAGTCATCCAGATAATGCATGACATACTGGTGCCCTGTAGATTGCCTTAGGGCCCATTCCAAGAAAGAGCTGAACTGTTCGAAATATGCACATGAAATGGAACAGCCCATGGGCATACACTTATCCATGTCGTACTTCCCTTCAAAGGAGAAACCTAAGAGGCGCTGATCCTCTGGGTGAACAGGGAGTAGTCTAAAGGCTGATTCAATATCTGATTTGGCCATCAGTGCACCCGCGCCTAAGTCCCTCAGCATGTCCGCCGCCTGATCAAAAGATGCATATTTAACGCTGCAGATTGATTCATCAAAAGCATCATTCAAGGATAGGCCCCTAGGTGCAGATAAGTTGTGGATAAGCCTATACTCGCCCTTCTCCTTTTTTGGAACTATGCCCAACGGGGAGCATACAAAATTCTTAGTGGGAATGACATGAAAAGGACCCGCTACCCTACCTAAGCGCAACTCCTTTTCTATTTTGCTAGCCACCAGCGTGGGATTGGAGAGCACTGACAGCTGATTCCTGCACTGCGGTGTCCCAACATAACCCCCAGCTGGAATTCGGAAACCATGAGTGAACCCCTCTTGCAATAATCTCGCCGACGTGTGGTTGGGGTACCTGTTAAGCCAAGGGATCATAGCCGACAACAGAATGGGCGAATGTGCTATAATGGGGTGGATCTTGTTACTCTGGTTTCTTCCTTCCCCTATTCCCAGGCCCACTGCCCTTGTTCCTGCATGTCGCTTCTGGGTGGGAAGGGTGGCCGCATATGTTGCACGCGTGCCTGAACTTACAAGTGCCCGGTGCCCTGTTGCATGCCCGTTTGTTAAAGTCCCAACACACCCCTTTTGCACTTCCACCGCTTCTAGCCTTTTGGTTTGTCTCCCCACCCTGCACTGGCCGAAAGGGCTGCTGAAATTGCTGTTGTGGCCTGGGAGAGTAACTTTTGTTCCAGGCAGAGCTAGTGGTCGCCCCCTGCCCCTTCTCGAATTGAGAATGCCAAGAAATAGAATCTACCTTGTCCCATGCCAAAGATTTGTTGAACTCCCTAGATTTTCTGAAGGCCATATCGTACTCTTTCCAGACATCCCCCGCATGATTATCATGGTACATTGTGATCCTACTCTGATAGCAGCTCATGACTGATTGCATCCCTGGAAAACGTTCCCCAATTACTGCACTGTACACGGCAAAGGCTATTGAGGATGGTTTCTTCAACCCTAAATTTGTACAATTTTGATCTCCATTCACTAGGCAACATCATATCTTTCTGTGATTTCGCATATTCCCATTCCCTGCTGTCTATCAACAATGAAAAGATATTAACATATTTATCAGCCCAAATCAACTCTTTCACACTTTGTGACACATGTTGCGCCAGGCACTCCCCCCTGGAGGGCATCGCGCCCTCGCCCAACAGTGGCAGGGCCACCTCCTTACCATTGTCGTTGGATGACGCCACCTCCACGGTCTTGGCTGGGCCCCCGGTGTTCGCTGGACCTATTTGGGGAGAAACTGGTGCGAGTGGCGTGCTGCCCTGCCCACTAGCCAACAATATCTGCGCAACTAACGTTCGTTGTTCCGCCGTGAGGATCGTGATGTCCGGCAACGCGCCCTTACCTAACCAGGGGAGAACGACTGCTACCTGGGCTGCTAAATCTGCTGGCATTGGACCAGACGCGGGCAGGAGAGAAGGGACCCCACTCGGTACCGCGCCCCCCACGGGAACCGGGGTGGGCGGTGGCACCAACGGTGCTAAAGGAGCCATCGGGATGGCCGGCGCTACTGGCAAAGCCACTGGTAGCTGGGGTACCGGTGCCGGGATGCCCAAGGGTGCCTGAGGTTGCGGGACAGGTGCCTGAGGTGTAGGGACAGGTGCCGCCGGCGGTACCATGGGAGTTGGATACTGTGGACGACCCCCCACCTTCTTAGATCTCGCCCGCTTGGGCGGTGTCGCAAATTCGCCCCTTGGTTTGGGCGGCACTATAGTTCGCTTAGGTCTCCCCGATGGGCCGGCGTGCGCTCCTACCTTCGCTCCCAATTCCGCCACCGTCCTACCCAGTTTGTCCACTTTCCCCAGTCGTTTCTCCATTGCCGACATTTTGCGCATCATTTTCTGAAGCATCCACCCCATGCTAGCATTTGCGTGCCCCCTTCTTGCAGACATACTTATGAGCACACCGTGCTCCGTACCTGACCCAGTTGAAAGGCGCCCAAGCTGGAATACACAGACCTAGCTCCCAAGCTTGTTGACCTGTAACAGAAAATACGTTAAATTCCCAAATGTGGCAGCTTGAAGGAAGTTGAGCACTTCTTCCCGTAGACCAAAATTAAAATTGTACACGTGTGCCTTGAGGCCAGACCAACCACCCCTGTAAGACAGACCAACCGATATATACCCAATTGAATTGTAACTGGGTCACTTCCTTATGTGAAAAGGGGCAAATGAAAAAATTGCCCTGGTTGGCTTGACACTGACCGCTTTGCTATGCACACACCTCAGATCATGTACCTCCTTCAGTTTTTGGTAAATAAGTGTTGAAATTTTAACCGAGCACCTTATCTAGCACCAGTCCTCCAACACGAAGATCATTCACCCCTCCTAAACAATATACACATTGGCAATAAACCTGCTAGATTGTAAAAGCAGTAACTTGTATTTAGCTTGTTTTCAAAAACCACCCTAGCCCTTCGTTAATGCAACAAAAACGTTCAATCCTGACAAAACCCTCTTAGTCACCCATCCGCCCTCTGCCCTTGCTGTCCCTGCTTAGCTTGGCCTTCGTTTTACCCGGTATGAAGCGTTGCTTCTCGATATCTAACTTTTGCACACACGCGGCCCTGCCTCTGGGGCGCGGAACCTAAACAAACTATTTAAATGTGCGCAAATGACTATTGTGCTGCTCCTACCCCGCAATCGGTGCCTTTATCCTTACGGCTTTTTCAAAAACAGACGATTAGTTCTGGGCTCGGCTTTGCAATGCTTCCCACCCGGCTTTCCCTGTACCTTATGCTAAGGCGCTCTGCGGCCCCCCCCGTCCGCCCCACAAAATACCTCGTGTCCTGCTCCAAAGACGCCGACGTCCCCGTAGTGCGCAAGCGGCCTCCAGACGAGCCCGCAACCAACTTCCTGGACGCGAACGATCGTCAAGATTTTTCACACTCCGCTTCCGTCGTCCCACGAGATCACCGCAGTCCTCCACCTCCGTAACGCGTCGGATAGAGCTAACTACTGCAGTCCTGCTATGCCGCACACCTGCAACAAGAAGAGGAGAAAATAAAGAGCCCCACGGTGGGGCGAGGAGCGAGCCTGGGGAGCGCGGGCACAAAGAGGCCGCCTCCCGCGCCCCCCCAGGCTCTTAACCCCTTCGTGATCGCGGCCCCGCCCCCCCCGGCCCGGAAGCACACAACTACTTCCGGGGCAAGGGGGGGGCGGGAACAGCCACCACGAAGGGGACGGGATATGGGAGGGGCCGGGCCCCGCCATGCCTGCGTGGGGGCCGATTGGCCCCCCCTTTTCTGGAGCGCCCTCGGACTCTGGCTCCTCACCTCTTGTAGAGGCAGGCTCTAGGCTCGGTTCACAAAGCCACAAAATGCTGCAAATAAGACACTCGGCGCTGGTACTTCACACATGGGTCACAGCAGCCGTGGGCCCTGTACACCTCTCTGCCAAAGGAAAGGGGGGGGGTGAAGGTTGCGACGCTCACTGGATACAGATTGGGGGCTGATCCACTCATAGTGACCACACCGTCATCCGCTCCACTCAACACGCATGCACAGACGTCACCCAAAGATTACACTGACACATTCGTTATGGGTGAAGAACTGCTGCAGGTTTATTTCATACAACATAAGTATGACGATAAGTGGGTTATCTTACGGGCGATCCAGGGCAAGCAGCCCCTCGCTGCTGCGCCCGCCTTGCGAGCCAGCACGCACGGTGGGTCGATGCCCGGCAGTGCGGCACATTTTTTTCAGATCCTCCTTTGGATCACGTGATCTGTCTAATACTCCCGCCCCTTTTAACGGGGCGGAGCGTGTTATGGCACACCCCCGGTTGGTCAGGCCCCCCAACCGCCCGAAGGACTAACGGGGCACCGTCGCGGTCTTCCCAGAACCTCCTTCGGCTCCCGGACCTTGGCTCGGGCACCCTTACTGTGCCTGACAGGGGTACCCTTACTGTACCGCCTGTCGCAGAGGTACCCTTACTCTACCCTTCTGCCTCCAGATCGTCTTGTAACTCCGCCACAGCTCTGGGGAGGCTCCCGTCGCTGCCAGAGCCCCCTCTTCCTCCCTTCGCTGTAATAGGTGCCCTGCCCCTACGAGCTAGCTTTGGCGTATATGGACATGAAATCCTATTGTGATTTTCAATTGGGCCAAACTAGGGTCATTCTGGCTTAGAAGTGTGTTTCCAACAGCTAAGCACAGTAAAGCAAGATGGAGGTAACGTGTGAGTTAACTGCCTTCCCTACGTTTATCCACACAAGCTGACATCACGGGTATCTAATGATGGGATGGGCACTTAAAAGCTGTGAACATCAGACGGTATGGGGGCAACAGCCTCTGTCTTTGTACTCTCACCCAGCACACGGGAAACATACGCTCACTGTCCCTGGCTGCTCCAAGTCACTGTCTCTGAATGGTTAATGCCACAAACTTAGCTAGTGACAGCATTATTGGCAAGTGCTTCGTTGAGACAATCCCACCTTCCTACAGCATGCTAATACACATCAATTAAACAGATAAAACTGCTAACTCTGCCGTATTTACCTTTTCGGCCATTGACCCCTACTTTTTCTTCCTTTCACGTTGTATTATTATCCTATTGTTTACTTCCAATGACCAATCTCAGCAACATCTCCTTGGATTGGCCTCCCTACTGCCAATAATGACCCAGCATTCTGGGGATCATCTTAACTACCAAATAATACAGGTTTTATTAAATATTCTTGCAAGTTAAGTTACATTAACTTAGATGATGGAGTCTTATTCTAGCCTTGTTCTTCAATAGTTCATATAAAATCAAACTAAGATAAATATTATTGAAATATTCGGTTCATTCCTACTTTTAATTCACTTAAAATTAAAGCTTATTTCCTGAAGACGACATGTAATTTGCACTAATTTTTATGTAGAAGTCAAATCAGTTATAATAATTAAATTGGCTCAGCACCTCCTTCCCTAATTCAAAACCTAATGCTAACCACAACAATTGTTATTGACTGCTACAACTTGAACTGCAATTGCTTAGAATTGATTTTGTAAAACGATGTGACCTTATCTCACCTTTAACCATAACTATTAGCCCAAAATATCGTTAAACTTGTTGACGTCTATGTAATTAATTTCAAAATAGTGTAATTTCTTTTTCATTAATTGTTTATTCCAACAGTATGGCTTGCTGTCACCTTGTGAACATCCTGTGTGGTTCCACAAGCTCTGTTTCTGAATCTCTCAGTTTGTGCAATAAACACATTATGTTCTGCTCCTAAAAGATTATGAAATCCATCCAACATTTGTTATGTTATGTTATACTAAATTTGTAGGGCACACGTACCAGATTGGTTCCCTGGCGCTACTCTGGAACCTGTTAGAGTGGTATGTTACTCATATACCTGTCTAACTAGCCATGTTTTAGGAGTTTGCGGGAAGTCATGAGGTCTGTGCAGGACCTCATCTCTAGAGGTGGGGAGTTCCAATATCTGGGACCTAGTGTAATAAACCTTGTTCCCCCAAAGTGTTTCCATTTAAACGGGGGTCCCTGGTGAACACCACAAGTAGTTTTTAATCTTGGGGTCATGACGTGGCGAAGGTGAACATTTCACGTCAACACATTAATATCGTAGAATGGATAAAAGAGAGCAGTATTTTTTTTTATTTTTTTTATAACCACTTGATGTGCCATTGGCTTGCCTATTTGGCAATGTCCTTTTCTAAGGAGTACAGCTCTCAGATATCATTCACCCAACACAGGGCATCTATGGGCGACACCAAATATTAGCCCTGGTGCCTATCAACAACTGTGATAGCATCTGTCACCGTCATAAATTAAATAAACGAACTTCGAAAGGTCGCAGAAGAGGCGCCAGGCTAAGTCTCGGTAGACCAGGTCACTCTGGGCTTTACCTTGCCTCCCTGTGGAACAGGGAGAATAACCTTCAAGATGTTATGTATGACCCACAAACCCCGGCCTTCAGCTTGTCTCAAAACAGCTCAGGCTGCTGAATTCTCTGTATATACTCAAGCGTGGAACGCACAATAATAACATCGATATTCCAAATCCAAACATTTAACCAATATTTGATCACATGTGACTATCTTAATCACCATCAGCCTAGGAATACTTCCTTATTAAAATGGCGAGTGGCCCGCAAAAGAGTACATTTGAAATATAAGGCCATGCGTTTTCAACCTGAGGCCAGGAATCGAAGGAAAGCTTGTGGCCAATAGTGTGAATAGTGATGGTGGCCTCTGGTTCAGGGCTTCCAGGAATGAAACATCCTTCAAGTTAAGAGAGACCACTAACTCAACTCGAGCTTGAGAAACTGCCCCAAAGGTTGCTTGCATGGATTGTAGATCCACCAGCTTGTGGGCTGCAATAAGAATTACATTACCGGGACCAATCTGAGCGTGATGTTTGGACAACAATGCCTATATATCTTACATCAGACTCTGAAAACCATGCTGTGTTGGACAGCCGTATTGTTCGACGAAAGTGGTAGTAAAAGTAGCCAGTTTACTGTACCGGCAAATAACAACATGTATCTATACCAATACTTGTCTCATTCAGAATGTTTCCAATAAAACCCTTCCCCAAAGGAAAACAGAGTACAGCCTTATAGCCCGCCGTAGCGGGCTATACCAGCTGTTAGTAGGCCCGCTGCAGCGTTGAAGGCCCAACAGTAAAGACTATTCCATACTCCCACCGCTAATAGAACGGCCGGTGCAGCAGGCACTAGCAATCTTAATGAGATTGAATTCCTCACTGCGTGCTGTGGTGGTACGCTCTAAAATTAGACCGACAGTGCTAACTGGAAGCCTGTCGCCAGCGCCGGAGCTGAACAATAAGAGGTGGTGCCCCGCACCAAGAACCACCCACTCACACTAGCTTAGTGTGTCAAGGCCCTCCCTGACACACCCGTCTCCAACCTTGATCTAGTAAGAACCAAGCTTGCTACCCCTGCACATTTCGGCCAGCACAGAAAGTCACCTAAATTACAGTACTACCGCCAAACACCTATGGTGTCAAACAGAACTTATTTTACGGTATTTTGGAGACACAGGCGGCTGCTGTAGAGATCTGGCTGTGTCAGTCCAGGCTAAGGCTATCCACTAACCGGCTGGCACAGGGGGGGGTGCTCATACTGAAACTATGTGTGAGTAATATCTTGTTACGGAGCCCAACTATCCGAAATAGGTAAAGCGCATGCTGCAGATTTCGAATGACAAAGCCAGATCACTGACATCCACACTATGCAAAACAGCTTATCTTGTTAAAATAAAGTAACTAGTGAGCTGCAGATGACCCTAATATGTCTGCAACACACCCTCATGCTAGACTATTTGGTACCATATATATTTTTCAGTTTATGGTAGTGCTGCACGACCAGAAAAGGTATTGAGTGTTTGCGCGCTTTACCTGGGCACCAAATTACGCTGCACCAAGGACACACTCCTTTCTTATTAGGCACGGGGGGAGTAAGTGATTTTCCCAGAATCACTGCATATTGATAAGGCGCTGAGACTTCGGGCCTGGTTCTCTCCAGCATATCGTAATGGGCCATGCACTAGCTAGTTGTGCATGGACTGCATAAGTCTCAGTAGCTAAAGTTCAAAATCTGTTATTTTCTGCCCAACAAACAAGTCTCATTGGGTATCCCTAGAAAATTATACTTAGTTGCCGGAAATTATTTGGTTTGTATCCTGCGCTATGCTGGTTGTGATTAATGTAATTCAGCACGCCCCTAAAAGCATTGTAGAACTCACGCCCTCTCGCGGTAAACGGCGATGCCGGCCTTGGCGATGCTGGCGCCCTGTGCCAGAATGTTGTTGGCGCCCCCCCAATGCCGCCTCCCCCACAGATTCTCTCACTAGCCCCCTCTAACAGTTGACCAAGTTTCCATAACCACACTCTCAGATGCATTGAGTTAGTTATATAGCGCCACTCCTACCAGTGTAGGGTGTCCGAGAACTTTGCATCTCACACAAAAACCGCCGAGCCAATCGATCATATGCATGTGAATCAGTGTATAGGAAATGTTACCTGAGCCAAAGGACTCAAAGTGTAGGAGACTCGTGTCTTTTTGAACACAGTAACCTGCTGACCTATTTACATCATACGCACTCTGCAATCTACTTGGCGCACGTTCTTTGCAGCGGGCATATTAACCCTCTGCACTAACTACACCGAAGTCAAAACCTCCACTATACAAATTCCTGATCTCTCTCCAGGAAGATAACGAATGACACAAACTATCTTGACATTTATGTGAGGCCTGGCGCGAGCGAGACTCGGACAGTTAAAACTTGGCTCTACAAGGGGCCACCTACCAACTCAAATCCCTTAGTTAAGCGCGGGGGGATGATGGATAGGTCCAAGCTCCCGGATGTCGAACGGCTCTGAGCTCGAACCTGGACTCTCCGATCTAAGGCGGCAGCTCACTCCCTGCAATCAACCCAACTATGAAGGCCTCATGGCAACATGCAGCCCGGTGAAGCACGGGCAACTAAACTCCTTGCCAATCCATAGCTAGGCATGTAGGATAAACAAGAATGCGGGCGGAGTACTGCGCACCGGACACCAGCCCAGGCACTCACTGCCCCCCTCGTGTCTGCACGGTGGGGCCTTGTTGTGCTGACCGAGGACCCGGCAGATGCATGAAAACATACCATCGCTCACGCGCACTCGCCCCGGTTTTCAACAATGCCACATCCGGAGAGCTCTGCTAGCCACACAGCCTCCGAGCGCGGCGCTGACAGAGGTATGCATTCTCCCCTATTCCCAATGGTGCCACTGCTACCTACGCAAGGGGCCTACAACAAACCCACTCGAACACTGCACCGATGCAGCACCCGCACTCAATGCGCCTGGACTCACACTTCCCCCCCAGCGCTCTGAGCCCTTGACAATCTTGCGGCAGCGCCGCCTCTTGGCGTGGGGGGGTAGGGTCACCTTGTTAAAATGAGCGCACCCATTTGCAACATTAATCTAGGCTCACCAATGTATGCCTTGCGGTGTGTAAGCAGCTCCAGATGAACGCTTGTAGCTCGCCGTTGAACACTAGGACCCCAAGACTCGCGGTCAGCAGCCCCCCTGACCCCGCCAAGCACGGCAGAAGCAAATATAGATGAAAGCCTTGCACCACAAAGGCCCCTCCCCCCAGCCTCGCACCCACACTCGGCGCCCACGCAGAGCCGATACAAGTAGCTTCTCTAATACCCCGTTCCGCCCCAAGCTCGGATGTGAGCCTGGCATGGGACGCAGACATAGCGTTTCATTCTGTACCGCAAATAGAGCAGCTTCCACCTCGCGCTCCGGCGCTCAATCGTCATATGCATCGAGGAAGTATTCAAATGTCGACTATTAATCATCGCTATAAGACCACCTACATGTGTCTGCGCTCTCTCCACAAAACCCCGAGCCAACCCGGGCATACAATTACTTGCTCAGTTTAACCGTTGCCCCCGAAGCAGCACGACACGGGAGCTATGTCTGTGGCCGCGCCGTGGCCACCCCGGGGTGCCATACTCCCGCGAATGATAGGCAGCCTGCACCTATTGCACCCGTTCCCAGCCGGTCAAATTCAGCGGACAATGGCAAATGTAAACCAGCGCACCCAACGGGGCCCAGAGCCACCCGATCCGAGTCCTGTTCCGTTTTCCGTCACCTTTTCTTGCACAGCTACTCGATATACCAGCCAAATACATCATGGGGGGGGACACGGCTGACTGCTGCTGCGCCACCCCCGCTACAGCAAGCATGCCCTCACACCCGAGATGCCCCGTACAGTAGGAGCAGGGGCCGCAAAACACTGCTATGGCCGGGCGCATGTGCAGCCAAACGACATTCTCCCTTGACCAACCAATATCTGCCTGGGGAAAACTCGTGCCGCTATCGAGCTGCCTGCCCCCCCCCCTGTCCTAGATTAAGATCGTCGGGGCGGGGGTGGTGGGGTACAGCGGAGAACAGACTAGGGCGCCTGGCGGAGGCAGAGGCGTCCAGCCCGAACAACAAGCCACAGGGGAGAGAGATCTTCCCCGGCTTCCCAACGAAAACACCGACTTCCTCCCGAACCTAGCAAACCCGTGGACCTAGCGCCACCCTGACCCGGCGTGCCGGCCTCACCCTCCTCACCCATGCGACCGCACCCCCCGCCCGGAAGCAAGACCGAAGGTGATCGAGGCAAATGCACACTGGCCCTCAGGGGCGGGGGGGGGGGCAGACTCACTGCATGTAATCCGCGACGCCAGCCCCAGACAACACGCGAATCGAGCCGCAAACAATACATCGGCGAGACCGCACAAGAGTGAGGGCACCGCTGCCTCGACCCCCCCCAACCCTAGCTCGAGCTTCAAGGCCAGCCCGATAAAGTGGGGGGTGCGGGCATTGATCCCGCTACACTTTCGCGCTCTCTACACGACCGCGGCAACCGCCCATTCAACTCGCCACCCGTGCCTAACCTTGCGCCCCCTCCGCCCGTGGCCAGCCGAACCACAGGGCCCCGTCAACCTGGTCATGCCCAGGGACAGGGCCAGGGCGGAGTGGGTGCAGCAAGACTCACCGTGAGATACAAGACGGCGAGCGACGCAGCGTGGATCCGAGCGACGAGACACGACCGATAATTCGCGTGGCCAGGAGGAGCGCAGGAAGCAGAGGGCGATCTGCGGGGGTGCGATGCTTAAAAAAGGGGGGGACTAGCCTCGCCCAGCCCCGCGGCACGCCTCCCCAAGCCAAACCCATTGGGGGCCTCCCCTCCCCGAGGCGCGGCCTCACGAGAGGCGGAGCAGGGGGGGGGGGGCTCCGACGGGTGGCCACTAGAGGGCTGCCCTGCTGATGTCCCCCTGCGTGGGACGCGGGCAGCGGCATTTTCCGCCTGCACTAGCTGAGGTGTAAGGCAGCTGCAGGTGGACCGTAGACCCCATCAGAGTCCATCCCTCTGTCTTGTCTCCGCGTGCTACGTCCCCAGTGCCTTGGTCATTCTCGAGCTGGCAGCAGGTGTGCAGGCTAAACTTCCCCCATGACCACCTAGAAGGCTGCTGCCATCCTACACGCAGGGATCAATCCAATAGTCACCATTGTAAAGTAGTGGGCTCTAGGCCCACATACTCGTGAATAAAGGATACAAACACCACCTAGTATGGTACTGGAAAACAGGCCTCTTTTATTAGCAGGGTCACCTGACCGGTGACGCCTGTGCTGGGTGGGTGTATAATGTAATACATCACACTCTTGAACACTAGAATGTGTCCTGCATGTCACTGCAACAGGGATTTTATGCACTGGTCAATCAAACATGTCCCCTTAGTTCATCCAAAGATGAGCTCCTGGAGAAAGCATGTATGCAAGTATATCTATCTATCAATCTATCTCTGGTGGTGATATTAGTTAGATCGGACATTCAAAAAGGCATTTTTGTTTCCTTAATAACGTTGTCTCTTCTCAATGAATCTGCATGAAACTTTCCCCAAAAAGTTCACCCACTTTGGCTCCTTCATTGAACGTTTTGCGCTGATCAGTCAAACGAGGGTCAAGAAATCCCAAAACATTGATTTCCCATTTTAATTCTCGAAAGGAAGTTTGGTCTACGATAGGAAAAAAAAAAGGCTAAACTGAATTTTCTTTAGAATGAGCAAAATGAGGCAGTTAATTTTGACATATAAATTATGTTTAGTGCTCTAGAAAAATAACATCAGGACGTAATAGCGATGTATCATGCATAAAGTAGCATACATTTATACTTAATTTACCATCTTCTTGTTAATTAAAAAAGAGAGAAGGGTTTGGTGGTATGCTGTTTTAAATATGAAACCAAGGTATACGGACCAATTACCTCGTAACACCCCTATTTTGGTAGATTAATAATTATATACCCAAGATAGACGAAAATTATCCAGCCTAATGCATGACGTCTGGAGGCTGAGGACTGAGTTCACTTGCACCCTGTGGCAAAGCATGGGCCCCTAGAAAACCACAAATATTCACAGGGATAAATTAAGGACAGTAATAGGAAAGAGGAAGATGGTGGTAGAGATATCTATGCAAGCTGTATGTTACAGTTTTATTTTTGCAACATTAATTTATTAACATCTGGGATTGTCATGCAAGAAAAAAACTTGTATTTGTAAAGTGCAACATGAGTTGGGTTCCCGGTTTTATGGTATTTATTTTTTAAACATTTCCGTCTATATTTATCCATATTAAATTCTTGGCTATCTTATTTTTATTTATCCATCTTTGTTTTGAGAATAAATGGAGACTTAAAATTGTATATTTCCACATTTATTTAACTGGCAAGCATGCACTCATACTTTGATGCCTGTTGCCTTTTAGCAAATTAAGTAGCCAAATAACAAGACACTACACCAACAGATAAATATTAGGAGATACATATTAGCTCCTTCGGTGCCAAGGACATAATGGTATGTCCTCGACAGCTGTGCTGCTGGGCCCAGGACGTAACAATTACGTCCTGGCACCGGCCCACGGGGGAAGCGCAGGCGCTTCCACAGTGGAGCGCCCACCCACATGACTCCCCTGGGGATGGTAGCAGAAGCGCTTCTGCAGCCACCCCAACCCCCCACCATCAGTGATCTGATGACATCCGTGCACTCACGGCATGCCAACGTCATCAAGTGCAGCTGGGGACACGCTGGAAGCCATTTGCTTCCAGCGCGTCGACGGAGAGGACCTGTTTTGGTAAGTCATTCTCCCAGGGGGAGGGGGGGTCCAGGAGTACAGACACAGGGGGAAAGGATTTCCCCCCTGCGCCTGTAGAGTAGATTCCTGCTCCACGATCGTAGGTGGGGCCGAGATCGTGGAGCAGGAATCCACACCACCAGACACCAGGAATTTTTGTAGGTGAAATTTGGGGGAGTGACCCCCTTAGGCAGGGTTCATGCAAGCCACACATCCCTGGACTCCCCTGGGTGTGTAGTTTCAGAAATGTCTGGATTTGGTAGGTTTGCCTACATGGCCGCCAAGCCCAAGACCCAAAACGCAAGTGACTCCCATGCAAGACCAGGTCTTTTTTGTGATCGATAATTTCCAAGTCTCCACAGTAGGTTTTGGGCCATTTGAGGTCGCGGAAACTAGACCTACCCACACAAGTGAGGTAGCATTTTTATTGAGACACTGTGGGGAATTCTGGGTGGGTGGAGGTTTATGGCTACCCGCAGATTCCAGAACTTTCCTTTTTTGTACAAGGTTTGAGTTTTGCAAGGGATTCTGGGTAACATAAGCTAGTGAGAGCCACACAAGACAAGAAATGCCAGAAACCGGTCCTAGGAAGCTTGTTTCCGGTCCAGGGAAGGCATGGCTTGGCAGTTCGGGCTGGACTGTTCCCATGAGGCACAGGGTCAGACTGATTTGCATATGGCCATGTCTGAACTGGGGTGGCAGAGTGGGCTAAAGAACAGTGATGGATCAAACCCAGATCTGTTGACTGGGTGTGAGTGTTTGATTGGTTCTGATGCTCCGTCCATCACCACCCCCTTTTGTACTGCTTTGTTTGCCATAAGTTGGCAGGGTATGCTCAGACGTGAATCCCTTGCTCACTTTGCCACTGGATTCAAGCAAGCCTGGCTGAAGACGGCTGAAATGCCAGAAACCGGTCCTAGGAAGCTTGTTTCCGGTCCAGGGAAGGCATGGCTTGGCAGTTCGGCCTGGACTGTTCCCATGAGGCACAGGGTCAGACTGATTTGCATATGGCCATGTCTGAACTGGGGGTGGCAGAGTGGGCTAAAGAACGGTGATGGATCAAACCCAGATCTGTTGACTGGGTGTGAGTGTTTGATTGGTTCTGATGCTCCGTCCATCATCACCACCCCCTTTTGTACTGCTTTGTTCGCCATAAGTTGGCAGGGTATGCTCAGACGCGAGTCCCTTGCTCACTTTGCCACTGGATTCAAGCAAGCCTGGCTGAAGACGGCTGAAATGCCAGAAACCGGTCCTAGGAAGCTTGTTTCCGGTCCAGGGAAGGCATGGCTTGGCAGTTCGGGCTGGACTGTTCCCATGAGGCACAGGGTCAGACTGATTTGCATATGGCCATGTCTGAACTGGGGTGGCAGAGTGGGCTAAAGAACGGTGATGGATCAAACCCAGATCTGTTGACTGGCTGTGAGTGTTTGATTGGTTCTGATGCTCCGTCCATCACCACCCCCTTTTGTACTGCAAAATCCACAGCTAGGCACATTGCAAAAAAAGGGTCAGTTTTCTGTGGTAAAATGTGATTTGTCCACGTCTCGTTTAGAGCTCTTTCCTCTGGTTAGGCACTAGGCCTACCCACACAAATGATGTACCATTTTTATCAGGAGAATTGCAGGAATGGTGGGTAGAAGTTTGAGGATTCTCGCAGATTCAAGAATTTTGAGTTTGAGGTTTGTAAGGATTCTGGGTAACAGAACCTGGTGAGAGCACACGTCACCCCATACTGGATTCCCCTGGGTGTATAGGTTTCAAATATGTACAGGTTTGATAGTTTTCCCTTGGTGGCGGCTGAGCTAGGACCCAGAATCCACAGCTAGGCACATTCAAAAAAAGGGTCCGTTTTCTGTGGAAAAATGTGATGTGTCCACATTGCGTTTTGGTCCTTTTCCTGTCAAGGGCACTAGGCCTACCCACACAAGTGAGGTACTGTTTTTATCAGGAGACATGGGGAAAAACACAGAATAGAAGTGTTATTACCAGTTGTTTCTATGCTTTTTTGCCTTCGAAATGTAAGACCGTGTTTAAAAGAGAAGACATTTTGAAAAATGCCCCCTAATTCACATGCTAGTGTGGCTACCCACATATTCAGAGATGTGCACATAACCACTACTTCTAAACTCCATATCTTGTCCCCATTTTGGAAATACATAAGTTTCCTTGATACCTATTTTTCACTCTTTATATTTTACCAAATAAATTGCTGTATACTCAGTACACAATGAAAAACCATTGCAAGGTGCAGCGCAGTTATTGTCTCTGGGTACCTCAGGTTCTTTACGAACCTACAAGCCCGATACATCCACGCAGCCAGAAAGGTCCCGCGCATGTAAACGTTTATAGCTTTCAAAACTCTACCATAGTTAGAAAAAGTTACAGGTGAAAATGTAGACACGAATGCTGTGTTTTTTAACTTAATTTCAATATTTGTTTCTTTTAACGGTTACTTTCTATAGGAAAACCTTGAAGGATCTCCACAAATCATCCCTTGCTGAATTCAAAATGTTGTCTACTTCTCAGAAATGTATAGATTTCCGGATCCATTATTGGTTTCCACCCATTTCTACCACTAACTGGAAAGAGGCTGGAAGAACAAAAAATTGGAAAAATAGGCTATGTCCTAACTGTGTAGACAATATTGGTTTTCTGACAAAAGGCGGCCTGTTCCTGAAAGCAGGGAAGATGGTAATTTTAGCATCACAAACCCTTTGTTAGCATTTGCAGGGAAAAAACTAGATGCTGTCTTCTGCTTCACTTTTTTCCAATTTCCCCAAAACACCAAAATGTAGCTGTATTTTAGCCAATTTCTGGGTACCTTTAGAATCCTCAGGATGTTGGAAGAAAATTACACAAATTTGGCGTGGATACCTTACGTGGAAATAAATTATGGAGGCCTAAACTCAAACTACCCCAAATAGCCAAAACAAAGGCATGGCACATGGTGGGTGGGGGGGGGGGACTGGCAGTGAAGGGGTTTGCCTTATATACAAATATATGCTAACCTACGCATGTATTTAGGTCAATCTCATCCTGTTTTTTAACTCTTCTTGTGTAGTAGGCTGGCTTAGTATATGGTGCACACTTATTTAAGTGAAGCACCCTGCACAAATCCAGACAACCCATATGGTGATTTTAGTGGTCTTAGACAACCAATAGAAAGCTCACTAAGTGGTAACCATGGAGAGCAGCCTTCAGGATAGACCAGAAGGAGTGTAAAAGAAGCTTGTTTTACTAGTACTAATCATATAGTGTAGGTTAAGTGAAAAAGAACCAAACAGTGTAGCTATAAAAATATGTATGTATTATAAATACTCACTAAAACATTGCAATAGCTCCTCCCCTGAGATATAATCACAATTCTTTAGTAATAGAATACGTAAGTAGCACAAATACACAGTGGTCTCCAGGGGGATACCAAACCATATACTAAAAGAGTGGAATGAGAACCACAACCTAAGTCGAGACTGACCCAGAAACCGTAGAAGAGCTGGTGACCCAAGGAACCACCCAAGGTAAAATACCCAGGAACCCCATGAAGGCTGTGTGCAGAGTGGGAACACGACCACGTGCTCAATACAAGTCAATAGGTAAGTCGCTGTTGCAGTCTTTAAGGAGGACCCTTCCCAGAGAACCCTTAAAAACCCTGTGGAAGATGGAAGGTTGGAGAGGTGCCCTACCCGTAGATACCACAAGAACCAGGATACCTACACCAGGAAAGCTGGTTACATAGGTGCGAAGTGACGTTGGGAACCGCCATAGACCACCAGAGGACTTCAGTAAAGATGCCACTGGCTAAGAAGGTGAAAGAGTCCGGTGGAACCCAAAGATGGATTCAGGAAGAGAGGTACCTGCAGGCAGAGGGGACAGAGTCTATGCAACTCTGGAGTGACCAGGAGGCATGGAAGACGAATTCCCACTGATGTCGGGAGATGCAGGAGAGTTGACGTGACCTTGGTGCTGCAGCTGTGTGGACCAGGCGATGCTGTGGAAGACCAGGAGCAGTTCACAAGCTGTCCAACATCGGATGTCAAGACCCAGGGGGTCGGTGTCCGGTGGGAGCACCAACAAGCCTCGACAGCTGCAACAAATATAGCAGACGAAAAAGGTGCTGTGTCAAGCCAGCAAGGTCCAAGTGACTCACCATGTGCAGGTAAGTCAGGGTAGGCACCGAGCAAATAGGGGAGCCCACTGGAGCCAAAGAAGAACCTCAAGAGGACCCACAGGCCAAAGGCACAGGAGTCCCAAGAGGACCTCGAGCAGCTCACTGATGATGCAGGCCCCCAGTGCAGAGGATGCAGTGAGGATGAAGATCTTGGTAGCAAGAGATTCTGGAGGCTGGAGCTTCTAGGAGCCCGAAGATCTCTGGTGGAGAGTAAACAAGCCTCTGCAATGGTAAGTTGACGCGGTGCACAGGGGTACTGCTCCAGCGGTTCCGATGAGGGATACTGGCTTCAAACTTACTGTGAAGACAGTGCAGGCCTCAAGGGAGTTGCAGAACCACCACCTGTGCTGCTGAACCATTTGGAGCCCATGAAAGCACAGGAACAGCAGACTGGTCAGCTTCGTTGCGGTGCCTGCGGATGCAGGGGAGTGACTCCTTCACTCCAAAGGAGATTCCTACAGGTGTCTTGGATGCCCACAGGCCTGGAGAAGAATCTGTATGGAGCACAGGAATAGACAACGCAGAAGGCTAGCAGGCTGACGAGACCAGGAGCAGCAGGAGTCTTTCCAGATGCAGTCTCGGTTCCCAAAGCAAAATCCAACTAAGTCCAAAGTGCCCAGACGGTTGAAGATGAAGTGGTTTTGGATCTGAATCTTGTCCCATGACTAATCTGAAGAGCTACCCACAGGTAAGCTCTTAAGTACCCTAAGGAAAGGGCTGGGACAATTCATGGGTCCTATTCAGAGGAGGGGCTGGACAGTGGGGCGGATACTCCCATGTCCTTTGTCCAGTTTCACGCCAGAGCAGGAGCCTATGGCTCCCTGAACTGGTTACAGCTGGAGTATGCAAGGAGGGCACCGAATGTGTCCTTCAAAGCAGTCTAGTGGCGCTGGCAAGCGCTCCCACCCCAGCCCAATGCACTAAGTCTTGTCTGGAAGGTGGTCACACCTCCCTCTGACAGGAAACCTATTGTTCTACCTTCCCCTGCTTGAGCTTGGCTCAGCAGCAGGAGGGCAGAATTGTGTCTCTGGTCGGCAGCAGCCCTAGCTTGCTGTCTGGGTCTGGAAAACTGGTACTGAGAACACAGAAGGCTTCCCAGAGGAGCCCCACAGTGCATGGAATCATACCTCCAACACCGTTTACGGTGTTGGGGTGTGACTCCAACATGTTCGTAACCAAACATACCAGGGTTTGTTTCAGACAGTTTAGAGTAAGCCATCGCGTAATGACGCATGGCCACTCTATGTATCGTAATGGTTGGTACACTTACAACGCCTGGAGAATGGACTCTGGGAATTGTAGGGGTGTCCTGCCCATGCAGGGGAACCCTCACACTTATAACCAAGCCCCCCTGCCTTCAGGATTGAAAGGCCTGCCTTAGGAGTTACATAGGTTTTTAAGTGTAGTGACCTCAGATATAAGAAAACCTATATCTGTTGTTAAGTGGTGCTAGCACCAGCTTACAGAGTCTGCAATGGCAGGCCTGTAGTCACAATTTGTGTGGTCTCAGATGGGTGGCATAATACATGCTTCAGCCCATGGGGGACCCCAGTGTACCTATGCCCCGGGTACCTCAGTACCATATACTAGGGACTTACAAGGGTACCCCAGTAGCCAATCTGGGTACCTAAGTACTCACCATGGTCCAATTTGAGGAGGAAGCACAGAAACTGGGGTCCTGATTAGCATGATCCCAGTCAGACTAGTCAGAAAAACATAATGACACCAGCAAAAATTGGTGATAACCATGAAAGCAGATTCTACTTTCCTACACCATGCTTCTCAGCTGTAGGCCTGGAATGTATGAAGGCAGGATGGAGATTTACTCACAAGAATCATAATTTTCTGTATTTTTTCCACTTTTAAAAATAAATACAGACAGAAAACACATTGTTTTCTGTCTGTATTTATCTGTACAAGAAAAGAAAAATGGAAAACCGGGAGCCTTAAACATGAGTGATAAGTCTGGAAGAAAGCAGGAGTAATATAAACATGTGTTACAGGCAGCACAATGAAATTACATCAGAAGCAATAACAATGCAAAATCCACCATATATAGAGGCTTAAGATGGGGGTAAAGGGTCTTCCAAGATAACTAAGTGTGTGAACAGTAGGATACCATGCATGGGTGAACATGGGAGGAGGGCCTGAAGGGGGAAAGAGAGGGGGATTGATTTCAGATGGGGTAGGATCCATGTGGGTAACCGTGACAAGAAACAGGGTAGGGTTTCATCTCAGGGGGAGCCAGAAAGATCACCAAGAATAGCAAGAGCGAAGGTAGAGGGACATCCCTCCCATACCAGAGAGATGGGGTGGAAAATGTACGGCTTCTGGATGGTACTGTTTAATCTATCGTCAAAAAAGGTCCCTACGCCTCATTAACGTATATAATTTGTCATTCAATTTGATTGTGGTGTATTTATGGCTAGCGACTCCATGAAGTTCTATATGCCACTCATTGCATGGGGGTGTGGTGGCTGTCTCCAGTGTCAAAGAATGCATAGTTTAGTCATGGCAAGGGTAGCTGCTATCCATCGGTGCTCATGAGTCGTTAAATCTGTTAAACCAGAGACATTGTGTAGGAGGACAAGCTTGAGGGTGGGGGAGATGAAGGATCCAACAAGGAGGAGATGTGACCAGACCACTGCTCAGTAAACAGCGAGCATCAGGCATGACCAAAGAATATGATATATGCTACAATTATCCACACTGCAATTCCAACAACGGAGTGAGCTAAAGGACGATGATGGATTCAACTCAAAGACAGGGGGTGAGTGTCTGAAATGTTTCGGCGACCGTCCATCATCTCCTTTTGTTTGCTTTAATCCTTTAAACACTACAGCATGCACCTTTTAGTTACCCTACGAAAACCTCTGTTTAAGTTCCACCTGCACAGTGCTTGTGCTGCGCTTATGAAATCTATTGTATTATATATATCTTAAAATAGACTTTCACCCCGACTTCATTTCCTATTGGTCCTTGTGCTTGTCACTTTACTCTTTCTTGTTTCTATTAGTTGTAGACATTCTATTCCCTGTTTTTCCTTGTGTTTCTCTTATCAGTTTCCCATCAGCAAAGTACTGTGTTCAAGCACTTTGGTGGAACTTCTTTTGAGGTGGCAAGAAAGGGCAAATCATGCGGTGTAATGTAGCACATTTCAAGTCTTAAAAGAGCACCATTGTGTTGGCGTCTATAGATTTCTGGCATGTTTAGAGAACTTTGTCTTTGCACCACTAATATACGCGCATTTGCAGTTGATATTTTATATGTTTTAAATCATTCACCAGATTCATAGTAATGTCGTAAATTTTCTTAAATTCAGTCTTTCAGTGTGTCACAACTGTTCCGCGGTCTTTACTGGAACCAGCTCAGGGTACCTTTGCAGTAGAATATTAATGTGGAGGGATTTTGGAAAAGCTGTTAAGGTCAGTCCAAATTATTGCAGCTGCTACTTAATAGTGGTAGAGGGGCGGGTAGCTGGGGAATGAAAAAAATACCTGTGTGCGGCAGCGTCTCAGTCTTCTTTGCCCGCTTCCAGGACTCCAAGGGCAGGATCAGGAAGCACTCAGGCTTCCAGACTCCCCTAGCCAATCACAATGCTATTGATAGCAGGGTTGTGATTGGTCTGAGCGCCGTGATTCCGCTCTCACAGAGGGACTGGAATCCTTGTCATGTTCTCTACCCAGGCTGTGCAACAAGCCCGGTGGTGAACATGGTAATTGCGGATGACTGTTTGGCCGATCCAAGACGGCCGGCCAAACTGTCATGCGCGCTTACAGAGTCCACCACTCCTCCCCCTGCTAATCTGACACAGCCCAGCCCCTCCCGCCCCTAACCAGCTTAGCAAGGACAGAAAAATAAAATGATAACAATGCGTTATCATTTTCTTTTTTCATGTGCTCAAAGAGCAGTGGGGCGACGCTCCTCCGCCTTATCGGAGGAGCCGCCCATGTCCACATTACACGCTGATGTCTCTGAAGCATTTTCAGTTCGTTTTGGTAGTTACATTGTACATGTTTTAGCCTACTGCTTAAATTGCACTTGCCAAGGCCTTTTCCATGCATGACTATTAATCATATACAAGTAACACATGTGAAACCTGAAGCATTTACCAATGCTTGTTTTAAAAGTTGCTACCAGTTTGATGAACTTTGTTACTTTGTGTCACTTACGAGGACTACAGACCTCTTTTAAACGTTTGAAGACATAGAAGTGATTTTTTGGAAAATTCCAAGTGGAGACAGATGGGAGCAGTTCATATTTCAACATACCTGTCAACCAGTTAGCGCTCGAATGATGGAGAGACCGTGGGGCATATTATCAAGCCCAATTGTGCCGCAATTTAAATATCGCTCCATTATCAAGGACACGCTAACGCGTGTTTCCTTGAATTAGCAGCCGTCTTTTCTCCACTTTGCATGTCAGCGATATATATCGCTAATGACATGCAAAGTGGGCGTTCCTCCCTAAACCTACATGGAAACAGTCGCAGACGCAGACACAACTACTCACTATTGACAATGCAGCCCCGGGCCCGTGACAAAAAAAGTCACGCTAAGCAGGGTTATCTCAGGATTTTAACACCTGCTTTATTCTGGACTTAACCATTCAATCCACCGCCCATGCAAATGATGGTTAAGTGCACACTTGCCTATTAGCAAGCTGTTCAGTAGCGATGTACATTTATCGCTGCATTTCCAACGTTATTACCGGTTATCGCCGTCTATCGCAGGATTTTACATCGCCTGTGAGCTAAGCGTTGCTGATACGCCGCTAACACGGCGATGTATTCCAGCGATAGACGGCGATAATGAAAAACGCGCTAAGCGCGTTTAGCGATAATTATCGCTTGTCCTTGTTAATATGTCCCCCGTATGTTTTAGGGAGCAACTTCATTAAAGTGAACGGAGAAAATAATCATTTTGGCGGATTATTCATGTTTGCAAGTAGAGCGCGTAACTGAATTTTATGGAGGCACGAAGAGCTTTAGGTAGACATATGTTCATGGAAAAAGTGACACTCGCCAAATGAAGATAGGCTGAAGAAGGTATGGTAAAATAGCCACCGGTATGTTCAAATCACCGCGATACATCAGCCAAGGAAACTTGTAAAGCAGAAAGATATTCCTTGCTTGCTAATGCCCAAGCAACGTGCACCTGACTCGTGGCGCTCTCTGTGTCACATCCCTGCCTCTACATCGCTATGAACACGATTTGCTTTCCTTCTAGCCAAAGTTAGTGTTTAACAGAGCAACTGCGTACCGAACACCGGTGACAATGCAACATACTCATAGTGAACCATAAAAACAACAGTGTGGAGTGACGGTTACAATCCGGACAATCACTTCCGGGACTGGAAAGGTATTTTCTTCCCTACACAGCATTGGCGATTTCTTCCGCGTTGTGTGGAGGCGGGTCATAATATTCTAGCCAATCGCCGAATTAGCAGAGCAATACAGCCACCCGGTTGCCTCAAATTCTCTTCAATCATTGTGTCGAAGCAAAACAGGCAATCGGATTTTAAGGTCCTCTGGAGGGTGGCGGGAGGTAAGACCCTGGCGCGGTATCCTCTAGCGTCATTTGGGAGTGTTAGCATGGATGTGTCGGGTTTACTGCTTGCATGCTGATGACTTGTTCTCCAAAATCAAATCTGTAATTTACAGGTGCTAGGACGAGGGTTGGTTATCGTTGGGGCTGTTGAGACAAACGGTAGAAGGAGGGTATGTGCTCGACTTCCTCATTCACAAGGCCAGGTTATACTGGTTTGTGGACGAACACGCAATGCAAAGGGTCAGAGTGGAAGAGGTCCTTGTGTAGGGCGAAGTAACATCGCGTGTTATTTAGCCTCATCATGTACGGATGGTACAATGTATTCAATAAATTCTGTCAGCGGGTGTGCGTTCAGGCGCTTTATTAAACGACACACCGACTACAAGTTCTTGAATACTCCGTGCTCGAAAAGGAAAGCACAACATTGTAGACAAGGAGATTAGGTACGGAGCTAGATGACGACATGAATCGTACCTGTCATCCTGTTTTCTACAATGACTTAAGTCAGGCGTTTAACAGGGTAATCTCGTTAAAGTGGCTGGAGAAATTACACCTTTAGAAGGGTGACCGGTTTCAAGAGTGTCGGAAGACATTACCTCCTCGTCAGCCCTCCCCGTCCCAGTCCTAAGTAACCACATAAGCATAGCTCCTCCCACCAGAAACTCCCAAGCAACTAAAAAGCCATCCCTTCAGGCCACACCCATACCCTGAGGCATATAACCCTGTGACCTGCCTATCCACATCTTGTTTGTTTTTTTCTGCGGAATCACTTCTGGGCAGACTTTGTCATGGGGGGTGCTGAAACTGGCCTCCTTTCGGGTAAGTGTGAAACGGGATGTTAAGCGTTTAAACCCCTTATGTGCCCGTGGTGGTCTTATGTGCATATACGTTTGAGTCCCTGCTTTAGCAGTCCATGGGGTTGTGGGGTCATTTTGTTCAGGGGGCAGAACTTCGCTGTGTTCTGCAGCATGTTCGAGACAATTTGGGGTTCCCTAGTCCCGTGGAGAGTCTGAAGACTTCTTAAATACCTAAAGAAAGAACCTGAAAGCCTCCCCATTCATACATCTGTGAGGAAGGTGCTGGAGGGGGAGTCGAAGGATGTTGACAAACCTGCCTTTCCCCGGTTTCTGGCTAAGAGGTATCTCTTGCAGGGATTCACTGAGGAATTCCCGGCCGTGGTGAAGGTGGATTCTCTGCTTGCTGGTATGGCGTCTCAGAGCCTGGTGGTGTCTGAGGATGCGGTCCCTTCAGATCCTGGGGAGAAGGGGGTTGAAGGGGCCTTGAAGCGGTCCTTTGCTGCCTCTAATCTTACATTTCGGTCTGCAGCTTACACCAGCTATCTTGTTCAGTCGCTTCTAAAGGACTGTCAGGGTATTTCTGAGCAGCTCATACAGGATGAGGATCCCTCAGAATCTTTGTCCATGTTGGAACAACACTTGCGTTTCATGGTGGATTTGTCCTTCGACTCCTTTAGTGCTGCGGCGGCAGCTGCTGGTGCCACTGTTTCTGCTAGGAGGCAGTTGTGGCTTAAGTTTTGGAAGGCGGAGGCTGCTCAGAAGGCTGCCGTGATGAAGCTTCCCTTCACGGGCTCTAAGCTGTTTGGGGAGCCGTTGGAGGTTTTGATAAAGAAAACGGCTGAGGACAAGAAATTGTTGGCTCCGGTCCGCTCTTCTCAGAAGGGGAAGTTTTCGGCCTTTTGGTCAGGCGTTTCAATCTAAGATGGCTGCCCAGCCCTTTAGTGGTAGGGGATGTGGCTGGGGTGTCGCTTCCTTCCACAAGTCTCGGGGTCAACATGGTGCTTCCTCTTCTGCAGGTCCCTCCCAAGTCGTGACTATGTGGTTCTTCCTCCTCCTCCTCCTCTGTTTGGGAGGAGTTCATTCCTGTTCCAAGGTCTCAGATACGATGTCGTGCTCTGTTGGACGGAGTTCGGGACTTGGTGTCAAAGGGGGCTGTGGTGAAGGTGCCTGTAAGTCAACAGGGTCGGGGGGTTTACTCAATCCTATTTTTGATCCAGAAGCCAAATGGGGACTTTGGTCCTGTCCTGGATCTGAAGGCTGTGAACTTGTGTATCCCTCATCGGTCCTTCAAAATGGTGACTCTACAGTTGATTCTTCCCTTCCTGTCAGTGGGGAATTTCCTGGCTTCTCTCGATCTCCGGAACGCCTACTTTCATGTGCCGGTGCACGCGGATTCGCAGAGGTTCCTGCGTTTCTGTGTAGGGATGGATCATTACCAGTTCCAGGTATTACTGTTTGGCCTGTCTGTCTCTCAGAGGATGTTTACTAAAGTGTTGGCACCCTTGGTGGGTTTGTAGCATGCTTGGGGTATACAGGTGTTCCATTACTTGGACGATTGGTCGATTTCTTCCTCTTCTTTCCTTCAGGCTCAGGCACGTTCCCTGGAGGCTTGCAGTCTCCTTCAACGGTTCGGGTGGATTCTGAACTTGGAGAAATCCCGACTTTGCCCCACTCAGGAACTGCTGTTCATTAGGGGGGGTGTTCAACACCAGGTTGGGAAAAGTCTTCCTGTCGGAACCCCGCAGACTGAGTTGCATGCACGAACTGAGAAAGGTGTTGGGGGCTCAGTCTTCCACGGCTCGCCAGTGGTTGCGTGTTAAGGGGCTGATGTCGGCTACTGTGATGATTCTACCTTGGGCCCGTTTACACTTGTACCCCCTGGTGAATCATTTTCTGGGGCATTGGGATCCGACCTCTCTGAATTACGAGCTGTTGATACTAGGGGGTGTGTCCATCGCCCGGGAGTTGTCCTGGTGGTTGGTGGATCGGAACCTCTTGCAGGGCTCGCCCTTTGTGTCCCAGGAGAGGTTAGTCCTGACGACTGATGCCAGCGAGCTGGGTTGGGGAGCGGTCTTGGGTCAGGAGTCGGTGCAGGGTCTTTGGTCTGTGCCGGAGGCGGAAATGTCCTCAAATTGAAGGCGGTTCAGTTGGCATTGACAAATTTTCTGCCTTGGGTCCTCCTGAGGGATGTGATGGTGCGGTCAGACAACACGGTGGTGGTGTTATATCAACCACCAGGGGAGTGCAAAGGTAGCTTCCCTCAATTTGTTGGCACAACGGATCGGCCTGTGAGCGCAGTCTCATTTGTTGTCTCTGAGGGCTTTACATTTACCGGGGATTTTTAACTCTGAGGCGGATCGCCTGAGCAGGGTGTTTCCCTCCCTGTCGGACATGTGCCTGTCGCTGGATGTGTTTGGTTGCCTGATGACCCGGTTCGGGGTCCCGGTGGTGGACCTGTTTACAGCCCCGGAGAACGCCTTGAGGGAGAAGTTTTGTTCTCTGGCTCGGTCAGCCGCGGTTTGGAGGGTGGATGCCCTGTCCTTCTGGTGGGAGGGGGGCCTGTTGTATGCCTTTCCCCCTATTGCTCTGATTCCGCGTGTTCTGCTGAAGGTCAAACTAGATCGGGCTTCGGTGATCCTGGTGGCTCCGGATTGGTCCAGGAGGCCTTGGTTTCCTCTGTTATTGAAGTTGGCGGTGGGGCCTTGCTGGAGTTTGCCGGTGGTTCCTTGTCGTTTCCCCCTCTGTCTCGGGGGGGGGGTGTCTGGTCCACCTGCGTCTGGCGGGTTGGCTGTTAAGAGGATGAACCCTGTGACGTTGGGGTGTGCTCCTTCGGTGGCTGAATTTATTCAACGGTCCAGGCGCCCTTCGACTCTCAAGTCCTATGCCAGACATTGGGTATCTTTTCAGTCTTGGTATACGGTACAAGGGTGGTCTGCATTGGAGGTGGATCCGGTGCATGCCTTGGAGTTTTTAAAGGATGGGTTTGACTTAGGTCTTGCTGTGTCCTCCCTGAGGGCTCAGTGGGCTGCTGTTCGGGCCTTTCAGGGTTCGGTCTGTGAGTCAGTGGTTCCCCTGGTGTCCCGATTGTTAAGGAGTTGTTTCCTTCAGAAGCCTGTCATTCGGTCCTTTGCTCCTAGTTGAGATCTGCCTCTGGTTTTGGGGGCCTTGCAGGGGGCTCCCTGTGAGCCTCTGAATGAGGTTTCTTTGAGGTTTCTGACAAACAAGGTGCTTTTCCTTGTGGCTAATGGCTGGGCGGATAGGGGAGTTGGGCTCCTTACTTTGTTCGTCCCCTTTTTTACTTTTTTTTTTCCTGATCGATTGGTTCTGCGGCCTGTTCCTTCCTTTGTTCCCAAGATCCCTTCTTCATTTCACCGCTCTGCAGATCTCGTTTTGCCTGTTTTCTGTCCTGGTCCTCTTTTGGAGGTTGAGGTGCGGCTGCACTGTTTGGACGTTCGGAGGGCTCTGGAGAACTATTTGATGTGTCCTGAGCCTTTTTGTAAGGTGGAATCTCTTTTTGTGACCTTTGGGCTAGCTGGTCAGGGTCTGAAGCCTTTTGGGGCTACCCTCAGTCATTGGCTGCGGTGGGCTGTGGGTGCTGCATATGAGGCTTGTGGTGTTGGCTCCTGGGTCTGTTCAGGGGAGATCAACTGGGGAGGGGGGGGGGGTGACTGCTTCCTGTGCTTGTTTTCAGGGGGCTTCCATGGCCAAGATCAAGTCCTGTTTTTGGTACTGAGTGAAGCCGATTCTTGCTTTGGTATCTGCTCATGTGGTTAGGACTGGGACAGGGAGGGCTGACGAGGAGGTAATGACCGGTTACTCACCGGTAATATTCATTACTCCGAGTCGTAGCCCTCCCACTCCCAGTCCGGGTTCCCATCCCTCCCTCTCTGTTCGGCTTCTTGTGCTTGGTGGTACAGGATGTGGATAGGTGGGTCACAGGGTTATATGCCTCAGGGTATGGGTGTGGCCTGGAGGGAAGGGATGGGTTTTTAGTTGCGTAGAAGTTTCTGGTGGGAGGAGCTATGCTCATGTGAATAGGATGGCGAGGGCTACTACTCGGAGTAATGAATATTACTGATGAGTAACCGGTCATTTTGTTAGTCGGAGGGTGAATACAGGTGAATACTAGTGAAAGAGCGACACCAGTCGAATGAGGGTAAATTGAAGGTTATGCTGGAGTATGGAAGGGCTTGATATAAGGTCAAATGTCTGGGAAAAGTTGTCACTGCAGTATGCACATACAAATATCAAAATGAGACTGGTGGCCGACTCGATTTACATACAGGGCACACATCCTAAAAAAGAAGTAAGGGGGGTCTAACCATGTTAAACGGTATGCAAGGGATATGTCGTGCGACAGAGCATGTGACATCACGCTCGTGACATCGCATGTGGTATCACAGACTGTGACATCAGATCTTTAGACCTCACACATAAGTTTAGTAGGTCCATTATGAGTACATTTAAGGACATATCAAGATTTATGAAATGAGATTTTGTCCGGGTTGTGTTTAAAAAAAAAAAAAAAAAAAAAAAAAAGCAACCCAACACTAAACCTGAGTGTCAATGTATACATGTATTTGTTTAAAACTCAGCCACAGAGAAACTGACTACAAGGAGAAACGTGTCTGTAAATCTGTACTGCTTAAGTGGTTTCAAAGTCTGCATTTTAAAATATCTTATGGGGTTAAGGCACCTGATGCAGAGGTATTTGTGTGCCTTGTAAAACTCAGGGACTAATGATGATGGTAGGATAACTGTGGCGGTTAACACATTTGCTGGAGAGATCTGTGTTGTCTAGTCAGTTTTGACTCAGAGTAGCATAGAGGGTTAATGTGTCTCCTGCAAAGCACATCATGTAACATGAGCATTACAGATTTTTATTTTATGTTTGTGGGTTACTACTTTTGACACAGATCCTTTTGTTGCTTGCAGTTCATAAATTGTAATCCTTCTAATATAGCACAGGACATGTGAATTCTACACCCTGTAACCTTCACTGTCTTATGTAACACATCCTGTACCAGGGATGTGGAATTCCTATAGCCCAAAGCCCAGGACATATTGTTTGGGGTCAAAGGCAACACGTTTTCATGGGTATTTTGTCCTTGGGACAAGTAGGCCAAACCGTTTGGCAGCCAGTTCGTAGTACCACATTATGGATCAGGGAAAGTCTTTGCCTGCAGTTAAGGTATTATTTGTGTCCATGTTGTAATGCTGTTGGTCCATTAATGCGAAGCATTTATTATTAGGGTGAGCGCTCTGAGTAAATGTTTTAAGCTCAGACTGCACTACTGACAGTGGCTCCAGTATAACAATGTGTACACACTTTTTAAATGTTTAGCAATATGAGGCTATGTATACCGCTCCCAGAATGCTCTCTGATTATATGCAAATATTTGCAGAAGCTTGAAAGCAAGACTGGTGATTCTTTGATTTCAAAAAATTAAAATGTTCACAAATAATGCAAAAACATTTCGCTAAACCACTGTAAAATTGTAGGTACCATTTATTTGCAGCATCATTTAATAAAAAGTTGATGTGTGCTAGTATTTTCCAAAAATATTCATAATGGAAAGTCAGTGTAACCAGTTTTATACGATTATAGGAAACATAAAAATAAACAAGCATTGGTAAAGCCAGTAGGTCTGAAATTGTTGTTCTGCCTTTTGGTTTTGTCAATGTGTGACTTGTTTTGGCATGGTTTTTCTAAAAGCATACTGGTGTAGGAGCTGCTGGGCCCTCTCCATTAGAACAAACATTGGCAAAAGGGGTTTGGTCTCTTAAAGCACACATTTCCACAGTAGTTCCTGGCACTTAACAAAACGACTGTGTGTCTGTGCTCCTTGTGAAAGAACAGAATGCTGTCACTCAGTGAAGCTAGACGATAGACAGAGAGAAGGAGACAACTGTAATAAACACAAAAGGTCATGGTTAACGCCAGACCTTATGTACTGAGGGGGTGAACTGGGAATGCAATTGCCTGACCTATCTGGGGATCCGTATCTCTCATGAACACACAGATCTGCTGGAGGGTAATGTGGGTAGAGCTATTCGGGGACTTCAGGGCATTATGGGGTTTTGGAAGACATTGCTGCTTTCAGTTGCGGGTCGGGTGGCCCTCCTTAAGATGGTGGCGGCCCTCCTTAAGATGGTGGCATTGCCTAGGTTCCTTTACTATTTCAGGACCCTCCCCATTTGGCTTCCTGCAACGATCTTTAAGCGACTTCAAACAATGATCACGGGGTTTCTCTGGCTTGTTGGCAGACGGCCGGTGGCCTTGCAGACCCTACTACGCCCGAGAGGGGAGGAAGGATTGGTGGTACCGGATTTCGAAACCTATTATTTGGCTGCCCAACTACAATGGCTTACCCAAGCAGTGGCATTGGAATTTCGGGGAGTGGGCGAGCGAGAAGGCGGACGGGTACCTAAACAGATATTATCTCGTATTATTCTACAGCAGCCGCTACAACTCAAAACGCTATCCACCGAATTAAGAACATTTCGCTTGTGTTGGAACAGGAGTCAGCAGAGAGCGCGGATTGCGCACCCTTATGCCCCAGAGATTCCTTTGACTGTGTCTGCAACTGTCGCACGGGGGCAACTGGTCGGCGCTAACTGAGTGGAGTGAACTGGGCCTGACAGCGATGGGGGACCTGTATGATGATAGTGTCCTTTTGCGACTCTGCGAGATCGACACGATCTGCCTCGTGGGGATTACTTGCTTCATTCAGCCTTAGTAGCAGCCATCCAATAGCGCTGGGGAGAGAGCCTATCTGAACCACAGACTTCAATGGCCTGCCAATACGTAGTTTTAGCGCCGAGGACCATCAAGGCAGTTACTTGCTTATATCGGCGGATGACGCATGAGAGGCTGTCCCCACTACTGGGGCTGAAGCAGAAGTGGGAGGAGGACTTGGGAGATGAGATCCCTCAGAGGGTGTGGGCCGAGTTGATCGAACGACCATGGAAATGCTCTAGGAATGCCCGCTTTCAACTGGTTTAACTTTTTACTCTGCATAGGGCGTACCTTACTCCAGCAAAGATTAATAAATATTTTAACACAACCTCAGCACCCTGCCCACGATGCAGTAGAGAGGGGGTGGACTTCCGACATATGATGTGGGACTGTACTCAGCTTGGGACTTACTGGAGGGAGGTGCTGGCGCTGTTATGTGAAATTACGGAGAGGGAGATTGAACTTGCGGTG
Source organism: Triturus cristatus (assembly GCF_964204655.1). Lineage (NCBI taxonomy): Eukaryota > Metazoa > Chordata > Amphibia > Caudata > Salamandridae > Triturus > Triturus cristatus. The sequence goes on from NC_140590.1 coordinate 1,545,569,705, forward strand.
GGCACTTGCTTACTTCACTGGTTCCCCCACACCTCCAAGACAAAAATTACTAGCAAGTTTCTGGATTTGGGTCTTCTGCTGGCCAAGCGGGATATTACTGCACACTGGAAAGCTAAGAGGGGCCTGAGTTTTTGGAGGTGGAGGGCTGTATTCCTCAGATGGGCGGAGTGTGAGGCTGTCCTTAGATTACAGAGAGCTAGCCGCGCCCAAAGCTAAAAAGCAATGGAGGCTGCACGGACTTGGGAAGCATTAACGGTATTGTTGAAAGCTTCAGAGGCGGACTCTGATGCGGAATCTTCGACTAGCAAGCAGAATGACTTACCCTCATCCTTAATCACTTAATGTATGCATAAAAGAATCTGCAGCACATTCGACTGCATTTCTGTTTTTGGGGTAATGTTATATCATTATGCGATGCAACGTATGCTGTCTGAATGGCGAATTGATGCAGCCTATCTGACCATTATTGTAGTATTCTGTACCATGTGCCACGCCGGGGGGTGGAGGGATGAGGGAGGTACTGTGTGTGGGGGGGGGGGGGTGGGGGGGGGGGGCTAGTGTTGGTATTTAAAAAAAAAAAAAGGTTAACGCCAGACCTAATTAGGGGCCCAATTAGTAAATAAAGTCTCACAAGTGCACTCATGTCTTTGCATTAAGTGCAGATTTACTACTTTCGTGAATTCACAAGAGTTTACAGAAGTAAGCCAAGAAATAGTACTCCAAGAAAATATTTGTGAACTGCATTTTCGCATGAGCACGTATGCAGGTGTAAATTTGCTGGTTCACTTTCTCTCCAAAGACTTTCTTTCCAACCCTGGAAGAAGTTTTATGTCTGCCATTGTCGGGAGTAAATTTCCAACCTTTCTCAGTATGGAAAAAGATTAGAGAAGAGTTGGTGAAAATCCTTAAAGCATGCAAGTTAGTAGGTTTACACAGACTCCAAAGGGCATCCAACCCTGGAACTGTTGTTTACCATTACCTTCAGCCCCAGTATGCAGATCTGCGGAAACGTGGCAACATAAGGGAATTGCTAGTATTCAAACCCTACTATGGAAGGAGCCCTGACATAATGAAAGAGGCTATATCAGAGCTCTTATATAATGAGATTGCTTCCATAATTTGTCACCACATCACATGGTACAAAAGGGACAAGTGGATTTTGTTACAGTACAAGTAGATTTATGAAGCAACCTGCCCCATGGGCAAGTAGATATTTTATTAAATTCCCCACCCCTGCCGTACATTAACTTACACACACATATGATTTATTGTCAATGTATAATGTGTATGTGTGATGTAAAGTGCTCTGACACCCTGCATTTGGACGAGTAGCTCCATAAAAGAAATAAAAACAAAATGGTGGCATTTAAATTGTTATTTGAGTAAATGCAGGGATAGACCAACACATCTGACATTCTTACAGTGCATGCATATCTCTTATATGCAGGGACTAAACCAAGTCAAAATCATGCCTCTCTTAAGTACTTGTGAGGTAATAACAAGCTGTGTACTTTTGTTTCCCCTCCACTGAATTTGCATCTTTGTGTGAGGCTCCAAGCCAAGAATACTGCAACAAAAGGAGGTCTGATGGCCCTCTTAATTTGGAATTTGTGTGGGACCCTGCTGGAATTAAAAAATAAATAAAAATACAAGCCCCCCAGCCACCTGCACGTTGCTGTTCAAAATAAAAAGACAATGTGCAAGCGGCTCTGCTGAATGTGTCCTGGTGTCTGAAAATTACACCGGGACCAGTTCATTTCGAAGTAACTCAACTTCTTGGTAGGGTAGACAGCGTCCACCCTGTGAAAATATGGGGTGGACGCCGTCTACCCGCGTATACCCCTGTCTTGTCCTCTTTACATACCATTGGAATGTATAGGCAGTAGGATAACAACCGATGTATCTTTCAGGATTTACACGAGTAGTCAGTTGGATTGTCAGTTTGCTTTATCATTAGTTATGGGGATTCTTATACTTCAGTGGTGTATTGAGCGCGATTCTCCCGAGCTTTGTTTCTGTGGATTGCCTCACTCTGAGAAAGCTTGATTAAATGATGGGAAATAGTGCATTTTTAAATTCAATTTTAATGCTTTGCCAAAATGCATACATTTTGCACCGGCATTTCTAATATTCTCGGCATGCAGTTTGACATGGTCTCCTTTTTTCAAAGATCTAGAATAGTATCCTCCTTAGCTCTGCACCCTTCACCTCCATGAACTTTCTTTAATTTCCCTATTGTGCCCCTTTCCCAGTAGATTCTAAACCGGTCGGAGAACCTACTTCAAGGGGGCAAAAGGGAAAACTTAAAATGCTAATTTTACAATCTGTTTGTAGATATAAGCGCTGTCAGTTCATTGTTTATTGCATATGGTTTAAAACGGCAGTTAAATTCAGATATGTATCACAACTCAGTTAACTACGTGTGTCTTAAAAATGCAGTGGCTAAACATTTTTCATGGGGGCTTGGCCGCCGAAGCTCCGTTGGACGAGAGTGCTCCCGTGATGTCAGACACTGCCCTGATAATCCCCTTTGATCCATGCAATGAATGCAGAGTTGACCCCTTCCACTGCCTGGGGGTCACCTGTCATGGTGTCTCTGATCCCCACAGCTTCTTGCTGTGACCACAGCTTTGACTGGAGCTACGGCTTCAGAGGTGTCGCAGTGAAGGGTAGCCAGGGAGCCTGAGTCTGCCTCCTTCGCCTGCCCGCCCGTGTCGGGTGGGCGTTTACCACAAATCTGGTATACCGGGAGCTCCTTTACTCCACCACCACATATTTCCTCCTTTAAAAGACACCAAGATTCTGGCCCTATTGCTGACAGCCACGTGCAGCAGCTCTATCACTGGATTGACTGGGACTGTGGGGGAAGACGCCATCTAGGTGACCTAAGGACAGTGGCATCTGGTGGCCTGGGAGCACTGCGGGGGTTTAACTAGTGTCAATCACCTCTTCTGCACCTCATGAAGTCCTCCCAGTCTCATTGGCCTATATCTAGCCCTGACGAGGTCTTCTAGGTTTGCTGAATTACTGGTGCGCCTGACCTACTCTACCTGCTTTATTGAGCACTAGCTGTACAGTATTGGGTTCCCCCTTCCACCCAGTATCAACTTCAGGGTGACCGGAATGGTTATAGTTATGATGGGCAAGGGCATTCCACAACAGGAAAGGCTTCTCTTTGATTCTAAGACTCTTCTCTACAGGGACTCCTCAGGCATTATCTCTGAGCCCCTACCAGGCTACAGAGACGAGAACCCCCTGATTCCAATTCCACAGCAGCTGTTTTTCATGAACTTTGCTCCCGTTTGCAATCCATTGATGCCATGTTCGTATCCATGGCCACTCGCCTTATGGTGCGCGTGGACAGGCAAACCGAGCTGATTGACAGTGCAGAACAGCAGAAATTGGACCTCAAGTAGGACTACACTGACTAGAACTAGAGTAGCCAAGCCGGAACAGCAGGTTTTGACCATTAATGTGAAAATTGAAGACCTAGAAGCACACTCCTGAAGCAACAATATCTATATTATGGGTATTGTGGCATCCACCAACACTGGTCGTATGGCACCCTATGTTGAATCCTTGCGTGTATCGCTTTTTGAATATCAGAACTTTTCATGTGCATTGTTGGTGAAGAGGGTACACAGGTTGCTTGGTACCCGCCCCTCTCCTGGTGCTCTTACATTTTTAGGACTGTGACACTGTTCTTTGACTGGCCCAAGACAAAGTCTCACTCATCCCAGACTTCACAGAGGCTATGCAGGAGGCCTGACACAAATTTACTGAGGCACATCGGTTTTGCGACCTCGTCGTAAAATATACAGTGTTGCTCTCTGTAAGACAGAAATTGAAATTCAACTGCAAGTGCCATTTCTTTCAGCAAGTTCACGGGCCCTGACATTCTACAAATTACTTCCTGCCACCGGGTCGGTAGCAGCGTCTCCAGCGAGCCTGGCTGGGAGGTCTCGCTCCAGTCCGATGCGATCGGACACTTCTGTGGACTGATCAGATAGACCCTCTGGCCTCTCTCCTCCTCATTACCGATTATTTTATTTTTTTATTGTATCTCTGCACACACCCATGTGGCTTGGATGGGACTATGATGATGCTATTTCTCCCTGACCCACTTCCCTGGTCAGAGCTACTGGTACTGAATGGGAAAGCCTTTGGGGGGGCACAGTATTTTATGCACACACACCTGCTAGATTATGATTTCCTTTCTTATCTCTCCTATGTACTATGACACTTTTAATGATGTGTATCACCTCCTGTTTAGATTTGACTTTCCTATGGGAACTTCTGTTTGGAGATCCAGCTCTGGATGTGTGAAAATTAGACTAATGTCTGCTGAACCGAAAGAAACACACAAATTATGTGATACAGCATCAGACAGTAAGCCTCATAAGAAACGCCCGATTTGTATAATTTTCATGTTTACTACAAGAGGCTTTTATATCCAGTAATTCTAGTTGTCTTAATCAACAATGTAGAAAGCACCAAGACACATTAGATGTCATGCATTCCACCAGTTCGTGATGAACTTACTTACCTGCATATCTTGAGTAACAATATTGACACATGTTCATGAGGCTAAGGGCATCAATATCTTCTTTAAAAATCTGTTACTTATTGCAGCCTTTATTACAGCACTCGTAACTATTTTGGAGTTAGAGTTCTCCTCCCAAGCAGCCTTAAAACAAGATTTTGCTAGCATAGCTCTCCCATAACCAGTGGAGTCAAGGTTGCTACTGCTATTTTGATACCTTTTCCAAAACCTACACTGATGAGCCACTATGGTATTTAGCTTCGACAACTGAAGGAAATGATAAAAGACTGCTTTATTGACAGTCTTATCATTAGGAGTTATACCAAATTCCAGGAGCAGCAGCGACTGAGGTGTTAATCTTCTTAGGTTTAATAAGTACCTGTTGGCGTTACATTACATTACCTTCAAATAGTTCCTTATTGAGTGATTGAAGACAGTACATGAATACATTTATTAAGATGTAAGTTTAATGATGAATCTTCAACAGGTGTTCAATTTATGAACCACTGAGTTTACTATCAAACATCTTTAGCAGGTTGCTGGCACTGAGGACTTTGCAAATGATGTTACTTGTGGCCTCCGTAATAGAGAACTAGATATTATCACACCCAAGTAGCTATAGTTATAGTGCAGCTTTCTATTCAAATTAGACCAACTATACTCATTAAAGGGTCAATGGGACACTTTTTTTGTTGCTGCATGATAAAGTTAAATGCAAATTTACAAAGTGATTTTGTCGCGGAACCAATGTTTGTTTCTGAACTCGAGAACAAGGAGAGCACAAGGAATCCACTTCACGAGTTACAACACTCTATGTAAGAGAGCAATATGTATTAACTAAAAAAAGGGAGCTAATGGAATATTCTGTATACAGTCAATAGGAAAATAGTAACCTCCTTATTTTGCCAATAAGCAGTCCATATACATCAAGCTCATAGAAATCCAATGTTGATGTTTCGACCCGTATGAGTGTCAATTTTTGGAACCCGGTTTGCCATCCATACGAAGGCCCTACAAGTACTTCCGCCCTCCATTTAGTGGTGTTGAGGGAGTATCCCTTTCTCTTGTCAGGATGAAGACCCAACTTCAAAAATGTCTTTCTATTAGTAAAACATGTTTATTTGTTGTATTTGTGACATCACTTTCACAAGCACTGCAACGTTTTTCAAATTGTGGAACACCCTTATGTGATACATTGGCTAATGCAGTTTGATTCTCTTACATAGTGTTGTGTGTGGCCAATGCATAACTCGTGAAGGCGATTCCTTGTGATCCCCTTTTTTCAGAGTTCAAAAACACAAATTGGTTCCCCCAACAGAATCACTTTGTAAATTTGTATGTTGTAGATCCAGGTTCTGAGGGTTACCGAGCTTACCCACTGTAATTTAATTTTTTGCATGATGAACAGTTAGTACTCTGTTTTTAATGAGCAGTTGTAGTACTGTTGATTTGAAAGTCAGGAGAGTCCCTGCTGAAGCATGTTCTGGCCACAGTCTCAGGGTGTTTCTGAGAAGTATCTAGAAGAAGGGACTAGGGCTTGAAGTCTATACAGGGTGGATTTGACTGTTTTACAAAACCCCATTCATCCAAATGTCCCAAATGGCTAACGTGAATTGTATAAAAGTAAAAGTTTAGGGGCATAGTCTGTGCGGCCAAGATAGCGGGTGCTCTTTATAGCTCTCATGGACCTGCTCGTACATCTTGAGTAATCCTCTTGCTTGATCGTTTTAAAACCGTCTTTACCAACCTGCACAACTTTTGAGGTTTGTAAAGATATTGGATGAGCAAATCCCTGTTGAAAGATGTTGCAGGACCTCTAAGTACATCCCGAGGCCTGTACGGCGTGACCCAGTCAAAATGGAATGTCCACTGCTAACAGTGGCCCCCTTAGCTGATCGTGCCAAGCTTGGTTGATGCTCTGGACTGGAGGACTCTTGAGGCCCCCGCCGGGTGCTGAACTGCTGTTGCCTGCTCAGGGTGAGTTTGGGCAGGGGATTCGGGTGTCAGGGAGGCATGCTTCAATGAGGGCTCCTGAGGACCTATGAGCCCCCTGCTGCAATAAGGGAGCCTGTGGAAGCTCTGGGTTGCGCCAGTAGAGGTAAGCTGGGTCCGGATGAGGACATGTGACTCCTGGCCTGGCTTGGCAGGTGAGAGGACTGGGCCCCAAACGGCCTCGGGTGCTACATTCAATGAAAATTGTAAAATTATTTGAAAGTTTACGAGTGACCACAGAACCTATCTCGGATGGGAAACATCAATGGAAGTCAGTTCTTGTGTGTAATACCTTAGAACCTCCCATTGTATACATTCCTTAAACAAGCTGGAAACGCTGCACCCATTTTATCTCGGAAAGAAGGACAGCTGTGCAAATTTTGGCTGATGCTGCACTGAAGCAGAAGACATTTCACGCCCAACTCCGGGTTCAGTCATAGCTGTTTCCATGCGTGGAGGCAGGATTTGTGGACTTTTAGAGACAGAAATTATTTTTTGGACTGCTGAAAATGTAGCGGCATGGCAGACTTTAAGCCGTCAGAATTATAGGTGTAGGTTAACAACAAGGATTCACAGGATACAGGGATAGGACAGGTTATTGAGCATGTGTTAGGCCCTTCCAGACAGATTCTCACACATACTGTAAAGTCTATACAGCGTGGATTTGACTGTTTTACAAAACCCCATTTATCCAAATGTCCATGTCCATGAACATCTCTCGGCCATGATTAACTTCCCTCAAGCTGCATTGGCTGACCTCCAAAAAGAGAAATATTTTTAAAAAGTTATACATATGTCATGAAATACTTTTCCACCATCAGAAAGTCTTTCTGTGAGTGGTTGTATCCCAGGCAATATATGATCTTCAATGCCAGTGTGTATGTCCTGGATGTTTGCAAACCACATACATTTTGTTACTTTTTGATTTTGTTTTCGGTTCGAATTTTTAAATTGAAGGTTTCTTCATATATTTTATTTGAACGCAGTGGCACATTACAACGTGGCTAATCCCGCCACCCCCCCACCCCCTCAAATAAATGTTACGAGGGGCCTCTCTGAGACTTCAGACAGACGGTCTGAATGCCAGCACTTAGCACTCAATCAGGTCACTTAACATATCTGTTTATTTATGTATTCAAGTTATTTGTGTAGGACAGATCTTGCCACAAGGACAACAAAGAACTTCATATGTAACACGGAAATATCACAAACTACTGACTTATTAACGGGAAATCAAGGTGTAGCAGATTTAAGGTCTGGTTTAAACTTTGACAGTTTGTTCACTGGCAGAATGGATCCATGCTTGATTAGGTCACCCATCTGTCCGTTGTGCTGACTCCAGGGGTGCAGAGGTCCGCTAACTCCTGATTTTGGGAAAAAGTTGAAAATTGATACTAAACCAAGCAACCTATCTCACTGCAAATCAATGCAGCATATGAATTGACATTCATTGGACAGTATGCTTGACCATAAAATAAATGGTACTGCCGAGTAAATGCTTATAAAACTAATTTATACATGACAAAATTCCATGTATTTCTTAACGATCTTCTCTTGAGCATATTTGATTTTAGACCTTTTGCAGGTGATCATGACATTTGTTCCTCAGGCAGTACCCTTTACATTTTTATTAGTTAATTAAAACCTTTTCTACTTTTAAGAATTTTTTTTTTTTACATGAAGGCGACTCTTCACTCCTAAGAGAATCTTTGTAACTAATATATTGCTTTTTTATACCAGTTACACAACTTTTAACCTAGTGTGCAAGGCACTTCGAGGACATTTGTTTACATTCAAAACTTTGGTTTATATTTGATGTTGAGAATTACCAGTATAAGATAATTATCAGTGTTGTATGATTTGTATCAAAGATTTTTTTTTTTGCTTTAGTGTTCCACTGCCTGATGGCTGAAGGAAATGGTGTGCTGGGAAGTGAGACTTTAGAAGAAACCGAGTCAGAAAGTGAAGGGGTCCCAAAACACCAAACTTATGTGTGCTCGTTGACTCCAGAACTTGTTGCAAAGGCACGCGAAGAACTGCAAGAAAAACCAGAATGGAGGTTACGTGATGCCCAGGCCCTCAGGGACATGATCCGGAAAGAATATCCAAATCTCCCAACTCGTGTGGATGATGCTTTTCTTTTGAGATTTCTTCGAGCCAGGAAGTTTGACTATGATAAGGCCCTGCAGCTTCTAGTAAACTATTACGAGTGTCGAAGGAGCTGGCCTGAAGTTTTCAACAATTTGAAACCATCTGCAATCCAAGCTGTTCTAGACTCTGGATTTGTAACTGTTCTGCCTCAATTGGACACCAAAGGACAGCAGGTTGTCTGCATCCGTCCAGGTAAATGTAGCCCTTTGAAAAGGAGTAAGGGTGGATTATGAAATGCATTTGTTGAGTCCTACATTAATGTTTGTTCCCATTTCCCAGTCCCATATTTTACAAGAAAACGTGGAGCACCCAGCCCTCAGATATCGGCTACATATGAACTGTTTTGGTGGTGTAATGACTTCAATGTCCCAAGAAGTCATGCTTACGACCTCAAAAATCCACAAAGCTGTTGAGATAAAGAAGCTGTCAGCTAAATTTGAATCTGATCTTCCTCCTTGAACCTTAAATAAGTTTATCCATTTATCCATTAAAATATTCTTTTGTCGCAAATGTTTTGTTGAATCATTTGCCACTCTTGGTAGACCAGTTGTCAGTGGCTCATCATGTGACCCAAAATGATGGCATTGTTTACCACTTAATGTTAGGCAACACATTTGTTACCTGGGCTCTACTCCGTAAAAGTACCTCCATTACTTACTATTGTTATGCTCTCAAATTATTCATTTTAGCCAACAAAGGTCATAGACACACTTTATATTTGTTTGACTTAATCTATGATCATTCCAGCTACTCTGTAGAAGGCTTGTAGTCCTCTCTTGCTGAGAGGAAATCCTGATGGTTTGTCCTTTTTAGGTCTGCATCCTCTTTATGGGAATTGTATTTGCTTTAAACAATTGCAGCTGTTCTGTGGACAATCTTTTACACCAAAAATAGTCATAAAGGCTTATCTTGTAGACTAAGCAATTAACCATTTATTTTTTTCCCAACAATATTTTATTGTGAAAAGGAAGGCGAAAAGAGTAGAGGTTGTACAGCAGGTGTAGTGGGTATGGTTTTAAATAGCATCTTTAGTACATAGTAGCCATAGAACAGCAATATGAGATATCGAACACCATGTCTAATCAAGCTATCCTGTCCAAGAAATACCATTCTGTGTCACTGTCGTCTAATTTATTTCTCGTAGCGCAGTAGCAATCATTGCTCCAGGTTTTAATATGATTACTTTAGGCATATCTCAAATATGTTTTACTTATTTATGTGCATCTCTAGCAGTGCAGGTTGGAGCTAAATGAAAATAATGTGCTTGATTTTCAGTAACCGGTGATTCTTTCTTGAACCATGCTTTACAGAGTCTTTTTTCATTGTTCCCACCGACACTATCCACAAGTCCCTGTTAACCTTTATCGATATGTATTGGATGTCCAGAGCATCACCGATTAGATTGTAAATAGTCCATCAATTAGAGAGGTCCATAATTGAAAGACAGACAAAAGATCGACAATTCCATTAGTTTTTATTCTATTTCTTTATACAATTCAGTTTCAACAACAGCAGACACGTGTTTCGTCGTATTCAATGACTTTTTCAAGGCTGTGGAATTAAACAAAACATGGATTGTCTTAGATTGTACATTTCACCAAATAAGATGACAGAATGCAAGTACAAAGAAGAGTATACTATGAACAACTCCAGAGACAAAAATGGTTGAAAACACATAGTAATCTTTAGATGAATCGTCCACAAGAACATCAAATATCACAGGGCAAACATGAAACACAAATATTAAACACAACTGATAAAAAGTGCATTGACAATATCCCAAGCGTGAAAATATAATTCAAAAACACCTAAAAATTCAATAAAAACTAATTAGTATGTGAACAAGGTGAAGATAAAGAAAAAATATGTGAAGAAAAACCTGTGGACAAACTTGAAAGAAAAGTTAATCCGAAAAGTGATGTAGACCCCAACCAAAACGAGAAGAAAAGGCACAAAAGCCCTCTGTGATTACACAATCCTTAGCCCAAAAACAGGGTGAAAAGAGCTAGGGGAAAATGTTCTTGATAAAGCTGCCTCCAACAAGTAGTCAACACAGATGGTTAAATCTGTGGAAATGAGAAATTAAAATCCTAGTCCTCGGAGCCCGAAGGTAACAAGTAAGAACAATCTGTGAGTATATTACTTCCCACACAACTTCACGGTTAATATCCACGCGATGGTATGCAGTGAGAATCATGTAGCTGTAAGGAAAAGAAAGAGAATGAGAAAGCGAGACGGCCAGGTCCAAAAATAAGGTGAGATGGTATCACTAGGACCAGGAAAAACAATCCTCAATAAATGCAGTCTACAGTTTATTGAAAAGGTACCTACAGCAGCTACAAGCGTATACACAGTTGTCGAGAAAAGGTTGAAGTACAAATCTGGAGCATAAACCCACAAAACCAGTCAATGAATTAGTAAACAGCCTAAGTCTAGGGCAAGTTGAAACAGGAACCATGTGACATGTGAAATTTACACCCCTCATTTCCAATTCGTATGTGGCATGAAGAAACAGACTGTCTAAAGTCAAGTTACAAAAGTGAGAATTCATATTGGGTAATGAAACACAACACCGAAAGCCGTTTGGCATTTAAACAGAGAGGCGGTGAAACAAGGCCATGGTCGCATACAGTTAATGTGTCCCGCAAACCCCACCATGTATTTAACCAAGCAATAACCTTGTCACACAAAGGTCATTAACAAAAATATATATGTGCGTCCGTTCTAGCAAGAGCCCTAATAAGCTCTTGTCTTCGTATTGGTGGACAATCTAAACAAAAAAAGGGGTATCGTAAATGTGCAGAAAATCAAAACGACATGACAAGAGTTTCATTGTCATGTGTCTCAAAGAGAGCCATGTCTCTTCCAAAAAAGCGAGAACTCTCCAACGCAGAGACAACTCACCGGCTGTGTATATCTAAGTCCGCGTGAATGTGTTCTAGGGGCCACTCAGTGTGGCTCCTAATAAGCAGAGTTTAAAGTTATGCACTGGGCCATGAACATAGAAAAGGATGTCACATGATCAAAAAGGCTCCATCGGCAAAGAAAAGACGAGCGCCATGTTAAAGTGGAGTCTAACTTCGTATACCCAATATTATCTGATCTCTTGTTCACAATATTACACAGAGTAAGTTTAACCACAAATACATTTATGAATGATCACATATTAATTTAAAAATAAGTTTAAGAATGAATTCTGTACCAGTACATGTAGCGAGAAACCATAGCTATAATATCGCACAAACGCGAGACAGTCCTAGAAAAAACCTTTTTCTATAGTGGGCATCCGATCTCTGTTGTTGCCAGGAACTCACAAGCAATGCCTAGCGGCCAGGAATATAGCAGATGACTATAGCCAGTGAAGTATAGAAAATTAAAATGGAAAAATAAATTCAGCATAAAGTATAAACGTGACATTAGTTCAAGTGAACAGGAATATTGCCACAGCCACCATGTGATCTTCACATTGAGTTTGAAAAAAGAGGCCATTTTTGAAAGAGCCCGGCGACAAAGATAAATAAGAAATCTAACATTCTTAATTGGGTACTGCAAGCGTATGGCAATATTCCTGTTCACTTGAACTAATGTCAGAGTCCACAGGGCCTGAAGGCGCGCCGGCGGGTTCGGGCTGCCCAGAGATGCCTGTATCGCCTCGTAGAACGTACGAAGCTGGGCGGGAGTCACTCCGGGTCCCGGAAAGGGAGGTAAATGCGGAGTTGACTCTTTGGGTTCCACGCATGGAGCCGCGGGAGGGGCACCACCCGCGTCCCTCGTCGGGTCGGCCGACTGATGGGGAGAAGTCGAAGAGCGATGATGCTTCTTCGACTTCTTCTTATGCTTCGACTTACCTGACCCCAATTGTGAAGACTTGGAGCCGAAATGATGGTGGCTCTGCGATCGGTCCCTTGACCTCCCTCGTGACCGGGACCTCAAACGGCGCAGTGCCGACTGCCAGTGCTCAAGCAGCTTTCGGGACCACTCCCGCAAAGCCTTCGGCGCCATCGACCGGCAGTCGGAGCATGACTTGGGGTCGTGGTCGCGTTCCAGGCAAAAAAGACACACGCAGTGCGGATCCATCACCGACCTCATCTGATGACAGGAACCGCATGGCTTGAAGCCGGGCATCCCTCGTGCACCTTAGGAGTCGAAGACTCAAAAAAGAAGTTGACAAAAGTCGAGAAAAATTTAGTCAAAAAATGACTGAGGTACCGCTCTTCCCGGATCTGCGCTGGCTGGCACGGAAAAAGAAAGCACTAACGTCAGCACGCGAGGGCGGCGTCTAAGTAGCTGCCGCAACGCCATCCCGGCGACACAACACCTGACGTGGAGCCGACCAACGCCACCTTCCGACATGCAGAGGTACTGCTGACGAAAAACATTCCGGATCCAGTCTTACGCCTGGGGGTAATTCTAAGGTAAGGAATCAATAACTAACGTGTTTCTTTCAGATGTTCTTTTATCTGTCTTACAAATATGGACCTGTCTAATTGACAGACTATTTACAATCTAATTGGTGGGGCTCTGGACATCCAATGAATATTATTTGTATATCGAGGAATGTCTCTGACTTACTTTACACTATCAGGGGGGCATAGTGTTTTTTTTGTTCCATTGAGCACACTTTACGGTGGATGTGTTAAGATTGTTTTCCTGAAAATTATGTATGTGCTAGCAACTTTACAGGCCACGGCTACCCTCATGTTTGTTTAGTAACCTTTTATCTATGTTTACATTTATTTACTACCAATAAGTTCTTACACCCACCCTAAGTATTGCAGTTCCACTGATTTGTCTGCAAACATCAATGGACTCCAAACTCATAAAGTCCTGATGACCTTCTAAATAGTGCTACCCGGTAAAAACACCATCCATACACTGAGATTTGGGGATGCTAACATAATATGATTTACTGTGCTGATCTTTCGGGAAATTTCAGTGGCATGTTTTTGCTGCTGGTCCTTGATTGATTGTGTTTGTTGTATATAAACACTTTTTCAAATTTTCAGTGTGTGTGATTGCTTACCATCTCTTTGTTGGTCAGTGATACATAAGATGTACCAACATGTATTACTGTTAAGAATAAAATTATCCCAGCTACACACTAGGGGCAACTTGCCAGATTGTTTTACAATTAGGTGATATTTTGGTAATCTTTTTCCCTCACAATGAAGAAACCTACTAATATGAATCTGTGAGTCCACCTTGCAATATAACTCAAGGCCATTAGTCACCAAAAGTCTGCAGAAAAGGACAGTAAAAGCCTTAATTTAAATCAAAGTGAAAACCATTCGTTATAGTCATTCAAGCACTTCTCCACTGGACCACTGCGTTTATGAGAGCTTATGGAATTTTTCCAAGTCAACTAATTGTGTATTTTTGGCAATACAATAGATTTTATAGAGGCATAGTAATGTTCTCCTTCTAATTTCTCGTGTTCTTTTTCCAACAAACGATATTTAGTTGGCAGTGACATTTTAAACAGTGTATTATATTTTTAGATTTACAGTTAGTACGTTAGCATAATAATATCCATTCTCTGTGAAGGTTTTGAATCTTCGAATTTACCATATTTGTGCACTTCATGCTTGAAGTGACCTCAACGCTTATAAACTTCAAGTCTCAGTATAATGTACTTAATATAGTTACTTTATAATCTACCTTGTGGAAATGCACGAAACGTGTGTGTGTGTGGGCATCTTTAGCTTTTTTGACTGCACCTGGAGGCTTCTCTGTTGGATAAGACTGCTGAGTGGCTTTGCAGATGCCAATTTGATTCTTTATTTGGTTGCTCAATGTGTCCAAGGTGCTGACACAATCTAACTTGAGGTCTGTCTTTTTGGTTGTCAGATAGCCTCTTTAAGGATCATAGCAAGCATATCTGCTTCCCAAAAGTAATCATTCTTGTTAGTACAATTTCTCTTCAATCTGAGGAATCAGCCAAAAAGAAAATAATCCCTCAGATTGAGTGGGATGGTGGCTGAAGCACTGCAAGACAATATTGTCCCCCGGGCATTTGGTTCACAAAAGTGTACACACTGTTTTCATTGGACATTATTTGTAGGCCCAAGAAACGAATAGTGTTTGTTCCATCATAAATATGATGCATCAGTCTGTTTGATCCATTTAAAACATCCATCCACATTTTATCCTCTGGCCCTTTAAAAATTTCCCACCTGGTTGCCCCAGTTTCACTGTTCTCTGGCTGACCAGCCTGTACTTTCCCATACCTGCTGCCACCAAGACAGGATTCTGACCTCCTGTCAGGCAGTATGATCACTCTCAGGAGTCTGGAACAAAGGGCTGAGCAGGAAGGAGGTCACACCTCCTCCCCCTCAGGCAGGCTAGTGAAGTGGCACATCAGAGCTGTGAGCCAAAAAGGCTTCACTGCCTCGTATAAGCATTTGGGCTGTCCTCTGAGGTAGAGAGAGCTCTCCCCTTGCCCCAGCTGTGCTTGCACCCGGGTAAGGTGAGAAATTAGGTATGCAGGAGGTGTACACCTCCCAGAAGGCTTGCCACACCTCTAGGGTAAGCAGCCTGATCTGTACTCCTAAAATAGAATTCTGTCATCTTTAGGAGGGTAGAAACAGTGGGTTCTGGGTAGAAAAGGAGACCTTTCTCTTCCGTGCCAAAGTGGCAGTATCAACAATACATTCAAATGGCACTTTGTGGTTCCGGTGTCCTGTTTAATACCACTTTTTTCACTTCTGTATCCCGCCTTGGAGAATACTGTTCTAGTGGCTCTCCGTATCAACTGTCATCAGAGTATTTGTGACTGGACTCCAAGGCGATTTTCAGTAATAGTTGTAAAACCATACTGTCTCTGATTTAATCTTTGGCATGAAATGAATACATCAGCATATTGGGGAAATGGTTCAACAAATGATTATCACATGAATGCAATTAGGGGTGCAGGCAGGTTACATGCATTTGTATGAATTTTTGATAATGTGTATATAACTTAGATTCTTAACTCTGGCTGTTTTGTGAGCAAATTCGGTTTAGGGAGTGGCTCCTTTTTTCAGTGTGTTAATTTACAGATTATTAGAAGAGATTACATCATGCAGTGTGAGCAGGATCACAATGTAAATGTTTTTGATTTTGTAGAAAACCTAATTTAATGATTTTGCGGAAATGGTTTATTTAACCTTAAGCCTTTTTGTATTTTGAAATCCAGGTAAATGGGTACCAAGTACCTATCCATTAACAGAGAATATCCGTGCCATATACCTGACTCTGGAGAAACTCATTCAATCTGAGGAGACACAAGTGAATGGAATTGTGATCCTTGCTGATTACAGCGGAGTTGGTTTATCCCATGCATCTCATTTTGGCCCTTTCCTCGCCAAAAAAACTATTGGAATCCTTCAGGTAAGGCATAAAGGCAAGGGAAATGTTTCTGCAGCTTCCCGTGTAGTACAGTCCATTTTTCTATTCGAGAGAACGAGTGAGGGAATACAGATTGACAGACAGCACATATGCTTTTTTACTTTAAACAATAATTTCCATATATCCAGTTCTACCCTAGCAAGAAAAGTAGATATTTGCAAATCCAGTGTGGTCCTGTTCGAGATAAAACGACGTTCTAAGTCGAAGAAGCTCTCTGTGATGAGCACTGTATTAGTCTTTTGATGACATAGTTAAATAAACCTGTTTTCTGCCTCTGCATGCTCGCCACCACTTTTTGGAAGGCGAGGATACCTCCATACAGTCTATGGAATATAGATTAGATATATGCTGCAATTCAAGAAAGTTGACCGCCTGACATCTTTGTGCAGGTCCTTTTCTTGTGATCCTCTAGCTTCCCCAGGTGCTGCGAGAGGTAGATAGCACATACAATTTCATAGGACACAAATAACTGAGTAATTTAAAAACGGAGACAGTCTTTGCCCCGATGCATTATGGGTTACTAGTCGAGTCACTCATATTATGCTTTAAGTCGAAACAAAGACTTAGACCATCCCTAGCAGCTGCCTCTAAGCCAGTGCTGAAATGTAATTCAGCATTTCTGAGGGATTAGGCAACTCAATAGTTCTGCCTTATAACCGGAAACAATATTGGAATAACAAATGCTTGTGGACATTGGGGTAGTCTGCTCTTTAATGAATGTAGTGAGGATGCCCTGATGCTAAACACATGCTAGTGTTTGGGTGCTTCTTTGTGCGTGGCTAGTCTCAGGGCAATCTTTTGTGGTCCTGGCTTCTATATTTGAGGATGCCGACACTGGCTATGTAAATAACTTTCCTCCAGGTACCAAAATAATATTTATTTTCCCATTCTATCCACAGTGTGTTACAGGCAGGAGTCTCTGGCTTTGGCAACGGTGCAAAACAGTGTGTGCATTTCAGAAAGGTGTACAGAAGATTTATTTAAATGACTTACAAACTACTCTGCACCACCTGGCTCTGAGAAATTGAAAATCGGAAAGCCCACACGGGCTTCTTTCTTTGTATTATCTCGCTCTGTACAAAATGAGAAATAAAGTGGTTTAATTTTCAGGGAGTGGAAATGAAAGGGTGGGCCTAGCTCCTGAACCAAACATTCACAAACTTGATGAATAAATAGCCCCAGAAAATTACTGATGTTGTGTAGTTTTTACAAGCCTTTAACAACATAAATGTTGAGAATGGTTGTTTGTTCTTTTGCGACAGGATGGATTTCCCATTAGAATCAAAGCCGTGAATATCGTAAATGAACCTATAATATTTAAAGGAATTTTTGCAATCCTCAAGCCATTTCTAAAAGAGAAGATTGCAAATCGGGTAAGTCATTTATGTAAATATAGTTCTTTAAACCATTTATTGCTGCTTAAAAGCGATGACGTTACAGTACTCCATTCAGCTCTACAACTGTTAAACTATCTTCACACTGTATTGCTTGTAGTGTTTGTACAGCTATTGTGTATATTTCAGATTGGTATCACCCCATACTTCAAGTCCTAGTTGCAGTGCTTACATCAGGCTTTGTGCCTGATGTTAGATAGCATGTCTCGTATTCATATTGTCATTAACGTGAGGGTATCTCCATTTGGTGCACTATTGTCTATGGTACATTTAGATCTCGGCTTCCATTGTGTCTGAGCTCTTCAATGGACTTCACATTGGTCTGCTTTGTTGCATAATTTTGGATGGTTTTAGGTTTGTGAGGCATGCATGTGAGTTGGCCACGATGTCGGTCGGCTTGAGGCAGTTTGTAGGGGGCCTGGTATTTAGCTAGCTTATGCCAATTTTTTTTTTTTTATGATCAGCATGAGTTGCACTAGATCTTCTCTAAAGTGTTATTGGAACCACCCCTTTCATACTCATCATAGATTGCATCCATTGGTCTGTGGATCAATTTTGACACAATTTATATGATTTTTTTCCAAAGTTCTTACATTTTTGGTAATTCTCATGCCACGTGGCAGAAGCCACTAAACAGCGAGGAGCTGGAGTAGCAGTTTTCCACTTTTGATCAGTTAGTGCTTAGTTTCATGTGGGTTTGATAGGTGTGGTGCATGAACATAAAGTTACATACCTTAGGTATCAATCTCTCTGGCGGATACTCTATCTAACTTCAGATTCTTTATCTTTTGATTGTTCGTCCAAAGCTCAGACTGCATCCAGAAACTTTAGAACAGTACTCTTGTGTGCCGGTAGGTGGCGTTGTGTGGCTCCACGCTGAGGTTTCGCTCCAAAAGTGACAAGTAAAACCGCATATAAGGGCCACCCATGTGCTGGCATCAGTTGATGTCCACATGCTCCGATGTAGTGCTCATCGGCAGATTGGCATTAGTAGTGTGGAGATCTCTAAATTGGGACCTTTTTAGATTGAAAAGCAGACCATTCCACAGAACGGGGACTCTGCGGTTAAATAGAGTATTACCAGAAAGAGGGTTGCTTGAGGTAAGTAACTTGTTCTTCTGATGGATACTTCTAACCTCATATTCCTTGCCTTGTGAATAGATACAATAGCAGTACCTCTCCAGGTGGTGAGGTCTTTGAGCTGGGTCAGACCACAAAGTCCTACAGGAAAGAGACGACAAAATGCTACTCTCGACAGACATGACTGTCAAGGCAGTAAGGCTTTGTGAATGTATGTACTGACGCCCAAATAGCCACCTGACAAATAACTAGGACAGGCGCTCTACATGCCAGCAAGGTGGGAGGTGCTTTGGCTCTTGTGGAGGTTGCTTATCACAAGTGCAGAGAACATTCTATTGGGAGATAACTGGCTTTTGCACTGCCTTGCTCTTTTTTGCCCCGAAGAAACCCAAAAAGAACTGATCATCCACACAAAGTTCTATGGTGCAATCCATGTAAAAGCTTAGAGCCCTCTTGGGGTCCAAAGGATGAAATCTCTGTTCCTTGTTAGAGGCATGAGGTTGTGCAAAGAATGCCAGAAGGTTGTTAGCCTGCCCGGCATTAAACAGTGTGACCACTTTCAGCAGACTGGAAGCTCTGGTCCAGCATAATCGGGATGAATATTGTATAAAGTGGGTTGACAGAAAAAGCCTGCAGCTCGCTCAAACGCCTGGCCCATATAATGCCAACGTCAGACTTCTTAATGGGCAACTGTGCATCAGCACATAAGGGGTGCACATCAAAAAAGTAAGAACCAAGTTCAAGTTCCATTATGGCATCACTAAGGGTTCTGGCTGGAATAAATGTAGAAACCTTGTAAAAAAAACAAAAAGCCAAAAGAGCAGACAAATAGCCTTTAACAGTGCCCAAAGCAAGTCCTTGCTGGGCCTGGGACAAAAGAAAAAATTTTCAGAAAGCTTGGTGCCGCACCAAGCCACAAATTTGTCTCAACAACTGGCATACACCAATTTTTGTAGAGGGATGCCTCACAACCTAGATGACCTGAATGATCTCAGGGGGACGGAGGGGGCTGTTGTGAATGAGGTTAACTGTTGCCGCTCAATCTCTATGCATATTGTGCAGGCCTAGGTTCAGTTCCTTTACTTGCTGCTGCGAAAGAAGCCCCTCCCAAAGTGGCAGTCTGATTGGAGGACAGATGGTCTTGCCCAGGAGTTCTGGGTGCCACACAACCCTGGCCTACTCATGCACCCCTGGGATGACTTGGACCCAGTCATTAATTATGTTCTTCAGAACTCTGGGCAGGAGAGGCAGCAACAGGAGCATATATTCAGGAGCTTCGAGCTAAACTCAAAACTGAATGTGCCTCCGAGAGAGAGAGAAAGCTAGGAACCACTGACATAGCTCGTTCTTTGCAATAAAGAAAAGCTGGAGCCAGGGTTCTCCCCATTGCTGCCCCCGCCTGTGGGCTCAACTCACATTGGAGATCCACTTAGCATTGGCAGCTGAGCACATCTTCCCTTGCATTTAAAGATCCAGCCAGGTGGTTCACCACCAGAGAAATTACCTGGCGGTCCAACCATTTCCAGAGGCCTAGAGCCTCCTGGCAAAAGACCAATGATCCCACCCCACCCCATGGTAGGTGTTTTCCGAGTACACTAGCCTTCCTTTGATGGTGGTCAAGAAGGCTTTCAATGCTAAGGGGATCCCCCTCAACTCCAACAAATTGATGTGGAGTTGAGTACCACCGGATACCAAAGACCTCTGACCTGCACCTCTCCCAGATGGCCAATCCAACCCAGAATGGATGCATCCGGAAGGGGGATGGGTCTGCCACTAATCAAATCACGGCCCAGGGCCACTACTGCAATCCTTTGTTGTCTCCTCTGAAAAACTAGATACAATCTGCCATATTCCTTGGTGATGTTTCACTGGGACTTGAAGTTCCCCTGCAGAGTCCATACCTGCTATGTTTGGTCAGCAGGAGGCCAACAATCCCAGTAGCCTCACTCATCCATACTGAGCTCCAGGACAGAAGGCTGAAATATTGGTATCGTAGCTCTAATATTCTAGATTCTCCTGGCCAGCTGAAATGCATGAAACCGCACCATATACAGAAATTGTAGCATCTGCAAACCAGTCAGGTGTGACTTCGCCATGTTGATGGCGAATTCCAGTGATGTTAGGAAATTCACCGTCATCTGAAGGTGGTTGATAGTTGTTGGGGGCGAGCCTTGCCTTCGGCTGCTAGTCATCTAGGTAGGGGGAGACTGATATTCTTAACCTCTGATGGTGTATTGCAACCACCGCCATAACATTCGTTAACACCCAAGGGGCACTGGTGAGGCCAAAAGGATGCACTGAAAACTGATAATGCTCCTATCCCATGATGAAAGGCAGGTTGCACTTGTGGACCTGGATAATGGGAATATGGAAATAAACATCCTGCAGGTCCAACACCACCATCCTGTCACCTGGTTGTGCGGCAGAAAGGATCTAGCGTGAGCATCTTGAATTTATCCTCTTTAAGAAAGGCGTTGAAAGGGTAGGTAAAGTCCTTCATGCTTCTACAGCAGAAAAGTAGCAAGAGTGACACCCAGTTCCTGCTTCAAAGACTGGACTCTGTCTACGGTCCTTTGGGCAAAAGAGTCTGCATTTCATGCTGCAAGCATGACAGGTTGGACTCAGTCAGTTGCACTGATGTTGGTGGAAGGTGCGGCGGGTTATAAATAAATCAGAGGTTGTAGCTCCAATGTACAAGGACCCACTTGTCTAAAGGGATGATCTATCCACCCTTGGAGAGAATATCACATCCTGCCTCCACAGGGTGGCTGTGTGCCAGTTTTGCGGCTGCCGATAGAGGAAGGCTGCGGACTGAGCTACACATTTTCCCTGCTATCATGGGCCTTGTCTTTGAGATTTATGGCCTCTGCCACGAAATGGATGAAAGACCTGCTGGGCTGGTGGAGGATGTGGCGTTGGCAAAACTAAAAACCTGTCCATAGCCATGGAGAGGGTGTAATTTTTGGTGGAATCATCTGGTGGTAGCCGAAGACCCGAGGTACGTGCTGTGGTCCTGATTTTCTTAATCCCCTCTAAGGCTGAATTGGCTTTGCCACCAAAAAGGAGGGAGCTGTCAATTGGCATGTCCATCAAGGATGCTTGCATATCCCCTTAGAAGCCCATAGATCTCATCCAGATGTAGCGCCAAAGTGCCACGCTGGTACCAATTGCTCAACCTAAGCATTCGATCATGTCCAAGCCAGAACCTATTATGAATTTTTCTACATTGCTACTTTGTGTAGTAGCTTGATTGAGAGACGCTCGAAGGTCGCCAGGAACAGCTGGTAAAACGTGTGCCACCGTGTCTCTAACGAGTAGCAGATTAGGAGACACCTAGCGTTGACTGACCCCATAGTAAGACTTGTAGCTGAGAAAATCTGCTTTCCGAATTTCTCTGTTCATTTTGACTTCCAATCAGGTGGGGTGGTGGGGAAGGGGTTGGGCTCCACTCGCTGCAGTTGGATGTTGTGTAAGAAAGACTGGGCCACCTTGTGCAGGATGATGGCAACCTGCCTTTTAACAGTTGGATCAGAACATGGTTTCGGCCAAGTGCCAAAAGAGTATCCTTGAGGGCATTAGAGGATCTGTAGAGAACTGACCAAGCTGAAGTATCTTAGTCAAAACATTAGCCTTCACCTCCATTGTAGGGAGCTGTAGGTATAAGACTTCTGCTGCTTTTTGCGAAGGCGGTGCTTTCCTCAGTAGCGGGAAAAGGTGAGACACAAGTCCAATATCTGGAGAAGTTTTAAGACCACTTGCACCTTGGAGTTCTTCATACCAGTTTTCCTCATCGTACAAGGGATATAATTAGCCTATTCATCATAATTGTCATTATATGAGTCCCTGCCAAAAAGATTGTGCTGTGCCGCATGTTAAGGGCAAAGTTTCAGAATCGGAAGGATTGCCTGTTGGTTGCTTGCTGGTCAGAGCCAGGCTTAATCGAGGTTGTGGTGGATTCTGCTCAGAGTCAGATAGTCCCTGCTGCACTCTATGTGGTTTCAGGGGCACAGATGGTGCTGATAGCCACCAATGGATGTTCGACTGGAGGCCTCTTAGGATCCTTGCGGCCCAATCCCGTGCCAGAAAAAACCTGTAAATGCGAAAAATACGCAGCACAGCCTCTCTGAAGGCCTCTACTTACTGCAACGTTGCTACTGGACTTGGGATTTTGGAGTGCATCGGAACTAAATTCAGAATTGACTTTGATGGAGATCGGGAGGCAAGTTACTACCCTCACACCCTTTTTGGAGTCTGAGAATGGTGGGAAGAGGCAGATTTCTGTTTTGACTTATGCTTTTTCTTTGCCTTGTCTCGAAGACTTCAACTGCGACAATTATCTGCCTTGGGGACTACTTGCATGAACAAGACCTTCCTTTTGACCAGTTGTGGTGTGAAGTCTTATGTGTGGAGACAAAATATTTAGCCTTGCGATCCCATATGGTCTTCGGATTCATGTGAGGGATAGTCACCTCGGGTCCTGGAGTCGTGCTCCAACACCAGGCACCAAAGACGCACTACGTTGGAGACCGTTATGGCTACAGTACGTACATGGCTTGAACTCCTTTATCTTGGGAGTGGCATTTTCCCTTGCCCACTAGTAAATTTGTTGAGGAAAACGTAGTCTTTAAGTCCAAGGAGAAGCTCAGAATCCGCATGTGGCGGAGCGGAAAGAAAGGAACTGACCTCCTTGTTCATGGGTGGTGCTTAAATGCAGCTCCTCTGATCTCGTCTGGATTAGAACGATATTGGCGTGAAGCCGCAGTACGTCACCTACCGGTACACAGGAGTACAGCTTCAAAGTTTCTAGATTCATTCTGATAACCGAGGGAATATTCACTTGGTGAGAATCTGCGATCAGAAGGAGGAATATAGTAGCATTTTAAGACTGGATATGGGAATAATGCCCCAGTTTGCCTGCAGATTCTCTGCCTTAATGTCCTCTGTTACCTCACTTCCAGATCTTTTGTCCACTCATTTCCAAACACAGTGGATTTGCTTGTGCTTTTAGGAAGATGTACGCTTTAATGATCTTATTGGAGACAATCTTTAGCTTGAGTGCCACACTTCTTTTGCCATTATTTGTGGATGGGAGATTGTGGAGATGATGTTCACTAACTGGTAGACGTTGAACACGATGGTTGGTGGTTGCTGCATTTTTGCTGTCCCTTCTCATATATTGCAAACCTTTTTGCATCATACAGATCTCAGTTATGTTGCAGGACACACCCTCACTCTTAAAATGCTGAGTGAGTAGACATGCCAGGGAGAACTGTGTTTGCCTATAGGTATTTAATTGTGCATTGGTCTTGGAGTGTAAATGCCTTTGAGTCGCTCGTACCATCCAACTAGGGCTATGTGTATCCGCTTTTTCGCATTGCATTGTTTGCCATGTATTCACCCATACCAGTGTATATTGAGAGTATGCATGAAGTGCATCATTCACATTGGTTGTATAAATAGGTTTGTGGGAAGAAGTTCTTATAAAAGCATTAAATACAGTTGTCTTCCATTACTACGGGTGAAATTCTGTTTATCAAAGCTACCTTTAGTGTAGCTTAGAGTAGGACCGCTTCCTCATGGGAAAGGGTTACAATGCTTTTGACATCTTTTGTTAGTGGACAACAAGTCCATTTAAAAGCACTTGGGATTTTTTTTAAATTGTAGAAGTATTCAGAAAGCTCAAGGATATTGAGGAGAAGCAATCTGCAAGGGATTAAGAGGTAAAATTGACACTGGTAGTGCCATTCCATCTTCAACTGTTCTAAGTCTCTGCTCTTCAAATAATGTTCAGGTAAGGCCCTTCAAGACATTTGGGGCCTATTGCAGTGGGGTAATCACCACATGTACCTGAATACTCCCAAGAGTATTTCAGATGTTTATCAAATATCTTTAGGCCAGATGTACAACAGTTTTCTAAGAGCAGTAAATTGAAAAGTGTTCTTCTTTCCATTGTTGAGATACAATACAGTATTATCCGCATACGATGAGACGCGTTTCAGTCTTCCCTCTACGTCTGTATTGGCAGCCTGACCTAGCTGCATCCTGAATGTTGAGTGATCTAAGGTGTACATTTTCTGATATTACACAAAAACCTGTTAGCCCTCATTAAAAATAGTTTTTGAAAATGTATCTATGCATTTGGGGCATTTTTGACATGGTTATTCTTTATCGCAGGCTCTTCATTGACAGTCATAGACAGAATATTCCCAGCTCTTTACATGGATCCTGAAGCACTAATTGTAAATAATAACCTATCTGTTTAGAGGAGGTCAAAGTCTAATTTCTTTTTAATGTAAACATAGCCTACACCGGCCATTTTTTCAAAGTATCCCCTTTTTTCTTAGAAAGCATTTCTGCATCACACCTTGGTCCATATGGAGTAAAATATGAAAGAAATGTTGGTGGATGGCAGCATGTAAAGGGAGGCTTAACATATATTGATTCCTTAGGGAGCCAGTGGTGTCCCTATCCCATCATTCTCTGCACTGGTGGTTGCCTCGAATGCTCAGTTGTTTTGGATCGTGTGAGTAGAATCTCTGTACACTTCCATGGATTTCTCACCTTTTTAGTGATGCTTTTCACCTCATTGTTCCCGGATTCTTAACATGCCGTCATTATTTCTATATTAACACTCCTTAAGGGGAATAAGACAGGCTCTGATCCACGTACTTTCTGTGTGGTCTGCTTACCACCTTTACATACCATCAAAGGTTGGTAATTCTGGTTATAAAGAAACATCCAAGAGCGCTCGAAGAAGATATTCACCTCAGAAATGTTTTTAAATAATCCAAGTGGAGGAAGTAACAGTAACACAGCATAGCCAGGGAAGGTGTCTCTTCCACTACAAGAGTATCCTCCCCTCCAAAAGACTCTTGCAAAGCGACATCTAAGGAAGAAGTGGCCTCACCATCACTGCCACTTGGGTCACTGCCATCATTCCTAAGATTCTCTGCCAATGCCATACTTTGCGACATTGAAGACGGGTATGATTCAAACTTGCTTGCCACTAATGTCTTAACCGCAGGGTTAGCATTAAAGCACAATAGGCACTTAACGTTAAAGGTAGGCATACGCTTTCTTAAAATCATGCCATTGGACGTCAACACCCTCAATGCTGAGGGGCTCAACTTCACATCAGTCCGTGTTACTGCGATCAACATAATCTAATTCTTCATACATTCTGACAAAACTCAGTCATGTTTTCCTCATCATTTTCAGATCCAGTGCTACTAAAGCCCCTGCTGGTGGCTACCCCCAACAGATCCCCTGGCCCATGTCCAACTATAGCTTCCAAAACCATCTGTATATTGCCTATTCCACTAGTTTTATACCCCCCAAACCCCACCTAACACTCTGCTTCCCATGAAGGCTCTTGATCTTCTGCAGTTTCAACAGCAGAAGAACCCTTAGATCCGCATTCACACAAACGCAAGAGGTAGAGGACTCCTCTAAAAAGACATGATACTTTGATTTCAAAATCCAGTAGTTTGCCAATTTATTCACCATCAAGAACATCGCATATAGATGACATCACCATGTTTCAAGAAACAGTTAAGTTAAATGTTTAAGCAGAAGTTCTACTTACCCCTGTTACAAATACACAAGGTCCGCCTCATGGCTTTTGTTACCTTTAGTTCACGGATTTGCAGAAGTGACACATCCTACCACATCTGCAGTTGCCACATTGACGCATGCCGAAAAGTACGAACTACCAGAGCAAGATGACTAAGTAATTGTGTCTGCAGTTAGAAAAAAAATCACACTTCTACGCCTGAGATTTCTGTCGATCCTGACAAAGAAAGTAAAAGTATGGATGCAGGAGACAAAGTGCGTGGTATAGCAGCAACTGCTTTCAAGATAAATGTGCAGTAGCCCTCTCAGGGAGGTTGTATAAGGCACAGTGGGAAAGTCTGCAGAACCTTTCAGGCTATCACGCTAAAGAACATAGACAGAATTTCATGACCATTTCACTGGAAGGTTTGCTTGTATCATCTCCTCTCATTGGTATCTCTATTGATTTGGCATATTTAGCCATTTCGGAGTTCTCTTTCGGTTTTTCTTTAAGAAGATTCTAATGGTTGCATTTAAAATATCTGAAGTCTGATGCTCACTTTAAAATAACAAACCTTCCCTTCTTACATTCAGTTCTTCTTAGTCCCCAACTGACTATGCAATGCAGGGTATGGAGAATGAAGGTGAAACAGAAAAGAAACTCCTACAATCCCAATTTAAGGTCCATGACTTCTGTTATCAATCCAGGTTGAGGTTCCAATCTTTTAGAGCTAGACCACAACAGCACTGTTCTGCTTAAATAAAGACCCAGTCAAATATGATTTAATCTCGCCTGTTTGCCTCTTCAGTGGGTGTTCGTCTGAAACCTCCACCCAAACACCACCTACAATTACTGAGAAATTAATCTGCTTCCCTACTGCAGAGGTGGGTCATAAAGCCTATTCCCACCTCTAAAAGAGGAAAAAGCATTTATCAAAACCATGGACCTCAAACCTGCCAACAAATGATCAGGGAGAAACATTTCATTAATGGCTGTCCATCTAAGCAGCTCAAGAAAGATGCATACTTCCTCATTCCAGTGGTGAGAAAACACCAAATATTTCTGAGGTTCAGAAGGAGCTCACACCAACAATACACTGTTCTCTTATGCAAACGGATGTCGTACCTCAGACATCGTCCTTTTGCTTGTAAGTAGTTGCAGCTTTTCAAGTCAAATTCTTCTTACCCATCTCTCAATGGTTAGTTAATCTCTCTCAGGAAAAGACCCAACTAAACTTCAACACAACAATCGCTCTGCTGCATCTTTTGGGTCTTCAGGTCCATTTTCTCAGTCAACATATTTTCCAGAACAGACTCTCATATCTAGACTCCATCTTTAAGAAAAAAAAGGACAAGTGGCTTCTTCGGAGGAGTAGAAACTATCTTACATCTTTCAGAAGTTTCCAATTCTGGCAATACGTGCTCCAGCAGTTGACAGTGTCCATCATTTTCATTGTTCCAAATGCAAGGCCTCATATAGCAGTTTTACAACAGTCCATGGAGGACATGTGGTTTCCATGGGAAGACAGATTGTGCCTTTCTCTCTCATGGTAATGCAAGAGCATCAGTCTTGCCAATGGGGCCTGCTTTCATCAGGATCTTCCTTTGCTGACCTTTTTAACAGATGCATCTGTATTAGGATGTGGATCTCCACCACAGAATCTGACATTACAAGAAATGTCGTCGGACAAGGAGCATCTGCAGTGCATCATTATCCTAAAACAGAGAGCAATCCTTCTAGCCCTTGAGGCCTCCCTGTCTTCTCTGACAACGATCAGAATTTAAATTAAAATGCATCAAAATCATGGTGGCACTAGATCCAGGACACTTTCATTAGAACTTGAAACAATTGTGTAAAGGATCTTGATGAGGAATCAGTCCTTCGCCTGAGTATTTAGCACCCCCAGGACGTTCTCGGCAGATTGTGTGTGAAAACCACAATACTATGAGACATTTCAGAGATGGAGTGTTTCCTCGTATCATCTTGTTTATAAAAACACAGATACAAAATGTGGAAACTTAGCTTGGTGCTTATGGAAACCGGGATTGATTTTTTTTTTTGTGCAATGCCACTTTCATTATTTGGTTGGAGAAGGTCCTTTCAGCTTTTCCTTCAATTCCCCCCCTACTGCATCCTTTTTAGTGAAGCTGAAATACTCTAGTGACGAGATGAATCTTGTTCTCTCTAAGTAGGCAAGACCGCATGATTTCCAGATCATCTTCATCTATGCCAAAGGCTAGTCAAGATACCTCCATGCAAACTGAGTCTGCTATCCAATATGCAAGGCCAGATGTCCTTGAGTTTGAAAGCATGGCTCTTGAGATTGTGCAGTACTTCCATTTCCTCAAGCCTCTATGACCGCATAAAAGGGCATTTTAGGCTTTTAAGTGGAAATGGTTTTATTTGTGGTGCAAGCATTACAACTATGATCCGGTATTCTGTCAAAAAAAGTCTTCATTCTACATCTTCAGTCAAATTCATAATTTGCTTTCATCTAGTTGCATTTAAGAGCCATTACAGCTTGCAGGAAAAGTCCTTCTCAAAGAGTTTTCATAATGATACCGGTCTTCAGACACTTTAGAAGGGATATGTTGGAGGGAGCTTTATTAAGGGTCAAGAGGCTGAGCACTGAGCTCTTGGAGCCTTCACGGAGTGAACGAGGGAGCGAGTTTGGGACGAAAGGGGCACCTTAATTTGAGCCAGGGTGTCTGGGAACGCTCGCTCTAAAAATGAAGAAAACAGACATGTGAGCCATGGAAACTGATACTGAGAGTTTTAGCCGTTTAATGAAGGTGCAACTTCCAAAAACTGCAAGACAAAGGCATAAAAATACAGAATCCAGATAGTCACATGGATAAGATGGCATTTCTGTATTAAAACTATTGTACTGTCTGAGAGAGAGAGAGAAAGACTAAACCTCAGACACATTTATAAATGCATTATGAAAAACGGAAGTTCAATCAAGGAAGATGTTCTCAGACTGCAAAACACACTTGATCTAAATACTGAGAATACTCACGTACCTACCTAAAACCAAGCAGCTTTGTAAATGTAATATAAGTATGAAATGCTCAATAAGAAAACACCAATTTAGGGACAAAATAGCATAGCAAAAATAGCATACATAGCATATACAGCAAATTTATTGGCAAGTTAAATTGTATCTTAAAAACAAAAAACGAGCTTTTGGGAAGTACCCACACCCGCCTGCCATCTACTAACAGACAGGTGGGGTAGTCCAATGATGTCTCTGTGGTCTCCCTTCTTATACTCTTTAAGGCGGTTAGAAGTGCCTACGGTATCGTCATTTCACGCCACGTCTACCTCGTGACTTACGGTATGGTTCTAATATTTTACCATACATGGTGGCGCCCTTTCCAGTAACTGTGGTACGTGAGCTAGGTGAAAGTTCATATCTCAGGCAAGGCGTTTGCCGTATTTTGGATGGGCAAGCAGAAAAATGTGTATTGTAAAGGGATTCTGTATATACATATATAAATCTCCACGTCCTGTGTTCCTTAGCTTGACATATCTGTGGTGGCAACTTCCCTAAAAGTATGTACCAACCCAGGATGCAGTCTGCTGTATGTCGAAAGAACAGGGGGATGTTGAACTTTGAGATAGTGAACTTAGCACACGAGTAGGGTGGGGGCTCTTAGTTTGGAGCAGGAGGCCTCACAGAGAGAGGAGCTTGATATGATTTGGATCAGACCTGCCTTTAGCCTGTTATACAAGAAAATGGCAGAACTATGGTCAATTTTACAAAGAGGCCAACATATTGAACAGAAGGGCCTACACAGGGGTTTTATGCTGGCTGAGTGGTAAGGATGTCCCAGGGTATTTGTTATAGTAACACAGGACCCTCTGGTCAATTTAACACGGCCTACAAATTAGGCTGGCAGGGCAAGGACAAGGGACTCATACTTCAGGTGTGGACAGAACGTGCCTGGGTCACCCTATGATATAAAATCGTCCCTCTCTCAGATACAGAAAACATGCTCTCATGGATGGCAGCCTTCTCCTCAATCGTGGCTCAATCTGAATTTGTCTAAATGGATGGCTCTCTTAATTTTTGAGCTTCTACATATGACCTCATTAAAGCATCTCTCATGGAAGGCACGTTTCGGTAGCTGTTACATAGTTCCTGACGATAAGGAAGCTTCCGCAGGTACCTCTAGTTGAGGATTCTCCTAGTGTTAGATATTTGTAAAGCAGATTTATGGAAATCCATTCATTCACAAGCTTGATTGCCTAAACAGACTCTAGAGCTGGTAAGGTAGCTGGTTATGCTCTTCTAAAACCAAAATCTATTCGGGTTAACATTATTTCCTATCACAGAGGTTTCCAGGTTGTTTTACAGTTTGTTTACAGATTGCAGACCTTCTGAGGCCAGCTAATTTTTCTGTTCTACATTTATACATCTTAATAAAAGTTCTATTAAGCTGAACAAAATAATAGTTATCATAGTTCTACATTGTGGCCATTTTCAATAAAGTCATGAAAACTGTCCGATCTTCCCTATCTCTCCTTTTGAACAGCAAGCACATCTTTGATTGTTAAATCAATTTGAGCACCGGAAAAAGACGTAACCCTGTGAGGTAACTGCCAGTACAAGGCATGCTGGTGAATGGAAGCAGCTAGCTTCCTAAAGGACAGACATTCCCCCCTCTAAGTGGATGTTTCCATTTGAATGGAAGTGATCCAGGTTCCTCATGTACACTCAGCAATATTCAACCTTTATGAGCGATGTGTGTGTGTGTGTGTGTGTGTGTGTGTGTACACACACACACACACACACACCCACACCCCCCCCCCTCCCCCCTCCACCTCTCTCTATGAGGGTTAAAACCAATTTAATGAGCAGCTGCCGGCAGTCCTAACGCGTTTCATTCATCCAGTGAACTTTCTCAAAGGTAAGCCCTGGCCACAGGAACCGATTGTGAAACAACGGAAACAATTGCATTTTCAATAATTTCCACCCTCTGAGCGGTGTGTGTATCTATATACATATTTTTATTTTAATGATGCAAACTTCTATCATTAAAGTCAAAATGAAAACATTCACATAGAAAACATATGCAGTCGTTTCTGGGCTTCGCCTAGAAGGTGCATGCGCTGTCTCTGGGAGGCTTTTAAAAAACAAATATATAGTGGGCTCACAGTCCACCCATAGCTTACCATTTTTTAGCTTCAGGGTTGCTCTCATTTGCTTCACTCCTGTTTGTCACGGCATGATGGCATCTTGTCCTTTTCTTGTGTTTGGTACTCTCCTGGAGCATGGACCAAGTACCTTGTGTCCATCCACTGCTCCGTTTTTTGGAGCTTCTTTTTTCTGTATTTAAGCACTCCATGTGAGTGCTTGTATTCAGTTCGTCTCTCATATCCCAGCAATGTAGCTTCTATTGCCTCCCACCCGTACCACCCTTCCATGTTGCTTTGATCCCTCCCAACCCCTTATCTATGCCACTGCACTTTACTCTGCACCCTATGCACCACTCTACTCTACTGCACTCTATGCCACTATACTCTGCACTATTCTATTCCACTGCACTTTTTGCCACTCTACTGTATGCCTCTGCACCCTACTCAGTACCACTCTAGGCCACTGCACCGTACTCTGTATCACTCTAGACCACTTTACTCTTCTCTGCACCACTCTATGCTACTGCGGTCTAAGACACTACTCTGAACCACTATACTCTAGGCCACCTGCATTCTACACCACGGCAGTCTACGTCATGCTACTCTGCACCACTCTACTCTGCCACCTGCATTGTACACCACTACAGTATATGTAAGTGCACTGTACATCACTGCAGTTTACGTCCCTCTACTCTGTGATTCTCTGCAACTGCACTCTACACCACTCTAATCTACTTTGCACCACTCTACTCTGTGCCACTGCATTCTGCACCACTCTACTCTGTGCCACTGCTCTTTATGCCACTCTATTCTGCACCATTCTACTCTACGCCACTGCACTCTACTCTGCACCACTCTATTCTATGCTTCTGCACTCTACACCACTCTACTCTGCACCACTGCACTTTGCACCACTGCTCTCGTCACCAGTCCACTCTACTCTACATCACTCTATTGTCACTTCACTACACTGTACCACACTACGCCGTGCCACTATCCCACCCCACACAGTGCCACTGTACTCTAAGTCACTCTCTTCTATGCCCCTTCACTCTACCCTATGCCACTCTACGCTACTCCACACCACTCTACCTTGCTCCACTCCATACCTGTCTACGCCACTCTTGTCTACCCCACTCTGCCACTACAATTTACTCCACTCAACTCTACTCTGTGCCACTGCACTCTACGCCAGTCCACTCCACACCACTTGAATGTAAGCCACTCCACTGTAAGCTACTGTACAACATGGCTACAATATATTGGCAAAGATAATGGCTTTCGCGTAAGTGAAACCTATTGGCTCTGACAGTGCTTGTTCATGTTGACTTTTCTAATTCAGTCTGTCATGGCAAAATACAACACAATAAAACTGTATTTCAAAAGTGGAAAAATTAAGAGGAAAATATAGCTCCTAGGGAGAGCCTGTTGCCGGAGTGAAAACTGACTCTATTTAAAACAAAGTAATCTGTACACAAACCTGGGAACTGTAAGGATAGTTTAAAACACACAAAAAAATGTTTAATCTTTACCTTTAATTTAAAAAAAATCAGGCATTTGCGTTACTTGTAATTAAAAGATCAGGTGTATGTGGTGGTGTTTGTACTTTAGTTGCTCAATACTTCTATTAGTTATTCCCTTGTTTCGTTAAAAGTTATGAATATCTTTTTCCAGGCTTGTATATGTTTTCCTTGATCAAGAAAGTATGGCTTTAATAAGGCTTTATTACTTTTTTTTTTTTGTGCCTTTCTATCTAGTTTTTCCTTCATGGGTCGGACCTGAACTCCATTCACAGAAACATTCCCCGGGACATCCTTCCTTCCCTGTACGGAGGCACTGCTGGGATTCTGGACACAAGCACCTGGAACCAGACCCTGCTGTCCTCGGAAAATGAATTTATAGAACAGTTTTGCCAACCAAGCCCCCTGGGTGACGCCTCTGTGTGTGGGATTTTAAGCGACAGCGAGATAGCCGAAGTACAGTGTGAAGATTCTCTTCGAGGAGTGAAATCCCAGTTGTATTACTGTTATTAATTGGATGTGGAATTAAACTAGCAAGAACAAATTTATGGTAGACCTGGTTACACAACAGATTGAATCCTTAAAACCTTGCATTCCGAGTAATATATTGCTCATACCACTGTACTGAGAAGCACAAACAAGCAAACCAGTGAAGTATTGAAAGCAGCATTTATGTGAGAAGTGTAGTAAACAAGGCCGCTCGACTCAAGTGTCACTTGCTTAACTCTGATTTCCACTTCTAGTTATGAGCAATTGCAACAAGAGAACTCGTTTTAACATCGATACCAAGGTATTACCTGTGTCTTCACGTAAAACACTTAGAACCAGATTTTCTCTTTTTCTGGAATTAGGATTGTGCATTCCTGTCTGTTTTCAATAGTGACCGCACAACAGCTTCCTCACGACAGTAAACACACTTTAGAAAGAGGGTGCAGTGCCTGACAGAAGCAGAAGACCTGTATACGTCAGTAGGAAACTTAAGTATTGCGAGATAGGGCAACCTGCAAGTTTGTGAACAAATGAAGTACTTCATATGGTCAAACGAAAAATCCCAGTGCAGTAATAAACCTCATGTTCCCTGTTATAAAAGAGTATTATTATTATCAGGGTTTCAATGTTTGTATATTTTACTACTTGAGAATTAAAATGTGAATTTGTATCAAAGTGTTCGAAAGCAGAATGTAAGGTTGCAGCTACTATTTGAATGTACCCAGAGTATTCAAGCACCCTAGCACATCGACAGTAAAATGTCAGTTTCACACGGGTACAAATATAAATCCACCCCAATTTGCCAATGTTCATGATTGCACAATAACCTATTCAGAGCAAGAGCCTAGTA
This sequence comes from Triturus cristatus, assembly GCF_964204655.1. NCBI lineage: Eukaryota > Metazoa > Chordata > Amphibia > Caudata > Salamandridae > Triturus > Triturus cristatus. The sequence continues at coordinate 1,545,603,804 of NC_140590.1, forward strand.
TTTTCCAGTCTGTACCGATTACCTCATAACATTACAGGGTTAGAGTGTGGGATGGCTTTGATTTCAGGTTTTTTTGTAATTTCTTTATATGAAGCACCGCTATTTTTTTCTAGAACAATTACTGTTCTTTTTCCACTGTGGGATAATCTATTTATTTGCTCAGTTATTGGAAAAATAATTTCTATTTTTTTTTTTTTTCATTGTCCAGTTTTCTGAATGTATGCTATATTAATTTCTTGTTGGTGATGAGTTTAAAGAATTGTATTAGACTTTATTTTTTTTAAACAATGCACCCGTATCCTGGATACCTTGTAGAAGTATTACAACGCAATATTGAAGGTGATGATTTTCACCTTCAGTGGGCCATACTAAGAAAAATAGCATAATTTCTTTATTTTTCCAGTGGTCGCTAAAAAATACATAGTTTTAGTTTTCAAAGTAAAGCAGTAAAAAATACATGTTGCCAATTTAAGCTCTCGAGATTCTGGCATGCATTCCCTGCTGCACGCCTTGACTTTGAAAGGTTTGAAGGCAAACCATGCAGCAGTAACAACTGTAGTAAATAGTATTTGCCTCAGAATTCTCTTGGCTGAGGTCTCCAGAAAGGGATGCATCTGTAGTGCAGCCTTAGTGGTTACAGTAGTGTGTGTCTGCTTAGTGAATAAACCAGTGTCAAGTAAAGGAGGGCTGTTTCAATAAGGTCTTGCGCTATATTAACCTGCTCACTAGTGCAGTGCCTGGAGTCTGAGGGTGGTTCCCAGAGCCTAGACTGAGTGACATGGATACAAAAGTAAAGTTGATATTTTAGCGTAATTTTGGATTTGCGTGTAATACATGCATAAGGCAAACCAATACATTGCTTTAATGTTATCACATCAGAGTTGCAAGAGCAACAAAGGCGGATGGAATGTATCCTCAGAAGTCCATATGAAACGACATTTGGGCAGGTTTCACCTGTTCTGGTAAATACTAAGTCTGACTAGAGGTCTTAAAGGCTTTAATAAAACTCAAGGCTTTAATAAAACTCAGTTTGTTCCCTGGATGTAAATGTAAGATAGTGGCTGTCTGTTTCCGTTCATTGAGACGCGTTCTCGTTCTTTTGTGAAAGATGTTTCCTTTCTGGTTTTCAGCCTCACTCCACCAGACCTAAAGCAGATTTTGTTACATTACAGAAGCGTGGCCTAATTCAAACCGCTGTAGGGAAACTCGTTTCTGTGAGCCCCGCACCGGGCTTTCTCGATAGATGTTCAGTTTAGGCAGATGCCTCTGGTAATTGGCGCCTTCTTGTGTGGCCCTCGTGCAGTCACATGCTCGGTTTGTGCTGGAGTAATTTATTCACACAAGCTGAGAGGGAGTAGGAGAGCTGTGGCAAATAATGTTTCCTACTCAACTCCAGGTCTCTTAACGCATGGGCTCTCTATCCCTTTGGGGTCCAGCCTGTAGCATCCTAGAAGTTATAAGACAGAAATCCATTTTCATAACTGCTCAGAGGTTGTTTGGCTACAGTAATTCCCCTTGCCGCCACAAGGTGGCAAAAGATTCCCACATATTGGTAACAGAAGCGACCAGCAGCACTAAGATTTCCATAGCCGTGAGAGTATCATTATGCTTCGAAAAACTGAGCTGTTTGCGGGCTCTGAAACGTGAACTAAGAAAGGGAAAAATGCACGCCTGCGTTTGAGAAAGGGAGCAAGGGCGCTTATTGGTTTCGTAATAATCAATGCTTTTCAGGGTAAATCGTTATTGACGAAAACTGGAACAGTTTTACCTTTTATTAATACTTTTAGGTACTAAATTAAAGGGATTATGTGCAAAATGTTGTATATCTGTGATTTATATTTCTGTGAGCACTTTACTTTGTTGCACCAACATCTGATTACTCGTGTAAATGCGGCCCTAGATTTTAGTTTTGAAGGTCTCTGGTGCTTACACAGCAAGTGTGTTTATTTGGGTAAAAAAAATACGGTTCAAATTCTATTTGGAAATTATTAAAAAGTTCAAAAATAATTGCTTAAAACGGAGTCGGTCTTATTCAAAGTTTCAGTGTGTATTTGTTAAAAAATGTTATATCGTGTTTCTGGATTTCTTTGTCTCCATTATTTGTAAGATGTGCATGTGCGATAAAGGAAGATCAGGACAGGCAGTGATGCGCTGAGCAGTTTACTGTGTATGCCATTCATTTTAGTGCAGCCCGAATCACCCCCAAAACGTATACAATGGAAGTTTAAATCCATCTTTGTTTGACTTCTCAAATCGTAGTCCTCCCTGGTCACTCAGCATCCCTCCCTTTAACTCCTTCATGTCATGGCTGTGGTTAGTAACCAACTACCAGCACTCAGTTTTATGGAACCCGGACTTATTTTTCATCACAAGACTTTAACGCAGAGAAAAGGCAGAAGGATTTATTTATTTATTTAAAGCGTTTTATGTAGCACGAACTTGACCCGAAGGTATACATAGTTGGGAGAATAGAAGTAACACGATGATAGGATAGGAAACAGTGACATGGAGAGGAAGCAGCGGGAGGAAGGATCTGCAACAGTAGAGACCAGAAATGCGGTGGCAAAGAAGGCATTTAGTACAAATAAATCATGTTCTTAGCAGCCTGCAATACCTTAGGGTACTTGTGGTCCCTGGAAGCCGGGCAGGCAGTTTCTGACATCTGCTAAAATCAGAATGGTGATGCGGAAAATCATTTTCTGATGTCAGTAGTAAAAGGATACAACCCATCCGATCAAAACCCGGCCCCTGGGGACAGACACAAATCCTCTATGTAGCAAGTCACATTACCTTAGTAACCCAGGTAATAAATAATAATAAATAATAGGTAAGGTACTAGAGGTCCTTTGAGTCAGGTAAAAGTTCTTTCTGTAGAAAGCTAATGTATTTTTGGTAGTTTCTTCACGGCCCTGTTCTCAGAACGAGACTGTTAGGTTCTAGCTGTAGCGTGCTGCATGGAACTTCCATGTGGAGTTAGTACATGCACTTACGAATGAAACTTGGGTAAATACTCACCCTGAGATTTTTAATGATAAGCTGGGGTTAATTAAAGGCTTTAAACGCAAAATTAGGCTAATTGAGGGAAGCAAACCGGTGGTGCATAAAGTTCGGAGAGTACCATTGGCCCTGCGTGAAGCACTTAAGAAAGAACTAGATAAACTCTCTGCAAGTGAAGTCATAGAGCCCATAGAATCTTCTGATTGGGTTTCCCCCATAGTTTTGGCGCGTAAGGCCAATGGTTCTCTTCGCATGTGTGTTGACCTTTGAGAATTAAATCGGAACATCTGGATAGATCAGCATCCTTTACCAAACATTACCGAGATGACTAGCACCCTCAAGAATGGGAAAATGTTCAGTTTGTTAGACATGACCTCGGCCTATCACCAAGTTGAGTTGCATCCTGATTCGCGGCATTATACTGCTTTTATCACCCCAGAAGGATTGTTTCAATTTAAACGCATGCCATTTGGTCTTGCATCTGCCTCGGCAGTTTTCCAAAGAATTGTCGAATGCATGTTTAAGAACATTCCTAGGGTGATGGCGTTCCAGGATGACGTTTTGGTTTATGGTTCGGATCAAAGTCAACATGATGAGACGTTGTCTAAAGTACTCAATGTTCTAAAAGAAAAAGGTGTTACCTTAAGTGTAAACAAATGCAAAATGGACGTGGGGGTATAAATTGTCTGAAAAAGGGATTGAACCAAAAGATAGCCTAGTTAGAGCCATAGAAAATTTCAGTACCCCAATGGACAAAGATCAATTGAGATCCTTTATGGGACTCGTTGAATTTTATGCTAGGTTCATTCCCAACTGCTCATCTAAAACTTTTCACATGAGGAATCTCCTTAAGAAGAGTGTCATTTTCAAATGGTGTGAGGAATGCAATAAGGAATTTCAAAAGATTAAATATGAGGTTGCTCATGCTATTCCTCTGAAACCTTTTGATATCAATGACAGGACCATAATAATGACAGATGCTAGTCAGAAAGGTCTTGGCGCGGTTTTAATGCAGCGCAGGGATGGAAGGGAGGATGTTGTAGCTTTTGCTTCAAGAGGTCTAAAGGGTGCAGAAGGAACATACTCGGTAAAAGAGCGGGAAGCTTTAGCTTGTTGGTGGGGAATTGTTCATTTTAAGCACTACCTATGGGGCTCTAAATTTACTGTGAGGGTTGATCACAAACCTTTGGTACAACTCTTCACTACAAAAGGAGCGGAGAGGGCAACACCCCGTATTGCGAAATGGCAATATAGACTGTTAGAACATAACTTTGAGGTGGAGTACGTTCCGGGGAAAAAGAACATAGTGGCGGATTGCCTGTCTAGGTTGCCAAGTATTGAGGACATAAAAGAAGTAGATGAGGTGGAGGAAGGAGACCTATTTTGTTTTGCCATTTTTAATCCTTGTAGTGCCATTTCAGAAAATGAATGGAGAGAGGCTTACTCTAGTGATGTGGACATCAAGAAGGTAATGGACACGATTCATACAGGATGGAATAATGAATCACCTCTTGATGACTCTATTGGTAGATTCAAACATATCTTTGAGTTGTCAGTAATTAATGGATTTTTATTTTGTTCTACTTCTCTTGTAGTTCCTACAGCTATGAGGAATAAGGTTCTTACCCTGGGCCATGAAGGACATATAGGGATTCGTACTATGAAGAGAACGGTTAGGGAGTAATTCTGGTGGCCGGGCCTTGACAAACATGTTGAACATTTTGTCAGGGATTGTATGCAATGTATTGTCAGCGACAAAACTCAGGTTACTGTTCCCAGTCCTGTTCAAGCTGTAGAAATTCCTTCAAAACCATGGTCCAAGTTGGCTATTGATCTCATAGGTCCCTTAAAGTTGTCGGATCATGGTGTGTTGGAGTATGGTATCGTTGTTATGGATTATTACAGCCGTTGGCCAGAATTAAAGTTTGTGAAGGTTCCCTCAACGTCTTGCATTCTTGCATAATAGAATTCTTTAGAATTTCTTTTTGCAAGGGACGGGGTTCCTGATGAAATTGTTTCTGATAATGGTTGCCAATTCACTTCTTCGGAATTTGGTGAGTTTTTAAAATTCACAGACCTAAAACATACCAAAACTTCTCTTTATCACCCTAGGAGTAACGGCCTTGTGGAAAGGTTCAATAGGGTGATTAAGGACAACATACAGCTCTCTAAGGCTAGCAATCTAGATTGTAAAAAAGAACTTCAAAATTTGTTATGGGCTGTACGCACCACTCCCAATTCTGACACAAAAGTTTCTCCTTTGGTTTTACTCAGAGGTCAGATTCCTTCTTCTAAAATGTTGAGAGGATGGATGGGGGGGTTTTAGCGTGCCAGTAACAAAATTACAAGAGGTTGACAAGAAAAGGGTTGAAGCTCAAAAGTACGTTCAATCCAGTACAAAACAGCCCAATGTGGAAGTGGGAGATTGGGTGCGTGTAAAGTGTTCCAGAATTGTACCTAAAGGATCATCAAAGTTTTCTCATCCTCAACTTGTTGTGAGGGTCAATAAAAGTGCTGTACAATTGGAAGGTGGTGGAATAGGGGCAAGACTTCTGTTTTCAACCACCACAATTCATCTTGTGTTGATTGGCCTACTTCTTATCCTAGCCAAACCAGTACATGCCTCGATCCCCACATTCGTGAGAGTTCGCCTAGGTCAACAAGATTGCCTAGCAAATTTCGTGATTATGAAATGTATTAATGAACAATTTAATATCTTAGGATCTAAGTTATTAATTTTTGATTTGTGGTAATATTGATGTATATACTTTGTTTTCAGTTGTATAGGGGAAAGATGTGTTAGGTTCCATCTGTAGCGTGCTGCGTGGAACTTCCATGTGGAGTCCGGTGTGTGTGTGTTCGAGAAGCGAGGGAGGTGACCGTTGGGAAGAGATGAGGAGAGAGAGCTGGTATATTGGCTGTCCCCGTGTCCTGCTGAATTAATAAAGAAGTTATTCAACTCACGGTTCCTGTGACTTCTTTTCACAGACGTTTTCTTAGTAGGCACCGTACCTTCGGCGTTTCAAGACGTCACAGGAGTCAGACACAATCTTTTCCTTAGCAGGCGCAGTACCTTAGACCCTTACTAGAGGTCAGTTAGGTCAGCCAAAGGTCCCTCATGAGGTCACACAGGTATCCACCACTGCCCCTTCGATCTCAGGACTCCAGCAAGGTATTTAGGAACGAGCTTCTAGGGAGTGGAGAGTTAGTGTGGGAGCAGTACACATGAAGTGATGAAAACCAACCAGAAGTACTGCCGCCTGATAAAAATAAAATGATACATCCGTGTGCACAAAGATCAACAACTGCTTGATGTTGGCAGAAGAAGATCACGTAAAAAATCGAAACACTTTTCTTAGAGTTAGGCACAAATCATTTCTTGTAGCAAGCTGCAGTACCCTTGCTCTTTACTAGGTGTCCCAGAAATAAAAGTAAATTGATATAGCAATGTGCAAAACGAAAAATAAATTTCTCAGCAGATGAAGGATGCAACTTATACAATCAAAGCAGTTTCCCTGGAGTCAGACACACATCTTTTTCCAGAGCAGCCTGCAGTACCTTCGTACATTCATTAGAAGTCTCAGTTGTCAGAGATAAATCTTGCCAATAGCAGGCTGCAGTAGCTTAAGTTGTAACTAGAGATCCCTGTAGTAAGTAAAACTCGTTTTCTGAAGCAGGGTGAAGTACCTTAGGCTAGTACTAGAAGGCTCTGGAGTCAGACATATGTCCGTCCTGTAATCAGGGTGCAGTACCTTATGCAACTACTTGATCTCTCCCTGTGTGCACCACCGTCCATTCAGACCCAGATTCCAGGGAATTATGAGCAGAGCTGATTCATGGGAGTCTTTGGTTGATAAAAGCTAAACGTTTGAATCTGCTTTGGTTTTCAGCTGGCAAGATCACAGAGACGCTGTAGCCTCCACATACATTTGCCTAGTCACTTTCGTAAGTCTATCAATTTTTGCTCATGTCCTTCATAAGTGTTAGGTTGTGATAATAGTACTTATTATGGCTCTAAACACATTCCTATATGTGGTGGAAGAAGTCATCCTACTATTAGCCAATACTAGTCACTTGTGAGTAGAAAGAGAATGTGAGAGAGCAGAACACAGAGTGATGAAGAATAAAGTCTGCTAAACATGAAATGATGCAGCAATGGGTAAAAAGAAAATAAGTTCTTTGATCTCCGCAGTGAAAGAATGCAACTCATCAAAACACTTTACATGGAATCAAAACACAAAACGGTTTTCACAGCAGGCTACAGTCCTTTGTTACTAAGTACCTGGAGTCAGAAACAAATCTTTTCCTCAACAGGGAGCAGTACTTTAGGCTGTTACTAGAGCTCTCTAGAGTCACACATTTATTCTTCCTGCAGTCAGGCTGCATGAACCTATGCATGTGTGCACCACTGACCCTTCAATCTGAGAATTCCACATAATTATGAATACAGCAGTTGCCCTTGGTTGAAAGTGGAAAAAAACAATGGCAGAATGTTGAATGCATTTTTAGGTCTCGCCTAGCAATGCAGCGCATGCGCTGCTCGATTGTCGAGATTCATTGTCGATTTTTCTTCGGAAGGGGGACAGGAGATGTGCATGCGTATGGACAGGAGATGTGCCCAATAACAAAGCTGATCCAGACCGTAGAAGCAGCAGAAGACGAGATGACAAAAGTAGGTTTTGAACTTTGGCCAGATTTCTTTGTATGCTGGGCTGGAGGGGGTTTGTTTCATTCATAGCCCTGGAGGGCAGAAGATCTACCACCCAGTCTGCATTTTGAAAGCAAAGCTTTGTCAATCATGTTTGCCGCTGAGACGGCGTTGTATGAGTGAGGAGCGACTTTTTTTAGGTCTCGCCTGACCCAGCGCATGCGCTGGTCTGGCGAGACGTTTTGAGAGGGCTCCAAAAAGTGCTACCAGGCCAGCCTAGAGCTACAGTGCATGTGCGCAGGCGCGCGCGCCACACTTTTCCGCGATTACTTTCACGGCCGCTTGGCATAGCCAATAGGTCTCGCTTTTGGGACCTTATAAGTATTTAGTTATGCAGCTGTTGCATGGCTAACCACTTATAAGGTCCCAAAGGCGAGACCTATTGGCTATGCCAATGCTTGTTTTTGTCTGGTTACTGACTGCTTTAATGTGTGAATATCTCATTGCCATGCGCGCGTTCACTTTCCCTCCCTCCCTGTCACGTGCACAGCGAAAGGGCATGTTTGTTTACTTTTTCAACGAGCTCCACTGCCCCGAGCTATCGAACTGTTGTGTTCCAATAACAAAGCTGATCCAGACCGTAGAAGCAGCAGAATACGAGATGACAAAAGTAGGTTTTGAACTTTGCACAGGTTTCTTTGTATGCCGGCCAGAGGGGGTTTGTTTCATTCATAGCCTTAGAGGGCAGAAGATCTACCACCCAGTCTGCATTTTGAAAGCGAAGCATTGTCAATCATGTTTGCCGCTGAGACAGCGTTGTATGAGTGAGGAGCGACTTTTTTTTTTTTTTGGTCTGGTTACTGACCGCTTTAATGTGTGAATATCTCATTGTCATCAGTTCTTCAAAAAAGTACAGTAAGTATACAGACATTGAAAATGGGATTTGGGTCAGCTCCCCTCAACCATTAGCTTTCATGTGCTCTTCATGGTTTGGCATCTGCTTTCTGGGCCCAGTCTGTCAAGGCCAAAGTTTTTGTGGATGTTCCATTGTCTCAATTGTGCCCCTAAGGGGATGGATCATCAAGTAGTCCTTTTATTAGGCTCTAGATGTGACAACACTTAGCTTGATGTTGCTTTCCACAGTCTTTTTTTATGTATTTACTCTGTGCACGCATCAATTTGATTTACGATTTTACTTTTTTTGTTAAGGCAGTGTTTGCTGTTAGAATGCCTTGGAATGTCATAAAGACACGGTCAATAACTAATTGCTGTGGAAGGCCAATAGGTATTCTTTTGCTGTCATGTAACATTTTGTTGGATATATGACTTATTTTGTTCACAAAGCAGAGACCTGTGCACTCAGGATTTTTTTAAGCTGCCACAAGAATTCTGGCTCTGTCAGTATATTCTGTGCAGTGTTTTGCTGTTTATGCCTTTTTAAAATAATCAATTAATATACAACTTAATCTTCTGACTTTTCATAACACTGTTCTTTGAACGCACAGCATAACTCTACTACTGCAAATAAGCAAAGGGTCCATACTTCTATATTGTTGTGTTCAGGATTTTGCTTCATGGTGGTATTTTCTTTTTAGAAGCACTCGTGGCAGCGTGTGTACTGTCTCCCAGCTATTACCAAACACTCCCACTAACAAACAGCCATACTTTTTTTTTGCTTTGGCAGTACTTATTTTTCATTTGTAATGAATGTAAGGCTTTTCAAAATAGAACAACACGGGCTGTAAATGCGATAACATTAATTTTCTTCTCATCGACCATGGCTACTGTTCTTGCTACAATGCAGTTTTGAAAATTGTTGCGATTGCTTTATCTGCTTTTCGGAAGCTGTGACCCATAGTGAGGTCCCCCCCCCCTCCCTTTTTGCTCTCAGTAATTGTGGATTACTGTGCTTCATGCAGAAACAATTGGGTTCTCGTTGTGCCTCCTAATGGACTAGAATATTAAAGTTCTAATTCTTAAGTGTTGTGCTGAACAGGATCACCGTATAGAAATTAATAGCAGGGCTTTGGCTTTTTAACGGCTTATGGTGTATTTTTAAGAAGTAAAACTTCCCTATATCTACAACCATCCACCATGTAAATGAAATTTTATGGTTTTCCCCATAGAGCACTTGGTTAGCCCAGTGAGGGTTTAGCATTTTGATCGTATTTCACATAATGTATCTATATTGCATTTGCTCTGAGACAACGTTGACAGTGTGATACTTTATTTATACCACTTCTCTGTTGATTTGTTCCCCTTTCACCTTATGATTAAGGTTAGTGCTTTCAGTTGGACGGTTGGTCTGAGACTCCACTCCCCAGTGGCATGTGGACATTTGCTTATATTTGTCTCTTCAAGAGTTAGTTTGCCAATCTTGACAAAGTCCTTCCTATCTGAACTTTCGTATAATGCATTGCAGCCCAATCAGTCACTCAAGAGAATTATCAAAAGAGACATTGTGGGCAAGTTGATGTGGTGTGCAGGTCCAAGCTAGATGTTTTTGTGGTATTCAACTTGTTTACCTATTATACACCAAAAATAGGCTCAGAGAGGTGCAGCGTTGCTAGAATTGCTTGGATGTCTTCCTAATGACTGAGTTAAAGGAAATGCAAAGTTCATTTCATAACTGTTCTTTGCACATTCATTGTGGCACCGTAATGTTCTCTCCAATTGTTGAATATATCAGGCCGGGAAGCTTTTGTTACTGACTCTTCTTATATTCGGGTTATTAACTGTAACCGTGTATTTTACATTCCAAGGACATGAATGACTGAAAAGCCCTCTTCCTTCCCATTTTTAGGTCGAGCCTGAGCCAGCGACCATGCGCTGCTCTGGCGATCTGCTGCACGGGAGGGAATGGGGAATAGAAGCCCTGCCCACTCTCTGCCCACATTTGCCATTGGCTTGTGTCATTGTCTGTGCTAAATGCTGGCTTCTGATTCATAAATAGGCTTGTTAATCCCTCCTTAGTACCGCCTCCTCTTCATTTGTCACCTCCCATGGCGATTGGCCCCTTTACTTCGGTTGTTACACGGTAGGTGTTATTTAGACTGTGAGCGCTATTTTCTTTATCCAGTTTCTCTTACTGCAGGCACAACGTGATTTGGAGCTGCCTTTTCCCCCGCCTTCTTTACCCTCCCTCCCTCTCCTGGTCATGCCTTCTTTACCCTCCCTCCTGTTGTCCGTGCCTCCCCCCCCCCCCCCCCCCCTGGTTGTCCGTGATGCCTACCATTTGCAATAGGTCTCACATTTTCGCAAGTTTGAGCTATTGGCATTGTAAATTGCAACGCCTTTTATTTATGTTTTGGTTTTTAAAACCTAAATAAAACGCATTGTCATTTACAATGGCCATAGCTTACTCGCGTAAATGCGAGACCTAATGCATTGCAAATGCTTGTTGTTTTCAGCAGGCCAGATCACAGCTGGGGTGTGGCTTTAAAAATACATTTGTATATTAACTTTTGCAAGTCGTATTGATCGTTCTCTAAAGTCTCACAAATAAATCTTTTTATTTTTTTTAAGGAAAGCCTCCATTGAAGCAAGCTCGCATAGGGCATGCCTGTTGGCAACCTGAAAGTAAACGCAACTCCAAGACCCAGCGACTTGGATCTCATTTATTCCACACTGAAGTGTGCCAACTCCCAATCTGTTTTTTTCCCCCCAGAATTTCAACAAGTAGAAAAGGTGCAGAACTTCCAGCTCCTACAACACCAGAACCTGCTCGAGTTTGATAGTCAAAAACATTTCAAACAAAATATGGATCCCTATGGAGTTCCTTATGAAACCTTTCTCTCTCATCTGGCTAGATGCACTGAGTGTACTCCTCAAAGGACCTCCTATTTATCTTGCTGACTCGATAGCTTTCCCCTCTGAATGCAGATAAAGAACAAGTTACTTACCTTCGGTAACGATGTATCTGTAAGAAACATTAGTTAGTTAGTTAGATTCCTCACCTTAGAATATCCCCAGGCGTCAGACTGGATCCGGAAGATTTTTCGTCAGCAATACCCCTTGCGCGTCGCTAGGCATCGTCTGCGGCTCCGCGTCCGTCGTCGGCGTCGTGCGCCGGAATGACGTCGTCGGAGTACTTAGACGCCGCCCTCGCGCGCTGACGTCAGTTCTTGTACATAGCTTTCCGCGCCAGGAACGCAGAGCCATGCAAAGACCGACACTGGTGCCAAAAATAAAAGCTAGGGGCCTGAAAAGGATAACCTTAACCCTAGATGTCAGTTCGCAGAACTGGGAGGATGGATGGGTGGGTCGGTGAGGAATCTAACTAACTAATGTTTCTTACAGATACATCGTTACCGAAGGTAAGTAACTTGTTCATCTGAAAGAAACACGTTAGTTAGATTCCTCACCTTAGAATAGATACCCAAGCAATACCATCCCCGGTGGTGGGTCTGCGAACCAAGATCACACCAGAAAGTCCTGGAGGACAGAACGGCCAAAGAAGCCATCCCTCCGGACTTGGCTGTCAAGGCAATAATGCCTGGCAAACGTGTGTAGCGAAGCCCACGTCGCCGCCTGACAGATTTCCTGCAAAGGGACACCCCGTCCCAAAGCAGTAGTAGCCGCTGTGGCCCGAGTAGAATGGGCGCGCAGCCCAACAGGAGGGTCCTTTTTTGCCAAGGAGTAACACATTTTGATGCACAAAACGACCCACCGAGAGATGGTCCGTTTGTGTACAGCTTTCCCCTTCTTAGCACCCACGTATCCAACGAAAAGTTGGTCGTCCACCCGGAACAAATAAAAGGAGAGCGCACGTTTTGGGTCCAGACGGTTGAGCCTCTCTTCCTCTTTGGAAGGATGCGGAGGCGGAAAGAAGGTGGGCAAGGTGACAGACTGCCCAAGATGAAATGGAGTCACCACTTTCGGAAGAAAGGAGGGACGAGGCCGAAGGACAACCTTGTCCGGATGAACAGAGAGAAAAGGAGGCTTTGAAGATAAAGCCTGGAGCTCACTCACCCGTCTAGCCGAGGTGATGGCTACCAGAAAAGCAGTCTTAAGCGTCAGCAGACGAAGAGGACAATTATGAAGAGGCTCAAAGGGAGCACACATTAGAAATGTGAGAACAAGATTCAAGTCCCACTGAGGCATTACAAAAGGGACAGGAGGGAACGTGTGAGTAATGCCTTTTAGAAAGCGTGTAACTACAGGGGACTTGAAAAGAGAAGGCTGATCAGGAAGCCGCAAGAAGGCAGAGATGGCAGCTTTTAACCTTTCAGGGTGCCTAGGGCAGAGCCCTGTCGGGCCAAGGAAAGAAGAAACAGTAGAACCTCAAAGAGGGGCGGAAAGGGGATCCACAGCCTTTGCTGTGCACCATGCCACAAATTTGTTCCACCGGCAGGCGTATACAGTCTTTGTGGAGGGACGCCTGGCTGCCAGAATGATATCACAGACTTCAGGAGGCAAGTCAAATGGCATCAACTGCCGCCGCTCAATCTCCACGCATGGAGGTGGAGGCTGGACAGGTTCGGGTGGAGGACCGTCCCCTGCTGCTGCGACAGAAGATCCTCCCGAAGGGGCAGACGTATCGGAGGATCGGTCAACATACTGAGTAGCTCGGGATACCAGTACCTTCGTGCCCAATCCGGGGCCACCAAGATGACTCTGGCCCGGTCGTGCCTGATCTTCTTCAGCACTCTGGGCAGAAGTGGTATAGGCGGAAAGGCGTACAACAGACCGCAACTCCACTCGTGACGAAAAGCGTCGCCGAGCGAGTGCCGCCTTGGAAATTCCAACGCGCAGAACTGCTGACATTTCGCGTTCTCTTCGGTGGCGAATAGATCTAACCAAGGCTCTCCCCGCTGCTGAAAGAGACCTTGCGCCACTTCGGAGTTCAGACGCCATTCGTGATCCATCATGCACTGGCGGCTGAGTTAGTCTGCTCTGGCGTTCAGAGAGCCCGCCAGATGTTGAACCACTAGGGTGACGCCCTGGTGTTCCAGCCATGTCCAGAGGCGCAGAGCCTCCTGACAAAGGGTCCACGACCCCACCCCGCCCTGTTTGTTGCAATACCACATGGCGGTGGTGTTGTCCGTGAACACCTGCACGACACTTCCCCTGACAGAGGGAAGGAAGGCTTTCAGTGCAAGTCGGATCGCTCTCAACTCTAACAGGTTGATGTGGAGACGAGACTCCGCCGGAGACCAGAGGCCTCTGATCTCCGCCTCTCCCATATGGCCACCCCATCCCCAGGAGGGACGCATCCGTCACTATGACATGCTCCGGTTGGGGAAGGGAGAGGCTCTTGCCCTTGACCCAATCGCGGTCCGTGAGCCACCACTGCAACTGCTGTGCAGTGCCCTCCGAGATCAAGACATGGTCGGACAGGTTGCCGTGATGCTGGGCCCACTGAAACTTCAGGTCCCACTGCAGAGCCCGCATGCGCCGCCTGGCGTGATGCACTAGTAGGATGCAGGAGGCCATCAGCCCCAGAAGCCGCAACACTAGCCAGATGGGAATCAGGGCCTGTATATCCCGGACCCGCTGTTCCCGTGGATGGACCCGGAACTGCGCCGAATCAAGAACCGCTCCGATGAAGAGGAGCTTCTGAGAGGGACTCAAGTGTGACTTCGGCACGTTGATGGAAAATCCCAGCAAATGCAGGAGATCCGCCGTAGTCTGGAGGTGGGAGACGACTGTCTGGGGCGAGCCCGCCTTCAACAACCAGTCGTCGAGATAGGGGAAGACTGGAACCCCTGATCTGCGCAGATGAGCTGCGACCACCGCCATCACTTTCGTGAACACCCGAGGGGCACTGGTGAGGCCGAAGGGGAGCACGGTAAACTGAAAGTGTTCTTGGCCCACCGTGAACCGCAGGTAACGCCGGTGGGCCGGCAGGACGGGGATGTGGAAATATGCGTCCTGCAAGTCCAACGCTACCATCCAGTCTCCGGGGTCTTAGGGCAGCTAGAACCTGAGCCAAAGTTAACATCTTGAACCTTTCCTTCCGCAGAAGATTCAAATGATCCCCCGAGATACGGTGGTGCTGCGGTGGCATGGCTGGAGGGGTCGTCTCGAAGGGGAGGTAGTAGCCCCTTCGGACGATTTGCAGCACCCACCTGTCCGATGTGATGGACCGCCAGTGGAGCAGGTGATGGCGAACTCTGCCGCCCACTGGCGTGGAATGGGCCTGAAAGCTCGGACTAGGAAGGCTTTGAGGCGGATGCTGCCGGGGTGGATGTGGGCTGACCTCGTCGTCCTCCAGAACCGCCTCGGTGGAAACCACGTCCGCGCGCAGGTTGGTTCTGCGGCTGGTGGCTAGGCGCACGTGAGGAGGCACCCCTTCCTTGGCCACGAAAGGGGCGAAAGGCGGAAGTTTGCGACCGCGGGGCCGAGAGGCCCAAGGACTTGGCCGTAGCCCGGGAGTCCTTAAAGCGATTCAGCGCACTGTCCGCTTTCTCGCCAAAGAGGTGAGTGCCATCAAAGGGCATGTCCATGAGAGTGCTCTGGACATCGCCCGAAAATGACGTGGACCGCAGCCAGGCGTGACGTCGAAGCGCCACTGTGGTAGAAATGGCCCTACCCAGCGAGTCCGTAGTGTCAAGCCCACATCGGATAGCATGTCGCGCTGCATCCCTCCCATCGGCCAGAGCCTGGGTAAGTCGTGTCTGGACCTCCTCCGAACACAGGGGCAGCACGTCCTCCACCGCATCCCACAGAGAGTGGGAATAACAGTCCAAGAGACAGGTGGTGTTCAAAGCCCGCAGGCCCAAACTAAGGGAGGAGAACAGCTTCTTGCCAAACTGTTCCAGTCTCTTGGAATCCCGGTCCGGCGGGGCGGTCGGGAAGGAGGATTGGGAGGTAGAGGCCTGGATAACCAGGCTCTCAGGGGTAGGGTGTTGGGACAGAAAACTGGGGTCGCCCGGAGCAGGGCGGTGGCGCCTGGCGACGTTCCTGTCCACAGGAGGAACTGTGGAGGGCTTGGACCAGGTGCCCTGCAGAACGTCAATGAGGGCCTCATTGAATTGCAGCAGAGGCTCAGTGGAGCTTGCTGCAGACTGAAGCACCTCAGTAAGGACGTTAGTCCTCACAGCCACGGCAGGCAGCTCGACCCCAAGGGCAGCGGCCGCCTTGCGCAGCACCACAGAGAAAGTAGCGCCCTCCTCCGAAGCCACAGTCGGAGGAGAGACGAATCCAGTGTCTGGAGAGGTATCCAGGCCACTGGCCTCCCCCAGTTCATCTGCCCAGTCCTGTGACATTTGAGCCTGAACGGCCATAGGATCCTCGGATCCCTCCCAGTTGTCCCCATCATCCGATTCCTGGTATACAGGAGGAAGGAGCAGAGCCGGGCGATAGACATAATGTGTCTCCAGTGGCGCCGAACGCGGCGTCCATCGACGCCGGGCCCGGAGTGGGGCTGAACTGGGGCTCGACGTCGAGCGGAGTCGGCGTCGGGGGTGGTACCGGTGTCGACGCCGGCAGAGGAGGCGTTACGAGGTCGACCGGCATCGGCGGGGACTCGGGAACGGGTCCCTCAAGCGCTTGCGGCGTCGAGGCCGGAGCCGTCAACGGCGCCGGAGCCACCGGCAGGCAAGGCAGCCCAGTCGGGTCCGCGGGGCCCGAAGGCGCGCCAGCGGGCGTCAACGGCGGAGCTAGACTCCTCATGGCCGAGAGGAAGGCACTGACTTCCGCCGGCGTCGCGTCAGTCCCAGGGACTGGAGGGTATGGGGACTTGCGCTGCGCCTGCGGCTCCGCCGGAGCCGCGGGGGTGGAACCACCCTGACCCTCGGCCGAGTCGCGCGACCGGCGAGGGGAGTCCGAAGAGCGGTGTCGCCTCTTGGACTTCTTCGACTTACCCAAAGACTTGGATCCCGACGACCGATGGTGACGTCGGCTGCGGCTCCGCGACCGATCCTTGGACCTCCTCCTGGACCGGGATCGAGAGGCGCGCGGAGCCGAGTGGCGAATCTCGAGAAGCTTACGGGACCGCTCCCGTCTAGCCTTCGAGGTCAGGGCCTTGCAGTCCGAGCACGACTCCGCGTCGTGGTCGAGGCCCAAGCAGTAAAGGCACCGGCTACAGTCAGCACAGGCTTTAAAACCAGGCATCCTACCGGCACCGGAGTCGAGACAAGATCAAAAAGGATCAAAAAAGTTAGTCAAAAATTGACTAAAGGGGTAGCTCTCCCGGAGCTGCGCTTACTGGCGCGGAAAAAAGAAGAACTGACGTCAGCGCGCGAGGGCGGCGTCTAAGTACTCCGACGACGTCATTACGACGCCGACGACGGACGCGGAGCCGCAGACGACGCCTAGCGACGACCAAGGGGTATTGCTGACGAAAAATCTTCCGGATCCAGTGGGACGCCTGGGGATATTCTAAGGTGAGGAATCTAACTAACGTGTTTCTTTCAGATATGAGTATTGCTCCCCCTAGCCCCATATTCAGTACTGATACAAGCTACAACTTGACCGTGTACCCCCAGCTTTCACAACGTATGTGGTACAACTAAGAGAGAGATTAAATCCCAAATTTAGAAGGTCAAAATATGGAGCAGGAGACAGTAATTCTAGCGTAATTTATCTTTCTCTTAAATCTGCATGGCATGATTTACAAACCGGGTGTAATTAACAAAGGGTTTTTCACTGGCATAAAATAAGACTCCTTCCTAGCTTAAAGCATTTGTAAAACGCATGGACCTGATTTAAAAAAACTCACTTAACTTAGGGTATTGGTTTTGTAAATCTGGTTCGTTCACAATAATCTATCAAGTCTGCAAAATGTCTTTGTAAACCTGATAGAGACTTCTAGCTGCAAAGTCCTTACCTTAGAATTTTCCTGAGGTGTCAGACTGGATGCGGAAAGTTTTTGTGAGCAGTACCCCTGCACACTGGTAGGTGGCTTTGTCTCCACATGTTGAAAGTGACGTGCACAGTGCCTAAATAGGCGATATCCCAGCTCACTGACATCAGCTGTTTTCCTTCCTTGCCAGTCAACGCAGATCCAGAGAGAGCTACCTCCAGTCATTTTTTTTTACTGAACCTTTTATGACTTTACTTTTTTGAGAATCTTTCTCCTGGTGTGCTCCTTTGGGAGTGGTACTGCGCTAAACAAGTACTCAATTCAATTCTGCGCTGCGCCATGCACCCCAAGGCCTTGAGGGAGCGATCCCTCAAGCTCCTTGCCACTCAACGTGAGATGCTATGATGGTCTCGGTCAAGGGAAAGGTCCCTGGAATAGTCGCAGAGCCCTAAATTTCGTCGCACTCAAAGTTGTCTTCTGGTAAGTCCCACAAAAAGAAAAAAAAGCAGGAATTCAAAGAGGTCTTCAACTTAGCTTAGTCTGGTTTCATGGTAGAGCCTGTGTCTGGCCCGGCTCCGCGCCTCCCCAAGTTTCCGGGAGGCAGAGCAACCTCCATCCAACTCTACAAATTCTATGAGGCCATGAACCTCATATTTAATTCATTTTTTGAAAGTTTTATATATTTGGGTGGCCTGTCCCCGCTGGCGAGCCATTAGGCCCTGCAGGTTTGTGAGGGGCACAAATGCAGATGCAGCGGCATCCCCATTCTCGCCCCCTATTCTGACACGGACCCGATGGGGCATTGTCCTCCATGCCAGAGCCCGAGCCCTATTTCTATGGGCTAGGACTTGGGGAAGATTTCAAGGGGCCACTAGACCCTGAAGAATACCAGCCCCTAGACCTCAACATGGCCTGGTGTGAGGAATTGGTGGACTGGACACTTCCCCAGATACTGACATGGTCTGTCCTCCTACTATGGCTATGGGGAGGGAGCATCCTCTGTTTGGTGGTGAGAAGGGCAGCCACGGTCTAGGACCATAGCTTGCCCTCAGTGGCAGTCAAGATTAATGTCTTGAAAGAGGTGCTTCAGCCAGGAGTGACCATCTCAGAAACCCTTCTCCCATTTAACGAAGCCATTACAGGTGTTCTGCTTGGGACCTCGTCCAAACCCTGCACATGGGCTCTTGTGCAGCCCCTGGGGACTCCAATTCCTCATGGAACAGCCTGTCCTGGAGAGCTTGGTGGTCCAGGCCTCCACTTCCCGTGTAAATTCTGGTGCACTCTCCACTACCCGACTGGATAGATAATCTAAGAGGCCGACACCTTAGGCAAGAAACTTTTTTCTACCACCACCCTGGCACTGCGGTCTGTGAACACTGCGTGCCTTTTGGGCTGTTACGCCCATGTACTATGTGATTTGGTTGTGCAGGTGCTGCCCATAGTTCTGGAGGAGGCCTGGGTTGTACTCTCCCAAGCTATGGCAGACAGTAGCGATGCAGCTATATTCGCGATCCTATATGGGAGGACATGACCGACTCTCTAGGCAGTGGCCTTAAGGCACCTTGCCTGTCTCAGGATGACTGGCTTTTCAGGGGATGTCCAAGCTTTGCTTACACGCATGCCCTATGATAGCAGAGCTACAATCGGGCCCTTGTGCATCAGTCTTCCCCTATCTCAATGACTGGCTGTTTAAGGCAGGATTGGCCCAGGCAGTCGTCTCCCACCACCAAACTACGGCAGACCTTCTGCACTTGCTGGGGCTTACTATCAACATGCCAAAGTCACATTTCAGTCCCTCTCAGATGCACCCTTTCTTCTGAGCTGTTCTGGACATAGTGCAGTTTGGGGCTTTTCCTCCTGAATGGCGAGTCTAGGATATTCAGGCTACGATACCTATGTTTCATCCTTTATCCTGGGTTTTGGTGAGACTGACTATGAGGCTGCTGGGCATCATGGCCTCCTGCTTGTGACTCATGCCTGCAGGCATATGCGGGCTCTGTAGTGAGACCTGAAATTCCAATACTTGCAGCATCAGGGGAATCTCTTTGACATGGTCCAGATCTTGGTGAAAACTACAAAAGATCTGCAGTGGTGGTTAACAAACCAAAATTAGGTCGGCAGACCCCTCTCCCTTCCCCAACCAGATCTGACAGTAGTGACAGATACGTCACTCCTGCGGTGGGGCAGCCATCTGTGATATTGCAAGAAACAGGGCAGGGTGGGCTCCTGGACCCTATGTCAAGAGGCCCTGTGTCTCTGAACATGGCTGGAATGTCAGGTGGTTCAACACCTGGCAGGATCTTTGAACGCCAGGGTAGACAAACTCAGTCGTAGATGTTCATCAGAACACAAGTGGTGTCTCTATATAGAGGTGGTGCAAGGTCTCTCTCACCAGTGGGTTTGATCTGTTCACCACTGCCGAGAACACGCACTGTCAGCAGTTTTGCACGCTAGAATTTCCAAGGCAGCTTTTGCAAGTAGGTGCTTTTCGTCTCGAGTGGAGCTCAGGCCTCCTGTACACTTTTCTGCCCATACCACTCCTGCCCTGAGTTCTCAATAAGATCCGGAACAACGAGGCCCAAGTAATGCTTGTGGTTCCGGACTGGTCTCAGAGAGTTTGGTATCCTGAACTGTTCAGCATGGCCATCGGTCCTAATCAGGCTGCCTCTTCAGGAAGATCTTCTGTCGCAGCAGCAGGGGAGAGTTCTCCACCCGAACCTGCCAATGCCCCACCTGCATGCATGGAAATTGAGCAGCAATAGTTGACACCTTTTGACCTTCTGCCCAAAGTCTGTTATCTTGGCAACCAGGCATCCCTCCACCAAAATGGTATATGTCTGCCATTGAGGCATGTTTGTAGCATGGTGTGCAGAAAGACTGGTTCACCTCTTTCTGACCCTCCTTTCACAGGTTCTTCTGTTTATTCGTTCTCTTACCCAGCAGGGCTCTACACTAGGCACCTTAAAGGTCTATCTTTCGGCCATCTCAGCCATTCTGACGTTGCAAGATCAATTGTGAATAGGTTTTTAAAAGGTTTCCACCACGTTTCCACCTTCACCCTTCATCATGCCTCGGTAGTAACTTATCTTGTACTCACTTTTCGGATGTGTGCTCCCTTTGAGCCACCTCACAATTCTCTTCTCAGGATCCTTCCCATCAAGATTGCCTTGCTAGTGGCAATAACATCTGCCCAGAGGGTCAGTGAGCTTCAGGCTTTGTCATCTAAGCCTTCATACCTGAACATCTTCGCAGACAAGCTGGTTTTTCACACTAGAGCCTCCTTTCTGCCAAAAGTCTTCACTCCCATTCACGTAAGGCAGTCAGTCACCCTGCCAACCTTTTATGCTCCCCCCACATCCTCTAGAAAGAGGAGCGACTCCACTGAGAGGACCCAAAAAGAGTGTTGTTGGTCGACCTTGACCGCACAAAAGAGTTCTGGGTGGACCACCAACTCTTCGTGGGGTATGTCCGAGCGAAGAAGGGAAAGGCCGTGCAGAAACAGACCACCTCCCGATGGATTGTGCTGTGCATTAAAATCTGTTATGCCTTGGATAAGAAGCCACCCTCGAGGGCTTGCGTGCTCATCCCACCAGAGCCAAGGCTGCAACAACTGTGTTAGCATACAGAGTTCCAGTCCTTGATATCTGCAAGGCAGCAGCATGGGCGTCTCTGCACACGTTCACAAAGGGTTAGTATAACTGAAGGGTTGCCTCTCCTTGCATTTCGGGGAACCAGGAAGTTGGGACATAGTTTTCACGGAGACCCGCCATTTTGTCAAGGCGCGGTCTAGTCTTTCTTCATGACAGAGGGGATAAAACGGCATGTGGCGCTAGCGCGCAGCGGACGCGCGCAGCGGGCGCGCCTAAGGCAAGCCCATCTGCGCCCGTCCGCGCCTCGGACGCACTGGACCATGCCTGCACCCTTAATATATGTAAGTCAGCTGGGATATTTCTCCTCACACCCCCCGGCGTAAATATACCAGAGATGCTCTTTTAAATCTTGACACTGTTACTAACTGTTGCATCGGTTTCTCTACCTTGGGCCATATGGTGGCTCATAGGTGTGAGCAATGCCATTTTTCTCTTCCCCCCCCCCCCCGCTGCTTATTGCGCAACCCCCTGGTCCAGACGAAAGCTTTCTTTTTCCGTCTGCTTGCCCGACACTGCACACTACTATTACGGTGCACATGATGCTCTTAAACACTCGCTCTGTCACACAGCACGAGTATCAAATCCTGGATCTTCTTACGGATTCAAAACCTGATGTATTGTTTCTTACAGAAACATGGTTTCACGAAGGCTCAAACCCCACTATTGCTAATGCTATTCCTTCCAATTACCGTATTGTAAGAAGTGACCGTTTAAAAGGACGCGGCGGAGGGGTTGCGATCATTCATAAAAACTCCCTCTCCTGCTCCTTACTCCCTAATTTGACTATGGAGAACACGGAGAATATGAGCTTTCTTCTTAAAACCTCCCCACAGTCATCTATTGCTGGGGTTTTAATCTACCGGCCACCGGGTCCTGCAAATCGTTTTTTGGAAGGCTTACAGTCAGCTATTTCTCCCATGGTCACTAAATATGATAACTGTTTAATTTTAGGGGATTTCAACATCCATATGGATGCGTCCCTTAACTCGGAGGCAATTAAACTGTTTGATTCTATGAATATGCTTCATTTCACTCCTTATGTGACACACCCCACACACGACAAGGGCCACATATTAGACCAAGTTTTCTCCAACAAACCTATTGCAATGGCCTCTCCTTCTCCTGTAGTCTGGTCTGATCATTTTTTGCTGACTTTTAGCGTTAATGATTCGACTGCTACAGGAGCCAAGACTTATTCATCCCGCACTAATAATTTCAGATCTTTTAATTCTATGACCCCTGCGGCCGTTGAAACTTTTTTGACACTTCATCCCCTCTCACTTAATGACAATCTGGTTGCTAGTGTAGCCTCTTTTGATAATTGGCTCAAATCCTGTGTTAATAACCTGGCCCCCCTTCAAAGCCGTGCCGCCAATAAAGGAAGACCTACTGCACCGTGGTTCACGGCTGACCTCAGGAAAATAAAAAGCCACTGTAAACATCTTGAAAGGTCATGGCGACAGGGCTATGACGTGTGTGCTAAGCAAATTTATAAAAATGCTTTAAAAACCTACCACTGCAACATTCGCTCAGCCAAAACTTGTTATCTGAACCATAAAATTGAGCAAGCCGGTAACAAATGTGCCGAACTTTTTAAAGTTGTGAAAGATTTTACCTCTCCAAATGTCATAAAAAAACCTTTTTCCCCTACCAAGGCTTGGATTGATGGTATTGCTGCATTTTTCTTTAACAAAACTTCAACCATACAAGCTTCTTTCGATTCATCAAGCCGCAATCATGTCCCAGAGCTGAATGGGCTGTTCGAACAACCCCCCCCTATTCCCAATCATCTCACACACTTTCCCGCCATCTCTATGGAGAAATCTTTACATCTTCTCCGTGCCTTGAAATCCGGTTCCCCGATCGATCCCTGTCCTGCGAAAATTTTGGCATCTATTGCTGAGATAATTAACCCTGCTGTCAACAAACTATTAAATCTCTCGCTGTCTACGGGGAGTGTCCCGGAGCAATGGAAGCTGGGTAAAATTCTCCCTTTGTTGAAAAAATCCTCCGCTGACCCACTGATAGCGAGTAATTATAGACCTATTTCACTGCTCCCTGCATTATCCAAAACCTTGGAGAAGCATGTCAATAACATCCTCGGAGATTTCCTAGAATCTAATAACATCCTACATTCTAGCCAGTCCGGTTTTCGTGCTAATTTTAGCACGGAAACTGCTCTCCTTGAGGTCTCTGAACTAATCAAAGTTACTTTGGACAGGGGCGGTCGAGCAGTGCTGGTCCCTCTGGACTTATCAGCAGCTTTCGATACCGTACCACATGACCTTCTTTTAGATCGTCTATGGAGGTGCGGTATCGGGCACCTTGCCTTGCAGTGGTTTCGATCTTATCTCTCTAATAGACAACAAACCGTCTGGTCCCCCCCTTTTGAGGCTCACATAGAAGCTATGAACGTCGGAGTCCCTCAGGGCTCCACCTTGAGCCCTACCCTTTTTAATGTGTATGTGGCACCCCTGGCAACGTTGGCAGAATCATTCGATGCCAAAATCGTCTCGTATGCAGACGATACTCAATTATTTTTTACGTGTGCCAGGGATGAAGTCCTGGACGGTAATAAGATCAAGCTCTGCCTTTCAGCAGTTTTCAGTTGGCTCAATACCAATCACCTGAAATGTAATTCAGACAAATCTGAAATGATCTTTTTTGGCGGTCCACCGGATGAAAATTGGCGTGACTGGTGGCCATCTAACATGCCTCCGCCCACCAATCTGGCCACCATTGTAAAAAATCTTGGGGTTAAACTAGACAGTAAACTCACTATGAGCACCCAGGTACAGTCTGTGGTAGGCACATGCTTTGTCCTGCTCAGGATGTTACGGAATTTTCTTCCTCTGCTCTCGCAATCCCACAGAAGGACAGTGGTGCAGGCTCTTATCCTGTCTCGACTTGACTATGTTAATGTCCTTTATCTGGGCATACCAGAATTTCTTCTTAACCGCCTCCAAGTGGCTCAAAATGCTGCTGCACGAGCGATTTTCCTTGCTGATCGACGTACACATACTTCCCCTCTTCTTAGAACACTTCATTGGCTGCCGATTCGGAAAAGAATTCACTTTAAAGCTCTGGTTCTTGCTTTTAAGGCCTCTCATAATATCGGTGCACCCTATTTAAGAGCCCGCTGTCTTCACTATGTGCCTACACGTTCGTTACGGTCTTCCTTTGCACACCTGCTCTGTACGCCCAGGTTTCACCTTTCACGACAGGGCGGCCGCTCCTTTCAGGTTCTGGTATCGTCTCTATGGAATAAACTCCCTGTCAATTTGCGCCAGGAAAAAGATCTTTTATGCTTTCGCCGCAAACTTAAGACACTGCTGTTTTAACATCTTCTAGGGCTTCTCTTTTCAGCTAGCTTTCTTTGGTTTGTGTTACAGGTCTTGTGGTCAGCGCCGGGACACTCCTGGGAGTAGCCGCGCGCTTAACAAATACCCAGTAACATAACGAAGCACTACTGCTTGCGCACTCAGGCCTGTCGGGATGGGCACTTTTTCCATTCGGTCTTGCAGGACATTTTGGTGTGAAATTGTTTTGCAGATCCTCCTCCAGGGAGGTATTGTTTGGGTGTTTATTCTAAGGCAAGGAATCTGTGGTTAGAAGTCTATCAGATGAACAAGTTACTTACCTTTGGTAATGCTTTATCTGGTAGAGAGACTGTCTAGCCATAGATTCCTTATCAACCCACCCACCCTCCCTGCTCTGCAAATGGATTTCTAGGGACAGGGCTGTTTTCCTTCCAGGGCCCTAGTTTCACACACAAGAAGTTAGCGTTCTCTGTGGCCAGTGTTCTTCATTGCTCAGCGCGCTGGGTGGTGCCTATATAAGCACCACACAAGTCACTTTCGGCGTGGATGACGCCTGGTCGGGCAAACAAGACCACCTGCTGGCGCTCAGGGGTACTTCCCATGAAAAAGTTCTGGATCCAGTCTGATGCCAGGGGATATTCTAACGTAAGGAATCTGCGGCTATATAGTCTTTACCAGGTAAGGCGTTAACAAAGTTACATCAGGACTCCAAGGCAAGCCTGCCACAATAAGTGTGGATTTGCTGAATTTTAAACCACACCCCACCTGTGGAAAATTTATCCAAAGGCTTTTGGCAGTGTATTCAAGCTGTCTTCAGTGGAAGTCAAAATCATTACATCATCTGGAAAATGTAGGATTTTTCTGCCTCGACATACAAACATCAGTTGACACCTTTAGGAAGATTTGCACTACTTGAACTTTATTTAAATAAGTGTGAGAGGACAATCCTCAAATCAGAGAGAATCTGTTAAAAAGGTAAGTATCTAATGGATATTTTTAAACTCTAGATTCCTCATGTTTTGAATAGCCACGGGTGCTAGACTCAATTCGGATCGGTTCACCAGCATGTGCTGGAAGGTGTTGTCATACAGCTTCGCACTGCCTCGAAAATGATTGGGTGGTGCTGCATACAAGCATCACACTTGTGCCATAATGTCAATTCCTTTATTTCTGTGCCTTCTGACATGGATCTGGAGATGATTAGTGTACTAAGGAACCAATGTCCTCTCTAAAAGCTGCCGGCTTCAAACCATGTAGATACTCCAAGAAGCAGATGCCAGTCACAGATCTCCATAAGGTATGTCTCTGGTTCCTGGGATCGGTCATGACTGGTGCAAGAAGTTTGCCGTCACGCACCCAAACGTAATTGGTCCCAGTCACGAGGCCGATCCCAAGACTGGTCCACATTCTCCTTGAAGTATTCAGGGAAAGTCAAAGTTGACGACCAAGTGCAAACACAAGAAGACGGACCAGGACTTACCTTACTAAGTGCCGGCTTTAGTGTGGTGCTATCAGTGCCGCCGCACTTGGTGCTGAAGTTGAGGGGGCTCCGTCTGCATGACAGACTAAACTGAAATAAGGGCAGCCTGCAAAGATCTTTCTGTACGGGAAATTTTTTAGGGAATCATTACAACAGCATAATAACTATAGTGGTTAATGCACTTTAGGGCTAGATCTGCAATATGTTTAGTCTAAGTT
Organism: Triturus cristatus; assembly: GCF_964204655.1. Lineage (NCBI taxonomy): Eukaryota > Metazoa > Chordata > Amphibia > Caudata > Salamandridae > Triturus > Triturus cristatus. The sequence continues at coordinate 1,545,629,865 of NC_140590.1, forward strand.
TTGACCCATGAGATAGCGTGTAGAGGGTTACTGTTCCAACTGCAAAGCACAATGGGTTACATGTAGAACAATAATTTAATGTAGATGGCTCAATGAGTTATTGCTTTTGTCACATAAATCCTTTTATTACTTAAAGTTCTTAAGTAGGAATATTTCTAATATAGCACATTGAGCAATGCACTGGTACAAAGTGCTGCAAGCACATTAAAAGCCTATGTTTAGAACCTTATTATTTTTTCCCCTCAATCTTTCTGTATTCTAAAGTTGCTGACAAAATGGTTCCTTTGGGTAGCAATATAATTTTACTAGTATGGCACCCAAATCATTGTTACATTTATGGGGAGGAGCTACTAATACTTTGCACCAGGTTTAAATCACTTCTGTAATGCAAGACAAGGGCAAAGTGTTGTTTTGGGGTTTACTTTCCAGTGTAAATCCTGAATTGCGTTGCCCTAAAGTAACAGGAAGTAGCACTAGGCGCCACTTTACATAAAGGAGGCATGGCATGGACATTTCGGTGCGCTCACCAATGGAATTTGACACTAATCCCTATCTTAAATTTAGTAGAAAGGGACTGACCTAAAAAGTTTACGCCTCAGAGGCAGGTGTAAAGTTGGAGAGAAGATTTAACCTTCTAACTTTACACATGTGCTTCACTGTACGGCACACAAAGTGTCAGTGTTCAACTTTGTGAAAGCATAGAATGTTGTGCTGGAATTATGAAACCTAAGCTTGACATCACACAAACACCCTTGCACTATGGTGAAAGGGTGTGTGCTCTAGCGCCAGGCAGCCTATGGTCTGCCAGCACTAGAGGTGAGAACATATCTTAGTAGATAAGGTGCTCTCTCCTTTTCAATTAAATTCAATGACTTTATTTCGATCTCTGCGGATCATAAAAGTACACCATAAAAAAGACAAACACACAATACAAATAAAATATGTCACCCTAAATAAACAATCACAATCTGTCTACAATCTTAATGTTTTCAATTAATCAAAGTGTGCTAATATTTGTGCAAGAGGAAAGTTGGTCCACATAGTAGCAACCTAATTATACAATTTACATTATTGGTTATAAAAACAAACTTTATAAATATTCCTTAAAACAGAAAAACAATTACATATGTTGAAACTTATTTTAAAAAGGAATTCAAAATGTTAATTTTTTTTAAAGTATGTGTTACATCATTGCTACCATTGCATTGTCACTTTCAGAAGAAGAATACTTGGCACGCCTTATCCATAGGGCCATTAAATGCTTTGCTATTCTGCGTGCCCCCTTGTATCTCCTTACTCCCAAATTTCTACAAAGGGGGGCTATCCATTTAAGTCGATCGGGAGTAAAGTGGGCAAAAAAATAAAACATGATCAAGAGTCTCTTCAGTCCCTAAACAACAGGAGCAACACTCTTCACCATGCTCCCCTTCTCTACTCCAATTTCTTCTAAAGTGGTTTAAAGGAAGACAACCATATCAAAGCTGTAAGTACAGTTTCCTCGCTAGAGGGGGCTCAATTTCATCCAATGTGGGCTCAAAATGAACAGATTGTTTAAAATTCATAAAATCAATTGAAAGTGACCCCTTACATCAATATCAGGTCATTTTCAATAATACCCCAATACATCGGTTTAAGGCTGGATTTGTTTATCTGACTCAGGGTTTCTGGTTCCCTCCAATGTACAGCCAACTCCAGTTTACCCAGCAGGTTCTTAACTGTAAACATCCAAGGGATCTTGTTCACACCAGATACTATCATTAGCTCCCGAAGCCCCACTCTATAAGGGGCAAGTGCTTCAGTAGTCCACAGCCGGTACCAGAACATAAGTACCCGCAAACCAATATTATGTGACACCCTCTTTGACCAAAATCCAATTAAAGTGGACTCAGTGGAGTAGACACTGGGAGACTCACTAGAGATCTAAAAAACTTATGTTCAGTAATCAAAAGATTGTTACAATTTGAACAACCACAGAGTTCTGCACCATAAAGGGTTGCCCCTAGAGCTTTAGTATTATACGTTTCTAATGCTGGGCCCAGCTTTCTAGATATCATTTTCCTTTGGATTGTCACAATGTTTGCAGTTTGGTATATCTGGTAGTATGTGCTCTTGCCAACTGTGGGGCCCAACTCATATTCTTGGTGAGTTTAATACCCAGGTAATCAAACTCTTTAACTAATTCTAGTGGTTTGTCACCCACATACACTTGTCTCGTGCATTTAGCCTTCAAGTTGGAAGAGAAGAGCATACGTTTTGGAGCTGTTAAGCTACAACCCACGCCTCATGCAGAATTCCTGAAAATCATCCAACAGTTGTTGAAGCCCCTGCGTGGTCTTGGATATGAGTAGGGTATCGTCCGCAAATAGGAGGGCTGCGTAATATATAATGTCTACCAGCACCAGACATGTAGGTGTACCAGGTGCCGCTAATGTCAGCCTTGACTCTACCACAGTTGCAAGGGTGTCAAGAAAACATCTCAACACTCGGATATCCCCAGTTCCAGAGCAGAATCCACAGCAGATCCCAGCACACTCAGAGTTCCTCGGGGTGTCGTTGACCTCTGTCAGCACATAGTAGTCAGTCAAAGAGGCCATGCTGCAAATCTCTGGTATTAATCAGACTCACTCTGTTACGCCTTTGGGTCCCACAGAGCTACAGGGGCCTCCAATCTGATTACCACAGTCTGTCCACCCATTTCTGAGTAAAACAACAAACACAAAGTTCTTGCCGAGGGAATTGACATTCCTTATAGGCGTACTTAGGCTCCTTGTAAAAAGGCATCTTGTGCATCATCATCAGCTATTCAGTTTGGTTTAAAAAAAATTCCATTAAAAATGCTACCCCCCCCCCCTCCATAGAACGAGCATTGGCAAAGTCTGGTTCAATGCTTTTCTTAAAATTTGTGTGTGTGTATATATATATATATATATATATATATATATATATATATATATATATATATAAAATTGCAAGCATAGAGCCACCTCCTTTAAGCTATACCATTGTGTCTTTTTAAACTTTTAATTTATCTGATATAGGGTTTCAAAGAAAGAGATAAACAATGAATAAGTAAAACCATCGCACCAGAAACATTTTTGACAAATAAGGCCAGACCAATTGGCTTTGCTAATGCTTGCTACATATGTTTTACCTTCTGTTTTTTTTTTTGTTCCTGCCCGAATAATAGCCTTGAAGTAAAAGTGCCTTATGCAAAACCTATTCGTTACAGGTTAAGAGCCACGAAGAATGTTTTCAGCGTTTGACAATTCTGCTATTTTTTTTTAGATTCGGCCGTAAAGGAGAAGTGGGCCCTTCCTTGCCATGCATTACTACCTGTATTTGGAACAGGGCACTGGGAGGAGTCAAAATCAACTCAGAATTCCTCTACGACCATGCTACCCATTCTCTAACATTTTTCGGTTAACTGCATCGCAAGGCAATCATGCCAATGGCCAATTGGGTGAACCGTCCTGTCAATCAAGCAGAGGAAGTCCTATCGCTGCAGGGAGGAAAAGAACCAAACCGCATTCTTCCTCCTTGTTACTTCCCTTGCCTATCGCTAGTGAATCTCACACACTTCTTCTCTCAACCCACCCACCTCAAAAGGCCACTCAATCAGCTCTCTCATCGCCACACCTGCCTGTTCGATCTTTACTGCCTCGTGATCCACTTTACCTGCCCATTATCGATTTTAGTTAGGCTGTGTCTAACGAAAATATCTTAAATTCTGGCATGCATGCTCTTTGAACACCTCTTTCTGCCCTGCAGCACACAAAGCAGTGTTGAGGCTCAATATGAGTATCATCACACCTAGTTGTGGATTTTCACCCATCTAGGAAAATTAATACCTACTATTACTTCGGTATCAGCGTATGTAATGCTGCTGTTTATTGCTCTTCAGTCCTTTATAGATCACACATTTGCATGAGCGAGACCATTTAAGGCACATCAAATCACGGGGTGTTGTGCAGTGCTTAAGCAATATACCCAGTGCGTCAAAACCTCCATATAGAACCCAATGACAGTCAAGTGTTTGCAAATAGACAATCAAAGAGCGCTTTTGTCATAATTTTATACAGACTTCCACTGTGTTTCTGCAAATTATTCCAAAACATATGACCCCCCAACAGGTGTTACAGAATGAAAAACACGAGGCACAATTATGCTAAAATCTCTTTATGAAATCTTTACAGTGTAAACCAGTTTAGTGCTTGATGCACACGACACAAACACAATGTCGCAACATCTTCATTAGGGATACATCATATGGAAATTACTTAATTGGTAAATAAGTACAGTAGACTTTAAACAACATCTATATGCTTGCCTAGTCAAGGCAGCTGTGCAACTTACGAAAACAGGCCCACAGCTCAAAATCTTCAAGCAGCAAAAAAATTAGGTAGTGATATAAAAGAAAATGGCTGCATTCTCAATGGCAAGGTGAAAGTCCTAATTGTAGCATTTCTTTAGCAACTGTTAAGGTAAGGTTTCTTGTCTTGGGGAGAAGACTTCAACCAGAAGGGTGGTGTGCACCACTTTTGAATAGGGTTTACATTTGTGACTGGAATGGCTGAGGGCTCGCTGAGAAATTTGTACAATTTGAAAATATATTGTGTGCTGTTCTAGCGAGAGAGAAAAAGAAGTACAAGGAATAAAATGTAGGTGGAAATTGGATGTAATAAGCCACAGAAATTATGTTTTTCATTTTACATTTCACCAGAGAACTCGAGACCACAAAACAAGGAAAAACTCACTAATCCTAATCAGCTGTTTATGGATGTGTACATTTGAGGTTAATTGGACAAATTAAAAGTTTCCTGGCGGTTTAAATATTTATAGTTTAGGTTCAAAACATTTAAACAAATTCCTTTCATAGCACTATATAAAAGGAACAACACAGCTTTTTTTTTTTTTGCAAAGAAAACATTCAAAAAGCTGTAGGATTTGTCCAAGATGTTGACTGCAAATTCAAATTTGTAAAAGTAAATTTAAATTTTGTCACAAACAAATTAAGTCTTTTTGCAGCTCCAAGGCAGCTAGAATGCACCCCAGCACTTATTTTGTTTTAACCTTTGTTCAATAAGGACCGAAACAAAATCTAGGTAACCACAGTTCTGCATCAATCAGACAAAAGCCAGTTGGTTTAAGTCCACTATCTTCAAGCTGTTAAATTCACACAAATTTGGAATCTGCGATGCGTAACATTCAGCAGATCTCTAAATCAATGGGGACTGTTGGTTCACAAGAACGTAAGCTAACTTAAAGATTGTCCCTGTAAGTGAACTTTTTTAAATCAATTGTTTGCACTATCAATGTTAGATTTCTAGGAGAAGTTTCGTGCACCTAGTCAATTAATCTTATTTCACAAATGGTCATTATTTTCAAACATACATTTTCTGAAAGAAACAGTAATGTAATGCCACTAAGGGTTTCTGGTGACCTAATAATCCAAACAAAAATACAGAGATGGCATAATTACACAATTATGCACTATTCAGCCATCATATACATATTTTTAAATTACATGCTTTATGACACAAAAAATATTTATTTTTCAAGCAGATAAATGTATATGAAAAGGAACACTGGAGTATACTATTGGTTGGCTTTAGTAAAGCAAACCGCAAAAAAGGATCAAGGGAGAGCTACTTGTGAGGGTATATATACTTTTATTAGTTTTCGTGGGTGTAGTGCTCACTGAATAATGTGGCTTAATTAAACTACATAGCTTGTATTGATTAGTCAAAGTGATTGTCATGCTTAGCAACTTGTTAATCAGATTGAAGAAATGATTTTCAAGACTTCCATTTTGGATGACATTTGGAATTCATGAGAATGCTGTTTCCATGAACTGTGTATCTCCAAATCACTCCTGTTTGTGAAATTACAAGTGCAAGAACGAAATATATATATACAATATATTAATTTATTGTAGTTGAAATAAGTATATTTATTGGAGCATCATACTGCCTCCTTTAAATACATGCAGACAGTTTAATAAACACTGTATTATCAAGAAATACCACTTTCTCTATGTCGCAAGTAAACCTGCTTGCATGCGTGCTTATAAAAATTGTTTAGGTTTAAAACAGAATGTGTAATGAAGATAGTCATTTATATAATGTGAGCTACTAAGAGAAACGTTTAATTGAAAAAGACAATTGCTAGAAAGGGAGACGTCCCTGCTTTGAAATAAAGTTTTCTGCTTCCAAAAATAAAAATACTTGCATTGCCCAAGGTCAAAAGGGCTGGCTTTGAGCCACTGCATGTAAACACAGGTGTTCACAAATGCTGTTTACATGTATTGCACACCAATGCGGTTTATCACCTTAAAGCCTACCCTCCTGGTTTTAACAAAGCTGGGAGAAAAAGTAGCCGGAAGGATTGCTTTCTGTATAGACTCTAGTGCAAACGTTTCTTGGAAGGTGCATTGATACACTAATCAACCGCTAGCATGGGGGTGGAATAGTAATACTGCCCTGAATGGAGCCAAAGTCTCAGTATGTCATTTTTAGAGTATTGGTAATAATTGGTCCTGCAGACAGTTGCAATGTCAGGCCAATCCTAATAAAAGTGGGCCAAAACGATGTACATGTTTGGCACAATTTTCCAAATATCAAGGGAGTCTAATTCTACACACGGGGACATATATTAGGTGTTACAATGATTGTGCAGCAAATTTTGGCAAAATCTGTGAATCTAAAAAAAGAATCCATGCTTTTTTAAGTTACTGTACTCACTGTTCTTCATTAATGGTACAATAAAGGTAAAATAAAATATAATGTATCTGTGTACACTGAGCAACATTTAAAACATAAGTTAATGAACTATTGCAATTTTCTTTCTAAGCAAATCACAGTGCTACTATGGCGGATGAAAATCAAAACTGTATACAGATATATATATATATATATATATATAGAGAGAGAGATCATATAGTCTTACAAAGTGCAACACAACTTAACATGGCTTTACAACATTAAGCATTATTTGGTCTAGCACGCATAGAACGTTACAATCTGCACGTTGCACAATGTTCGGAGGAATCCAAACAGCTTTCTCCATTTTTAACCAATCTAAGTAATGTGTGAAGATTTAACTTTTCAACTGGCAAAAGGGAATGTGATCTGATGAACGAGGAATGCTTAACTGAACTCGCGATTGGTCAGAATGGCTGGCGCTGCCAGGGTCCAGACATACAGCAGAAGGCATACCCAACTCGAGGTGATTTTGACCCAAACTGCTGGCCACTTGCTTGTCATAGTTTTAAAGTCTGCATCGGGGCTATAAAATGAAAATAACATTAATAAGTGAGGAGGGGAAATAAAGAGAAAATCAAATGCAACTAAAACTGTAGCAACAATGACACTTTTACAGTCCTGCTAACCCAATACAGGTCCACTTTACTTCACATTTTTGAATGGCAGCGAAATGTGGTAGGAAATGGTTGCAACAGTGTTGGACCTATTCAAAAGCTTCAAATCAAGATTGTGGTGTCAGCTCATTAAAAACCTTCCTGTTAATCTCATTCTGCTACTAGGAAAGAGAAAAAGCCCAAGTTGGAAAGGTTAGGTGTAGAACATATCATAGTATATTCCTAAAGAACACTTTCTGATGGATACTTAGTATACCCCAAGGCGCCACACTGGGTCCGAAAACTCAAAGAGGTGCTCCTGTGAGCCAGTACGTGGGGCTGTCCGACTCTGTGCAGACTTCGTTCCACTCCGGAAGTAACAAATGCAGCTGCATATAAATGACACCCATGCACGTTGACGTCAGTTTCTTTCTTTCCATACCTTCAGATGCGGATCAGGAGCTCTGCTCTTTTTCTTCATGCCTTGTACAGATGTTTTCTCTAGAATTTCTTTGAGATTTTTCCAGTGTGCAAGGGAACATAGCACACTCTTAAAACTACAGGCTTCAAACCTTGTAAGCACTGTCACAAACAGAAGTCTGTGACAGATACCCACAAGGTCTGCCCTGGTTTGGGTTTGGCGCACAACTCCAAGGCCTGCAATGACTGCACCCAGATAAATCCAAAAGCCATTCGAAGCATGAAGTAAACTTTTTCATGCCAAAGCATTGTTGGACCCAGTTGGTGGGGTCTCAAGGCAGTTCCAAAGACTTATGAGCTTCTTTGGCCCAAACCAGTCAGGATAGCCAAGTTTGTTATTCGATCAGGCCTATATACCACAGACTGTCTCGTACAGGCTTCTGAAACATGTGTTGCTTCTGTCCAATGCCTGGATGAGAAGCACAGGCTTCTACAGGGGCGTCTTTGCATCCCTAATGGACATGTCCTTTGAAGTGTCCCTTCTGTGCACCAGGAGACCGGCCGACAAGATAAAACTATTACCAATGGTAACCACGAATAATTTACATGCTTCCTGCACCCTAGACATGTCAGACCACAAGACCATACCCATCTTTAACCTCTGCCATTATCAACTATCTGAAGAGGAATGAATATGCTACTTACCAGTATGCATCTGTTCTTGGCATGTAGGGCTGCTGACATTCATATCTGTGCATAGATCGCCACCTAGTGTTGGGTCCGGATGATTGCACATTGTTGTCCTGGAAGAGTCTTCGAAGTATCACGAGATAGGTGGCTCCTCCCCTGGACTACAGTGCGCATGGGCATCCTCTCCATCCTCAGATTGTTTTTCGCCATTGTGGCAGTGATGGAGTAGATACAGTAAGTGATGACCATGCTATACAGTAATTCTGAGTGCTGCAGCCGCTACAGGCGCCGGGGAGGAGGGTGGGCGATATGAATGAACTATTGGAGCTTAATATGGGTAAGTCCCGTCTTGACCAGGACTGTATACATCTGCTGGCTCGGGAGGGCCTGCTGATTTCACCCAAGAGCACAAGAGCGCGGCAGCGCGACTCTAATACTCATACTCTAAACTATGGCCTGCTGAATACGCGCTCTTTGCAGGGCCATAAGTTGGAGGTCTTTTCACTTCTGGAAGACGGGGAGCTAGATGCCCTTGCGCTCACCGAAACATGGCTGGAGGATTGCTCGGCGCCGGACTTAGTGGCGGCCCTACCAGATAATTATCTGGCACTCCATTTCAATAGGGGGGGAGCTAAGAAAGGAGGTGGAGTAGCTCTCCTCTATCAGGCACGTCTCCGCGCCGAAAGGTTTCTTTCCGAAACCCTAGGGGGAGCAGAGGTTATGGGGGTAAAGCTCAGGCGGGGGGCGGTATGTGTGGTGTTTTTGGTGGTGTACCGACCGCCTTGGGCGTCGCCTGATTTTCCGGTTCTTTTTACTAGATTGGTTCAGGATCTGCGCTCGAGATATGACAAAATGGTTGTTGTTGGGGACTTTAACTACTATTGGGAAAAATCCCCCAAAGAGGGACAAGCACTACAGATCGAGGAGGCTATCTCCTCCTTGGATTTCACCCAACAGGTGAAGGGACCGACACATGAGAAGGGACATATGCTTGATCTAGTCTGGACCACCATGTCAGCCCAGGGTTCTACAGAGATCTTGCCTTGTGCCTGGTCTGACCACTTTTTAATAAAGGGTAGAATTTTATTGAGTGGCCATTTGTCCAAACCTGGGGAAGGTTGGAAAATGGCCCGGAAGTGGAGAAACTTTGATGGGGAAAAAATGGTCTACCTCCTGGAACAGTCTCCTTCAGTAAAGGAGCAGATACCTCCTGGAACAGTCTCCTTCAGTAAAGGAGCAGGATGCTAACATTGATGCCCTCTGTGGTCACCTTCAGCATAAACTGGGGAGCGCCATTGATTTGGTGGCACCCCTTCGTAGGGTGAAGAAGGTGGAGAGAGGAGCTGGGGCCCCTTGGTACAATGACTCCCTACGGGATACGAAACGGGGGGTGAGGAAGAAAGAACGGGCATGGCGCAAAGAGTATGACGCCATGGCCAAGAAAGAATACATTTCATCCTTAGCGAATTACAAACTAGCCATCCAAACTAGGAAGGCTGCTTTCTTTGAGGAAAGAATAGTTGCAGCTAGAAATCCACAGAAGGAAATCTTCCGGGTCCTGGCGGAGCTCAGGATAAATAAAGAGCAAAGTACTGAGTTCACCCAGGAGGATTGCCAGAGGTTCCAGGATTTCTTCGTGAATAAGATCTCCGATATTCTGGGAGAAATTGCTGCAACTACACCCCTCGAATGTCCTTACCCACCGGACCTCACTGTCCCGCCAGATATTTCACCACTAGTTGAGTTCTCCCCAATTTCAAAACAAGAACTATTTACGATCACGGACCGAGTCAAATCGGGTTCCCTGGTGGATCCATGCCCTCCTGATGTGTTCAAGTTGGCATTGCCAGGAATTGAGGATGAGGTTTTGCATTTGCTGAACACCTCCCTTCACACAGGACAGGTCCCTCTAGCTTTTAAAGAGGCTCGCCTGATTCCTCTACTAAAAAAACCTGGATCGGACACGAAGTGTTTGAAGAACTTTCGACCCATCTCCCAGTTGCCTTTCCTGGCTAAGGTGATTGAGCAGCATGTGTTAACATTACTCTCAGGTCATCTAGAGAGCAACAACCTGCTGGAGTCCAATCAGGCAGGGTTCCGTGCTAACCATAGCACGGAATTCGTCATGCTATCAATCCTGGATGAATTGAGAACTCGGGTTGATGTAAAAACACCGAGCGCCCTGGTACTACTGGATCTCTCCGCGGCTTTTGATACCGTGTGTCATGAACAGCTTTTGTCACGGTTGAGATCTTTTGGTATCAGGGGTACAGCACATGCATGGCTTACGTCATTCCTGCAGGGCAGGACACAAAGAGTACAGTTGGGGGACTTACTTTCCACCTCTGCTCCCATCACCTGCGGGGTTCCACAGGGATCTGCCCTGTCACCCCTACTCTTTAATATTTACCTGCAGCCATTAATCACACTCCTGAATAGGATGGACTGCCTAGTATACAACTACGCCGATGATACCCAGATAATCATCCGGCTGGATGATGGCCCGGGAGTGTCCACCAGGTTACAGGACATACTCAAAGCCACGGTTAACTGGATGTCCGAGAAGTCCTTAAAAATCAACCCGGATAAGACGGAAGTGTTGCCCATTTCCATCTCGGGCAACCCCTGGAGCGAGAAATTTTGGCCTGTGGAGCTGGGTGTGCCACCGAAACCGGCGACTGCAGTCAAAAGTCTGGGCCTATATGTGGATGACAAACTATCCATGAAAAAACAAGTCACTACGGTAGTGGGTACTTGTATAGGCCTGATACGACAATTAAGGAAGATCTCTGCATTACTCTCATTCTCTACTTTGAGACACGTGGTCTCAGCCACAATCCTGGCTAGGCTGGACTACGGGAACTCCCTGTATATAGGTTTACCCCAGCAGTTGCTGGATAAACTACAGGGGGTTATGAATGATGCAGCCAGGTTGATCTATAAGAAACCCAGGACTGCCCACTCTTCCCCCCTGATGCAGGAGCTACATTGGCTCCCGATTCGGCAGAGGGTTGTATTTAAAGGATTGTGCATCGTACACAAGGCGCTGTATGGTAAAGCACCAAGATATTTGAAATCCTGCCTACTCCCATATATACCGGGCAGGACTTTGCGCTCGTCGGACGCTACCCTCTTGTCCCAATCCCGTTTCAAACTGGCCACGGTGGGGGGACGTGCTTTCTCCAACACACTCCCAGCTTTGTGGAACAAACTGGCCCCAGAACTTAGGAAGGAATGCAATTTGCTATCCTTCAGGAAAAAGTTAAAAACTGTACTTTTTAAGCAAGCATGGAGCAGACCCTAGGCGCACTGCTGGGATCAAGTGAATGCCATACCTCACTACGTAATCTGGACAAACAGCGCTTAGAGACCCCAGTGGTTATAACGCGCTATATAAGTTAAATAAATAAATAAATAAATAAATAAATAAATAAATGTCAGCAGCCCTACATGCCAAGAACAGATGCATACTGGTAAGTAGCATATTCAGTTCGAGGCATGTGGGCTGCTGAATTCATATCTGTGCATAGATTATATAGCAGTCCCTCCATTAGCGGCGGCTGCCCGTGCCAGCTGCAGCAGTCTGAAAAAGGGTCTTGAGAACAGCCTGTCCTACAGCTGCCTGCTGTTTGGAATGTACATCTACACAGTAGTGTTTTGTAAATGTATGTATAGTGGACCATGTGGCTGCTCTACATATTTCCTCTAAAGGAATATTCCCTAGGAAAGCCATGGACGCCCCTAACTTTCGTGTTGAGTGGGCTCTGGGAGGAATCGTTAATGTTCGTTTAGCTTTTTCATAGCAAATTTGAATACATTTAACGATCCATCTGGCTATCCCTGCTTTGGAAATGGCGTTGCCCTTGTGTTGTGGAGAAAAGGCAACAAACAGTTGTTTTGTTTTCCTAAAATCCTTTGTTCTGTCTATATAGTACATGAGGGCCCTCTTTACATCTAGTGTATGGAGCATTCTCTCTGCGACATTTTCTGGATTTGGAAAGAAAACTGGCAGTTCAATAGTCTGATTCATGTGGAACTGCGATATAACTTTAGGCATGAATGTGGGGTTAGTACGTAGTACAACTCTGTTTGCGTGAACCTGTATGAATGGCTCTTGAATGGTTAGTGCCTGGAGTTCACTAACTCTTCTCAACGAAGTGATTGTCACTAAGAAGGCTACTTTCCAGGTGAGGAATTGAATCTCACATGAATGTAAAGGTTCAAAAGGTGGACCCATCAATCTGGTGAGGACCACATTCAGGTTCCACACCGGTGCCGGTGGGTGAGTTGGAGGAATCACTTGTTTGAGTCCCTCTAAGAAGGCTTTGATGGCAGGTACTTTGAACAAAGAGAGGTGCTGCCTGTTCTGAAGATAGGCCGCTATTGCGGTCAGATGTATACGGATGGAGTTGTACGCCAGATTGCATCGGTATAAGTGTAACAGGTAACAGATGATGTTCTGAATGGATGCATCCAGCGGATTAATGTCATTGTTTTTACAGTAAATGACAAATCTTTTCCATTTAGCCGCATAGCAAGCTCTGGTCGTGGGTCTCCTGGCCTCCTTGATGATATTCATACATTCTGGAGGCAGGTTCAGGTAGCCAAACTCTAAGACTTTAGGAGCCAGATCGCCAGGTTCAGCTGTTGCGGATCTGGGTGCTGAATTTCGCCATGGTTCTGTGTTAAAAGTTTGGGCGTTAGCCGCAGTCTTTGAGGCGGCACCGTGGACAGTTCTAGTAACGTGGTGTACCATGGCTGGCGTGCCCACATTGGAGCAACCAGAATGAGTGTCATTGAGTGTTGCCGTAGTTTGCGTGCCACTAGCGGTATTAATGGCGCTGGGGGAAAAGCGTACGCAAATCTGCCTGACCAGTTCATCCATATCGCATTGCCCTGCGATTGTGGATGCGGAAACCTGGCGGCAAAGCTTTGGCATTTTGCGTTTTCCCTTGTGGCGAATAGGTCTATCTCTGGATGACCCCACTGCTGGAAGTACGGGTGGAGTACTGATGGATGTAGCTCCCACTCGTGCATTTGGTGGCTGTGTCTGCTGAGCAGATCCGCCATTTGGTTGTCCTTGCCCGGGAGGTGTTCTGCCATGAGGAACATGTTCCTCTGAATGGCCCACCTCCACATGCTCTGAGCCAGATGAGACAACTGTGGAGAGTGTGTTCCTCCCTGCTTCTGTATGTAGTACATGGCAGTCATGTTGTCCGTCCGGATCAACACGACTTTGTTGCACAAGTGTACTTTGAATGCCTTCATCGCCAGGAAGATAGCCATCAGTTCCAGAAGGTTGATGTGCATCTTCTGTTGCTGTGTCGTCCATAGTCCCTGCACTGTGTAATTGAGTACATGGGCTCCCCATCCCTGGAGAGACGCGTCCGCCGTCAGTACTATTTGTGGAACAGGCTCTTGGAACGGTCGGCCCTTGCAAAGGTTTTGTGGATTCCACCAATGCAGAGAGTTGTATGCCCGACCGCTCACCAACACTAGGTCTTTCAACTGTCCTTGAGTCTGATTCCATTGACGTGCCAAGCACTCCTGAAGCGGGCGCATATGTAGTCTCGCGTGCAGGACTAGATGCATGAGACCATCATGCCTATCAACTGCATGAACACTCGTGCTGGAAGGGAGTGTTGTGGTCTGAACTTTTTTATCAGCAGTTGCATGCTGTTGATTCTCGCTAAATTTGGCTGAGCTTTGGCAGCCAGAGTGTCTATTGTCGCGCCCAGGTACTGCCGTACGTGGGCGGGTTGGAGATGTGATTTTGGATAATTCAGTGAGAATCCTAGACTGTGAAGAAGGTGAATGGTGTGGGATATGTGGCTGGCACACTGCTGGGCTGACCTTGCCTGAACAAGCCAGTCGTCCAGGTAAGGGAAGACGTGAATGTGCTGTCTCCTTAACCCCTTCAGTGCCCATGACGAGCTGGACTCGTCATGGGCTGCGGTGGCGCTGTGCCCATGACGAGTCCAGCTCCTCATGAACTCCGCCCGCTAATGCAAAGCGCGGCACTGGGCGGGGAAAGGGCGGGCATGCAAGGGGTTAAGTGTGCAGCCACTGTCGCGAGGCACTTGGTAAAGACTCTGGGCGCCGTTGTTACTCCGAAAGGGAGTACATTGAACGGATAATGCTGATCCTGAAGAGTGAACCTGAGATATTTTTTGTGTGAGGGGTGTATGGGTATGTGGAAATACGCATCCTTCAAATCTAGTGTTGCTAGGAAGTCTCCCTGACTGAGTAACGGCAGAACCTGCTGGAGGGTGAGCATATGAAAATGCTCTGACAGAATGTATTGGTTGAGAGGTCTGAGGTCCAGTATTGGTCGGAGAGACCCGTCCTTTTTTGGAATTAAGAATTACAGAGAGTACACCCCTGACCCTCGCTGTTCCATAGGCACGAGCTCTATGGCTCCTTTTTGCAGCATACTTAGTACTTCTTGCTGCAATAATGTCAAGTGCTCTGCGGACATAGGACGGTGTCTTGGTCGTATGTTGGGTGGATTGGATGTTAATTCCAGACAATAACCGTACTGGACAATTTCTCTGACCCACCTGTCTGTGGTGATGGATCTCCAGACTGGCAGGAACTGTTGGAGTCTCCCCCCCCGACCGGTGTTATGTGTGCGGGGGGCAGCGACAAGACGTCACTGTTTGTTATTGGCGGAGGACCTGGTGTTGTTGTGTCCACGTCCTCTGCCTTTGGTACTGGATCCACGATATCCACCCCTATTGTTTTTATTATAGGTACTCTGGGTACCTCCCTTACTGTACTGCTGCTGGGACCCCTGACCTCTAGCTGCACCTCTATTTCCAGGGCGACGAAAGGAGCCACTCCGAAACTGCTGCGACTGTAGAGCCCCCATAGATTTCGCAGTTTGTGTCCTTTTTAATTTTTTCCAGTGTAGTGTCAACCTCGGGGCCAAATAAAAAGTCTGGGTTGACTGGTTGATTCAAGATATTATTTTGAATCTCAGGTTTGAAGCCTGATATTCTTAGCCATGCGTGCCTCCTCAACATCACACTAGTGTTGATTGCCCTTGCTGCAGTGTCAGCTGCATCTAGTGCGCATTTGATGGACGCATTTGTAATGAGTTGCCCCTCTCTGATGAGGAGCTCCGCTCCATCTTTGTATTCATCTGGTAGGTGTTCTAGCAGTGTTTCTAGTGTATCGTAGTGTGACCTGTCGTATCGGGCCAGGAGTGCCTGAGTGTTGGCAATGCGCCAGATGTTTGCTGCCTGTGCTGCCACCCTTTTGCCTGATGTTTCTAGCACTTTGGACTCCTTGTCTGGAGGAGGAGCATCACCTGTAGTCTGCGAGTTAGCTCTTTTGCGAGTATTAGAAACTACCATGGAGTCCAACGGCAATTGACCCTTAATGTACATTGGGTCTCCGGGGGCTGGTTTGTATTTCTTCTCTATTCTCGGGTTCAATACCCGTGCCCTGGTCGTCTCCTTAAAGATGTCTTTAGCATGTTTAAGAACTCCTTTTAACATTGGTAGAGTCTTGACCGTTCTTTCTGATGTGGAGAACGTGTCCACCAAGAAATCCTCCTCCACAGAGTCAGAATGAAGTTCCACACCGTGATTGGCAGCTGCCCTTTCAATGAGGGCGTTAAAAGCAGTAGTATCTTCAGTGGGAGATGGTTTGATATTATAAAGATGAGTGTCAGGAGCATCTTGTGGGTCACCTGGGTCATTAGGGTCTCCCCATGCTTGATCTTGGTCTTGCTGTTGGTCATCAGGGTCATTATCCACAGGATAAGTGGTATCATCCTCAATATTGCCCTCTCCTGGATCCGCCTCAGAGTGTGTAGGAGAAAAGGATGGTAGTTCCTGATGATAGGTCTGGAATGTTTCTACAAGCACTGGCGTCGAACCTGACGGCAGTTTCCTTTTTAGTGGAATTTTGTATGAGTCCAAAGCCTTTTCTGGAAAAATTCTCCGCTTGCGGAACAACCGCCTACCAGTGTCGGCGTCGATAAACCGGTCCTGCGAGTCTTCGACATCGGTTCTTTCTGCGGACACTGTTCGTGGCAGTTCGACACTCTTCCGAAGTTCGAACATCTTCGGTGCCCCTGGTGGCGGCAATCCAAACTTGATCGGTGCCGGCGCCGAGTGAGCCTTGGCGACCTTGTGTGGTTCGGGACCCGTTTTCGGTTCGAGGGTTGCCCGTTCCCTGATGCGCTTCAGGGACTCCGACACCTGTTGCAACGTGAATGCAGACGGTGCTTTGGAACCGATAGGCTCTCTGGAGACAGGCCTCGACGCGGTCTCCGTTTTCTTCACAGCCTTCGGCTCTTCGATCCGAAGTTTGGGATCGACGCCCTGTGGATCCGATATTTTGTCAGGCGCCGCACTCTTCGGTGTTGACGTAGTCGGATCGACTACCTTGACCTTGGTGGTTGGTGTCCCAACCTTCGGTGCTATAGGCCGTTGCGTCTTCTCGGGACCGAGGGCCTTCTTCTGTGTCTCGGTGCCGACGCCCTTTTTTGGTTTCTCGGTACCGAAGTCCTCCTTTCTTTGGTCGGTTCCGATGTCCTTCTGTGTCGACGGATTGGAGGGCTTTGACGCCTTCGAGCCGACCTGAACCAGTTGCACTTTCGGTTTCGATTTGACCGGTGCTGGTTTTGGTTTCGATTTCACGGAATCGAAGCCAGTCTTTTTTGATATTTCTGGCTCTTTTAAAATGTTCGAAGCCGGGCCTTCAGACGGGGCTGTAGAACGATCCGATTGATCTTGGGTAAGGCCCGCAGGCGATCCCTCGACCTGAGCCTTATCAAGACTGTGTCCCTCGGCCTCCGCATCGACGGATTGGCCTAGCTCCTCGCCCGAGCTATCTTCCTCGGCCCCAAGGGCCTCATCGTCGTCTCCTACCTCGACGACGACGTCTTCGTCCTCGAAGATCACCTCATCATCGTCGTCATATTGGGATTCATGCTCCGAAGCATGGTTCGAGTCTATGTCTTCGAGGCTCTCGACTTCTTCATCCTCGGTGCTGAAGATGTTAACCGGGTTAGGCGCCGATTGTTTGGCCTCCAATCTAGCCGCCCTTCGATTACGAAGTGTCTTCTTTGACCGGAACCGGGCGCAGGCCATACACCTGGACTCATCGTGATCCGGTGATAAACATTTATTACACACCGGATGGACATCGATGTGTGGATATTTCGCATGACATAAAGGACATCTCTTGAAGGGACTCCTCGATTCCATCCTTGAACGTCGATCGATGTTCGAATCGAAACTCGGTCCGAGAGGGGTGAATAAGTCCGAGAACAAGTATATTAAGTTGTCGATACCCAACGCAAACAATACCGACGATACCTAAAGGCTTTTGGTTCTTAAATAAAGTTTTCCTAACTTGAGTAAGATAAGCACATCCAAACCCAATGGCGGAAAAAAACAATCTGAGGATGGAGAGGATGCCCATGCGCACTGTAGTCCAGGGGAGGAGCCACCTATCTCGTGATACTTCGAAGACTCTTCCAGGACAACAATGTGCAATCATCCAGACCCAACACTAGGTGGCGATCTATGCACAGATATGAATTCAGCAGCCCACATGCCTCGAACATATATTTATTAAGTAAGGGCCTCTCATTTGTTCCCACCGTTAATCCTAACTTTTTGGAACTGCAAGCTGAAATATTGC
Source organism: Triturus cristatus (assembly GCF_964204655.1). Taxonomy (NCBI): domain Eukaryota; kingdom Metazoa; phylum Chordata; class Amphibia; order Caudata; family Salamandridae; genus Triturus; species Triturus cristatus. The sequence goes on from NC_140590.1 coordinate 1,545,647,989, forward strand.
ATTTTTGTTTGTTTTTGCATGTCTTTTTTCAAGATAAACCTATAACAATCAATACCGCCTATACTCCATTCTCACCCCCTCACAGCAGCATTCCTGCTGAAGTCCATACCTTTGAGAAACGTATCCTACAGGAGGTCTTGGGACTAGAACAGAAACACAAGTTTATTGCATACAACCTACCTCTGCAGGAGAAGAATGCCCTCATGGGATTGAAACTGGTTGACAATGTGATTATTAAGCCAGCAGATGAGGGCAGAGGTATTGTCCTCCAAGACACTGACACATACAAGAAAGAGATCTTCAGGCAACTGACTAATACAAACCGTTACAAGAGACTAGGATTTGACCCCACCGGTGAGATTCAAGAACTCATTCTCAATATCACAGAGGCAGGTAAGTCAGAGGGTTTCCTCAGCCAAAATTAATTCCTTTATCTCAATACCAAATCACCAAGGACATCCGTGATTTACACGCTTTCCAAAATACACAAAAACACAGATGCCCCGCCGGGACGTCCTATGGTGTCCGGGTGTGGCTTTATTTTGGAACCACTTGGACGCTATGTGGACAGCTTTATCAAAGGCTTTGTTCCAAGCATACAATGCTATACTAAGGATATGATGAACTTGATCAACCTATTTGAAGACCTCCCATTTGATCCTGACAATTGCATATTGTGCACCTTGGACGTCGAATCTCTGTATACTATTATCCCTTAAGAGGAAGGAATCAATATCATTCAAGATATTCTTGACTCTAGGACTCGCCCACACTTGGTCCCTACACCATTTATTCTCCATCTGCTCAAGATTTGTCTAACTCACAGTTTTTTTACATTTGATGGGACTTTTTTCCAACAAAATAAAGGAAAATCTATGGGAGCAGGTTTTGCTCCCAATTTAGCGATATTGTATATGGACTGGCTTGAAACCAATAAAATCTTATCTTAAACCAACCCTTCTTGTCGAATATCATAATGTGGAAGAGATATATCCACGATATTTTCATGATTTGGCAAGGCTCTAAAACTACATTGATCATGCTCCATGACTGGTTAAATGCCCACTGTAATGGTTTACCATTTACAATAACGCACAGTAAATTCCAGAGAGCTTTTCTGGATCTACTTATCAAACCACACGAAGGAAAATGATACACTACATTATTTTGGAAACCCACTGATAGAAACACCCTACTCTCTTACAACAGCCACCACAGACATGCATTAAGAGACTCCTTACCATTCTCCCAATTCCTACGCATAAGAAGGAATTGTTCTTTGAAACAGGACTATTTTCATGAAGCTAACAATTTGTCCCACAAACTCATGATCAGGGGTTATCTTCGCAAACTTGTCAGAAGGTCATTGAAAAGAGCTTGGTATTGTCCTATTGAAGCACTCTTGACACCCAAGTCTAAAACAGAAAATGACCAGGTCAAGAAATACATTTTATAACACTGGCCAATTCTCAATGCTTTCAACATGACATTAGAACGCCCTCTATTTGCCTTCCGCAAAAACAAAAACATTAGAGACCACTTGGTTAAAGCAGCCCTTCCCACCCAAAAAAATCTCGAACCCTTGCGGATATGTGGGACTTACCACCTGTGGTGGGGCATTTCAAATGTGCAGATTGCAGTGTTTGCCATCTGACAATCGGAACCAAAGAGTTTACTTCCAGAAACCTCCAGATAACGATGAGCCAATTCTCGAATTGTAACACCACCAATGTTATGCATGCTATCCTGTGTCCCTGTAACCTAATTTATATAGGCCAAACTACTCAAAATATCAGAATCCGGATCCATCAACATCGGAGCCGACTCAGATGTAAGACACCGAATGCACCATTGGTGGAGCACTTCACAGATCAAGGACACACAGAGGACGACTTAAAATGGTAAGGCAGCAATGTGATCAAACCACCACCATGCAGTAAAAACATCAGTACCATCCTCAACAAAGAGTAACTGAGCTGGATATTACAGACTAATAGTCTACACACTGGACTCAACAGAACTGAGAATTGGACTATCTTGATTTAATCTGTGAATCCCACTTCTAAGACCTTCTCTTTAATTCTTCCAGTTTTTTTTGGCACCAGCAGAGATCAGACTCTTACCAACACCGCTTCTTTACTGGATGATACTGCTACCTTACTTGATGTTCCGGAGACAGTATAAATAAATTCACATTTATTCCATATGGTTAATTTAACTGATTTTTTTATAATGTGATTTCCCCTTAAAGGTCATATGCTGCATTATATTTTTGGGATATGTTAAATGGGGGTGTACATCCTATAACTTGTCTCATTTGAGTTCTTCAATCTGTCTCTTTTTTAATTTGTATTTTTTATTTTTGTTGTAGATATCCTGCAGATCCTGCACTATCTAATTATCCTTTCCTCTGTAAATTCGTAGATATGCGCTACACACTACCCTTCCTTACTCGTTTCCTTCATTGTGGTCGTCCATCACGGCGCCCATCCCCAACCTTTATTGGCTTTCCAGATACGACTACTAGCTCTTCCTTGTGCTCCAATGCGCATTCGCTGGACACCGGGTTAGTTCAATATCGTGCATGTAGAGTAATCGCACTTCTTCTGCGCTTCCGAAGGGCTCCTCCCATCATTCTACTGCGCGTTTTCACGGTAAACCTGTTCTTCGGCTTTCTCACCCGTAACGTCCGTAGCACCATTTATCCGCTTGAATTCCCTTTTCCTTATGTCTCCTTCAGACCCATCATTGGCTTTTTCCGCATCGGGGCTCAAAAACAGGGATCCTTGATTGTAGCCGGCTGGTTATTCCTTCTCCCGCGTTTTTCATAATATGCAGAAAGTTGATTTGCACCCTCACCCTGTTGGCGACATTGCCCACATTTTAGTCACGTCACACTTCTGTCTTCCTTAGGTTGCCACTTTATTCTGAGCGGTATCAGGCTCATGCCTGTGGAGCTTCGGCTTCAATATTCATACTTACTCAGTATTCTTCAAGGGAAGTTACCCTTGAAAGCCCCACAGGTCAGTTTTTCTGCATTAACTATTTGATTCACTCGTCGCTCATGGGCTCTTACTTTCTACATGTGCACTTGAAATAACACTCTGCTGGTCCTTATCTCAAGGGGCACATTGGCACCCAGTTTTCTGATGCCTCACTCACATCTTGAATGTATATGCACTTCACACTGGTGTCTTGTTTCATCGGCCCTATTCGATACCAATTTAACCTTTCTCCTTTTTTCTCTCTCCTTTTTCTCGATTTTTCTTTTTTTTTTTTTTTACTTTTGGCCCTTTTTCCCCACCCCTTCTTCCTTTTTTCTCCCCTCTCCCTGCTCCCCCCCCCCCCCCACCTCCTCCATTTTTCCATCTTGTACAGGCTTCCTCTCAGGCATATACTCGTGTGTCCTGATGATGACCCCCCCAATTTTAGGTGGGATCGAAACGTTGCGACTTGTGCATCTCGACTCTAAACTGACTCATTTTAATTTATGTGGAGCAGAAGATGTCTTTTTTACTGTGACTGTTTCCAATATGTATCTATTGTTGAAGTCACTATGTGCATAAATGCTTGAGGTTTGGCAATTTGTTGACTTCCAACCTCTTACCCACGTAATTTTGTATTTGTTTTTACTTTGTGTTTTTTGATGATTTTGTAAATAATAAATGCACTGTCTCTCCATTAGGAGAATATCGACACAGGTCTTAATGCAGTTCTGTGTATCATTATCCTTAAGTTTTTTTGTAGGGACTTATGTCTCTTATAATGTGGTGTCCCTTCTGTACATCAAAAAATCTGACTCAGCCTTGGAACTTTTAAAAGCTATCTGAGCCACGGCATGCTCTTTGGGCCTTATAGCATCAGTTTGCTAGTCTCTCCACCACATTCTCTCTTTTCAGGGATATGACTGGAGCTTGGATAACAGGCAGCCCCAGTGCCACGGTCCTAACCACAGGCCTCCCAGCCCTTTCAAGGTCAGGCTATGGCCCCAACAGACAACTATCAGTGCATCAAGGGCAGAGTTCCTCCCAATCCCCAGCCCTTCTGGCAAAAACTTCAAAACTTCTTTTTGGCACACATTACCCGGTAGAAGACAGTGTCCACTAAATCATTCATGTGAGGCAGAGCATCACATCAGACAGGTGGGTCCTTCAAATTGTACAATGGGGATACATCCTACCTGGATAGTGGCGTTGGACCTGCATAATGCCTCATTTCATATTCCTGAACAGGCCACAGGTGCTAGCTGTGGTTGAAGATGGGCCATGAGTACTTTCATGCTCGCTTTTGTCATTCACCAGTGCCCCTTAGATCTTCACAAAAGGGATGGTGGTGGTTGCTACCCATCTTTTAAGGTACCAGTCTTCCACCTCTATGATAGGCTGTTGCAGGAGGGCATGCCAGTCAGTCGCAGACCACCTCCCCGATATCATTGGGGTTCTCACATCTGACATTTCTGCAGTAGCTTCCTTTACGTGCCTTGCCTCCAGATGAACAAGTCTAGGACATTCTTGAGGAAGGTTTTAGGCTTCTTGATCTACTGCACTCCTGCATCCTGTTCACAGACCATGCCAGGTGGCACATGCAAGCTCTACAATGGGATCTCAAGTCTCAGTAGTCCCAGCACCAGACAACTCTAGTCTCCAGTGAAGACCTACCTCCACATCAATTTGCTGGAGTTGAGGGCAATTCACCTGTCGTTGATGGCCTTTCTGCTAACCATCAAAGAGAGGCTGGAGCAAGTTCTCATGGGCAATACCCCTTCTATGGGATACTGCAACAAGAAGGGTGAGGTGTTTAGACATGTTAAGCTACTAGCGAACATACAAACGTGGGCTCTTTCTTTTGAGGTGCCACTGCATATTTTTTGTCCCAATCTGGCCTCGCTTTTACCCTTAGCTTGATGCTAGTATTCAGAGGAAAAAAAAAATCACCGAAGCACTAGTGTACTTTTCTACATATGCAAATGAGAGAAAAATGTGCATGAGCACATTCAACTTTTTTTTCTCTCCAAGCAAAATATACCTTTCCCTGCACTTTTGCCATATACGAGGGGTGTTCTTTCACGATCTCGCTTGCAAAAGCACTTCTGCCTGTGACAGGAGCTATTCAGAATGTATTTCAAGGGTGTCAAACTAACTCTAAGAGTTGTGTGGATACCCGCAAATGTAGGAGTTGAAGGGTGTTCACTACTTTTTCAGCTGGGACGGGTATCAAACCTGTCCAATACAATAATACTGGCAGAATTTCCACATCTGCAAATCCAAATTGTGAGGGTAAAATTCTGCCAGTCCTGAATATGTGAATTAGTGCGGAGAATGCCCTCTCCTTTTTGTGTGCACATAAGTTCTGCTTAGATACACACAAAAGCTTTGTGATTTTGGCTTAGTATGCCAAGTTGAACTACTTGAGGAAGACACAGTGGAGAGATCTTTTCTGCAAAGGTGTCGAAAATCAATGCTGAGCAAACCTACGCAAAGTTGACCTTTCGTTGATTCAAACACGCATGACTCCAGCTATCCCAGGAAGCAGCAATATGTTTAAAATGGTTTCCATGGCTGACAAAAGTGCACACTAGTGTACATGCAAGGTTGGTACCCAAAACGTGTGTTATATATGACAGGACAGAAAGCAGCACTGTAGGTACGAAAACATACCACATATCCCTGTGAGAGAATTGTGGCTGCAATTTATGATTAATGTACATTTTAGTCAGTGCCTGTAGTCTCTCCATGTGAATATCTTTTAAACTTTTCATGATGAAGAGAAGCTCCGAAATGTCTAACAAGATCAGATTCAGAATCACATTTTGTCTTCTGGGATATCCTGCAGACCTCATTAAAAACCTACACTATCATACTTTTAGCAAGGTTGTGTGACCATTCAAACTAGTCCAAGTGAGCCACTATATTACGGAAAATAAAGGAAGAAAACTAATTAACATTTCTGACTCCAATCTTCAGACAGGTGTTTAGCGATGTACTCGTGATAAATATGGCGACTATAGCTCTTTTCAAAAACAATAATTGAGCAGTGTTGGACTCACCTGTACCAATTGGTAAGGGTCATCATGATATATAGTGATGCGAGAAACAGCATAAAGTGGAAGAAAGAATAACTGTACTGGACAGCATCTTTTTCATTGTCCACCGCACGGCGCACACCTCCATCTTCCCCATCTCCACTGGCTCCGGTTCCAACACCATCATCCAGTATGACAGAGTCACTGGCAGATAAAGTTAACTTATTCACCTGACTGTTATTTGAAGAGCGGATACTACATTGGGAAAATAATAAAATATTAACATTTTAGTTGAAGTGCTAAAATCAAAAAAGAAAACATTAAAGTAGGATTTGGAAACAATTGTGAATACAGGCTAATAATGTCAGTATTTATTGTGTAAATGTATAGCACTACTAAATCAAATCTGCTGCCTTTGCAGCAGTGCCCCTCGACACAGACCTTGCAACATTCATACATGTCCTACACAGTCAGAGAAATGAGATTTAGCCTTATGAATCAAACATGATCATCCCATCATATGCACTGGACACCTCCTCTAAATCCACCTCCCTAACTATAACTGCTTATTTTCAAAGGGCACTTTCAGACATTCTATTGCAAACAGGCCACATTGGTGCATTCTATGATAATCTATAATCCGCCCTGGATCTGCTTCCACCCAATACTCTACTCATATTAGTGGAGCTAAACCTCAACCTAAAACACAACCAGCAATACATAAACTTTGCCCAACTTCTCTCCACTCAGTCACTTATCAAAACTCCTTTGCTCTAATGTGGATCTTTAATATGATATACATGCCCCCCTCCATCCTCTGAACAGGCTACGATACAAATTTGCCAATATTCCCAAAAACCTAGACCTGCAACAAAGACGGCTATCACCAAACATATGATCAACCCCATTTCGGATTACCTTAACCAGGTCCATCACAACCTAGTCTCACAACTCAATTTTACTTCCTAACCTCACACCTCAATGTAACTTCCTATGGCCCTTCCAATAACATGGCACCAAGTAATAGACTGCACTTACCTTCACGTTCATGCCAAGAGACCTCCTTTATATATTCGTAATCTTAAGGCAAGACCTTGCATTCACCTCTACAACTGAAGAAATTCCCAAAACACTTAAATAACAAGATAGCCATCTCCAAATTTACAATGGCTCTTGTCAACACTAAACTAACTTGCCATTATTTTCATCAAGTGATCACATTTCAAATGCTTGTCACACCCTGCTCTCACACTTCGTCCAACGCTCCCTTTAAAAGCCATCACTTTGTTGTTTTTCATACCTATTAATATTACCTAGTTTAGCTTGAAAATCACTATTGCGAGTCACCCTCTTCACACAGCTCTCAGCCTACCTCTACCACACAACTCTTAGAATTCCCTCTCATACTGTGTATCTCCCTGTTTTTAACTGCTGCAGAATTGCTCACTTTAGTTACTGACCACCACTCCATCTTTTACAATTACAGACCCTGATAACCCCCAAATAATTAAACTACCTCACCTCCAGAGCTCTCTATTGCGGGGCTTTTCTATTTAATTAGTCCATTCCCCTTAGCCTTTATCCATGAAACTTCCATTCTACTTAGCTTCTATTGAAGGAACTCTCTACCTAGCCCCTCTAACCTCTTTTATTAGTGTCCAGTATATAAATTACATTTATTCTTTAAAATCGTTTGACTAGCCAACCCTTTGTATTCCACCTTCTGGTCACTTTATTCTATTGAGACAGCACTTTGCTATGTGTGCAACATTATTACTTGGGTCTATCCTTTATTTTCATACTACCAGGCCTCTTAGCAGCATCTGCAGCTGTTGACCACCTAACTACACTGCCAACATGACACTGAAATAGTTTTGCTCCTACCTAGCAATTATTGTTTTTCAATGTCCTGGTTCTCTTCTCATTCTCCTCGAACTCCCATTCTTGTTAATATCACCCAATGCTCGGTTCTCAATATCATTTCTTCACTCCCTGTACACTGACACTCTTTGTATAATCATTCCTTATTCAGCTGTTCCTATCACCTTCATGCTGACATCACCCCGATGGTCTTACTAGACTCACTCACCATTTGTACACTATACCCTGTTGTAGAAATAGTGGTGTGCTTTTCACACTCACCAAGAAATCTGGAAAAAGTAATTTCTGCCACACCTGCCATATAAGAGTGGATGAATAGCTGCCAAATCCAACCCTCTCTCAACATTCTCTCAGGCTATGCGAGTTTCTCGTTACCAGCAAATCCATTATTGTAAAAGTCTCCTTGTTGGTCTCCCCTGATATGCAATTGCACCCAGAGATAATGTTATCTACTTTATCTTGCGCTCCATTGTCAATCCAATCAACACAAAAACCTAGAACCATTTTCAACAACAGCATGGATGGCTCTCTGCCACATGCAGAGCATTCTATAAATTGCTAGCAGAATTCTTCAAGTGCCTGTAAGGAATAGGTCCTCCAGACCTCGCACACATGAACTCTTGGTACAGACCAACTTTTAATCTGCAGACCAAAATCTACTATCTTCACCATAACCACTTTAACCCTCACCCAATCCACAATGGAAATGGCTTCCCGATCAATGCTGAAGAATTTCATGCCCTTCTCCTCTTCTCCCCAGTGAAAACCTTCCAATGGGAACACCTTTAGAGGACAGCTACAAGGCCAAACAGCCATCATCTGGTCCTGGACCATTACAAATTAAACACCAGGGGTGATAACATGTACCTTTGTTCAAAATATGTAAGAAGTTGCGCTTTTGTAATTTTTGTGTGTTTTTTCAAGTTGGTATTTCAACCATACATTGCCTTGCACAAAGTCTGCATAATCCATGCAACATTCCTCAATTTATTTCCCTGGCTTCCCAACGAAGCCAATGGTTCCAAACACCTGCCTTTGCACTTTGTACAGCATCCGCAAGAGATATGCTTTAAAATTGTTGGTACAAACAATAAGGTGAAAATATAAACTTAAGTCCTTAAAGGATATTCTATATGAGGTGCAGTAAAAGGAAACTGAAAGATTCACAAGAAACAGATGAGATCCTTTGATCCTGCAGCATACTATTGTTTTGTTAACAGAAGTTAAAGAAACGTTATTGTACGAGGGCATGCCATAGCAGTCTATGTGGTAGCGCCATGTACAAATACTGAACATTATTTATCCCTATCAAGCAAAAGTGATGGTGCAATGGAGAGGTAAAGCAAGATTGGGTTACAAGGGTGTTAAATTAAATGATTGGAAGGAATTTGGATTACCTCTGTTGGATGAACCCGCAGAAGAAGGCACACTGCCTTCAAAACTTTAACTGCAGAAAGAACATTCCCCAATCATTCCTCTATTACGTTGATCTAATATTACTGTAAAAGTGTGCTAACAACATACAATAAGGCTGTATAAATCAACAATCATTGTATATCTGTAAGAAGAACAGGGTGTGTTCTATATTTACAGGAACTAAACTACCCCGGCATCTGCTTCATGCTTCTCCAACCAACTATGTTCTTACCTTGAGTACAAAATGCAGAGAACAAAAATGATAAGCCCAACAATATTTTGAGCATCCCACCACTGCATGGATTTGGGGGGAGAAACAGTAGGCTCTATGTCACTCCCATTCGCTTTTGGCACAGTTGTTTGCGTAATCAGGCTCAACAGGCTTGGGTTACAGCTCCGTTCTAAGAAGAGAACATATAAAATATGAGAACATCCTAATACATAGACTACATTTTAAAATATGACTTGCAGTCATAAGCATCTGTTTCTTTTGAGTAAATCCGTACATTATCTTTGGAAGGTCTGATAGCAAAAAAAGACTTTAAGGGGCCTATCTGGTGAATGATGTTTAGGGAAACAATGGTTCTGGTGTGGCCTAAAGGTCCAAGCTGAAGTGAAGGAACTTAATTCTTAAAAGAGAGCGGTAAGTGATATAAGCAGGGACATGTAAGTCAGTATATGACAGATGTTTATTCCACAACAGTAATATTCAGGTGCTCACACAGTAAGTGACAATAAGCGTGACGTGAAAAGTGAAAGTGAAATTAAAATAAAGACATAGGTGAGCAAGCTGAATCTAAAATTAATTTTCGATTCAGCGTGCTCACCTATGTACGTCCTGAAGATGAACTCAAATAATTGAGTTCGAAACTCCGTTGGCCCCCTACAACATGAACTCATTTTACTCTGTAAAAATCTTCTAAAGGAGCTGCTATCACTGTTGTCAATGCAATGTCTTTATTTTAATTTCACCCTCACTTTTCACGTCACGCTTATTGTCACTTACTGTGTGAGCACCTGAATACTATTGTTGTGGAATAAACATCTGTCATATACTGACATTAAATGTCCCTGGTTATATTACTTACCGCTCTCCTTTAAGAATTAAGTTACTACTCTCAATCATAAGTGCCCCCCACAGGGTCACTTCATCTTGGACCTTTAGGCCACACCGGAACCATAGTTTCCCTAAACAGCTTACCATCCCCGGTTCACATAATGGGGTACCCTTGTTCGCCTTACTACTATCTCGTGAATGATGTCACAGCAGATCTCAAAACCTAGTTAGACATCATCAATCAAAGCAATATTCCAGAATGCCTATTGGTGGTGACTTAGTGATGCAGGACTGGGTAAAGTGAACTGCTTTTTTTCTCTGAAATGGATGGCCCATTTTATATCTCACGTATTGGGGTGGAAAATGGATTATGACTGTTTGTCAACCATGGCATATATAACATAAAACAGATTTAGAGAATTTGTGACATATGATTTAGGAAAACAAAATACAGAAATAAACACATTTTTTACCGGCAACTTGATTCTATCGAATGAAGAAGGTCCTAGCAGACAGCTGACAGAGTTGGCGAGGGCTCCACCCTCAAGGTCAGCCACTCCCAGAAATGGCTACAACACTGCCGCTTTCCTGAAACCACCACTACTGTTCGATACTGCCAAATGGCAACATATTAGTGATGGATCGAATGCTTGGATAGAGGCATTTGATGATTCACTTGCAGGGACTAATAACAAAAAGATCATCAAGTATCTAAAAAATGTTGCTGGTGATGGTGTAAAAGAAGTCATAAAGAAAGTGTTGTAAACTGATGAAAATGTCACATATCGTCAGATTAAAGAAGTGCTGAATCTCAAGTTTAATTCAATGCCAAATGTTGATTATGAACGATATATCTTCAACCAAGAAAGTCAGAAAGTTGGTGAAACCATTGATGAATTTGTGGAGAGACTCATCAAACTCAGACATTGTAAGTTCAATTATTTAATGAAGAAGAAGCTATGCGTATGAGAGTTACTGACGAATGCTTGTCAGATTCCTTGAGAAGACGAATGCTGAGAAAAACACAGCATGGAGCTAGTGTTAATGGCTGCCTGTTGCTGAAGAGCGCACTGAGAAACAAGCTGCTGACATGGTGACCGGAGGTGCCCAGAATGAATCAGTTATGCATGTGAAAAGTAAGCCAAAACAAAAGACTGAAGGACACAAAGTGATGTCTACACATAAAGCGAAGTTGTGTTTTAGATGTGGATTTTCGTCTCCACACGAAGGTAAATGTCCCGCTCTAGGACAGGTATGTAAAGGCTGTGGGAAGGAGGAGCATTTTGAGACAAAGCAACACAAAAAGTGGCTGACAGAACGTTCCCTAAGCAACGTTGGATGCGCCCCCACAAGGCCAAGCAGCAACATCAGTTAAGACACATCGACACTGTACGAATTTGATCGTCAACAAAATCATTGTTAAACAGTTTTTCTGTATCAGTATCAAGTGAAAGTGAAGAAAATTATTGTTCCATGTCTATGTTTACCTCAGCAAAGAGTGCGCATGTTGGATTGGCTGCTTGTTAAGAAAAATGTCAGTCAAAGAAAGATTGACATGCCAAAGCACCAAAGTCATTCAAACATTGTCTGAAGATTACACTGAAAGTAAATGGTTGTTCGATACCTTTCATTATCGAGAGTGGTGCATCAATAAACGTTATGCTGGAGGAGAAATATAATGAATTATTTGCATTGCCGCAACTAATGCCATCGAAAAACCAAAGTGTATACAAGGGCTGCATCGACACCCTTAAAAAGTCAACGTTCTTTTGTAGCGACAATGAAACACAAGAAAAGGAAGGTGCAAGCACCCATCCATGTGATTCAAGGCACAGCGTCTAGTGCCTGTCTAGTTTCAGCACAGACACTGATAAGGAACTGATATACATGAATTAAAACATGAATGCTCACCACAAAATAGTAAGTCAGTTCCCTTTGTTATTTCATGGTCTGGGAAAGCTTAAGACTTTGAAAGTAAAGTTGCATATTAATGAAGACGTTTGTCCTGTTGCTCAAAGACAAATTGCTTTTCATGTGCAAGAAGCTGTTGAGAAAGAACTTGAATCGCTACTTTAGCATGACATTATTAAGTGCTCTACTGGTCCAAAACTAAGGGTTTTTCCCATAGTAGTAGTGCCTAAAATGGACAGTGAAGGAGTTGTAAGCATATGCACTGACATGTGTCAGGCAAACAAGGCAATTAAACGAGAACGACATCCAGGTCACCACACGGATGACATGATAACGCAACTAAATGGTGCAAAAATCTTTTCTTGCCTTGATTTAAATAAAGGTTATCATCAGTTGGAACTTGAAGAAGATTGCAGGTACATTACAACCTTTTCTACACATGTTGGTCTGTTTTGGTATAGAAGACTACGTTTTGGTGTGTCACCTCTGCAGAACTGTTTCAAGACTTTATTCGACATATCATACAGCCTCTCATGAATGCGTTTAATTACAGCGATTACATATTCGTTTTCAGGACTACACAAAAAGAACACGAGGTTGGACTTTGAATGCAGACAAGTGTGAGTTCCATTCGACAAAGCTAAACTTCTTTGGCTGTATATTTTTTGATAGGGGTAGGACACCAGATCCTGCTAAAGTACTAGCGCTGTCAAATGCTGACTTGCCACAAGCTGTTTCCATGATGCCTTCATTTCCTGGCATGGCCAGTTACTGTTCAAGATACATTCAAGACTTTGCCACTGTTTAAGTGGTCCGTTGAGAGATATGACAAAAAAGAATGCTTCATTTAATTGGTCACATAAATGTGAGAAAAGCTTTTAAGAAAATCAAACAAGCCATTGAGAATGCTCCTAAAATGGCATACTTCAATCTGAAGCTTTATACAGAGGTTGTTGCTGACGCTAGCCCAGTCAGGTTAAGAGCTATCCTTACACAGCACAGCAGACACCCAAATGCTCGAAGGCATTTGTGGCATATGCAGGTAGAAGTTTGTCACAAACAGAGCATGCTTACTTCCAACCAGAAAAAGAAAGCTTAGCTGTGGTTTGGGCTTGTGACCATTTCCATCTATTCCGGTATGGAAAACCTTTTACGTTGGTAACTGATCATCAAGCTTTACTGACTATATTTAGCAATCCAAAGGCAAAAAATGCCTCCTCACACTGAACAATGGGGGCTGCAGTTACAAGAGTATAAATATACCATTGAGCATTGTCCAGGGAAGGATCAGAACCCTGCTGACTACTTTTTTAGAGTGCGTATATAAAGTGACAGTACTCCATCCAAGATAGCTGAGGCCCATATTAACTAAATTGTAAAATCAAATACACCAGCTGCCAATTCGTTAGCCCAGATTATCACTGCCACGAGCCATGATAGTGACTTGGTAAAATTCAAGGATCTCATTACACGTCAGTAATGGAACCAACACTAGACCACTCACCAGTGATGAGGAATATCAAAATACAAAAATGTCAAGAATGAACTGTGCATACCTCTGAAAGGAGTTATACTATGAGGGTTGAGAAATCTGATTATGGAGAGTCTGTGACAGACAATAATTGAAGTTGCACATCAAGGACATTGTGGAATCGTTGCCACAAAAGGGGCTCCCAGAGAACGAGTTTTTTTTTTTTATCTTGACACAGTTGAAAGGAAATTAAAGGCCTGTCATCTATGCAACTGTCTTTCTGCAAAAACTATTCAACGCACATTCAACTTGTCAGAACTCCCAAAGCATGGATGGGAGAAAATAGCCATTGACTTTTTCGGTCCACTCGACAATTGACATCACCTGCTGGTAGTTATGGATGAATACTCACGATTTCCATTAATTGAAGATCTTTCATCTACTACTCAAGTGCGAGTCACTGAAAGAGTTGATGGTAGCTTTGCGACATGGGCTGTTCCATGTTGAAGTCTGATAATTGCCCGCCTTTCAACAGTTGAGGGTTTAAAGATTTCTTGGAGCATTTGAATATAAAGCATCAGAAGAGCACACCGTTGTGGCCACAGGCCAAAGGATTGTTCAGAGTTTAATGAGTACGCTAAAGACAGAGGTCCAATATGCTACTCTTGAGAAGCTCGATTTGCAAACTGTGTCGACTTCTACCTTGAGAGCATATTGCTCAACACTCCACTCGGCCACAGGTGAAAGTCATGTGATACTGATGTTCGGGAAAGCAATGAACACCAAGTTATCTCACTGGACCAATCAGAGAAAGAAAGATGAGACAGCAGCTCATGAGAAGGACTTGGTTAGCAAACAAAAGATGAAAGAGTATGCTGACAAAAGACGACATGCAAAAAAATCTTCTTTAAAAAAGGAGATCCCACACTCGTACCACAAATGCACAGAAGAAAATCTGATGATCCATTTGATGCAGAACGTTTTCAAGTGGTGTCTACTAATAGACACATGGTGACTGCCCAGCACCCCAGGAAGTCTATTAGCAGTGACTCTTCTCATTTCAGGCACTCAACTAAGTGTCCATCAGATCTAACTGTTGAAGGAAAGACTGGGTCTGAAACATCAGTGACTGCTATTGCCTCTACACCGTTAACACAGATCCCGGACAGTGGTGTTGACAGTTCCCAGTTTCCAAGAACAAGATCAGGTTGAGCAATTAAAGCGCCAAAAAGATTGATTGAAGAGATTTAATTGTACATGTTTATATATGTCTATTTAAAAAAAAGATTTTTTTTATTTAATAGAGGAGGAGATTTAGTGTCTTGCGAGTTAGAAACGAAGGAACCCTTTTGGCTCCTGATAGACTCCGTACAACAGTGACATAAGTGTTAGAGTTGAACACAATGAAAACTGCTTTAAAAAGTTGAGTTCGCAGTTACACGCAGACAATTAAAGACGTCTAATACTAAGGTCTGTGTGTGGCGTAGTCATTGGTCGGTACCCAAGTTGCGGAGGACGCTACAGTAGTTTTGGCACAGAGCAGAAAGGTTTAATTTACGGCAAAGCGTTAAGTATTTATGCAGTACCAAAACATTAAAAAGTCAAAATGCAAACCCATAAAAATCCCAAAATGAAATTTGAGTAAAATTAAACAAACAAAATGACTAAAATCCAAAAAGTTAAAACCGAGATTTAACCCTTTCAAGTTTTACATAGGAATAGCACCAAGAAGCATGAAGGGTCAATGATACTCAATGGTCGCAGGAGACCGGGACCTAGGCAAAATTTGATGCATACCACAATGGAGCACGGGTCTGATACACTAACTAGGTTTGTCCGGGTCAAAGATTTTCCCTTCTGGCTCTAGTCTTTTAAATTCCAATCCCCTACTGGTGTACATTTCTAAGGCCCCAAATACCTCAGGAGAGGAAGCACTCAGAGACTCACCGGGTGTCAGGCAGTGGGACCAGTCCATGTCCAGAATTCAGTACGAGGAAACAGAGATATACATGTTTAAAGGAATTGTACAAAGAAGCATAAAGTGCCTATGACACTCAATTGTCGCAGTAGAACAGAACCTACCTGCAATTTGACAAACGTTTTACCCTCTGACTTTAGTCCTTTAAATCCCAATCCACCACAGGAGTATACTTCTAAAGTTTCCCAGGACCTCAGGGGAGAAACCTAGAGACTCATAGGGTGGCAGGGAGAGGGCAACAGGAGGGTGCGGTCCAGTTGTGTTGCCACTGGTCAGCAGAGCAGTTGCAGGATTGGGCCTCATGTAGCTTGTTGTGTCCTTCAAGTTTTAACTAGAGGTCAGCCATATGACCCTTGGAGCCCACTTCTTTGTCCTGTGTATAAGAGGCAAAGCAGTTTGCAGACTGCAGGGTCAGTCCTCTTCTGATCTTCAACAGGTCCAGTAGTTTTCTGAAGTGGGTGTCTGGAGGCATGAAATTTATGCCTGGCACAGGCTAGTGCATGGGAATTACTCCTTGGCGCACCCTAACCAAGGGGGTAAAGGTTGCTGGGGTCAACCATTCCCACTTTGGGCATTTTCATGATAGCGAACATATTCAGCCACACTCAACATGGGCTCTGAGAGGTGGGGGTGTTATGTGGAGTGTACTCCGTTATTCCGGTGTCCTCCCACTTCTAACACTAAAATCCAGCTTGAGACAGTCAATCTACCCAAAATTAACCAAGAGACAGTCTGGTAAAACAAAGCAGGGGTTTCCAGCAAACAGACAGTGGATACACAATATTTGTTTTGACATGCTGTTTACCTTCCTTTCAAGTGCACTTCCAGTGTTATATGTAAAAACCCTGCAACAGACGCATGATGGAAAAAGCAGGTTCTTCAGCAACGAGACGTGATTGCACAAGAACTGCTTTGGCATCCTGTTCCCTTCCTTTAAGTGTACCCCCAGTGTTATACCCAAACCCAGCAGAGCGGTCAAGCAGGATTTTGCATTCAAGCTGGATTTCACAGAAGTAAGAGAGCAAATGCAAATTTAGCTGTGGGGAACTTCACATAGGTTACTTTTCCTTAATATTTATTAAACATCGGACTTC
Source organism: Triturus cristatus (assembly GCF_964204655.1). Lineage (NCBI taxonomy): Eukaryota > Metazoa > Chordata > Amphibia > Caudata > Salamandridae > Triturus > Triturus cristatus. The sequence goes on from NC_140590.1 coordinate 1,545,664,819, forward strand.
CCCCATTGCATTTTATTTTTAATAACTAGTGAAACTAGTGGTCCTTGAGTGTCGCTGCTCGAACACCGGAGTCTTAGTGTCTATCCCATCCCCACCCTCCGGTCCTTTTTGTCGCACCCAAAGGATCCGTTTCCCTACCGACCCCACCTCTGTGTGATGTGAGTGTTTGGGGTGGTTTTCTAATGTCGGACCAATGTTGATATAATTACCTGCTGCTGCTGCTCATGGTTATCGTTCCTCTGGTTGTGTAATTTACTTTTTAATGTACTATATATTCCATAAAATTAGTGAAATGTTTGCGGTTATTGTGGTGGTTCTAGAGTGGGAGGGACACAGCTCCGATTTAATGCAATTGAATGTACTGTCACATTGTGCCTAATTTTTGTACCGAGTACAATAAAAACAGGTTTTTCAAAAAAAATAGTTGTTTCATTATTTTTATAACTAGTCCCATTCCTGAGATACAGTATTAGGATTTTAATCTGCACTCTGGTTATCTACATAGGACAGCTAGGCCTGTCAGTGAAAAATAGATTTTAGGTGCTAGTCACTGTACGGATGTTATAATTACATTTCTACATGTCCGATGTTTAACTACCATGCACACTGCTTAGCGGGCTAAAAGGCTTACATAGGGTTGCCATTTGAATATTTAAAAGGGAGGTTTCTACCTGTCAAAAGGGTTTATTTTGCAGTGTGTGTCTGCCACAGTCATGCTACAAGGGAAGGCATGAATCCATGCTTTACACTGTCACTTGAGTGTATGGTACAATAAGGAACATTTTGTACCACATACCAGAGACTTCTAATTAAGTTAGATATACCAATTAGGAATATGCCAATTCAACCACGTTTAAAGGTGTAGCACAGACACTACTGGTTAGGGGGGGTAAAGTACAGAGAGTTCTAATTCAAGCAAAATATATGGTCGAGCAAAAGCCAGAAAATACAGGGTAACCACGTACAAAAGATGGCTTTCCTACTCCTTATCTAATTCACTTGACTCTCTTGCCATGCTAAAAGCTTGAAAACCCGCTCAAAGATTTCCTCAACCCATTGTTCACCATAGAGCTATCTTCTCTCTGCTCTTCTCAGTCTACTGTGAGTCCTTATGGAGGAAGGGTAAATCTGCTTTTATCTTGTCTCATGATGATTGACAGTTATTTCAGACACTTAATCATTCACACTCTTTTGCTGCTCCTGAACCTTCTCTTCTACACAATTTGCACATGACTTCACTATCTGTTACCTTAAACAATTATAAAATTCAGCCGTTATTCACTTCTGCTCACACCAAGTACCTGCTTATGTGGTTCTTCATGACTGATCAATGGGCCCTGCTAATCCGGTCTTCTACTGCTTAAGACGCCGATGGTCTTGGACCTTATTCATGTTGCCAAGCCCACTGTTTCACCTTCAGATACTCTACCATTCATACTAGTAAAATTACTGCTTCCACTTGTTATCCCACCTGATCTGGCTCTCTCTTCTGTAATCTTCCCTTCTTCCTTTAATTCAGCATCTTTCTTCCCCTTTGAAAAACAATTCTCTTGACCCAAATGATCATTCTAATTTCAAACATATTTCTTTCTAAAGTCGAATTATATTGTTCCCCCGACAAATTGTATCCTTCCTTTATAATCACACTCTCCTATCTCTTGCTCACCATGGTTTCCACAGTTATTCCAAAGAAACTGCTCTGATCTCTATCTCTAATTTTCTCCTTAACTCTCATCATAACAAGCAATCATATATTCTGATAAGAAGCAATCATATATTTTGATTCGCTTAGACCCTTCTGCTGCCTTTGACACAGTGGACAATTTATTTTCTGTCTTCTCTTTCTTCTTCGTGTATTAGGGACACTGTTCTTAGCTGGTTTTTGTCCCATCTGTCTGGGGGCTACTTATTCATCTCTTGGAAAGAGTTGTTTGATGTACATCAACTGGTCTAATATGTGGTCCCAAAGCATTCAATCTTAGCTTCCCTTCATTTTTCTCTATATATACTATTTTGTTGTTATCCACTGTTTCTGCACATTAATTCTCATTTTATGCTGATTTACTTTTCTTTCTTCTTTAGATCTATTCAGGAAAGTATCTCAGTGTTCCAGAGGATATGAAAATATGGATAGCCTCACATTTCCTTAAAACAAGATCCCAATAAAACAGAGATATTTTCCTTTCCTGCTCACTCTTCCTATTCACATCCACCTCCAATCCCTTCTTCCTCCTTTGATATTCCTTATTCTTCTTCTGTTTGCAACATTTGGGCATTGTATTTAACTCTTCTTTTGGACTCTCTTTTGGACTCTGCACTGCAATTTAACCAGCCACTTTTTACCTTAGAGGATGAGATCTCTGTTGAATTTAATTATCACTTATCTTTATATGTGGGCTTGCCCAAATACGTAATCACTCATCTTCAACTGATTCAGAATGCTTGTCTTCAACTTCTATTTCTTTTTCTAAGTCAGACTTCAACATCTACAACAACCGAGCTCATTAGATATTTCCAATTACAGTAAATGTAGCTTTTTGTGCATCTTGTTTAAATGTTACCACATTTTGGCATTACCTTTGATCTTTGCGATCTAGTTCTAAGTATTTTCTGTCCTTCCTTCATCCTCCATGTAATTTTTTCTTTTAGGTTTAGTGTTTTCTTTTTTTTTAAACAATTTTTTCTTGCACATTTTTAAATAACATGATATCAGAAGAATGCGAAGACAGAATCTCGAATATCTTGGGTGAGAGTATAAATTGTATTGATAACACAAAGCCAGCCACTAAAAGAGTAAGAGGTCCAGGAGAGACATCAGCATGTTACTATATAGAGTAAACATAAACAAAAGACATTGAGCCATACAATATGAGTACATACACAGAGCCACCACTGAGCACATGGGAGTGGGTGTGGGGGCTGCATAAAACGGTGTATCTCACAAGGAAAGGTTCAAAGAGAATTAGGATTCCTAGCAGGGAGTTGGCCTCCTCCCATTGCCTCAGAGAGAAGCCAGAAGAAAAGACCTGTCAGGGGCACACTATGTTAAATTATTGATGGTGAGGGCAATCACTCTATATCCGGTCTAAAACTTCTAGCAGATACTTGATTTAAAGATCACCTGTAATCAAGGTGCAACATACAACAGTTCAGTCATCCATTCGCTTTTCTCGGAGTGGACTGTTGCCGCCAGTGACAGAGAATGCAGAGTTTGGACCAGGAAAGAGGCTTTGCTAATCATCTGAGCTTGTGGTTGGGGTAAGTGTGGCAAGTTAATTATATCAAGCAGGAGATTCAGGCAAACAGTTTGAGATACTGGGGCCGTGACAGGCTGAAAAGATTAAAATCCAGACGTTGAACCAGTAGTGGACCAGTGCTGGTCAGTGCCACAGTATATGTCTCAGGTCACAGTTAAACCAGCCACAACACCAAGAGAGGGGAAGCAGATCCAATTTAATGTTACTCCCTGAGGTTCCAATACCACTCATGTAAGATATTGTAAAACAGAAATTGTAACCTGGCTTCCCTGAAGTACTTGTCACGGGTTTCTATAGAGACCAGTCATCAGCAGAATATGTTGTATTCAACATGGAATGCTAAAACTGTCTATTTTCATTCAAGGTCCTGTTTGAGAAAAATTGACATATGAGCAGATAGTATTTACCAGAACCACACTGAACGGAGGCCCAGGATATGAGGTATTTCTGGACAGGGGTGTCTGATAGTGCTGTAATCTGGGGTATTGCATTTCTACTCAGTCAGTACAGCAATTGCCAATTTTGTAAACAAAACAACTCGTTCAAGGCAAGTTCAACCGTAAGGGAGTCAAAGGATTTGTGGGTCCACTAAGTGAACAATTGATCTATAGGACAACATTCTCTGTTTTGCACTCCACCTAGTGGATTGGCGCACTGCAGAGTTAGAACCCCACATTACACCATATATGAGTGCTATGGTGTGCCCATAGGGGTCAATTCCCATCTTTTTGTGAGCATGTTTCCAGTTCGACAGGATAGCATTAATAGTGGTGTTGTTAAAGGATGTGAGAGTAGGATAGGAGGTGTAGACAGCAGCCTGTATCATACACTCTATGGTTAGCTAGGAGAGGGGTGATACCAGGCCTAGAAGCAGGGTTATGGGACAAATAATAGGAGAGCAAATCAGCAGCTTTGTGTCGCCTGTAGTAGTATGGGCATAGCGTTTCCTAAGGGTCAATCTCAGATAAATACCATCTCACATTAATGATTTGATGGGTGAGTCAATCTCCAGCAATATGGATCTACAAATCAATAAGGCATGCTGAATATGTAGTTACATCTGTGTAGGATGGTAATTTTGGATACCTTGATCCTACTTCACAGAGGCAGAATAAGGTGTTTCCAGTGTTTGCTAAAATTCTGGATCCTAAGAAGGAGTGTATTAAGGTTATGATTTACAACACTGCCAACCAAATACTTCAGGAACTTCAATGTCCACTTCACCAGGTTTTTACATAGACTGGATTTGGGCCTCAGATTTGCCCCAGTTAATTTTGAAGTCAGAAAAATCTAAAATCTGCATGATCATTGATATTAAGCAAGTAAGAGATGCCTCAGGGTTGAGTAGAGTTAGCAGGACATCATCTGCATACTGGAAAGATTTCACCACACCAGTGTGTGCTAGGGATGAGTTTCCAATGCAAGGAGAAAAATCAAAAGCAAGGAACTCCAATTGGGACAGGTTACAACCCACCAAAAGCTCACCAGGGCCAATATGTTCTGATACAACCATCTGACTTTTGAAATTTGTTTGTGTGCCTGGCCCCTGTTTCTCAATAGTCCTAAACAGATAGCCCCATTCAACATTATCAAAGGCTGTCTTGGCGTCCAGTGAGATGGCCAGTGCCTCATCAAAATGAGAAAATAGAGCAGGAACTGCACACTAGAGTTTATCAGCCCAAAGAGAGGGCTTGAACCAAGAGAGCAAAGGTATGATGAATTGTACTAATTATAATTTCGTGATATGTGATTACAGCACTTATTTTTTGACTAGAAGAAAATACAAGAAACATACAGCGTGCTGGAGCTAAAAACTAAATACTGGCACAGGCCAGTTTAATTTGGGAAAATGCAGCCTCTGCACCAAAATTGAAACTGAGTTTTTGACATTGAGAAATTTACTATTATCAACATGTTTTCAGACTTTGTAGCCAGTTACCTTATCTCATAGCATTTTTTGATATAATGGCTCACATCTATAGAAAAAATATTTGACCGATGAGAAACGAAGGCTGAAACCTTTCTTCCCCTGTAACAAGGCACTGGATTGGTAAACTGCAAGATTAATCTGTATAACATAATGTGTAGCTTTAGCTTCAGCAAACAGGCTTCTGCTTGCATTACAAGTTTCTTCTAAAAAGGTAGCAATGGGTCACTAATATTTTCCCATTTGTTTTGACCAAACATTTTTAGCAACCGATATTTAATGAATACGAGGGACAGTGCATATCTGAAACCAACCGAGTCCTCAGAGGCACTGCTTCCCCCATCCAGTGACGCAACTCTAAACAGGGGGTAAGGTAAGGTGGTTTATTTCCATGTTATCCTATACACGGCATTAGCTGAACTTGGTATTGGATCCCTCTATCCTGCTTCTGATGGCTCATGACCAAATCAATAAACTCTTGAAGCATATGGCCCTTGCTTTTTTATAAATATTTTTAAGGTGGCAACAGATGGGATCTAACCAATGGCTGTTTCTATGGCACCAAATCAATGAATGGACTATGTGGCTTAGGTAATTGTGTACCATACAGAGACTATTATCATGTTTGCCAACAGATAGATAACAAGAAAACCTAAAATTATTTCGTTATAAGTGTAGCCAAAGGAATACTTCTTACCAGGTTCATTGGACATCGCAGACCAGGTGAGATACATAGTGTATAGAGTGATGACGGAGGACTGAAGAAGACCAGACCGAGGCTGGTGTTCCTAAGAAACAAAGGGAATGCAAGAAGGTTATAAATGGAACAATACAACTACGCCATAATATTCCAATATTTACAAGTGTTATTAGTATTCTATAGTAAAACTGCAAAACAGAAGTAACATGTTCATCACATACACATTACTCTAGAAAACTGTTGTTTGAATTTGCAGCAGCAGACTTTTGCCTGTATAAGGTTTAAAGGCTAAAAATAATCGTTTTTCTTTCTTTTGTAATATCCATTACCCCTCCAAATTTATTTAGTTACAAATTTGACAAGTGCTTAGTAAATCCATCATCCTCTAAACAAGACCTGAATATGAGTAAATACATTGGTACATAATCAAACATGAGTAAGAGGTATTAACTTTATACCGAGTGCATTATCTCTCCCCATCTATATTTTTGGGAAATCAATTTCTACAGTTAACAAGATTGTTTCTGATTGCAGGGAACACTGATAATTGGATAGCATCACTGTTGCGATCAAAATGTCTCCTTCTGATAGTCCTTTACAATTCATTGTGATGGCTCTCATTACCCACTGTACAGCACAATCCTGAGAGTAGGTTTTTCAGGGCACATTGTTTATGTTCATCTATATTCATTGTAGGTTAGTGCTGTGTATACAAAACCCAGACTGGCCATAGAACATCAATGGCCAAGATTAATGATTACGCCTGGGAGAAATCTTTCACTGCTGCTGGTTAATTGACACCTTCTCTTAGACAAATTTCTATATTTTATTGTGGTCACATTTGTAGAGTGCTTCTTACCAGTTATGAGGCCACAACATCCTTCTGAGTAGACAAGCAAGAAGCTACTCCGTTAATTGAGGTTGGATGGCAACGTGTGAGTTCATAATATGGGAGGGGTTTGGTATCCCTGTACCCTTGTAATGTGCTTATGCGCGAAGTGAAGAAGAGTGAGATACAATCAAACATTTGTGTACACTTACCATTTCTTTATGTGTTGTAAACCCTACTTTGTGGGAACAGACAGTCGATTATTTTGCATTGCTCTCGGAAATGAATCATCTATTCTCAAATTACTGAATTCCAAGCGATTCTGAATGCTTCTTCCTTTTACCAGCCGAGATATCCAGAGCGCGGCCGTCTGTTCATAGAAAAAGAACCACCAACGAACTGAAGAAAGATGATCAAACCTTGCGGACGACCAGAGGTTGTGTGCAAAGTGCTTTGAAGACTATGAAGATCTTTTATTCTTCATCCTCTCAATGAAGATCTTCATTGAGAGGATGAAGAATAAAAGATCTTCATATTCTTCAAAGCACTTTTCACACAACCTCTGGTCGTGGCAGGTACAGCAATAAACAAGTAGTGACTTAATTGCTTTCAACTGGTCTACGAACGAGTTCAAAGCATACTTCATTCCTCTGAAAACTGTGTGGTGATGCAAGAACAAGCTATTTTATTCCAAATGTTGACAGAGCAATGGGCTATTGTCAGTTATCGGTAGGTTCCTGGCCAGGTCTGTTGGATCAAGGTTTTGTTTCTTCATGATCAATATGATGTGGCAAGTGGGAAGGCTGTTAAGAAAGCTGCCTTGGGTTAGTGATTCATTCGCAGGGGATCTGAGTGGGGCAGACACAGCTTTGGATAGAAGATCTCCTAGAACATCTGAAATGAACAAGTGTCTGCAAGCGAGCAAGCAGGTCACTGTCCTTGAGCAATACTTTGAAATTAATGGGCGAGAGTTGCTTGAAAGTGTCCAAGATTTTTGTCTGCACAACTAGAACATTATGGGGGGGGGAGCTACCTGAAGGAGAAGTCTGATGGAGGACTTGCTCTGCAGAAGTGTTCCAGGGGCTTTCAGGAAGCAGTGGTCTCCAAAGTCATTGCAGAGGAACTTACTGTGAGGGATTCAGGTCTTGATACATTCTGGGTTACATAACTCTGAGAGGATTTTCTGAAGTTCTCTGTATTGGCATATGAACTGGCATTTAGTTTCACAAATCCAACTGGAGCAGAGACGTTTTCTTGAGGGAACTTTTATACTTTCACAAGGGTCATTAAAAGCAGACCTAATTGTTGCAGGTCATTTGTTTTTCCCACCAGAAGAGTTCAGAGCAGGCACGGCTGGTTCAGGTAAGAGCATGGGGGGAGGGGGGGGGGGGAGGAGGTTCAGAGTCGACATCGACAGCTGCCGGAATAGGTCAAATAAAAAAAATAAAACCACTCACCTTGCTCTCGCCGTATCGCCGACTCGGCGATGTGGTAAACGCAAGGTAAGTGGCGTTATATATTTATTTATTTACCTATTCCGGCGTCTGCCCTGTCCTTGCCCCACTGCTCTTACCGGAACCAGACGCATCTGGCTCAGAGGTTATGTTTCATGTCTTAAGTGTCTTGTAAAAATGTCACTAATATTGGTTGGAGATATTGGAGTTCAATTATTATGTTCTTACGTTAGCGCCTACAAGTTGCTCTGGACCAGAGTTTTTATTATTGCATTCGCTCTGCAAAACTCCTTGCCTGAAGTCATGTGTGCCAACATTCTTGAAGTTTGGTTGTTCAATTTGCTTGGTGTGCTACTTGATGAGTTTTTTTTTTTAATCAATTTATTTTTGCAAAGAATGCCGTGTCTGACCCTGTCCTGTAGATAAACAGGTTGTAGAAAGGTTTCTGTGCAGCCACAGCATTTTATGTGAGTGTAGTAGCCTATAACTGCTTGAGTTTTATGCTATTTAGTTCAACAACTTTGCTCTGTGGGTTAATTTATCCACTGAAATGCAGAGTGTGCACACTTACTTGTGAATAAGAGAGCGAGAAGAGAGATTAAATAAATGTGAAAACAATTAAAAGACTTTATAAACACAGTACCTGTATTTTAGGTAAGATGGAGACAATAGACACTGCTAGGCACAAAATCATATTAAAACTGATGAAGAACTTGTTCTCAATGCATCCCTCAGGCTTTGTGTAGAAGACATAGAAAAGCACAACAGCGGTTCCAGATAAAATGTAGTTCAAAGCGGTTGCAGACATGAGTGCTGAAACAAAACAAAGTATGACAATTAACACAGTGCCACAAATTGTGGGTTCACCTTGTTTTCTTTCATCCTTTAATGTTCTAAAGTGCTACCCCAATCAACTATTCGTTTTCAACAAAAGAAAACTCAAACAGACCACCACACGAAACTATACATTTATCTAAAAAATAAGGCAAACCTGAAGAGAAGTAGGTCAGATATCACATGCAAGTTAGAGATAGAAGGAATACATGGATCAATAAGATAGAGGAATTCATGGCCCACATTCCCCAAAATGACTATGGAAACCGGCCTGGAAGGCTGAAAAAAGCCAAAACTGGAGAATGGGAAGGAAAGATAAAGTGCCCAGCGGGACAGGGTAGGCTACTACGCGTTGTATCTGGCAACTTTTGCAAGTAACGGTGCAAGGAGATATTTTGACAGGACCATTGTGTGAGCAAAGTTACCAGTGATAGATAGCACAAAAACTTAAATGGGCCAGTTTTTGGAGGAAGTTGGTGGCCATGCCCTTGGCCACTAAAAAATGCTCTCACTTCACACACTTCCACAGCACAATATGAGTGCCTACATATTCAACCATTTGATCTATGATGACATACTCCATGTTTACATTCTGTTTCTGTTCCACGGCAATATTCAGCAATGCACTGTTTAAGAATACAAATAAGACACGAGGGGGATTATGTATATCACATAATGCTGACTTGGAAGATTCCCATTCTTCTTTGTGTATGCATAGTTTAAATGAAGATTATGCTTCCTTGCACTTCTGACCCTCTTGTTGAGTTGCTGCCTAGACAAGCAATACTGCAAACTGATTGTATTTATTAGTGTTTGAGACACACTTCTACAACTGCTAGGACACTATGAAATGGCTAAGGCAAATCAGGGGCTAGGCTGTGCAAGTTCAGAATGATCAGTTGATGGGGGGCTGTCTGTAGAGCATTTGAGTCGCTGTAGGCTGAACAACGTAGAAAAGACAGAGTTCAGAATTTAAAAAGTGTGATGTTGTCCAGAACTACTGGAGCAGAAACTTTTGAAAGGCAAAAACGCTGTGTATGTATAAATCTACTTCCGAAACTACAATAAGTTGTGTGTACTATTGGGGGGTCTGAAACTGAACATTTCCTGTATCAAGTAACCGTCATTAAGCATATAACATGTTTGCACACTGAGATCTTATTAGTCATGTCACTAACTCCAAGTATAGAAGGGAATTTGGAGCGGAATCTACAGGAAGGTTATGTATTCACCAGATAGGTCATTATCAAAGGTAAAGAACGTTTTCTTCTGATGCATAAATCTTCATGCAGATTCATCCCCTTATAAATGAGTCCCAAAGTAATACCTCTCTGGGAGGTGGAAATGATCATTGCGAGTTAACCAAGGAAGCCATGTAGGACAGCTGAGGCAAAGTACTCTTCACTGCATGTATGATACATGAGGTAGGTGTGTTCTGCAAACTATGCAAAGCTGACCACGAAGTTGCCTGGCAATGTCAGCAACCAGGTCTTTCTTGGCCAGGAGATAGCAGATCCCAATACAGAGAATGAACCTGTGTGAAATGGAGCCCTTGGCCACTCCCTTGCTCTTAATTCTGGCATTCACATGAAGAACTATCATCATTTCAGGGTCCAGCCTATGATGTGGCTCCTCGTCCATCCTTGGTTGGATGTTGAGGAGGGAAGAAAGATGGAAGAGTCATAGACTGAGCCCTATAAAAAGGCAAACACATATAGACAGACAGAGCTGTCAGAGAGATAACTATGCCCTGTTGCCACTGCTAGACTCTGCTATGAAAGGGATAGGGTCTTCCCCCCTTAACTGCGCCTAGCACTGCACCTACATCTGCGAGGTCAAAGGACAAAGCTGGTATGTGGGGGGATTACTAGGGGCTCGCCCAATTCTTCTTCTTCCTCTGCATACTGTTCTGAGAACTGCGCAATCCATGACTCTGGTGCCACATTGTTTTGTGGGAGTAAAGCTTGCCCTCCCCTTCCCCACTTTACCAAATGCCAAAAATGATGAAAATTGTTCCCAGAGCAAGCCATTCGCAGATCCTTCCATCTTTGCTCGTCCCAGTCCTTTTTTGCTCTACACTGAGAGGATTTATACATTTTCCTTGCTTGTTTGATGCTAGCCTTATTTTTTTATTTTACTACTGCTGCAAGCAATTTATAGGCTTGCCTGCAATCCGTATTGTACCAGTTTTCCTGCACTGCTATGGGTTTGTAATACTGACTAGGCGGCTTTAGAAAATAGGTCTTTATATGATCAAATAGGATGTTATTGGCCCCAATTATGATTTTATTTAATTCTTCATGGTTTTGCACTGCCTGTAACTCTTCCAAAGCCATAGTAACATCTAACTTGATTGCTGATACTACTTCTGGCTTTTCAATAACCTTGTCCCATTTGACCCGTCTCATATTGTTCGAGAGCAGAGCATCTATAGTTGTGCACTGTCCCCTCTCCGGGACTTTTTTCAGAACAGAGTAACCCAACCCTGAGGTCCAAGCCGCGCCACAAAATGGGAGAGGGTCCCTCCTGGAGCCATTAATGGCCCTGGGGACCCCATACCCCGGGTCAGCTCTGCTATGTCCCCCGGGTGCCCACCCCCAAGGCATAGGGGTTTCCGTTCCCTGACTGGCGCAGGCAGGGAAAACTTTGTTTGCTCTCGCTTTAATGGAGCACTTTCAAAGCTCTGGCCAAGCAGCAGCAAACACTAAGTCCACTCCCAGCGGGCGGGAGCATGATAAATGGTCCGGGGAGGAGGGCCGCATGCTCCCTTCTCACTTTATAGAATGGCCGGACCCCGGGAGATGGGGTACCCGAGGCCAAAATCGGCCTGGGGAGGGAGGGCCACGCAGCCCCCCCTTCCCAAGTATTATTAAAATAGGCCCCCCTCTCCCTTTTAAATATGGCTGGGCCTTGGGAGATGGAGACCCCAGGGCCAGAAATCGGCTCTGGAAGGGGGCTACGTGCCCCCTTCCCCTTCTACATATGGCCGGGCCCTGGGAGATGAGGATCCTGGGGCCAGAAATCAGCCCAGGGAGGTGGGCTGCTTGCCCCTCCCCATCTACAATAAGGCTGGGCTCGGGTGATGGGACCACGTACTTCTTCTCCCCTAAAGAAATGTGACAGGCCCTGGGGGATGGGGTGCCCGGGGCTGAAATCAGCCCAGTGAGGGGGGGGGGGGGGGTGCTTGCCCCCCTCCCAGCTTGCCTTTGGGGGGTTAGCAACCCCCCGGTGTTTCGGGCGAAGGCTGTGTGCAGCTTTGGGTTTGCTGCATGCAGTAGGTTGGCTGCATGCAGTAGGTTGGATGCAGGCCCTGCGGCCAACATCTTGTGTGGCGTGTGGTTGGCCAAAGTGTCTGACACCAGGCCAGGACCTGTGGCCAACAACCTGGCTGCGTTAAAAATGAAACAAAGACATTCACAGAACAAGCATTGAAAATGCAATAGGTCTCGCCTTTGATTAAGTTAAAGCCATTTGCTTTGCTAATGGTATTGTATAGCAAAGCAAATGACTTTAACGATGGGGGGGTAAGGATGTGTGTGGAGGTGGACTATGGTGCCAGCCTAGTTCTTTACGTTGGTTGGCTGCCTCTTTTAGATGAACAGGGTGGTACCTGGGGCTGTGGAGGTGGTGGGAGAGGGGGAGAGGCGGTACTCCTAGTTGTCGAGATGTATTTTTCCTGTGTCTGTAGTGAGCCTCCTACACACGTCGAACCGGGTGGTTAGGGGCGCTTAGAGATGTGGGTCATGGGTACAGTAAGGGGTGGGGGTTACAAGTGTATGCAAGGGGCAAAGGAAGGCTCTTACCTATGTGAGACATGGACAAGGTGGCGTTGCCCGCCTTGGGCTCATTGTAAATGACCACATCGACTGCGTTCCTACAGGCGGAATTGAAGACCTTTTTCTTTAAAAGTGCAGCCCCCTCGGGCCACCAGCGCAATCCAGGGCCCGGCAACGGCTTTCTCTCCTTCGCCGGGGGGGATGAGGCCAGGCGGCGGCCCCAGGCACATAGTACTCCGTGTCTGCAGCACAGCCCTCCAGGGCTTCGGGGGCGCCTCGGGGGCCAGCGGGGCCCTCGGGACCCCCAGCAGGCCCTGCACACTCTCCTTGGGCGATCTGGGCGTTTCAGAGCCAATTCACAAAGGCAAGCAATAGTACTCTTGTACTACTACTGGCCATATTCATAAATGCATTTGGCGCCTTAGCTTCCTTTCCTCCAATCATTTCCGAACTCTCAATAGAAACTAGTTTGATTTGTGTTAAGCGCGGCAACACCTTATGGATGCTACAGCAGTACAAAAATGTTTACATGCACCTGTCTCAAGAGTAGTAGTTCCCGTGTGTACTTTATACGATGTGTCTTCTCTGGGTGAGAACCTGTCGTGAAAACCAGTTTACCTCGAACAGTCTGCAGTACCACACAACAACCACTCACCATTATTTGATATGCTAGGCATCAAGCCAATTTCTCCATCACATTGAATGCTCCAGCAAGAGTGGTAATTTGAATGCATCTCTGATAATTTACAACTCCTTCCTAGCATTGAGGCATAAGAATCTCTCTTCGTCCTAAAATAACAGTGACAGACAGATAATAGGTGGTACGCCCAAGTATGCGTTCTCAGTCACCCGAGGCAATGTTGAACATTGGGTTTGCTGGCGTGTAACCCGAAAGGGGTGACTTGGTAGAGTAGATGGTGCTGATCCACTACCACAGCAAGAAAGCTGCACATTTGGTACATAGCATACAAGAAGGCAGTCAGTGGTAACATAAACCGAGGAGTTGCTTGCTACAGGCAAACTAAACCAATAACAGGGAGCTCGAACACGTTTTGAAACGAGTTGGGAAATCATAACCTTGTGAGTAACATAAACCTGCTTGTGGGGTAAGACATGCACACGAGTAAGCCATTAGAGCCAGGGAGATCAGCCACACCAATGTGCAACAAAGCCGCCTGGGGCTTGCGTCGTTCGTGCACCCTTCCCCCACAGGGCATGAAAATCACTCTTCTTGAGCCTCCGGGGGTCACGTTTCCTGAGCTGTTATGCAGGTTCTCTCAATCGATACCCGATGAATGCAATCCTACACAACACTACACCACAGGTCCTCGCCATGCCTGCGCTCAGTTACTTTGCCAGCCAGGGTTTAACACATTCGGGCCGTATTCAGGGACGGGGGAGTCAGCCTAATGGGCCTCATCGGACATCTGTTTTTTACTTCACAAATAACAAACAGGCGTTTATGAGCTGCACGCCCGCACAGTCAGTGGTGCCACAAAATCCTTGCATTTCCCTCACAAAATGGAGCCCCGGTGATCGCTGAGCTGTCCTGTATATGCATTTACAGTCAGTGCTGCGCTATGCTCCCTACTTCATCGAGCGAACACTAAAGGCCGGCAACCCATTCCTTTGTGTGAGAAAGGCAAGGAGCTCTCTCAGCAGACGCCTCGGCCCGCCTGATCTTTTCCAGCGGCCTCACAAAGACCTACGCGGAAAAGACAGCGAGACTAGCACATAGTACTCAGTGTCTGCAGCACAGCCCTCCAGGGCTTCGGGGGGGGGGGCAGGTGGCGCATCGGGGGCCAGCCACAGACTGCAATTAAAAGTGTTTACCCAAGGCGGCCGGAGCTCACAGTGACAAACAAGCGCGGTCACGAAAACGAAAGAGGATCACGCCGGAGCTTGTCTTTATGGGGCCATGTGTTTGAAACACATGGCCCGATAAAGATAAGAAAACGTTTACGACGAACGGAAAGCAGGCGTGGCAGTCCGAGTGGGCCGACACAAAAAGCCAAAGGGAGGCAACATACATAGCTCTTTTCCAATGGCTGGCCACCATTTAGCATAAACGGTGACGCCAGCCAATGGAAATGAGGGGCGAGGCTTAAAGCCCTTTTGTTAAAGTAATCATCTACATTAAATTTCGCCGTGCGAGCTGCACATGTGCGCAGCAACGCTAGGCGAGACCTAAAAAAACAAAGGTTACAGGGACGTTGTAGTTCGGTTCAGATTTTACACACAAAACCATAGAAATTCAGCAGTTATAAGCCCTAAGGAAACTACAGCTCGCGCCCTCGCCATGCACTGCTAATTACCTCACATATACCATCACTGATCACATCTTCTATGAAATAATTATTAATATCACTGCAACATTTCCGTAAAATTATTCATGAAAAAACTGTGCTTGGCGGGGGCACAAATTGTAGTTACCTTAGGGCACGAGTTATAGTTTCTTGAGATAACTAACTATAACTGCTGAATGTCTATGGTTTTGTGTGTTTAAATTCTGAACTTAACTATACCGTCCCTGTAACCTTTGTTTTTTTCTGTGAATGTTTTAGTGTCTGTGAATGTCATGGTGTACGGGTCCTTAGATCAACTATATAGCTGTATTCTAACTGCCTTAAGGATCCGACCCCGTCACCCCCTCTTTCTTTATGCGGGACTTGGTCTATACAGAAAGAACTCAGCAAATCGCTTCTACTCTCATGCATCTCTGCAAAGTGCCTGGATACTGGGTAAGAGGGATCATTATTCGTAATTGCCCAAGTGTGTTCCAAGATCCGTTTCTTGGCAGGATAAACAGTATTTCCAAAGTATTTCTTCTTGCAGGGACACACTAGGCAATATACAACAAAATTAGAATCACAATTCAACAATTTATTGATCTTACATTTCTCTATTTTGCTCGGTATCTTAATTTCTTTTACTTTCCTACTGTTCCTGCACACCTTGCATTTAGTGCAAGGAAAAAAGCCTTCTACTTCAGCTTTGATGGGGTTTTTCTCCATGTAGTGGCTATGTACTAATAGATATTGTAATGATACACTTGTTCTGTATGTGATGTCTGGTCTTTCTGTCAACTCTTTTCCCAGGATGACATCTGTTTTTAAAACCCCCAAGTGCTTTTGAATGAGCCTGCAGATTTGTCCAGAATCTTCTGTAAAATGTAATATCAGCCTAGTTACAGTTTGATGTTATTTATCTTTCATTTGTGGGGCTAACAGTTCTTTTCTATCTTTCTGTTCGACTTTATATACAGCTTCCCTCAAGACATGATTTGAGTAACCTCTTTTTTTTTTTTCTTCTTTGTTTTTTCTTTAGTGTTTTCTATAGTGCGAACGTGACCCATTCCTGGGTGTCAGAGTGCTTTACAATTCAGCACCAAACAGTTTTGATCACATTTTACAAATGTACGTTAATAACATATTCAGTCTTACCAGGCGGTCACTAGGGTTATAGTAATACATGTCATGACATACTTGCATATAAAACGTAATGTACAATGAATATCCTTTCTAAAGAAAACCTGGATTCTGACTGGATGCACAGTTACCGGCACATATCAGTAACCAACTTGCTTGATAGAAGTATCAACATTAGCTATCATCCTTGAATCTAGCTTTTGGATTTGGGAATCCATGCAGGCCTGACTGAGGAACGTGGGTGAGACTCAATGAAAACACACTGACTTGTGCTATCCAGGAGCCATTACTTTGATATTCGCATTACAGTCATCCTGCTTATCTCCACCTGTTCACTCATCTGAAAATAGTATATTGAGGGATGTTTATAGGTCTCAAAAGAGTCACAAAAGGGCAGTAGTTAGCTACGGGAGAAATCTACTCATGAGAAAGAACTTCGCCTCTTTTTTGAATTTGCAAGACAGAGCCGATTCTTCAAATATTGGGTGGAAGCGCATTCCAAATTCCTGGTGCCGCTCCCGAGAATGCTCTATCATACGTTCACTGAACCTATCACATGCTTCCCTTTCTGCTTCCTTAAAATCACTATATATAGTGCAATTTTGTTTTAAACACAGTAGTCCAACATAGGGAATGCTTTGTATCAGTTTCCGTGGATGCTGGCTTCATGCATGCAAAACTGCAATGCCAGCAGTGGGTTTTCTATGCCTTGTACATTGTATGAAAACATAGGCCAAACAACAACATTACAAAATGGCCGCCACGTTAATCTGGTTTTGTAAGACAGCATGATCCATAGTCCATCATTAATTTTTAAGGAGAGTTGACTGTCCAATCAATGTTTCTTTTGTTACATGATATAATGTAACCGATTGAGAAGTGAATCAACAGTGAAAAAGGCCAGGAGGCTGAAACGCGTTTGTTGGTTCTTTTTTGCACGCTTCAATAAATTGATTGACATGCAGCTTCAGAGTGCGCGACAATTGTGTTAATTTGGATAGATAGGTAAATATATATATATGTATATTCACAAAAAATACCTCAAGTAACTATAACTTGTGCCCCAAGTCAACAATAACTCGGGCCCCGGGACCCCATCCCCGGAGCCCAGCCAACTAAGGATGGGTGCCCACACAGGGCACTCACCACATCCTCCTTTGAGGCCAGTGGGGAGCCCCAAGGTCCCCGCGGCCCCAGCCGTCTCCTCGCATCCAGCAGAAGCTGGCATTGCTCCTGCCCGCAGGGAGAAGCTTAAAATGCAGCTCCCTGTGGGCGGGAGGTATATCACAATCCGTTTCCCTGCCTGCATTACTGCGGGTAGGGAAACAAATCTGAAGTCCGCTCCCAGCTGGCAGGACCATTTTTAGAGCTCCCGCTAGCTGGGAGTGGCCTTCGTTATTGCTCTAGCTTTGCGTGAGCTCTGAAATTGCTGATTGGTGTGAATGAAAGCTTTTTTTTTTTTTTTTTTTTTTTTTTTTTACAGTGCATCACACATTTAATGAGTTCCAGTGACACGAGAAGCATTGTAAGATTCAAGACTTCAGATTTTAAAATAATTTAACATTTTTGGAATTAAGCCAAACACTGGGCAGCATGTTAAGAACAGTGACTGTGAAATACTTGCTGCTTTGTGAACACTTGCAGCAATCACAATGGCATTCTTCATGAACAATGACAGATAATATTTTCTTAGCACATATTGAATCTCTGTCCATCATGTTTGATTTACATTTAAGTAAGTAGTGTTTTGTTTCCTGCCCTAAACAAAAGCCTCTGTCCGATTCATCAGCTGTGGGTGTTGACAGAATACAGATTAAATTATCATGTCTTCTTTTTTTTTTTTTTTCAGAGAGAAATAGTAGAACAATTTGCGGACTACTATGGCACACTATATACTCCAGAAAGCACTCCCAAATTGGAAGCAATCCAGGATTATGTTGATAAATTTCTAACCAATCCAGCGTCTAACACTATGCAAGAATCGATGTCAGATATTATCACAGGAGCCGAATTACATCAGGCAATAGAATTACTACCAGCAGGGAAGGCTGCAGGGGAGGATACAATCCCTTTGGAGATTTATAAAATTTGCATAGCTGAATTGGGGCCTTTGCTACTGGAGGTTATACAAGCAGTTGGGCGCAATGGAAAGGCACCAAAATCATGGAATAGGGCAAAAATAATATTTTTTCCAAAGAAGAACAAACCAAAAGAGGAGAGAGGGTCATATCGACCTATATCATTGATCAATACCGATGCTAAAATATTTGCTAAAATACTAGCTATAAGACTGTCTCCCTTCCTGCCCTTAATCGTTAACCCCCAACAACACGGGTTTATAATAGGGAGGGACACAACAGCACACGTAAATATGGCTATCACGGCATTTGATGTAGCAGAGACAGAATCCACCCCACTCGGCATGATCTTATTAGATGCCGAGAAGGCTTTTGACCGAGTGGGCTGGGACTACCTCTGGTGTGTCCTATCTAAGCTGGGCTTCGGGGGGCAATTCTTACGTGCTATACAGGCTTTGTATGACAACCCAACAGCCTATACATCTTATGGGGGTCTGTCATCCAAAGAGTTTCCAATTCTACGAGGCACTCGCCAGGGCTGCCCTCTCTCGCCTCTTCTATTTGCCCTTTCACTGGAACCATTCCTGCACGCTCTCCAGTTACAAACCCAAATCGTTCCTTTCAGGTCTGGCAACCAAACACTAAAAATAACTGCATATGCCGACGATATCGCTGTCTACTCACAGGACATTGTGGCAGCACTCCAAGGCATAGTTACTGAGGCCGAAAAATTTGGGATTGTTTCCGGCTATAGGCTCAACTTACAGAAGACCCAAATCATAACCAACTATACTCCCGCTGTCCCAGTTCCGGAGATCTGTAAAAATGCCACTTACTTAGGTGTTAAGTTAACGGCCAAAATCCAAGAAATTAACAACATTAATTATAATGAACTAGTTAAATCTACCATTTCACTATTAAAAAAATGGCACAGACTACCACTGAATATCATCGGCAGAATCAACTTAATCACGATGAAGGTATTACCCAAATTCATGTACTTATTTCGCTCTATTCCGTTGGCCCTAAACAACCTGTTTTTTAAACAACTAGACGGCGCATTCAGTAGCTTCATATGGGGCTATAAAAAAGCGAGGAGGTCACTGAATTCTTTGAAAAACAACATAAACGTGGGAGGGCTTAATTTTCCCGATTTTAAATTATATTTTTGGTCTGCTTTTGTTTTCCGCTTTCGTTCATTATTAAACCAAGGTGGAACATCTTTTTTTCACTCCTTTATGCTAAAGCAAGACGCTAACCTGTTCTTATTACGAGTGAACGACCCCAACTACTTTAAAAGAGTAAAATTCAAGACCGCAAGAGACATTGCAAAGATATGGGCTAACATACTTATTTTTTGTAAAACTACTTTCTACCACTCAAATCTATTGTTGTGGGGGAACCCGGGTCTTCCGGAAATTTTCAATGAACATAGTGCTCAAAGCTGGTCAAGACGGGGCATTAGGCTCTTAGGGGACCTATATGGCACGCAAGGCTTTCTGGACTTTAATACACTTAAACTGCTTTATGGCCTCTCGGAATCTATGAGATATAAGCACAGACAGATACACGACTACCTGGTGAACAAAAAACGAATATCCGAGATTACAGACTCCGATATCTGGACCCACTTCTACTCCTCAACAATCAAATCAGCAATAAGTAATACTTATAGCTTTCTAACCAACTTCAAACAAAATGATTGCTCTAAATTAGCCGCCAAATGGAGCAGTGTCTTAGACACAAATGTCACTTCGAAAGATATAGAACGCTCCCTATCTAATATTAACAGCAGTGTTCACTCTTCCAGCCTGAGGCTACAGCAATTTAGAACGACTTGCATGCTATATTATACACCAGAAATCATCTCCAGGTGGTCCCCCAACAACGCTACGAACGACCATACCAAATGCCCTAAATGTTCGGCCCACGCAGTTGATTTGGTACATATGCTGTTCTCTTGTCCCACTCTTAAGGATTACTGGTCAGACATCCGTAAAGTTCTTGAAATTAGATCAATCCAGCTCCCCTTACTTTCTGCCTCCTTTGTCTTATTAGATATCAATCCCACCCCTCTCTCTCAGGATGCTCTGGCTTCAATCCTCATGTCTTGTGCTAAACTAACTCTTGCCAGAGCCTGGATCTGCCCTGATCCACCATCGGTGTGGGATTGGTGGACATTAGTAATCGAGATCTACTCAATGGAGGCTTCATTAGCTAATCTTAGGGGGACCCGCTCCTTGATGAAATTTGAAAAGAATTGGGGTGAATTCATGGAATAGTGTTGCTCTTTCTCTGAGTTTAATCTTGCTTATTTGTCTGGACTTTTTTTATTTTTTATTTTTTTATACTTTCTTATACCTTCTTTTTCCTCCCCCTTTGTGAACAAACATATGTATTATTGTACGTTTTACTCACCAGCCTGTTCAATAAAAAAAAAAAAAAAAAGAATGAAAGATTCTTTCGCAGACAGCACTTAGAGTTCACTAACTTTGTGCAGGGAAGGAACTGCTATGAGAAATGCAATTGTTTTTTTCTAAACTAAGTTGCCTGCTTTCTAAATAAGTGGCTATTGGCAACAAATGCCCATGAATTGAAATAAAGGCTAGTCCTGCATTCTTACAGGAAAACATAAGGGGGACTACAGTGCTTTGTTCCCCAAAGCATTTCCATGTTGTCACATAACACGACTGTGTTGTAGGGAGTCAGGCTTCCTCAAGAATACTTGTATGCACCAATGTCAAGGTAAGGTAAACCCAATTCTATGAACTCAGGGGCCAAATCACTACACCAATTCATTAATGGCAGATCTGGATGGTAACTTCCTCCGTGTTGCATTGTAGAATCTTCATCAGCACCAATGTCCTCATGTGACCCCAAAGTTATTTTATCTTGACCTTTCTAATGCATGGTGCTGTTTTACGCCCACCCATGATCACAACTTTTATGCACAGTCCATCTGCACTTGATGTTTTTTTAAAATAATCTTTATTCAGCATTTTTTTACTTTTTATAATAATAAACCAATTCTTGCAGGTGTATAATAAAGCATAAAACAAGTTTTGAAAAACTGAACTTGCAAATTGGCCGACATTAACACTATTTGGGATACATTGAGGGCTTTCGCAAATTCTATGCTAGGACTGGAGGCGAGGATTATGCCTTCTTTCTTCACTTTAATACATAGCAGCGAAAGATAACAAAAGACTACATTTCCCATGAACCACAGGGAAAATGTAGTCAAACAAGAAAATACATGGTAACAACCAATCACGGAGCATGAACTCCAATGTCCAATCAAGGCCTAGACAGCCCAACATAGTCCATCAACAGTGTCATTTCCTCTTTCTTCACTGCTACGCAGTAAGATAAGTACTCCTCAGGTTTTTTTTATATGTTTAGTGCTTTGATTGTGTAATTTGCTTTCTGCTTTAATGAGCGCTGCTTCGTGCTGTGTCTTTTCTAATTTCTGTGATGTTATGACGTTTCTTTTCAGGTGCGCAGTCTCAGCTTTGTGAGGTTGTATCGCGCACACATTGCTTTGTGATGACTTTGTGCTTGCTTGGTACGCCGGTAAAGCGTTTCAGTATTCTACTCTCCCGCAGCGTATGGGCTGCGCTGCGGGGAGTAAACTGCGGGCACGGTTCTCCGTCCTTATGCGGTACATTGCTGGCTGTGGTTCCGGTCCTCCCGCCGCCAGAGGGCGCGGGAGGCTGTGCAAGTGCGGCACGCCGTTTGATCTCTCTTCAAGGAGTTTCAAACGTCGCGCCCGCGTTCCGGAGGAGCCTTGGTCTGAGGGAGACACCTAAACGGTTGTAGAGCGCGGTGCATGTCAATTGCCTCGCCGCTTCTCTTGTACCTCACACTCTGTACCTAAGCCCAATCCTGATAAGGGCAGAGCCTGTATATGCAGCTTACTGCTGTTGAACGCCTCTGAAGGTCCAGTATTGTTTGGGGTGCATGTGAAAAAGGGACGTTACCCAGACCAGTTTGCCCTGCTAAAGGGTTTGTTAGATAGCGCTTTTGCCAGCATTGTGTCCCTTGGTCTTCAACCCACCAAATTTGCGGTTCCCCACATTATAAAATTCTTTAGGCTGCCACCCAGCCCTGTTGAGGCCTCTGCTTGCAGGCCCAGTGGGATACCACTTCTGATCATTGCACGACTTTCATCAGTGTTGCATCATCATGGATTACTATGATGATTATCAAGAGGAGGAAGACCCACTCGCTGACATGCCCTGGGGAGACGCCTTTTATGAGGCAATGGATACCTCGATTTATAGGGCAGTTGACCAAGCCATTTCCCCATTAGAAGATAGACTCTCGCACCAAATACAGCAGGCTTTTTCCAACCTTTCGCAACAGATTGCCCCCCTCCTCCCCAGACTCCTGCCACTACATTCCAGGATCCTCTTGGCTCTCCACCGCCTAAACGTTACCGTGAGGCGGGTGTGGATGGTGATGCTTTTGACCGCCTTAGGCAGACCTTCATGGCTACTCGCCCTGCGGTTCCCTCCGCAGTTCCTCCTGCGCCGGCGCCGGATTCTCCGGCCTGTCAAGTTACCCCTCCTGCAGTCCCGGTCCCTCAGTCTCTTCCTAGTACATCCCAAGACCCCCCGATCACCGCAGATATGTTGGACCCCAATGATATAGTTCACCCGCGGCCCTCTGAGTGGACTCCTGCCGATAAAGGTGGCTACTTTCGTGGCCGACCATATCCGGCATCCCCTTGAGAAGGATGCTCGCAACTGCCTGCGGGCGCAGTGCCTCCGCCCCCCCTTGGAAGGTAAAGTAGCTCTTACACCTGAAATTGACCCGCGGATGGGCACCTTCTTCCAAAAGTTTATCAGGGACCCCAAAAAGGGGATAGACAGATCCTGGAGGGCCTGCCAGAGTAAACTGCTGAACGCCCTAGGCCCGATCACAAAAATATTGGATATGGCAGAAGATACGAAGGAATCAGGCTCTATTATTAATCCTGAGACCTTATCAGGCTGGGCGCACGAGTCATGATCTTCATGGACATCGCTAATTGTGCCCTGTCCATGGAGCGCCGCCAGTCCCTTCTTATTAAGATTTACCCAAAGTTAGGGGACCTGGCGGACTTCGAGGCGGGAGCTATCGCCCAGGGTGGTCTATTTGGCGAGCCCTTTGTGAAGGAGCTTGGCAAATTTGTTAATACCTTCACCTCACTAGACCGAGCTCAGTCTACAATCAAAAAGGTATTCCCCCATGTTTTTCGCAGGTCCGGCCGAGGAAGGGGCCGCTCGGCCGGTCATCAGCAATGCCAGACCAACCAGAGAGGCTCTGGACAATATCAGGACCAGTCCAGGTTCGGAAACTTTCACCCCACACGAGGAAAGAGGGGTAAAGGGAGAGGATACCGTGGAGGAGCTGCAGCCTCTAGCGCAGGGGAGAGTTCTCCCTTCTTCCCCACATGGCATGGGGGGCGGTTGGCAAGGTGCTTCCAGGTTTGGTTAACCATCACACACGATGCCTGGGTTCTGCAGACTGTGAGGGGTTTTCACATAGAGTTCGAAGGGACCCCAGTGCAAAAGTCCCCACCTTGACCTATTCTGTTCTCCGTGCAGGACGCCCTCCTGGTGGACGAAGAGGTTTCTGCTCTTCTCAGGAAAGGCGCTATCACCCTTACTACCCAGCATGACCGACGTTTCTTGAGCAACATTTTTCTGGTCGACAAGACCGATGGCGGCAAGAGACTGGTGATAAACTTGAGCGATTTCAATCAATGGCTGGTTTATCGCCATTTCAAGATGGAGGGGATCCACCTCCTCCAGGACGTTCTCCGACCCCTCGATTGGATGGTCCGTTTGGACCTCAAGGATGCCTATCTTGTGGTTCCGATCTTCCCGCCCCACCGGCGGTTCCTCCAATTCATCTGGGGTCACCACACTTACGAGTTCACGTCTCTCCCTTTTGGTCTCTCTTTGGCTCCTTGGTGTTTCACCAAGGTTCTCAGACCGGTGGTGGAATTCCTACGGTCCAGGGGTGTCAGGATGATTGTATACCTAGATTACCTTCTCTTGATGGCGGCTTGCCCTCGGCGCCTGTTGCAACATCTTCAGATGGCGGTGTTGCTCCTTCAGGATCTCGGGTTTGTTATCAACGAGAAGAAATCTCTGTTGCAACCGACCCAGAACATTACATTCTTGGGATTCGTCATAGAGTCCACATCCTCCACGCTCAGTCTCCTGGCAGGAAAGTGACCAAAATTTGTCACGAGTTGTGTCGCGTTCTCGCCAAACACCAAATTTCCCTTTGCCAGTTGGCTCGGGTGGTGGGTCTTTTGTCCACGTCCATCCAAGCTATCTTCCCGGGCCCCCTCCATTACAGAGCCCTGCAACGCCTCAAAGGCTTCTTCCTTCGCAAAGGGTATCCGTATTCACACAAAGTCCTCTTGTCCATCGAGGCAAGGTCGGATATTCAGTGGTGGTTGGACCACATAGAGGCTTGGAACGGAAGGGCAATCTTCGGTTCCGCCCCAGACATGATTATAGAATCAGATGCCAGCACGCTCGGTTGGGGTGCCAGATGTGGGAATCTCTCTACAGGAGGGTGTGGTCTCCCGACAAACAGAAGTTACACATAAATTGTTTGGAGCTTCTGGCGGGGTCCTTCGCAGTACGTTGCTGGACGAGAGATTCAGTGCAGTCTTGTGTGCTCCTGAAAATGGAAAACATCTCAGCGGTCCGTTACGTGAATCATCTGGGAGGCACCAGGTCAATGGCCCTGTTGGATCTGACGGCGAGTTTTTGGCAGTATTGCCTCGACAATCAAGTTTCCGTCACGGCGGAGTATCTCCCGGGCCGGGACAATCTGGAGGCCGATTTTCAATTGCGGCATTTCCAGGATTCCAGTCTCTGGCGCTTGGACCAATCAGTTTTCGGGAGGCTGAGTGGCCTTTGGGGTCCTTTCGCGGTGTACCTGTTTGCATCCAGACTGGATCACCAGGTTCCACGTTTTTTCAGCTGGCGGACGGACCCTCTAGCAACAGCGATGGATGCTTTTTTCCAGAGTTGGAGTGCGGAACTGGGCTACACGTTCCCGCCCTTCGCAATGATCACAAGGGTAACTGCGTAAGTTCGCAGGTAAGCGGCAGGTCTGGTTGTGATCACCCCGCTGTGGAAGTCTCAAGTGTGGTTTCCAGTTCTGCTGGAGCTTTCTTGGGATTTTCCAATCCTACTCCCCCAGTTTCCAACTCATCTCATGAGTCCGGATGGGATTCCTCATCCTCTGGTGTCCACGAATTCGCTGAAGCTCATGGCGTGGCAGATTTCCAGGGTAGATGGGAAACCCTGGGCCTTTCGCGAGAGGCTGAGTCCTTTATCTCTCAAGCGTGGGCGAACAGTACTGTCAAGAGGTACAAATCCGCATGGAACAGATGGGCCAGTTGGTGTTTGCGACGGGGTTTTGATCCCTTGGTCACGGATGTGGTCCACTTAGTGAATTTTTTGGCCCAACTGGCCTCTGAAGGTTTGGCTTATCGGTCCACTAATACCTTCCGGTCAGCTGTTTCTTCTGGTCACGTCCCGGTGGATGGCGCTCCGGTGGGTGAACACCCCTTGGTTTGTCGTCTGGTGCGGGGCATCTGCCTGTCCCTTCCCCCGGAGCCGAGTTATTCCGCCCTCTGGGACGTTAATCAAGTCCTTAACCTGTTTTTATCCTGGCGACAGAATAGGTACCTCTCCAGGAAGGAATTGTCAGCAAAATTGGCCATGCTTCTATGCTTGATTTCTTGTAGGCGAGTGTGAGATGTACGGGCTTTAGACATCTCTAGCAGGATTTTTACTCCTAATAGCGTAACGTTTACCTTGCTAAGACGCACTAAATTCCATACCAGATCGATTTCCTACTCACAGTTTCCAGAGTCCCCGAGGAGATGACAGTGGAGTTTCGTCCCCCAGGGGAGAGGCAGCTCCTCATTTCGCTGAGAAAGCCTTTTAAGGCTGTTTCTTCGCCCACTATTGCCAGGTGGGTTCGCTTGGTGATGCAAGAAGCGGGCATCAGCCTTAGCCAGTTTGGGGCACATTGGCAAGGGGTGCCATGGCTTCGAAGGCCTTCAGTCTAGCAGCACGTCTATAGGATATTCTCAACGCGGCAGACTGGTCTTCTGATTCCACATTCAAGTGGTTTTATTTCAAACCGATTCTGAATATGGCTCATTTGGTTGTGGGCAAGCTTTAAACAAGCATAATCCTCGCCTCCAGCCCTGACATAAAATGAAAAATTTCCTAGCTAACGGAGCGGAAAGTTTCAATTCTACTAAGGACTCGGAGGCGAGGATTATCCCGCCCTTGACTCCTGGAGGAGATCTCTCCCCGTACGACAGTAAGTAAAGTTGTTAATTCTAATGAATATGACTCTGGTTATTCTGCGCTATGTATGACTTCTTGTAATAATTTCTCAGTGGTTCCTCTGGTAATAAGTTTCTTCTTGCCCTCAGGCTTGGATTCCAACAAACAAGACTCCTGAAGAGCGGAGGGAGGCTGTCTTCGCGCTCAGAAAGAGGAAGAGAGGACACTGTTGATGGACTATGTTGGGCTGTCTAGGCCTTGATTGGACATTGAGTTCATGCTCCGTGATTGGTTGTTACCATGTATTTTCTTGTTTGACTACATTTTCCCTTTGGTTCATGGGAAATGTAGTCTTTTGTTATCTTTCGCTGCTATGTATTAAAGTGAAGAAAGAAGGCATAATCCTCGCCTCCGAGTCCTTAATAGAATTGAAACTTTCCGTTACGTTAGCTAGGAAATGTTTCATTCATTATCAGTAATCAGCAACTTATCCTGCTATTTCTTTGTCAAGATCATCTTTAATTTCACAATTCAACATCTGATAAATTGACCCGATGCGAAGTGTGAACTCTGCTATTAGTAGATCCACCAGAGCATTCTTATCAAAGCCGCTCGGGCCCCCCACTTTCCACTAAGGGTAATCTCTTACTTGCAGGTACTTAAAAAACCCTTTATTGTTTATGCCGAACTTAGTTTGTAACTCGTCAAACGAGACAAGTCCCATCGGGGAGAAAAAAGCACCCAATTTATCTATATCTACGCCAGACCATACCTGCATATAGCCGTCATTGAAAATTCCAGGTAGGTTTGGGTTATTAAAAATCGGGGTATAAAAATTCAGTCTCCCCAAACCCAGCATCTTCCGTATTGCTATCCAAGCCTTCGCCGTGCCCTGAAGGCATTTGAATTTAACTTTTTTATAGTAGCTGTATTCAACTTGCCCTAGCAAACAACCCCATGCCTCTTCCCCAAAGCAATAGTTTGTATATAGAAGGTGTAGTGTTGGGTGCTTCCGCTTGTGATTCCCTCAGTAATATGCGAATATATTGCAAAATTGAAGCCCAGTAGTACAATCTACGGTTTGGGAGAGCCCACATCCCCCTTTCTCTTGGAAGTGAGAGATACTTCAACGCTCTCCTTGGCTTAGAATAGGCCCATAAAAATCTAGTGAATAAAGCATCGAAAATTTTAAAGCAGTCCCTGGAGAATTCTAATGGAATTGCTCTGAAAAAGTACAAGATTTTAGGGAAATAGATCATTTTTATCAAATTGCAGGAGCCTATCATAGTGAGGTGTAAATTATTTAGTCTAGTCAAACCTTTCTTAGTTTTATCTGCCAAAGGATCTAGATCAATTTTGAGGATCCATTCAACTTTCGAGGATATATAAACACCCAAATATAATGCTTTATCCACCACTCTATTATCCGCCAGTGCAATCTTTTCATTGATTATAAACTGTGTCTTATTCTTATTTAGAGAGAAAACAGACAAACCCCAAAGACAGTGGCTTCCGATTCTATTGCCTTAATAGCAACCTCCGGATTAGAGGTTAAGACTGCCACATTGTCTGCATAAACCAAGATCTTAGTCTCATGGCCATGCACAATTATTGGTGGAACAACAGGGCTTTGCGCTATTTTTCTTAAAAAAGGATCAATATACAATGCGAACAAGAATGGAGAGCAAGGGCACCCCTGCCGAGTCCCCCGAGCGATCGTCACTTCTCCGGTCAGGCTACCCGAAATGCATACTTTAGCCGTAGGGTGGTGATACAAGGCTTTAATTCTTCGCACAAACCTTGTGCCAAAGTCCCTACGTACATTGCCTGCCAAAGGAACTGCCAGGAGAACCTATCAAATGCTTTTTCGGCATCTAACAAAATAAGAGCCATAGGGTCTGCTGACACTTGCTCTGCATCAAAAACTGATATCACTCGTCGTATATGGTCAGTGGTGTCCCTGCCTGAGATACAACCGCGTTGTTGCTGACTCTCCAATTTTTTAATGACCTGGGCTAATCGTGCTGCCAAAACCTTGGAATAGATCTTTGAATCGCCATTCATTAACGTAATTGGTCTATAAGAGCCAAGCTCGGCCGATGGTTTATCCTTCTTCAAAAAAACTGCAATTTTTGCTGCCGACCAGGAATCGGGGGGAGTAAATTCATTAAATATATGATTGAAAAGTGACACAAGCTGATCGTTCAACTGGGGGGCAAAGATTTTATAAAATTCTTAAGGGATTGAGTCCACACCGGCCGCTTTACCCAGGGGAAGGCTGGTGATAGCTAGCAGTATCTCATCTCACGTTAGCTCTTCTTCTAAAGTTTCACGCTCTTCTATGGATAATTTGTTAAAAGGTATTACTTCCAGAAACTGGTTAATTTTTTCAGGAGTAAGCCGATTTCCCTCTGTGTACAGATTTTGATAAAACCCTCAAAATGCCTCTCTAATTTCATTAGTATTGGTGCCCAACCCCAAAGCAGGATTGCGTATTTCTCTGATCTCACTATCAGTACGCCTCTGCCTTGCTCTTACTGCCAGATGGTGCCCCACCTGATCGCTGCACTCAATAGATCTTTCCTTCCAGGCCATATACTTTGCTGCCACCCTGTCTGCAAAAATTACATCCAGGTCTGACCTTGCGAGAACTACCTTAGTTTGTGCTTCACTTATATCCCCCGCATGCTGTATAGTCTCAACTAGATTCTCCTCAGCTACTGTTAAATTATCTTGTTTCACTTGAACCATGAGCCTGTCCTGCTTCCCTTTAATCAGTGAGAATTTTAGGGTCTCCCCCCCCTTAGGAAGGCCTTAAAGGTATCCTACACCATGCTAACAGAGACACTGCCATTATTCTCCTTGAAGAATGTTGGGATACACCTACTGATATACTTGCAGTACTCCTTGTTGGATAAAAGTGCACGTTCAAAGCTCCATGAAGTGACCTGCTTCCCCCCTATTCCCTTTAGCCCCAAGACTAAAGGATTATGGTCTGAGAGGAACCGGGGGTATCGTTCAATCTGACATGTCGTGATCAGCTTGTTAGACACAAAATAATAAGCGAAACGGGTATGTGTGCCATGTGGAGCTGAAAAAAAAGTACACCCATCTGCCTCTGGTTCTTTTTATGCCACACATCGACCAAACCATGATCCTTACAAACCCCTTTGAGGGTCTGATACACCTTAGGCTTCCTCCCGGTGTGCAAAAACTGACCACCTATATCAAAGCTCCCTGGAAGGTTAAGATTAAATCCCCACATAACACCACAGGTAGGGGGCGGTGTGTTAACTCCTTAGATACCTGAATTAAAGTGGTGGAATCATCAAGCACACTGCCATATACTGAACACAACGTGAACTTGCCTCCGCAGGGTGAGTGACACTGCTACCCATCTGCACTTGAAATGTTAACCACTGAAGAGCTTTCTTTGTCGCAAACCCACAGCAGGAATAGATTACGTGCCTCATGTCAATCAGTGTATTGTGGCAACCTTGTATGACATTGAGGGCAAACTTTAACTGGGGGATTTTCCTATTCTACAGCCACAAAGGAGTCATTCTCGTACGAGCTGGAAGTTGAATATGCAGCACTCAAGCTGTTTGACACCATCTCTTTTCTGTTGCGGTAATCAAAATCCATTTTTTTCTGGTTGTAGTGTGATTTTGCAGACAGACCACCCAACTTTAGATCCGAACTCAATAGGAAAAAAAAAAAAGGTTGAGTCTGCATACAATGTGGGTTTCGGCTATGTGATCACAAACCATTTTTGAAACTGAAGCTTAACCTCTTGAAGTAAACAACTTATAATACTCTATACCCAATACTAGAAGGCAGGGCAGTGGACACAGCTTGTGATCTACAACAGCTTGTTGATGCCTGGGTTCCAAACAGGCATGTTTTTCTTACTGTAGCAAATTTACTTAGGGGGTTCACTGTTTTCTGTTACAGCTTAAAAAGGCGTAAAATAACTGCTGAAATGAACTTACCAGCATACCAACACTTCGAGTTGCCGTCTTCCATTCGATCAACCCAAGATTCATTCCAAGAATGTGCAAAGTCCACCAACAGGACCAACTGGATAAGAATGAAGCAGAAGGCTCCACAAGTTCCAATGGCAAACCATGCTAGTAAAAGAATAGAAGTTTTATGATTGCACCATTTCACAAGCATCTTTGAATCACATAGTTAAGATTATTTGTTAATAAAGTACTGTATTAATACCAACTCTGTTAATTAAACAGAACACTTATCTTTGTATTCTTATTCAAATTGCAAGAGAAGAAGAAAGATTTGGAAATGGGAGACATTACATTTCACCAAGTACCTAATAATGTTACATATTGGAATGATTGTATAAAGGCTATAGGCCATGCATAATTTCCCTCAGGATATTATCTATATGCATGAGGTTCCAGTCCACAATTCTGTGTATTTCCTGAAGATTTCGGACTCATGAATGCTTTTTTGTCATGTCAGTTATGTACAAACAAGTATCACATTTGTGTTGTAATCTCTATTATAGGACTGAATTCCTGAGACATTCATTGAAGGTAGAGGCCCAGTAATAGCTGCTATGGACATTCTAATGTAGCATTGTAATGCTTTCGGTTTCTACTTATTTAGTTTAGATCCATCGGTGGGTGTGATGTTCTAAAAGCTTCAGAGGCTTTTATACTGGTTTTTAAAGGGCTTGTCATTTTTTATGGGCCCTTGTCTGCAGCTCAGGTCTGTAACTCATGTACAACCTGACATCTTTCCTGAAGAAGTGTTGGGTACGTGTATGGCATAATAGTTAGAAAGTATATGAATAGTTAGGCAAGTGAGCAGATAATTGTGAGAGAGTGCACTATGATACCATGTCCCCGTCAATCACCTAATGCTGCCAAAAGCTTTAAATGGATATGCTGCTATATATACACCAGTTCTTAAAAAAAGCTCTTAGAAAGTCAAAATCTGGTAAAGGAATATACCACTTTAAGTGGCAGTCTTATCTGGAAAATGTGAACACACAATACAATAATAAACCACATATTAAACTGGAATTACTTTCTAGTTTGTTTCTTCCAAATGTAATTTTACGCTGTAAACATTTTGGGAGAGGAAATAACAAGTTTTAAACTCTTCTGCAGTAACACAAATGGTGTTCTTCATGTATCGCTTGTAAATCCTGCAGACTGACACACAAATACCCTTAAAAACCTGCTTCGAATGAAAATGCAAAAAAAAAAAATCTGAAAAAACATGAGTCTTTAAATGTCCTCCATGGATCACACTTACTGCTTTTACAATATATTATGTAGCAGTATAGAGAGAAGCAGTCTGTCAATCAACCTTGAGCACCTACAGTATTTCCAATGGAACAAAAGTCAACGTTCAAAATGTTGAGAAACACAGGGAGTGGGAGTTATGTTTGTTTGGTAGACTTCTCTTTAGACTATCTTACACTAGTATTGCGAAAACTGTTTGTGAGAAGAGCAGCCCGTCATATGAACGTCATTTTTAAATTGTATTTATCCAAGAAAAGTAAACTACAAAATACCTCTTGTGAAAGGTCCTTCTGGAATGTAGAAAGCTCCCACCATGACTCCAATTATGATAGCTATTTTGAAGAACCAAAACCTATTAAAAATTAATCAGAAAAAAACAGGCATCAAACCTTCTACATGATCATAGTCTTCACTGTAACAAATGTGTACAGGGACTTGGCCTCATTTGATGTATGTAAAAGTTTCAAGTGAAGGCTCTACACAATCTAAAGGATAATATTTTGAGGATCAGACTTAAAGATAAGCTTTACCATTAAAAAATAAAATAAGGCTGGTTACACTAATCAGCAATATCAGTGGCAGTAATAACAATTGCTACCATAAAAAGACAATACATTTTTTGCTGAGTTTGGCATTAACAGTAGCATTTCTTTCCCTCTACGTTATTACAGCCCACCACAAACATCTATCCTCCAAATGATCCTCTATGATCAAACTGTTCCTTTCTATAAAAATGACTGCTTCGCGTCTAAGACAGTGGACCGTTGCTACTGCAGGTCACGGTGATCCTGAAGACTAATGCCCTCTATTCTACCAGAGGATGTCAGTGATAGTCCCATTTGGGGTATTCGTCTCTCCTCAAAAACACACTGAACTACCTTTGGCTTTTTCTAGTCAAAGACAGATAAATCACCAATTCCTTGCCTTTCCTCACCACACATATCCAACAGCAAATACCAAACTTGCATTCACGCAATTCAGTACAGAATAGCTCAACAGTGCATTAACTTCAACTGACACAAATCAAAAATTGTGTACATTCTTTTAGTTATAGCCCCCAACAACAATCACTCTGCAATATTATTTCTCAGTGTTCATGAACAAGTTACTTACCTTGGGTAACGCCTTCTCTTTTAGAGACATGATCTAGCCGCAGATTCCTTACCTTTGAACTTCCCAGGTGTCAAACTTGAAGTATCTTGTTTGAGCAGTACCCCTGCACGCCGGTAAGTGGCGTCGTATGGATATCGGCAGCGTCGTCTGTGCCAAAAGTGATGTCCGTGTTACCTACATAGGCGACACCTCAGCGAGCGGACGTCAGTTACTTTTCAGCACTTTCCACGCCAGAAGCGCGAAGCCATGAAGAGTACTGACATTTGGGTGTTAAAAACTAGGGTCCTGAAAGGGAACAATCTTGACATAAGAAACGTGTCCCCTTTGCGGGGAGGATGGGTGGGTCAGTAAAGAATTTGCATCCAGATCATGTCTCTACCAGATAAGGCATTACTGAAGGTAAGTAACTTGTCCATCGGATAGAGACATCTAGCCGCAAAATCCTTACCTTTGAATACAAAACCAAGGAATACCATCCCCAATGGAGGGATGCAGACAAATTCGAAACTAAGAAGTCCTGCAGGACCGAATGGGCTAAGTGCCAGTCCCTAAAGACCTGACTATCTAGGCAGTTGTGTTTGGTTAAAGTCTGCAGGGATACCCACATTGCTGCCTGGCAGATGTCCAGGACTAGGACTCCACATGCTAATGATATGGTCGCAGCTTTAGCTCTGGGGGATTGTGCGTTTAAGCATTCAGGAGGCTGTTTTTCACAAAGCGTAGCCGATCTTGATGCAAAGAAGGACCCAATGTGAGATGGTCCTTTGCTGCACTGCCCAACCTTTCT
The DNA here is from genome assembly GCF_964204655.1 of Triturus cristatus. Classification (NCBI taxonomy): domain Eukaryota; kingdom Metazoa; phylum Chordata; class Amphibia; order Caudata; family Salamandridae; genus Triturus; species Triturus cristatus. The sequence goes on from NC_140590.1 coordinate 1,545,698,590, forward strand.
TCGCACCAAGATACCCCATCAAGAGTTGGTCGTCCACCCGGAACTCTTTTGTGCGGTCAAGGTAGAACAACAACGCTCTTACTGGGTCCAGAGTGTGGAGTCGCTCCTCTTCCTTAGCGGTATGTGGAGGAGCGTAGAAAGTGGGCAAGGAGACAGATTGTCCCACATGAAAAGGTGTTACCACTTCCGGGAGGAAGCTCTAGTGCAAAGCACAAGTGTATCAGGGAATAGTGTCAAAAAGGAAGGCTTGGACAATGGGGCCTGCAGCTCGCTCACCATCCTGGCTGAGGTGACTGCCACCAAAAAGGGACCTACCTTCTTGCAGACGCTGGACACCGCTGGACCACCAGGGACGGGACGCACACGCTGTTGGTTCCCCTCGCCGCCACTCGTAAACGCTGGCCGCAGTGAGGGGGAACTACAGCTCCCGGCATACCTAGTACCGGCCAGGACTTCCTTCCGGCTTGCTCCGTGCCTGGAGGCGCCATAAATACAGAGGCATCCTCCGCGTCGCGGGACGCGCGCGGGCGACGCCGGGCTGAGCCCGGGCAGAGGGCGGGCCGTCTGTGGCCGTCAGAGGCCAGAGGAGGCTGGGCTGGGCCACCCCCCTGAAGTGCCGCGACACGGACACTGGGACATTGTGTGAAGGTACTGTTACTAATATTAGCGGCAGGTCTACATCTTCACCTTGACATTCTGTGGCACTACCTGGTAACAGGGCATTGTGGACTGAGGGGAAGGCGAGAGAATTGTCAGGGGAATAATTGTTTATCATCTTTATTGATCCGTAGTAGTGTGGTGTTGGAGTACCCCATGTCTAAAGCTAAACCTACCTCGACTAAATCAACCATGGACAATTATTTGGTGAAGATGGTTGATAAAATAAATCAAGAGCGGAGAAAATCATTGGGGCGGGTGGAGGTTATCGACCCTATTCTTTTAGATATCAACCCTCCTTCCCATTTATCTGCCATAGACAATGTTAATGCCAACTATGAGCTCAATGATCATGATCAGATCCATGATTCGGTAGATCTTAGTGTGGTTGCCCCCGTAGATGACACCAACTTAGTTGACCCACCTCCTGAGGACCTAACGTGTACAGCAGACTCTTCGACTGCTGCTACAGCGGCTACCACATCGCAAAGAATATTACGTTCCAGCCGGTCACATAATAAGACCTACAATAAGACTGTGCATTCTAGGAGGGGGGGGGGGCGAGCATTACCTAAAAGAATTGATCCTTTAGCCGTGAATTCTATCCAAACCCCTCCCACTGTGATAGATAGTAATCCGGTCATTATTGAAAGCGGTCAGTTGGATCTTCTAATCAGCATGATTGACGCCAAGTTTGATTTACTAATCAAACCTTTAATGAATAAATTAGATATGGCAATTACTGAGATGGCTAGACTGGGAGGTCTGTTAGAATCCCATCTTAAAGCAAGCACTGGAATTCAAGCGATCGCTGAAACCCCAGTAAACAGCCATGCACTCCGACAGGCCTCTGAGCTAGTTAATCCAGCGGCCAACCCCCCTAAGACCTCACTAGGCGTACAAGTTAATGAAAGTAGAAATGCCAACGATTCTCTGCCGACTCCGGACCAACAAGGATTGTCATATACCCCTGGTCCTGGCGTAAAAAATATAGGTACCTCTAGGCCCGACTTGCCCCCAGCTTGCGCCCCGTTCGTGGCGGTTCTTACCAATGTCCCACAAGTCAAAGATACTGGCCGTAACCATAGTGAAACCCATGTTTCTTTGAAAAACAAAACTGTGGATTGGCTGCACCGAGAATGCGGCTTTCCAGTAGCCTTGGCAAAGGATATTATAAGTACTAGAAGAGTTGATTGGATTGGGAGCTCGCGTAAGACTTGTGGGGGTGACTGTATTATAGTTAATTTTCGTAACCCCCACCTTGCTTCCACAGCTCTGTTAAGAGCGCAATCCTCCCCCTCATTGGACCAAGGGATATCCCTCCGGCCTCTAGGGTTTTTTTATAGGCATCATAATACCCGTCCAAACACTGTATATACTGGGGCGAGGGAAAGAGATAAGTATGTTACCCCTGGTCCTATCTTTACCACGGCAAACCGATTTGAAGCATTGAGCGGACTAGATGGGAATGATTGACTGGGACCAGATTTGTTTGAGTCAACTATTGTGGCTAATATCATGGGAGGTAGGGGAGGGATTGACGCAGTGAGGGTACCAGACCCAGTGGATGCCAGTGGGACTGTTATTACCGGTGGGAAGTTTGGCCACTGTGAAGGAGAGAACTGTGCCCCTTTGTCCAGTGACCAGCCCTGCAGTCCCACCCCTTCTGATTCTATCAGCCCCCCTTCCCGCCTTAGATCCCGGAGGCAGAGTGTCTGTTCGATTGCTAGTTGGAACATTGCTGGACATTCTTCTAAGGTCATCTGTTCAGGATGGATTGAATTTATTAACACTTTTAACATTTTATGTTTTCAGGAAACCTGGTGTGTTGACCCAATCAATTACAATGGCTTTGTTTCTTATAACCTACCAGCTGAGGCCTCATCATCGGGTAGAGCTAAGGGTGGGTTATTGGTTATGATTGCTGTAGATATACCTGTCAAAGTCAAAAAACATGTGTTGGTTGGTACACATTCCCAGATTTTATGGCTTCAACAGGAGCAGGACAGGAATATGCTTTTAATTAATTTTTATAACAATGTCTTCGACAACTCAAGGTACCAGGTTGTACTTGCATTAGAATCTGCTATGGAAGATATAGTAACTACATTTGATATTGCTTTTGATATCATCTGGGTGGGTGACTTTAATACAATGGTGTATCCTCTTGCCACCCAAAGGGTATGCGGCTTTATTGATTGTTGGGGGGATGGTGTCCTCCATTTCCCTCACAATTCATATGGTAATTCTTTGAACAAAATCTTAACAACATATGACATGGAAACATTGGCTAATCAGACTAATAACTCAGGCGAAGTTGTACCCACTTATACGGGAAGGAACGCCAATACAGTGATTGATTTTATCTGTTTATCATCTGGGATCGCTCCAAGGTGTTCTACCCCCGTGGTTGTAGACAATATGATTAGCGACCACAACTGTATCACTGCCGAGTTAACTTTATGGAAGGAACGACCTGTGTCTGCCCCATGTATTATTACCAATATTGAGCCCCACCGCCCTAATGGTATTCGTATTAGATGGAAAGGCAATAAAGCGGACATCCAGTCCAATGCCATTGTGACAAAATGCCTTACAGAAATAGTTACTATATTAGAATGTGAGGAGGGAAATGCTGAAATCCTGCATACTTTTACCAATCTTAATTTAATTATAAACAGCAACTTCACTGTATCGCATAAGGGTACGAAACACCAGCCCAAGGGATGGTTTGACCATGCCTGCACTATCGCACTTAAAAGACTCAAAATAGCATTGTCAGATAAGAAGAGAGATATCGGAACCATCAGGGAATTACGAGGGACTTATCAGACGGCTGTCAAGTCTAGGAAAACTGAACTAAGACAAGAGGCTTGGGAAAAATTGGATCAAGCAGCCTCTACAGCGGATTCTTCTCTATTCTGGGCAACAGTAAATAGCCCTTTTTTGAAGGATGAAAAGATCCCAGAATTAACAGCAAATGTTAGTTCGGAGAGCTGGGTAACCCATTTCTCCCAAATTTTTGATTCGACCAGATCCGGAGAATCCCATGATGACAGATGGCCTGTTATATCCTTGGACATTACTACTGCCGAAGTGTGGGATAGTATTAATTCCAGCAAGGGTGGGAAGGCCCAGGGACCTGATGGGGTTCCTATTGATGTATACAAAACAGTACCTGAATTATGGGGCCCACTGCTTACAAAAGTTTTTAATACTGCCGTACGTTCCGGGGTTCCACACACCTGGGAAGAATCCATTATCGTACCGATTTTCAAGAAAGGAGACAGGGGGGATGCAAAGAACTACCGCCCAATATCCCTCGTGGACTCCTCGGTGAAAGTCATGAGCCGGGTACTTATGGTCAGGTTAGAAGAATGGGCCGAGTCCAATAATATCCTTGCTGACTCCCAATACGGCTTCAGGCGGGGCAGAGGAACATTAGAACAATGCCTCAACCTTGATTTAATCGTAGGTAAATATACCAAGGCAAAAAAAGGATCGCTCTATCTCTGCTTCGCAGACTTGAGTAGTGCCTTTGATATGGTGGATCACAGTAGCCTATGGAGCACGTTATTGGAAATGGGGGCTCCAGAGGCAATTGTTTACTTTCTAGCGAGACTTTATGCTAAATTAAACTCTAGTGTCCGCTATGGCCAGGCCGGGGAGTGTACCCCCAAGTTTAGGGTTAGACGGGGAATTAGGCAAGGGTGTGTGCTTGCCCCTTTGCTTTTTATCCTTTTTATCAATAAAGTGGACGCAGTTCTAAAGGAGATTGCGGCTGACGCACCAAAAATTAAAGACTTCAGCGTCCCCGTACTCCTCTACGTGGACGACGCTGTAATCTTGTCTAGGACCCCTATTGGCCTACAGCGTCTGATGGACAGGTTCCTGCTGTTCATCAACGATAGAAAGCTGCTGATCAACAAGACTAAAACCTTCATTATGGAGTGCGGGGCGGTATGTAAAAAACCTCATGCTTACTTTTTAGAAGGTCATAAGGTGTCAACAGTGGAATCTTTTAATTATCTCGGCATCACCTTTTCTAAATCAGGCAGCTGGACTAGTGAGATTAATAATGTCCAGGCTAGGATGGCGAAAAGCTCGCATGGGGTGTTCAAATTCGCTACAAACATTGGAGATAAACGGATCAAAGATATGTTGACGATCTTTCAAATGAGATGCTTATCTGTGGCCCTCTATGGAGCCGGAGTGTGGGGGCATACCAAGACAGGGAACCTGCAAGTAGAGGAAAACCTCTTTCTAAAAAGGTTGTTGTGTCTGCCTAAATCTGCCACAAATGATTTGGCTCATAGGGAACTAGGTATCTCCCACCTCTCAGATTTACTGGCACTAAGGCCCTTAATGTTGTGGCGTTCTGTATGGTTAAAAGAAGAGACCTCCCTAAGCAGAGCAATTATTGGAGATTGTCTCTCCATTGATGGCCATATGAAAACTCCTTGGATTAAATATGTCATGAACTGTTACTTCGAGATTTATGGTATTAGTCTTAAAGACGACTGTAACGCCTCCTCCAGTCTGTCTAAAAATGTGATGAAATCAGTTTTTACGAATTTTATGCTAGAGCAAAGGGAAAGAACTAGTAGTAATTTAAGTACATGTGTGTTTTATAGTAGATTTTGCGAAGATGAGGGTTTTCAGTCATATCTGAGTCTAGTCACTCGACCCTCCCATAGGTACGTTATCACCAGATTAAGGTTTGGGATAGTTCATCATCTGGTGGCTTACCCGTGTGTTAAAAAACACCCGGTAGGCCCATGCCCATGCGATAACGTATCAGCTCAAAGCACCATGCACTTTCTTTTGTCATGTAACCTTTATGATAATTACCGTCGAGCCTATCTCAAACCCATCTTTTTAAAGTATGGAGTAAGGAATAGAAAAGATGCTATGAAGCTGCTTTTTAAACCTCATCCCGATGTATGCTTTTTTACTGCAACCTTCCTCCTATTAGCTATTAAAGTAAGGCCTGGTATGCTCTTTTAATTATTTATATTCTTAAATCATGTAACCTGTCTACATTTTAACCATGCATTGTTTGACGTATTTGATGTGTATTTGTTTTGCTTTTATGGACTTGTGTTTTAAGCTCCGAATAAAGCCTTATGAAATGAAATGGCTGTTTTTAAAGTGAGCAGCCGGAGGGGGCAATTATGGAGGGGCTCGAAAGGGGCACCCATGAGAAAGGTGAGAACCAAATTATGATCCTACAGGCATAATGAAGGGGGAAGGTGGAAACATATGTACAAGGCCTTTGAGGAATCTATTTAATGGGCGACTTAACAACTGCTGCCACTCAATAGCCACGCAAGAATGCGTAGAGTTGACAGGTTCGGGTGGAGGACACTTCCCTGCTGCTGCAACAGAAGATCCCCCCCGAAGTGGCAACCTGATTGGAGGATCGATGCTCATTTACAGAAGTTCGGGGTGCCAGACTCTTCATGCCCAGTCCGGAGCGGCAAGGATGACTTGGGCCCATTTGTTCCTGGTCTTCTTGAGAACTCTGGACAGTAGTGGTATGGGCGGAAAGGCGTACAGGAGGCCTGAGTTCCACTCGAGACGAAAAGCCTCTCCGAGCTAGAGCAGCCTTGGAAACTCCAGCACGTAAAACTGCTGACATTGCGTGCGCTCTGCGGAAGAGAACAGATTTAACCAAGGCTCTTCCCCACTGCTGAAAGAGACCCAATGCCACCTCCAGATGGAGATGCCATTCATGGTCCACTAGGCATTGATGGCCAAGTTTGTCTGCCTTGGTGCCTGATGTTGAACCACCAGGGATACGCCCTGATTTTCCAGCCATGTCCAGAGACACAGGGCCTCTTGACAAAGAGTCCACAGCCCTACTTTGTCCTGTTTGTTGCAGTACCACATGGCAGTAGTGTTGTCTGTGAACACTTGAACTAGCCTTCCTTTGATGGAAGGTAGAAAGACTTTCAATGCCAATCGGGTCGCTCAGACCTCCAGTAGGTTTATGTGGAGGCCATATTCCACCTGAGACCAGAGTCCACTGATCTCCTCCTCTCCTAGATGGCTGTCCCATCCCATAAGTGATGCATCTGTCACTACTGTGAGATCAGGTTGGGGAAGGGAGTGGGGTCTGCCTCTGACCCAATCGCGGTTCATTAGCCACCACTGCAGGTCTCGTGCAGTTCCCTTCAAGATCAGGACTGTGTCAGAGAGCTTCCCCTAGTGCTGCACCTACTGGAACTTGAGGTCCCACTGCGGAGCCCACATATGCCATGCGTTACAAGCAGGATGCAGTAGGCCATGAGGCCCACCAGCCTCAGACTCCCCAAAATCCAGGATAGAGACTGAAATATACATATCAAAGCCTGAATGTACTAGACTCGCCGCTCGGGAGGATAAGCCCAAACTGCACTGTGTCAAAAACTGCTAGGATGAAAGGGAGCGTCTGATAGGGTGTCAGGTGTGATTTTGCCCTGTTAATAGTGAACCCCAGTGAATGCTTGTGTACTACCATATACTGCATGTAGCACTGATGGGCAGGCAGAACGGGAATATGAAAATAGGCGTTCGGCAAATCCAACACTACCATCCATTCTCCAGGGCCCACGTAAGACAGGACCTGAGCTAGTGTGAGCATCGAACAAGTTACTTACCTTCGGTAACGCCTTATCTGGTAGAGACATGATCTAGCCGCAGATTCCTTACTTTTGAACTTCCAGGCGTCAGGCTGGAGTCGAAAGATTTTTGATAGCAGTACCCATGCGTGCAGGTAGGTGGCGTGCGTCGACTCTGCGTTACATCATAGGCATCGGGTTCCTCGTTGTGACATCCACGCCGTCTATATAGTAATTTTCACGACTTTCCACGTCAGAAGAGCGGAGCCATGAAGTGACTGACCATGGTGTGTTAAAAGCAACTAGGGCCCTGGAGGGGAACAGCCCTGACACTAAAACCAATCCACTGAGCGGGGAGGATGGGTGAGTCGGTAAGGAATCTGCAGTTATATCAAGTCTCTACCAGATAAGGCGTTACAGAAGGTAAGTAACTTGTCCATCTGACAGAGACATTTAGCCACAGATTCCCTACCTTTCAACAGATACCCAAGCAATACCTTCCCTGGAGGTGCGACTGAGGAAAAGCTTTAAACCAGGTAATCTTGCAAGACAGAGTGGCCAAACAGGCACTCCCTGAGAGCCTGAGTGTCTGGCGAACGTGTGCAGAGATGCTTACGTGGCCTCTTGGCAGATATCAGCAATTCGAACACCACGCTGGAGGTCCGTGGTGGCTACCTACGCCCTAGTGGAATGGGCCCGAAGGCCTTCAGGAGGCTGTTTCTTTGCTAAGGCGTAACATTTTTATGCAGAGGATGACCCAGTGTGAAATGGTCCTCTTCTGGATAGCACGCCCCTTCTTTGCTCCCGTGTACCCTACAATGAGTTGGTCATCCACCCGGAACTTGTTTGTGCGATCAAGCTAGAACGATAACGCTCTTTTTGGGTCCAGATGGTGGAGACGCTTCTCATCCTTTGAAGGATGCTGCAGTGCATAGAAAGTGGGTAGGGTAACGGACTGCCCCAGATGGAAGGGTGTTACCACCTTAGGCAGAAAAGATTGCCACTATTGCCACTCAATCTCCACGCAAGGAGGCGGAGAGTGGACAGGTTCAAGTGGAGGAACCTTCCCTGCTGCTGCAACAGAAGATCCTCCCAAAGGGACAGCCGGATCGGATGATCAATGCTGATTACCAGAAGTTTGGGATATCAGACTCTCTGTGCCCAGTCCGGAGCCACAAGAACGACTTGTGCCCGTTCGCTCCTGATCTTCTTGAGCACTCTGGGCAGGAGTGGTATGGGCAAAAAGGCATACAGGAGGCATGAGCTCCCCATGCGCAGACAAACGCCGTCGTAGCGACATCTATCTTGGAAACTCCAACGCGTAAAACTGATGACATTGAGCGTTCTCTTCGGAGGCGAACAGATCTAGCCAAGGTACTAACCCTGCTGAAAGAGCCCTTGTACTACCTCCGGAGGGAGACGTCACTCGTGTTCCGCAAGGCACTGGCGGCTGAGTTTGTCTGCTCTGCCGTTCAGAGAACCGGCCAGATGCCCTTTTGTTCCTATCAAGTTCAGAGACGCAGGGCCTCTTGACAGGGGGTCCACGGCCCCACACTGCTCTGCTTGTTGCAGTACCACATGGCAGTAGTGTTGTCCATGAGAACCTGAACTAGCCTTCCCTTGATGGATGGTAAAAAGACTTTCAGTGCCAATCAGATCGCCAAAGCTCCAACAGGCTGATATGGAGCCTGGCTTTCGCCAGAGACCATAGTCCTCTGCTCGCCACCTCCCCCAGATGGTGCCCCATCCCAGAAGAGACACATCCGTCACTATTGTGAGATCTGGGTGAGGAACGTAGAGGGAACCGCCTCTGATCCAGTCCCGGTTTGTTAGCCACCACTGCAGTTCTGTCACAGTGCCCTCTGATATCTGAACCAGTTGGGTTTGATATCCCCGATGCTGTGCCCATTGGAACTTCAGGTCCCACTGTAGAGCACACATGTGCTCTCTGGTATAGTCCACTAGCAGGATGCAAGCCATGCAAGATGCCATGAGACCCAACAGCCTCAGAAACATCATCACCAAAATTCAGGATAGAGGATGAAACATCAGTATCATAACCTGTATATCCTGGACCCCCTGCTCGGGAGGATAAGTCCGAAACTGCACCGTGTTAGAATTTCTCAGATCAAAGGGAGCATCTGAGAGGGAGTCAGATGTGACTTCGGCACGTTGATAGTGAACCCCAGCAAGTGCAGTAGGTTCGTTGTAGTCCGGAGGTGGGAAACGACTGCTTGAGATGAGCCTGCCTTCAACAACCAGTCATCGAGATAGGGGAAGACTGGAACCCCTGACCTTTGCAGATGGGCTTCGACGACCGTCATCACCTTTGTGAACACCCGAGGGGCACTGGTGAGGCCAAAGGGGAGCACGGCAAACTGAAAAAAAAGCTTGTGGCCCACCTTAAACCGCAGATAGTGACAATGGGCAGGCATGACGGGATATGGAAATGTTATGTTTAAACTTCTTATAAAGCGCACATACACCGATTGGTTTCTTGGCGCTGAAACACAGGAGTCCTGCAGGTCCAACACTACCATCCAGTCTCCCGGATCCATGGTAGACAGGGCCTGGGCGGGGGTGAGCATCTTGAACTTCTCCTTTTTGAGAAAGGCTCAGAGGTCGAGGATAGGACGAAGGCCTCTGTCCTTCTTTGGAACCAGAAATTAGCAGGAGTAACAACCACAGCCTATTTCTGCCCCAGTTCCCCTCTCTATAGCTCCATTGGCCAAGAGAGTTGTGACTTCCTTGCGGAGTAGGGCAAGGTGATCCTCCGTCAGCTGATTGTAAGTTGGAGGCATGGATGAAGTGGTAGTCTCGAAAGAAAGGGAATAGCCCCTTCGAACTATTTGCAACACCCACCTGTCCGAGGTGAGGTACTGCCAGTGGTGGAGGTGATAGCGTATCCTGCCACCAACTGGACGTGCATGATCTGGGGGGGGATCAGATTAGGAAGGTTTTGCGGTGGAGGAGGGGAGTGTGGCTTGGCTCGACTTCTGGCCACCCGATCCCCGGGGTCAGGGTGAACCGCGTCTACAGCCCGGAGAGGTTGCTGAACTTGTGGACCCACTGGCTGGAATAAGGTTGGTGCAGTTGGAAATCCCATCCGTAGCCACGAAAGGAGCAAAAAGCAGACACCGGTCGGGATGACGTAGTGAGGCCCGTAGCCCGCAAGTCCTTAAAACACTCAAGCACTGCATCAGCTTTGTCTCCGAGGAGAAGGAAGCCATCATACGGCATGTCCATAAGATTAGCTTGGACATCATATGAAAATACAGACGGCCTCAACCAGGTGTGGCACCGTATGGCCACCGTCAAGGAAATCGCTCTGCCTAGCGAGTCTGTTGTGTCCAAACCACAGCGGATGGCGAACTTTGCTCCACTTCTCCAATCTGAAATAGCTTGGGAGAGCAGAATCCGGTCCTCCTCCGATACTCTGGGCAGCACCTGGGCAACCGTATCCCATATCAAATGGGAATAACGGGTCAAAAGGCATGCGGTATTCACAGACAGCAACGCCAGGTTGGCATAAGAAAAGATCTTCTTACTGAAGCTTTCCAGCCTTTTGGATTCCCTGTCCGGAGATGCAGAAGGGAACGCACCACGGAAAGTAGAAGCTTGGACCATTAGGCTTTGTGGGGTGGGTCGCCCAGTGCAGCGCATTGGCAATGGGCAATCGTTCTGTTCACAGGAGCCCCTGTGCTGGGTTTGGACCGGGTGCCCAGAACAACATCCATCAAGGCCTAGTTGAAAGGCAGCAAGAGTTCCAAAGAGGAGACACCAGCCTGCAGGGCCTCTGTCAAGATGTTAGTCTTGACTGCCACCATAGGAAGCTGCAGGTCCAGGACCTCCGCAGCCCTATGCACCACCATTGCGAATGAAGCCCCCTCCTCCATAGCTAGGTTACGGGGAGACAGCATGCCAGAATCTGGAGAGGTGTCTAGTCCACTGGCATCACCCATGTCCTCATACCAGTCCAGATCTAGAGATTGCGGGATTTCTAAAGGATCCTGCTGCCCCTCCCAATCCTCATCATCCATTCCTAACCTTTCAGAATAGGGCAGGTTGAACGGCATGGAGCTGTACAGCTCCATCGGTGCCAGTCTCGGCGTCGGTGGATGCCCGACCAGCTCTGTGTTGTCCCGAATGACGATTGGGGAGGTGCCCGTGACACCGAGGACCTCGGCATCAGACGCTGAGCTGGGGAAGGTCGCCCTTGGGGTACGACCAGCACCGGTCTGGACCCAGGGATGGGTCCAGTAGGAGGCCTGGGCCGGGGGTGTGGAACCCACGGGATCTCATTCATCCGAACCTGCAGGGCCCAAAGGAGCTCCGGCTGGATCGGGCCGCCCAAATATGGTATACATGGCGTCATAGAACTCCTTTAGCTGGGTGGGAGTCGCTCCCGGAAATGCGGAGCCGACCCAAGCACCCACTCCACAGAGCGGGGTCTCGAACGCCGAGGTTTCAATCAATCATCAAGCAATCACTGCATTTGTAAAGCGTGCTACATACCTGAGAGGGTCTCAAGGCGCTGGGGAGGGGAGGGTGCTACTGGTCGAAGAGCCAGGTCTTGAGGAGTCTTCTGAAGGCCAGCAGGTCCTGGGTCTGTCGTAGGATGGTGGGGAGAGTGTTCCAGGTCTTGGCGGCGAGGTAGGAGAAGGATCTGCCGCCGGCGGTGGTTTTTCGGATGCGAGGGACTGTGGCGAGGGCGAGGTTGGCTGAGCGGAGGCTTCGGGTGGGGGTGTGGAAGCTGAGTCGGTTGTTGAGGTAGGTGGGTCCGGTGTTGTGCAGTGCTTTGTGTGCGTGGATCAGGAGCTTGAAGGTGATCCTTTTGTTGACGGGGAGCCAGTGCAGGCCTCTCAGGTGGAGTGCGATGTGGCTGCGGCGGGGGACGTCAAGGATGAGTCGGGCCGAGGCGTTCTGGATGCGTTGGAGTCGTCTCAGGAGCTTGTTTGTAGTTCCTGAGTAGAGGGCGTTCCCGTAGTCGAGTCTGTTGGTGATGAGGGCCTGCGTAACGGTTTTTCTCGTGTCGAGGGGGATCCATTTGAAGATCCTGCGGAGCATACGGAGGGTGTTGAAGCAGGACGCGGAGACGGCGTTGACTTGCCTGGTCATGGAGAGAGTGGAGTCGAGGATGACCCCCAGGTTGCGTGCGTGGTCCGCGGGTTCCGGGGCTGTGCCTAGTGACGTGGGCCACCAAGAGTCGTCCCAGGCTGATGGGGTGGGTCCGAGAATGAGGACCTCTGTCTTGTCTGAGTTCAGCTTCAGTCTGCTGTCCTTCATCCAGTCGGCTACGGCCTTCATTCCTCTGTGGAGGTTAGCTTTGGCGGTGTGGGGATCTTCGGTGAGGGATATGATCAGCTGGGTGTTGTCAGCATATGAGATGATGTTGAGGTTGTGTTGTCGTGCGACGTGGGCGAGGGGGGGCATGTAGATATTGAACAGGGTCGGGCTGAGGGAGGATCCCTGTGGGACGCCGCAGATGATCTCGGTGGTTTTGGAGCGGAAGAGTGGGAGGCGGACGCTCTGGTTTCTGCCGGAGAGGAAGGTTGTGGTCCAGGCCAGGGCCTTCTCTTGGATACCGGCGTCATGGAGGCGTGCTGATACGGTGCGGTGGCAGACCGTGTCAAAGGTTGCTGATAGGTCCAGGAGGATGAGGGCGGCTGTTTCTCCTTTGTCCATCAGGGTCCGGATGTCGTCAGTGGCGGCGATGAGGGCGGTCTCGGTGCTGTGGTTGCTGCGAAAACCGGATTGGGAAGGGTCCAGGATGTTGTTAACTTCGAGGTAGCGGGTCAGCTGTTTGTTGACAATCTTCTCGGTCACTTTTGCCGGGAAAGGGAGCAGGGAGATGGGCCGGAAGTTCTTGAGGTCCTTGGGGTCTGCCTTGGGCTTCTTCAAAAGGGCGTTGATCTCGGCGTGCTTCCAGCTTTCTGGGAAGGTTGCTGTCTCAAAGGAACAGTTGATTGTCTTGCGGAGGTGGGGCACGATGGTTGCGCTGGCTTTGTTGAAGACGTGGTGAGGGCAGGGGTCCGATGGGGATCCGGAGTGGATGGAGTACATGGTTTTGATGGTGTCTTCGTCGCTGACGCTGGACCAGACGGTCAGGCGACTGGTGCGAGTGGTAGTCGCAGGGGTGGTGGATTCGGTGGTGGGTGCAGGGGGGGGGGGTCGGAGTTGAAGCTGTCATGGATGTCGGTGATCTTGCGGTGGAAGAAGGTGGCCAGGGAGTCGCACAGGTCTTGAGATGGCGGGATGTCCTTGGTGTTGGAGCTGGGGTTGGAGAGTTCTTTCACGATGCTGAAGAGCTCTTTGGTGTTGTGTGCGTTGTTGTCTAGGCGGTCCTTGAAGGCGGTCTTCTTGGCGGTCCTGTTGAGTTGGTGGTGTCTGCGGGTGGCGCTCTTGAGGGCTGTGTGGTTGTCTGGTGTTCGGTCGTGGAGCCATTTCTTCTCCAGCTTCCGACAGGTGTGCTTGGAGATCCGGATGTCCTTGGTGAACAAGGCGGCTTTCTTGTTGGTGTGGTTGATTGTAGAGGTCTTGAGAGGGGCGAGGGTGTTGGCGCAGTCTTTGATCCACTGTGTGAGGTTGGTCGCGGCGGTGTCTGGGTCGGTGGGGCGAGGGCGGTAGTCAGTTGGTCCTCGGTGAACTTGCCCCAGCAGCGGCGTGGCAGCTGTTGGGTGCGGTGGTGTGTGGTGGGTTTTCTGAAGGTGAAGTGGACGCATCTGTGGTCGGTCCAGTGTGGTTCAAGGAGACGTGGGGGCTTGCGGAGAAGATGGGGTTGAGCGTGTGTCCAGCGGCGTGAGTAGGTGTCGTTAAGGGCTGTTTGAGTCCGAGGTTGGCGAGGTTGTCGATCAGGGCGGTGGAGTTGGCGTCGTTGTTGTTCTCGAGGTGAAAGTTCAGGTCCCCGAGGAGGATGTAGTCCGTGGAAGCGAGGGCGTGGATGCTGATGAGGTCGGCGATGGTGTCACTGAACTGTGGGCGGGGTCCGGGAGGTCTGTAGATGAGAGTTCCTCTGAGGGTGGTGTTGGGGTCGGTGTGGATCTGGAAGTGCATGTGCTCGGCGGTGGTGAGGGTGTCATTGGTGTTCGTTGAGATTTTGATGGAGTCTTTGTGGATGATGGCGATTCCTCCTCCCACTCCGTTGGTGCGGTCTCTGCGGGAGATCTTGTAGCCCTGTGGGATGGCTATGGCGATGGCTGGTGCTGAGGTGGCGTTCAGCCAGGTCTCCGTCAGGAAGGCGACGTCGGGGGCGGTGGAGTCTAGGAAGTCCCAGAGTTCGATGGAGTGCTTGCGAGCGGAGCGGGTGTTGAGGAGGATGCAGCGGAGGTGGTTGGGTTCTCTGGCTGGTGGTGTGGAGGGTTGGATGCTGGTGAATCTGCAGTTCCGGCAGGTGAAAGGCCCCTGGGTGCGGTTCGGGGTGGCCTGGTAGCAGGGGTGGTCTCGTCTGGTGTTGAGTGCTTGGAGGGTGCTTGTGTCGTAGTGCAGTCTGGCGTTGCGAGGGGTGTGGGGTCCAGGGGTTCTGGCGCTGGGTGCGGTCCAGGCACGGACGGGCGCAGACGGGCTTCGCGGCCTCCATATGAGGGCAGAGGCAGGGAGGAGCAGCTGGGAGGTGGGAGCGGGGCGGCCAATGGGAGTGAAGGGGGCGGGGCCGCAGGAGCTCAGCGGCGGGGAAAAACGGCGGGAAAAGACGGCGGGAGAGGGACAACAGAGTACAGGGGTACAGAAAGCAAAACACAGGGGCACAGAATGAAAAAACAAAGTGGCACAGAAAGCCAAGCGCAGGGGTACAGAATAAAAAAGGGAGCGAGCAGTCAGGCGGCAAAAGCGGCAAGGGAGGTTCAACCCACAGGGGGCTGCGTGGCAGATGGGGGGAGCGATCTGCCTGGTGACAGGGTCAAAGGTCGCTTGTCACACGACGGATCGGGCGAAGTCGAAGTATGCTTCAACTTCTTATGTTTCTTACGGTGCCCATTACCTGACCGAGATGACCTCAACGATGAGGACTTAGACCCTCCAGAGCGGTGTTTGGACCTTCCTCTTGGACATGAACGAGATCGTTGAGGCGACCTCCGGGGCGCCATACGCCAGGTCGCGATCAGCTTCAGGGACTATTCCCTCAAAGCCTTCGGCAGAACGGCCCGGCAGTTGGAGCATGACTTCATGTAGTAGTCGTGCTCCAGGCACCAGACACACACAAGGTGAGGGTCCGTTACCGACATGGCATGGTGACAGGCGCCGCAAAGTTTGAACCCCAAGGTCTTCTTACTAGACATCCCTACACACCAAAAGGAGTCGACAAAAGGTAAACAAAAGTCTAAAAAATGACAAGATTTAGCTCTCTTCGACGGATCTGCACTGGCTGGCGCAGAAAGAAAAGAACTGACCGGATCCAACCAGATGCCTGCAAGTTCAAAGGTAAGGAATCTACAGTTAGATGTCTCTATCGGATTTACATTTTTCCTTTTTGAGGACGTAGTTGAGGGCTTGTAGGTCTAGGATAGGATGAATGTCCTTGTCCTTTTATAGAACCAGAAAGTAGCAGGAATAACAACCACAGCTTACTTCTAGCGCCGGAACCCTCTCTATGGCTCCCTTTGCCAAGAGAGTCAAGACTTCCTCCTGAAGCAAAATCAAATGATCCCCCATCAGCTGGTTGTAGGATGGAGGCATGGAGGGAGAGGTGGTCTTGAAGGGGAAGGAGTAGCCCCTTCACACTATCTTAAGGATCCCCCTGTCCAATGTAATTGTTTGCCAGTGGTGGAGGTGATGGCTCATCCTGCCACCAACTGGACGCCCATGGTCTGGCAGGGCAGACTAGGAGGTTTTAGAGGCTGAAGCTGCTGGGGTGAGGGTGATGGCTTGACCGGACCTCTGGCCGCCTGACCGTAGTCAGAACAAACCGCACCCTCGGCTGCGCTGGGGTTGTGGAACTTGCATGACTTGGTGGCTGGGCTATGACTGACGTGGCTGAAAGCTTCTTCCGTAGCCACGAAAGGGGCGAAAGGCAGACTGGGGATGCATCTCCCCATCTGACAATGTTTGGGAAAGGATGTCCCGGGCCTCCTCTGGAACCTGTGGCAGCACTTGCGCAACCATTTCCCACAGACTGTGGGATTAACAGCCCAATAAGCATTTGGTGTTCACCGACCGCAATGCAAGACTGGCGGAAGAAAAGGTTTTCTTGTCCCAACTGTCAGTTGACACAGTACCGGCCCTGTGTCATCTGGTATCAGAATGGGGCTGACGCCGCCAGTGGGTGCCGGAGGTGTCAGGAGCATCAGAGTGGGGGCCGGTGCCAGGTTAGGTCACAACTATTATAAACATATGTTTACCTCTGAACCCATAAATCACAGTACTATTTGATCATCAGTCCTTTTTATTGACTGAGAAAACCAATATCATTTTGCTTTTTTCACAATTTTCTATATACAGGGTAAACTCTACAACAATAGGCTCCTTTGTTTTTTACAATATTCACACATATATCCTGTACATAATATTTACATTTTTTACACAAACATATACAAAAAACAAATAATATGACGTTATGTAACTAGGTTCTCCACCATTAGTTTTTTCAAATCTATATGAAAAAGTCCAATATTTTTCACCTTTGGGACCTTAAACTAATTGTTCCTCAAAATAGTTGGATTTTGCTGGTCCTATGCAGAGTCAGAAACAATGTTTTCAATGTTCAGGCATGGGGTAACCTTATATTTATTAGGTTCCTGTTATTTAGGGGAGGGAAAAAAAGGAAGTTATTTCCGCTATCCCTGTTTTTACAGGATCTCTGCTAGACTGGTTTTTATATATAGCCTACGCGTTTCGACCTTTGTATATGGACCTACAAAGTCGTGGAAAGGTCTTCTTCAGGGCTTGCTTTACTGTAGTGTGGACATCTATTCTTGCTGGTCTCCTGCAAAAATAACGGTGGACCTTGTTTAAAATGTGCAATCATAGATGTTATGGTAGATCTGGTGAATCAAGATCAGAGTTACGTACCTATACTCTTGTTTTGCCTATGTGGCTCAAACCGATAGTGTTCTCTTGACCTGTAATATCATAGGTATATCTGTATTAGTGCTTCGTTTAGCAAAAAGCTAGTATAGTTTATGCTCTGTTGCTTTGTTGCTAGTAGGCACCTACCAGGTTATGTTCCAATTCGGTGGGAGATACCTGTTCGTTTCTTTGCTGGTATCTCTTATGTTGTTTTTAGTGGATTCCAAAGCCGTTTGAAGTTTTCTAAAAAAAG
Source organism: Triturus cristatus (assembly GCF_964204655.1). NCBI lineage: Eukaryota > Metazoa > Chordata > Amphibia > Caudata > Salamandridae > Triturus > Triturus cristatus. The sequence continues at coordinate 1,545,716,101 of NC_140590.1, forward strand.
GGGGGGGGGGGGGTTGTCATAATTAAGATGTTGTTCTGACAATAATCAGTTCCTTTATTTACATGCTCCACCACCCGTGTTCAAAGAAAGGGGGGATTTTTTGTATTGTATCTGTGCAGCGTATTCACTCTCTCCTGATTCTGTCCTAGATAATGCACCTAGCGTTAGTATTACGCGGTGTGGGCTGGGGGTTCAGTTCTCCTTATCACCATTTAAGACACCGCCGTGAGGTTAATTTAGACATTAGCTTCCGTTATCCGAAAAAAACTTACGATTTTTCAAAGGGAGAAGGCTTGAAGTTCCGTTTCTTGCTCTTCGTAATCCTCGCGTTCTCGCTACTGTGGAGCTGTCAGCGCTTCCTGGGTTGATTCTTCAACGTGATTTTACCTGGTGCGTGACGTCGCTGCGTCATTGCGTTGTTTGTTACTTAGGAGGTGATTGGACTCACGTCACTCTACAGCTGGGGTTTGGCGTCAGTGTCACCATGGCGAAGTGTTTTTTTGATTTGACGAAACAATAAAGCGTTGTTTGTGCTGGCTTCGTTGTTTAGCCGATTATACTGTTAGATCGAAGGGCATTTTCACTTATACACTATATCGACCTTTCTTATGTCAATTACTTCTTTCAGTTTATTGAGCTGGCAACGACGTTGTTATTGTGACTTAACTTAGGGAGAACAATAAAGTTTTCTGATTTTCGGAGAGCACTGGATTGTTGCTGGTATTGATCTCTGGCCACAGCATCATCAGGTTTTCGTCTCCCATTTGGTTCTTGAGGCGTCTAGGCTGATATATTACTGGCTTATGATCTTGTAATGTTCAGTTTGCCTCTTAACGGATTTTTCAACTCATGCCCTCTTATTTTGAGTGCTCTGTATTGAGTAGGTGTTTGATCAGAGTGTTGGGTGGAGGAGAAACGTAAATTTAAGATGATTATTTTATATTATATTTCCGATTTCTGTCATCTCGTTAAGGCCATTGTCCATTGTACTCAGTAACATTATCATTCTGGCTTCTGTCCTAGACAGGCGTGATTCCATGTTACTTCCTTTTATGTGGCGTAATACTGTCCATTTTATTTCATCTGGTCCATGGTTTTTTTCGATACAGTGTGACACCATGGGTGCGTTGGGTGTCCTGCATCTAATTTGTGACCTGTGTTGAGAGATCCTGTTTTTTACGGCTTGTGATGTTTTTCCGACGTATGCTAAAGAGCACGGACACACCACGCAGTATACTACATTGTGGGTGTTACAGTTTGTGAAGTTTTCATGATTTACATATTTCATCCCATATATGAATTTGGTACCCTCAATGGTGCTTTCACATGAGGTACAGTTCCCGCATTTTCTGTGGCCTTTTATTGGTGGCATGGACCACAGAGTTCGTAGAGTGGTTTCAGGTTTTGGCAAGGTTGTGTTAGCACGTACTAGTTTTTCTTTGATGCTTGTGTTTTTTTTCAAAGCAAAGATTGGTATTTGTTTAAATGGGTGCAGGTCTTTCACTGTGGTCCAGTTGTTTCGGATGATTTTTTGTATTTCGTTGGTGTGTCCTGAGAAAGTGGTAACACAAACCAATGGTGTGTCGTCCTTCTTATCTTTTGGGGTGAGGAGAGACTCACGTGGAGTGTACCAGGCTCTTTTCACCGTCTTATCCTTAAGAATTGACTGAATGGTAAATTTTCACGTAGATTACGTTGATGGAAGCTTGAAAATTCTGGGGATTGTTGTTATATATCCACTTTTCTTCAAATAATGCCATGAACATTATGGCCATTTCCGGCGCAAATGGACAACCCGCCGGAAATGGCCATAATGTTCATGGCATTATTTGAAGAAAAGTGGATATATAACAACAATCCCCATGATGGACACATCAAAATGTGGCGTCGTTATATAGACGATGTGTTCATGCTCTGGAGAGGCAATGCAGATCAATTGCATTCTTTCTTGACATGGCTAAACGACAGAAACCAAAACATCCAATTCACCATGAATGCAAATAAAACAGAGATGAATTTTCTAGACATACTGGTGAAACACGAAGAAGGCCGTCTGTATACCACATTATTCACGAAGAAAACTGATAGGAATACTTTTCTAGAATTTTCAAGCTTCCATCAACGTAATCTACGTGAAAATTTACCATTCAGTCAATTCTTAAGGATAAGACGCAACTGTTCAAAAAAGGAAGATTATTTCAAAAATGCGACAGAACTCCTAGAAAAACTAAAAACCCGTAGCTATCCTAAAAAACTCCTGAAAAAGGCGATGAAAAGAGCCTGGTACACTCCACGTGAGTCTCTCCTCACCCCAAAAGATAAGAAGGACGACACACCATTGGTTTGTGTTACCACTTTCTCAGGACGCACCAACGAAATACAAAAAATCATCCGAAACAACTGGACCACAGTGAAAGACCTGCACCCATTTAAACAAATACCAATCTTTGCTTTGAAAAAAAACACAAGCATCAAAGAAAAACTAGTACGTGCTAACACAACCTTGCCAAAACCTGAAACCACTCTACGAACTCTGTGGTCCATGCCACCAATAAAAGGCCACAGAAAATGCGGGAACTGTACCTCATGTGAAAGCACCATTGAGGGTACCAAATTCATATATGGGATGAAATATGTAAATCATGAAAACTTCACAAACTGTAACACCCACAATGTAGTATACTGCGTGGTGTGTCCGTGCTCTTTAGCATACGTCGGAAAAACATCACAAGCCGTAAAAAACAGGATCTCTCAACACAGGTCACGAATTAGATGCAGGACACCCAACGCACCCATGGTGTCACACTGTATCGAAAAAAACCATGGACCAGATGAAATAAAATGGACAGTATTACGCCACATAAAAGGAAGTAACATGGAATCACGCCTGTCTAGGACAGAAGCCAGAATGATAATGTTACTGAGTACAATGGACAATGGCCTTAACGAGATGACAGAAATCGGAAATATAATATAAAATAATCATCTTAAATTTACGTTTCTCCTCCACCCAACACTCTGATCAAACACCTACTCAATACAGAGCACTCAAAATAAGAGGGCATGAGTTGAAAAATCCGTTAAGAGGCAAACTGAACATTACAAGATCATAAGCCAGTAATATATCAGCCTAGACGCCTCAAGAACCAAATGGGAGACGAAAACCTGATGATGCTGTGGCCAGAGATCAATACCAGCAACAATCCAGTGCTCTCCGAAAATCAGAAAACTTTATTGTTCTCCCTAAGTTAAGTCACAATAACAACGTCGTTGCCAGCTCAATAAACTGAAAGAAGTAATTGACATAAGAAAGGTCGATATAGCGTATAAGTGAAAATGCCCTTCGATCTAACAGTATAATCGGCTAAACAACGAAGCCAGCACAAACAACGCTTTATTGTTTCGTCAAATCAAAAAAACACTTCGCCATGGTGACACTGACGCCAAACCCCAGCTGTAGAGTGACGTGAGTCCAATCACCTCCTAAGTAACAAACAACGCAATGACGCAGCGACGTCACGCACCAGGTAAAATCACGTTGAAGAATCAACCCAGGAAGCGCTGACAGCTCCACAGTAGCGAGAACGCGAGGATTACGAAGAGCAAGAAACGGAACTTCAAGCCTTCTCCCTTTGAAAAATCGTAAGTTTTTTTCGGATAACGGAAGCTAATGTCTAAATTAACCTCACGGCGGTGTCTTAAATGGTGATAAGGAGAACTGAACCCCCAGCCCACACCGCGTAATACTAACGCTAGGTGCATTATCTAGGACAGAATCAGGAGAGAGTGAATACGCTGCACAGATACAATACAAAAAATACCCCCTTTCTTTGAACACGGGTGGTGGAGCATGTAAATAAAGGAACTGATTATTGTCAGAACAACATCTTAATTATGACAACCCCCCCCCCCCCTGTTTTTAGAAAACTTCAAACGGCTTTGGAATCCACTAAAAACAACATAAGAGATACCAGCAAAGAAACGAACAGGTATCTCCCACCGAATTGGAACATAACCTGGTAGGTGCCTACTAGCAACAAAGCAACAGAGCATAAACTATACTAGCTTTTTGCTAAACGAAGCACTAATACAGATATACCTATGATATTACAGGTCAAGAGAACACTATCGGTTTGAGCCACATAGGCAAAACAAGAGTATAGGTACGTAACTCTGATCTTGATTCACCAGATCTACCATAACATCTATGATTGCACATTTTAAACAAGGTCCACCGTTATTTTTGCAGGAGACCAGCAAGAATAGATGTCCACACTACAGTAAAGCAAGCCCTGAAGAAGACCTTTCCACGACTTTGTAGGTCCATATACAAAGGTCGAAACGCGTAGGCTATATATAAAAACCAGTCTAGCAGAGATCCTGTAAAAACAGGGATAGCGGAAATAACTTCCTTTTTTTCCCTCCCCTAAATAACAGGAACCTAATAAATATAAGGTTACCCCATGCCTGAACATTGAAAACATTGTTTCTGACTCTGCATAGGACCAGCAAAATCCAACTATTTTGAGGAACAATTAGTTTAAGGTCCCAAAGGTGAAAAATATTGGACTTTTTCATATAGATTTGAAAAAACTAATGGTGGAGAACCTAGTTACATAACGTCATATTATTTGTTTTTTGTATATGTTTGTGTAAAAAATGTAAATATTATGTACAGGATATATGTGTGAATATTGTAAAAAACAAAGGAGCCTATTGTTGTAGAGTTTACCCTGTATATAGAAAATTGTGAAAAAAGCAAAATGATATTGGTTTTCTCAGTCAATAAAAAGGACTGATGATCAAATAGTACTGTGATTTATGGGTTCAGAGGTAAACATATGTTTATAATAGTTAATTGATTCTGGCCTCTGTTACCCTTATCGAATCAATCCCCTATTTTCATATTCTAGGTTAGGTCACAACGGCACGACTGGCCCTGTTCCGGATCCATGGGGGCCATCAGCGTAGGAGCCGCCAGCGCAGAACCCGGTGGCCTCCCTCTGACCTAACGGGACCCTAAGGAGAGCTGGAGGGTTCATGCCACTCAATAATGAGGTGCATGGCCTCATAAAAATCTTTAATTTGAGCAAGGGTTGCTCCTGGAAAAGTGGGGAGGCGCAGAGCTGACCCAGGCGCAGGTTCCAGAGAACAAGGTCTTGACCGCCGAGGCTCCTCTATCACGTCGACCGACGGACGGGGAGAAGTTGAAGCATGCTTGGACTTGTAGTGTTTATGTCCCTCTTACCTGAATGACCTGACGATTTCGAGTGGGATGAGGAGAATTTGGGGCTCCAGAGCAGTTCCAAGACCTTCATCTCAATTGGGACCGCGACCGCCGAGGAGACGTGTGACGCGGTATCAACTGCCGGGCCACAAGCACCTTTAGGGACCGCTACCTCAAAGCATTCGGAGCCATGGCCTGGTAGTCGGTGCACGATTTGGAGTCGTGGTTGCGCTCCAGACACCACAAACAAACCAAATGGGGGTCTGTCACAGATATCTCACGGTGCCAGGTGCCCAACGGCTTGAAACCTGAAGTCTCTCAACATGACTTCTACACACCAAAAAGAGGACGACAAACAGTTGAAAAAATCATGTCAAAAAGTGAAAGAGGGTAGCTCTCTTCCCAGATTAGTGCTTGATTGGCTGGTACAGAAAGGAAAGAACTGACGTTATCACGCCGAGGTGACACCTATATAGGTGACGAGGACGTCACTGCAGACGCCGACTTGATGTGGAGCAGACCTACACCACCTCCCGGCGTGCAGGGGTATTCGGATCCAGTCTGACTCCTGGGAAATTCAAAGGTAAGTAATCTGCAGCTACTTGTCTCTATGAGATATCCTCCACCGGTGACAACAGAAATCATGGAGGGCATTTTAGCCCTCACATTTTACTCTACTAGCACTTTGATTCATAACTTAGCCCCCAATAAAATGGACAGCAGTAAGATTGTTGTTATTAACAACCTTACTACTAGAATACTTACTCTTAGAAAACGTCCTCAAGTTCCCCAACAAGACTGTTCAACCTTCTCAAATCTTCACCCATCTTGCTCTTCAGACAGCTAGCTGGTAGGCCCTCGCTTTACAAACAGTTTCTATATACACTAATTGCACCTGTTTTCATATCAATCCACAATCTCCTCTACACTTACCCCTTCAACACTCACTCTTCCTTTACACTTCAACGGCCCCTATCTTCTAAACCAATAGCACCTCACTAACCAAAAACTATCTTTCACTATTTTAAGATTTGTGTTCTTAACCTTGTTTGTGCCCCTTTGGCAGAGTTATCTCCCCTTAACCTATTGGCACCTATCTCCCTGTTCACATTAAAAGCAGCTCTCTGGAAGCCTCACCACCTCTCTGAAAAAGTTTCCAATAGCCACTCAGCCAGTGAAACAGAGAAGCACCTACAAAGATTGTGCCAGAAATCCTAGATTGAAATGTATGGAATGTAAGTGACTGATAACTGTTGACTGCTTTGCTCTGTTAACCAACATGTTTTTTGTTATTTAAACCCATCTTTTGTTACAAATATTCACTTAGGGCTCAGATTCTGAGAGGGTATGGGATGAGGCATTGACTAGCATGGTAAATGCCCAAACTCCAGGGAATGGCATTTATCGGTTAATACCTTTGTGTGGGATTTAACGCTTGCCTGGGTAGCGTTTTGCTTATGTCACAGTAAGTTCTAAGTTCCAAGTTGGGAAGGAGTGAAGAGAGAGATGGTTGGAGTTCATCTGTATAAAATAAATGGATTTTGTCTTTATCCTACATGAAGTCTTGGCGTATCTTTAAAGTCTGATACCACAGTTTGGCATGATGTTTTATTATGTATTACACTTGCTTACTGTCACGCAGAAAATTACTCCTTTGCATTTTTTCTACCTACACCTGAGGAACCTGTAAAATGGTCAAAATAGAAGAATGTATTGGTAACTGTCTAAAGGTATGTCATACAAATTTGTTCATCAGAAAAAAAGCTTCACTACTTCGACATTGTCTCGGATCTGAAGGACAGGAAGTTTTCGAACACCTTCCTAACCTATCGGATGAGAAAGAGGGAGATAACGCATCTAGTATGAATGAATACGAAGTATGTATGAAAACACTGGATAAACACTATTTACCGAAAATTTCAATAATACTGGAAAGGTATCCTTTGGGAATGCATTCACAAGCAAATGAGTCAGTGGAGGATTGTGTCAGTGCTCTAAGATAATTAGCTTTCACAAACAATTTTGCTGGTAATAATGGAGAACGCATAAGGGACTGATTTAGGTCGAGGTGTACATGACATGGTGGGGGAAGATTTTTGGTTGGGGGGGGGGGATCTTAAACTTCCAGAAGTGATTACAATTGCTAAACTAATTGAACATTTTCAGAAATGTGTTGCTGATTTGCAACAAAAGAAAAGTGATGTACAAGACGTTAATATTATTATTTTTTTTTTTTAAAGAAACCTTTATTATACAATAAAATACATACAAGGGCCTACAACCACCAAGGCCGGCTGCTACAGAGCCCGAGGGCCCGCAATGCAACGCCACACAGTCAAATGAACCAGAGGCGAAGCTCCCGGCAGTCCATAAGTAGATGCAACAGGCCGTGGCCATAGGCCGAGAGCAATCAAGAGGACGCTGGACTAAAATAATCTGAACCTTTCTCAGTGGCCACCCTTGCAACAATCATCAGAATTTAACTTACATTTTTTAAAATAATAGCCAACCCATTGTCCGGACAGGTAGAATGTATTCCTGGACATCAAGAAGAAGCCTGCCTGCATGTTAGCAGCCTGATAGGGGTTGATACATTCAGAATGTGTAACTTCCTTTCTTAGTCAAGTCAAAAATGTTGTACACTTTTATCACGTAAACGGACTATCTGTGGCCAAGAAAGGAATATATTTTCTTGACTGATTTAACATGGTAGGGCCTAGTATTGAAATAATGACTCACTGCAGGCACGGATACAAGTGTATGTCAAATATGAGGTCTAAAGTGTAAATGCTATTTTAACACAAAGACCAAAGAGGGACATCCGATTTGACACTTTTCGGTGATGTGAATGCTGAGCAACAGAAAAGAAAGATATATCAGCTGACAAATATAGGATTTAAAAACTAAAAAAATCATAGAAGGTAGGATTAACGGATGCACAAGTATTTCTTGATTTTACAATACTAGATGATCTCGGTGGAGCCAATGCTATTTGATGATTTAGGATACCTCCAGCAGGGATGCCATTATCCTCACCAGCATTAAATGTGTCCTAATTGCATGGGGCGGGGCAGGGAAGCAATGGAGACCACAACATGTAGCTGCAAGCAGGAAACAACTACGTTTTGTAAACAGAAATGCTGTGTGGAGAATACCACTGAAATGAGACCTTCCCTCACCTCCAAGCCTCAACAGTGATGCCAGGGAGTATCTCTACTGAACCCTATTTGTTTTTTATTTTATTTAAATGATGTGCAATTATACGTGTGTAAAGAACCAACCATAACTGTACGCATTCCAATGAAACAATCATGTCCGATGTCCAATATACATACCCGTTGTGCACTGGGGCGCGTGGGTCCTTGCTGCTTTTGACATTTAGCATCAGTATAGCAAAAAGAAAGAAGAATATTGCCATTGCAAAGCTGACTCGATAAACAGCTTTGTATCCAACCAGCACATCGCAGTTTACATATCCGTCCACATGTGGTAAACTGGTGGCAAATCCATTTTCACAAAAGCCAGGTATCTGAAACAAACACTTCATATTAGTACCACTGTGGTGACTGACTCAAAAATATTTTAGGATTACTGTAAATAAAGAAAAATTGCTTAAGTATAAAAACAAGGTCTGCTATTCTCGTCTGCATCGACAGACAGATAAGCCTGCAGAATGAACGCTATGTGTGTCTCCCATTAGCCTTGGCAGAGTGAGCTAAAGAATGACGATGGATTAAATCCACATCAGTTGACTGGGGGTGAGTGCTTGCAATGTTCAACACTCCATCCATCATCCCCTTTGGTTTTGCTTTGTTCGCCCAAAGTTGGCAGGGTATGCCCAGACGTGGGTCCCTTGCTCACTTTGCCACTGGATTCAAGCTGGCCTGGCTGATGAGGGCTGTTAGCCTGAAACCGGTCCCAGGATGCTTGTTTCCGGTCCAGGGAAGACTTGGCTTGGCAGTTCGGGCTGGACTGTTCCCATGAGGCACAGGGTCAGACTGATTTGTATATCGCCATGTCTGAACTGGGGTGGCAGAGTGAGCAAAAGAATGATGATGGATTAAACCCAGATCAGTAGACTGGGGGGAGTGCTTGCAATGTTCAACACTCCGTCCATCATCCCCTTTGGTTTTGCTCTCCCATTAGCCTTCGGCAAGACGAAGGTGAGACAACTCAGTATGGCTTCGGACCCAGGTCTCTGGTACGAAGTCCCTCTCTACCTCTCACACTGTGTTCTTAGCTTTTATAATGTGTCTGGTCATTGCTGAATTCTTTAAAATAAACAAGTAGCAGAAAAAGAACCTTTCAATGTCTCACTTCCTTAAATTCTGTGAAAACATTCCTGTTGCTTAATAATAATAATAAACAAGTAGTTGAATCACTAGCTTCCATGAAATCGTGTTCATAATTTCAAAACAAGTATTGGAACAGAGAACTTCATTCAGATGGAATAACATGATTACATTCAGGCAGACTTGATTATCACGTTGCAATGAACAGTGACATGAATAAATGTGCATTTCATATCCATCAATTATATTCGAATGATTGATGTATAATTCAAAAAGGGGGATACTGGAAAGTAAAAAAGTTATAATTATAACACACTGATGGGTTTATGGGGACTGCAAACTGCAGATGGGGCATGCTGACCAGGCAGGAGACCAAAGTTCCTGAGGGGCGAGGTGTTATTCTACCGGATGGACAAGGTGATCAATTGTCTCTAGAAATATGTGTATAAAAAATTGCCAGTTAGGTGGTCTCTCCCTTAAATAGGCTAATGGAAATGCCATACGGCACGGTAATGCGCAGCAACTGTGCCGTGGAGCATAACAGGTATTCACACTTGCTCCCAAACTATAAACTACAGGACATTACCAATAAGGCCGCCAAGGCATTAAACCCCAGTTTGTCCACATGTTCATTAGCATGTTTCAATCTTTGACCTCACCTTTAATGGGAATAATTTTTTTCGCTCCCTCAGTAGACAATGTCCTTCAGCTGTAAAAGGTAGGCACAGTTATGTCAAAATTGCGTAGTACTCTCCAAGCACTATGGTCCCTCTTCCAAGGGAAACCCTGTCATTGTATCTATTCACTCCAAACCACCTGTAAGAGTTACCTCTCCCTTAGGGTGAAACCTACAGTAGAAGAAGAGATGCTTCAGCTGGAAGCACCAGATAATTTCCACAGCTCAACAGAGACCAAGGAGTCCCAGTGACTTAACCAGTTAACTCCCACACCCATCTAGTTGAACTCAGGGGTGTGAGGGCTTTCTCCATTAACCCAAGACAATGTATTTAATGATGCACGAGCAACCTCAACTGAGAAAAAAAAAGAGTATGTTTTACAGCTTCCACGCTCACACCCATCCTGTCCACCTGTACTCCAAAGCATCCTAACAACTGCAGGCGGTCTCCTTCTCCTTTTTCCTTTTGGAAGAACTAGAGGACATGGACACTAATGTCACTATCTCCTTAAATGGAAAAAAGGTCTCTTTCATTCTCTTACTGTGGTAAATAATTTAATTACCGGGACTTAATTTGATACGGAAACATAATAAAAATAGCTCAGTAAATAAGAGGCAGAATCCGTGGTATTAGAGGTTCGGAATGGGCTTTATTCCAATGATCGATTATAATCGGTTGCTCCAAGTTCCATCACCACGGAGGTTCAGGAAGTGAAGTACATACATTATTGACAAGAAATGACTTTTATAGAACATACATTACAATGAAATAGATGCGGGAGGCGTAACAATTGATAAGGAAGGTGACGATTCACATGCGTAACCGAAAATGGGTGTAATGAGGAGTAAAAAGGAACATAATTGGTTATGATGTCATATATAGGTGGATCTATAATATTATACTTGGCATAGATGCGCGCGCAGCAGTATGACGTGTGATTGACGTGCAACTAGGGGGTGAGGGGGACTTGACATTTAGCTCTACATGTGGAGACAAGAAGTCTGGGGGGTCAAGTCAACCTAATCCCAAATCATATCTTACATCCTATGTTTAAAGAACTATGTTATCCACAAAGGAAGGACTCTTGGACAAAATCTATTCTATACTGACTGTGTGTGCGTGCACAAGCGTCTAAGTGTCTACACTAGATGCGAGGGCAGGAATTTTCCATAGTAACAGGGCTATGAATTACTTGCATAAAGACAGAGAAGCCGAGCCTTTGCTCGGTAGCTGGAAGAATGTTTACTTAAACTACTAGACAGGAATGCATCGGGCAGGGAACGGAGCAGATAATTTTCGAAGGTGAAATACAGTTCTTGGCAGGCAGCAAGCTGATGTCAGGCTTCGTGAGCCGCGCAGAGAATGAGACAAAGTTCATGGTCACAGATGCAGGCTCAGACTGGAGCTTTCAGAGGCAGAAAGCAAGAGAAGCTTGATGACAGAATCGGGCCTACTTGCCTGGACTGTAAAATGGCATAAGTGAACCATATAAAGGCGGTGGCCTTTCGTACTTAGGAATGGAATATCCGGCCCATTCATGGCGGATCAACAGAGGACATGTTAACAGTGGACGCACATGTATTTGCGTCTTCATAACTGGAGCTGGAGGGAACATACATGTACTTGTAACATGCACATAGAACCGTTGGGGTCCAAGATAGGGGACATAACTGACCAGAAAAATCCATATTTCCACATTCCCTCCTTGTCCCCTACTTGCCCGTCAAGAGATATCAATCTTCATTAATCCATTGATCTGTTCATATAGCATCATTTGTTCTTCTTTCTTCTTCCGGGATCTTGAATGAAAATCTTGATGTGGAATGCACGATGTGGCACACAGACCACAAATCGCTGGTCCACATTGCAGACATAGACAGCAACTGAATAGTATGAGAAGGCCAATACCTAGGAAAGATAGGACCTTCCATCCAAAGGTAGATAATACACTCCAAAACCAACCGGACCAAGTCCAGGTGCCTGGATTCTGGTGTATCTGGCTTACAATCTTATGAAGGCGGGTTATGGCCTTATATACAGAGGGCGAATTTTCTGGTATGAATATGCAACAGCTTGATCCGATGACCCTACAAGCTCCGCCCCTATCAGCCAGGATGACGTCAAGGACAAGACGATTTTGAAGCACAACAATCCGCATAGCAGACTGCTCTTCTGTTAAATTGCCTAAGGCGGAAATAGTTTCGTTCACTACTGCTTCAAGGGTTCTAGTTAATCTACGTATCAGCTTACTATTAGTAACAGTACCTATATAGGGAAAGAGACCTTTATTGAAATCTGTGTATTTTTCCCATGCTGTTTCAGTGTAGTCGACTATTGGGAGATCTCTCCTTACTCTATTATTTACTAAATGAGTGTTTCTGTGATAATCAGGGGGAGCTAGAAAAACAGGTGGCAAAAGGAATCCAATGTAGCAAGTACCATCCCAATCTAGAGGCAAACGTACATATGCCGTCTGACCACATATGAAATAGGAATGGCGGGAAGCTCTAAATGTAGACTTGCCTTGATCACTAAATTCTACTACAGTGGTGCATCTACTATGGCCCATATGTATGGAACCATTCTTTCTTACACATAATTCACCTTTTACTGGAAATATTGACATAGCGGGCAAAATTGGAGTAGCTTCGGATTCGACATTTAGGATCATAAGATTAAGTGTAAAATTACCTAATCCATATACTTCATTTTCTAGATCAGTTCCTGTTCTCTGGGGAAGTCCCTCCTTGTTGGGGTGGCAGACCTTAAGTAAAACTAAGTTCAGATTTCCCCATACCCTATTGTCTTGATAAACTGCAGAGTTCGAATCTTGGGAATTAATTAAACTAAACCATGCTCCACAGGAGCCGTTGTGTGTGAACGGGTATGGAAAGAGAGGTAGAATTCCTTTATAATTCTGATAGGGAGGGAGTCGGCCACATATCCAACAATTTGTAGCATTGCTAACCTGATGGGAATGATGCAACATACTAATAAACGTATTATTGCGCAGTGCAAATCTATAAGACAACTCAAGCGGAGGTAATTCACTAAAAGAATGTTCAGCAGTAACATTGTAAACATGTCTAGAAATAGGATAATATATGTGCAACAATATACTTGCAGTAATTATTAAAAGACTCAAGAAAAACAAAATTAATAACGTCATTATGCAATGGCTACGCAGTGATTTACAGTACGCCTGTCGTTTCAACATTTTTCGCAATTTTCCATGATTCAGGTCTAAGGGATACATGTCGGAGACAGATTCAACCGCTTCACCTTGGAGAGGACTTAAACAATCAAATCGTCCGACGGTTTAGGCCTGAGTTTCAGTTTATAAAGTTCCTGACTGTTGGCCTCAGCCAAAGGTAGTTTTGAGTCAATGGGTGAAGACACACGAGGTGGGCTATTCACATCCGAAGGAAGTCCATGAAATTTCTTGATATGACTTGAATGAATCCATCCCTTTCTGCCTTCGATCTTCACGGCTGTCCTTGTGGTGAGCAGGACCAATTTGGGTGCTTTCCACCTGGGCTCCAGCTGAGTCTTTCGGTCGAAATTCCTCACAAGAACAAGGTCCCCCGGAACTACGTCAAGGGATTTCACCTCAGTGTTGTCGGGAAAGGCTGCAGCTACCTGTGAACGACAAGATTGTAGTGCAGACATCAAGGAAGCCAAGTAATCTGTCAGCATATTACAGTCAATATCAGTTATTTTTCGTGGCATAGGCGTCCCCCACATATTTGGTGGTCTGCCGAAGATCACTTCATACGGGGATAGCCCTGTACGAGAGTGTGCTACCATTCTCGTGTAAAAGAGTGCAACTGGTAATGCTACTACCCAGTCGACACCTTTCTCTCTGCATATTTTGGACAATCTAATTTTCAGAGTCTGATTATGTCTTTCTACGAGACCTGCTGCTTCGGGGTGTCGGACACAGTGGAATTTCCACTGATAACCTAACAAAAGTGAAACGTATTTCATTAATTCGGATGAGAACGGCTGGCCGTTATCTGAGTGAACAACACGTGGTAAACCGTATCGTGGGAAGAATTCTCGAACCAACTGTTTGGCAGTAGTCGGGGCAGTGTAATCTGAAACCGGGTATGCCTCCGTCCAACGGGAAAGAGCACAAACAACTACGAGAACATATTTGAATCCTCGACATCGTTCCATCTGGATATAATCCATCTGGAGGACTTCAAAAGGGTGATTAGGAGGATGAAATCCACCCTGCTCTACGGGAACGCTTTTTCCTGGGTTGAACTGGCAACAGATCATACAGGTACGGACCTTTTGTTTGGCTGCTGCTCGTAAATGCTTGTTGAACCAAATATGTTGAATGCTATCTAGCATAGCTTTTTCTCCTAGATGTGCTGGACTATGTATAGTGTTAATTATAACTTGGACCATTGAATCAGGAAGGAACCACACAGACTTTTCCTTCATCATCCATCCTTGATCCGTTTGGGTCCCTCCTAATTCGGTCCATTTCTTTATTTCTTCTGGTGTAGCATGTGTCTGTATATCAATTACGTCAAGAGTAGGATCTTTAACCGTCATACAATGTGTCGGGACTATTGTCTTTGCCATGTCGGATGTTTGTGTTTGAGCAGTCTGTTTAGCTGTTCTGTCGGCTAGATCATTGCCTTGAGAAATGATATCAGGGACTTTCGTATGAGCTTTACATTTCATAATTGATATTGCAGTCGGTAGATGTATCGCATCTAATAGGGCATGAATGAGGGGTCCGTGCTGAATGTGGGCACCGTGAGAAGTTAAATAACCTCTCTCTCGCCACAGCACGCCGAAGTCATGTACGACTCCGAATGCATAACGTGAATCAGTGTATATGTTGACTTTTTTATTTGTGGCTTGAATACAGGCTTGTGTCAGAGCGACGAGCTCTGCGGCTTGAGCTGACAAGGTATTAATACGATTTGTTTCAACGACTTCAGTGTCTGTTGTGACTGCATACGCGGCCACTAGCTCTCCTGTACTTGTTCTCATACATGAACCATCTACATACAACGTCAGGTCTGGGTCTGACAATGGGACGTCTGTTAAGTCTTGTCTGGGTTTCGTCGTGATTGTAATAACATCAATACAGTCATGGGCTAGTGGGTCTGTTCCATTTACAGGTAAAAGTGTGGCAGGATTCAATGTGTTACAACGTCTGATTTCTATATGTGGCTGGAACAATGTTAGTTCGTACCCTGTAAGTCTTGCTATAGTCAAATGTTGTGTTTGCGTTCGGTTCACAAGAACCTCTACTGCGTGTGGTACTTGTACTGTCAATGGATGTCCTAACACTATGGCATCGCTTTGTCTGATTGCTAAAGCTGTCGCTGCCACTGATTTTAGGCACGCAGGCAAAGCCTGAGCTACGGGATCTAATGTACTAGAAAAATAAGCACATGGTTTGTGTGCTCCTGCTTGTTCCTGTGTGAGTACTGACAAGGCAGTACCTTCGCGTTCTGTAACAAAGAGTGTAAACTGTTTTCTGTAACATGGCGTTGCTAAAACAGGTGCTTGACATAAAGCTTTCTTTAGGCTTTCAAAAGCTTGTGTATGTTCCTGAGTCCAAGGGAGAACAGTCGATGTGGCTGCCTCCTGTGTTGTCAACTGAATGAGTGGTTTTGCTAAAAATGCATACTGAGGGATCCACTGCCTACAATATGAAGTGAGGCCTATGAAAGCCCGCACCTCCTTTTGTGTCTTGGGTATTGGCATGTTAGCTATTAACTGAATGCGGTCTGGTGTAAGCTGCCTTCCCTCCTTGGACAGCGAGTGACCAAGGTAAATAACTCGCTGGACACAGAATTGCAGCTTAGAAGGGGACACCTTGTGACCCTTTTCAGCTAGAAATTGTAAAACTGTCAGTGATGCTTTTTCACATTCAGGTTCGCTTCGGGCGGTGATCAGCAGATCATCGACATATTGAAGCAAAGCAGTGTTAACTGGCATGTGGATACTGTCAAGTTCTCGTTTCAGTGCTTGGCTATAGATGCTGGGGCTTTCTGTAAATCCTTGAGGTGCGCGTGAGAATTTAAAGCTACGTCCATTTAAACTAAATCCGAACAAATATTGGCTTTCCGGATCTATTGGGACGCTGAAAAAGGCATTTTTGAGATCAATTACAGTAAAGAATTTTGCTTCGGAATCAATAGCTGTCAGTAATGATGAGATATCAGGGACCACAGGGAATTGTGGCACAATACACTTGTTTAATTCGCGCAGATCAATAACCAATCGATATACTGGCGGGGCCTTCGGATCTGTTCGTTTGAGAATCGGAATTATCGGTGAATTACATACATTGGAGTCTGTTTCCACAACTACTCCTTGGGCAATGAGCTCGTCAATGATCTGCAGTAAAGCCACTACAGCATCTGGTGGTAACTTGTATTGTCGCATTCGTGGTAGTACCACTCCTGCCTTTAATGTGACTCGATATGGTGTAATATTCATGCGACCAACATCAGTAGGGCCTTGTGCCCATAGATGTGTAGGTAAAGTCTGCAATCGGGGATCCATGTCTCTAGACACATAATGACCTTTAAAATCACGTAAAAACAATCTTACTCCTTCCGGAGAACAACATATTATAGCTCCTAGAGCTTTCAATGTTTTTATTCCTAACAGGTTTTCTGGACATGATTTAGTAAGCAATAAATCTGTAGTTCGGGTCAAAGGTCCTATCGTAAGTGGAAGAGGTTGTGACACTTCATTAACAATAGGTTTTCCTGAAAAACCAAGGGAAATATTCTGTGAGCCTGAGAGGGGTGCCCCTGGAACTTCACTACGTTTTATTGTTGTTCGACTTGCCCCTGTATCGAGTAAAAATTTTCTGTCTTGGCCTAATAATTCACTATGTACATAAGGTCCTTCTTGATCTACAGGGATCTCGATAAGGGGTAAGTCAACTTCCCTCTCTAGGCTGGTTCATGCATATCGTTGATAATCAGGATAGTCATACTGTGCGGTCTGGTACAGTTGTCGTGTCGTGGTTTGCGTGGCAGCAACAGGCAGCGCTGGTGCGGCTGGCACAAACTGTATAGTCTGTGGTGGAGCTGACATGGACTGTGCATGCTGCAAAGCTCCTCGTTCATTCTGATCCTGTCTAAGTGGCCGTGGTCTTTCTTTTGTAATACCCGTGGCGATATTACGCTTCAGGACTGGGCAATCGTGTACATGGTGACCTAGTTGTTTACAATAGTTGCATATCCCTTTTACAGGTCCTGCTAAATCGCCAGAATGTGTCGTACCCTTTTTATGTCCTTCAGCTGGAACTGTCTGGGAGACTAGCATTTTCATTTTCGTGTCTTTCATGCGTCTTTGTTCATGATCTTGTTCCTCTCTAATTCTATTGTGATGATACTGTAACATTTGTAACATTTGTGCTGGAGTGTTACCTTGCCAGGTACTCTCGAATTTTAATACTCTATTCTTCACTTGGGGCAAGGAATTTTCAACTAATTTTGTCACAAACAGATGTGGGTATGATTCGCTACTCGCTTTTATACCACTATTTATACCAAAACATTTTTCGAATCGTGCATAGAAATCACTAGTGTCTTCATCTTGCTTTTGTTTACAGGCTGAAATTGCACCCCAGTCTTCCTTTTTCGTGGTTAATAAACGTGGCAGTACCTGTACTAGTAAACCTGGTAGTGCTTTAGTTTTATCCCCAAGCCCTGCTCCTGCAGTTCGGGCCCTCTCCTCTGCTTCTAAAGCTGACCATTCTATCTTTTGGTCTCCTACCTCCCACTCTTTTTCCTTGAGTTTTTCATAAATGCCAGCAGGCATTAATACCTTTAATATTGTCATAATGTCGGGGTAGGTATACTCTCCCATGAGTAACATGTCTTTAATTTCTCGGTGGAAACCCGCTGGGTCTTTGTCATGACTGGGTACCACTTTCTTCATTTCTAACAATTCTATTTTCGATATGGGCGTATACACATATACACGTTTAAACTGATTGTCCTCGCCCTTTATTGGGTGCACTTCTCGTAAGGGATTCTGTCTGTCCATGTAATACATGGTTCTTTCCTTGATGGGCAGTGAGACATGTTCTGGGCATATAAAAAGAATGTACTGCTTTCTTGATTCTAGTATTTCTTTAATTAGCTTAGTACCTGAACCTCTCCATCTATTCGTGAGTAATTCGGTCAATATATCAGGTAAGGGACCAGGATCTGAATGTTGGCTTTTATATAGTATAAGAAGTTGTTGAATCATATAAATCCCAGCTAAACGCTGTTCATCTGGGGTGAGATTCAAAAATGTGTGTGCTACTGTGTCATCACTATACTTCCCGGGACTGTCAACCCAATGGACAGCTGACCTGGCTAATTCTTGTTCATCCATAGAATCGAGAAAATGATAACCCCTTCGTTCTCGGAGTAATTTATCTGCTGCTTGGAATGAATGCTCGTTAGACCTTATATTTATTATTGGTGTTTGAAATTTCCTGTTATTTTCTAGACACATCGGACGTATCGGATCAGTAAGACATCTAGTACTATTACAAGATCCTCCTCTCCCTACATAGGCTATAGTTTCTGACTGTCCTGTGGGCAGTCCTGATGCTTCTTCCTCGCTTTGTTCGAACTGGTCTACCGCTAATCTTGCTTCGTGTAGGCGTTCTATTTCTTTACGGATCTTTCGGCACATGGCTATTATACAGTTTTGCTTATCATGTCTCCCTTCTGATATATTCTGGCTCCATCTGGTAAGAATTTGCATTGCTTCCGGGTCTACCCCCGGTCGGTCTTGATTTCTGATCACACAATTTATGAGGAAACGCAACAGTTCCCCCTGTATTTCCACTTTCTGGTATTCCATAGCTCTGTTAATACATTCAGAATCTCGCCCTGTTTGAACAAAATGGTATATATTATCTAGATGCGCAGTCATTCCTGGTAATTTCCCTAAATACACTGCGGCTCGTCTGATACGTAATGATGCTAGGGTCATTTCGTCCTCTTTGCCGGGCACAGGGTCATATCTACAATCTACAAGAAGTTCCTTAAGCGTACGGGCATTTATGAGTTTGGGGGTACGTGAATGTGCTGACTCTTGAAAAGTAAGTTTATTTATTCTAGGTGGCGTAGAAAAGATATTGGTAGCACCTCCGGTCGCCCCATCTGGGGTATCAGGTGTGAAAGGATTCGTTGAACGTGATACAGCAACTATAGGTGTGGATACAGCTATAGAAGTAGCTGTAGGAACAGATGCAGAAACAGATGTGCTTGCCGGAACTTGTGTCAGAACTTGATGCTGTAAGGGTACAGGTACTGGATCTTGGCGTTGAACCTCCCCGGCCAACGGTCTATGTGGGGCGGGGTTAGCATACTCGGGAGCTGCGTCATCTAAATATGAGGAAAGAAAAACATCTTCTGCGGTTCTAGGATGCCCCTTAGGATGTACCTTTATTGGAAATAATGGGGGTGGCAAGTCTTTTGGTATCCCTGGAGTAGCCTTAGGTAATCCTTCAGCCAGAAGGGGATACATACCATTCATAAGGGCATTTCTTTGTCTGTCTACTTGTTCTGATTTCACTCGTGCACCTTCTTTAATTAATAGATTTTCTCGGACTTCATTAGAATTTTCTTTACTCTTCTCTTCCTGTCTACGTGCTTTTTCTGTACGTCTATATGATTCTTTACGCCATAATTCAATGGCGTCTTTCTGTGATTGTCTAGCCTTCTTTTTCCATAATTCTTCCTCTACTTTCACGATGCACTCTGCATCCCAGGTCCCAGCTGCGGGCCACCTCTGACTTTCTGGTAATTCCTTAGTGTAGTCTACCCATAAATCGAGAAATAATATGGCGTCTAGGCCATGTTTATGATACATGAAGTACCCTGGAGTGTCCCTAGGAGGAATGGGAACAGCTTCTTCGAGTACCCCTTTTCTGGTTGTGATTTGTCTTAATTTCGAAAAGAGCGGCATATTGAGAACTGATCTGCTACTTGATCTTGAACAAACTTAATACAATAAAACACAATAATGAACAGTCATTCATACCACAATATGCAGGTCATACTATAAACATTTAACATATAACATTTAACTGGGCAACAGTGATGATGACGATGATCTAAGAAAAACTTAATCATTAAACATGATACTCGACTTGAACTGAATTATTCTGAATTTATATACTTGATATACTAGATATACTGCTAAACAGTACAGATACACTGCTGAAACAGTGCAGACCGGATTTGTGTACCCAAACCCGTCTGGACCGGCACAACTTATGTGCACGCCAGAACGCCTCCCCAGTAATGGTACTCACCGGGTAGCTCGGAAACGGAAGGCCTCGGAAACTGGGCTGAACTTGAACCGGACTGGACTCGACTCGAACGCTTCGGACACTGGACTCGACTTGGGACTTCGGAAACTGGTGGGCCTCTGTATACCTCGGATCTTGCTCTCTCAGCTAGGCTCTGGTCGGGATACTTCGCACTTCTCACCGCCTCGTCTGGGTGTTGATCGCAGCCTCAGTCGCCCCCGCTTGACCGGAGGGAGATACAGGAAATCCTGCTGGTACGCGTTGTTGTCCGTCCAGCTGTGGCAGGAGACCGGGCCTGCAACGCACCGCCGGCGCGTGAGATGAGAAAGTGTCCCTGTTCGGGCGCCATTCATGTGGTAAATAATTTAATTACCGGGACTTAATTTGATACGGAAACATAATAAAAATAGCTCAGTAAATAAGAGGCAGAATCCGTGGTATTAGAGGTTCGGAATGGGCTTTATTCCAATGATCGATTATAATCGGTTGCTCCAAGTTCCATCACCACGGAGGTTCAGGAAGTGAAGTACATACATTATTGACAAGAAATGACTTTTATAGAACATACATTACAATGAAATAGATGCGGGAGGCGTAACAATTGATAAGGAAGGTGACGATTCACATGCGTAACCGAAAATGGGTGTAATGAGGAGTAAAAAGGAACATAATTGGTTATGATGTCATATATAGGTGGATCTATAATATTATACTTGGCATAGATGCGCGCGCAGCAGTATGACGTGTGATTGACGTGCAACTAGGGGGTGAGGGGGACTTGACATTTAGCTCTACATGTGGAGACAAGAAGTCTGGGGGGTCAAGTCAACCTAATCCCAAATCATATCTTACATCCTATGTTTAAAGAACTATGTTATCCACAAAGGAAGGACTCTTGGACAAAATCTATTCTATACTGACTGTGTGTGCGTGCACAAGCGTCTAAGTGTCTACACTAGATGCGAGGGCAGGAATTTTCCATAGTAACAGGGCTATGAATTACTTGCATAAAGACAGAGAAGCCGAGCCTTTGCTCGGTAGCTGGAAGAATGTTTACTTAAACTACTAGACAGGAATGCATCGGGCAGGGAACGGAGCAGATAATTTTCGAAGGTGAAATACAGTTCTTGGCAGGCAGCAAGCTGATGTCAGGCTTCGTGAGCCGCGCAGAGAATGAGACAAAGTTCATGGTCACAGATGCAGGCTCAGACTGGAGCTTTCAGAGGCAGAAAGCAAGAGAAGCTTGATGACAGAATCGGGCCTACTTGCCTGGACTGTAAAATGGCATAAGTGAACCATATAAAGGCGGTGGCCTTTCGTACTTAGGAATGGAATATCCGGCCCATTCATGGCGGATCAACAGAGGACATGTTAACAGTGGACGCACATGTATTTGCGTCTTCATAACTGGAGCTGGAGGGAACATACATGTATTTGTAACATGCACATAGAACCGTTGGGGTCCAAGATAGGGGACATAACTGACCAGAAAAATCCATATTTTTTACAATCTAAATATATTCCTGCCTATGCTGAAGTTCAAGAAGCTAATTTGACTCGGATCTTGGAAATCTGTCCTGAACGATGACTGTCTATGAATTTGTAGGACGTTTACTTTCACACTTCAGTGCTGCAGTAACACAGAAAGTACCTGTGTATTTTAGGGTGGGAAAAGTACACCACTAGTATTATACATTGCCAATTGGTCTGAGAGATGCCCCACAGTTCTTCATACAAAATGCTTCCACCAGGGGCAGAAGGCCCACACTATACTTCAATGAATCTGTATTCCAAGCATCATCAGGGGAGGAGCCAGAGTCCGGCTAGTCCCGACTCTCATGCAACGACACAAACATATGCTCCTTGATGCTCCCACCAAAAGGGCCTAATTTAACAAGGCAACCCTAAACTCCACCCTGGTTCAGCCATTAACCTCTACAGAGCGGATGAAAACCATATACCTGCTGGTGAATCATGTTATTAGCAATGAGACCATGTCTGCCAGGTGATTCCAGAGGCCTCAGTGATGTGATGATACCCTCATGCCAAGGTCTGTGTGTGTAGGCTGAATCCCCATCTGATGGGGCAAGTTTCTGGACAACCAATTCAGGCTCATCAAGGAGCTTATATGAAAAGACAAGTTCTTGCAGGACTCAATAAGTGAGGAGGAGGCTCTGACGTGTTCAGGAAAGTCGTTCCATGTCTTTTGTGCAATTATAGGACAATGAGCAACCTCCAGTTTTGCTTTCGTGGATGTGGGGCATGTGTATGAGTTAGAGTGAGGCACAGCGACAAATCTTACCAAGAAGAACATACTGCAGGCATCGGGAAATAACCATATATTATCAGAGTAGAGACATAATATAAGGAGAGTGGATACATGGGAAAAGCTAGACAGTTGGCTCTGGTTACTTTAATATTGAGTCGAAGGTCTACTAATCTGAAAGGCGAAGAAAAAGAGCTTGAGAGAGAAAATGCAGTCGTAATTGTAAAATGTATTTATATAGCACTTATTAATCCTGATCCTGACGTGCCATGAACGTGCTTTATGGCAAGCAGAATGCTACTCTGGAATCACAGTTGAGAAGTAAATAGGTTGTAGATCAGTAATATATGCTTCTTTTTCTTTATAGGATTCTTGTGCTCTTGAGATGTCATGCATTTATTCTAGTGTTTTGAATAGAAATAGCCTACTTGAAGTGGATTATAAAAAGGAAGATGTGAAATGTTATTTGTAGTGGTGGACATGTGCGCCTGTTGGAGGAATTGAATAGAAAGCCAAAGAAGTCTGAAAAGCATGTTTGGGAGTCAACTGTAGTCTGAAAGATTTGGGATGAGTCAAAATGTGGAGGGAGAGGAGGCGTGGCTTGGCAAGCTGACATGGCAGACATGGGCTGAGAGCGCTCCGTCCAGTCCAACTAATTATCCTTGAATATCCTGCCTCTCCGAAGCCATCCTGTAATAAAAAGATGCTCCATTGCTGAATTACATCGGCGGCCCCTACCCGTGTGAATTTTAGCTTCGTGGGTGCCGCTGGAGACGATCGTGTGCCGGTGAAGCATTGGCGAGGCCTGTGTGGAACGCGGCCTAGTGTGAGGCCGGGGGCGTCGCCTGGAACCTCTGCTGACCGGAGGTGTCGCCGCCTCGGCGGGGGAGTCCCCTAGCTGCAGGACCGAAGCGACGTCGGAGCTGGTGAGTGCCCCCAGACTGACTGTCCCGGCAGGGGCTCCCGGTGGGGGCTGTGCCGCGACTCGGCGGCCACGTCGTGTCGCGGTGAAAGCAGCGAGGGCATGGCCGCCATCATTCCTACGCCAGAAGCCGGCACATCCCTCTCTCCCCCTGCGCCCCCTATACACAGTGGTGGGCGCGCTGCGGCGGTGGCCTGAAGGCTCCGGGGCCCTTCTCCTCCTCCCCCATGCACACTCATCCTGGGGGGGTGTCAGCGGTTATATCGGACAGCGTGGGAGTGAAAGGTAGCAGCGCAGAAGCGGCTGGCGGGCGTGGGAAGTCGCACCCCCCTCCCACACCCCCCGGCGATTTGGCTGGACATAAGGGGACAGTTGAGACAAGGTTTCCCCCCACCTCTCTTTGACTCTGAGGGGGGTGAGTCGAGTTGGGGTCCTGGCTAGGACTGGAGTGTGCTGGCCGTCCTGCCCTTGGTGAAGAGGGGGGGCGTGTGGTGTCCAGATCGCTGCAGGCCCAGGGGCGCTCCCGCATCGGCGGTGGGCTCGGACCGCGTGGGCACCACTGGAGGGGACCAGCACCAGTCACTGTGGCGCGGCCTACTATTCATGACGGGCACTGCAGCTGCCCGGGGTTCACCCCCCATCTCTCCCCCCCCCTTCTGGGTGAGGTTTTCGGGGGCCGTGGCGGGCCGCGGGGGTGCCTATCGGTGACAGTGCGAGATCTGGTCCGGGGGTCACTGGATGGGATCCTCGTTGTGACCTGCTGCAAATCTGAGCGAATCTGAGCGAATCTGTTCTTCCACTTTAAGGGACCGTATGTCGGGGGCTCATCAGATCCAGTGGATTTCCCTCAGGACCCCTTGCCGTGACCCTGGACCGTAGTGCTCCCACCTGGCTTCCGGTGCCCTGTGGAGACTCCTTGGTGGTGGGGTGGTGATAGGCGGCCAGCGTCGGACGAAGGTCCCCGAGTAGAGGCTTCTGAGGGCCCGTCTTCCCTCTCATCTCTCCGCCTGCCCTCATTCATCCCCGTTCGGCAGCTAAGTCGGGCTGCAGGGTCCAGTGAGGGAGCTCCCATCTTCGGTGCCTCCCCTTCCCTCGATCCCATACTCGGACCACCCGACGACGGTTCGGACGGTGCTGGGAACAATCCGGGGCCCGCCATGACACGAGATAAAGGTGGTGGTGGATCGTCAAAACAGGGCCCTATTGACATGTTTATGGGCTCGGAGGCTGCTGCGGGGTCCTCTGGCGGAGCGCAGGGCACTATGCCGGACAGCGCAGCACTTATGGCCGCCATTACACAGTCCAGGGACATGCTGGACGCCAAGATTGGGGAGGTCAGAGCTGCCGTTATGCTGCTGCAGCAAGATCTGCGGAACGCCGTATCCTGCATCACCAAGACTGAGACTCACATCTCAGGAGTGAAGGACGATGTCACCACGCTGAAGAAGTGGGTGGCGGCCATGGAGACATCACAACGGAGCCCACGGTGGAGGGAAGGGCAAGACGCAATAACCTCCGCTTTGTTGGATTTCCGGAGGGCTGCGAAGGGGACAACATGGAACAGTTCCTCACACAATGGCTGGAGAGTTGGCTTCCACCAGAATCTATGACCCATTGCTTTGTGATTGAGCCGCTTGGGGCCCGCCCGCGGCCAGTCATCGCAAAGCTCTTGAACTATCATGACCGCGATGTAATCCTGAAGCAAGCGCGGATCAAAGAACCCCTGCAGTACGACAATGCTCATATCCTCATTTTCCCGGACTACACGCGGCTAGTTCAGCAACAGCGGCAGTTGTTCCTGGCAGCCAAGGCCCGCTTGAGAGCTCTTAAGCTCCCCTACGCACTGTTATATCCCGCTCACCTGCGAGTGGTTTACCACTCCCGCACCCATTTCTTTGACTCGCCAGAAGAACTGTTTAAATGGACTGATGAAACGGTGCGGGTGCGGGCCCACACACCACCTGGGCGTGAGTGACTCCTCATCGTCGGCGGCAGCTCGGCGGGGGCCCCCGCTGAAACCTAAGGGTGCCCGAAGATCACGCTCCAGGCGCCGCTCCTTGTCCTGTGGGGCGTCATCCCGGACTGGCTCGGCCTCGGGCCGGCAGACTCTGGTGTCCTGACCGGCGCACCGGCGAGGGGCAGTCGCGGAGGAGTTCATATCAACCGGATCGGAGAGGCTCAATTATGGGCCGGGTCTGTTAGTGGACCTGTGCTAACTGAAAGTGTGCTAACAATAGATGGGTTGTGAGTTGGGGATCCATTGGTCGGGGCGGGATGTTCCCGCCGTGACAGAGGTTTCACCGTTTTTGAGGTATAGGGTGGGGGTTTGTCGGGGGGGTTGTTTTGTTTGTTGATCGCACTTCACCACAGCAACAATAGGCTTACACATACACGCCGGGCTGGATTTCACATCCTTGTATTTGCAGACATAGTACCACATGGCAGATTTCCCCCGTAGGGAGCGCATGACCCCAGGCTCACTCCGTATTATCAGCTGGAACGCGAGGGGAGCCCTTGATAAGATTAAACGTGGGGCCATACTCCAACGGGCTAAGCGGGCTAGGGTGGATATCCTCATGTTGCAGGAGACACACCTATTGGGGACTAATGCCCTCTGCCTCCAACGGTAGGGGTATCAACAGGTGTTTCATTCAGGTTTTGCAAGGGGGACACGAGGGGTGGCTGTATTGATTCACCGTAGGGTTCCGTATGTGCACATTACGCAATGGCCCGACATCCAGGGGGGTACATATTCCTACAGGGCAAGGTGGGGGAGGAATCCCTAGTACTAGGCAGCGTATACGCCCCTCCTCCTCTACAGTGGAACCTAGTGGAGCGACTCATGACTATCTGGATGGATATGCCGGGCGGGGTATCAGTGGTTGGCGGGGGCTGGAATGGTTCTTTTTGCAGCTGGGACCTCATTATCGTGCAGTGGTAGAGGAGGCGCGAGACCGTGGCTCCCACCCCCTGGACTGGAGGCATGCGGAGGTGGTAGTTTTCCACAAACCTGGTAGGCCGCCGGATCAGCACGCATCATACAGACCCATTTCCCTTTTGAATGTAGAGTCCAAAATCTTGGCGAAGTCCCTAGCAAATCGCCTACTGCCCCATATCGCTGCTCTGGTCCACCCGGACCAGGCCAGTTTTATGCCCCAGAGGGCGACTCGACACAACATTAGGCGGGCAAATGTTGCAGTGGTGGCCATCCAAAAAGTGGGCGCACCAGCAGCGCTGTTGTTAGCAGACATGGATAGGGCGTTCGACTCCCTTAGTTGGGTATACCTCTTCGCACTACTACACCGGCTGAACTTCGGACTGTACTTCATATCCTATTTGACTCTCTTATATACCGACCTCACGGCGTCGGTGCGGGTAGCCGGCGCGGCTTCTTCCGTGTTCTCTATAGGTCGGGGAACAAGACAGGGTTGCCCCCTATCCCCATACTTATTTGCCCTCGCAATGGAGCCGCTGGCCGCGTGGGTGCGAATGAACGTGCAGGTGCGAATGGACGTGCAGGTTCAGGGCTTTGAATAGACTGAGGGGTTGTCGGATAGGATTGCATTGTACGCTGATGACGTCCTCTTCTTACTTACTAACGTGGATAGAACGGGGCCACAGCTCTTGCGCATCACGCAGATCTTTGGGGAGACCTCTGGATTGTATATGAATCCCCGCAAATCTACGCTGTGGATGATCGGAGGCCGGGAGGAACTGGGCACCTGGGTATCGTCGATTCAGCTGGCGACGGGAGGACTGAAATATTTGGACGTATTTATAACACTTATGCCTGCTGTCGCCTGGGAGCGTAATCTAGTACGTGGGAGCAAGTACGCAAAGATATTAAGACTTGGTCCCGTATGCCACTGACTATATATGGCAGATCAGCCATTTTTAAGATGGTTGCGCTCCCGCGTCTTCTGTATCAGTTGCAGAACCACCCATATCCGATTTCCCCCCCGTTGGTTCAGGCAAGTAAATGCGGCTCTTGGGCAGTTCTTGTGGGAAGGGGGCAAGGTGCGGGTGGTTCTGCGGATGTGCTTTTTATCTACCTACTGTGGGGGACTTGCATCGTCGGATATTCTATCGTATTATCAGGCATCTCACTTACTCGTATTGAATGAATGGTGGTAGGCAATCGGGAGGATCCGGCATATGCAGTAGAACGGCGGCTTATGGGAGATCACTCGTTGCACACAGTGTTATACTCGGCACCACTGCGGGGATCATTGCCCTTGGCTACAAAGGTCCTGTTTCATGTTTCGGGCAGGCATTGCGTAGGATGGGGTGGTGGAACACGCTGACGCAGGAGACCCCCCTTTGGGATAATGGGCGATTGGACATTGGATAAAACAAATAAATCCAAATTATGGAATATGCTGGGGGCTGTAAAAGTGGCCCTTGTTATCTTGCTTAGATGCTTGCATTGTGGTACTACTGTTAAAACACACAACATTCAGAATGGGGAATGTATCACACCAATTATTTCTAACAGAGAGGTACATCAGAGCTGAATCTTGGCACTGGCACCTTTATTTTTAATCTACATAAATGGTTTGACCACCTAGCTAATCAACAAAAGGAAGGATATGCCGCAGATTGGTAGTCTACCTGTCGCATGTCATCCTTAATTCGGACAATGCCGTTCTGACTGCAAAAACAGCTAATGGGTTACAGTTACTCTTGGTCATTGGTCAAGTACACAAAAACCAGGAGGCACTTGATCAAAGGGAACCAAGGTATAAAGTCCTGTTTTTTAACTACTTGGGGATACCCTTCGACAGTTGCTCAAACTGGGCCCATTTACTCAAAATTAGATCACACAGGGAGTCATGGAAGCAGTCTTTCACTTTTCGTCTAGGCTAGGCTCAAAGCCAATGAAGGAGTTAACTCAAATATATAAAAGTAAATGTATTCCTGTGTGACTTTATTGCACTTGTGTTTGGGGATATGCAAATATAGATCAGGTATTGAATGATTTCTTAGCATCGAAGAAAATGTGGGCGAACCCCTGACAGAACTATATTATGTAGACTTTTGCACAGGTAAGTATTATGGAATTGTTTTACTAACCCAGTTCTGATTTCTGCCATGTCTAAAGAACGAGTGAAAACCCTGTATTATGACCACTGCTCAAATGTTCGTGCAAAGAAGGTAAAAAACGTACAACCTGTTATTACTCATTCCAAAGTGATTACGAGCACACTTTTGGAGCAATAGCATGCACTAACCCGCATCCCACAATATACATTTTATCTTACAAGGTTGAGACTGAGCTCTGTACACTTTTGTTTGCATTTCCTGCACTGGGCACCTGGTTTAGGTCTCTCGCTAAATGCCCTGGCGATAATTCATCTAACCAAATCACAGTACACTTTAAGCTATTTTGCACAACCTTATAAATCCTGGTGCTTTAGATTTTTACTCCCAATTTTATGGGCTGGGAATATTAAACATTATCAACCTGCCTTTGCTTACTTACAGCAGACCGGTTCACCCGTAATATGTTACGGAGTGTTGAATTATATTAGCAAACCTCTGGTAGTAAGGCATAGGTATGAACGTTTAATTTTGTCTTGCAGGAGGGTGGTATGCACTACACGGACAATGTGGGCTCCCTTCTGCGAAGACTGGAGGGGGACATAAAACACTGGAGGGCCACCCGCTCTGAATTTTGTGGTAAGATGGCTACGAGGTTCATCTACATATTGCAGAAAAGTCCCTTTGCGTTCCCAGATACCTTTTCTGAGCTAAGAACGCTTTGTTGTGGACCCTCCACTGGTTAGACAGCCCAGCCCATATAGAAATGTCTACATTGTGGAGCTCGGTCTTTGAGAGGGGCATTGAGCTCCCAAATATACAAAAGAATTATGAGACTGCACAAGTGCAGATTGTCAACAAATGGGCATACTCGCCGCTGGCGGACCCCACGTTCCGGATGGACAAGGAGGTGCTGGGACAAACGGGCTATATGCATATGTTATCTGGGGGGCAGATACCACAGAACGCGCCCCCAGCTACCGCCACAGTCATATCAGTCTGGCATAAACTCACATGGGAGATGGGATAGGAAATGCGTTCAATGCCACGTACCCCACAGTGGGTGGGCACTTGGCTCCGCCCCATTGAGGACCTCCCAGGGTTTAAGAGGTGGGCCCTCATTGGTTTCTCCGCCTTGAAGAATGTATGGAATGCCAACGGGATGGTTTTGTTTGTATTGTTTGATAGCGGAATATGACATAGCCACCTCTGAAATATTTAAATACTTGCAATTAAGGCATGATTTGCAGGCTAGGATTACTAGAGACGAGGAACAAAGGAATATTCGCCATTGGAGCTACGGTTGCTGAATGGTCGGCTGGTCACCAAGGCCGCCTGCATCATGTATGCTAAGTTGATTAAGAACACGCAGGGGAAACTTACAGGCTTACAGCAATGATGGCAGGCCAACATGGGGGAGCAAGAGGATGAGGACCGGGGGATGCCTTACAGTTTCCATAGGGGATGACCATCGGGTCAACTTCAGTCTTATTCAATTGAAAATCCTGCACAGGGCATTATTAACCCAGGTCCGGCTACATTAAATATGTAGGACAGCGGACAATTCTTCTCTTCTGCAATGTGGCCAGCAGGGTACTTTTCTTCACACATTGCGGATCTGCCCAAAACGTTGTCCCTTCTGGAATGGGGTTAAGACGTCTATGGCAGAGGCCGCAGGAGTACCCTTACCACTGGCCGCAGCAAGGGTGTTGTTGGTGGTGGACTGGACGTACTCAAAGGTTATTTCGTACACTAAGTTCCTAATCAACTGGGGCTACATTGCAGTGAAGAGAGATATTGCTAGACCCTGGTGCAGTCTGCAATGCCCAGGACTGGCAGAGTGCCTGAAGGGGATGGAACTGTGCAGAGTCATGGAAAGAATGATATATGAGAGTCGGGAATGCATGCCAAAATATAAACAAGCATTTGCAATGCAATAGGTCTCGCATTCACGCGAGTTTAAACTATTGGCATTGTAAATGACACTGCCTTTTATTTAAGTTTTAAAAAAGAAAACAAAAATAAAAGGCATTGTTATTTGTAATGTGAGTAGCTCAAACTCGCGTAAATGCGAGACCTATTGCATTGCAAATGCTTGTTCTGCAAATGTAGAGGGGAGTAGAATTACGTGTTGTCAAGTAGAGTGGAAATATGCAGAGTGAAATTATGATGTGTGGGGTGTAATTATGTGGCATGAAAGTATGTTGAGTGGCTTGGAACTGTGTGGCATGGAGCTGAATTGTGAGATGTGGAATTCTTTGGCGTGGTGTGGCATAGACTGCAATTGTATGGAAATGAATTATGTTACCTGGAGTTAAATTATGTGGCATGGTGTGGAATTAAGGGATGTGGTGTGGAATTAGTTGGCATGGCGTGGAGTAGGATTATATGGTGTTGTGTGGATTTGTGTGGAGTGGAATTGTGTGGCATGGAATTGTGTGGCATGGAATTGTGTTGAGAGGAATGGAAGTATGTGTCATGGAATGGAGTGGAAATATGTGGCATGGAATGAAATTATGTGGTGGACTTGAATTATGTGCCGCTAAGTGGAATTATGTTATTGAGTGGATTCATTAATAGTGGAGTGGAATTATGTGGCATGGAATTACGTTCCATGGAGTGTAATTATGTGGTATGGCATGGAATTAATTGGTGTGGATTTGTGTGGTGTGGCCTAGAATTGTGGGGTGTTGAGGGAAATTGTGAGACATGGAATTGTGTGGCGTGGTATGCAATTGTGTGACATGGAGTGCAATTCTGCGGAGAGGAAGTATGGGGGTGGAGTGGAATTATGTGATGTGGTGTGGAATTATGGGGTGTGGTATGGAATTATGTGGCATGCAATTGTGTGCCATGGAATGGAATTATGTGGTGTGGATTTATGAGAAGTGGAGAGCACTTTATGTGGCATGGAATTATGTGGAGTGGAATTATTTTGCATTCACTGAGATAGACATGTTACTGTGTGGCGTGAACTACAATTATGTGACGTGGTGTGCAATTGTGTGGAGAGGAATTCAGTGCCGTGAAGTGGAATTATGTGACATGGTGTGAAATCAAGTGGTGTGGCATAGAATTAGGTGGCAAGGAGTGGAATTATGCTCCGTGGAGTAGAATTATGAGATGTGACATGGAATGGTCTGGCATGGAATTGTCTGGTGTGGAATTGTGTGGTGTGAAATTATGTTGGTTTGGGGAGATTAAATTTAGGTGGTACAGTGTGGTACAATGTGGAATTATGTGGTATGGAGTGGAATTATGTCTCATGGAGTGGAATTATGTAGCATGATGTGGAGTCGTGATGTTGCATGGAGTGAAATTATGTGGGATGGAGTTGAATTGTGTGGCATGGAATTGTGGGGTGTTGACTAGTGGAATTATGTGGTGTAGAGTAGAATTAGGTGGCGTGAAATTATGTGGAGAAGAATTGTGTTGCATGGAATTGTTTGGCATGGTATTGTGCGGCATTGAGAGGATTGGAATTATGCGACATGGAATGGAATTATGTGGCTTGGATTGGAAATATGAGGGTGGAGTGCACTTAGGTGGCATGGAGTTGAATTGTGTGGTTCAGAATTGTGTTGCATGGAGTGTAATTGTGTTGACTAGAGTGGAATTGTGCAACGTGGAATTGTGTGGCGTGAAATGCAATTGTGTGATGTGGAGTGCAATTGGGTGACATGGAGTGTCACTGAGTGGAGTGGAAATCATATAGCATGGAGTGGAATTATGTGACATGGTAATGAATTGTGTGGTGTTGAGTGGAATTACGTGCCGTGGAATTATGTGGCATGGAGCCGAATTATGTTGATTTGAATTGTGTGGCATGGCATTACATGCCATGGATTGGCTTTAAGTGGCGCAGAATTTTTTGGCATGGAATTGTGTGGTGTGAAATTGTATGGCGTGCAATTGTGTGCCATGGAGTGAAATTTTGAGACATGGAATTGTGAGGAGTGCCACTGTGTGACATGGAGTGCAATTGTGTGGAGTGGGATTAAGTGATGTGGAGTGGAATTATGTGACGTGGTGTGGAATTATGTGGTGTGGAGTGAAAGTGTGTCGCATATAGTAGAATTATGTGGCATGGATTTATGTGATGTGCAATTGTGTCACATGGCAAGGAATTGAGTTGAGTGGAAATATGTTGATCTGAATTATGTGGCACGAAAGGGAAGAGGCATTATGTGACACAGAGTGGAATTATGTTGTAGGGAGTGAAATTATGTGGCATAATATGTGGCATGATGTGGAATTATATGTTGTGCACTGAAGTGGAATTATGTGGTATGGAGTAGAATTATGTGGCATGGAATTGTGTGAGTGGAAATTTGTGGCATGAGTGGAATTATGAGATGTGGAATTGTGTTGCATGGAACTGCGAGGCCTTGAGTGGTGTGGAATTATGTGGCATGGGGTGAAATGATGTGGTATGGAGTGGATTGAAAATAGGTGGAGTGGAATTATGTGACTTGGAGGGGTAATATATGGCATGAAATTATGTGGTGTGGAGTTGAATTACGTTGCGTGGAACTTGGTTGCGTGGGATTCTGTGGTGTGGAGTCGAATTGTGAGACATGGAATTGTGCAGCATGGAGAGCAATTGTGTGGCATGAAGGGCAGATGTGTAACTTGGAGTGCAATTGTGTGATGTGGAATGCCATTGTGTGGAGTGGAGTCATGTAGGGAGGAGTGGAATTGTGTTACACTTTGTTGAATTATGTGGTGTTCTGTCAAATTATGTGGCATGATGTGGAGTGGCATTATGTGATGTGGAGTAGAATTATGTGACATAGAATTGTGTAGCATGGCGTGGAATTGTGTTGCATTGAGTGGTGTAAAATTATGTGGCATATAATGAAGCATAATTATGTATAGAGGTCATTTAAGTGCCTGCTGCTTGTTTCCTCTGACAGATGGTCACTTGAGAGCAATGTATCTGGAGTTTGGAGCTGATCAATAACCCGATGTGTTCTAGGCTCAGAGGGGAAACAGCAATTAAGGAGGATGTCTCTGTCTCCCTTCACGCCCATGGAGGAGGGAGATGCGAGCAGAGCATCAAAGGGCTGGGTGAGAAGGGAGGGGGGAATGCAAGGGTCAAAGCGGCGAAAGTTAAAGTAATCGAGCAGAGCATCAAAGGACTGGGTGAGAAGGGAGGGGGGAATGCAATTAGCAGAAGAGCAGCTGTGCACGTGCATGTGATCTCGTGCACTCAAGGTTTAGGCCAGCCAAAAGTGTGGGTAGCACTTTGAAAATCCCACATATAAAATGTCTCTTCGAGCCTTTGGCTCGCGAGACCTAAAGAATAAGGGACCTGGATAGAGGCGTAGTTTGGCGCAGGTACTGGGGATGATTAGGTCGGGGTGGTGGTGGGGGGGTTAGCTATGTGGTTGTGTTAATTATCCGTCTGTGAGAATGAAGGGGGGACCCAAGCTTTAGCTGTCCCTAGGTGGCAGCTGAGTTTGTTTTGATATTCACGAGTCATGCATAATGTTCTGGTTTTTACAAAACAAAAAAAAAACATCAATAAAAAAATGAAAGTGCAATTTTGCCTTAATTTATGATATGTATTGAATGTTTTAAATGCCTCGATTTATCTTTATTTTTATGATTGTAATAACTGAGAAATCTGAAGCCGGTCTGAATGTTCTTAGCCCTAATTCAAATTACATATTTTAGAACTGCTTGTATGTGCTCGTTTGACTGGTGCATGTGGCAGGAGTCCATCTGACTGTAATTTTTCTATGCTCTCATTATGAAGACTTTATATATGTAAAAGGTATTTCATTTATGTTTTGTATGTGCTTTAAAGATCATAATGGACCGAAATAAAGAAGAACTGACCCACAAGGGAGGCACATAAACTAGTTTGTGGGCAGGAAGGACGAGTTGTGTTCTAAAACACTTGCTGAATCTCCAGTGGAGATGTAGAAACAAGGACTGAGGAGCAAACTCATTGTTTTCTCCCAATATTTCCCAGGACCAGACTGAGGATTGGTAATCTGGACAAAGCCTTCACGGTGTCCCAGA
This sequence comes from Triturus cristatus, assembly GCF_964204655.1. Taxonomy (NCBI): domain Eukaryota; kingdom Metazoa; phylum Chordata; class Amphibia; order Caudata; family Salamandridae; genus Triturus; species Triturus cristatus. The sequence continues at coordinate 1,545,750,864 of NC_140590.1, forward strand.
CTGTGCCGACTATGGGACCCTCTTAAGGTAGACCTATTTCCATTGCGTCTGAACTGCCAATCTCCGTAATTTGTTAGTTGGCACCAACATGTCTAAGTCCTGGATGCCTTCCTGGTGGCATGCACAGGACTAACAGTTTAGACTTAGTCTAATTTCTCCCTCTCACCAACAATGGTCTTTGATGCGAGGAGTTACTAGCCCCAAGGGTTTTCCTCATTGTAAGGGGGTTCCAATTATAGATCATCTCGCTCACTCTGCCTTAGACCTCCAAAACAGGACTGTATTCCCTTCTTGAGATGTAAAGCAGTACCCCTCTGCCTCCTAAACTTCTACCCTCTCCTCCAGATTTTTGAGGTATTCCCCACATCCTTGTCCTTCTCAGGCAGCTTGAACTGATCGCATAGCAGATCTCTGGAGTTCTTCCAGATGCAAAGAGCTTACACAGCAGGCTGCAGCCTTGGCAATGGGTCTTGAACGCTGAGGACCAAACTCACCCATAAAGCAAACAAAAGAACCCACCTCAAGTGCTCAAAAACTATTGCTTAATAATCAATCAGAAAAATTACTTTAGTTAGTAAATAAATTGTGTGGCATGCTATAGCACAAGTACACCAGCAGGAAGACATGATAGATGCATACTAAGTATATGATCTAAGGAATGTCTATGATTCTTCAATGTAATTAAATAATCTTTGTGAATAATGAGAACCAGATAGCACTGCATGTAGTGTGGAGAACAATGATCATGGTGTGCAATTTCGATAAAAAATGCTTGTAACTATCACAGTTGAAACCCATTATATGTCTTCTTGCTAAATAATGTTAATGTACAGTGCATTTAAAGGATGATTTTAGTTGTGGATGTGAGCCAGCGGTATGCAGGCTGGTTGAATATATTTTTCTTTAGGGGGAATGGCAGCTTAACAAAGAAAGAAAGAGCAATTAGGTTAATGTGAATAATATACGTGGAATATTTGCTGACATTTTGTTTGAGTATAAATGAGGTGTAAAGATGTTGATGCATTTCAATAAATGATAATTTGTTTAGTAACTAAAGTAACATTTCTGATTGGTTATTAAGACACTCTTTTTTTAGCATTCAAGGAGGTGGATTGTTTTGTTTGCTTTTTGGTTATTTCCCCTGTCCTGCTCCTCATGTATTTCTCCAGAGACCTCGTTTGTTCTGATTTAGGTTTCCAAACTTGCTCATAGTCTACCCTGGGTGCTTCGGTTTTGTTGGATCCTGGAATGAGGTGTAGATCCCCTACCTCCCTCTTCTGTGTTGTCTGTGAATTTCCATTCCAACCTATTTTTCCCAAAGGGGAGCCTTCATGGATTATCAATGTGTAACAGTCTCATATTGTTTCTTTCAAAAGACTTCGCTGCAGAATCATGTAAAATGCATTCTATCATCTGCTGGGACAGAACTGCCACATGCATGGCCAACAAATTGGTACCCCTGTCGAAAGAGACCGACTGCAGTTAAACTGATATCCTGACTTTTTGTTGGTGCTGGTGTCGTGCTAATCTAGTGTGTGTGTGTGCGCAGAGATTTGCTCCTATCTCCGATAATGTGAGGTCTGAAACCTGTTCTCTGACCTAGAGAGGGTGCACAAAGTATAACTCCATAGTAGGCATAGCACTGTCCATGCCCAGGGCAAGTCACATAAAGTGGTGGTGGCAACATACCAGGTTTCTGTGAATCATTTGTAAGAAAAGTCCTTTGCGTCTGAGTCACCAAGAGTATGGTCTACTGACCCCCTCGCTTAAAAAGCTTTGCTGCTATGCAAATCAGATCCTTGTGCATTTCATATGGATGCAGAGTGCATGCATGAGCAGTGCATGTGGGACATGCATGGCTGTGGGACTCTGAATTTGGGGATAGTGTGAGTCCTGGAACCAGTGGGATATATTGTGGATGGCCGTGATTTAGCATGGTAAAAAACAGAGGAATGATACAGCTTCCTCGGATAGTGGACACAAATTACCTGTATTCTTGAGGAGCCCTTTACACTGAAGTGAGGGAGGATTGAGAGTTTGCTCCCCTTAGAAATTCAATGTGGACTTTGTTAGCACACTGCTGCTGATTAGTTCTTCCTGATCACTGCCATTTGGTGGATGGTCGACATAAGGGTGGGACCGCAGTTTCTGTTGTACAATGTGTGGAAGATTTCAGCCAAAGCTGGTCTTTTGTCTGTCCCCAGTAACTGCTTCAGGAAGGTGGGTGACAGCCAGGTAAAGAGATCTCAAATTTCAATGTGCCTTTGTTTTCAATACTCCTGCAGGGAGCCAGCACCATTGCTACCTGCTATGAGAACCTTCTCCTTGCACAAACACTGTGTCTGAGAAGCCAGAAAATAAAATAGAATCAACCCCAAGCAGGTTCCGAAACATTATTCAGCATATCAATATCCTCAGTTTGGAAATGTGTATAAATATGGGATTCAAACCATCCCAGTTGGTTCCAATTTTAAATTCTTCATGGTCAAGGATGAGAGTGCTCTTTAGTGTACTCAAACGATTGCTGTGTAGTTGGATGCTGTGCTTGTCCAACCTGTATCCACACAGACTGATAATCATACATGCAGGAGCGAGAGAATGAGTGAGACTGAGGTCTGTTGCACAGACTAAAACTGTTTACGATCACGAAGTTAACAGTGAATTAAACTGTCGGGCACACATACATTTCAGAAGTGACTATCAACTGCATTTGCACCTAATCAGCACCATATTCCAAAATAAATTTCAGGGAATTACAGATACTGTGCGAACTTCTTTAGCTGAGGGATAGTACTGAAGGATAAAGCAGGGTGTAGTGCCTCAAGACCACAGACAAGATTTCAACTTGTTATATTCACCTAATTGTGCTGTGTATCATTATATGATGCTGTTTGGTTAAAGTACTTTATTCTATTCAAAAGGTAATCTTTGGGCTGGACAATGCAATAGTGTGTCCGTTGGCTGACTGTTGACTTCTGAGCTCTTACCACCCTCCGCCCCACCCCCATACTACTTCACTGAGAAGCCTGTGGGTGCTTGTCCTCGCTACCCTGAAAGTCAAGTGCAGAAAGGGTGTGTTCGGCCCAGTTTGCCAACCTGCAGCAGGACAGTTCCAGAACAGCAGTGGTAAATGGCCACCACCAAGGATTGGGGCCCAGTATCCCCAATCTACCATCTTCCCCATAAAGAGGGTTCTGAGCTCACCAGAGAATGGGAAACTAACAGCTAACAAAATAAATAACAGGGGCAGGAGAGAGTGGGAAAGCTGAGAAACTTCATCTTAAGACACTTACTGGTTTTTGATGCTTTATTTGAATGTTCTTTGGGCTGGCTTTTTAGGGCCGAACTCTCCCGAGAACCAAAAGCTTGTAAAAGGCTGCAAACCATGGAAATGGAGGATTGCCTATCCTAAATCTCTCTTGAAAAATGTTTTCTTTTCAGAAACATTTACAAAATCTAAAGAAATAATACCACAATAAACTGTGAGGACTCAAAGTCATCTTTTAATTTAAAAAATCCCATTTTCATTCTGCAGTTTAATTCATATTCCTTTGCAGCTGGTAGAACCTACCATCAAGACACAATCTGAAGAAACACTGCAATTTATATAAATGATTTAAGCATACAAAAATGGGAACAACATTTCAATCAGGGCATGCCACTACTGTCTATCATGGTATGAGCTACAGTATCACTGATTTACAAGGGCTTTGGTCTTTCATGATGTGATCCAGAGGGGTAAGGATCCAGTCAGGCCATTAAATATATTAAAGAGGGTAACGGAGTCATCCTCTGCAGAACGCCAAGAAGGTGGACTGGGTCATGGGCCTGGTAGGAATGCTATTAAGAATGTTCAACTGTAAGAAGAAATGTAAAAATATTTTTTGTCAAAAGGCACCAACTGCATGTCTAAGGTAGGGCATCTATAGTACGCAAAAATGTTTTGAGGGGTAAAGTTCGTATACGATATTATTCAATAATTCGGGAGGCTGAAATTCGTAGCTAAATGGTAAGAATGTCTTCTCTCCAAAACATCAAAAAATCTTTTACTAAGCAATAAACTTATAAAGTAAAAGGAAATTCTCTTGTTTACAATAAACAGGAGTGTGTGATGTGGAGTAAAGGTCTAAAAAGATTTATATTTTCAAAATTAAATTATGGCATCTTAACACACCAGCTGAAAACCTCAACAAGATGGTTTACAAATTTCCAGCACCAAAAAAAACTTTCAGAAGTCAGGTCCTACCTTGCTGTCCAAATATAATATATAAATATTGCAGTAAGGAGGTAGCTATAATAACAGACAGCATACACCCTGAACACACATTTTTACGAAGTACAATTGAAGGAATGATACAAGATGGAAGATATACATGTTGCAGTGCATAATCAAAGAAGATACCATCAATCCCACAGGAAGTGGAAGAGGGATGTATGGTACTAAAATATCACAGGATCCTAAAGAATTGATCTGGTCGCATGGGAGTAATATGATCTTCAATGTTTGTTGCTCAGCATTACATAGCCTACCAGTGTTTCTATCATACATATGGCAGGGCCTGCTGGAAGTGAGCTGTATGTAGACAGGCATCTTTGATTTGGAAGTTTTTCCTCTATTTCTATAGAGTTTAACATGCATGTCCAAGTTCGCCATAACTCTACAGCTGGCACTTCTGCTAATTGTTGAAAAAAAATTCAAATAGGATTGGTAGAACAGCAAGGCAGATGATAGATATGAAAGCATTTGTAACAAGCATCACAGTTAAAATGGTCCAATAATTGTGAATCTGCAATTAGAGGTTTGTTGTCTTTCACGGTATGTAAGGAAAATACTGCAACCAGTCTCACTCATCCATACAGTTAGACGTGTTCCATCTCTAGCCTTTATGCAGGATGCAGATGATCCACACCAGCTCATTCTTCAGAAAACAGGATGAATCAGCCCAGGTATGAGGAAAGGAAGGTCTAATCAGTTTGTTCACACTTGGCCTCCTTGGTGAGGTCTGATACTTCTGTTTGCTTCTGTAACAGTCTTCCCAAACATGAGGAATGTCTCATTGTTTACATCCGGGAGCTGGACTCCACACCATGACGCATTACAATCTCTTAATGAGCAGAGAATAAGCTTTGAACGTAGAGCAGAACCTGACTGAAGATCAACTGTTCCTCCGATGGAACGAGGAAGAGATCCTCCTGTGTGGATGCTGGAGGAGAGCGAGTGCTACTGGTTGTTCCTGCTCGGTGACCTTTGTCTGCTTTGTTCTGCTAAGCTTCTCTTGTAATTTAACAAATGTTTTCACGATTGCTGCTGACCTATCACAGTAAACAGACATATATCAAAGGCTTCAGAATTTTTATAGGATTGCAGCACTGAACATGGCCTGTAAACTAAGATATATAGACATAAAAATGGACTAGGCTCAGGTATGTGGGTGATAATGGTTTTTGACGGAGAGCTTGACGGGTTTGGCATGTATATTGCCCTGCATCTGGGTTTCAATGTTGCAGTTATCATTTTAGTAAAGAAAGGAGTTTCTATCAGAATAGTTATAGTTTTTCCAGAGCCCTTCACTTTGCGAGTGTGTAAATCCACAAACACAAGTTATTGGAGGCTCCCGATGCACTCTCACACAGAAATTTCAGTCACGTGTAGTGACCTGAGCGATCATTAAGTAGTGTGGATCCCTTTTGGCCAGCTCCAGTGCACCTAGCTTGAACTCCCTGTTTACGAACTCTAGTTAATCCATTCATGTTGCAGCAACAGGGAATCTGCAATCATCTTTCAGTTTTATTGTCTTACGTTTTTGCATCGTTTCCTTCTGCTTTCATATTCCTTATTTAAAACTGTTTAGCAGTAGGCATTCGCTGATTGCTACACCGGATTATGAGAAATCACCCAAAGGGTCATTTTTCAACCTTTTACCTAAGCCGGTCTCTCCCACACCAACTGGGTTTGGTAAGAAACCTATTCTAGCAGGGAGACTTGCTGAATTAATAAAAATACACAGTGGCCACATCTATTCACCCAAGTACAAGAACCTGAACATCCTCTCACAGGACCATCAACAGGATCCACTCCTACTCTCCGAAATAGGCAAGACTGCCATGTCCATATTTGCTCTAAGCAAAGGAACATAAGTGACTGCACACTTTGACAAAAATTGCCCAGATTCTCTCATACACTCTTCTCCACTATACACTGCACTGTTGTCTCTCTTTCCTTATTTTATTCTAGATCATACACATCTTTATCAGTGTTCTCTTCTCTCATTCATGAAGAGCTCTCTGGTTTCAGAGGTCCATACTTGAGTAGCTCATTCAGGGCAGGTTTATTCTTTAAATTCTCAGACTTGTAGTTCTGATATTATATTGGGATAAATAGAGACACAAAATCAGAATGGAAAGAAAACACCATAAGCAAAGCCAATAAGTTGTGGCTATAAAATGGCAAATTATTTCTAAACAAAACCCAGAGAACGATGCTATGCAATGCAGGCCGAGTGTTGAATGTGCAATTGATGCATACATCATAATGCCCAAGTGCATTAGTGTACAGAAATATGGTGGCCATTTTTTATTTACTGTTCTAACATTGCAGGCGACTATGTTAGAACAGTAAGTTAAAAAATATAAACCATCATTAGGCAGTAAATGGGAATCATAAAGAAAGGATGCTGGCAGCCAGGCAGCATTGTGCAGCTGCCAGGTCCTCATTTAAAAATCAAATAACAGTGGGATGGTCAAGGGGTGGGGAGTGGCATATCTATAAATGGCGAGGAGACAAGCAATTGAGTGGATGGGGTGAAGAGAAAAATAGAGAGCAAGGAAAAACAAAAAATAAACTAACAGGGAGCAGGGTGAAGACGAAGCAAAAAAGTGCTTGAGGGGAAAAAAAGGGACTGAGAAAGGAAACATACTCCGTGGACTGCTCCACAGAAAATAAAAATAGTCCCCTCTTGTATGCAGTCGAATGATACAATCCATCCAATCGGAACACTGTGAGACCAATACTGTCCTGGGCGTGGATACCATAGGAAGAGAAGTCATCCAATAATGAGCAAGAGGCTGACCCAAAGCCCAGTTTAAATACGTAATGAATTGAAAACAACAGGCCCGGTCAACAAACACCAAAAGCTGTAGCCAAGACCTAAATACCTGGCGTTCGAACGCATGCGTGGCACTGGGAAACCCGAGAATGCCGTTCACTTACGCTACAAAACACCCCTGCCATGTTGTTTAAAAGGAGAATCTGACACAGGACCCCGCTCTGCACACATTCCCACCGCACTTTATCAATTTACGACTCGGTTTCTTTACTGTAAAAAAAGAAACCTTCGACTTATAAGTCTTAGTTTCTTTTGCTTTTACATGTAAACTGCCGATCACTTGTAGGGTGTACTTTCCAAATCCTTCAAATTCACAAAGGAATCCCGATTGTTTGAGGCAGCCGAAATATATCAGAATGCACGTTCGCCTGAAACTGCTCTTGTGCCAGATGGTGAGTCATACATGGGAAATTCCCTGCTCACTGCAAAACAAGCTCTAGGAAGCTGCGATAATGGTGTGAGAAATCTGCAGTCCACATTCAGACTCAGGTCAGATTTTAGCTTTTCCAGCAGATGTGTCCTGTGAACCTCTAATGATTAAAAGTGTGTGTGTACTCAACTGTCTGACTTTCTTTTTTAAGCAGTCTTATTTGGTTTGGCTTCATATGTGGTTGAATGGCTGTGGCACACTGTATACAAATTCAGTCCAATATGACAAAGAGTCAATGGACTTGCTGATGTCAGAACGAAAACAGACCGGTGCACCCCAGTCTATTTTATCCCTTACACAAGCTCCCTCGCGCCATACACTTAGTGGTGGCAGCAAAAGAAAAGGTACCTACTTATAAAACTCCGGAAAGTTAATTCACTTTATAAACAGACAATACCCTTTGCTAAGGTGCGAGATGCTTGACAAGAAAACACTTTCCTCGTTTTTAACATGCATGTCTATGGTACATTTTAGTTCATTTTTTTATAGAAAGCCATCCAAATTACTAAAAAAAAAGAATAATTTGGAGAAAGGAGCCCCAGAAGCACTTTTAATCCCCCCTTTCTAAAAGAAAAACATGACAGAAAATGAGCATGTAAGCAGCATAGCTTCGCACACAGACTGGCCAATCTCAGACAGCGCTACATTGGTAATTGAGAGATAGTTCATTCAGAAGCTTGGAACATGCAGTATAATCTTCAAAACGGACCATCTTTCCCACTCAGTCATTCCAGACAGTCTGGTCAACAATCCTTGAGGTACCTGTCTCCTCTTCGCCATGGACTCTTCAGGGTAACACATGAACAATGACTAGAACAGGAAGTTATGACCATCATACCAAAGTAGGAAAAAAGAGAACAATAAACTGGAAAAGGGTGAGAAGAGAAAGATGTACAGCCAGACAAGCAAACAGGATTAATCGAAAAGCTCTGCTGCCTGAGGGGACGTTTTCTTGACTCTGAATACAGGCAGCAGTGCATTGAAAAGGTATGAGCTGAACTTTGATTTATGGGGAAACCAAATATCAGTTTAATGGTAAATAGCGAATGGATTCTCAACCCTATTTAGAGCGAACGCTGTGTAAGGTTTACTAGAACACAGGTTTCGCAGAGACCCTGCATGCTGAAGTAATGGTAACTAGGAATGCTGCTTTCCAGGAAAGATGCAAAAAACTTGACAGATACATGGATCTGAAAAGTGCACATCTAGATTTTGAGTTCCGGATCTTTAAATACCAAAGGGGAACAGACTAGAGAAGGGTTTGTGAAGTAGAGGGTTTGGGAATGATTTTTCTCCAGTGATATTAGCCATCAACAACTCGTTTATGTGACGCAGTTTCTACTTCTAGGACCACATCTCCTGTACCAGAAGTTGGTCAAAGTGAGTTATAAATCCCAGCAGAGGGTAATCTGTCTCTATGGATTTGGTGTGGAAACAAAACTGCCTTCATCTGGGTTTTGGGTACCAACAGAATAAATAATAAGCCATTGATAGCCAATTGTGGTGACAAGTTTCTCCCCCACTTTCTTGTATCCTTGGGAGAGTAAGGGATGCTGTTAAATGTGGCCTCAGAAAGCATGGACGTGGGGACAGCAGCTGTCCTAAGCCTTTAGTAGGAAACTAATGGTCTCTCCTGGAATGTTCCTGATCACTAAGCCATATTCTTTTCCTGTCTGCCAATATCCTGCTGGAAATATTTTTGCGAATAGGAAATTCCCAACAGTAGGACTGACAGAAAGAAGATAGCTTTGGAATATTTCCCACATGAAGGACACTTCACGAACAGTAAACTAATGATATTGCTATGGAAAAAGGTGACGTTTAAGGCCACTTCGTTATTTCATTTTAGTTTTTTCTATTGAAAGCAACTATTTAAATGTATTTATTAAAAAAGTTACCTATGTGAAATGTCAAAGTATTTAAAGCATTTCCTCAAATTGGAATGCATTCCATAAAGACACAATTGTACCATTACAAAATATTATGCATCCCATATCATTCTTCACTCTTTCCTTCCACTATTCTACCTGTCTTTTATATATTATACAAACTCTTCTTCACAAAAATGATCACTTGTGTTTACATTACAAGAATGAAACAAATACAGTAGGTACCACTAATAAAATAAATATAGTGAATTGTGTGCCGGTTCTGGAGATCGAGGTCTCAGTGATGATATGCCTCTGAATTACAATTTGATGATAGCTGCTGCTGTCATTTGCAAACCACAATGAATGGTTTCCCATGGCGGTCACAATGTAAATATCTTAGTTTTCATTTAAAAATGGAGAAAAAACAGTATCTCTAGATTTACTCCGAAGAGTGCTTCATTTGCAAAGAAGCACAAATTGCAAACAGTGTTAGCTTGTAGAAGGAGCATTGTATCTGGAAGTTCTTATAGTTCAATTTCTATCAGGAGACTGAAACTATCATAGGCCAAATAATTTGACTACACAAAGGCCTGGGAACTTCCTACAGTCAACTATTAATTCTAATAGCATAAAATAATATGGAAAGCTGTTAGGTGAACGGCGTTGAGCCACTGCCACTTAGAAATAACCTTAATTATTTGTAAATATTTTGTAGCAGACAACATTCGGGATATTCATACTAATATGTACATTTTAAGTTCCCCTTGCACAGGCAAAGGGGGCAATCATTTCAGATATCTGAGAGGATTTCAACGATATAGATTAGGCCCATAATAAATAGTTAGACAACAAGGTCCTGTGAGGATTTAAAAACGGTCGTATGAGGAGGTTATGATTGAATTAGAAGGAATCTGTAAATTGAACAATAAACTGTCTTCAGAAACAAAGTCAGTAAATAACACAGTTAATTTCCCCTTTAGCTAACATACCACTGTGTGGCATCTTTACAACATTCAGGCTTGATAAATTGTCCCTTTAGAAAAGACTGTCTAATAAAGAAGCTGAAGAGGAAGTAATGAGTATCGCTAACTTTTTTCAACCTTTTGAATGTGCTTTGAATAACAACTATACATAGCTATGTGAGATGAATTAATGCAACCCTATAAAGTTACACAGGCACTCTTTTTCCATCATATCATAAAACAATCCAGTGAATAAGTAAGCTATTGAGTTATATTATTCAGTAGGTTAACACATAGTTCAGCACATTATTACACCTTCAACAACGTTCACGGTCTAATCTGAAGGTTACTAGTTCTGAATCCTTCCTCAAGAATTTATCCTTGCCATGGTTTATTCACTAAGTGTCCCTCCCGCCTGTTGGGTAATAGTTTTTATAAAAGCTTTACACAGAGTTTAGGCCAGAGGTATAACTAAGGCAGATTCATGCTAGACACGTAGCATATCCAAACTGGATATATTTACATACAGTTAAAATCTGCAGAGGATCCGACTTTCTTGGACCAACATTGGCCGTTCCTTGCCTTGTAACTCTCCGTGTATTACTGTGTTTTATCTAGCGAACATATTTGGATTACTGTTGATTAACATAACTACATAAGCACAATAGTGAAGCCATGTGTGTTGCAAAGTAGCTGTGTAATACATTTGCATACATAAAACAAACTCAGACATTACAGAGACAGATATGGCTAAAAGAGGATCTTCTTTTGCAAGAAACATGGGCGGTTAGAACCACCGAGATAAAACAGAAGCAAAGGACAACTTAACATGAATTAAAAATATTTTGTGGTGGCTTACAAAATGGACATTATTTCAAAGTTGTAAAAAACAAATATGGTAGTACCGCTCCCAATTACCTTTTTCAGTTGCTCTCCTATTCCTGGTGCCAACAAGAGACAAGAGTGCCAAGGAGAAGGAGAAAGGCATAGACCAATCTTGTTACAGTGGAATTGCTGGTGTTGGGACAACATCTGCACAGTAAGCATGCAGCACCACTGCAAAGACATGGCACCTGAAAACAACACACAATATTAAACGAATATTTCTCAAATCTTCACAAAAGAGCATCTGTTACTGAGTAGTATTCAATATGCATTCATTTTGTTAAAAAACAGAAATAAATTAACTTTCTTACAAACCAGAAATGGCAACACAACGAGTCTTTTAAAAAACAACACTGCAACTAGACTTTACTTGTCTACAGTTCAACGGTTAACATGCATTGGACACAGCAGTGGCATTCATTCGCTTCAAAAACAAATTCAGCAGACCACCACGGTTTGGTAAACATATGTTTCGGACCATACAAGGTTCGATATTATAAGGGCAAATGTATGTCAATACTTATAGGTTTAAAGTTGTAACCTGGCAGGCAGCGGCAAGTCTCAGTGGTGTGGGTGCGCGACTCTGGTGTACCACCCGCTCCTGCACCGCCGAAACTCGTAATCGGCCCCTTAGTGTAATACTCCCATTTCTCCTTAAGCCAATCTTCCTTGGTTAGCCAGATTTGTTTTACTATGCGATGAAAACGTATATTCATGGTTATTAAAGTTAGACCTGCTTCTGCACAATGAAAATGTTTTATATTGATTGTTTTCCTATAATCCACTTTATCATCACCCATGTGGCCTCTTGTTGTTACTGTCCTGCAGTACTGACATCCATATTTTAATCCCTGCATCAGTGACATGGGTCTTCACCTCTAACTTTGCTTTGCATCTCAGCTTGAGGCACATCCTATAGTCTCTCCACTTCCACTTAGGAATCAAACTCTATAAAGAACATGCAGGTGAACTCCATATAATATTTTCAGTCCTCAAACCCAAAAACCTCTTGTTTTTTTTGTTTTTTTATAAACAAATTTTTTATTTTCGGCATCAAGGACAATATCAAGGATGATACACAACAGTGCATTGAACATGGCATCAGTAACATCAATCAGGGAAGCATTGACAAGCAGATGTAAAGACCCCCCCCTCCACCCCCATCCCCCGCCCCCCGCACCCCCACTCCTCAAACTATGCCCCCCAGCCATTTCCCCCATATCTTGCGGAATTTTTTGGGGCAGCCCCGGGCAGCGTATAACGACCGCTCCTGGGCCGCACACCAATCCACCCCTCTACTCCAAGTAGACCTTCTAGGTGGGTCTGGCTGTGACCACACGGCCGCTATATCCCTCTTAGCTACCATTAGGGCAGTAGTGATAAAATACTTATCGTTACGGGACCCATCCAGCCCGTCCGTGATGCCCAGCAGAGCCATTTTAGGCTCATGGGGGACCTCCCATCCCAGGACCTCCGCTAGGTCGGTCTCAATCGCTGCCCAGTAGTCCTCCAGGCGGGAGCAAGACCACACCATATGGAAGAAATCAGCCGGAGCCACCCCACAGCGAGCACAGGAGGCGTCCACGCGGAGGCCCGCCCGGTAGAGGCGGTCCGGAGTCAGGTAAGCGGCGTGGAGGTAATAGAGCTGGATGAGCCGCAGCCTAGCGGAGGTGGTAAGCGATCGAGGGGCCATAAGGGCGTCCCTCCAATCCGTGTCATCTAGGGGTCCCACCCAGACCTCCCATCGCTGCCTCTGTCCAGTCCAGTCTACCGGGGTATTGTTAATCAGGGATTTGTAAATGCGGGATATTCCACCCTTCCCCAGGCACCCCAACATCACCTGAGCTTCAGGTGGGCTATGAGAAGGCAATCTGGAGTCGAGAGGGACGTGGGCCCGAACCGCATGGCGTAGCTGAAGGTAGCGATAGAATTGGGAAGACTGCAGCGAGAAGCGGGTCTGAAGCTCCTGGAAGGAACACATGTGGCTCCCCCGCCATATATCGCCCAGAGTGGAGATCCCATTGCCGAAAACCCGCCAGTCCCACCACCTCCCGAAGCCATGTCCCGTGCCACAGCGGTGTGAGCTGTGTTTTCGTCCCCGACCATCGGGTGTGCCTCAGAGCTGCACGCCACGCGAGAAAAGGGGCCCGCACGACGCCAGGGAGCGACAGGGGGACCGATGCTCCATAGAGCATGTTTTGGATAGAGGAGAATCCGAGGCATTGCACCTCGAGGCGATAGGCCGGATCGCCCCATCCACTTGAGAACCAGTCGTGGATCACCAGCAGCTGGGTGGCCAAGTAATATAAATATAGGTTAGTCATGCTCAGGCCGCCGTCGTAGGAGGGGACCCTGCAGCGATCTAAGGCCAGCCGGGGCCTGCCGCCGCCCCAGAGGAATTTGACCACCATCTTATCCAGTTCCCGGAACCACGGGCGCGGAAAGGGGCACGGGGTGTAGCATGTACAGAAACTTGGGGAGGATCATCATCTTATAAAGGGCGACTCTCCCCAACGGATTCAATGGGAGTGTCTACCACCGGAGCATATCGGATCTGGTTTTGTTGACTATGGGAGCCACATTGAGGGCCCAGCAGAGTTCCGGAAGGAGGGTGACCCAGATCCCCAGGTATTTAAAGGAGAGTCTCCGGAGGGGAATGTCCGATTGCCAGTCGAAACAGTCCCGTGACGGGTGTAGCGGGACTAGAACGGATTTTTTAGGGTTCAGGTGAAGACCCGACGCTTGGCCAAACCGACGGAGGATCCGGCGGACCTGGGGCCCCGAGGTCGCTGGATCAGAGAGATAGAGGAGGACGTCGCCCGCATACAGGGCGATCTTATCGGGGGTCATACCTAGCCAGTCCCACCCGCGAAGAGCGGGATCCGAGTGAATCAAGACCGCCAGGGGCTCCATGGCCAGAGCGAAAAGGAGGGGCGAGAGCGGACATCCCTGGCGCGTTCCTCGACCTATGGGAAACGGGCGGGATAGAGCTCCGTTGACTAAAACACGGGCCCGCGGGCTCGCGTATAGGACCGCAACCATGGCACGGAACTGGGGGCCGAAGCCCATATGCTCCAGGACCTCGCCCAGGTACTCCCACCCCACTGAGTCGAAGGCCTTTTCAAAGTCGACCAGTAGGAGGGCCAGATAGGGGGAAAGGCGGCTGCGGTGCGCTAGAGCGAGGTGCAGGCGCCGCAGGCAGTGTCTGGTCCCCCGTTCCGGCATGAATCCCCATTGGTCCGGGTGGACCAGGGAGGCAAGAGATGGGCGCAGCCGCTGCGCGAGGACCGTGGCATAGATTTTGAGCTCGGTGTTGATAAGGGATATCGGTCGGTAGTCCGAGCAGGACTCCGAAGGGGGCTGCGTCTTAGGGAGGACAACTATGGTTGCTGTGTCCGTCTCGGGCCGGAACGAACCCTTCTCCACCGCGTCCGCAAACAGGTCCAGAAGCCTCGGGGCCAGAGTCTCCCAATAGTGAGCGTAGTATTCCTGAGGGAACCCATCAGGTCCCGGGGTTTTCCCGGGCGCCAGGCGGCTGATCGCGGCCTCAATCTCCTGCAGCTCGATAGGTGAATCGAGGGTCTCCGAAACCTCGGGCAGCAGCCGCTTGAGCACCGCTCCATTCGTCCCCAGCAACTCCTCCAGGGAGAGCATGGACGGCCGGCGTCGGTACAGCCGGGAGTAATAGCCAGCGAACGCCTGGGCCATCGCCACCGAGGCTGTGTGGAGGCCGCCCGCAGAGTCTGCGATGGCTGGGATAATCCTGCCTGCCCGAGGGTAAGTGGGCAGCCGGTGGAGAAGAGTGCCGTTTTTGTCCCCCCAGCCGCATACCCGGGCCACCGAGGAGCGCCACAACGTCTTTGCCGCCTCCAGGGAGTGTAGGCGAATTTCTTCCCGCAGGAAGGCCAAGCGACGCGACCGGGTGCTGTCTCCCAACTCCCCCAGGTTGCGCTCCAGTTCCAAGGCTTGAGCTTCGCAATCCGCGAGTTTCTGGGATTGAGCTCGCCGTTGCCGTTGCAGATGCCCCTTAGCGGCCCCCCGAATAGTCGCCTTGCCGGCCTCCCACAGGACAGCAGGGGAGGAGACGGAGCCCGCGTTGTGAGAGTAATAATCGGCTATCTCGCCACCGATCACCCTCCGAAAAGCCTTGTCGTGGAGGAACCAACCGTTCAAACGCCACATTGGACGGGCAGAGAGGGGGGGGGGCCAAGAGCCAGGAGCACCGGCGAGTGGTCCGAGAGGCCCCTCGGGAGAATGCGCGCATCCTGCACTCTGGCACAGTCGGTAGATGGGACGAAGATGAGGTCGATCCGGGCATGGGAGTGATGTGCCGCCGACGTGTGGGTGTACTGGCGAGCCCGCGGGTGCCAGATCCTCCAAACATCACAGAGGCCCTGAGATTCGGCCCAGGTCGAAAGCTGCTTTGCCCGAGCGACGCGGGCCAGGGATACCGGACCTGTCGAGTCCAGATGGGGCGCGTAGACCGCATTAAAATCCCCGCCGAGGATGAGAGAACCCGACGGAAGCTTCGGGAGGAGGTCCCCGGTGTAAGAGAGGGCCGATGACAGGAGGGAGGGAGCCGCGTAGAGGGACATCAGGGTGAGGGGTCGCCCTTCCAGAGTACCACATACCACCACCACCATGCCCAGGGGGTCCAAGTGCACCTGGGTCAGGACGAAGGGAAAGGATTTGCGGAGCAGGATAGCTACCCCTCGGGACCCCCGCGCAAAACCGGAGTGCCACACCCTGTCATAACCATAGCGGGACAGAAAAGGACAGTTATTGCCCAGAAGGTGAGTCTCTTGGAGGAGGAGCACATCAATCTCCGCGCGTTGCGCATATTTGAGGACCGCCATGCGCTTAAAACGGTCCAGAAGACCATTATCGTTCCAGGACAGTACATGCACGGCGGCCCTAGGAACAGGTGGGTCAGCCATAGTCCAGGACAGAAGAGGGGGCCATTGGAGGCGCGGCTGGGCACGCCCCTACAAGGAAGGGACAGCGGGACATCGGGCAGAAGAGCAGGTCAAAGAGTACAAGATGCCTTGGCACAACAACAAAGAAGGAGTAACCCCCCACCAACAAAACCTTCCCCATGAGGAAGAAACAACCCCAAACCAACCCCAAACCCCCACCCCCCACCCTATACTTCGAAAACAGAAGCATCTGTCGCCCGAACCAAGTGAAAGAACCACCAAGCTAGAACGCTCGGGCTTGAGCACTAGTAGACCCCTGGTACAACGGAAATCAAGCCTGATTCACCTGCCCTGGCCAAGAGCAACATTAACAGCGGAGCACTCCAGCCCCCGCCCGGGCACCCCACACCCTCCCCCCCCAAAGAAACACAGAGAGTCAAATGGCAGGACTGCGAGAGAGGTCTGAAGTATCCACCAATTCAGCCGGGTGGGTCGCAGGGCCCGTAAGCCGGGGCGACACGGCCCGTCGCCCGTCAGCCGCGGGACTGGCGGGCGCAGTCGAGGAGGCAGAAGATGCTCTCGACCCCCAGCGCGGCCGTCCCCCAGAGCGCGTGGTGATCACCTCCTCCGCCGTGCGCTCCCGGGGTAACGTGCGGTGCCGCCGGCGGGTCTTCGATGTCCTCCCCGTCCCCCCTGCACACCCGCAGGCGAGCCGCGCCCAGAGCGGTGCAGAGGATGCTCTTCCGTCAGCCAGGACCAGGCCGCTCGTGGCGTGTCGAAGAACAATGTCTTGTGCTGGAAGATGACCCGGAGGCGGGCCGGAAACTGAAGCTGGTACTGGAGGCCCAGAGAACGCATCTTCTGCTTCACTTCAGTGTAGGAGCGGCGCAGTTCTTGAACTTCGCGAGTGTAGTCCGGGAAGATCATAATTTTGTGGTTTTGGTAGTGGAGGGTGTCAGTGCGCCGGGCCTCAAGAGCTTGAGGATGAATGGCCGGGGGGGCGCCCCAGGGGGCTTGGGGGCCAGGGCGCGATGAGCCCTCTCCACCACGAACGAAGCAGAGAGGCTGTCCGCCGGCATCCAGGATCGGAACCAGCGTTCCATAAAGTCATCCACCCGGCCCGATTCGACCCCCTCCGGGAAACCCACCAGGCGCAGGTTGCTGCGCCGAGCGCGGTTTTCTGCATCTTCGACCCGGCGATGTAGCTCCTTAGAGTGGGTGGTCAGCTCCCGAACCTGGTCCTGGAGATGGCGGATGTCATCCTCCGCGGTGGATAATCTGGATTCGGCTTCCAAGATGCGGGTGGTGGCATTCCGCAGGTCCTGCCGAAGGAGAGCAACATCCACCTTGACCTCTCCCACCATGCCTTCAAGGGATGCACGGGATGAGTTGATGGCCTGCAGGATGGCAGCAAGGTCCGCAGCGGGGGCCGGGGCCGGTTCGCCAGTGGGGCCGGACCCCTTCTCAGAGGTCGTGAATTTGTCCATCCTGGTTTGGGTGGCCCCGGACGCCGGCTTGGTGGCCCTGTCTTTACCCATGGCGGGGGCGGCGTTCGGCGAAGCCGGGCAACAGGATGAAGACCCCCCCCCGCGGGATGAGGACGAGTGCCCGGGCTGAAGCAGAAGCAGAAGGAGGAACGGCCGGGGGGTCCCGCAGCGAGAAATGGAGGGGCACCGCCCGCCCCAGCGGTCAAGCCCCAGCGGGACTCCCAGCGGGACAGCCGATCTGACCCCCGGCCACAGTCTCGCCCGTTGCCCTCCGCCGACAAGGTGAGGGCCAAGGTCCCGGGCCCTTAGAGAGTCCCCCGAGTGCCCCGCAGCTGAGAACCTCCAGGCCTCGACTCCTGCGCACAGTCCACCTCTCCGGGGCTGCGCCTCACCGGTATGGTCCCCCCACAGCCCCAGGGGGGGGCACGTCGTCACTCGGCGGGTCTCTTCGGCCGGGGCCCAAAGCGATGGGAGGGGGGGGGGGGGAAGGACGGCACACACGCCCCCCCGACCGCCGATGTGCGGCCCGAGTCAAGAAGGGCGCCTCTGCGCCCGGAATCCAGCAGGCGACCTCGGGCCCGTAGGACCAGTGCAGCACTGCAGCCAGGGGGAAGAGGGAGAGGGGGGGGAGCTGGGGGCCCGAGCCCCCGGCTGCCGATGTACAGCCCGATGGGGGGGGAGGGTCTCCCCTCCGCACCCGGTCTCAGACGGTCCCACGCAGCCGCACTCACCGCCCCACAGCTTCAGTCCACTCAGAGGGGGGGGGGGGGGGGGGGGGGTTGCAAAGGTAGGACTGCTTACTTCTTTCTGCTGTCATCTTTTACAGGGGGTCGTCGCCCCACTCCCGGGTCTCCGCGATGTGCCAGTGGGGGAGGGCCGCACCCCCCCCGGTGCCGCCAGGACCCGCGGAAGCCTCGCGGCCGCCCTCACCTCGGCCTCTGCAGGATCCGGCCTGTGCCCCTCGTGGGCGCCGCGGGCTCAATTGCTCAGCACGGCCGGGCCAGAGCTCCGCGGCCGCCACCCTCCGCCGCCAGTCAGGATCCGCGATGTCCGAGCGGGTCCCGCAATGTCCGCGGCGCCCCCAGATCAGGCCCGGGACAGCAGGGCAGCTCCCCAGGTCACCGCCACCCAGAGCGCGCCGGCCAGGGCAGTGCAGGAGGGAGTTAAGAGGATTAGCGGGGACCGGCGCCGGGAGCCTCACGGAAAGGCGTCCATGACGGTCAGGCGCCACCTAGCGCTCCAAAAACCTCTTGTTTTAACAACCAATGTGCTCCTCTGTCTGACCACAATATTCAACCATCCACTCTTATTCAGAACCGATCTCTCATATTTTATAAGGCAGCAGATCCCACATTCCCCTTCATCGCCCAGTGTCTCAATTTCCTTTTGTAAACTACTTTGAATTGCTTTACTGTCTAAACTCTCTATCTCTATTCTACCAATCTGTTCAACCCCTTCCAATAGGACTTCTGATCTCTCTATAACACTGAAAGAGCCGTCACACACCTAGTCAAATTCATCACCTCAGCCCACCAAAACCACCTCTCATACATCCTACCAGTACTTGATCTAGCTGTAACTTTCAAAACTGTGGACCCCAAATGTACTTTGTGCTTTAAGGGCCTTTGGCAATTCAGGTTCTACTCGCAATTGGTTTTCATCTTACCTCCTACAATGGTCCATCTCTGTTGAGGCAATCCAAAATTCAACTCCCACTCCATTACCTGTCGGAGTCCCACAGGTTATGTCTTGGGTCCTTTTCTTTTCGCTAATTGTACTACTTCCCCTAGTGACGACATCTCTCTTTTCCAACATCCTATATATGAAGACGTCAAGAACATCTTCCCTTTCCCAAAGTTCTCACCCTTTGTACAATCACGTGTACATGACTGTCTTACTGCTTTTCATCACTGGGTAGCCCTCAATTTTCTCAGGCTGAACTTATTTAAGCCAGAGGCCCTTTACTTTAGTTCATCCTATGACTACCTCTACACTTTGCTCTAGCTACTTTCCTCTGGACATACTGACGTTTACTCCATCTGAAGGAACCCGCTACATTCTCTCCAACCCATCCAAGTGTTTGGAATCTTTCACCAGCAGCTAAATATAAAATCGTAAATACAAGAAAAATCTGTCCTCATTTCCCCTCCATAAAGCCAACATACTCACTGATCATCAGAAAACTGGATTATTTCAATTGTGGGCATTCCTCCTCAACAAACATTCAGTCTCTTTGGCAACAGCCCTAAAGGAGATTTTCAGAGATTTATACACTCTCCCCAGAAACATCCTAATTTATGCTATCGTCAGGATACCCTCGCGGGAGAAAGAGCACTAAACAAAACATCACTATCGCAATTGAGCAGACTGGCTTTCTGCTCAGGAAGGGGCCCTGTACAAACTTCTAACACTAGTCTTCAAATCCATTTATGGGGCATCCACAGACTACCTTTCCAAAACGTTTTCCCAATACATTCACCATACTGAAGATCAGCATTTTCTAACTGTAAATAAAATATAATGTCTACTGTAGTACTTGTCCAATGCTTTCTGTCTCACTGTGACAACTAGTCTAATATCGCTATTGTGTACTTAATATCTATCTTATTCCATGTAACCTTATCTATGGATAAATGGACAGAAAGCAACCTCACCCACCTAGGCCCTGTATGCAAATATCAACATTTTCCCTCAAGTCCATGCTCTAATAACCTCAAGGGGCACTGTCTTTTTAGTTCTATGTTAGTCCCTCTTCTTGTATCCTTTTCATTAATTCTGACAATTACTTACACTTCTGCGGTCAAATGTACCAGCCCCTTCAAGTTTAATGTCCATTCTCATCCTGAGCCCATCCTTGATGAGGGATTAGGTCTATAAGGTGGTTGCTAGCATCCTCCCATGTGCTTCATAGATTGGGACACACGGATGCATGTTATATTAGAGGCTTGCCCATACAGATATACTTAACACATGTTTTGACAGGGCCTGAGCTTATGAAGAAGTAGGGCTTCGCAGGCCTTCTGATCAACTCAGGGGTGGGACAAACCAGACAGCAACATTTCTGATTTGCAAGTTTGGCAATGCTATGAAGCAATGACTTCTTGCTAATACCTTCGAGGCAGAAGTCTCTTTCACCAAAGATATCGGCTGTGATCGCTTTCTTTTGGGTGGATGTGAGGGGTCTTACTCAGCACAAGCGTAAAACCACCTGTAGTCTGAAATCTCGAACTGACACACTTCTTTAATTCAGCGTCTCAAACAGAAGATTTTAAAGGGCGATATGTTGGGATACCACTGTTCTATTTTGTGTTTTTATAACATGAATCTGATGTACGCAATTTTAGCTTAAAGTATGTTTGGTCTCAATGCTCCCGCCTTCCTGATTCTTTTCAGAAGGAGGCAAAAGCGTTCAATATGCTGCGCTCTTTTAAGCCTCACCTTAATTATGCGGCATGTGTCAGTGCCAGGCCTCCCTTAATTAATTAAGTATAATTAAGACACTAAAACTTTGCCCACATCCTCGGAGTAAGTCTCGCTGCTGGGCCAGGGCTCCCTCTGAAGCAGTGTTTAACGGCTGTAAAACTGTCTCACTCTTGAGCTACGTGTGCGACTGTCTCCCACCGGGACCAGAAGAAGGTGAGACCCAGGCAGCGAAAGTGAACTGCCGCCTGGCACCAGACACCCAGCCCTCGGCGTGACTTAAAGCAGCAGCAACGCCGGTTCATCTGGTCTCTGCCGGCCCTGAGATTCTGCAATCAGAACCTAGAAATCTCTTCTTTTCCCTCTTTATAATCCCATCAGGGCTCTGAGAAGACGCTTATCCAAACCCTGCAGACCAGGAAGCCTCCCCCCCGCCCCCACGAAAATAAGTTAGATGGACTTTTGAATTAGTTGCATTCAGGAGAAATCTTTTTTTTCCTGGAGCAGAGGGCGTATATATTTCTATAAATGCAGGCCCTCTGTACAACTTCCATGTATTTATTTATTTAGGGGGATTATATAGCACTGACCACTGAGTGTGAAGTAGCGCTTTAAACAATGAAGGTGGCGGACATAAAAAGAATGACTTTAAAAGAATACTGTGCCGACGTACAATTCCAATGAGCACTTAGATGCAACAGGGGAACATGCGAGCAAGTATACACAGTGACCATCTTGTCACATAATCTAAGTGGGGGGTGCCAGTTTGGGATTTCTCTAAGCTGAGAAGTGGGTGGGCGCCGCAGGCTTTCCATAGTGTTATTTAACAACACGTTGAAAACATATGCCTCTCACGCCGCCGCCGCTGCTCGCTCCCCAAAGGCGGATGCCAGCACAAGCACCAGTGTGATTGAAAAGGGAGACACTGTTGGTATTTTATCCAGTCACTGGGACTTTGAATTTGATTGGGCCAAGTTTACCAATGTTTTGGCCAACTCCTGGCGCAGATCTTCCGAGTTAGCAATGTGTGGTGCTTCCTGTCACAGCCGCAGAACTTTCGCAACTCAACACTGCATATACCCACAGCAAAAGTCTTTCTGTTTGTCGCCGTGGTATATAAAAGGCCAGTCAGTCCCACCTAGATTCAAACCGGTAACCCCCATAGGAAGCACAGCAGAATTATATATTTTGCACCGGTTTATTGTTTGAAAACTTTAAGTATCCAACATGCCGCAGAAGCACGGGGCTGCAAGCACGCCTCATTTTAGTAGTTTCTTAAAGAGACTTCAGGAATAGTGTAAATGAGTTCTAAAGTTCTGTTTGGAGTGCTATGATCCAGGCTTCTGTGTTTGTATAGCACTGTTAGCGCTTGTCCCTTTTCACTCTGCATCTCGTCTCTTTATTTATAACATTTATTTGGCACCACAAGTTACCTTTTGGTCACTGTTTGTCTACATAACATATTCCCTTTAGGTAAAAACATTTGCAAACCCAATAGCTCTGGCTAAACACTTATAAGGTCCCGAAGGCGAGACCTATTGGCTATGCCAATGCTTGTTCCTTTGGTGTCTTTGCTGATACCCATCCCATCAGGAGAAACCGTCTACAAGCTTCCAGAGCACAACACCAATAGTTACCCTTATTCCCTGCCTATTTATTATTGCTGAATATTCTATTTCTGCAGTGTGGCACTTTGAAGTCAAATGATCTAAGGAGTGCCAAGTACATAAATTACAATGACTCAGTGTTGGAATGGGAATGTCCCCTGCATAGCGGGCTAGCATGTAACCCTGCTCTGAGTGCATGTGAAACTGGTATCCTAACTTCTATTTTGGCCCTGGAATCACTCTAATGTATGTGCAGAGGTCTAGGTCAAAGCCTAACAATGTGATGCTCAGGACCTGTCCTGTGACTTGGAGGGATGCACTGAGCAGGTCTTCATACTGGATCAAGGACTAGTGTTCCTGTCCTCGGTTTAGCACTTAACACGGGTAGTGGGAGTCAACAGCGTTTTTTCCGATCTTATTGTTGGCAGACCTTTTCATCTGTGTCAGTGAAAGTCTGCTGTACGGACCCTCTTGTGTAAAGTTCCTTTGTTAAGTGAAACCCAGAAACTTAGGATGGCATTCTGTGTGTAAGTCAAGTGTGTGCGGTACATGTTTGGTAGTAAGGCTTTGTGCATGTTTTAACTAGGGTACTAAAGTTAGTAGAGGAGGAGGAGGAGG
The DNA here is from genome assembly GCF_964204655.1 of Triturus cristatus. Taxonomy (NCBI): domain Eukaryota; kingdom Metazoa; phylum Chordata; class Amphibia; order Caudata; family Salamandridae; genus Triturus; species Triturus cristatus. Next base: position 1,545,774,166 of record NC_140590.1, read on the forward strand.
AAGAGGAGAAAGTAGTATCCCCAGCCAGTGGAAGTGTATTGCCTGAATTCTTGTGGTTGGAGGGTGCAGATCCAGACAATGAAGTAAGAAGGGAGCAGACAGGGTACTTTTTGAAATTCCATGAAGATGTTGTTAGCAAAGGGCTGCTGATTAGTTCTTCCCGAGCATGGCCATTTTATTGAAGAAAGGCATAAAGGATGGGAATGCAGTTTTATAGCTCAAGGTGAGGAAGTTTCTAGGTCATGTCTGTGCTTTTGCCTCTCCCTGATTACTGCTTTAGAAAAGGCATTGGTAGACTGGGGTATAAAACTCACACTTCGTTATGTCCATGTTGTGAGTGCTCTTGCTTGAAGACCTCCCCAGTGCTGCCTCCTGTGAAAAGCATCACTTTATACAGAGGCTGTGACTGGAGAGCAGCCTGAGAAGGACACTTGAAAAGAGAACAACCCCAAACCGATTCTAAAGGATGAGACACTGGATCGACATCACTGGTCTGGAACATGGTTATAAAAATGAAACCCAAACTACCCTCCTTAGTAGCACCAGTTCCAAGACCTTCATGATCAAGGAAAGTTGGCCCCTGTCTGCCCTGTAGCCTCAGAACAAATTATGACACCCTTGTTTTGTATCATAAAAAGCAGAACTCTTCAGTTAGATGTAAATTCTACATGTATCAGTCAACACAGAGTTTGCTCTGTGGCAAACAAAAGAAGTTGAATTTCCTGTACACTGTGCATTGGTAACTTGCAAAGAAAAGCTTCCTGTTGTTAAGCCATTAAAAAGGGAATTGTGATTTTCCACTTCTTTATTTCGACTTTTGACTGACAAGGTATGAGTTGCAACAAGCAGCAGTGATCTGCCAAGATTTGTGGCAAAAAAAACATGTTATCATCCTCAAAAGACGTAGGAACATATTTTGGGTCTATGCCGGTCTAGTGTTCTCCACTCTAAGCAGTGACAGCGTGAATGTCTCTACCTACCACCTCCTATATCCACAAAGATTTTGTTGTTGCTTTCTGACTGGAACTATCTAGCTCTTGCTTCACTTGTCTAGTGAGGAGGGAAAGAAGGGGCCCAAATGTTGCAATTTCAGTATGTGAACTCATTCAAAACATATATTTGTAGGCACAAATCTTGGCAGATCACTGCTGCTTGTTGCAACTCATACCTTGTCAGTCAAAAGTCGAAATAAAGAAGTGGAAAATCACAATTCCCTTTTTAATGGCTTAACAACAGGAAGCTTTTCTTTGCAAGTTACCAATGCACAGTGTACAGGAAATTCAACTTCTTTTGTTTGCCACAGAGCAAACTCTGTGTTGACTGATACATGTAGAATTTACATCTAACTGAAGAGTTCTGCTTTTTATGATACAAAACAAGGGTGTCATAATTTGTTCTGAGGCTACAGGGCAGACAGGGGCCAACTGGGCCAAAACTGTGATGGTCGAGGTCATTTGGCACTGGTTTCCCCAGTTCTGGTCTAAAGCTTTGCAAACTGCGCCAAGTGCTACCCTTTCTGCACTGGACTTTCAAAATAGTGAGGGAAGGCTGCAGCAGGCGTCTCAGGGATGTAGTGTGGGGGGGAACAGCTTAGAACACTACAATCAACCAATAGACACAAAAACGTAATGTCCAGCTCAGTGCTCATCAGTTTGTAAAAGAAAGTACTTTTTTTGTCAAACTTTCTTAATTGAGTTTTCCATAGGGCACAGCGTTGCACAAAGGTAATAATACACAACGAGGGTGTCAAAGGTAAACATTCGAATGCTAATAGTACATACAGTTTCCACTATGTAATGACATTTTCCTTGTAAACAGATATTTCAACGAAAGCGCTGTCATCAAATGATCCGTCTCAATGAATCATAACAGTTGCCCAACAAAAATCCCCCCTCCTCCCGAAAACCCTAAACTATAAACCATGAGAAGGGATAACGGAGCTGTGTACTGTGGTGGGTGTGGGTAAACCAGATAGAAGGACTGCGGCTACCTACAGGGTCTTCAGCAGCACTCCTATTTATATGAGGTGTTCACCAAGTTCCCTACCAGGTATATCATCAGTGTGGGCCTATGACCCAGAAGAAAGTTGATGTCCTAGACACTGAACAATACAGCTTGAGGCTAAAAAAAGGCAGGAAGTTGACAAAGAGCCACTTCTAGTTAGAACAGGACAGGAATAGCATGTTGGGAAGCAAGTTCTCCAGAAGTAGTGTGCTCCTAGTTGCCTATATGAGACCTTGAGTACTGCATCAGTTTCAACTACTGGCCAGGAAATAGCTGGAGAAAAGGTACGTTATTTTTTTTCTACTCGCTGCCTCAAACTGTGCATACAGCTTTTGCAGCATCATTTGAAATTCTGGCCCGTGATCCGTATTTTGTTCCCCTAACACTGCTGTCCACAAGACAGAAACCTTTGGGTACCCCACGAGAGGGAAATGTTCAATTGGGATGTTTGAAGATCTCACACTTTCAGTAAATATCAACAAAAGCTTGAGGATCCGTTGGGAAGACGAACGGCGCCACAGAACTGATGACCGGACCCACTTGTCAATGTGGCATTTGTACTTCATTTGCTATCCACTACATATCCGCTACGGCGCATCCTTATATTCATCTCATAAGCCCTGAGGAAGTTCCACAAACTGGGATTTGTGAACGAAACGAGTTGGCTGTCTTTTTATGAAAAAAATTGGACTAAAGAAAGAATTTGAAGAAAATCTACAAAGACTGATTTACTTTTTTCGGTGCACCTTCAAAGTATCTAGAATTGCTAAATCAACATGTGCTTGCATTTTCTGAGACTAAAAATCCTTGTCCATTCAAGAACCTAGTAGTGTATCCTGGGTGACAAGGGCCCTGCAAACAAGGAAAATGGCTCCACCTTTAGTCCAGTAGGAAGGTAAGGAAAAAACATAATCTGTCTGCAGTTGGCCCATCACACTTCTGGGTCCCGGTGCCGCTGCACATGCTGCACCAGTGATAGCTATGCACCTGCCACAATGACGGCAAGTGATCAACCATCATGGAAACTTGTCACAGCCCTGGGTTCTAAAGAGGAGGGTATAAGTCTGTGCACAAAGGGCCATTTTGCTAGAGAGGGATTTTAATGCCTGCAGCACAATATGGACTTTCCTAAGCAGGACGACTGAAGAGGTCATATAGATCCATGCACAAATGCAAGAATAAGCATTTGTGCATTTTTGAGCGTATTCTAAAGTCTGGGTTTTGATAGCACAGCAAACAAACGGACATACTGCTGACAATATGCATAGAGTGAGTTTTGGCGCCATTCCTTTCAACCATTGGATTTCTTTAACCAACTACTTTTAGCAATTAATTTGCAACTTTTTTCAATTATGTTTTTGGTCAGCCAAGTGCAGTATTCATATATCATCTAATGCTAGTGACTGTTTGGGTGTATACTGCCATCTCCACTCAAGTACTTGCATTAAACAGCCTGCAGGATTACCTTACAACTACTGCCCTCTCGTTCACTGTTGCTCACCCAACATCCTCGCATATCTCACTTTCGCCATTTTCTTCATCACCTCTGCATTTCTTATTCACCTCATGTCACCCTCTCACATCTCGTTCCTGCCCATCTCTCCTTTTCTCCATCGCCTGCTTGTATCTTCCTCTCCTGTGCGTTCTTTGCTTCTCATTTCTGCACTTCCCCCCTTAGTGGCTTCTTAAACAAGCATTGGCATAGCCAATAGGTCTCGCCTTTGGGACCTTATAAGTGTTTAGTTATTGTTGCATGGCCAAACATTTATAAGGTCCCAAAGGCGAGACCTATTGGCTATGCCAATGCTTGTTTCATCAATTCTCACCTCTCGCATTCTCTTTTTAACTTAAGCACGTAACAATGTTGTCATATTAAGTCCATCTTTCATCCACGGCCTTCCTGGTCCGATGGTAGCCCGAACTTTTGACTCATAATAGATTTATGGTGCAGCTTGACAAATAGATGTACTTAACAAATTCCTTTCATGGAGGTCCCATTCTTTACCACCGCCCAAACCGGCACAGCCAACGATACATGTTTTCTTCTGACTTTTGCCTCAAGTTGGTCGAGTGTCAGACTCCGGTCTTTCTGCCTCAAGCTCAGTTGTGAAGGCTTGGGTGACTTGCATGACGTCGCAATGCTGCATTCAACCAGGACCAAAGCCAGATCAAAACCCTTCTCGCTTGGTTGTGGGTGATCAAGGGCTGCAAGATGGCCAATGGTCCTCCCAGTTCTGGCCCAATGCATGTCACTTTAAAAGGTGTTATCTCTCTTAGACCACTGTCATGTGATCAAGGCTCAGGCGAGCCGAAACGCGTAATGGCGACAGAGGAATAAAAGATTTTTTGCACTACAAGTTGGGTCCGTGCCTTTCTCTTCAGGAGAGCCGCTAGTTCGGAAAAGCTACGGAGGAAAAACCGCCAGTTCTGGCCCAATGCATGTATTAGGAAATTTTATATGATGAATTGACCTGGCCCAACCAATGCTCGTCTTCATTGTCTTGCATCGTGCATAGCATCCCGTGTACTAAAAGGTCGACCAGTGTCATGGTCCCAGCTTCTACCCAGAGCCTTTTGTCTAGGGGTGGGCATTTAACTGCGCTCTGTTGGAGGAGTACACAGAGTTTTAGCGCGGAGTTCAGCAAAAAGAACTCTGCCAATCTCCGCGGAGCAGAGTACGGAGCTGAGTTTACTGGTGCCATCTCCCACCCTAATGCAGTATGTCTGCTGCCACCCATTGTGCAGGCAGGGAGGCAGATGTTGCTTCTAGTTCTAAGCTTCGATATTCGTATGTGCTTTTTCTCTCTCTAATGCAGAAATGTATTCATCCTGCTGCAGCTTCATTTAGACCTCAACGTGCACACAAGTCAGTTTCTGTGCAAACATGCATTATCTGTAAGTGGAAGTCTTCTCTGCGCACTTGCTTCCACAGCGTCTTCATGCTTTCGAGTGTGTCCTACTGATTACTATAGGCCACACATTATAGCGCACGGAATTCTGCAGACAGTGCAATGCTACAATTAAACTGACGAACAATCAGGGACGACGCGTTTTGCCTGGGTTAGTGACTCGTTAGTTATGCTGTGCTACCTCTTCCGGAGCGAAAGAACCAGTATTTTGGGGGGACATCAAGGGTCTCTTCAATCAATCCGTAGCAAATGCATATCCGATACTCATCGGCAGGCGCGCGTGCTCTGAGGACTGCACAAAATCGTTCCAATAAGGAAGAGGAATTTTGAAATGTGCAGCCCTCTTGAGAAGAGGGCATTATCCAGCAATTAGCGCTACAGATGTGGCTGCGACACATCTGCTAGAAAGCTATAAGACTGTAATCATGGGTAATCACATTCATGTTAGTGCGGCCAGTTCTGTCTGGAACAAGGAGAGCAGTGCGCTTCTCAGATATTTTCATTTATGTGCCTCATAAAAAACTCAGCTCGCACATTGCATTGTTTGTATACACATGATTGATGACGCCAAAAACGAAAAGCACTATTGATGCATGACGTGCATTCCCCTGCTCCGTTGAAAGTGTTTTAGGGATAGGAGACTCGGGCAGAAGTGTTCAATGCTATTGGATTTGAGGTATTAGAGGTGCGCACATGTCCAGCCCGCACACTTTGCTGACTGACACAAAAATACAACTCCACCCACTTGCGGAATTGGGCAGAGTTATCTGATAACTCCGTAGGATTCTGCGGAGTGAGACTCCGCGATCTCCACCCAGCCCTACTTTTGTCATGTGTAACACCCAGTGACTTAAACACCAGAGTTCACCGCATCTGGATGCATGGGGCATACGGATACATGTGGCCCTTTTCCTAGATATTGTATTGCCAGCAATACTCTCCTTGGCACTAATGTATACAAGCAACAGGTTTAAAAGGGCAACGGGAAAGCAAGCAACCCAACTCATTGGCGCTCCTCATTAAACACAACCTGTTACATTGTGCAAGGGAAGGTGTTTAAGTTTTATCTGAACATACAAACCTCACCCCCATACAAACATGACATTGCATTGTACACATGTACTCTGCATGCTCTCTCTATCTTGCTCCCATTCTTGTGTTTACACTGGCATAGGTGTTCGCAGATGCAACCAAACACAAGACAGCACAGTGTGCCAATGCCTTTTTGTTGGAACTAATAATGTTTTCAATACAATTTTTGGCACAGACTCAATTACTTCGGCTGCTCATATAAACCAAGCCACTGCTCAGGAAAGGGTTAGGTTGCTTTCTTAGACCTAGTCTACAGACAGCTTGAACTGCCTTGCTAGCCTTCTGAATAAAAACAATAACATACAAACAGAGAGAGGCTTTGGGTTTGCTCTCCTCATTCTTCACACTTCATAAAGCATGGAGCAATGCACACTTAAGCTGTTGGCTCGCTTAAACACCGCAAGTGACTGCATTTTTCCCGATCACATCAGATCCATATAAAAAGCATTGCAGTTTTGCGCTCGTGACTAAATCACTCCTTTTATTGCTTTTGTTATTTACTATTTTCTATCTTTTTTAATTCTTCTAAAAGTTTTGTATTTTCTACATAACGAAGATACAAAACCATAAACTGATTAGGACGGTAACTACACTGTAGACCAGTGGATAAAATATACAGTATCACATTTAACGCACGTTATACTGCAAATTGTGTTGGAACATACAGCAATTCAAAGTCTGAACATGCAAAATAGAAGCATGTCCTAGGAGTGATTTAATTCAGCTTGTGATGGTGAACACAGGCTCGCCATATTTTCTCAAAATTTACCAGGGTAACATCGACTGACATACAGGACCCTCTCTGCCTTCATAAATCAGTCTATATTTTCACAACAGTTATCTAGAAAAGGGCAATCGAACATTCCCTTATCTGCGTTCATGATATCATCAGTGCAAGATTTGCTAAGATTATATGAAAACTCGAGGCCTCCAAGTCTTCCCACACTCCGAGTAAGGCTAGTCTGAGTGCCCACCCAGATGCAACTGTTTTAAAATATATTCCTAAAAGCGCCACGGTCAAGGACTCAGCCATATAATATGAAAATGGTCTCCTAAACAGAATCTCTCGCCAGCAGCGACGAATATCCAAATGCCCACCATTGGTTCCTTGAATAGGAAATTCATTTAACTTCCATTGCATATTCTTGGAACAAAATAATAAAGAAATAAACATTGCATGCATGCCACAGTTAGTTCTTTTGGCTTTGCCAATGCTCGTTTTTGTTTAGCCTCCACTACAACATATGAAAGAAAGAAAGAACAAATAAATAAGAGAAACAAGCATTTACAATGCAACGGTCTCGGCATTGTTAAAGTTCGAACTATTGGCATTGCTCATGACAATGCCGTTTCTTTAAATGTTTTAAAAACAAACACATAAACAAAAATAATGTCATGAGCAATGCCAATAGCTCTAACTTTACCAATGCCGAGACCATTGCATTGTAAATGCTTGTTTCTCTATTTTGTCGACTTAGAAGGCCTGTGGTGACACCCTGACAAAGCAAGTAGGCATGCTTTATTGATAATGACACCCCCTTACATATTGTCATATTGTATCTAGAATAGGTGAAGGTATTGTGATTATAGGTTCATGGCTTGTTTGGGGTGTGAACTGTCCTGAACGTGTCACCCAAGGCATTTGCAGCTACCTGATTGTATACATTTGGAATTAATGTGTACTATTTAGTAATGTGTGTGTAATAAAGTGCTATTCCCTTTCATAAGAAAAAGCACAAGGCACTGACTGGACAATGATTTATTGAGTAGTGTTCTTATTTACCAACGAGTTAGGGGTACCAGCCTACACCACTTCCCACGAGTAGGTTTGAGACTGCTCTCCTTCCCTACCCCAGTGCTATGCATTCACGGAGAGCTGTTTGTTTTACAGGGAAAACCAAACTAATGAGGGGATGGTTGCTGGGAGAAGATTAGTTTGGGTGTCTGGGTGTGCAGTGCAGACGGAGCATTCACCCGACCCTTCCCCTGCCGTTACTTCTGTGAGAGCGGACACCTAACCTCACACTTTCTGTAATTTTCCGCGGCCTGCATGTGCCAACCTAAAAGCCTCCGACATGTGGAGAAACCCTGCGTCGCACGTGAATGTTGAGGTGTATTATTTTTATCAAACATGTTACTAGATAGAGCTCCTTTACGGGCGATTGAGGCTGGTGCTGTGCACACTATTATGAACAGATAGATCTGTGCTCTCGGAAGTTGTTTGTGGGTTTGCGCTGCAGAATGAGTCTGGTTTCATAAATAGCATGCAGCGGCGCCTGCATGACATGTGAGGTTCTAAATACGGGGTGCTTCTTGTACGCATGGACAGTCAGAGTGTAAATTAAAAGGATAATGACCGGGCTGAGTGCACTGTGTCCAACTGGAGACGTGAAGGGAGGCAGATTGTTACCGTGCTGGGAAGAGATATGGTTTAGAGTTAGACAGTGTATGCGGGACAACAGTCCGCACTCGTCTTCAGTGCTTAGAAGGGCATCAAGTTATAACAAACGACACTGAAACATCACGTTATAACAAACGACACTAAAACACATCACGTTATAACAAACGACACTGAAACACGTCAAGTTATAACAGACGACACTGAAACACGTCACGCTATAACAAACGAAAGAAATAAACATTGCATGCATGCCACAGTTAGTTCTTTTGGCTTTGCCAATGCTCGTTTTTGTTTAGCCTCCACTACAACATATGAAAGAAAGAAAGAACAAATAAATAACAAGCATTTACAATGCAACGGTCTCGGCATTGTTAAAGTTCGAACTATTGGCATTGCTCATGACAATGCCGTTTCTTTAAATGTTTTAAAAACAAACACATAAACAAAAATAATGTCATGAGCAATGCCAATAGCTCTAACTTTACCAATGCCGAGACCATTGCATTGTAAATGCTTGTTTCTCTATTTTGTCGACTTAGAAGGCCTGTGGTGACACCCTGACAAAGCAAGTAGGCATGCTTTATTGATAATGACACCCCCTTACATATTGTCATATTGTATCTAGAATAGGTGAAGGTATTGTGATTATAGGTTCATGGCTTGTTTGGGGTGTGAACTGTCCTGAACGTGTCACCCAAGGCATTTGCAGCTACCTGATTGTATACATTTGGAATTAATGTGTACTATTTAGTAATGTGTGTGTAATAAAGTGCTATTCCCTTTCATAAGAAAAAGCACAAGGCACTGACTGGACAATGATTTATTGAGTAGTGTTCTTATTTACCAACGAGTTAGGGGTACCAGCCTACACCACTTCCCACGAGTAGGTTTGAGACTGCTCTCCTTCCCTACCCCAGTGCTATGCATTCACGGAGAGCTGTTTGTTTTACAGGGAAAACCAAACTAATGAGGGGATGGTTGCTGGGAGAAGATTAGTTTGGGTGTCTGGGTGTGCAGTGCAGACGGAGCATTCACCCGACCCTTCCCCTGCCGTTACTTCTGTGAGAGCGGACACCTAACCTCACACTTTCTGTAATTTTCCGCGGCCTGCATGTGCCAACCTAAAAGCCTCCGACATGTGGAGAAACCCTGCGTCGCACGTGAATGTTGAGGTGTATTATTTTTATCAAACATGTTACTAGATAGAGCTCCTTTACGGGCGATTGAGGCTGGTGCTGTGCACACTATTATGAACAGATAGATCTGTGCTCTCGGAAGTTGTTTGTGGGTTTGCGCTGCAGAATGAGTCTGGTTTCATAAATAGCATGCAGCGGCGCCTGCATGACATGTGAGGTTCTAAATACGGGGTGCTTCTTGTACGCATGGACAGTCAGAGTGTAAATTAAAAGGATAATGACCGGGCTGAGTGCACTGTGTCCAACTGGAGACGTGAAGGGAGGCAGATTGTTACCGTGCTGGGAAGAGATATGGTTTAGAGTTAGACAGTGTATGCGGGACAACAGTCCGCACTCGTCTTCAGTGCTTAGAAGGGCATCAAGTTATAACAAACGACACTGAAACATCACGTTATAACAAACGACACTAAAACACATCACGTTATAACAAACGACACTGAAACACGTCAAGTTATAACAGACGACACTGAAACACGTCACGCTATAACAAACGACACTGAACCACATCACGCTATAACAAACGGCACTGAAACACATCACGTTATAACAAACGACACTGAAACACGTCACGGTATAACAAGCGGCACTGAAACACATCACGTTATAACAAACGGCACTGAACACACCATGTTATATAACAAACGGCACTGAAACATAACACGTTATATCAAACGACATTGAAACATATATGCACGAGCTCTCAAGAGCGTTTCCACTTCGGTGCCCGGTAGCATTTGCAGTAGTCTAAAGGCAGAATGAGATGCTGTTCTCTGGCGACGCTTTCCAAGTGGGCGTTGCATAGAGTATACATGTATGGTCTGTCAGTGCTAAAACAGTAATCCAGTACCCCTAAAAGTTTAAACCTTGCTCGTTCAACCTATTGCCGGCCGCAGCGGCTCTCTAAGGTTCCGCGGGGAGCGATGTAAGGAGGTGCGAGGAATGATACTCTGGAAGAGGCTGAACAGAACACGGGACGGCGGGCGAGATCTACTTCCGGCGAAACAGCAAGACCGGAGACACCACGCATTAGTGCGTGCAACGGTGGCAAACGACTGACGACAGCAGGATTCCTAAAACGCTCCGCTGCCCTGAATCCACTCTCACCTTCTGAATCCTCTTCAGGGCCATAGCCGCCCAAACACACCGGCCGCAGCGGCTCTCTAAGGTTCCGCGGGGAGCGATGTAAGGAGGTGCGAGGAATGATACTCTGGAAGAGGCTGAACAGAACACGGGACGGCGGGCGAGATCTACTTCCGGCGAAACAGCAAGACCGGAGACACCACGCAGGAGCCAGCGTGGGAGTACGAAGGAGATCAGGTGAGGGAGCAACGCCGGGACACCACCGCCTTTCTCCGAGGCACAGCGAAAATGCCTCGGAGAAAGGGAGCCTCATTTTCGGATCTGGGGGCGTGTTTTGCTGTTGTCTCCTCCCTGAGACTTCTCGCAAAAAACACGCCCCCCGATCCGAAAAAGACGGGGCTTCAACGGAGTGACTGGACCTCTTCTCCAGTGGCTGGCCAGCATTTAAGAGGCTAGCCAATGGAGAACAGGAGCGAAGAGGGGCGGGTGCAAGCCCCTCTTCTCAATGACATTAAATCTCCGGACTTCCGGTCTGCCGACCGGATGGTCCCGAGACCTAAAAACTAATATATTAGCGACAGGACAAAGGACACCAGGTGAGACTTTGGAAGCGTCGTACACCTCTGACTGACAGTGACTTGGCATTCACGGAGGAGGGCAAAGAATCTCATCATATGTTAAAGTTAGAAAGCACCCAGGAATAGTCTCTGGAAACGGCGTCCTGAAAATGCCCTGGCCTGCCTGCAAATACACTACGCAGGTGATGCAGTAAGTGACACCACACAATACATTAACCGGGCTATAAACATTCTCGTCCAGCAGGAGTGCAATCTGCAGGGGTCAAGCAAGACGTCTGCCGGCTCTGAAGAGAAGGCAGACTGCGCCATGTTAGGTGCTGCACGCATCGTCTTTGTCAGAAATATTTATGAAGGTGTAATCATTGAAAACTCCACTGCAAACTCCAATCTTTCTTTCTTGAAAAAAAAAAACATGGGCTGGACTCAAACGTGGCCCGAAGATCAAACATTGAAATACCAATTAAATGCTATATTTCCACGTGTTAACTAAAATAAGTGGCAGAGAACGAGGGAAACCAACCTAGCAAAGTCAACGAAACTCAAACAACAAGATGATTCGACACAGTGAAAGAAAGCTAAATAACAAAGGAAGCCAAGTTAAAAAAAAATCCAATACGTAAGGAGGAGGAAAAGGGAGAGTGCAAAAAGCAACAAGCATTTGCAATGCAATAGGTCTCGCATTTATGAGAGTTTAAGCGATTGGTATTGTAAATGACGATGCCTTTTATTTATGTTTGAAAAACGAAAACACAAATAAAAGGCATTGTTATTTGCAATGTGAATAGCTCAAACTCGCGTAAATGCGAGACCTATTGCATTGTGTAAATGCTTGTTGTTCCTTTCACTGTAGCAGTGACCTGGTTTGTTTTTAAAAAACATAAGACCTTTGGCCTCCCGCTGTGTGTTCATTTGCATCTCACTGATGCTGGGAACAAAGAGATTGCAATCTTTACTGCCGATCTTTACTGCCATGCGGCCCGCGAATGTGAAAGCAAACGAGTGCTTTCAGGCCTCCAAATGGTGCGCGCGCCCGGCCGGCGCTCATGCACTGTATTTGGAGGCCTGAAAGCACTCGTTTGCACTTCCAGATCCCCCATTTACAAAAGCTCTCGCGAGAGCAGCGCTAAAGCGCTGTCTCAGGCGAGACCTAAAAAGGAGAGGAGGAGGCAGCAGGGGGAGGGGAGAGAGTAGGGCCCTGCGGCTGTTTCCCTTGAGGGAGCGAGCAGGAACCATCTGTTAAAGGTTTCAAAGCTCACGCCGGCAAGGGAATCGCCAAACGTGCACGCGTTGTCAGTCAAAGCAAAGCGGTGCGTGCACGTTTTTGGCTGCAAAACGCAATCTATTTCTAAAGGTCTTTTCCTATGCAGCGCATGCGCGCTGCATATGCGAGACCTAAAATAAAAAGAAGGTAGGGCTACACATTTTTTCATAGACACAAAAGGAGGGCTATACTGAAGACTGCCTGGTCTTAAATACTGTCATCTTTTAGGTCTCGCTGCTGTCAAAAGAAATCTTGTGGACCACGCCACAAACTTACAGTAAGCTTGGAGCTAGCCCATTACTTACTATTGGTTGGCTTTCTTTACACTCTCATTTGCTTACTTCTTATTTGATTGCTTTCCTTCCTCTTCTTGTATTTGCATCTCCCCTGGAGCATAACATATTTAACATTTGTCTGAATGGATAGAAGTTTATCTTTCCACTGCTCACATTCAGAGGACACTTTTTTAGGTCTCCCAAGACAGCGCACATGCGCTGTTGCTTGCGCGAGATATTGTTTACTAAAAGGGGTCGGAGCCTGCTCATCGCTTACCATTCGTTGGTTTCATTGTCACTCTTTTTTGCTGCCTCCGAGTTGGCCAGTGTGCGTCAGTTTCACTTCCTCTTCTTTTGTGTGGAGATGGACCAAGCACTGATTTCTTCATTTTGTTGTGTCCTTCTGCTGCTATCTCTATTATCGAGGTACTATGTTTCTTTTTTTTCTGTCATGTTGGTTCTAACCCTAGTTGTCTATGTTGCTTGTAAGCACTCTTTAAGCACTCCATGACATTTCAAGTGTTTTCCTGCTCTCTGTCTTGTGTGTCCAACCTCCAAGACCACTCTGTGCTGCTCCCACCTCATTTCCACCCCAGATGTACACCCAGGCATTTATTTTTTATTTTCTGATCCTGCCCCCACTTGAAGCTCCTCACTTGCACCCATGCCCACTTCACATTGATTCTTCAGTCACTCATTGACTTCTCCCTAACCCATTCCTCCTGTAATTTCCTGCTGGGCTTCTCAGATTTCAAAACGTTCTTTCACACAAGTATAAATGCAATTTTTATTTAGTGCTCCATATGGCATCTGCCATCTTGGAACGGAAAATAAAATGACTCCTGCATTGTTACATGTGCACCTGCATGCGCTGGGATGCATGTGTTTGCATATGTCATTACGCATACATGCATACAGATATTGACACGACCACCAGTAGTGTGATGATGAATACTCCAGAATGTAGGACTTCACATCATTGTGCCGTTTTTTAGCTCATGCTACACTTCATCAACAAAAGGCACTGACAAAACCAATAGTCGAAAAGGCAAGATCTACAGGCTTTGTCAATGCTTGTTTACTAAGCACTTGTCTGCGAGCATCAAACCTACCGGGTTGACAAACGCTTAACAGTCATTTGCTTCTTCCCTAGCCAAGAAAAGCTGCCATTTCATTTCAAAGCATGTTTTGAATTATTTTTTCTAAATTATCAATCAATCTTGATTCTGCTCTCACTCATTCCGGTAGCCCTTCCTACATACCCACCAGAAGATTCAGTTTGTAGCATCTGAGTTACAGGCAGTCCTTATGTAGCCCATACTGCCCATTTCATACTATGCCTACATCCACCACAGGTTATCAGCACTCTAAACAGAATTCATCATCACATGGTGAACAATGAGATGAGGTGGAAAACCTTACATAGATAAGGCTATGCACAGTTATGGTCCAATTCAACTTTTTCAACTCACCAGCACATGGGCGGCGCCGCGGCCAGATATCTTTGTGTTTTTGGGGTGGATAGGCGTGGTTGCTCAGCTTGAGGCAGTGCTTCAGTCAATTGCACCCTCGTTCTCTCTCCTGGGTCCTGCCTTCTCTAAGCCCCAAATCCATCAGCTTCCCCACAGGCTAACACCCTGGAAACGAATCCAAGGGTAGCACTCTGGTATTCTTCCTTAGTGAGCCCAACCAGCAAACCAGGTCGCTTCTCTCATTGTCTATTTTCAATTAAAGCTCTCTGTCACCGACTGCGCTCTGTCATACCTCCATTCTCTCGTTCAACATCATCCTCTTAGAGTCTCTAGCGGAGGCCGCACTTAGAGTTGATTCCGTTCTTGGTTGATGAGCAGCAAACAGTGTGAACAGCCTTGTCTCACGAGTAAGACATCATTGTGTGTGAGAGACCAGTAACCATCCCTTACATCCACCTGAATAACTACAGTTTTTTGTGTCCGAGTGACTCTGAAAATCGAAGCGCGTTTGACGAAGGTCACAGTTTTGGCATACAAGAGAAGTGAAACGCAAGGCACAGAACGATTTCAACACGAAGGGGTTGTGTAGCTCATCGCACACATTTGTTTTAGAACGAGAAGAATTAGTGAATTATTTGCAGTGCAAATGCTGAGCATGCACAATATTGCGCTACAAGGAGTCAACCCTTCCCATAGGGCTGCTGCATTTTGCTTAAACACGGGGCATGCATTTACCAGAGGATGGCACGGAATTCATTTTAGAACGTGTACTTTTATTTGGCCAAAACTGTGGCTCCAGGTACACATTATCCACATACCCAGAATGCACCTTTCACCTTCAGAATTCGTGCTCTGTTCGACAGCGACATACATATCTCTGGCTGGCACCGCCCCACTGTGCCCCCTCTATTGGCACTCAGCTGCACATAGCACTTCCGTTCTACAAACATTGGGAGTTTGTCTTCTGTTCACAATCACTTACATCAAACAAACAGATTTTAAACCAACACCACCCCTTGCCTATCAAGGAACTGTGCCTCGCAGCAGCACGTGACAAGATTATGCGCGGGCGAACTTTATTTCGTCTATTGTACAGCTGTGCCCTCGAGGGTAAATAAACTAGTACCAGAAAAAGGTCTGAAATCAAACCCCTTATTAAGTCCAAGCCTTTCCTAAGACATATTTACGACCTGATGAAAGCTTGCCCAAGACTGCCTTCCATCCATTGTTTACTGTTGCCATTGTGTTGTTGTCCCTCAGCTTAGCCTGCTTTCTGTTTGCTGTCTATTTGCTTTAGGCTCTCCAGCATGTTTGTGTACCTCCCGTGGAGTCGGTTTTCCAGCGGAAATACTCTGAGATGGACTTTTTTGTATGTACGCTGATCCAAGTTCTGTCAAGTTACCCAATCTGGTTGTAAATAGATTTATTTTAAAAGCTGTTGTAATTGATTTTAATTTTCAGGCTGTTAAGTTGTTGCTTTGCATGTGTTTTTTTCCGGCTGGCCTGTGTCACTGGTTCGAACGGAAGACTCATAACGCGGTCACTTTCACCCTTTTAAATAACAAACACGTCCTGAGTCCTTCTTTTCTCAGCGCACTGCTGACACATCTTCGGCTTGTTAGAGCTATATATATATAAATGCAGTTACAATTACAGTACACCACATACAGCCACAACACTCAAAACAAAAATACATGGGTAAAAGACATTGCCATTTACAACGCCCATAGCCCCAACTCTCGCAAATGCGAGACCTATTGCATTGCAAATGCTTGTTTTTAATCGTTTTAAAGTGTTTCAGTGGACACTGAAGCATGTTCCTTTATCGAAGACACAGGTTTATATTTTGGTAGTGCCTACATGAATATTGATTTTTTCGAGCTTATCAGTCTCTATTGGTGGTAACGCCCCTTAAAACTATAGAGAAGATTGAATGAACTCCATTATTAAGAAGTTTTTGAAATTTAAAAAGAGCTTATGTTTAGAATCGTCGATTACACCTCTGACAGGAACATCAGTGGATTCAGAACGGAGACAAAATGTTTTAAACTGCTTGTCAGAAACCTTTTCAAAGGGTCAATGGCAAGCAGGGGTTACTGAGCCCACCTATGAAGCATTTGGCATTTGGCTCCTGCTTTCCCAGGGCTTGACTTACTGTGTGTTCTGAGTAACAGCGCCAAGTACTACCCTTTCAGCCCACAAATCTCAGTACTAGCATGGTTCGAGCAGTCCAAGGCTCCTCAGTGGAAGGTAAGTGTGGGTATGCTAAGGCTCATAACTCAGAATGTCAACAGTGCCCCCAATAATATCACTACCCTGCCCAATACTTTATTTTGGTAAGAAAAGCAGTATTTATTTTGCATGCAAACATAGCACACTTAAGTCACACAGAATGTCTCTATAAGCTACAGCCCTTGTGCTGATCTGAGTCGTGTTCCCCTGTGGATCCACTCCCCCTCTTCTTCTCCAAGCTAACCAATGTGTCTCTGGCAGATCTTAGGACGTGACCCCACAGGTGCTGCCCGCACTAGAGATGAGCATCAAAGTCTGGCTTTGGCCTGGAAAGTTTCAGCTCTACAGGCGTAAATCCCAAGCCTGCAACCATCCTTACTCAACCACAGCCTTCAAAAGAATTAGAATCCGAGGAGTGTCTTCCCAATCTCCAGTGACATGCAGCTCGCACTGCGTCCTCCCGTGTGCTCAGTGGGCTGAGGCACGTTGTGGGAACTTATGGGTGCAGCGCTCCTTCTTAGTCGCGGTTGCAGCCAGTAAATTGTTGGAGCAGGGGCAACGCTGCAGAACCACTTCTGACCTTGCATCCATGTCCCTCCTCTAGTTACACAAACTCCTGCGACATGGGTGAATGCCACAATTGTCCTAGTGGCTTCCTCTTGCCATTCAGAGGTAACAGAAATGGGAAACACCTTCAATGCAGTTGGATGCACAGAGAGATGGCCCCAACAGTCCTAGTGGCCTGACTCTGGCATCCATGGGTCATGGACTCGGCGACTGACCTACAGTCTCAGTTGCAACAGAGTACGGCCACAGCAGGTTCAGGTGCAACAAGCAACAGCCACAACAGTACCAGTGGCCCTCCATGTTCAGGGGTCCTGGACATGGATGATGGCCCCAACTCTGTCTCCAGTTTCAGGCAACCGGCCACAACTTCACATTCACCCTGATGTGCATTACCACCTTCCGCCAGGGAGCAGATAGTTTATTAGCAACTCTGGCCCCTCATGGACCAGGCGCCTCGCAGACTGGCAGTAGTAGACCTTGGTCCCCTGTTCTGGTTGCAGCAACTCAAAGCCTTGATGACCTACCTTCTCCTGATGAACAGTGCTGTTGAACAAACTGTGGTGCTAAAACTCTCACATTTATAGTCCAAATACAGACACATATGTTATTTAGGGTCTGAGCCTTTAAAATTTGGTTTGTGTGTCAGCTCTTTTGACGTGCTCTCTCCTCTTCCCTTGTCCTTTGTCAAAGTGACTAAAACCTGAATGACGCACAACTCATGCTCCACTGAAAAATGCTTCATAAAGGTTCAAAGGTCTAAGCTTTCCTCTCCATCAAGATTGCCTGGTCTACTGTATCAACCTTATCAGTCTCACAATCTCCCTAACAATGAGTCCAGGTCCCAATGACCAGTAACTCTTCCTGGAATCAAAAATACCTTTGATGTGCAGCAGGGGTGCTCTGCTCCTCTTCCTCCAGCGTGTGTGTTCCTACCCTAGTCTTCAGGAATGTCAGCAATTTTCACATCTACAATCTGGGGATTGCAATCCTCACTTTCATTAGGCTCTCCAGGCCCAGGGCTTTCTTAATGGAACCCAAAGGCCTCCATGTTATGTACCATCCACAGTGACACACATATCCCAGCACGGCGATGCAAGTATTACACGCTGTCCAGCTCTGCACACAATCCAAGCAGAGCAAGGATGAGTTAAGTACACAGCCAACAAACTTTACTTGAGTGGGCTGTTAGGCACAACTCCAGTGGCACAGGTAAAAAGGACTGTTCACGCTACTGGTTCCTAGGAAACACAAAATCGTAGGCTGCTATCACAGTGCCCTTGACAGCTCCAGGTGAGGGCAGAAGCCATCTACCACTCAGAGGATAGCGCATGGTGCACCCCTCCTGGTTTAACAAGACCATTTGACAGGTCTAGGTCATTGCACACATACATGGTCCATGTCCACCAATGACTAAAAATCAGAACCAGATATCCATGAAGCTGGGGCACTTAGGGTAGGAGTGCATGTCCATTACTATGCAGGGGACTTTTCCATACCAACATAGCTGTTAGCTGTAAATTACTTAAGTTAAAGAACTGCTTTCTAGCTGAACAAAAATATAATTGATAAAGAAACAAATAATTTATATGGGGTTTATAATGAGTTTCATCTGGTCTTGTTATAATATCAACTAAAATGAGAAACAAATCTGTTTGTTTTGTACTATATAAATAGTCAATGGAATTATATGCTCCTGAAGTCACAACATTTTAAACATGACTATGTATTTCACAAACATGACACATAATCCACAGCCACTGCATAAATCTCAGATTACAACAAACACATTGTAGCTCAAACGAAAGCAAAAAAAAAAAGCAAGACACGGGGTGCTGGCACTTGTATGTTCTCTCCAAAATGTAATCTGTCTCCCTACAGTTGCTGATTGTTGATTTAAAGTACTGAAACTGGTACTGAGATTAATCTTTTGCCCACCCAATATTGTGTGTAAAAATTACAAAAATGCAAAACAATAATGCAAATAAATATAGTTTTATGCAGCATAATGTGTTTCTTCTTGCATGCTTAATTTAGTCAGCTGTCATATAATTTAGTCCTCCACTGCCAGATACTTCCAGTGTCCCTTCTAGTATTAATCATGCTATTTATAAAATGAATCATCATCGGCTGAATGGGGTGGGGGTTTGAGCAGACCCTGGAAAATAATTAAGTGTAAACGGAGTAGTTCTAGGCTGCTCTTATAATATTCAAGAGTTTCAAATAAGACTGAAATTATTATGCGAAGAGGAGTTATGTGAATGAAAACAACCAATACTGTAACATAACCTTGAATTACACTGCAATGAGAAATTCAGGCAGAAGCAGTCTTCTTATGTTTGAAACGATTCCACAATCATGGGTGGAATTATTTTTAAACCAAATGACGCAACCAAATGCACAAAGCGAATATTAAAGTGAATAATGTTATGAACTGTACTGAGTCGTTTTGATTATTATGGTATATTATGAGCTTTGAACGGGTGATGTTGAGCTTGAGATAATAAAGACACACCCATGATGGAAGGAATGCAGGGCAAATCAAACACTCACCCCCAGTCAAGAGATCTGGGTTAAATTCATCGTTCTTTTTCTCACCATGCCACCCTAGTTTAGACCCAGCCACATGCAAATCAGCCTTTACCCTGTGCCTCATGGGAACAGTCCAGCCCAAACTGCCAAGCCAGGTCCTCTCTGGACCTGAAACAAGCATCCTGGGACCAGTTTCGGGCATTACCCCTCATCAGCCAGGCTAGCTTGAATCCAGTGGCACAGTGAGCCCGGGACCCAAACCTGCAGTGCTTGAAATGGAGAAATAAAAGTGCAGGTACTCTCTATCAGAGTACCTGCTTGCTTCTGAGAAGTGCAGTACTCTCCAATTAAAAGTATTACGTTTTCTTGAGAAGTGCAGGTACTCGACCTCTCAAAATAAAAAAGCGCTGGTACTCAGTACCGGATAGTACCGGCCCATTTAAAGCACTGCACATCTGGGCATACCCGGCACTCTTAGGGCGAGAAAGCAACAGACACTCAGATGATAGATGGAATGCAGAGCAAATCAAACACTCACCCCCAGTCAAAAGATCTGGGTTAAATCCATTGTTCTTTTGTTCTCCATGCCACCCCAGTTTAGACCCACCTTGAGATAATTAAATGCGTTCAGATACATTAGATATCGCACGATTATCAGGAAACACCAAAAAAGTATGTTTCCATTTCCCGAATGGGAGATGGTTTCTACTTAGCCGCACAGGTGGCAAACTGTTAATTAAAGGTAGATGCCTGCTCTTGTACTTTTCGAGTTCTGTGAAATCTGTTGAAGAGTAAAGAGAGGGAGGAGGTACAGAGCCCACTTCATGCAAACTTTGTAGAGAGAGGTCTTTCCTATTTCCTAAACAACAGCTGTAAAGGTTGAGAATACCCTGCCGTTCACTGGTTTCGAATAAGAGGTTTTGACCGTCCTGTCGGTCCGTGATGGTACAGTACAAAAACATTTTTAAAAACACAGGAAAAATGAGTGGACAGCTCGTCCTAGCCTCGCTACAAGTGTCTGCCCATCATGGGAAGCTGCTCTGGGGTCATTTCCGGTACTCTCTCTCTCTGGAGAAGAAAAGGCTGGAATCCGGCGCTGTCCTGCTTCCTCCTAATGGTTACCACTATTGGAAAGCTGGTTTGTGAAATTTATCGAGAAATGGGACATTGCATTCGGGAGAGGATGTGGTCCGTCGGCTAAACTGCTGTTGGAAACCAGGGTTCGAGCCTCGAGGTCGCGTCCACATCCTGTGATTCTGGGCAAATCGCTTAATCTCCCCGTGCCTAAATGTGTAATGTAAATACGATGCTCATATAAAGCGCTCCAATACCTTCGGGTCGAGTTCGCGCTATATAAATATGCACACAAAACAAAAATGCGAAGTACGAGATCTTACTGAAAACAAGGGTCCCACGCAAGATATAATGATTTCCCTGTAGTGTAAACACCTGTAGCCCCTCTGGGGAAGCAGTCACTATATTTAGCACACTCTCACATCTCTCTCTTACAGGAAGATGTATCTTACCCAGCTGGCAACGGAGCAGATACCCAGTATGGCCCCCATGGCTGCCCCGGATCAGACGGGAAGGCTCTTTGTTTACTCTGTACGAGAGGCTGCGGCGACGCCTGTCACTAGCCCCAGCTGACGCCTCACAATGTCGACAAACCCTTCCGTGCTCTGTAGACACAGAAGATGGGCAATGCCATTACTAGGAATGTTACAGGCGGAACACCATTTCCCTGTTAACTGAACGCCATCTTGAAATTGTATATAAGATCTCTACAACATACGGTAATAAAAAATAAAAAAATGAAATCGTTTTTTTCAGTGTGTGCTAGAACGTAATATGCAAAATGCAAGTAGTAATCAAGGAAATGTAATGCTAAACATGATTCCATATTTTAAAGCACAAACATAAATATTTTGATTATATTTATGAAAATACTTGCTACATGTAAGTCCTCTGTAGCCTGCGTCTTATTGAGGGTTAAATTAACAACATTCGCTGTATATTTTTTCACAATAAGCTCAGTTTAGCTACTACAATGATATGACGTCATTAGGTTTGGTGCTAACACGGAGATGCCATTTTGAAGTGGGGAATTTAGTTTTGCTTTTGTTGCGAAATATACACAAAAAAATAAAAGTTCTAAAGGAACTTGCCTTTCATAAGTCCTACAGGTTGACAGTCCCCAATGCGTACGAATTTGTTATGAACAAAGTCTTAAAATGTTAATTGCAGTATGATTAAATTTGGCCATAAAAAGTAGATCCTTTTGTGTGATTCTAGCAGGTGTATGGGGACACTATACATGCCCACATTCGGAGACACGAAAGGAGATCTAAATTAAAACAAGCATTTGCAATGCTTAAAAACCAACACATAAATAGAAGGCATTGTCATTTACAATGCCAATAGCTCAAACTCTTGCAAATGTGAGACCTATTGCATTGCAAATGCTTTTTTACTAATTAAGATGAGCCATACAAATATGCAGTCATAGTCTAACAAGCATATCACAGAGGAACTGTATCATCTCATTATTACACATTAAAGACTAATGTGAATAGTCGTGCTGCGAGCCACAAATAATAAGAAAAAAAGGGTGCGGTGGTGGACGACATACTAATAATGGGCTCAAATTAACCACGTTCTGACCCGCGCCGTGGGAAGGTTCACGGATTCTTTTTCCTCCTCCTCCCCCTCGTCCATGGCCAGGCTGCGATCCTGAAAGTGGAGAAGGTGGGTCCTGGGCAGCTGCAGGGGCACGGACTGCAACTTGAGGAGAAGTAGCACCTTGTGTGCTGCAGAGAAGGGGGACAGTTTCAGAGGCGTAGCTAGAGCTTGTGGCGCCCGGGGCTATCCCTCAGATTGCCGCCCCTGGGGGGGGGGGGGGGGGGGGTTGCTGGGGAAAAAGGACGGCAAGCACTTGAAAGAGGACCGAGAGACACGTAGTATCGCCGCTAATAGTTACCTCGATCATGCAAGTTACATGCTTATACATGACACGGTCCAAGGCTACACAGTTAAATACACCGGTGACTGGCAGTGACTGGCAGTACTATCTGGGGACTCAGCAAAACCGCATGTGACATCCATCAGAGAGCTGCGTGAACAATTACCTGGTAATCCCTTCAGCACAATGCAAACATGCACATACATGACACTGTTCAGGGATCCATCATCTACAGCTGACATTAAGTGACCATTCATCATGGTCCCCCCATTAAAGCAGTGCACTTTGTGATCTGCATGGTACATCTTCTTTGCAGCAGGCATATTAACCCTCTGTGCTACCTTTCCAGGAGTCAACCCTTCCACTAGACAAAACTCGAATCTCTCTCTAGGAAGAACATTAATCACCGAAGTTATCATTACATTTTTATTGTTTCTGAAAATTGCTGGAGGCCAGGAAGGAGGCAGCAAGTTATTTTTAAACCATAATATACTTGCAAACACTACGCACCCACCCGAAATAGGTACCCAGTGCGGTCACACCGTTCGCACCGCCCTAACCTGCTCAAGGTTCATGTGACCTCAGTGACAGAGTCACAGTGACTGGATCACTGTTGCTCTAGGGTGTGCTGCTTCGTAGGCCTGCCCACAAGACTGGAGACGAACTTCAGTTTTGATTGTGGTGGACAGGCCTTCAAGGTTAACTCACAATTGACACCACTAGGGTACACCTGCTTGTGCTAAGACATCAAGCCTTCTAAGGTCTAGTGGGGCCTTGGAAGGTCTAGCATGGGAATATGCTCCCTCAGGAGAGTGGTCTGGTGGACTGGTCATGAAGGCTGAACCCAGTTCCCCAGTTCCAAATTCGACAGCTCTGGCCATAGTGACACATTCTCTCCCCCACTGAACACCATACTGCCCCACTGAGAGAAACTCGCACTGCCTTCAGCTACAACCCAACTTTGGCCCGCTATACACTTGGATGTGGCTCAATTCAAATTATGCACTTGATAAGAGTAATATGCTGCCTAAAAAAACAAGACACACATTTCTTGCCAAGGTGCCTGCTACCTGAAAGAAATGTAAAAGTGTGCAATTGGTTAATCTGCAAATGTTAAGGCTGCTTGGGAGCCAGGGTTGTCTTTAATTGATGGGGTCCCTTGAGGCCTCAGAATGACAAAGCTGTGTTCTTCTCAAGAGGTCAGGTGAGGTCATTGTACCTGCTGGATTCTGGAGTGCCTGATGTTTGGTGGACACCTATAAAGAGCGTGCACTCACACCAGTCTGATGGTGTGTTATTATCATTGATTTTGAAAGCACTTCTTTCTAAACCAAATCCTTTTTCAGCTGCCTATGTTATACTGTGTGTAGTGCAAGTTTAAATAATGAATTACACAATCACAGCGCTTCCCGTCTCAGTCTGGGACCTCACAGCACTGAAAATACACAAGTCATTCTGGCACACTGC
Source organism: Triturus cristatus (assembly GCF_964204655.1). Lineage (NCBI taxonomy): Eukaryota > Metazoa > Chordata > Amphibia > Caudata > Salamandridae > Triturus > Triturus cristatus. Next base: position 1,545,798,188 of record NC_140590.1, read on the forward strand.
ACCAATCACAATTCATTCTGTGGTTACACAAACAGACATCTGCATGGATTGCATTAACCAATAGCAGTTTCACGATATAAAACATTGCATTGCCCACTGCTTATTTTCACTTGCATTTATTTTTCATTTAAAGAGTGTGCATTATTTTGTAAACTAAATAGTTCACAGAATATTGTGTTCTTTTATCCGTACCTTTGACCCGCTCTGACCCCGCCCTCGGTGCATTCAGGATCACAGTTCCAGTATTGTGTTTTTTAATGCGCTTTGACTGCTGCTGTGTCTTCGCATGATGCTAACATCCCCTGGGGTGTGCCTGCACAGTGCAGGCTTTGATCTTGGGGGAGGGGGCTCTGGGTTAGGGCCAGCATGACGCATTTCCTCCTCTCCCAACTGTAAGTCCCTTTTCGCCTCTCACCACTTCCCTGCGTGCAAACCACAAATTTGAATGAAGTCCTTTTTTTGGAGCGGTGCCCGGGCAGACGCCCTATCTTGCTCCGCCCTTGGCGTGCCCGCGGCGCTGCTACTCGAGGGCCGGCCTGGCTGGCATAGGCCCCAGCAGAAGGAGCCGGGGATTACTGGCCCCAGACGCCCTGTCTGCGCAGGTGGCCCCACCCAGGCCGTCCCCGCCCTGCGCACCAACCAACCACGGGCGAAAGCGCGCTCTTCCACAGTTATTTTCCACAGTTGTGTGCTTGAGTCGGGTGGGACAGTGGCTTGTGATGTTCACCATCGCCGTGCAACGTGTGCACAGTTCTCGTCCCCCACTTACTTCCCCAACCACCCGCCAGGAGCCATGGTCGGCGTCTTCGATCACCCCAGATGGATTCACCCTTGGGAAAGACGACGAAGGTCTTGGAAGAACTTTCCAGACGCGTCTAGAAGCGGCCTTCTAGGACGTGGGACCGGGGCAGGCCTGGAGCGGGCTAGAAGACGCCGTTCAGGTGCAGTTTTTGCTTCGTCAGTGCACGTTTATTACTGAGCACGTGACACCATCGTGGTTCTTTTATAATGTATTTGTCTTTTTTGGGGTTTTAAAGGGACCCTCGAGGGCTCCTCTCTTCAGAGGTTGGTGGAGAGAGGGGGTTTGGTACAAATTGCCCACTTAGTAGAAAGTGACGCAGAGTTTAATGTTTCGGGGCAGATTTACAAGCCCCTTGCGCCACTTTTGCGTCACTTTTAACATGGGAAAAGTGGCGCAAGGAACTTGCAAATCTGCCCCTTCCTTTGGTGAAAACGCCGGAAAATTGGTGTTTTGTGTGTGAAAAGGACCCTGGAATGGGTGCGTGTGTGTGGGAGGGGGGTGGAGCTTGGGCCTCACACAGCCGAAAGCAGTCAGCTGGTACCACGAGTGAGGCCTGGCTGAGGATGACGCATCTGGAGGCCCTGCTGGTGGCCCTATGGCTTCTCTGGTCCAGGGTAAAGGGTCACGATGCCATCTTTGGGGGAAGATAGAGCCAATGAGATAGAAGTTTAACACCTCTGCCAATCGAGGCGCATCGAGGGTGGCGCGAGAAGTGCAATCTCATGTGGGACGCTCGAGGCCTACCACCCTAACATTTAGCCAGGCGCACAGTATAAATCCATCAAAGCGCCTACACGCAACTCAATTTCTAGTATGCGCTATGAAAAACTCGTTTCACTTAGCAGCCGTTGGCTCGGGGTTACTGATTCGAACCTTCTGCATGGCATCAGCTCGGTGATAGCAGACTGTAAGGTGGAGGCACGGGAAGGTGCATAAGGGGGCTGCACCCCCCGCCGCGGAGATCTATGTGTCACGTGTCTGAGGCCTGGCGAGGCCCACTCCACCTTTCATCCGTGCGCCGGCCACATAATGAGGAACCTTGCCTTGGGTGATAAACTCCGATGTTTAAAATTAAATATAGTGTTAATAATATTAATTTGGATTAAAAATTGCTCCAGTGGATAGAGATTTAAGTGCAACTTGGGTGTGGAGGAAGTAGTTAGTGCTGTAAGCCTCGGGTGAGCCCGCACCACCCACAGGTCTTTATCAGGTCCAGGTTTGTAGTGATCACGTCATAAGCGCACAGACCTTTACGTTTGTTATGTTGTAGTGATTGCTTCAATTATAAACAGTTCTTATCAAACACTTCTCCTTGGTAGGATGAAAGGCTTGCCAGCCCGGCAGACTTTGCACCTGCGTCCTTAAGACCGTTTTTAACCCACTGAGGTGTCTTGCTGCCTAACACACTATGGTCCGACCGGCTGCATGCAGACTGGCCGCTTTATCCTCGTTAAAAATAACAAGATGGGCTGTAGGGTTATGCGCGCACATGTGGGATTTATGGGCCGGGCCTGCACGGTATCAACCAGGGAAGAAGGCTGGCCCCAAAACCGAGACAGGAAATGATTGTAGCTTTCCAGCCTGTGGCGACACGTGTGAATCCGGGTCCCCATAAAAACTGGGTAACAGGGCTCTTAAGACGAGGCGGGGCTTGCGTAGCCTGAGAGCGGCAGTTTGTAGTGAAGGGAGAGGGGGTGTAGTGTGCCTCTCTGGGGATGGCAAACCAAAAACTTATTTTGTTGTAGTCCACGTTACATAAAACAATTTGAATTTGAACCAGAGAATAGAGGAAACCAATTGTGACACTTACACACATTTAAAAAACAAGTTACCAGAATGCTTGTGTAACTAGGGCTGAATAAAATACTCGTGCATGACTTGGAAATGGAACAACTTAGATATGATTGAGAAAGGGTGTTTGTGTGGGGGGAGGTGGAAATTAACCCATGCTGTTGCTGCTTAATATATATTAGTACGTCCTCCCTGGTATCTCTCAAAGCAAACTCCCGAGCAAACAAAACAAAGGTCATTATCACAGCATGCCGACAGGCGCCCCACGCTGCGGACCTATAATTAACTCAGCAGGTCTTCCGGAGAGGAGCATTCAACGCGCAAATGCTGTTCATGTGAAGCGCGTTCACAGACAGCAACCACAACACTGCGTGCGCGTGCCCCAGTCTGTCTCCCTTGAGAGGCATCTCGGCGACAATAGGTCTCGAGAGCGAGACCTAAAAACGGTGGAATTTATTTTCCTCATTGGCATGCATTATCACTTCGCAGGACACTTTGTATGTGCGGAGACACTGCGTGAATAGAAAAACATCTGAAGATGTTGTTGAGCAGGCAGACTGTGAGTTGCATAATGCATTTTTGGGCCTCTAAATTAGGCCATATTAAAATATATAACATGGCCAAATGCAGCTTGAATTTCTAACACTAACCGCCTCATGTATGCACTGCACGTCCTCCTGACAAATGTGTGATGCCACCTCGCTCAAAGACTGGGAGGGCTTAACCCATGCACATGGTTGATCCCAGCCCACTATTCGAGGATCTCTTAGGTGAACACCACCCGGTTGCCTGCTGCTGCCGCCAATTTTATTGGTTTATTGTTATGTCTTTCTATTATGCAAAACTCACTACCATGGGAGCTGTCTTGTTTGTTGGCCATAGTGAGGTATGCCTTGCCACATCATCCTGTGTCGAGCAGTAGGACAAATAATTGAGACTATTGTACTAATTGGCAATGATGACCTATAATATAAGGTGGTACAAAAGGGGGTGGTGATGGACGGAGCATCAGAACCAATCAAACACTCACACCCAGTCAACAGATCTGGGTTTGATCCATCACTGTTCTTTAGCCCACTCTGCCACCCCAGTTCAGACATGGCCATATGCAAATCAGGCTGACCCTGTGCCTCATGGGAACAGTCCAGCCCGAATTGCCAAGCCATGCCTTCCCTGGACCGGAAACAAGCTTCCTAGGACCGGTTTCTGGCATTTCAGCCGTCTTCAGCCAGGCTTGCTTGAATCCAGTGGCAAAGTGAGCAAGGGACTCGCGGTCCTAGGATGCTTGGTTTCAGTCCAGGGAGGACCTGGCTTGGTAGTTCGGGCTGGACTGTTCCCATGAGGCACAGAGTCAAGACTGATTTGCAAATGGCTGGGTTCAAACTGGAATGGCATGGAGAGCAAAAAAACGATGGATTTAGGCGCAGATCTCTGTACTGGGGTGAATGTATGACATTGTTCTGCATGCTGTCCATCAATTGTTATTTTTGCATTTGTCACCCCGAGTGGGACGGGTAGGCTCAGACATGAGTCCCGTGCTCTACATGCCACTGGAATCAAGCTATCCTGGCTGAAGAGGGGTGAAACCCCGAAACAGGTCCTAGGATGCTTGGTTCCAGTCCAGGGAGGACCTGGCTTGGCAGTTCGGGGTGGACTGTTCCCATGAGGTACAGGGTCAAGACTGATTTGCATATGGCTGGGTTCAAACTGGAATGGCATGGTGAACAAAAAAACGATGGATTTAGGCCCAGATCTCTGTACTGGGGTGAATGTATGACATTGTTCTGCATTCTGTCCATCAATTGTTGTTTTTTCTATAATGCAAGGCACCATGTGAATCTAATTCCATTGCTCGTTGAAGCTGTGCGCCAATCTATATTGCTATGCTTGTGCAAATATTTGAATAAAAGACAAGTTAAAAAAAAAAAAACTTGCCCAGAGATTGAGTTTATCGAATATGGTTACTATTCATACTGTATTTGAGTTCTCACTATTGTTACTTTACAGCATACATGCCAACCCTACAAATTCAGGCAGGAGAATACTGATTTCAAGGCTAGTCTCCCGCCTCCCATTGCTGTATGAAAAAACCCGACTCCTTGGCGGGCTTCTTCAGACAAGGACTGGTCTTGTGTGACTCGTAGTGTTCACTGGCAGTAATATGCTCCTGCAGGCCAATGCACATAATGTTTGTCATGCTCCCTCAGCCTGCCCTAGCATTTTCTCCGTGCTCCTGACAGGTAAGGTAAAAAAGTATATTTATGTTTTGTCCCATCTATGACAATAAACCCGATTCAGGCCTCCCCTGAAGTCAATAGGAGAAATACATTCTACCAATTATTTTAAAAAAATCTACCACTTTCCTCTTCTGAAATGTTTGCATGTATGTTTCAAGAGATAAGTTTAGACATACATGCCAACCATCCCGATTCAGGAGGGAGACTACCGGTTTAAAGGCTAGTGATAGGACCGGATTCTTGACTACCTGGTTATCTCCAAGAATCCTCTCAGGTCGCCAGGATCTTTTTATCTGCTAAATAGTGTAGAGGGGAGGAAATCCAATTATTAGTACATAATAACCAGAATCAAATCTCATTTAGGAAGGACCACTGACTCTGAATCTAAAATTTGTAGGATTTTATTACAACCAAAATTAACTGCACATACAAACACCTTAGCACAAGGTGAAGAAGATAAATGGGCACTAGAACAAACGCAAGTCCACGTAAGAGTCTCATATGACTCAGTACAAAAAGAATAACAAGCTGCAGAAGCATAAGAAATGCAATGGTCAATCCAATGTCTACATTAGGAATCATTAGCCTGAAAGGAAAACAGTTAGTCTTTCCCTACTCTATCTCTATGGTGACATCCCTACTTAGCATTTCCCATCCCAGGCAAGAGAATAAGAGGTGTCAGAAGTGAAGACTTTCTAAGAAGTACATTCACTTAGTCAGAGCTCGTTCTAAGATGCTCCTTCTAGCTCCACATCTAAACCTCAACTGCTCAACCCTCGGGGCACTGTCCCTAATACAGAATCCCAAAAGCGTAGAACAGGCCCTTCGGCACACCTCTTCAGCCAGGTCTTCTTACAGTACTTTCCCAGTGAAACTTGTCTCTCATCCAATGACGGTTTGCTTGACCTTGGGTCCCAGGCACCTTCTCCGCTGAAAGTATCATCCTCACATTCCAATGTACTCCCCTGTTGGCTTCTCGTACCATCCTAACTCCTAAAACAAAGACCTAGTCTCACTATCGAGCTAAATGTCCTTGCACCTGTAACAGAAACATGGGAACGAAAACTTTTTCTCTTCTCTAAGATTTTCCATCGTTCTGCAACCCAAAGCCTTTACCAAGGGAAATCATTTTCGGCCTACAACGTTCAGCTAACATAAGAAAATGAACAGGCCTTTCTCTTTAAACGTATATGCAATTAGGCCTTTACACTGTTAAACACATTACTAAATCACACTCTAAGCATTAGTTCATTACTCTTTTATGTGAATAAGCAACCTTGCACGTGTAACTTTAACATAACACACGTTTAACCTAAGACATTGCTTCACATGAAAATCAAACATTATGCGTTTACTAAAATACATTCACAATGATCTGCAGCATTACTCTTTACGAAAAGCATTATTACATTTCTAATCACCTCTATGTTAAACGGTTCTAGTAATACATTTCTATGGCACTCTTAACCTACATCGATTAATATGCGGGTGCTGACTAACGGTGAATATGATACACCCCTACAAATTTCAGAATAACATGACGCTCTATCAGTTGTCTTCTGTCTCCCAAATCCTGCATGCAGAAAACCAAAAAAATGTTGATGCCTTTCACGCTTGTTCCAATCTCCCCCTCCAAGAATTACCTCCAACATCAAAGGTTAATGCTTTATGCTTAATTCTTGGAGGGGTAGATTAGAGCCAGTGACAGGCTTCAACATATTTTTTGTTGGCAGTTTTACATAGCACAAACAAAAACAGAGTTTGTTTTTGTTTGCGCTACGTTTGCCAAAAATGAAATGCTGATCATCTGTAACAATTCATACCAATAGACCCGAATTCAGGCAGATTGCCTCTGTTTCAATATAAGTCAGTGGGGAAAATACATTCTTCCGACTATTTTTGAAAAATCTCCCAGTTACCTGCTCTAAAATGTTGGCATGAACAACTCTGGTATCCAACTGGAATGAAATCATATATGCCAACAGACCTGATTGCCGGTATTTGTCGCCCTTTTTTTTAAACCTCAAAAGGGCTTTATTTTAGGTGTCTCCTTCCTAAAATCTCTTCCACTTCAATGTAAATCAATGGAGAAAAAACAATTTCCCTAATATGTTTTTTTAATAAATAACATGGAAAAGTGTTTTTAACTGATATGGATGAATAATGAAGAATGTACTGGTTAATACAATAGGTAAACATCTTATTCCTTTGCATCTGTGTAGTTGTTTCGTTTGACTGTGTAATCACAAAGCATTTAATTACTTTATTGTAAATTTGGTAACCGGCATAAGACTCTATCGCACACTTAGTCCCTTTTTCTCACGTTGAGAAAAGAGAGGCCCAGGAGGAGATAATCTCTTCCTAATCACATCAACAGGAGAAGGGAACTTTTATTTTTTTGAGTTTGTAAAAAAAAGTAACACAACACAGCGTTTTGTGCTGAATCGCCATTCAGTGCATCGGATAGCCGTTACATCGGTGGCGCATGGGCGTTCCCATGCATTCACCCATGTATTATGACTCAAACCCAGATTTACTAAAAGGCAGTGAACCTGGATTGGTATGCCTACCTGAAGAGGCATAACAAGGAGAAATAATTTAATTTCTCCATGTATTCTGCAGCACACATGAAAGCAGGAATACACTTTCCTGCACAACAACAATCCAGCTGTAATGTAGGCAACCCTGTTGGCGTTAAGCTGGCTGAAGTGCACCACCACTATGAGAAAGGAGAAGTGTGCCATATCTTATTAGATGTGGCATATTTCCGCTCTCTACCCTTTCACGCAACGCAGAGCAGGAAGTTGCCTTGCCTTGTCTTGTGCTGCGTGACTGGTTAGTAAATCAAGGCTTGTATTTGAAAGTTGGAAGCGTCCACATCACAGTGACATTTCTCTCAGAATGGCTGACCCTCAGCCTTGCTGTCAGTATCCCACTGCCATCCCAGTGTGGTCTTTTGGATTAGTTGGAAAAGTATAACCAGGAGACACAATCTTGCCCTATTATCTAGCCAATTTGAATGCTCTTGAGCAATTCCTTTTTTAATGTATTTCTCTGCTACTTTTTTTGCAAGATTTGCAGTTTTTAGAATCAATGCATAAGCTGTGTTGAAAAAAGTACTGCATAGTATCTGTAGGAGAGAATAAGTGCCCCTATCAAGGTATATTTAGCAAAATGCAACATGATGGTAAATGTGTAGCTCTTGCATTAAGTAGCAATCTGCTATAGTCTCAGGTCTACTTCGTTAAGAAACTGTGTGATCCTGGACAAATCATGGCCTCCCTGGCATCTGCCCAATGATCTGACAATACATCAGAACTCGGAAACATACTTAATGGAAGAAATAAACACTATGGTGATACTCCCAGGATAGGTACCCAGCATGGTAGTTATTAACACATTCAGGGCAAGTGGCTTGATTTTCATCCTAATAGATGAAAGTCCCCCTAAAACGACATTATGCAGGACCCCTAATATGCTGTAGCTCCTTGTTCATAGCCAACAATAGGTACCTCTTTCGCAGCTCATAAAGGGCTGAAAGAGTGAGAATTTATTTTCTATTGAGAAGGTCAAAACTAGCATGGAACCAAAATGCGGTGCTTGCAGCCAGACAAGAGCCATCATTGCACGACAAACCAACCAAATGTGTTACGGGTGGCCACCCTCATTGAAATGGAGCACATTTGACTGAGGAAGCTGAAATAAAAAAAAAAAATCAAAGTAAAAGATTGTGAGTCTCCCCCCCTGAATTGGATGTGTTTTGCATGCATAGAACACAGGCTTTTGTTCTGCTTTAACTACAGAGTGATCATTTTCAGAGTGTTTAGCTCTCACCTAAAGACAGATTTTAGCTGTCTGTTTGGGAAAGACCTCTTGTGGAACATATAAAAAATGTACAGTGGGATTAAACACCTTCCAATAATTACCATTGGTTGCTTTATTATCACTCTCATGTGCTTGCTTTTTATTCAGTGTCTCACCTTCCTCATCTTGTATTTGTCCCTCCCCATGGAGCATGTTTATTTTAACATCCTTTTTATTTTATTTCTTGTATCCTTCCGCTGCTCACATTTAAGGTACTACTTTTTTAGGTCTCGCTGAGTCAGCGCGCATGCGCTGCTCAGAGAGACTTTAGTAGGTGAGTATTCAAAGTGCTGCTGGCTGGCGACAAGCTTGTGATGCGCAAACCGCCAGCCTTAAGCAGCACTTTGAAAACTCACCTACTAAAGCATGTCTTATAGCGTGTTTTCTTTACTTTTGGTATAATCACGGCACCCGTGCTTTACATTTAACATTAAAAGTAAAGCGCGGGTGCCGCGATTATAGCAAAAGTAAAGAAATAGATGTTTTTTTCTATTTCTTTACTTTTGGTATAATCGCGGCACCCGCGCTTTACTTTTAATGTTATAAGTAAAGCACGGGTGCCGCGATTATACCAAAAGTAAAGAAATAAAAACAAACACCTATTTCTTTACTTTTGCTATAATCACAGCACCCGCGCTTTACACTTAACATTAAAAGTAAAGCGCGGGTGTCGCCCAGCCCTCTCAACAAAGGGTAAGGATGTGTGAGCGAGGACACGAATGAACAACACACGGATTCTTGACCTAGCTGTGCTGTCACAGGCCTTGTCTAAATAGAACCTGGCTGAGAAATGTTAATATATAAAAATAAAAGCAGTACTTTTGAAAATGTCTCCTTTGTATTGGGAAGTGAGAAACAATACACTCAAAGTAACTACATTTTGAAAATTACCATGAGTGTATCTTATTAATGTAGTGTGTTTGCAGATATTCTAATGGATGTTTATTATTTCCAACTTAAACAATCCTTGCACTGGGTCTAAAATGAAAAGGCTTACAGGTTTTAAAAAAAAATGCTTTAGAAATAGGCCTGCCAGCATTATTCACTATCCGATCTCCTCTACAACATTTTACAAAATTTTGTGCAAAACTGGCAACACTCTGGTAGTTCCAAACACCTCTCACTGCTTCTGACCTATAGCGTACCCCCAAACATCTCCATCTAACTATTAACAATGCTAACATACTATACAAACACTTGTGGGAAATTATGTCCCGCAACCCACATCTTGTGGCACCTGTAGAATGATGTGCATTTTCAGTGTATTTTGCCTTTTTGTTAAAATTTAATAGGCCTATTATTTTTAACAGGATTTTTTTTTTTAAATAATTGCCATCTCTCTTTTTTTGTTGCAAATAAATACCCCTTTTTTTCTAAAAACTTTTGACCTAATCTCAATGCCAAATTATTTGTGTCTATGCTGAAAGTCTAACACAAGACCAGATAAATAAGGAAGGAGGCTATCTGGTCTGTGTCACCTAAACACCACCTTTCAGGGTTTAGCTTTCATTTATAAGGGCAGTGTATGCTGGGGGTGGTAGTTAGTGCTTGATAAACAAGCATTGGCATAGTCAATAGGTCTCGCCTTTGGGACCTTATAAGTGTTTAGCCATGCAACAGTTAATGTTGTTGCAGTAAGGATATTGGCTGCATAACTAAATACTTATAAGGTCCCAAAGGCGAGACCTATTGGCTATGCCAATCTTGTTTTTTAGGTCTCGCCTGACCCAGCGCTTGGGCGCTGGTCTGGCGAGACCTTAAGGGAGGGCTTCAAAAAACGCTACCGCCAGCTACAGCTTGCAGTGCATGTGCGCGGGCGCGCGCAAGCTGTGGCCGGCGGTAGCATTTTCCCCCCCAGCTTTTTAGCCAGCTTGCTAGAACGCGCAACAAGCACGCATGCTTGCGCGCGCATCCCTTGCGTGTTTTAGCGCGTCATCGCGATCACTTTCGCTTTCACAGCGATCGTGATTGCGATGACTTTCGTGGCCAATGCTTGTTTCCTCCAGTTTCCTCCTTTCCTGCCCCCTTTCCACCTAGTGTGCTTCCTGCCCCTCCCTTGTTCCTTCCCTCCTTCCCGCGTGCACCATGCAGTCCTTCCGCGTCTCACCTCTTTCCCCACATTTCTACCTGCGCCGCCTCTAATCCTATAACCATCCTCCCCACTTTGCTGACTCTTTCTACACGTGGTCTGTCTCATTTCCCTCATTCTCTGACTGCCTTTGTCCCAGTACCTCCTGATGCACACCCCCACACGTCCCTCTCTTAACCTCTCTCTCACGCTCCTTCTCTCCTATGTCACTCCCCCTCATTATACCATGCCATTGCACCTACTGCTCTACCCCATCTCATCCTACGTCTCACTTCTTCCACATCATTACTTCCCCAGCCCTCACTTTGCTCCCTCTCACCACCTTTACGCATCTTCAGGTGCACACTCTTAAGTGTGCACACACCCTTTTCATGCCCTGTACTCCCTTTCCTCGTGTCCCCTCTAGAGCAGCACTCTCTTTTAATGTTCTCTCCTCCACTTTCTTCCTTCCCATCCCTTCTCTTTGCCACCCATTTTTTACAATATCCCACCCTTTAGCCCCCTCCCTCACTTTCTTTTCTTCCCCTATTACGCTTCCACATTTCATTCTTTCACCTCTTCCCTCTGCGCCTCACGGCCTTCCACTTCTCCTCTCCACTATTCCCTCAGAAGCCTTTTCTCTCCCTTTTCCTATGCTCGCTCCCCCACCCTTCTCCCGCCCTCCACGCCCTTCACTTCTCCAGCCTCCGTCTCATCCTCTCATCCGTATCTCATTGTTTTTGTCTCCACCGCCATTGTCTCATCTGTATCTCGTTATCTTCTCCACTCTCGCCTCATTGTCGTTATTTTCTCTCCCTCTGCTTATCCGTCCTCATCTCCTTCTATTCTCCCTCACCCCTCTTTATCATCTTCGGATGTTCTTTTCTCGCCTTGCAGCCTCCTTCTACCCCTCTACCTGCGTAAAACCCTTCTCTTCTCCACACCTCTTTTATTCTCTCCCTGCTCGCTTCTAGCATGTTTTCCGTCCCCACCGCCACATATTCATCTACTCTCCCCCCTCTCCATCCTCCCTTCTCAACTCTTTCTGGCCTCACCCCGACCTCACACCTTATTTCCTTCAGGACAGTCTGGATGCTTCACAGCTCATCTGGCCTCGCTAACCCCCCCAACCTCCTCATCTCTTTCTTGCCCCCTCTCCAGCCTCCCTCTCCTCTGGCCTCACTTCCCTCCCTGCCCTCCACATCTCTTTCTTGCCTCCCTCCTCTCCAGCCTCCCTCCCCTCTGGCCTCGCTCCCCCCACCATCTCTTTCTTGCCCCTCTCCTCTCCAGTCTCCCTCCCCTCTGGCCTTGCTGCCCCCCTACCATCTTCATCTCTTTCGTGCCCCTCTCCAGCCTCCCTCTCCTCTGGCCTCGCTGCCCCCCCACCCTCCTCATCTCTTTCTTGCCCCCTCTCCAGCCTCCCTCTCCCCTGGCCTCACTTCCCCCATCTCTCTTTCTTGCTCCTCTCCTCTCCAGCCTCCCTCCCCTCTGGCCTCCCCCTACCCATCTCTTTCTTGCCCCCTCTACAGCCTCCCTCTCCTCGGCCTCGCTTCCTTCCACATCTCTTTCTTGCCTCCCTCCTCTCCAGTCTCCCTCTACTCTGGCCTTGCTACCCCCCCACCCTCCTCATCTCTTTCTTGCCCCCTCTCCAGCCTCCCTCTCCTCTGGCCTCGCTTCCCCCCGCCCTCCTTATCTATTTCCTGCCCCTCTCTTCTCCAGCCTCCCTCTCCTCTAGTCTCATTCCACTCCCATCTCTTTTTAGTTTCTTTCTTCCACCTACATCCTCACCCTTATCTCAGCCACTCCCCCCTCTTCTCTCCACCTTCCATCCTTTTCTCCTGGTCCTTCTCTCCCACTCTTTATTCTCTCACCTCCCCATCTCTTTCCTGCCCCCTCCCCATGCTTCTCCATTTCTATTTTTTTTTCTTTCCCTCCACAGCTTCTGTTCTTTCTGTACTCGCCCCTCCCGATCCCGCCTCATCTTATCACCTTTTAGGTCTCCACCCTCCATCTTCCTCTTTTTCCATCGATGTTCACTCGTCTCCCCCCGCCCTTCTATCATCTTTAGGTCCCATTTCATCTCCTCTAGTATGCCCCCACTCTCCTTCCCCCTATCTAGTCCCCTCCTAAATCCTACACCTTCCTACTGCTGTCCTCACTTCACTTCCCCTTCACTTTCTCTTCTCTCACATTCTATCCCCACTGAACCTCCTGTTCTCTTTATCTCTCTCTTTGCCTTCCTGGCACACTTCTCACTAATTTTACATCCCCTTTCCTCTTCTTTCATCCTTCCATTCTCCTTCCCTACCTCTGCCCTCCCCAATCCCCCCAACCACAACCACACACACAACCACAACCACACACACAATAACACAAACACACAATCACACACACCACCACAGACAACCACAACTACACACACAACCACAACACACAACCACAACCACACACACAACCACAACAACACACAACCACAACCACACACACACACACAACCACACACACACACACAACCACAAACACACACACAAAACCACAAACAAACACAACCACAACCACTCACACACACACAAAACCACAAACAAACAACCACAACCACTCACACACACAACCACACACAACCACAACCACACAAAACCACAACCACACACACACAACCACACACACACAACCATACACACACAAACACACACAACCACAACCACACACAACCACACACACACACAACCACACACACACACAACCACACACACACACACACACACAACCACACACCACACACACACAACCACAAACACAATAACACAAACACACAACCACACAACCACACACACAACCACACACACACAACCACCCACACACACAGAACACACACACACAACCACAAACAGTTTTTTGGGCTGTCAGCATAAATACGCTGTCACCAAACACGATGAACACCTCGGGAAAGTTTGGGAAGTCACCCGCAACTTTGAAACCACTTGCTGTTGCAGAGTGTGTGCTGTACACATGGCAATACCTTGACACAGCGGACTGTTGCAAGGAATTCTTTGAGCCTCGGAGGCTGACAGACCTCAGTCTGTGCATTAATTCACCCCGTCTTGGCGCTGCATAAAAACAGGGTGCCCACAGTCCAGCATGAAGTGAGACATTGTGATCGGGGCTGGAGATGCTGTTTAGCAATCTGCTTAGAACATTGTGTTTCATTTAGGGCATTAAACATAAAGCACTGGCAACCCTGATAAAATGGATTTCATTTTGAGTAGTGACTAAAACTTTAAAAAAGCCTGCAGTACTGAAACAAGCATTTGCAATGCAATAGGTCTCGCATTTGCAAAAGTTTCAGCTATTGTCATTGTTCATGACAATGGCTTTTTAATCTATTTTATAAAACAAACACATAAATAAATGGCATTTACAATGCCAATAGCTAGTGTTGCATTATTATTAGCAATGCCAACTGCTCACACTTTTATAATACGAGACCTATTGCATTGCAAATGCTTGTTCTTTAAGCGCCTCATAAGAGTGCATGTGTTTTCTTGCTCTCATGTGCTGCTCTACTAAACCTTAGAGTTTGCCAAAATAAATAATATGGATTTATTTTCCGTCGGCAGAAGGCAATATTTTGCACTTTCATGTTTAACAATCATTGGCAGAACTAATAGGTCTTGCCTTTGGGATCTAATGGCTTTGACAATAGTTTTTAGAGATGGCATACAGCATCCTGATGCATGTGCAGCATGGCAAAAAAATTAAAAAATGCAGTAAAAAATAAGGTGCTATGATGTGTCCGCCTGCCTCATTTGGCAGGTGTGTCCTCCTATAAAATGACACAGGTGCGTATTTTTTCCTTTTATTTACAGATAGTTGGATCAGTAATTTGAAAAAAATTAAAAAGTAGGGTAGAGCATTTTTTTCAATTTATTTGAGGCGCGAATGGAGGAAGCAACACAGAGGGCATAGACTGCAGAAAGCAACACAGAGGGGACTAAAGCAATATGGGAGACAAAGCAACATGGGGCAGAAGCAACACTTAGGGGATGGGTGGGGAAAGCAACGTGGAAGGCAAGTAGCACACGTGAGAGAGAGGAATGTAGAGCATTGGTGTTAGGAGAAGCACATGGGCTAGACTGCAGGGTCTCCAAACTATTCTGCAGTAAGAGCTACTTATGTTCAGTGAGGATCTTCTTGAGCTACTAATGTTATTAGTGCTGTAATAGTGACCACATCAGACAAGAGTAAATTGGTGGCCGCGTCATTTAAGACTATCAACAGTGGTCATCTCAATGCATCAGGCAGGGTTACCAGCAGCAATGTGAAAAAGGCTTTGTCAATTTGCAGTGCCAGTACCTGGGTGTTACGAATTAGCATTATCTCTGATTGAAGTAATAAGATGCTACAAGAACCAGAATGCTTCATTAGGGAGATGGTTGTGTACTCTCCTAGACCCTGTCACATGACCAGTCACATGACCTAAGACATAAAAGAAGCCTGCTCCCAAGTACAGGTGCTTGGCAACTAACTTCCTGTTGGACCACGCCCTTCTAACCTTGACTTGTTGTTTGTTTGGATCCTCGTTTCCCATTTGGATCTCCTTCTTAACATTTTTGGTGCTTCAGAAATGAGCAGTCGAAGGACACAAGTAATGCGTCCATGCTCCAGTGGAGGGACAAACACAAGAAGAGAAAGTAAAGCCCGCATAAATTAACAAACTAAAAGCAAGAAAATGACAGTGGCCATAAAGCCAACAAATGGTAAGTAATAGGCGGGCTCAAAAGCACACTATAAGCTGACAATAGGTCTTTTCGCCAGCCGACAGCTTGTGTAGTCTGGTAAGTCAGACATAAAAATGCTTCTAGGTTCTGTAGAATTTATGTAAACGTTGCAAAATTTATTTTTGAGGGGCACTGCAAATAAATACAAATGCCTGTGATGCGTTGCAGAAATTGTTGCCTATTTGTTTTAAATTCTGTGCCTGTGTATTAGTCAACCTGACTTAAATTGGAGTTCTCTAATGCCTTGGTGTGAGTGTTTGCAATGTTCAGCACCCCGTCCATCATCTCCTTGTGTTTGCTTTGTTCGCTCTAAGTTGGCAGGGTATGCCCAGACGTGGGTCCCTTGTTTACTTTGCCACTGGATTCAAGCTAGCCTGGCTGATGAGGGCTGTTAGCCCGAAGCCGGTCCCAGGATGCTTGTTTCCGGTCCAGGGAAGACATGGCTTGGCAGTTCCGTCTGGACTGTTCCCATGACGCACAGGGTCAAGACTGATTTGCATATAGCTGTGTCTGAACTGGGGTGGCAAAGTGAGCTAAAGAACGATGATGGATTCTACCCAGATCTGTGACTGGGGGTGAGTGTTTGCAATGTTCAGCACTCCGTCCATCATCTCCTTGTGTTTGCTTAGTTCTCTAATGCATTCATCTCCATAATGTTGCATGTGCCGAAACACAAGTTATGTTTGATTTTTTTCAGTCTAATACAGAAAAGAACTGCATATTTATTTCATGCTTTTCAAGGCTGAGTTCTCAGTGTGTATATAGTTTTATGGATAAAGTTTGCTTTCTCCTCTTTTCCATAAAGTTTTCTTTTATTCCCACATCTTATACATGTGCATATAAATTATGTTGTTTTGTTACATCATATATATAAAATGGCACTGCTCATGTGGTTTATATAGAATGGCGGAGGAGAGGATGGTGTGGAATAAGCGGGTGGTGAGCATGTTCTATTCTTGGTTAAACCACAGTGGAATTCCTCTTCTAATTAAATATTGCTTGCCTGTGCTGGCTTGAACCTTTTGTCAACACAGATGTCAGGAAGAGGGCTGATGCAAAACCACAAACTGCCAAGGAAATGGGCTATAATTTACACAGGTTATTTAAACCCGGCCAAGCATTAGTATGCATTCCCATTTGCTGCCTCTAATTCGCGGCAAAGAGCAGTGCAAAGAAAGCACCCATTTGCTATCAGGCAACACATTTTTTCCCCAAAAATTTTACTTGTTACAAGTTCAGTGTTTGAAATGTGCTTTGCTGTATGAAGCCAAGAAAATGAAAATAGCAAAACTGCAATATACCCTGGATGTACAGTCAAAAGATGAAGACAGTTTTTTTTTTAATGGTGACCTTGTGAAATGTGCTGCTCCATAAATTCCCAAGCAGCTGACAGGATTTGGGGGACCTCATACATCAGATGAGAAAATGTTCCACCTTGAGTGTGTGATATGCTACCTTGTGGCTTCCTTTCTCTATTGGCCCACTTTTCTGAGTTACTGAAAGAGGGAGAGGAAAGGTGGGGATGAGAAGAGGGCGACAATGACGTGCATTTTCCTCCTCAGCATAACACGTCAGCTGTTTGTACTACTGATGAAGTCTCCCACCTTATATCTGCTCGAAATGTCTTTCTTTCGATGTTGATTTTTACCGTTTTGTTGATGGTGTGTACTCCCTAACAAGTAGTACTCCCTCACGACCTATATGTAATTTCTTATATTTAACAAAATATTATTGAGACATGTACAGCAAACATGGGCTTATAAACGATCAAAACCCAATTAACCACTTTAGTTTATTTCTTTACTTTTATTTATTTTGTTTTTGAATTATCCTTTTTTTTAATTATATAGATCAATCTTCATTTATAGCATTATCACAATTATACATTTCACATAATTTACATCAATTCCCTAATACAAAATAATTATTCCAAATCAAACCCAGGTAGAGAACACTAAACAGTCATACTACTCATTCATACATCCACATACCATACACATCCTATAAATAAATCTCAATAGCTATCCCAGTTAGCGTATATAGGTTGATTACAGTCTTTGTAACCCTGAAAGGAAACTACTAAAACATTAGTAGAATTTGAAAATGACTTGGTCAACGCGTTTCGGTGGCATAAGAAAACGTAGCAGCCACCTTCATCAGGACCCGCTACTTCTCATATCACTGGTTCTCAAACCCTGGGATTTCCTAAACAAATGTATATAAGATGAAATTAATTGTTAGCCCGGAAAATATCTAAAATTTAAAAAGACACTGATTGGACCAAATGACCCACCTTTACAATATATACCAAATGATACAGTACACAAGTATCGTATTTGTCTATTACAGTGAAACAATTATTAGTGACCCCAACACATGTGAAAATACACTTAGTGATACCTTGCCTCCTCTATAAGGAAGAAATTAGAGGGAAGTCATCTAATAGATCTAAGGAGAAGCTTTGTCAATGTGAAGCACTAATGCATGAGAAAAAATTATTTTTCTAAAATGTAACTTAAGTATTCTAGTCTAGTCATACCAGCATTTCGTGAATAGATACTTACTATATACGAATCTGATACTGGGGTACGCTACTTCCTGGGGTTACAACAGATATTAACCACAGATATATCCTGTGTAACGATCCCCTAACGGATTCAGAACAAAAAGAAAACATCAGGGTAATTGCAATTATATGCTAGCTCTCATTTTACTCTACTCTAATCTAATCTTTATAGCCTTTCTTGTATTTAGACACAGTATTCACGTACCAGCAAACAACACCTTCTATTTCTTCTTGTTGTTGGAAAAAGCCCCGATCCAAACGTTGTTTATTTAGAAATTCACAGTATACCTGTATAAGAGAATTTTTATTTTACAGCATTGCCTCCCATATTGCACTATAAATGACATCCCTACCATGCTCTCTATTTGAAAAGGAAAATAAGCTGATTATAATACCTTTGTGTAGTGTATCTTATTAGGATCACAATAGTATTTTCATTCCATCCCTCTCCAGATACACAGCAGCCCCGGAAGGAGTTCACGATTAATTATTCTTCGTAGTATCCCTATCGCAAAAAAGGACATGGGTATAGTAATGTATTTCGCCACGGGATCAGAAAGAAAAGAACAAAATACAAGGAAAGGAGCCTCAAACCTTTAAGTCACGTGTTCTACGTCGACACAGTATAGTATCTACCTACCATGAGTAGAGCAGAGAATCTCAAATAGACGACAATAAATACTCTAAACTGCTCAAAGTAGACTTAAGCCCACAACCCTTAAACAAAAGGACTCCAGGACAAGAGTCTCTTAGTGATCCAATCTACCAGCCCCAATATCCATTAACACACGGAGGCTAAAGCAAAAAGTTAACAATTGGTAAAAGTCACAAACTTTAACAAAAACAATCAAACCAGCCTATTCGCTCCTAACTCACCATTTTTGCCTGCCGAAGTCGTCGGGTCTCCTTCCCGTAGGTCGGTGAGACGTGCCCCAGATACGTGTGTCTATTTATACCCTTTCAGTTTTCATCGCACCGCGTGTATAATTGTCCAAGCAATTTCACCTGTTAACTTTCATAGAAAGCAACGATGGACTAACCACCTATGCTGCTGCAGGCGCCATCTTAAGCAAGTGTATCACACATTGTATATCTATATCGCAACACATACAGGATTGCCAAAGTGATTTAGCCTGTTCAAAATAACTAACAGAGATGACGGGCTATCTACCAATATTGCTGTGGGCGCCATCTTGAGTAAGTATATTACATGTTGTGTCAAATAATGAGTACTTATATAACGTTTAACTGACAACGTGCAAGGACGTCTCCATAATCAGACCGACGGCGCTATGTTATAATTAATAAACAAGGTAAAAAGCCTAGCCTATAATTAATCTTAATCACCTATACCCAAATCTCTAATAAAAACAAAGTGTATATATAAACATACCCAATCACCAAATCACAAACTAATTACAAAAATAGAAGAAAGACTTTGTAAGGATTAAAGGCGCCACTACTTGGCTCGCCATATACTGAGACAATAAGGTCTATATCCGGACCTATTAATAGCATCAAATTTTCAGATATATTCAACTTGTTGGCTAACTTAAATAGACCCAAATAAGATCTCCAAAGGACTCCTTGGTACCAATCCTACCAGTAGTGTGTAAAATATTACAACATAACAAATAGCAACCATTAATAGGATTAAAATCACAAGAACATAAACGGACAGCCGTCCGTTTTCCAATTGCCCAAAATACCTTAGGCATATCACTCACCAATACTACAGTAGTTTGCCTAATCGGTCAATAGGGAGGCACAACTAATTCCTGTAATCTATTCGAATAGTCACTCAATAGGGATTCACCATGGTTGCGTGATGTTCCATTGGATTTCCTCATTTAGGCCTTGTTTTACACTGTCTAAAGTGAAAATCCCAAAAGTTTCTCTTCTCTTTCGTAAGATTTCCATGGGTGTCCCTGCATGACCTTTTAGCCTTCTCAAGAATACACCATTTAATATCTTTTTCAGTGGGGTGTTTTGTAAGAAAGTGTTGGACAAGGGATGCAGAAGTATTACTGGTGCGTATAGCAGATTTGTGCTCGCTGAACCGTACTCTAAATTCACATGCTGTCTCCCCTATATAAGCTAAATTACAGGGACACATGGTGTGTACTCCCTCCGTGTGTGCACACCTCATATATTCCAAGATGACTGCCCATCTGTCCGCACGCATGTATGGAAGGGAATTTTAAAATGCTTTTGGCCATACCGTATCCCAAAGCAAACAAGCATCCGCTAATACTTGTTTTAAAGTATGCAATTGAGATCCATCCTTCTACCGTAGAAGCACCACCCTGGTCACTCACACACGATACCAAAACACAAGTTTGAACATTTTTAATACCTAATTTGATGACATCACAGAAAGTGAAACAATGACATCAATGGCAACATAGAAATTGCTATCAGTTACATGATTAAATCAGCAAATTAGTCTAAACTGAATGGATTAACGCCAAAAACCCGTAAAGGTAGACAAGTGGCTGTCTAGAGGTTTGGAGCAGTATTCTGTGTGTCGGAAGATGCTCCTCCCATCACATAAAAGTTTATAGGAGGGCTCCCCCATTGATGGAGTTGTATCCTGAAAGGTCTGCAGCTTCTATAAGCTGCTCTGCAGAAAGCAGATCTCTGAGAAGGGTTGAATTTAGAGTTAAGGTTCTAGCTCTTTCCAGCAGGTGTGACATTTGGCTTTCTTTGCAAGCTCAAACCTAGTTGCAGCCAGTGCAGGTAAGAGCGGTAAGGCGGTAGGGCCGAGTTGGGGGGTGGTGGGTGTTTTGGGATTTCTACAGACGACCTTGAGGGGAAATTAAATAAATAAATAATGTTCCTCGTTGTCGTCTGTTGAAATACCCCCTCACCCGGCCCCACCGCCCCACTGCTCTTACCTGCACAGGCCGCGGCTGCTCAAACTGAACAAATGTGTGACTCTCACAGACAATGAGTGAGACCTAAGATCCTGGCATGACAGCAAGTGACTCCCCCTCGTGGTGTAGTGGTTTGCACTCCCGGTAATGTGCTTCAGCGCCCCTCAGTAGCCAGTGGCATAACGAAACTCCGACCACACTGCTAACAGGGTACTGGGCTGGAGGGGCCCCCCTGGTGCTCGGGCCCCCGCACCGTGGGGGCTGCGGGGGCCTTTGTTACACCCCTGTCAGTGGCATATTAAGTGCTAAACAAATGCAATTTCAAACCCATAAAATACAGAGTGCAGAGCCCTCCAGTTTACCAGGTCCACAAACTAATAGCTGGTCCAATTATAATTTTTTTAAACTTTGTATTCAGGTACTTTCTAGTCTAATTTTATTATGAGATAAATAGATATCTGTCAACTCACCTGCAATGAGTGGATATGGCCTGCTTACACTAGTTCAAATCTAGAAAAGGGAAAAATAAGTTACTAATATTGCTTGTCTGACTGTCAGGTTTGTATGGGCGGGAAATAATTGACTCTATACAACAAGTGAAGTATGGAATGATGAATGGTTTTATTTTTTCTTTCAATAAAAGATCCAAGTGTCTAATGTCTCAGTTTGTTTTGTTCCCAAAAGATCTCTGTCCCAGGTCTGGAGCTGTCCCCGCATGTGTCAGAGTACCATGTCTGCCAAACTTTACATTTCTGGCCAAAACAGGTGTGGCTGCTGGGGCAGCAGTTTTCTTTGATCAGACCAGATATAGCTTATCCCTGCTTGGGAAGTTTGGGGAGTGACTATGCTAATACACAACCTTGAAGCCATCTATTGCCTCCCTCTTTTGCCCTTCGATAAGGATTGTAGGGAAATAGGGGTGGACCCACTCAAAAAATCTGAACTGCCCCACATCGAATCCTCATTCCTTTGACTATTTCAATCCTGCCTCCTACCTTTCTTTATGGAAATGTATATGCATAGGTCAAGAACTACCGACCTATCTCTCTCCTCCCCTTCGCAGCCAAAGTCACTGAGAAGATTGTCAACAACCAGCTCACTAACTTCTTAGAAGCCAACTCGATCCTCAATTCTTCCCAATCCATATTCCGCAGCAACCACAGCACTGAGACCACCCTCCTAGATGCTATGGACAACATCTGCACCCTCTGGACCAGGGCCACATGGCAGACCTCATCCTACTAGACCTCTCAGTAGCCTTCGACACTGTCTCCCACCACACACTAACCACCAGACTTCACGACGCCGGCATCCCGGGAACCACCCTCGACTGGATTCGCTCCTTCCTCACCGGCTGAACCCAAAGAATCAGACTCCCACCCTTCCTCTCCGAACCCACAGTGATCAGGTGCGGAGTACCCCAAGGATCCTCACTCAACCCTACACTCTTCAACATCAACATGGCTCCTCTCGCCACCATCGTCAGAAAACACAGACTCAGCTTATTATCCTATGCCAACGACACCCAGCTCATTCTCTCCCTCACCAACGAAACCAACATCCCCGACACAGCTTCCAGGAAGATATGAAAGACGTCGCCTCCTGGATGAGCAACAGCTGCCTGAAGCTCAACTCAAAGAAAACAGAAGTCCTCGTCCTCGGATCCACACCCTCAGCATGGGACAACACGTGGTGGCCCACCACCCGTGGAGAACCTCCCACACCCACAAACCATGCTCGCAACCTCAGCATGATACTCGACTCCTCCCTCACCATGCACCGACATATCAATGTCGTATCCTCCACATGCTTCAACACCCTCCGCAAGACCTTCAAATGGATCCCCCCCCCCCCCGAGTCCAGAAGGATCATCACCCACGCACTCATAACCAGCAGACTGGACTATGGGAATGCCCTCTATGCCAGAATAAACAAATCTTTACTCCTCAAACTCCAGACAATCCAGAACGCCGCAGCTAGACACCTTCGAGAACTCCACTTGCTCCCCATTGAAAAGAGAGTGACTTTCAAGCTCCTCACTCACGCACACAAATCTCTCCACAACATCGGACCCCAATACCTCAATGAAAGAATCGCCTACTAAGCACCCAAGAGAAGCCTACGATCTGCCGATCTTGCCCTAGCCGAAATCCCATGCAGGGCCGGACTGGCCGTAGTGGGCACTGGGTAATTCCCCGATGCACCGCACGGGTGGGGGCCGGTTTTGGGCCCCTGGGGACATTGTTTGTTACAGGGCCATTTTTGCAGCATAGCTGCAAAATCGGCCCTGTAACAAAATCGGACGAAAACCGGCCCTGGCAAAGAGCTCGGTGGCACCCCCAACCCCTCCGGGAAGTGGGGAGTTGGGGCTGCCAAGCACTTTGCCAGGGCCGGTTTTTGTTCCCAGTCCGGCCATGATCCCATGCATCCGCAGAGCCAGAATGGGGGGGGGGGGGCATCCTTCTCCTACATCGCAGCCAAGACCTGGAATTAACTCCCACTCAGCATCAGACAAACCCCCACTCTGCAAGCTTTCAGGAAGAGCCTCAAGACCTGGCTCTTAGGATGAGACAAAGCTGCGCGAAACCCACCTCCCCAGCAACCTTGTGACCCTCGCGTGTGAGTAGCACGCTTCACAAATCCCTGATTGATTGATTTATTGATAGGAATACATGCCAGGCTAATTGGCTAGAGTTATGGATTTTTTAACGTGTTGCAATGATTGATTTTTGTTTGTTTTTTCTCAGAGTTTTATATAGCGCGAACTTGACCCAAAGGTATCAGAGCGCTTTACATGAACACCAGTTGCGTTACACAAGGACACATTCATTTTTGTTAGGCACGGGGGGATTACGTGATTTGCCCAGAATCACAGGATGTTGAGCGTCATTGCCAAGACTCAAACCCCGTTCTCCAGATTTGAGATCGACCGCCCTAGTATTCCAGGCCACATCCTCTCCCTGGTCATGGATTTCCATTATTGTCCTCCTGAAATTAATGATAATTGGCTCTCCAGGTCCATTTCCTCCAGTTCAGTATGACTGGAGAAGCACCACGCCATCACCTGGGAAATAAAATCAACATGATATTTAAAGTTACTGTTTCCCCAAGGGGGCGCTCAACCCTGGGGTTCTGGAGAATTGTTGCTGCTATGCAGTGCTGGGAAGGCCAGAGATATATGCCTGGCAGAGGAGCCTATCTGGATCTGCATGGAAAATGACTTGAGGAACTGGGCCTGGCTTGGAACCACAAAAGGTTTTAATCTGCTAACCTAAAATCAACCCAAAACAAATATTTCTCCTAGAGGTCAAGCACATGTCTCAACCATCAAAGAACTGCCAGTGGTGGTGAGCATGCACTATTCCTTAGCCCCCTTGCCTGTGTACTGGCTGTTACCCATGTTCCCAGGCAAAGTGGGATACAAAGTGTTACCCTTTCACAAAAGGACATTCAGGTGTGTTGGGGTTTTTCTTAGTTTGGTAAAGTTGCAACCAGGTAGCTACATCAAAGGTGAGATTGCATACATTCTCTACTGACTAGCCTAGACTATAATGCTATGTCACTGGCCTGGGACAAAAAGTCTTCCAAGCCGGCTTGACTCCATAGTTGCTTGGACGAGTAATCATGGTGTAGTTTGAAGGTGGTGATGTGAAGCTTCAGGCTAAATACAGTCTAATACAGTCATCTCAGTTCTGGCAAAGATGGAACATCTCTCTCTCACACACACACACTCACATTTACCCAAATTATAATGCAAATATATTCTGTGCAATAAAAATGCTGATTTGTATTACTTGTGCTGTTCCAAGTGGCATTCCTCCCGACAGATGGTGAATTTTCAGCTGAAAATATGACTCCCTCCATGTTGCTCAGGATTACTATTAGATCGCGATCAGTAGAAAATATATGAGAAAACACCACATACTTGAAGCAATCTGTGGGAACCTTCAGCAAAATATGAATATGTTTCTGTTAAAGCTTTCATGTTATGTTAAGGAGTTATTCGCCCAACAGCCCTGCTAGTACCTTAATAGTTGGATCCCCTGCAATCCTAAGGCGTAAAACTTGCCCCCAGCTGCATGTCAACAAAGATCAGATATTGGTACTAAAGGGAGTCAGACAGGGTTTTGGCCAATGAGAAACATTGAAGATGAGGGCACTGACACAAAGTGCACCCATCAGGACCATGCTGGACCTTCTTTGGGTCTTGGCTTTGTCTAACAGGCAAGCTAGTAGGGTGGGACCTTTTCAGAACCAAAGAGCTTCAGGGGCACTTGTGCTGACACTCAGGCAACTGAGGTGGTTATAGGCCATTGAACATTGTCATGCGTGACTATAGTGAGTACCGGGAAAGCCGGGGAGTGGGAGCACAATAGTGAACCAAGCAATAGTAGGAAGAGGTAGAGACTGTATTCACCAGGCCGACTCTCCACTCACCTCACCCTCACTTGGAGTTGAACTTCAGCTGCCACCCCCAATCTCTAGTCGGTGGTAGAGGGGGCTTTCTGGCATTCAAGGTCAACGTTTTATAACTCCTTGGTTGGGTGGCGGGGTTTGGTTATTCCACCTAGGCAATGTCTGCAACAGAGCAGGCCACGTCAGCAGAGCTTCAGAAGTTTGAGATTTGTTGTTATCACTTTTGCCCCCCTAGCTAAAAAATGTCAAAATACATTTTTGAAAACAATACAAATAGAAACATTCAACATTTCCTACTAAAGCCATACATGAAGGGAATAAGAAGAACACTTTCAACAACACATTTTAGAGTCTACAAAGAGGCAAGTGCAAGTTTCCCTTGGGTACAAGAGAGAGAGCAGAAGCTCATCTTCATGTGGCTGTTAGTAACATACAATTTCTTAACAATGTCAAACACTCTGCAGAAGAGAATTTCACAGTGATTTCGTAGTATCTTCTTTGATGGGTCTCAGCTTAAAATCTTGTCACTTGATTTACAAACTTCAGTATTCGAATCACTTAAAAGATAAAGTACAGTGATTGATACTTAATAATGTCCATAAAATGTGAGTTTCACATTCACATTCACAGTCCTCATTGTATAATGTGTATGTAGAAGTGCTACACAAATGACTCCCACAATGATGTCTATTTTCACAGTCTCTGTTAAAACTGTGTATAGTCTATTTCCATTGAAATACACAGCGGGCCTCATCTACAAGAAAATGACACAGTGCAGCGCCGCAAGCCATCTAGCTGCGTCGTGCTGCACCATTTTCAAAGCACAGGGATGCACCATATTAACAACAATACAACGCATCCCTGTGCTTTCCCCTGTGCTGACGCACAATTGGCTGCCATGCGCCAGCGCAGGCACTCTTGTGTCATGTTGCAAGGGCACCTGTGCTAAAGGGAGCATTGTTTTTGTCCAGGAAGGGACACCTTCCTGCACAAAAACAATCATTAATGGCATTTTCATCTTTCTTTACGTGCAGCAGAATGCAGCACACATAGAAAGAGGAACAAATGAGGAAAAAAAAAGTATTTCTCCATTCCTAGCCTCTCCTTGATAGGCGTAGGATTCTGATGCATTCCCAGTTTTACAGAATGTTGTAAATCTGGGAATGCATCAAGTTGCATGGATGTTGCGAGGGAACACCCACAGCAAACTCCGGGTGACTTTACGTAGTCTTGTAAATTTGGCAAGGCCATTGCGCCGCCGGTGCATAAAAAAAAAATGATGCACCGGAAGCGCAACGGGTTTGCAAAAAAGCCCCAGCGTTTTGGAACTTTTTATTTACTGTCTAAAGAAAGCCCCTCACTGGGGCTATGCTGGCTGCAACAAATCTGTATACATTATTTTGATGAGCACACATCTTGAACACTGATGAGGAAAGCTGCTAGCATAGAAATAAGTGGTAAGACCAACCCATTCTCTCATGCATCGATATCGGTTTACACAGAGTGGGTGACTAGGGCCTCCGAATGAGCTCACAGTTGAGGTATTGCCAGGGCCACTGGAATTATGAGGCAACGGGGAGGCAAATTATGCAGCAGGGATGACTAAGTTATGCAGCAAAGAAATGCAAATTATGCGGCATAGCGCAGCAAATTTTTTTGATAGTATCAGTTCATTATTTTGACATTTTTGCACATGTTAGCACTGTCTGGACAAAGGTTTCACCTTGATAGTGCTAGTGTAACACCCAAATACAGCAATATGCAACTGAAAGGTGAACCATCACCGCGTGCCTTCCGCTGCACCGCATCAAGCTTTGCCTCACTTTTAGTAACTTTTAACCCGTTTGAGGTTGAAACTATTTTTTCCTGTTACAATCTGCAAACTGTGCAACAGATGATGGAGCAAAGGCAGCAAATCCATAATTATTAGAAAAAAGCCAAAGCCACGGTGGCAGAATAGCATAATTCCAATGGCCCTGGCCATAGCCCAAGGTTGCAGAACAGGGACTAGGTGAGTTCCGTGACCTTCTTTGAGGACCAGATACTTATATCATATACCATACCATGCACATATATTTCATACAAGAAACTCCAAAAAGAACCCTTATCAATTGAAAGGCATTACACTGTAATGGCTTGGTATAATATGTGGATTAAGAAATAAAACAGTTTGAAGCAAAATGAAGGACTTTAATGGAAAATGTTAGATGACGCGTTATATTTTAAAAAACGCAGAGACAAAATAAGAATTGTAAGCATTTTTCAAATTATTTTTTACTTTGGTGTCAATAGCCCCTCCATTCCAATGACACCTTGATTCCAATATCATGGCAGTTACCCATTAAAGTTTTTTGCAAGGGTCCTCTAATGGCACAAAGTGACACAAAGCAGTGTGGCACGAGCAGCCGTGCAACTCTTGAAAAATCCAGGCCTAAGTGTCTTAATCCTTTTGAGTATTAGTGTTGCACACATTTCAGATTAACAACCTGTTTCCTCTTAGCTAGGATATTGTCCAGGGAAATTTACTCCCGCTTGTACATGTAATCTCCCTTATTGTGGCTTGCTCAGTTCTATTGTTGTGCACTGTCTTCTACGTCCAAAGTCTGTGTGTTTGTACTGTGATGTTTTGTTGTACGCATTTGCATTGTGATAGCAACTTTTTCATGGCATTGTTGCACATTTTCACTGGTCGCCCTTTTCGTTTGAAACTGATAATACCATCAACCAATTGTGTCTGATGTTTGGTTGGTGTTTGATTGTTAGAGGTTAGTTGATTGTATGTTTAATGTTTAGTCTACAGATGTTTGTGTATGTTAGCAGGAAGGAAAATTGGGTAGATCTTGGGACAAGTTTACAGAGTTGTATGTGCATGGGTAGTTGTGCAAAGGACTTTTCCACAAAGGAGGGTAAGGGGCTGGCTTGAAAAGATCGAAGGAACATGGACTACATGAGTTTAGACTTCTTGACCTGGAGCACTTCTATTTCCAGATAGTCCTTAGTCCAGGACTATAGAGCAGTGGTTCTTAACCTTTTGACTACTGTGGTCCCCCATTGAATCTTTACTGGACCCCACTGATTCATTTATTGGAAGCTCACCTAAGCAATTTCTATGATTTGAACCTCAAACCAATATACAAAAATGCAAAAACAAGGATATATGAAACTGATCGTCAAATATTAAAATATTTTGTTTCATTTACAATCAAATGTAGAAAAGGTTTTCAAATGTTCAATTGTGCTTCTTTATTTGTATATAGTTTATTAATTTTAATTGATTAATTTTAGTATTATGCAATGTTGTAAAATAGATATGGACACCCCCTAAGTAGGCCTCGTGGACCCCCATGCGTCCTTGGGCTTCAGGTTGAGAACTACTCCTATAGATGGAAGCACCATGAGGATGTAATTTATACAGAATTTGCTGATGTCAGTGGATCTAAATTAGCTCTGTCCATACATAATTCGAAATGATGTTGAGAAAGCAGAGGCTCCACAGAGCAGACCACTGACCGTGGGTATTGAAGCCGTGCTACACTTCAATGACAGTAACAAAGCTAAGTCTGAATGTATGAAAGATGTGGTGATCAGGAGATTTTGACTGACCATAGCTCAATGCTACGTTAACACTGCTGAGAAACTGTTGAATGTGTATTTATCAGCATTTGAATGGGTTTGGGTGAGTGGAGGAGAATTATCACCAGGGAAATGTGGCGGGGCAGCGCAGGGGCCTGTAACAAAACAACAATAAAAAACATTACCTGTCTGTCTTCTGCCCACCGCTCTTCTGGGCACAGGCTGAAGCTCCCAGACTCCCCTACGGCCAATCCAGATGCTGCTCTCATACCCATCAAAGCAGTGTCGGGATTGGGCAGAGCGGGCTTGATGTGTGCTCCATGAGGAGTTGAGAGCCTGTGCCTGGTTGCCTGTCCACCCAGCAACACAGCTGGGTTGGAGAGATGACAGTGCACATGACGGTTTGGCCGTCCTAAGATGGTTGCTCAAACTCTCATGCACACTGACAGCAGTGCCACCACTCCTCCTCCCCCTGCTGCAGTGCAATGGCCACGCCTCCCAAGACTTGGCTGTAGGACGAAAAATAAAATGTTCATCATTATATTTTTCATTTGCCTCTGCCGGCAGGGAGGCAACACCGAGGCTGTCTAACCTTCTCCTAGAAGATCAACTTTCCAGCAACAGCCCAGTGGAGTTGATTATATTGACATGTTTGTTGAAGCCAAGGCACTTGCATCACATGCTGAAATGTAGATCTCTCTCCCTGATAGAACGCGTATACCAATAGTGGATGCCACATATGCCACATGTCGCGCCAGGACACTCCTTGGAGTATCTGTGCACGCTACAAATACAAATAACATAACATAACATATTTGCTTGGATCATTGACCCAGACATGCACCCTCACACTCCACTCACATGCATCTCTTACTCACTCACGCGCTCATACATGCACTACTCCTGTCATCCCAGTCACTTTCGCTCCCACACATGCTGATCGTCTACTTGCAGACTCCTCATAGCCACAGTGATTATCCATTCACCCACACACTCTCTCTCTATTTATCCCTCTCACACCCCACTTACAAACCTAAGCACTCCACATGCACAACCTCAAACTCCATAAAATCACTCTAATCTCCGGGTACTTAACAAATGTTCCCTAAGATTGCTGGCTGAGGCAGCTCACCATTCTCTGCCCCTTGTTGATACTCCATGGCTGAAGTCAGAATCCCAGTACAGTTGCCTGAGGCACCGGTCCCCGATATAGACCCCGGAGCTGGTGCAGCTCCCAAAGGCTGGCCAGGAATTCAAAAATGTCTTGTTCCGGGCATTCTTATTGCTTTACTTGACCTGGATTATTGCATATTTCCACATTTGTATGTGGGTGATGGTTAGTAGGCAGCGAACGTATTGACATAGCACTGGAAGGGACAGTGCATGGGGCTGTAGTATGTGGCAGGACTATGCGGGTACTGGGAGGAAGACAGAGACCATGAACACGCTGCGTGCTGTCTACGAGTGGACCCCGAGCGGTCCTGCTCCATTTTTAGGTCGAGTCTGGGCAGCGCATGCTCTGCTCTGCGAAGCATGCTGTTTTCAGGTAGGGACTTGAAGGTCCGCTCACTCTCTGCCCATATATTTCATTCGCTTGTGTCCTCGTCCACTGTAAACTGTGTCTGTTCATTGGTCAATAGGCTAAGTAGTCCCTCCTTAGTACCGCCTTGTCTCATTTTGTAACCTCCCATGGCGACACCCCCTGTTATATGTGTTGTTACTCGGTAGGCTTTAATTACAGCCTCCGAGCACCAGTTTCTCAAATAGCTTTGTCCTGTCTGCAGGCAGGACACGCTTTTTTAAAAATCTTTATATCATGGGCGCTGAACGCATTTGCAATGCAATTGGTCTCGCATTTGGGAGAGTTTAAGCTATTGGCATTGTAAATTACATTGTCTTTTATTAATCTGTTTTAAAAACAACATATAAATAAAAGACATTGCCATTAACAACACATAAATAAAAGGCATTTTGCTATTTACAATACCAATAGCTCAAAGTCTCGTAATTGCGAGACCTATTGCATTGCAAATGCTTGTATTTATTGTCTCGACTACGCCCAGTCGAGTGTGTTGCAACACAATTCACCATCGGGGACGGTGAATGCCGCAGGCTTCAGTGGCCTTGTGAGAAATGGCACTTACTTTTATTTTTACAAATTAAACAATGGACAAAATCTCATATTATTTAGCAGGTGAAGACGTTATTACCAAGATTGAAAAATGAATTTACGGATTTGGAATATAGAAGTATGAAATATGTTAAAACGCGTCTTTTTACCAGATAACATTTTTCACCGCTTGATGGCGACATTTCCCAATAAAGTGCATATTTCAGCTATTCACGACTAGATCGTCATCAGAGTCGAAAAGCAGAGTCCGAATAGTTTGTGCATAAATACTTTTATTTAGTTTGGAATTTTAAAGATAAACAACGCTGTAAACGAAATAATTTATGTATGCCATCTCTCTTTCAGAATTTTAAAACCTGGATAGATGTCAGCTAAATTATTGAAGATGTTATTCAAGTCGATCAAACAAAACACTGAGCTGAAGGACAAATGTATTTGAAATGAAGTAGATAATCATGGCTCTATCTGGTTACATGGCAGGTAGAACAGCAGATCAAGCAGTGAGACCACAAACGAGAGAGAGTGCTTTCATCAGCAAAAGACGTAGCAAATGTTGCACGTGCACACAAACATTCCCCATACGATGAGCAATGCCTAGCAATGGGTCAGTGCAGCAGGCGGTGCATGGCAGTACCTGAGTGTCAACAGTGTGGCAGGATGCACAGGGCCCCCCTCACACGGCTGCAGGGACGATGGGAACAGGAAGTGGGGGAGCTGCACGAAGAATGGCAGACTGTGCTTCTAGTGACGGCTCCTCCGCTAAGGCGGAGGAGCGTCGCCCCACTTCTTTTAAGCAGTGTTAACAAAGGAAGAATAAAATTACAATAACTCACTGTTATTATCATTTCATTTGTTCCAGCTACTTTGCGGGCGGGAGGGGCTACTCTGCTTTCAGAGCAGCGCAGGAGTGGTTCGCCCACTCCAAATGCGCATGAATGCTTGGTCGGCCCTCTGGTGCCGGCTAAACAGTCTAGCGCATTTTTCATGTTCTGCACCCAGGCTGCATTACAGCCGGGGTGGAGAACATGCCCAGGCCCTCAGTCCCCGTCTGAGCGCCGAACCACAATGCTCGGACCAATCACAACCCTTCATTGCAGCATTGTGATTGGTCAGGGAAGCATGGGTGTGCTTCTGGATTCCTGTTGCAACACTGAGGAGAGATGGAGCAGAGACGTGGGATGCAACAATAAGGTAAGTGTTTTCCCTCCTCCCCGATCTGTGCCGGCTAACCCTGTGTGCTTGGATTCCCTGTGGAAGTAACGATAAAGACTAGCTACAGCCTAATCCACCTTAAAATAGCACATAGGACATACTACACGAGGGTCTTACTCCACAAAATTGGGAAAGTGGATAATACGCTATGCCATCAGAGCTGTGGGATGGAGGGCAAAATACTACACATGCTGTAGAACTGCCCAAAATTGCACCCCTTCTGCAGGACCAAACTGCCCATAGGGGGCACCGGGCGTTTTTCCGGTGGGACAGAAGGCCAGAAGGGTGGGGGCCTGTTTTTGACCCGTGGGGGCTGGTTTTGTTTCTGAGGGTTGGTTTTGCGACCGGTCGAGCAGAATTGCCAGGGCCGGTGTCCGTTTCCAGTCCGGCTGTGCCCTTCTGGAGAGAAGTGTGCGTGTCCCTGAAGGATGCAATCGAGTTGCCCCTGGATTTGCAGCCCAGACTTTCTATACTGAGTATTTGGGATCCATCAGATTTAATGCGGGGTCAGAAGAAACTGGTTAATATAGGTTGTATGGTAGCCAAGCAGGATATAGCTTAAAAATGGGGAGATGCCCCCCCCCCCTCCCAATATGAGAATTGGGAGATGGGTATGGAACAATACAAGTGAATGGAAAGGGAGATTTACAAGTGCAGGGGATGCATGCGAAAATACAAAAATATTTGGGGTGAGAAACACTCCACAGCTGGGAGCACATGATACAGATTTAGGACTAGCAGAGGGGCCCATGCACGACAAGAACCAGCGTAGGGAGTATCAGAGAGACATGACAGACCGAGGGGTGGCAAGGGCAGGGGACAACACACAACTGAGCTGAGGTGTTGAGAAGAGGGGAGATGATGAGGAATGGACTACAGCGAGATACAGAGATATCACTGTTCAGAAAATGCATACTGTACGGCCCTATTATCATTTTTCAGGATACTGAAATTGATCGAGCGCGATGCATAACCTCGATTCCAAAAACGTCCCCTCTAAAGGGGAATGACAAGTAGATCATGTATATAGAGGGATTGATTACAAGTCTCCAGGAGGGAAAGGTAGTATTTGAAGCACCCAATTAAATCTGACATCTCAGGACTTGAAATTGATCGAGCGTGATATATAACGTCTATACCAAATATATCCCCTTTAACGGGGAATAACAAGTGTTGGAGGGAGGACCACCGGGGAGTCGGGGAGACTATTCCGGGGCACCTTCCTACCGCAAAGTTATAGCCGAGCGCCGCTGAGAAGCCCCCTCGGGGAGGTCTTTCTCCTATGATCGTACTAGGCCCAGTAATACCACCACACAGGACTCAATATCAGTTGCTTGACTTGGTTCTTTATCAACAGTAGTACGTTCAATATTTACAGTGGGATCGAGGGATCCAGTAAGAGTCTCAATGTCTTTCAGAGGGATAGGGTAGCGGGACAGTCTTAGTACCAACCAGGTACGGGAGGGCGCTGCGCCAGACCTTGAGTGCTGGTCTCAGAGCGGCTCGGACGTGGGGAGCCGCGATGGCGTCTGCAGGGCTCGGGTGGTAGTTCCGCTTGGGTCGAGCCGCGACACAGTCAGCAGGGCTCCGGTGGTAGGTCCGCTTCGGTCGAGCCGCGACGAGGTCAGCTGGGCTCTGATGGTAAGGTTCAAGAAGGTCGGGCCGCGACAGCGTCAGCAGGGCCCCAAAGGTTCGTGTAGGTCTTTAGCACGGTGGAGCCGCGACGTCGTCAGCAGGGCTCAGAGTGTGGGTTCAGGATGAGTCTTCTTCCGTAGGATCAGCCGCGATCCGATCAGCAGGGCTCTTGACTCCAGGATACAACTACTGTCCTGTTGTCGGGTCGCCCCAGATATAGGACGGGAGCCCTTTGATGTCCGGACCCTTGCGCCCGGAGGGGCGGAGAGGCCGAGTAGGGAGCGGCCAGACGCCCAGCAGGAGAGGCGCCAAGCCCCAGAGAGCTGTGGGGCGATCGCACCTAGGTGTGGAAGGACGGTTGGGGGTCCCATCGATACTGCCCTCCGCCGGGAGTGGGAAGGGCTCACGTGGTATCCCCCGGGCCAGGGGTTGGCGTCTCGATGTCGGGCCTCGCTGGGACCGAGGCCGGGTAGAGCAGGGTCACGCAGGTGGTCACGTGGAGTGACGTATAATCCAAAATGGAGGAGCCCCGATGTGCATGGGACCTCGTGCGGCTTAGTGCGGGGAAACAGGACCACGCCACGAGGCCGGCTCCCACATGCGTCCCCCCCAGCTGAAGGCAGGGAGAGTCACCCATCTCCTTGGGGGTTCTCCTCGCCGAGGCGGAAGAATCGGGACAGGCCGTCAGCATTGGCGTGGTCGTTGCCGGGCCGGTGTTCTACAGTGAAGTCCATCCCTTGCAGCGAGATGGACCAGCGTAACAGCTTGGGGTTCTCGCCCCGCATTTGCATGAGCCACCGCAAGGGCCGGTGGTCAGTCTGGACCCTGAAGTGGGTGCCGAAGAGGTAGGGCCGGAGCTTCTTGAGAGCCCATACCACAGCGAAGGCCTCCCGCTCGATGGTGCTCCACCTCTGTTCTCGCGGCAGCAGTCGGCGGCTGATAAAGGCCACCGGTCGGTCGAGGCCCTTGGCGTCCAGCTGGGAGAGGACCGTCCCGACCCCGTACTCCGATGCATCGGTCTGGACTACAAATTCCTTGCTGTAGTCGGGGGCCTGCAGCACAGGGGCAGCGCACATGGCCGCCTTGAGAGCATCGAACGCAGTCTGACAGCGGGGCGTCCAGTGCACCGCCTTGGGCTGTTTCTTTGAAGTGAGTTCCGTAAGGGGGCCCACAATGCTGCCATAATCCTTGATGAATCGTCGGTAGTAGCCTGTGAGGCCTAGGAAGGCCCGGACAGCGGTTTGGGTTGCGGGGGGCTCCCACGCCTGGATGGCGTCGACTTTTAACTGGAGGGGCGCCACCTGGCCACTCCCCACATGGTGGCCCATATAGGTCACAGATCCTTGACCGATCTGGCATTTACTGGCCTTAATGGTGAGCCCGGCTCTTTGGAGAGCGGCCAGGACTTCCCCAAGGTGTCCTAGGTGCGCGGCCCAGTGGTCGCTGAAGACAGCAATGTCATCGAGGTAGGCTGCGCTGAAAGCTTCTAGTCCGGCCAGGACCTTGTTTACTAGCCTCTGAAAGGTCGCTGGGGCGTTCTTCATACCGAAGGGCATTACCCGAAAGTGGTAGTGCCCATCGGGGGTGGAGAAGGCTGATCGTTCTTGGGCGCCGGGAGTGAGCTTGATCTGCCAGTACCCAGCGGTGAGATCAAAGGTGCTTAGGTAGCGGGCGGCCCCTAAGCAATCGATCAGCTCGTCGGTTCGTGGCAAGGGGTGGGCATCGGTCTTGGTGACTGCGTTCAGGCCCCGGTAGTCGACACAAAATCTGAGTTCGGGGGCCGTGCCGGGGGCGGCGGCCTTCGGCACCAAGACTACCGGGCTGGCCCACGGACTGTCGGAAGGCTCGATGACTCCGAGGGCGAGCATCTTGGCGACCTCGGTCTTTATGCAGGCTCGGACTCGGTCAGGTACTCTATAAGCGCGGTGTCGTACAGGGGGGCTGTCCCCCGTGTCCACGTTGTGGACGCACCAGGGGGTCACCCCGGGTGTGAGAGAGAAGAGGGCAGCGAAGGGTTGCAGCAGCTTCTGGCAATCATGGCGCTGTTCTGGTGTCAGGGTGGCGGAGAAGCGGACGCCCTCCAAGGAGCCGTCTTGGCCCGAGGACCCCAGGAGGTCTGGTAGGGGCTCGGAGTCACTTTCACCCCCATCGTCGGTAGCCAGCAGTAGGCTTAGTTCAGTTTGGGCAAAGTGGGGCTTGAGCCAGTTGGCGTGCAGGACCCGGAGGGGGTTCCTCGGGGACTCCATGTCGACCAGGTAGGTGACGGGGCTCTTCCTCTCAACTATCTTGAAGGGCCCGGTCCACTTGTCCTGCAGGGCGCAGGGGTCCACGGGTGACATGACCCAGACTTGCTGGCCCGGCTCGAACTCGATGGCTGAGGCATTTTCGTCATACCAGCGTTTCATGTCTTCTTGACTGGCTTCGAGGTTGGTTTCTGCCAGGGCCCGGAACTTCCGAGTCTGGTTCCACAGGGTCAGGAGGTACCGGTAGACGTCGGGGGGGGCATCTTGGACGTTCGCCTCCCAGCCCTCCTTGACCAGGCTGAGGGGCCCTCGGACGGGGTGCCCATACAACAGTTCGAAGGGGCTGAAGCCCAGGGATTTCTGTGGTACCTCCCGATAGGCGAACAGGAGGCAGGGCAGCAGGACATCCCATCTCCTCCTTAGGGGCTCTCCCAGGCCCTTGATCATCCCCTTCAGGGTTCGGTTGAACCGCTCGACCAGTCCGTTCCCCTGGGGGTGGTACGGGGTGGTGAATTTATATGTGACCCCACATTGCTGCCAGAGGGATCTCATATACTTCGAAATAAAGTTCGTACCCCTGTCGCTCACCACTTCTCGGGGGAACCCCACCCTGGAGAAGATGCCCATCAGGGCCCGGCCCACCACTGGAGCTGTCACAGTTCGGAGGGGGACGGCCTCTGGGTACCGGGTGGTGTGGTCGACCAGTACCAGGATGAAGCGGTGCCCCAGGGCGGTTCGGGGGTCGAGGGGCCCCACGATGTCGATTCCCACTCGTTCGAACGGGGTGTGGACGGCTGGAAATGGTTGGAGGGGGGCTTTCACTCGTCCCCCAGTCTTCCCGCTAGCTTGGCAGGTCGGGCAGGACCGGCAGTGCTGGTCCACGTCTCTTCTCATTCGGGGCCAATAGAAATGGGTCACGAGGCGGCTGTAAGTCTTGTCCCGCCCGAGATGTCCGGCGAGGGGCACGTCATGTGCCAGGTTCAGGAGGAACTCTCGAAATCGGAGGGGGATCACCAATACCCGGCCGGCCCCTAGTTCGGCGACTTTCTGCTCACTATACAGTAAGTCATTGTCCCAATAGACCCAGTGGGTTCCCGTGGGGTCCCCCGCAGCCTGGGCGGCTGCTTGCTGTCGGGCCCCCTCGAGGGACGGGCAAGCCTTCTGCTCTTGCTGGAATTGTTCGCGGTTGGGGCCCCCGTTGTGGCGCCACTGGGCCAGCTCGGGGATCTCGCTGAGGGAGGCGGCCTCGTCGGTAGAAAGTTCGGATGGCCCGGCCTCTTCGTCAGGTTCCGCCGGGCCGGAGGAGGTTGATAGTTCGGAGCCCGTCGGCTTGTCGGGGGCCGTGGCAGCGGCTGGTTGGGCGGTCATGGACCGGGTGGTGGCGCAGGCCCACTCGGGCAGTCCTAGCATCCCCAGATGCTCTCAGCGTTCCACCTGGGCCCAGGGGGAGCTCTCTAGGTCATTCCCCAGGAGGCAGTCTACTGGGGCGTCGTCGCGGACAGTCACTTTTAGGGTGCCGGACACTCCTCCCCACTCGAAGGGAATCCTGGCCATCCGGCACATGCTCTCGGTGTTTTCCGCGGTCGGGACAGGGCATAGGACATGCGGCAGGATTTGTTCGGGGGTCACCAGGTGGCAGCGGACAGCGGTCACACTGGCCCCAGTGTCCCGGAGGGCCTCGGCCCGTCGTCCATTGATGGTGACCCACTGTTGGTACTTCTGGGTGTTGCTTGGGATGGCAGCTCGGGGCACCATTTCTCGGGAGCCCAGGCACACAAGCGACATGGCAGCTGGTTCCCACTCGGGGGACCCGCCGTCGTGGTCTTCCTCCTCGTCTTCTCCCTCCCCCAGGGCTGCGACGGCTATTTGCCGGGGAGGGGGCCCAGCGGTCCCGTTCCGTCGGTTCACGGGGCAGGCCGGGCCGCTCGCATAGTGGCCGGTCTGCTGGCAGCCGAAGCAGGTCACTGTCGGTCGTGGTCCAGGCCGTGCGATAGGAGTCCCCCTTCGGCCCAGGGTCGGGGACGTGTGGTTGGTGGCTTGGCCTCGTGGCGGGCTTCTGGGCGGCCCGGCCGGGAATTCTCGACTGCGGTGGGACCCCCCTCCTCCGCCTCGCTGGCGGGGAGGTCCCGTGGTACTCCGTTGGTAGTCCCCCACGGGGTTCCGGGGGACCCGGGTGTTGACCCATCGGTCTGCTTCGGCGGCGAGCTTCCGGGGCTCGGTCAGTTTACTGTCCAGGAGGTGTTGCCTTAGTTCAAAAAAGCAGTTGTTGGCGAGGTGCTCCCAGACAATGAGGTCGAACAGTTCATTGTATGAGGTGACCTTGCTTCCTTTTATCCATCCTTCCAATGCTCGGCTGAAGAAGTCCACGTATTCGACCCACGTGGTACTGGGGAGTTTCTTGCAGTCCCGGAAGCGCTGCCGGTACATCTCGGCTGATAGTCCGTAGTGTGTGAGTAGGGCTTCT
Source organism: Triturus cristatus (assembly GCF_964204655.1). NCBI lineage: Eukaryota > Metazoa > Chordata > Amphibia > Caudata > Salamandridae > Triturus > Triturus cristatus. The sequence continues at coordinate 1,545,836,844 of NC_140590.1, forward strand.
TTCATGTGGTCGTATGATGTCATCACCGCGTCGGGGAGTTGCAACAGGGTATCCCGGCCCTCGCTGAGGAACCTCCCCCATAGGCCGGCACCCCAATCCTTCCGGGGTACCCGATGGGAGGTCATGGCTACTTCGTACGCTCGGAACCATTGCTGGATGTCGTCATTTTTATAGTACTCCTTGACGACATCCTTGGGGATGTGAACCTTTGGCTCGGTCAGTGGCAGCGCGTCCCGGGCTCCGGGGGTGCTGGTCTCCCCCGTTTTAGCTTTTAGTTCAAGTTCCTTGAGGCTCCTCTCGTGCTCGAGGGTTAGCCGTCTCTCCTCTAGTTCCCGATGCCGTTTCTTTTCCTCGATTTCCTCTTGCAGCCGTAGTTGCTCCAAGGCTATTTTCTTCTCCGCCAGTAGGAGCTCACCGTCCAGACGGAGTCGGGCGAGGTCCATTTCGTGTGTCCGGACCCTCTCCCGTTCTCGCATTTCTTCGTGGGAAAGGCTGGTTTCTGGGACGGTTCGCCCCCCATCTGTCGGGGTTGGGGTTGGCAGGTTTACGTCCCGGGCCGAGGTCCCTTCGGCTCGGGGTGGAGTGGTCTCGGGTTCTGCCCAGGCTTTCAGGGCTTTCTGCATTTCTTCCTTGGTGCCCAATCCTGTGGTTGGGATCCCTTTGTCCTTGCAGAATTGTTTCAGTTCTTTGTGGGTGTATTCTTCCAACCTTTACGGCTGGAAGGTTGCGGCCACGGTTGCCTCTTGGCCGTCCATGGTTCCCTTTTCTTTCCGTCTGGTTAGGTAGTGGGTGCGTTACTGGCCTGTACGATTGCGTCTGGCTCGGATCCCGTCGCTGGCCACCAAATGTTGGAGGGAGGACCACCGGGGAGTCGGGGAGACTATTCCGGGGCACCTTCCTACCGCAAAGTTATAGCCGAGCGCCGCTGAGAAGCCCCCTCGGGGAGGTCTTTCTCCTATGATCGTACTAGGCCCAGTAATACCACCACACAGGACTCAATATCAGTTGCTTGACTTGGTTCTTTATCAACAGTAGTACGTTCAATATTTACAGTGGGATCGAGGGATCCAGTAAGAGTCTCAATGTCTTTCAGAGGGATAGGGTAGCGGGACAGTCTTAGTACCAACCAGGTACTGGAGGGCGCTGCGCCAGACCTTGAGTGCTGGTCTCAGAGCGGCTCGGACGTGGGGAGCCGCGACGGCGTCTGCAGGACTCGGGTGGTAGTTCCGCTTGGGTCGAGCCGCGACACAGTCAGCAGGGCTCCGGTGGTAGGTCCGCTTCGGTCGAGCCGCGACGAGGTCAGCTGGGCTCTGATGGTAAGGTTCAACAAGGTCGGGCCGCGACAGCGTCAGCAGGGCCCCAAAGGTTCTTGTAGGTCTTTAGCACGGTGGAGCCGCGACGTCGTCAGCAGGGCTCAGAGTGTGGGTTCAGGATGAGTCTTCTTCCGTAGGGTCAGCCGCGATCCGATCAGCAGGGCTCTTGACTCCAGGATACAACTACTGTCCTGTTGTCGTGTCGCCCCAGATATAGGACGGGAGCCCTTTGATGTCCGGACCCTTGCGCCCGGAGGGGCGGAGAGGCCGAGTAGGGAGCGGCCAGACGGCCAGCAGGAGAGGCGCCAGGCCCCAGAGAGCTGTGGGGCGATCGCACCTAGGTGTGGAAGGACGGTTGGGGGTCCCATCGATACTGCCCTCCCCTCCGCCGGGAGTGGGAAGGGCTCACGTGGTATCCCCCGGGCCAGGGGTTGGCGTCTCGATGTCGGGCCTCGCTGGGACCGAGGCCGGGTAGAGCAGGGTCACGCAGGTGGTCACGTGGAGTGACGTATAATCCAAAATGGAGGAGCCCCGATGTGCATGGGACCTCGTGCGGCTTAGTGCGGGGAAACAGGACCACGCCACGAGGCCGGCTCCCACAACAAGGAGATTTTGTCTTTAGTGGGCCAACATCGGAATGTCTCTGTGAACACTTAGGGGCAGATTTACAAGCCCCTTGCGCCACTTTTGCGTCACTTTTAATATGGGAAAAGTGACAAAAAAGTGGCGCAAGGGACTTGTAAATAAGCCCCTCAGCCATTTTCTCCTAGTTAAATTCCAACAACAATTCCAACAGGTATCCCCTGCTGAACTTTAATGGTGGGTGCAAACTTTATTACTTATAGTAATTACCAGGAGTAGTAAACATTCCACTACTAATTACTGCTATTCTTGTGCAAACAAATCATTGTGCTAGGTCCACAATTTAACAGGCCAGTTGTAATCAGGCCCTTAGTGTCAGGGGAGAGTGAACTGAGAAAAACATTGACGGTCAAGTGAAAAGTCAAGAAATACTCATGTCTTAGCCACGTCTTTTTCAATAGCGGAGCACCCCTAAATCTAATGTGCTTCAAAGATATTTTGAGAATGAAGTTAAGACATTTGCATGTTCATTTGGGCTCCTTCAAACCCACTCATCGTGATAGGAAGACTGTCAAAGAAGTTTGAAGTTATCAGTAATGGGATGGAAGTGGAATCCTGGCACAGGCACAGAATCCACAGAGTAAACATGCAGCATCTTGGTTTTCGTCTGCCTGTGGTTGTGAGACAGAAACAGAAAGGAATAAGGAGTTTAAGACTAATGAGTAACAAACACGGGCTTTTATTTACAAGCCCATTGTGCCGCCGGTGCATCACTTTTTTAGACTCGCCTGTGGCTTGCCCATATTTACAAGGCCACGTAAAGTCACCCTGCATGATGTTTCATGGCCTTGTAAATATGGGGGTGTTCCATGGGAAGGGGCGTTCCATGGGTATTGCTGTGGTTGTTCCCAGGCAACAACCATGGAACTTGACGCAGTCCTAGATTTACAACATTTTGTAAAACTGGACATGCGTTAGAATGGCGCAACGAGGAGAAATACTTTTATTTCTCCTTGTTTTTTCCTCTTTCTATGCATGCTGAATTCTGCAACACGCACGGGAAGAGGAAAATGCCATTCATTATTGTTTTTGTACAGGAAGGTGTCCCTTCCTGCACAGAAACAATCATCCCCGCAGTGTGGCCACCCCTGCAAACTGGTGCAAGAGGGCCTGCACTGGCACATGGCAGCCAATAGTGCACAACCACTAGGGAAAGCACAGGGATGTGTTTTAAATTGTTGTAAATACAACGCATCCTTGTGCTTTGAAAATGACGTAGCACAGTGCAGCAAAATTTTACTATAGCTGAGGCCCACAGTGTGCAACTTTCTAAGTTAAAAGTTCTGTGGAGTGGCCCAGATTTACTATTATTTTGTGTCACTTTTGTAGAGCAGCCAATAAAAATTTTTTTGGGGGGCATTAACTAAGCAACACAAAGCCACTTTGCACAGCTTTCGTAGTTTAATAAATACAAAGAAAGGTAATGCAGCTCATAACGCTTCCTTGTTTACTGTGTCTCATGTATGAGTTACATGAGGGGAGCATGGGCGTTCTCATGCATAACCCCATGTATTTTGATGCAAATCCACATTTACAAAGACTGGGTTTGCGCAAAAATGGGGCACAGACTCGAAATTGGCATAATGAGGAGCAATATCTTTATTTCTCCACATTACTCCCTCGTTCTATGCATGATGCAATTGCAGCACACATAGAAAGGAAGGATTGGTTTTTTTCAGGATGATATCCTTTTCTGCACAAAAACAATCCTGCCCGTAACGCAAGCTACCTTACACCATGATGCAAGGGTACCAGCATTGGTGCGAGGCAACAAACAGTGCGGCAGTGCCATGAGAGAGCAGAAATGCTCCATATATTAGTAAATATGAGACATTTCTGCTCTCCCCATTTCACGCAACGTAGTGTCGCATGTTGTCAAGCTGTGCCACCTTGCATGTAAAAATAGTAAATGTGCCCCTGAATGTACTGCATGAAGTTGAAGGAGCCCAGAGGGTACCTGCGAAGGAATTGTGAAGGTTGCTAACTTTTGTTATCACTCATCTAGGAATGTTCTAATTGGCCTAGGTTGTTATAAAATAATCAAATTGGATATACTCTTGGTAGGGGGCTTCCGGGATGAGGAAAGTTTAGAATAAGTCTAAGACTCGGAACTGGTGATATGGACTTTGGTGGAGAATTCATTGGCTGAGTTTGTTTTAATCCTTCCTTCCCATCATGCTCTGTCCTAGTTCCTCAGAATGTACGAGAGTGCAACCAAAAGTGTCAGAGGCTGCCCAGGGCTGATCCGTTGGAAGGGTGGATGAGTGAGGGTGAAAGGGAGGAGAGAAGTGGTGACGATTATAGGGGGAGATAGAAAAGTAGAAGGCAGAAAAATAGAAGCTCACGAAACAGAGGAGTTAAGAAAGAAGATACATATAGATTAAAGAAATGCATTTTGTTCTTTTATTTTCACGATCCCAGAATGGCGTTAACTCAATTCTCACTCAGTGCGAATGGTTTAAATAATACAAGGAAAATAAGCCTTTCTTGTGGGTTTGGATTTAATGTTTTTCTAGGACTAATAGTAGACTATAAAGTTAGGAATCCCAAAAAAACAATTAGGATGCAGTGTAGAAAGTCTCTGGCTGCTCTCTAGCGACAGATATTCCTTGGGTGCCCTTAGATGTCCCCTCCAATGTCAAATTTCAAATTCAAAGCAAGCTTTATTCGGTTGTAAAAAGAAACAGCCATAAAAGCACAACATATTGACAGTTAACAAAGTTAAAAATTTCAAAATGATAAAAACCACCCTAAAAATGTCATACAGCTGGCAGATTCATTTAAGCACAGTACATTTTTCTCGATCTACCCCCAGGCAAGGAGATTTTCTTATAATATAAGGTCCGCCTACAGAAATTCAAAATAGAATATATTAAAGTGCTAAGTGCAATCACAACAAAGTGGGAATCGACTTAAAAACAACAATTAAAAATATTTTTAAAAAAAGAATAAGTAGAGCGATTTTAGTGCAAAAAACAGGTACTAAGCGAGTTCGCACAATTACCAAAAACTTGTCAAAAGGAAAAAACAACCCGTACTTAATCAAGGTTCTGCCTATGCCTAACAGTTAGTTTAAAAAATGTGGCTATAGATTTAGCTAAAAGTTCAGCATCTAAATGTTGAAGGGCGAGGAATGCAGGGTGCGGCACCTGCGTAGACCCCAAATTTTTAAAATTGGAATAAGCCACTGTTTCCTCAAAACCTGATAGAATTTGCAGAACAGTGTTATATGAATTGTGGTTTGAAGGGAAGTCTCATCGCAGGGGCAAACTTGCAGAGGTTTTTCCCAGGTATTGATTTTGGGAAAAGTAACCAGATGATGAAAAATGTTAAATCTAAATCTGGTTAACAAAAATCTCTCGTAAACCGAGAAATTAAAAGTTAGATAAGGCTGAATTGTCAAGGTTGTTTGGATCAATAGTGAGTGTTGTGCAGTAGGTTTGGAGGCTTCACCAGACAATCTCAAGGACTCTAAATGAGCCAAACATACCTTTTTAAACTGTTTTCTCGGTATTACGGCGATTAGAATGGGGGAGTGAAAATATTGTAACATGCCAAGGTCGCTAAGGAATTTCTTTATATAGGAAATCCATGCGATCTTATGTGCGTTATCTAAGGAAAGGCAGTCCTCAATGAAGCCTTGGGAAAAGATGGTTTCATTAGCTGACCAGATGCGATGCCATAGGAGAAGAGGTTGAATCCTAATCAGGTCTGTAAGATAAGGCAGACCTGCTTCCAAATGACAAGCATAGGTCGACGTAGCCCATGGGACAGCCAATAAGAATCTTAAAAAAGTATTTTTTACCTTTTGCACCTCCGTGACCTTGGCGTATCCCCACACACCAGCCCCATAGATTGCACTACCAATACATTTTGCCCTGTAAATCTCTAAAAGTTCTACCGGAGGTCGTTTACCTAATTTATTTGCTAAATTAACCAAAGCAGCTGTAGTTCTCATAAAAGTAAGTTTCCTGGATTCGATAGCGTGTTTCCAGGAGCTTTTATGATCGAATACAATGCCCAGATACGGATATGTAGTAGTGCTCTCTAGTTTTTGATTCTGAATAAAAATGTTTTTTATGTTCTTAATCCATGACCCGACAGACATTACAAATGTTTTTTTAATGTTAATCTTCAGGTCAAGGTTGGCCATAAAGGTGTGATATTTCACGAGAGCACGCTGTAATTCCATGGGGGTACGCGCTAAAATTACGGCGGCGTCCGCATAAAGTAGAGCCGGAATTGGGCGGTTGTTTATGGTGGGGAGGTCCTGGGATCCCGTTAACATGGCTTTTTCCAAGCCATTGGTGTATAGATTAAATAAAAACGGGGCCAGGACACCCCCCTGTCTTACCCCCGCTCCACTCTGAACGACCTTGTTACCTCTCCCCCCATGCCGTATCTAACTCTAGCTGTGGCATCTGAGTATAATTCGCTTAGAAAGGTTACGAGGGAGTTCTCTATTCCCATCTCCGCTAGAATTGTCCACAACTTAGTATGGGTAACGCAATCGAATGCTGCTGAGAGGTCAACAGATGCCATATATAAGGCCCCCCCTTTTGCATCCACATATTTGCTTATTAATAGAGATAAATTGAGCGCTTGCTCTGTGGTACCCAAGCCCTCTCGGAACCCAAATTGAAGGTCGGACAAGGCTTTATTATCAGATACCCATTGCTGGAGGCGTCCCAAGATAACACGGCCAGCTAATTTCCCCAAAGAGTCCAGCAGGGAAATGAGCCGGTAACAAGATGGCAATTGGCGGTCCCCTTTTTTAAATATGGGCACAAGAATTGATTTGGACCATGAGTCAACAGGACCCAGAGCACAAGATGCTTGGAGAAACCTAGTTAAAATTGGCAGCCATAAATCTGTGGTAAATTTAAAAAAAATCAATTGGGACCCCGTCGGGGCCCGGCGCTTTGCCATTTTTACTGCCCATTAGGGCAGTCCTCACCTCCTCGTATGATATATTAATATGCAAGGGAAGGTTGAAGTTCTTGACCCCAATGGGGTTAAATCTATTGCATTTGAGGGAAGGCTGAATATCTGCACAAAATGGTCAACCCATAACTGTTCATCAATTGCTACATCAATACTAGGGTTAGCCGTTGTATCTGTTAAAAATGGGGACTTCACAACCTTCCAAAAAGCGGCGCTATCCTTAAAAGTGCAAGATTTATGCAGTTGGTCCCATAAGTATTTTTTCAAGTTATTCTTCCTGTGTTTTAAAGCCTGCCTATAATTTTTCCTGGCAGTAGCAATTTCCTTTGTATTTCTAACCTTTTTATGAAGGGCGGCTTTAAGATTTTGATGTGCTTTCGAGCAAAAGGTGTCGAACCATCTTCTAGCTTTATTTTTACTATTTTTGATGTTAACAAATAAAATTTCCTTAATTGCTGCTAGAAGTAGTGCAAAACTTTCCATAATTCCCTCGTTCGAGGTAGCTGGATCAAGGCATTTGTCAATTGCTGGTCTTAATCTTTTTCCCACCATCATTGTAATAGCCGTCTGATCCACTTTTTCCCACCTCAATGAATAACCATTTAATCTATCTAATATTAAGTTATTTTGAGTTAGAGTTGTCTTGATATTAAACTACTCAGATTTCTTGATGGTATTTAGGGTAATACTAATTGGAAAATGATCGCTGATAGCGATATCATGGGTTTTACAGGTAAGTAACTGTTTGCCCGCTGCCGCGGAGAAGAAAATAAAATCAATTATAGTTTGCTTGCCTCTGCCATTAAAAGTAGGCACAACAGGAATAGGAGAATTCACCAGATCATTAACAAGAGCAAAATCTAGACCGAACAAGATTTCATTCAGAGAATGCCCGGCCACAGTATGCGAAAAATGGGTTACTGGGTCGCCATATTCGTCTACGATACCACAGACATTATTTGCATTCCGAGTGCATAGGTTTTGGTTAAAGTCCCCACCCCATATTAAAACCAGCTCCTTGAGAGCCTTCCTTGATAATTCTAGAAGGGAGGAGTGTATCTCCTTAATCACCTTCAATAAGCCATCCACAGGGAGGTTGTTATAGAAGTTCACAATTACAAAGGCCTTAGAATTATTCTGATGGAGAACAATTATTTGGAAATTTAAATCCGATTTTAAACAGACTATGGTTTTAAGTTGTAAAATATTAGATACAAATATAGTCAGACCACCTTTTGCTCTACCAAAAGGGGAAGGTAAAGCTGGGGAGAAATAAGTTTTGTAACCCTCTAGATGCAATTCGGAGGGTGCCCATGTTTCCTGTAAGCATAAAATGCTTACAGGAAAATCAAGCCAAATATCGTTCGCAACCTTTGCACGCAAGCCCGCCACATTCCAAAATAGTATTTTCGAGCATGGGTCGTCCTTTTTTATTGTAAGTTTGGGGAACCTTCCCATAGAATCCTCGTAATGGGCAGTCTGTGTCATAGGTGGGGAGGTTGGTTCAATCGCAACACCATCTAAATTCAGGTTATCTGGGTAGACACCAGGGGTAGAAGCATAAATCATGGTGTTAGGAGAAAGACCCTCCAGCGGAAGTCAGTCCACCCCTTCCAGTTCGGAGAGCTGATCAAAGTGATTAAAGGTTGGGATATTGTACCTAATTCTGGGCCCCTCCATCAAATCCGCATTTAATAAACCCCTGTGATGAGTAATTGACAATAAGTGGGGAAGTTGGGGATAGAAGAAACTCAAGTCCCTGGTGTAGATGTTACTATCACCACAATGAGCAGACCAAGTACATATATGTTGGACCGCTCGCCTGTCCCTAAAATTGATGACGATACAGTCCCCTGGAAGATCCTTTCTTCTGTGGCCCAACCAACTTAACCTTCTCGCAAATAGTATTTCCCCAGATATGTTAGACGGGAGTGGCCTGTTCTTATTCAGCCAGTGTACGGCTTTATTTCTTAACTCGACATAGGTTTCGGATTTTTCTTGGGATATCTCCGGGACACCAGCTAAAACTACGGTGTAGGGTAGAGATTGCGGAGGTAGATCAATGTGTGGAAATGACCTCTTGGAGTTAGTATTCATAGGAAGTTCCCTGGAAAGACCAGGGGTATTAGTCATTGATACTACGGATTCCACATCTTTACGTGGAGCACCAGCCCCACTTTCCATGACCTTAAGTTCAGACGCCCTTAAGACCACCTGGGAACGCCTGATCGTAGAATCGGTGTTCTTCATTGTTTGAGGCGAAAAGGGGTTATTAGCAGATAATAATTGGTTGTTATTTCCAGAGCTGGTTTTATGGGGTCTAGTACTTGGTTGTAAGTCTATAATCTTCGTGTATGCACTGACCAACTGTTACCCTGGAACAATGGAGGTATTTTTCAGTACTTTCTCCAGATTGTCTATTTTTTATCTAATACATTTAACCCTTTCAAAAAGTGGTGACATTAAGGATTTCATAAGGTGCTCGATTTTAACAAAGAGTCCCTCACTGTATGATAGAGGGATAGATGGGGACACTACTGTATCAGATGTTAAAATATGTGAGCCTATATCATTAGGCAAAATAGACTTAATTTCAGGTACATTATTGGTAACAATTTTCCCTTTTGTTAGGTTAGATTTAACAACAACTTTCTTGAGTTTATTGCCACCTATGCTCCCTTTAAGATTTTTTACAGATTGCCCCTCCCTGTTAGTATGTTTTGTCTTACATCTGGCCTTCTGACCTCTAGTTATTACCCTCGGGGTGGGACTATCTACCCTTTGCGACAAGGCTGAGGGCAAGATGGAGGTTGTAGGTATGTCAAAAGACCTATTACCAGTGAAAGTCTCTGCCTGAGCGAGAGGAACAGGGAAGGAGTCACTGAGGAGGGTGGTGGGAGTCAATGAATGTCTTGATGAAATTGGAAGAAGTTCAGGGGAAACGTTAGCCAAGTTAACAGCAGTATCCTGAGATTTAGAAGTATGATGAGCCCCTGGGAGGGCAACAAAAGATGGAGCCAAAATCGACTCCTGAGAGGTAATGGTGAGAGTCGATGTATTGGTCAGGGGGACGGGGAGAAAGGAACCTGCAGGAAGGGAAATGTGGCGTTCTGTGTTTTCAATTGCGTTAGCAACTACCCCAATGGTTTTCTGCAGCATACGGTCTATAGCTGTCAGACTGGGTAGTGGTTGATTTAGAGTTTCTTTGCGCTTTGGAACATGAACAGATGAGGCGGCGCTCGTCTTCCCCATTCTTCACCACTTTAAGTGACGACCAATAGGTTGTAAAGTAACCACGGGAGACTGATGTTCTAAGTATTTGCAACGAGTTAATGTTTAGGCAGAAATCAGTGAGACGGAGCACATAAATACTGCACAAGGTCAATATCGAGGCCACAAGACGTAAGAGTGGGGGCCCAGCCCGGACTCACCCGGACACTAACGGACACAAACGGTCCCGCCCTTGTCCCAGGCATCTCCCGTCGCGTCCAGCGCGCGTCCTCGCGGGACGAGGGACCGGGCTGTGCTTTGTAGCGCCTCCTGGCGCGCTAAGATTTCTGGGGCTGCTGCGTCGCCTGGCTGGAAGCTGTGGGGCTGCTGGACGTTGTAGTCCCGGTCAGGGGGCGGAGCCTAGCCCGGCCGGCCGGCGCTGGAGCCTGAAGAAACAACGCTCTTGCGCTTCAGCGGAGCTCGGCCCGTCTGCAGGGAGGTAAGTGGCCCCAAAGAAGATGTCCCACCAGGGACTCGACCCGGGCAGTGCTTTGTAGCGCCTCCTGGCGCGCTTATCGAAGCCACAAGACGTAAAAGGGGGGGCCCAGCCCAGACTCACCCGGACACTAACGGACACAAACGGTCCCGCCCTTGTCCCGGGCTTCTCCTGGCGTGTCCCACGCGCGTCCTTGCGGGACGAGGGACCGGGCTGTGCCCTCCAATGTCACTCAACCTCAAATTAAGTTTGACCCAAACAAAATCTGTACAGTTTCATTGACAGAAGCTACAGGTGGATGACTTTTGTTATTAATTATGGAACACCAGAAACTACTGACTACAGGTAACAGTAAAGCATAGGAAACGTCACCAGATCCAACTTGCTGACATCAAGCAAGATAACCAATGTTATGGCACCCATCATGAATAGAAAACTAGGTAAAGGTTGCCACATGAGTTTTTCGAATTTTCTTCACTTTGAGTTTCCATTGCTGAGCGGATCTTCAACGCCTAGACATCCCCCGGGTAGTAGAGCGCTTTGCAAATTGAAATTTCATTTAATCTTTGGTTCCAGGATTGGCAAACCTGACAAGTTCTTTCAAAGTCCTGCGATTGTGATTGCACAAAAGTCAAGAAGAATTATAGCTCATCATCTAGCAAACCAAAGATTTGTTGAAAAAAAAAACCAAGACCATCAGTAAAATCATGAGTACAATTCAGGGGTGTGGCTAGAGCAGCCAAGATTGCAGACCTACCTTGGTAAGCTCCCTGCACGGTACTCCTGTTACTCACCTCTATCTTGCCCCATCTACTGACATTGACCATGGTGAGGGTTCCATGCAGAGGCAAAGAGTCCTGAAAAAATGCAATGGGTCCAGTGAGGCCAAGCAGCCAGTGGCACGGGCGGCCTGCAGAGGAATCGGCCTGGATCTGACTGGCCTCATATGCGGAGCCTGCTTACCAGACTGCACTGACGGGAGACCCGTCAATCAGAAACCATGAGCTGCATCATGGTGGGCCAGCAGTTACACAGTGGTTCAGCCCTGCCCTCAGGACCCAGGCCATTCTGTGGGCTGTCTACTTTCCCCCGCACTGGCAGCCAGCAATCCCCGCGGGAAGTGGCCGACAGCCCAGAGGGGTACACCTCTCCCCCAACCCGCCTCTGGTCTTGTGACTTGGAACACTTGGGGGCCCTGCACCTGCCCACATGGGCTCATTGGAGCGACTGACCCACACACTAATGGCGCCTTAAGCTGGAGATAAGGAGGAAGCTGGGCTTAAGACTGCAAAACATACCCCCTAATCCTTTGTGTGATTCATTTTCGCAGCTTGTTCATCGTTCCTTGCTCTCCTGCCTTGCTCTTGCCTTGGATCTGGTGCTTCCCTGCTTCAATAGGCTGCTGTGCCTCCGGTCTCCTCCCAGTGCTTAAACAGTTGTGCGAGGCAGTTGTCCCTTGCCAACTCCATCGCTGGTGCAAGTAGTGACCAAACTCACTCAGAAACAAGGCAGAGAGGTCAAGGAGACCATGCTGCAAAAGTACAGCCGAGGCACTTTTGGTACTGATGGAAGAACAGGAACTCTGTTGCAGTAATTACTTTGCTCCAGCTGATGGGTAAAACACTGACCTGACCTGTCTGGTCTGTCCAGCAAACATCGTATGCTCATCATCCACCACACAGCAATAGGCTGAATCTTTCACAGGATCAGCTTCTCGGGCTGTGGTTACTTGCTGCTCTCTGTCTTGGGGTGGCCGGTTGCGGCAGAAGGGCCTGACAGCAACAACTTGTAATCTATCACTCTACTTGGATGCCCTGCCATCTGAGCACTGCTTCTCTTCCACCTTAATGCTTTTGGTCACCTCTGGTGCTTCACAGCAAAATGTCACTGCAAAGCCTAGACGCCATGGGAAAGACGAAGTTAGTCAAATTAAGTGCCCAATTGCCAGCAGCGTGTCTGGATCCAAAAGCAATAGACTCCCTTTCAGCTGAACCAGACAAGCTGAACGATATCCCGGTGGCCAATGGGACAAGTAGAGTTTTCTTCAATGCGAGAATTGATGCTGTTGCTTTCAATGTTGGTCTCCTGGGTGAGGATCAAAAGCTGCTGGCCGAAAAGGTCACTCAGTCGGAGTTGTGCTGCAGGAACTAGATCCCCAGACAACAGGCTTATAGCAGCAGATCCAGGACTTAACAGTCCAAAAATGCTTCCTGGAGGGCAGGGCAGAGGATGTGGAATGCCACTTGTGGTGCAGTAATATAAGAGAAGTTGGAATGCCTGAGGTCTCAGAGGGGCAAGACACTGTTAAGAGCCTGGAAAACTGGGTAAAGGACTTCATGGCACTTCATAAACTCTCCTATTTAGGTCTCGGCTAGCGAAGGCTGCGCTTGCAAAGTCCCGCTCGCGAGATTTAATATTTTCTTGTAGTGGGGCTTGAACCCGCCCCTCTTCTCCATTGGCTGGCTTCCTAAACGGAGGCCAGCCATTGGAGGAGAGGGGCGTCTGTCCATTTAAGCCACGTCTTTTTCGGATTCGGGGGGGTGTTTTTTAGTTTCTTTCTCTCCTCTGAATGTAAACTTTCCAGCCAATGGGAAGAGGAGAGAAAGAAAAACACGCCCCGAATCCGAAAATGACGCTGCGTTTCTCCGAGGCATTTCTGCTTAACCTCGGAGAAAGATGGTGGTGTTCATGGCGTCATCCCCGTCCACCATGGTACCCCGTACACGGCCTGGCTGGTGCTCGTCCCCCCATCTCCGCGTCGGGATTAAGAGATTTGGGCCAGAATCACATGATGGTGAGCCGACGCCAAGACTCGAATCTGGTGTCCCAGTACTATTTTTAAACCCTGTAAAGTATACTTTTATAACAGTACCGAAAGTTTTTCTGTAGCCACTGAAGCTTGTAGGGTTTAGAAGAGGATGATTAAAATTTAGAGTTCCGTAATAACACAAAATAGGTCTGCCGCTGCATATCACCCTGCATTGTAGTCTCCATCGTTTAAAAATGGCCGCCACGCTTCGCGCAGCGCGCGGGACTGAAAGGCTGTACAACTTACAACATTACTGTTTTTACATTTTCCTTACGGAGGATTTTATCCGAAAATGAAATTACTTTATTAAAGAAAACTTTATAACATCTGCTTGATTGGGGGGGATGGATGTGAGTGTGTGTGAGTGCGCGCTGGGGATGGGTAATAGGGCCGTTATACTGAATATCGAACCGGCAGCTCTTAAGACTAGTTGACGCTTGCTAAACGTCATGTCTTAACCAGTCTATGTTATCACCCCCTTTTCGGCTAGCTGGCTTTTGGGGTTCTCCTACTTTCGCCCTTCCTTCAAAATAAGGTCGGTCTCTGAGCAAGCTTTCCGCTCAACATACACGTTCCGATAAGGGGCATGCTATTATAAACTACGATATGTTAATAAGGCATCGTCGCATCCAAATAATTGTCGCCTACTGCGTGTGTTAAGAGGTGAAGGTTCTTTTGGGGAATGTAATCTACATGCTGCCTGGAAGCATAATATTTTAAGATGTTTTTTGGACCTTGGATGTGCCTTTCATCTGCCTTGCAATATATTAAGCGGAGAGGGGAGATATCACACCGACTAATAATCCAAGTTTTTAGCGCTTAGAAGTCTCGAATATCTAAGCGCTTTGTGGTAAAATGAATGAGGTCAAAATCCATCACATTTTCCCAGTGTTCGATGCGAATGCACGAACTGCAAGACTAGCAGTCCCCGAACCCCCTTATCTCAATCTTTGTAACACTTCAGAAACACGACTAGTGCACATCACAGTTAAGAGCTCAAAATAATTCGATTTATGTTGCCTCTTACCAGCGCCCTTGGACCGCGACACCAGTGACCTCTTTCTTCGCCCCTTAAACCTACACAATCGGCTCTTGAGAAATAAAGCTGCCCGTGCTGAGACAGAGAGGGAAGCGCTTTGAATACCCCACCAAAAAACGTTTCTTTAAGGCGGAGGAGGTGTGACGCTAGAAGTGACACATCGGAGGGAAGGGGTTGGGTGCACACACCCCTCTATTGTGCCACCAAGCGGCAAAAATGATGCATAAACATAAACACAAATTATGTCATGAGCAATGCGAATAGCTCTAACTTTAACAATGCCGAGACCATTGCATTGTAAATGCTTGTTTCTCTATTGAAAGGGTCTATCATGTTGCTGCAAGTAAGCTTTCTCCTGGTGCCAACCTAGGTCGATAGTTGTCAAACTGTTGCACTCCAGTGACAGAGATGAACTACTAAGGGCAGTCAGGTAAGCTGAACAACTTGAAATGGACAATCTTCAACTCCATGTGTTTCCAGATTATATGCTGGCTTTCTAGGTGTAAAGAGCAAACTCAGAGAGATGGGATTGAAATACTCACTGCCTGTCCCTACCACGCTCAAAATGTTGGCAGGACAGAGTGCCGCTGTGTTCTCTTGTTCAGCAACCAGAAACAGTTTGGGACTGCAGGGAATGGCATGGAGCCTCAGTTGAGGCATATGCGCCCCTCCGGAGGGAGCACCAGACTGCCAGACATAGACACAGGAAACACATCCCGAAGACTGAATATGACTTTGATAGATGCAGCACACAGGGATACCTGGGCAGGATACTGGTTTGACACCAGCGCACAGGACACCCCATATGCTATTAACTGGTTTTACTAATATTGTTGTACAGTTGGTGAGTAGCGCTCTGTTATTCGTATTGTTGTGATTTTTTTTCCGGTTTTCATATACAGGAACTGAGAAGGAATACAAACTGTCTTCAAAATTACTGCAGAGGTGGCAATTTCCTTCTCTAGCGGTGTCGGAGGATGGACTGAGAGTTGTTCACGAGCCCAGGCACTCATCCAATTGCTTCTATTTGGATAATGGCGTCCACCAGGCGAGACAACACCATGCTTGAACGACATATTTAGAGCGAATCCCTCAGTCTCTATGACATCGGATTACCTCAGTTGGTCCAAACTTTTCCATTACGAAGCTGCCGATGGAATAGTCTTGCCCTCCCCTCCTTATTGGAAATGAAGCCTAGACACGCAACTGTGGACAGAACATAATGTTCTCTCGCTAGGTTTCTATAGCCGCATCTGTTTTGGACCGCATATTATATCCCACTTCTTCCGTATCAGACAATGCTATTATCGATATTGGTGCATGACACATCAGTGGATATATTGTGACCTGCTGAGTAAAATATACAGGCAGGAGATCACGGACATCGCAACAGACAACTTTCAAACTACGTTTTTGATACTAGAAATCAATTCAAGATTCTCATGCATTAGATTTTCACTGTATCTGAAGTCCGCCGGAGGACAAAAGTACCTAATTTTGCAACAAAAGGTTTTATATGATATACATACATGGTGTCCTGATGAAGGCTTCAAGCCGAAACGCGCGTAGGATCTAAAAAGGATTTTAAAATTCCAGAGCCATGCCTAAATGAATATGTATTCAAAAGAAATCATTGTATTCTTTGTCAAGAACGACCAATAAAACTAAAAGTCTGAATATCGTATACATCTTTTATATACTGAGGTCATCATTACCTCTAGTACTTTTTTCTGTTTCTGTTCTTTAATTACATTAAAATATGATTATTGTATAAAATAAGAATAAAAAATACATATGTTTGTACCTATTGGTGTATGTATTGAATATTGTGTATGCTTATTTGGTGTGTATTAGTATTCTCAATGTTCCTAAATTGTTCTGATTTCAACTACTCCTCCAATACCTGTCACTATTGCGTGACCCGACATCCTCTCCATGATCACTTGGAACATTAGGGGATGCACATCATGACTGAGCAATGTAGAATCTACTCTCCTCAAGTGCACGTAAGCCACATAACCCTGCTCCAAGAATCCCACATGATCATAGAAGAAGAGACCAAGTTTCAGAAGTGCTGACGGGCTATGCCTTTTCTACACATTTTTCAGCCTACACCCGGGGGCCCTGATCTTGCTTAGGGTAAGTGTCCCTTTCAAGCCAAGCACAGTAGTGGCAGACAGGAAGGTTAGATTTGTCCAGGTGGGAGGGCAAGCTGAACGTGGCCCCTGTATTTGCTAGGAACTATGTATGCTCCCATCAGGGAGCAGCACACATTCCTGAGCTGGCTGTCTAAAAAGATTACCAAGTGGGTGCACATTCTATGGATTCTAGGAGACAACTTATTGTATGCTAGATGTTCCAAGGGTCTATCTCAGTTTTAGTAATAAGAGCTACTTATGTTTTTAAAAAAATCATCCTGAGCTACTAGCATTATTAGTGTTGTAATAGTGACCATGTCAGACAAGATTACACTACTGGCCTCAAGATTACCAGCTGTGATAACCTCAGTGCATCAATCAGGGCTGCTAGAAGTAATTTAAAAAAGGTGTTGTTCATTTTGAATGCCTCTAAGTGAGTAATACAGCAATGGCTGTAATGCCCATGGCACCTACGTAATAAAGTCTCCCCAGTGCCACATGACTTCTTACTCAAATATCAGCTTTTAATATATTTTGGAAATGTACCTATTTCTCTACAAACATCACTTCTGAGTTCTGAAAATACACATATTTTCATCTTGAATACACTCAATTTTGGTGGAGTGAACAGAGGAAAGCTACTTACAGGTAGCAGGAGAGCTACTAGTGGCTCACAAGCTACTTGTTGGAGAAGCCTGTGTTCGACAGGTCGAATCCACCCATTCCACAGGCTCCAAGCGCCCACAACACAAAAACGCGGTCACACTGATTTGCACAACATTCCATGACAGAAGTGTGGATGCTACACCATCCTGGAGTTAGGCTATTCTATTTTTATGCCAGCCTACACAATAACCAGCCTGGTTCTTGCCCTGAAAAAAGCCTTTGACACTCTGGACTGGAAGTACCTGTTTAAAGTGCTGGCTAAATTTGTCAACGAGGAGCGTACTATATGGTTGGTCAGGAAGCTCTGCATGGGCCTTACTGCCAGGGTCCAGATTGACAAGTTGTTGTCTGCTCCCTTTGGGGCACTTGGGGGGGCCCCTTTGATCTTTGGCTGCCGATGGATCCTGTGGCCATTAGACTGAGACTGGAGTGGGGAACCTGGGGCATCCTGGTAACTGACAGAACCCATGCAGTATCCCTATTTGCCAATGATATCATGGTTTATGTCTTAGACATAAGGAGATATGACGCCGACAAAGCATTTGGCACCACTTATGGGTTGCAGGTTAACTGATCTATATCTTTCCTATTCCCACTGCACCCCAGTGCTGCTCATGGTTCTCTACATCTGGATGGTGGCATAATCAAATGGGAGAGAGTACCATTTGAGAGTCTTCCATTACCTGTGGATTGGGATCTATCATGCTGACGGAGACCTTCTCAGTGGGAATCTCACCAAAACTGTGTTCCCTCTCGAGGCATAAGTAAAACTGTGGAGGACTTTTCCACTCTTGGTTTTGGGACACATAGTCATGTCCAAAATGGTAAGGGTTGCCTCTGCTCTTGTACTATTTTGCTAATCATCCCACCCTTCTTACGGAAAGTTCTTCCAGGAAATGGATGTTCAGTTTTGGGGGTTCATATAGCAAAGCAGCTGGTGCAGGGTCACATGGGCTAGTTTTAGGGTTGCCACCTGGCCATTTTTTACCAGAATGACCAGTAATTTAATGGTCCGGCCTGTAAAAAAAATTAGGAAAATCACTTAAAGCCAGTATTTTATCCCCATATCATTACATACCTTGAACAGTAGATTTAAGGCAAACGCACTTTAAAATGTGGTCTAGAACTTCCTTAATGATTCCTGACTGATAATTAAAATAAACAAAGACAGGAGTGCCATGTTAAAAGTATGCTATTTTCTATACAGTTTAATTAAGAATCATGCCCGGACATAAGTAGAATCTTAAAACGTGAACAAACTAATTTTTCTCTGGAAAAGGTGGCAACTGTAGCTAAGGTGCACCTCCTGGTTGAGCAGGGGGCTGGGAGATGTGAATTGTGAGCCTTCGTATCTGGTAGCCAAGCTTCAATGGGCAGGTTGCTCTCACTACCAGAAACATGAACTGAGCTTTTACTTGGGTACACACACTGAGTCAGACCTTATTTGGGATGCAAAAAGATGGCTGGACAGTTGCCATGAGGAGCAGGGTCAAGACTGATTTGCATATGGCTGGGTCTAAACTGGGGTGGCAAAGTGAGCTAAAGAACGATGATGGATTAAACCCATATCTGTGATTGGGGGTGAGTGTCTGAAAAGTTTCAGCGTTCCATCCATCATCTCCTTGTGTTAGCACTGACTCTTATGACAGTCTGCCACATGATGGCGCTGTCTGCCTAATTAGGGATGAGCACAACAACAGCTGTTCATTAATTTAATAATACATTTAACAATGACCAATACCTGCCACCCATGCCATTCTTTTAGCTTTGGCGGCCTGAAAAAACATGAATTGTCACACAGAGTGTAATGGTTAATAGTTGAGTTGGTATTGTCATTGGCGGCACTGAGGGGGAAAAGGTTGGTGCAAGCTGCAGTGGCCTCCTGACGAGGGACCTGGCACTTATTTTCTTACAGATTAAGCACTGGCCAGCCTATTGCCATCGTTGGTGTAGCCAACTTAAAAATATTGGGCAGGTTCGCTTTGGGGAGATACAAAAGGCATAAAATTCTCCTCACTTCAGTGTCAGAATCTATTCCCTTAATTGACAGTAATGCAGGCAATACACTTCCATTGTCTGGAAGAAAATCTTCACCCTCTATCATGAGCTATGACTGTCATGGGTCATCCAAAATGGATTCCACTGGCCCCAACACTCACACACACTCAGCCTTACCACTACTGTGCTACGTGCACTACACATGCGCACGTACCCAGCATAGTACCCCCAGGGGCACCCCGCTTTCCCCCCTCCCCCAAATTAGGTTACCCAATGAAAACACAAGAAACAGTTGTAAGTGGGTAACAAATGCTGCAGGTTTATTACATAATTCCAGTATATGTAATAGGTGGGTTATCTTACGGGCGATCCAAGGGCAGGTGGCCATCTACTTCACCTGCCCGCCTGATGAGCCGGGCAGCACGGGAACGACCCGCAAGTGCTGCCCCCCAAGTGATTCTTTTTTACGATCACGTGCCGTTGAAATTCTACTCACACCCCCCCTCTCGGGGCGGAGCGTCGCATAGCAAGCCCCCGGTTGTTCAGGCCCACAACCGCCCACAGGCCTAGCGGGGCGCCGACCGGCTTCCGGGACCTCTCTGGAGGCTCCTCGTTTTGGCTCAGGCACCACGTGGTGCCGCGCAGAGGTACCCTTTGTACCGGCCTGCTTCCAGATCGCCCTGTAACTCCGCCTGCAACGAAAAGGAAAACATTACAACGCTCAGAAAACCCCCCCCCAACCACGCCTACGCCGGGTAAGCGGTAGGGAGGGAAAAGGCGAGGTGGGCGACAAAAGAGGTCGCCAGTGAGGGTGGGGGAAGGCTAAATAGCCTCCCCCTCACACCTGGGCCCGGAAGTGACGCGCATTGCGCGTCACTTCCGGCCCTGACACGGAGGGGGGCACCAGTCTGTGTCCCTGCCCCCCCCCCCGAAGGAGGGAGTGGGGAGGGGTGACCGGGGCCCCGGGGCCACTAAGGCGCCGACCGCCGAGTGGCCCCCTGCGGGGGCCGCGGTCAGCGGCATATACATGCAATACCAAAAGGTTCTGAGCATACATAAAACAGTGGGATTTTACAGTAGTTCTCATTCCACATGACACAATATATCAAGACAGGGACAGATTTCACCTGCCTAAAATGATGGCATACTTGGTGCATTCGTCCAGGTCACTAAACATGTTCAAGCCCTTGTGTTGTTAGGGACAGACCTCTGTGCACTTGCTTAGATTAGCATGACGCTAGGGAAAATAAAAGCCAGGATACCAGGTTTACATGCAGTCAGGGGCTCAGGGCAGGCAAACGTACCTGGGTACTATGCAGGAGACATCCCCGAACCAACAACCGGCTAAGACTGCGCTTGTTGGCCAGACCTGCTCCTGCTTTCCTGCCCTGAGTGCTTAGGTGTTTAGACTCTGCATTGACTTTGTGCCAATTCCTACATTACTAGTGGCTAGCACCAAGTTGCACTGATTGGAGCAGTGCACAGGCTATGAACCAGATATGATTTATTTGGAGCAGGAGACTGACCTTGCAGGGACAATAAATAACCAGAGAGTGCTTTGTGTGAGCATAAAGAGAAAATGGTTGTCGTGTGATTTATGACAAATTTTCTAGTCTTTGTAGGAAGCATATCTTCTCATTTAATGCTCCAGAACACCCCTGTGTATATTTGGTGCCTGCAGTGACTTTAGTTAAGAAGAGGCTGTGAAGAGGCTGATGGCAGCAGGGGACATGTGGTTAGATTCAAAGGTGGTATTTGACAATTGCTTTGCCTGTTGGCTAAAGTGAAATCTTGCATAGCAATGCAGGAACATCTTGTAAATGTCCTTGTCTATATTTATCTTTACATCTGTATACAAAGAGGAAACTTTGTGAACTTTGTATTCTGTGAAGTGGACACAGTGTTTTGAGTAACTGTGTGGTTGGGAGGGCGGGTATTAGTTCCTACACATGAGTGCTTTGGTGGCAAGGTTTCAATATGTAACTTAAAATACAGGTCTGCTTGAATGTTAACATGGCACTGTTTATGCTGTTAAAATGCTATAGTTCATCATGAAAGTAGAAGGCCTAAAGCAGGCTAAGTTGTTTGAACAGTGCAACTAATAAATGAGTGCTGTATTTGTATGTTGTTCCTAAACTCACACAAACAATGCACAGAAGAAAAATGTCCTTTCTGTAATATATGTCCTGTCTGAAAGGATCACAAACGTACTATGGCTACAAGGAGAGTTGACATTTAGTGTTCTATCCTGTAGGAAGGAGGAAGAAATGTAGCACAAGTTTCTGTGTGTAGTTAGAAGTATTGCTCCTGTGTAAAAAACAGCCGTCAGTCAAGCATGAGATGACCATTCAGAAGTGGCTCCTCCACTAAGGCAGAGGAGTATCGCCCCACTGCTTAAAGCAGTGCAAAGGCAAAATAAAATGATAATAACGGGCGTCCGTTATTATCATTTTATTTTTACTATTACAGTTCCACTACAGTGCAGCCCCGCTGATAGGGGGCTGGACCGGCCTCCCCTGACGTCAAAGCCGTAGAAGTGGTGACTGCACCTAAAGTGCGCCTGAAGGTTTGGCCGGACGTCTCTGGCACACCGTCATACGCAGTGGAGAAACATTGGTGAACATGTCCAGCCTCAAAGCCGCTGTCTGAGCGCCGAACCATGGCACTCAGACCAATCATAACGCTGCTTAAGGCAGCGTTGTGATTGGTCAGGGGATTCTGAAAGGTTGGGTGCTTTCTGCTGGAGAAGACTCGGCGGCTGCGATGGCGACCTCCAGGTAAGTTTTCTTTTCTTTTTTATCATTTATTATTTTTAATTCCGCTCCCGACCCCCTTTCTGCCCCCCACGCCCGTTCGGTAGCAGCCGCTACTGTGAGCAATACACTCTCAATAGAACACCATGGGTAAGAAAGTTGTATGAGATAGTGGTGTAGTAGCAGGGTCAGACACATGGACTGGTTGCTGGAGGGTATGCTCAAATATAAAGTTCCATCTTCGGATCTAATGGCACCACAGGGTACCTGGGAATGTTTTACATGACATGGCATACTTTAATAAGCTATCACAACTGTGCTATTGGACATCGGGTATAATTTAGATGGGTTTGGACTAAAAGGTCATGGATGGGTGATGAAATATAGTTGGTCCTTATCTAACCTTTTCCCTAATTCTCATAATAATTGCTGTTATTTACAACAATCACAATCGTTCCAATGCACATGACTTGTAGACAAACAGTGTGCCATAAATAATTATATGGCATAAAACACCAACCATTGTCTGTTCCTACCGACTTTTGAGTCACCTGCAGTCTGACGCCAAACACTCCCACCTACTTGAGCATACCTCAGAAGTAGAGGAGTGAGAGACACCTGACAGCTTTCCTTTCCTCCAAAAAGGCAATAGGTTCCTTTCAGGGCTTTTTGTATCTACTGGTTTTGACCCCAGTGATTTAGAATACCCCAATAGGGTGGCATGTGACTCAATATTGCATGCGTACACATTTCTCAGTGAGGTGGGTATAAATAAATAACAACCATAGAGGTATACTTCCCTCAATATGATGGGGCACCATGCAGTCATTGGGGCATGGAGATGACTTAATTGACGTGCTATGAGCACAGTTCTTTCAGAGTAACTTGCTGTGGGTGGTGTTGATGTGTGGAAGCGAGTTGTGCTCCAGTTCTTTCTGAAGTGGGGTTGTGTGTATCCAGAGTGGAGAGACTGTTCCTGGACTGTGGAGGACGAAAGCAATGTTTCCAAGGGCGATCACCACTACCGGGTCTTGGTCCTTTGCTGGAGAACACTGTTCAGATGGCCAGGAGTGCTCCCAGAAGAGGAGACCACTCTGGCAACCACAGATTATTCCATGTCTACATTAAAGCATAAAATACATCTGTTTAGAATCAATAACTTCAACTTTATATATAATAAGACAATGTGACTGCTGACCATTCCAAACAGTTTGATTGTATCAGGTGTCAGTTCAAAGAAGTTAGCCTGCAACAGTGAGGGTGAATATTTCTACATTACATTACCTTTTAGTAATTACATTTGGCATAAATAAGCTGGTAGGAATATTACCAACATTACATAGGAGTTTTACACTTACTTTTGGTTTTGATTTTCTGTAATCATCCACTGCGCAAAGGGTCTCCTTTAGAAGGAGGAGAAAGTCCTGTGTGTGACATATCCATGATCGGGATGCTCTGGCATAAGTAGCTGTCTATGTCCCAAAAGGGACGTGTTTTTACCGCACTTATGTGCTTATCTATCATGGTGACCTCGGTGGAGGTTGCTTGAATTTACTACTTGCCTTCTGATGGTTCATTTGGGTTGTGAATTAATTGTACTGGGTTCATTGTATGTTTGCACATACTTGTGACTGGTAGTGTCCAAACCATGAGTTTTAATATCACAGAATGATTGTATTCTTGAAAGGAAAAGGAGCGCACTGTCTTATATAATATTGCAGCCATTGACTATAAAGTGCTGAATTTTGTTGATTAATTTGTACACCTCCTCCAAAAACAAACCCTTACCTATCCAAGAATGGTTCAGAAATATTGACGTGCTAAGGGGCGTGGCCAGCAAGATGGCTGACTAGCTGCGTCAATGAACGAAGGAGGTTGTGGAAAACCAAAACCTGCGTGAATCACTGCTTGGACCCGAAGGTCTCAATAAATATAAACCATTAGTACATTGAGTATACCAAAAACATTTTGTCAATAAAAGACAAAACAGTTGCACTTTTAAGAAAAGAATACGAGTGTCAACGATGTTTCACAGTATGCTTTGTATTTCAAACAATTATCCATAGATGTATTGTTAACCTCACAATTCATCTAACATGTAAAATAAATGCCATGTTACACAAAAACAGAGTTTGATGAAAGATCCCAATGCATTTCGGGTTAATACATAACCCTTCGTCTTCGACTAGCTGCGTCTGCCAGAGCTCCGGCAGCCCGGACCAGATCCTGAGCGGAATCCTGTTCTTCCAACCACCACTTGCTGAACACAAGCGATGCACCCCGGTCTACAAAGCTAATGGGCATTTTTTGTCGTTGTCTGCACCCGTTAGACATTTAAGGAGCAGGACGGAGAGCGAAAATATGGGGATTAGGCGCGGCTCTCCAAGATGGCGGCTGTGAAACTGTAGTCGAAGAGAACGAAAGGCTTCGGTCCCCCTGTCGCCCTGGGCGACCTGCTGAAGTTGGAAGACCAGCTGAGCACCGATTTAAAGGCCAACATAGCGGCCAGAGGGTGGCTGGTGGTGCTGCGGAGACCTAGGGCCAGCCTATGCACGGACAATAGGGGCCACGCACAGGAGAAGGCGGGCAGTGTAGACTGCGTCCTCCTGTGGTAAGCGGACAAGGGGTTCAAGGCGAAGCATATGGTAGCCCTGGGAGAACCCGGGGGGGGGAGGAGAGGCCGACCCCATCACCTGTAATACTCGAAGGACCAAACCTGCCCCTGCAGGCACACAGCGCCTGTGAGCCGGGTCCTACAAGAACCGTCCTGCACTGAGCGGGGGAGAGAAGCTCGGAGCACTCCTTCACATGCCGAGAGGGGCAGAGGACTGAGGATTGGCCGAGTGGTGCCCCGAGAGACATGGAGGCCGGCTCCTGTGTCTGCTCTGGGACCGCCTTGTGGCATTGCCAGGCCTGCAGCGCTCACACCGGTGAAATCCACCCCCCGAAACAGACAACTCCCTGGAACCAGGCCGGGGGAGTTACCCTCTGTCGGACGAGAGAGAGAGGACCCGGCTTCCCCGTTACCACCGGGGGGGGCGGCTGGAGACAACGGATAGATCTGGACTCGGCAGTAGAGAGACCGAGTTCGCTCCCGGTGGAGTGCAACAATCCTGAGAAGTCCATGAGTGGATGATGGGAGCTATGCCCAGATGAACCTAGGGTAGGCAAGTCACGTCCTCCAGGGGTAGGGGTGAAGAAGAGTTGAGCGAGTCTCACCAGGGACCCTCCCGGTGTCTAGGGCACGGCCACAGAGCCCACTGAGTTGAGTTGTGGGGATGCGACCGACAACAGACGAGCCGTAAGAGGGACCCAGTTCCTGGCCCATACTTAAAGCTCTCAAATAACATATAGGTGCGCAACACTAAAACCAACATAGTAAGGATACAGACTGAAGGAATATAGAGAGCCCCGTGGGACTCGCAGTGGGAACAGGGCTGGACACCAACCGAGACTCTGGTAGCATGGAGGAAAGACACAGAGGCGGGACGGCCACATGCAATCTTGAAAGGCTTGAGGTTGTGAATAATAATATATGAGGCCATTTTAGGGGGGGACAACGAGAGCTGCAGATATCGACCCCCCCCCATCTCTCTTAGATGAGGATAACTAGTCCCAGAGCCCAGTGAAGTGGAAGCGCAATAAAACCAGCAAGGGGGAACTGGAACTGAGAACATCACAGTGGCACCACCGAGGAAACCAGCCAACATAAACATCAAGGACACCTAAATGCCAGGGTGGGGAAAAAAGGGGAATCTGGCCAGAATGAGAGGGAGAGACCATGAGGACTGATAGTAGAGGTAGAGGTGACAACATTGGTGGCAGAGACAGACTGTTGCGAATAACCAAAGAGAGCCTTCAGTATAGGATAGACACAGACGATTTCTCCTAGACACTAGAGGTAAATGGCCCTCCTAATACCCAAGCCAAGCGTATATAGCCCACCGGCGGATCACACACAGCTAATTTAGCAATGGCTGGGAGTTCAGGAATGCAGACGACTCCCTCGGCCCAGACAATGGCACGAGATAAAGAACCCAAAACCCAAAAGCAGGGCAAATTGGACAAGTACACAAAGTTACTCCACCCACAAACAGAGACGGAGGGAGTTCCCCCAGGACCCCCTAACAATGCGACCATTCTCCAGCCAATACACTCCTCCAGGGAAGCCATTGAAGGAAAAATGACCGAAATAAGGTCAGAGGTGTCCCTCCTCTGTCAAGATATACGTAAGATCTCCGACAGAGTAACGCAAACTGAAAACCGCATCACGGAGGTGGAAGACACAACACACAAACTAACAGACGTCAGAGGCTTGCAGGCTGCCATGAGGGAGGTGGCATGGAGAGTAAACGGTGCAGAAAACAGGGCATGCAGAAATAATTTACGTTTTATCGGATTTGCAGAAGGAGCAGAGGGCTCAGACCCAGTGACTTTTTTAATGACATGGCTTCGTAACTCCCTCCCAGCGGCTAAATTTTAAACCTGTTTTATAATTGAAGGAGCCCACAGAATGCCCAATATGAAACCGCCACCTGGTACTCCGCCACATCCACTCATTACACGGTTCCTAAACTTCCAAGATCGGGACATAATCCTCAGGGAGTCACGTAGAGTAGGGGAACTTAAGCTGGTCAACGCAAAGATAATGATTTTCCCTGACTACTCGAGAGAAGTCCAGAAAATGAGAAGGACGTTTGACTCAGTGAAAGCCAAACTGCGAGCAATGCAGATTCAATATATGCTTATCTTCCCTGCCAAACTAAAAGTCATATACCAGGGCAAGTCCCACTTCTTCCAATCACCAGAGGAAGCATGGGCATGGATAGAGGAGTGCCCCTCTCGGTGGCGAGAGGTAGGGTCCAATGGGACGCCACCTGGTGATACAGCAGTACGATCAGACCCCAAACCACAAACGGTAAAAAAGAGGCACCTAAACCCAGGAGGATGCAAGATTTATACAGGGACACCCTGGAGAGGAACTCCAAGATGGTCGGCGAAGTAGGTGCGGTTGGAGTCGCAGGAGGACTCCACACAGGCCAAAGCCAGGCAGACCCCTCCGGTCAGCAAGGGAGTATATACACAGAGCCCTCCCATAAGGAGTATCTAGCCGATAAATACAGTGACCACCCACTTTTCAAGAACATTACCCACATGGAAGACTGGGGCGCCCCAACGATCAACCAACAGAGCTCGCATCAACAGCAAGATAAAAGCGGAGACGAAGAATGAAACACGTGCTGGACCAAAGGCAGACGAACTGTAGCACTGCCAAGAAGCCCCAAGACCCTTTTGTACTCAGTGTTACTGAGCACAGAGACTTACTGGAAACCCATATCCGTTATTGTTTTGATTAATATTTAGTGAGTTATGGGAGGGGAGGTGGGGACTACAGACCTCTCACACTATACGTGCACCAAATTGTCACGTTCACAGTTTAGGAGATGGGCGTAGGAAGGGGGAGAGAGTGGGGTGGGGGATTCGGGTTGAGGGATCAACAGTTGTATTGTAATGTTTGTCAACATATTGTCCACACAGCCAACAGTAGGAGCATCAGGGGTAGTAGACGGAGACAGAGGGATAGGGGCCAGCAAGAAGACCTCTCCAAAGCACGACACGATAAATACAAGATACACACACAATGGGGGAGGCAACGTACACAGCTCTGACATGGAATGTCAATTTGTTGGGTAGCAAAATCAAGAGAGGATTAGTATCAAAATATGTTACGAGACTCAGGCCTGATATAGTTTTCCCGCAGGAAACCCACCTGATAGGGACACAGTGTGCTTTTATAGGGAGGGGATCACATATAACGCTAGCGCATTCTGGGTTTTCCCCAGGGGCTCGAGGAGTTGCAATACTGATAGAGAACCCCCCCCCCGCTTTACACTACCATAACCTGGGTAGACCCAAATGGAACTTTAGTCGCGGTCCACTGGACCTAGGGAAGACGGGAATTAACACTGATTAGTGTCCATGCCTCGCCTAGATTACAATCCCAAACACAGATTCAATAGCAAAGATGCTACTGGAATTGGGCCCCTCCACGCACCTATTCTCCGGCGACTTTAACGACGTGATAGATCCAAACTTTGACTGCACACATGCCACCGAAGTAACCTGTGCCCCTACCCCATTGGCTGCCTTTGTAGCTTCGCTGGGGCTGACCGACCTGTGGCAGAGGCAACATTTATTAGACTGAAAATACTCATATTTTTTAGGGGCCTATAGCGTTTTCTCCAGACTTGATTATTTCTTTGTCCCGGTGGGAGAGATACGAGCTGTGGACAAAGTGGAATATCTGGCATGGGGAATCTCGGACCACTCCCCATTATGGTTTACAGCTGGAGGAGTGGGCATTAGGCAAAGGTTGGATTGGAGGCTAAATGCCTGGGAGATCCGGGACAAAAAAACACGGGGAGTAATAAGGACAGAGACAGACCTATACTTTCAAGAAAATGAGGGCTCAGTGGTCTTGGCCACCACCCTCTGGGAAGCTTAAAAGGCAGTAGGAAGGAAACAAGCCAAATAGACGCATTAGAGCGTAAAATTCTGGAACTGGAGAGTAATTATATGATGCCAGGCCACTAGCCGATGAATCCCAGATAGCAAGATACCTTGCTACCATCCCTGACGCGGGATGAAGCAGAAGTTTAAGAGACAGACATTACCCTGACAGAGGTAACAGACACTATTAATAGGCAATAACAAGGAAAACCCTGGTACCAAATGTGCTCCTAGCGAAGTTCTTCAAGCAAAATGTAAACCTGTTCGGTCTCCACCTCTTGAACATGGTTCAAGCGGCACAAGAAGAGGGATCGCTCCCGCCAGATCTTTGCCAAGCTACAGTAGTGGTTATCCCAAAGCCCGGTACAAACCTGGAGAATTGTGTGTCCTATTGCCCAATATCCCTACTTAATACTGAAACCAAAATTTTGACCTGTCTTAGCAGCAAGACTCTTAACCATGATCACATCACTTATTCATCATGACCAATCAGGCTTTATGCCCAGCCGTGCCACTCGGTTGAACCTTCGTAGATTGGCCAATTGGCTAGACACAGTCAAGGACAGGCCCACCCCACATGTATTCCTTTCTCTGCCCTTCATGCGGCAAGTCCTGGTGAAGTTTGGATTTGGTGGGAAATTTAGGATATGGGTAGAGCTACTATACATTAACCCCAGAGCTAGAGTGAGGGTTAACGGGATGAAATCAACAGACTTTCCCAATAAAAGAGGAACCTGACAAGGCTGCCCCTTATCCCCCCTCCTCTTTGCACTGGTCCTGGAGCCCCTGGCCTGTCTGGTCAGAGCTCACTCGGATCTTAGAGGATTTCATGACATAAGGAACCATCGCGGATGAACGGATAGCTCTCTACGCAGATGATATTCTTCTATATATCACAAATCCCAACATAACATTACCTCTGACACTACAACTGTTTAAGGAATTTGGTAATTACGCGGGCTACAATATAAACTGGGATAAATCGAGCCTTTACCCTGTGGGAGGGTTGATGGAAACACACTCTATACCGGGACACCTGCACATTAGCGAAGGGGGTTTTCGATACTTGGGGATATTTATCTCTATAAACTGAATGCCTTACAAGCTAATTATCGAGCCGCAAATCTAACAGCGATTAACGAATGTGGCCATGTCACGGGAGACCACTCCATGTATGCTCTCAAAAGGCTTCAATTCCGCAAGCACACGTATCTCCATTATCTGTATGGGGATGCAGGAACTAGAGACTTGCTACCGGCCACCCAGGGAACGATTGCGGCCTGAAAGGGGGTGGAGCAACAGATGAGGTGGGACAAAAAACTAACTAAAGCCACACCGCTATGGGAGGGTAGGAGGATGCCAGACCTAGCATAGCTCCAGGGCTTTAGGGAGTGGGATACAGTCGGGATCACAACGTTAGGGGATATACTAAAGGATTGGGATCTAATCACCTTTGAGGCTCTCCAAACTGAATACCAATTGATACACACCCAATGCTATAAATACTTGCCATTACAACATGCCTGGAGAGCACAAAAAATAGACTCTACAGATATACCTGAATACGCACCGCTTGAAGTCAGACAACTACAAGAAGAGATACTCTCAAAAGCAGTCTCTTGGAAGTATAAAACCTTGATCAATAAAATCCCGGACAAATTGATAACCCTCAGGTCAAAATGGGAAGAAATCACAGGTCAAGTAGAGGACATCGACTGGGAGGGGGCACTGATGCCCAGGGAAGTAGCGATTAAGCTCCAGCTAAGGCTGGTCCAATTTAAAGTCTTACACAGAGTGTACTATGCTAGAGCGCGACTGCATACTATGGGTAGGGAAGAAGCACCTAAGTGCCTGCAATGCAAAATCACCCAAGGCACCTATATACACACCACATGTGACTGTCAACAGATACAACACTACTGGGCATGAATAGTGAAGGAACTCAACAATATATTAGAGATGCAGATACCTATAGACCCTAAATATGTATTATTGGGAATTTCAACAGATGTTGATCCCCCTAGGTACAAGCTACTACTGAGCAACCTGGGACTAATGGTTGCGAAGAGGGACTTTTCCAACTTCTCAGAATTAATAGTGGAACCTCTGCAGAGGGTAGGCTGGACGGACCATTCGGTATTAAGCTTTTCCTGGCCCCCCTTAAAATCATGTGGTCTTCCACAACCTCGCAAAGAACTCTGCAGAGCCTGGAAAAAGGTGACAGGCTTTGCTTTTAGCAGTCTTTATACCCCTCCTGCCTTTATGAACTGTAATGATTGTAACATGGCTTTAAAATTATTTGAGGCCTCTATAACAGATGTTCTTGACTCTATTACACCATTGAAGATGGTAAAAATCCAGGCCAGAGCAACCCCTGTCCCGTGTTATACAGATACACTTAGATGGGAAAAAGCCCTTTGTAGGGTAAAAGAAAGGAAATGGAGAAAATCCAAAACCGGGCAAGATGAACGGTGTTACCGAGAGGCCCATAGAATTTATTTAAATAGTTGTAATGTAGCCAGGAGAACCTATTTAGGCTCTCGCATTATGGGAGGCAAGGACTCCTTGCTGGAGCTCTTTGCCATCCTGAAGTTTACAAATCCACGGGTGAATAACCCACTCCCGCCATCTACACAGGAATTATGTAATCACTTAGCGACCCACTTCACTAATAAGATCAACACAATATATCGCTCCTTCGGGCCTGAAGAGGATGTTCATGAGAGAGCCCCCTTCCAGGAAATCCCTGTTCCCAGAGCTTAGAATGCTTCCCCATCATTACTGGTGAGCAGGTGGGTGATCTACTATCTCAGGCGAAATCGGGTTCTGTTTTAGACCCGGTACCACCTGCGGTTATGTCTGAGCTAACCCCGTTTTTAGCGGACTCACTTGCAGATATATGTAACATCTCATTAGCAACGGCCACTTTCCCACGCAAATGGAAGAATGCACGTATTAAGCCCCTGCTCAAGAAGGCTTTAGCAGATCCTACTGATTTACAGAATTACAGGCCAATCTCCCTTCTCCCTTGTTGCTCTAAAATCATGGAGACACTAATCAACCGACATCTTTCTAGCTATCTAGAACAGAATAAAATAATAAATTCATCCCAGTCCGGCTTCCGTGCATCCTATTGCACCGAGGCCGCATTACTAAAGGTTACCGATACGCTAAGGATGTCACTGGATAAGGACTCTCCAGTTATGTTAGTGCTGCTCGCTCTGTCGGCAGCCTTTGACACCATCTCTCATCGTATCCTGTTAAACAGGCTTCGAGAGATTGGTGTCAGAGGTCTGGCCTTTGAATGGATTCAGAATGATCTGTCTAACAGAACACAATGCGTCCAGTTGGACTCATTTGTGTCACATACAGCTGCAGGGGACAAGGGGGTTCCACAAGGCTCCATATTGAGCCCCACACTATTCAACCTATATGTTGCCCCCTTGGCCTCAATCATCAGAAACTGTGGGTTTGAAACCATATCCTACGCTGATGATATGCAGCTGATAGTGCACATAGAGAACAACTCTGCAGTAACTAAAGCTAAGATCATAAACTCTATGACTAGCATTGCAAGTTGGATGAGGAAGAACTTTCTGGAACTTAACTCCTCCAAAACAGAGTTTTGTTGTTTGTCAAGGCAGAAGAACTGTGGAGCTCTAACTGGTGGCCATCAGAATTAGAAGAAGCTCCTTCCCCAAGAGGGTGGGCTAAGAACCTAGGGGTTAGAATAGACAATAATCTTTCAATGGAAGAACAGGTGAAAACTCTTGCAGGCACCGGCTACGGGACCATGCGGTTGCTCAGAAAGATTTCCCCCTGGATCCCATTAAACGCCAGAAAGTCCCTCATTCAGTCACTCCTAATCAGTCGCCTTGATTATGGCAACTCCTTGTTGGTAGGAATTAAGGAAGACCTGTTATCCAAACTGCAGGTGGTGCAAAATACGGCAGCTCGTCTTGCCCTTAATAAACCAGCTCGAACCCCTTCCCTTCCTCTCCTTCGCCAATTACATTGGCTTCCTGTTAGGAAACGAGCTATCTTCAAGCTGCTTTGCATGGTCTTTAAGTCCCTGCACGGAACGGGCCTGGCTTATCTGACTAATAAAATTGAACGCTATCAACCTGGACGACAACTCAGATCCAGCAATCGCAGCCTGCTCTGTAGCAGGAGAATAATGAAAGTCAAAATGGGTGGTCATGCGTTCTCTTATCTGGCCCCCAAACATTGGAACGAGCTCCCGGAACAAATTTGTGCCTGCCCTAACCTTCCACAATTAAAAAAAATGCTCAAGACCTGGCTATTCTAATTAAAAGAATATATATTTTATTTTACATTTGCCTCCTTCTCGGGCGCCGAGAGATCCCCCTGTGGATGATTTGTGCGCCTTACAAATGAGTCAATAACAATAATTACAATAACTTTGCTCAACACTGCGGAGTTGAGGGCTTGCCCACCCTGACGGAATGGTGCGCCAGCATGGATCTGTACATGGGGGCCGAAAAAACAGCATATACAGCTAGAGGATGCCCTAAAAAGTTTACCAAAATATGACAACCATGGATGAGACACTACAATCTAGAGATAGAGGGGTCCGAACTGGATACCACACAGCACAGTACTCAAGACTAGCACATAACAAATGGTTCCTCTCACCTATCGGGAATGTGTAGTTGGGGAGAGACATAGCCAATCTAGAGAGGGGAACGGGGGGAGCGGTAATAGAGAATGGATCTCTTGAATGTAATCTCTATATCCCTGTGAGTAACTATGGACTGTACTATCATTGAATCTACTGTGCATAATGCTTGCCTACTGATGTTCTGGCTGATGTTTAAAATTAAAATAAAAACTGTTTTTAAAAAAATTAAAAGAATATTGACGTGCTTAACTGCTCTCTTTCTAACTCTGTTACGTCCCTGGGCATCACCCTGGACAACAACATGTTGATAAAGGAGCACATTAACAACTCAGCTAAAGGAGCACTTTGCACCCTCAGACAGCTCAAGAACATGAAACCGTTTGTTTTCCCAGACAATCGGAAGCTGGTAGTGCAATCTCTTATCACCTCAAAACTTGACTACGGCAGTGCTCTCCTTATAGGAACTCCTGAATATCACCCTGTGCCCTTTACAGCAGTTCTCAAAGGCTCTGCCACACTTCTCAGAGGTATTAAAACATTCAATCACATCTCTCCTGCCATCAAGAGTCTTAACTGGCTTCCAATCGAAGGAAGATGCATCTTCAAAGCAGCCTTTATCACCCACAAAGTCCTTCATACAAAAAACCCCAAATACTTAGAAAACCAAAATCTTGAGAGCAGGAAGAGTCTGGGCAATGAGAAGCTCCAATGCTCTTCTTCTCATCCCTCCTAACCTAAAGAAAAAATCATCCCAGGAAATGCTCCTTAGATCTGGAACTCGCTCCCAAAGGATCTCCGCTGCAACCCCTCTTTTCCTTGCTTCAAATGGAGCCTTAAACGTCTACTTCTCACAACTACTTTGTAGGAAGGTGGATATCTGACTATGGTTACCCCCAAATTTTTGCCTAGTGTCTAGCTGGTTTTTCGACTTAGTTGGCCTGAGATCCTGCCATTCAGGACCTCAGCCCATCTGTTCTCTCTTTAAAATGGACTCCATGTACCCTAGGTGCATAACCCATTGGAACTAGATCCCCCTGTGAGCCCCTGTACCAGTGTACACTAGGTACCCAGGGCATTGGTGTATCTAAGGCCACCAAGGGCTGAAGCATGTATTGTGCCACCCCTGGCCTGGCCTAACAAATTTGACACAACTGGCTGATCACTCAGCTGGGGTAAGTTGGTGTAACCACCTCTTACTTAGGTGTAGTATACCTATACCTAACCTTAAATGGGACACCTGGTAACCTATAAGTCACTCCTATGGTAGGCCTTAACAATCCTGAAGGCAGAGTGCTTGGTTCCATGTGAGATGGTGCTCTGGCATGAGCTGAGCCTGTCTGCAGTGGTCGGAACAACTTCCTTCTACCGTTTCCAGATATCGTCATACCATATACTCTTAAGTGCATTATGAACCTCGCGGTTAAATGCTATCTTTGGTTTGGCTTTATCAAAACATGTCGAGTAAGGTGTCATACGAATTGGAATACTAACCCCTCGCCAATTCTGGCGACGGGGTTAGCATTCCACCCTTCTAGAGGGACACGACATGTACAGTACCTGAAACCCGGGTAAAATCAGACATAGCCTCAGCTCCACAAAATGGATGCTGCCACCACAGACACAAGTCTGCCCTCCTGCTGCTGGGAGTCCTTCCAGCTTGGGAGACGTGGACAAAGGGTTTCCTGCCAGGGGAGGTGCGAGCACCACCCCAGACAGGATTTTGTGTATTGGTCAGGTAGGGCTTGAATGGAATGAGACATGCCTGAGGCTCACAAGGAGCCTCGGTGCATATGCCAGTTCAAACCGGTCCTGGGGCACACCAGCCCCGGACCTGGGGCGAGCTGGACAAAGGATTGGGGGTGTAACCACCCCCCTTCCTGGTACCACCCTTAGGGAGGGACCTAGCAGGTAGTCCGGCCCCTAGAATCCGCTTAAAGGTAGGAGCTGTGTCCTAAGACTTCAGACATCCTGGAATCAACTTAACCACAAGAAGAAGACGGGAACTTCGACGCTCTGCTGCACAGAGGACTGAAGGAAATCTCCCCTATGGTCAGGGAGTGACCATCTTGCTAACGCAAGCACCAACCAGCTATTGAACGTCTGCTTTGACGCCGCCTCCTGCCGGAGCCGGAGCCCAGAGCCCGACAAGACCTGGACCTCCAGACCTCTCACCGCCCGATCCACAGTCCCTGCAAAGAAGGAACCCGTGGAGGCACCGAGACACGTGGAGCCAGCCATCTTGAAAGACCGACGACAAGCTGCAAGCACAACAACAGAGGCTCCCTCCAAGTTGTGCTTTGGGTCCTGAGAAGCCCAACACCCGAGCAGCATCTGCATCAAAGGTGAGCCCTCCAGCATCTCCACGATCTGCGTGGGGCCCCTCTGCACTTTGCATCTCGACGCGCCTGCCCGGTCCCTGGCCCGTTGGCTAGTGGCCATTTTGGCGACAAACTTAGAAAACCACGACGCTGGTCTGGTTGCTCCAGACTGGCCCTAGCTGCTCTCCAAAAGAGCAGCCCCTCTGACCTTGCTGGTCAGAACAATCAGCTTTCATCTCTTTCCCCGACTCCTGCCTTTGCCAAGGCTTGTTTGCCTCTTTTGAGTCGCCGACACCGCCGACAGCGAGAGCCTGCGCGGGACAGCTCGTGAACCGACTCCTGGACGTCGTCGACCTTCAGGGACCACGTGGCTACGGAGACAAGCTACCCTTCACCACCTGTTTGCACCCGACACCGCCTGGTACCTACCTGGTGCCACGCCGGTCACTGGCTAGTGACTGTGAACACTGTCCCCTCTGCTTTCAGGTCTTCTACAACTCCGATCCACTCTTGGATCCAACGCAGCTCTTCTGGACCGACCGCCTGCAGCATCTTTGTCAACAGGCTCCATTGAATCGATAGAAGAAACCCGACGCACTTCGAGACCTATGCACCCGCTTCCTGTGGGTGAGGTAAAGCTGGCACTCCGGTGCCCAAGTGTAGAGAATCATCTCTAGTGTCTGTGTTTCGAATCTTGAGATCGTAGTCCACCCAGAAGACCCTTTCTGCAGTAACTTTTTAACTTTTACGCACCCATTGAAAACCTATGGGAGCACGCGTGTGACTTTCCTCACTGCACACGCGACCCGTGGACCTCCTGGTCACTAACCGAAGTTAGCTCCTTGTAGGCCCAGCGATTCTAGAGGCCCTAGGCCTTTTTCCTTTCCTGTTCGTGGTACTTATACCACTATTTTAGTATATGGTTTGAGTGGCCACCAGGGCCCATCCAGATAAAGTGCAACTTCTGTGTATTATAACGTTGTCTTGTTTAACGATTTGTGCTCCTGTGCTCATAAAGAGTCTAGGGGTTACTTTGAGAAATAAATACATATATATTTTGAATATATATCTGTGTGGTGTCCTTTCATTGGTATAAAAGGGGGTTACATTTGGTAAAACAGCCTGCTTAACACGCTTTAACGAGTTTAGCCTCAAAGACTGCTTAGCCTACGCTACCACTAGGGCAGCTAGTCCGAAAAGGTTGACTTACAACCACACCATAAGGGTTGCTTGGCATGGTACAAGGTGGTCACTTTAACTAGTGAACATCATATACCAGGCCAACTTCTCACATACTTCAACATCCACAAAAGCTACTCTATGTTTCCCTCATTGATTGGCTCCTTCAAGACAACCACCTGACTCTTTCAGTCTCCTATATTGTCGCGGATGCCATTCCTCAATGCGCCCTTGTATTATCCTGTTGTGACTTTATATCCACCTAATGATGTAATACTCTTTTCTTTGACTCTTATGAATCCCCTCATGTACAACTTGTAAACGTAGTCATATAAAACGTAAAGTTCTCTGATACCCTCGGATCTAGCTAGCTCTATATAAAGCTCAAAATAAAATAAGTAAATAATACGTATAATAAGACTTATAGGTTATGATTTTCATCTCGATTAGTATGGTTGTATACAATTTGTGCTTATTGTTGTGTTCATCGAAGCATGGCATTAATATGCCATTGTTCATCATTTGGATTACAGATCTTTTCCTTCTAGAAGGCAGGCACAATGTTTGTCATATGGGAAATGTAGAGATTTAACCCCAATGCTCGGTGAGTTTGAACACTTTGGACATTCTTTTTAGGGTTAAATCTCATTATCAATAGTTGTGTTTCTCCTGTGCGATTTTTACCAAGTTACCAGGGCCTCTCTGACTATTACTGGGAGTTGTGATCACCAAGAACATGCCCTCTGGTGTTGGCTTTGGATACAATGTTTTAATGTAGTTTGAATTTTCGTTTTAATGCGTCATGAATTGTACATATGTTATTTATTTTGCTTGAATTTGTATTTCTTTGAAGATGGCAGGTGTGGCTGGCGCATGCTTCAAAGATTATTTCTGTACTTCAAATACCTTGGCAGTGTGAGGGGTAGCAGAATTTTGGGGTGATAACTTCATTCTGGCTGCTATGTTCATTGCCCTAGAGCAGTGGTTCTTAACCTGTGGTATGAGGACCTCTGCGGGTCCGCGAAGCCTACTCGGAGGTCCGCGACTGCTTAGAAAATTTTATAATACTAACAGATTAATAAAGAACATATAAATAAAGCAGCAAAATGTCAAACTGAAAATTTGTTGAATATTCTGTAAATTTGAAGGAATTTGAATTTGGAAGCTGAAAGTTAAGTTGCTATGTCATATTGATTTGTGGGAGCAGTCAGTACAAGTACAGCCAACAGAATACAGTATGGACGATATAATATGGACAATGGCATCAGGTGGATTAAAAAAGCTTCAACCTTCCCACTAAAATGAAAATTTCTATTTTTTTGTATTTTTTGTGAATTTAATAAAATAGTTAATCATTCATGTATTTCTTTGATGAATGCTTTTTTCTGTATTTTTAGGTTTTGCATTCCGGTTCAAATCATCGAAATTGCTTAGGCAGGGGTCCTCGGCTTCCAGTAATGACTCAGTGTGGGTCCCCAGATTCCAATAATGATTCAGTTGGGCGGGGGGGTCTACAAACACTTCTCTATCCTCCCTATACCTTCACCTCACCCTCCCTTCACACCCAGGCCATTCCTTCTCGTCCCATGTGCTCTCAAGACACGCAGATATATTCACATAAAGCTTCATGATCTCAAACATCACATACTTGTCCGTTCCTATCCATTGCTCAACTGCTTCCACCCCTTGCTGTCCCATTTTCAACAACACCCCTGTTTTCAGTTTACACTGATTTGTCATTTCACACTCCATACTAGTGCTTGTCCTGATGTTTCTTCTTACTCCTTCACTCTTACTCTCACTGTCTCTTTGTCTCGGGATCTCTTTCCCAGACAGGTGCACTCCATGATCACTCATGAGTCTTTCTTGTTCCCCTGTGTCTCTCTCCCGCACATCTTATCCTCTCTTGTCCCCACCCACACCTGTGCATAACTATTGCTAGGCACCGCTCCATCCAACACCAAGCACTGCATAGCTTCGTGTCTTTCTCTTTCTTTCTCTCCACTCCCCCTCCAAGATGGCCATCATGGTACATCTAGATTTAAATTATGCAAAAGTTGGTCGCACACTGCTCGTCACACCAGCAAGTTGCCCCAAAGGACTGATTTAACATTGATGCCACCCAAGAACTAAACAAAAGGTTTCATGAAGGCCAAAAGATATCTTTCTACGATTGGTGCAACGTTGCATCTGCATGCAACAAGATGGCAATCTTGGAAGTATAGAAATTACAGTTCTAAGTGCTGAGGTGTTTTTCCAATGCTGGTGTCATTTTAAAAGTAAAGTCAACAGCTCCGAGGTAAGAGCATTGGCAAATTGAGACTGTTGGTACAGGAACGACCCCTGCATAGTAAATGGGGTGTAACCTCCCCTGAGTAAACCAACTGCATGTGATTCCTGGTACTCTGAATTTTTGTGGCCCAGATCACATGCTAAGCGAGGATGTGCTTTGATGCCTAAGTCTCTTCTTTGACTCAGATCCAAAGCCTGGCTCTGTCTGGGTCCTTCATGGGCTGGCAAACCATGTTGTCACTTTAGCATGGGACTACTGACATGTTCTGGATTTTCGACATTAAGTGGTGGTTAAAGAATACCATTTTTTTAAATCCTGGCACCAGTAGCAGCTGGTACCGGACCCGGGTGGTGGACGGATGGGGGAAACAGGGGGGATAAAAAAGAAAAAAAAAAACACTTACCTCGCTACGGCCATTCAGCCGCCGCCTCTCCTCCATCCTCTACTTCCTGTCTCCGGTCCCAGCAGCAGGAAGCAGCAGTAAGCACCCGGGCTCCCAGGCTCCCCTGAGCCAATCACAACGCTGCAATGCAACATTGTAATTGGACTGAATGCTGTGTGCATTACAGCCTGGTGGGGAAGATGCAAAGTGCGCATGACTGTTTGGCCAGCCCAAGAGGGCCGGCTAAGAAGTCATCCGCACTTAAGAAGTGCAAATCACTCCTCTCCATGCTCTAGCCAGCCCCGCCCACCCCGAGAGCCACTGACTGCAATAGGAAAACTAAAATGATAATAACAATACGTTATTATCATTTTATTATTAATTTTCAGCAGTGGGGTGATGCTCATCTGCCTTTCATTTTAGATTTCTCCTGTTTTCACATGGCACCAGCTAGAGTTTGTGGTGCAGCCTCCCCACACAGTGGAGGTGATTGCCTTTATTTCTGAGCTAGGGTTATAGTCCTAGACATTGAAGCCTGGGAAGATGTAGCCATAGCTGTCTTTAGAAAAAAGATGAGCTTTTAGCAGTGAATTGCTGATTAGGCCTTTATGAGCACTTCCTTTGGGATTTATGGTGAGGGAATGAGGGTGAGGCAGCAGAATATTTTGTTAGAAGTAGCAACGCTTCTAGGCACGACCTACCTGAGAGACCTGAGTGCTCTTGCAGGAAGGCTGATTGCAGCCTAGTATAGAGGCTTCACATGTCATTGTGGTAATGTTCTGGGTACTCCTGCCCAGAGCCATATTCATCACTACTTGCTGAGAGAGCCATCAATTATTACAAAGATTGTGTCTCTGCTGCAGTAAGAACATGAAATATGAAAAGAAACCATCACAAGCCGGTTCATTGGGCACTGGCAGTGGGATCAACACCCTCTGCCTCAGAAATGTGTATAAAAGTGGGTCCCAAACTACCCCACTTGGCTCCAATTCCAAGTTCTTCAAGACCAAGGAAGGCAGTGCTTTGCAGAGTAGTCAAGGAACCACTGAGATCCAAGGCTGGTGCCTGTCGGACAGCTTGTCTCCCAGATGTGAGGGGACATCACTTGAAGTCTGTAAATATTGTGTGAAGAGCTGTGGGTCTGCCTGCAACCTGGAAGCCTGACATATCTGCTGGTAAGGGGAGAAGTATGTCTGCCCCTGCAGGAGCTGACTGTCGGGAGGAAGGACAAGCCCCGCTGCTGAGCCAAGAAGACTGTCTCCCAATAGATCTGGCTGTTTGTGGGAGAGTTCACTGAGTTGACCTGAGTCTTTCCAAAGATCTCTCGGCCTGTCCAAGTGTTTCTACATTCAAGCAATCTGAGTTGATACCCCCCCCCCCAACATGCCTGCTCTAACAACCGCCAGCAGAGAACGACAACAGACTTGAGCTGACACTACTTTCTGCTCACAGAGACTTTTAGCAGCACCATGGATCAAGCTCCGGAAGTGCAGGGACCGCTCGATTGGAGGCATATTCCTAAGAGACACTGCTTCTTCATTGGGCTCTGCACACAAATAAGGAAACGAGGTAGCATAGCCAAGCCTCTGTACCTATAAGCATATCTGCTCTTCTGTGGAGATGTGGCCTGCATGGATGCACTTATATCGAGCAAGCACCCAACATCTCAGATAAAACATTCATCTAAACTCAACTTTGACTGTGGGCTTTACTACAGATTTGTCTGGGAACCATTGTTTAACAGTAAGCTTGATTAATGAGAACTGCCTAGTGAAGGAAATATAGTCAGACTCACAGGTCATAGAAACCAGGGAAACTTCTAATCTGCAACCATAGGGAGCCACCACTAGCGCTTTGTTATAGCCTACTGATTTCTGTTCAGATAACCCCCATTGCAACTACATTATTCAACTTATGGTGATAAATATTAGGCCTTAGGACTCTGTGCATTTACCACTGCTAATCAGTGCTACAGTGCTTGTTCTCACTCCCTAAAACTTGGTAACTTTGGCTTATAACTCACATGTTTAAATTACATGTAAGACCCTAGTAAAATGGCATAGCATATAGCCAGGTATATATAGCTGGTAAATTAAATGCTACTGGTGGGCCTGCAGCACTTATTGTGCTACCCACTAAAGTAGCCCCTTAAAACATGCCTTTTTCCTGCCGTGGCACCCAATATGCAGTTTTAAACTGCCAATTCAACTTGGCAAAATAACCCCCTTGCTCCCTTTTTAATACATATAAGTCACCCCTAAGGTAGGCCCTAAACAGCCCCTAGGGTAGTATGCATTGTATTTAAAAAGTTGGACATGAACCTTTAAGTTTTACATGTCCTGATAGTGAAAAACCCACAAATTCAGGTTTTCACTGCTGTCATGCCTACATCTCCCATTGGATAACATTGGGTTACCTTTTTACACTTAATAATTGACAATTTTTGTTTGGGAGCAGGTAGAAGTATCTTGTTTGGTGTCGAAGGATTTGTAATTTAAACTCCTCTTCAATGGTAAAGTTGGATTTTAAGTCACAATTCTGAAAATGCCACTTTTAGAAAGTTGCCATTTTCTTTTCCTAACTATTTGGTACCTGCAGCCTGCTTCCTGGGTCACATGACAAGGTGCAGTTGGCTGTATTCCTACCAGACAGCCTCAGAATAGAGGGACTGAGTGTTGTCAGGATGGGCCATCCAAGCAGGATGGGGGCAGAGTGGTGCATAGCTCCACTTTCACTTAAAAAACACTGCCTCATCTCACACACAAAGAATTTCACACTAGCCTATAGTGACTGCAGACAGACTGGGACCAGGGCAGGGAGTCAGGAAATTCCAGACACTTCTGAGAGGGGAAAACTCTAGAGGTCTCGTCTACTTCAAAGCTGGAACCAGGTATAAAAATGGGACCTTCAGACTCACTCTTGAGTTCACTTCTTGACCTGCAGGAGGATTCTCAAAGTACTGCCCTGTTACCTTTGGCCTGCTGGGTACTTCAGCTGACTGCCCTGCTACACAAAGAGGACTGCCCTGCTGGCTGAAGCTGGCCTTGTGCCCTCAGAGGACTGCCCTGCTACTTGAGACCTGCTTGAAACCAAGATTTCTAGAGTGACTCCAATGGTTAGTTGACTGTCCTCCTGATCAGAGCATCAGGGACAGAAAAGGCTTCAGTCATCTTGAACCTGCACCTGGATCCAGCCTGAGTGAATCCTGACCCAACAAGTGGTGCTCCTTCTGTCCTGAACCCTTAGAAATGGTGCTAAAGGTGCCCAGATATCCCAAATCCAAAACTTGAGACCACATTTTCTGCCAAATTTACTGATTAGATTTTTGTCCTTTTGGTATCAAATAATTTATTCAAGTTGACTCTATTTTTCTAGATTAGTGTGGGATTTATCTTGTGTTGTGTTTTCATTTTACTAATGTTTAAGTTCTGCATAAATACTTTAAACATTGCCTCTCAGTTAAGCCTGACTGCTTATGTTCCAAGCTACCAGAGCGTTAAGTACAGTTTAATTTAGTGACTTTTTATGGTTCACCCTGACAAGGATTGTGGCTCACACCCCCCTCAACCAACAACTCGAGATCAACGCTCTACTCAA
Organism: Triturus cristatus; assembly: GCF_964204655.1. Taxonomy (NCBI): domain Eukaryota; kingdom Metazoa; phylum Chordata; class Amphibia; order Caudata; family Salamandridae; genus Triturus; species Triturus cristatus. Next base: position 1,545,879,773 of record NC_140590.1, read on the forward strand.
AAAACCCAAGGCAGACCCAAGAGACCCCAAGAACTTCCGGCCCATCTCTATGCTCCCGTGTCCGGCCAAGGTAATCGAGAAGATCGTCAACAGACAGCTAACCCGATACCTCGAAGAAAACAGAATCCTGGACCCTTCTCAGTCAGTGTTCCGCAGCAACCACAGCACCGAGACCGCCCTCATCGCTGCCACCGATGACATCAGGACCCTGCTGGACAATGGTGAGACCGCAGCACTCATTCTCCTAGACCTCCCCGCCACCTTCGACACCGTCTGCCACCGCACACTACGCGCACACCTCCACGCCGCAGGGATCAGAGACAAGGCTCTGGAATGGACCGCATCCTTCCTCTCAGGCAGAACCCAGAGCGTCCGCCTCCCCCCATTCCGATCCGAAGCCTCCGAGATCATCTACGGCGTACCCCAGGTCTCCTCCCTCAGCCCGACACTGTTCAACATCTACATGACGGCGCTTGCACACGTCGCCCAACAGCACGACCTCAACATAATCTCCTACGCCGACGACACTCAACTGATCCTCTCCCTCACCAAGGCCCCATCACCGCCAAAGCCAACCTCCACGAAGGAATGAAGGCCGTCACCAACTGGATGAAGGCCAGCCGCCTGAAGCTGAACTCGGACAAGACGGAGGTCCTCATCCTCGGCTCCAACCCTTCAGCCTGGGACGACTCCTGGTGGCCGACGGCACTGGGGACAGCCCCGACACCCACAGACCACGCACGCAACCTGGGAATCATCCTAGACTCAACGCTCTCAATGACCAACCAAGTCAACGCCGTCTCCTCCTCCTGCTTCAACACCCTCCGCATGCTGCGCAAAATCTACAAATGGATCCCAACAGATACAAGAAAGACAGTCACCCAGGCCATCGTCAGCAGCAGACTCGACTACGGAAACGCCATCTACGCGGGAGCCCCGACCAAGCTCATCAAACAACTACAACGCATCCAAAACGCCTCGGCACGACTGATCCTCGACGTACCACGCCACAGCCACATCACCCCCCACCTGAGAAACCTGCACTGGCTCCCCATCAACAAGAGGATATCCTTCAAGCTCCTCATCCACGCACACAAGGCACTCCACAAGACCGGCCCTGCCTACCCCAACAGTCGTCTCTCCTTTTACATCCCCAACCACCAGCTACGCTCCGCCAACCTCTTACTAGCCACCGTTCCGCGCATCCGATGAACTACCACCGGTGGGAGATCGTTCTCCCACCTCGCCGCCAAAACATGGAACACCCTCCCACTGAGCCTACGACAGACCCAAGACCTGCTGACCTTCAGGAGAACACTCAAGACCTGGCTGTTCGATCAGTAGCAGCCACCCCACCCCAACGCCTTGAGACTTCTGTGGGGGAAATCAGGACAGCGGTTAAGCACATGGCCCAGAAAAAGACTCCAGGGGCTGATGGCCTCCCGGTGGAGTTTTATGCAGCTTATTTGGTTCCGCGTTTACAATCGGTATACAGGGAGGCGTGGGACTTGGGTAGGCTACCGCTCACTATGAGGGAAACGATCATAGTGCCGCTGCTGAAGAAGGATGGGGTCCCCACCTCCAGGACGGCATACCGGCCACTTTCTATGCTCACGGTAGACTATAAGATCCTCAGTAAGATTTTGGCCACGCGACTCATGGGCCACATGAGCACATTGGTACATTTGGATCAGTCGGGTTTCATTCCCAAGAGGAATATTGCGGCATGTATTCGGTGGTTAGTGCGGATTATGGGGGAGAGAGGGGAAGGAACGTCGGAGGCCGTGGTGCTATCGGCGGACATAGAAATGGCTTTTGACAGTGTGGAATGGCCGTATCTGTTACGGGTGTTGAAGGGGTTCGGCCTGGGTGTTGACTTTGTGCGCTGGACCAGATTTTTATATCGTTCCGCCACAGCTAGGGTTCGTACGGGACGTACTATCTCAGCGGCGTACCAGGTGGAGAGAGGCACTTGTCAGGGTTGTTCTCTGTCCCCACTTTTGTTTGCGCTGGCAATCGAACCTCTTGCTGCGCATGCTCGACAGGGGCGTTTCTTTGAGGGTGTTCCATTGCGTGGAGAGCTCCATCACATATCCCTGTACGCGGATGACCTCCTGTTGTATTTGGCTGATGCAGGGGATTCCCTACGGGGCGCCAGAGCCCTGCTCCGGGAATTTGGCCGCCTGTCGGGGTTGCAGGTGAATTGGATTAAGACCTGCCTATTCCCTCTGTCGCCTGGAGCTCAGGCACCCTTGGCGCTCGAGGACCTGCGCTGGGAGCCTGCCTGCCTACCGTATCTGGGCGTCCGTATATTTCATGCTCCCGTCGACCTTTTTGAGGGGAATGTGGGTGGTGCGCTGAGGGGGCTCAAGGGGAGTATGGTGTTCTGGCGCACTCTCCCACTGTCGGTGGCTTCAAGCTCCTCATCCACGCACACAAGGCACTCCACAAGACCGGCCCTGCCTACCCCAACAGTCGTCTCTCCTTTTACATCCCCAACCGCCAGCTACGCTCCGCCAACCTCTTACTAGCCGCCGTTCCGCGCATCCGATGAACTACCACCGGTGGGAGATCGTTCTCCCACCTCGCCGCCAAAACATGGAACACCCTCCCACTGAGCCTACGACAGACCCAAGACCTGCTGACCTTCAGGAGAACACTCAAGACCTGGCTGTTCGATCAGTAGCAGCCACCCCACCCCAACGCCTTGAGACCCTCGCAGGTATATAGTGCGCTTTACAAATAATTGTAGGCCTATTGGTATTTGTGGGTAGGTAGTATTGTAGAGCTTGTAGGTAAAACATCCCCTGCTGCCGAAGAACATCTGAATACATGCTGGTAAGAAAAATGAGCAAGTTTATGCATCTTCTATGCATTTGTCTCTATCTGTCCAATTTGTCACACGTTCCAATCTTTGGGGGGGGTGACTCAAGTCTGTCAAGAGGAATATCATTGGATATTACTAGTAAGTAAAATCTGTTATTTTAGCACTGAAAAGCTGTAAGACAGTAATAGCATGTGGTACTATGAGAACAAATTTCTATTTTTTTATTTTAAGGTTTAATCTACTACAAAGGAATGACACAAAATCAAGCAAAAACTGTCTTAGTGAAGAAGAGACGGTACAGTTTGACATATCGACGTGGACCCCTCGATAATCATTAATCTCGCAGCACATGGAATACCTAAAACTAATAAGTCCCAAACAGGACAGGTTACACTTGTGAAGGTCTACCATCTTTGAATGATGTGCGTCTTTGTCTGGTACATAGGTGCTGGAAGTAGAGGTGCGGTGGGATGGTGGGGGCTGCAGCACCCCCCAGAAATAACCATCCTGGAGATGAGAGGTCAAGAGGCATTAAAGATGGCTTTTAAATTCTGTCTTACTCTTTATCATGTCCTGTGTCTGTGCTGTCAAAGACAGCGGGCAAATGTCAAGCTATATCCTATGACAAATTCCTGCTTATTCTTGTAACATGGAAATTGGAGTCCACCTTTCATGCTCATCTCTGACTACTAAGTGAGAGGATTTTGTAGGGACTGGCAGGAAGCTTGGGGCCTCGTGGATGCCTGGAGGGTACACCATCCATTTGACAGGGACTATTCATTCTATTCTGTGCCGCATGACTTGCATGTTCGGCTTGATGGCTTTCTGTGTACCCCGGGGGCCCTGGAGCTCACGCGCCATAGCGAGTATCTGGCAAAGATGCTCTCGGACCACAATCCCTGTTTGATAACGATACTCTGGTCGCAGCAGCGGCAGGTGATTCCGAGGTGGCGTTTGAATCCGGTGACGCTGGAAGATCCCGTGTTTAACGCGGAGCTCGGGGAGGGCGTAGAGCGCTACTTTTTAGGCAATTCAGGGACGGCGACGAACAGAGCCCATGAATGGGACGCGCTCAAAGCTGTGGTGAGAGGGATTTGCATCTCGGCTGTAGCCGGGACGCGCAGGGTGCTGTTGCAGGATATTGATCTGGCTGAGGCTCGGCTGCGCCGGGTGGAACTTGATGCCCACACGAATGGGGGCGCCCGGGTGGAGGTGTTGGCAGTGCGGGAGGAAGTGGCCACTCAGGTTGAGCGGCTTCGCTGCTATGATTATAAGGAATATATGGTGCGAGCACACGCTGAACGGGACAAAGTAGGGTCGTTACTGGCCGGATTGGCTGATCCGGCTGTTCGGGGGGCCTGGTCTACTCGCAAAAGGAGGTCAATGACCAATTCCTGGATTATTATACACTGCTGTATCGGAGCAGGATGAGGGACGTGCCGGATGGTCTGGACGCTTATTTAGAGGCTGCAGGGTTGCCACATTTGGACCCGGAGCAGGACTCTGGATTGGGGGCGGCGATTTCTGTGGGGGAAATCAGGACAGCGGTTAAGCACATGGCCCAGAAAAAGACTCCAGGGGCTGATGGCCTCCCGGTGGAGTTTTATGCAGCTTATTTGGATGCCCTGGTTCCGCGTTTACAATCGGTATACAGGGAGGCGTGGGACTTGGGTAGGCTACCGCTCACTATGAGGGAAACGATCATAGTGCCGCTGCTGAAGAAGGATGGGGTCCCCACCTCCAGGACGGCATACCGGCCACTTTCTATGCTCACGGTAGACTATAAGATCCTCAGTAAGATTTTGGCCACGCGACTCATGGGCCACATGAGCACATTGGTACATTCGGATCAGTCGGGTTTCATTCCCAAGAGGAATACTGCGGCGTGTATTCGGCGGTTAGTGCGGATTATGGGGGAGAGAGGGGAAGGAACGTCGGAGGCCGTGGTGCTATCGGCGGACATCGAAATGGCTTTTGACAGTGTGGAATGGCCGTATCTGTTACGGGTGTTGAAGGGGTTCGGCCTGGGTGTTGACTTTGTGTTCTGGACCAGATTTTTATATCGTTCCGCCACAGCTAGGGTTCGTACGGGACGTACTATCTCAGCGGCTTACCAGGTGGAGAGAGGCACTTGTCAGGGTTGTTCTCTGTCCCCACTTTTGTTTGCGCTGGCAATCGAACCTCTTGCTGCGCATGCTCGACAGGGGCGTTTCTTTGAGGGTGTTCCATTGCGTGGAGAGCTCCATCACATATCCCTGTACGCGGATGACCTCCTGTTGTATTTGGCTGATGCAGGGGATTCCCTACGGGGCGCCAGAGCCCTGCTCCGGGAATTTGGCCGCCTGTCGGGGTTGCAGGTGAATTGGATTAAGACCTGCCTATTCCCTCTGTCGCCTGGAGCTCAGGCACCCTTGGCGCTCGAGGACCTGCGCTGGGAGCCTGCCTGCCTACCGTATCTGGGCGTCCGTATATTTCATGCTCCCGCCGACCTTTTTGAGGGGAATGTGGGTGGTGCGCTGAGGGGGCTCAAGGGGAGTATGGTGTTCTGGCGCACTCTCCCACTGTCGGTGGCTGGGCGGATAGCGCTGCTGAAGATGGTGGCGCTGCCACGGTTGCTCTACCTCTTCCGCACCTTGCCGATATGGATCCCGGTCTCCTTTTTTAAGACGCTTCGGGCGCTGACGACAGGGTTTATTTGGGGATCTGGCAGACAGTGGGTGGCTTTGGCGACTTTGATGAGACCGCGGAAGGAGGGGGGGCTGGCGGCCCCGGATTTTGAATGGTACTACTTGGCGGCACAGCTGCAATGGCTTACGCAGGCAGTGGCGCTGGAGTTTAGGTGCCATGAGGGCCCACAAGGTAGGGTCGTCCCTCGGCACGTGCTGTCATTCATTGTGCTTCAGCAAAAAATTATGCTGGACCAGCTCACCCTTGAGGAGCGCACACTTCGGCTCTGCTGGATTCGCAGTCAGAAACGGGCAGGCTTCAGGGTCCCGTACGCCCCGGAAATCCCTTTGGGCATGTGTACGGCCCTTCCACATGGTGGGGATTGGTCTGCATTGGCGAGCTGGGAAGAGTGTGGGATCCACATGATTGGGGACTTGTACAGGGATGGCGTTTTGTTGCCATTCCGGGAGTTGCAGAGGGCTTTCGACCTGCCAAGGGAGGATTATCGTCTTCACACCGCCTTGGTGTCAGGGATTCAGAAACATTGGAAGATGGGGTTGTCGGAGCCCCCGACGTCCTTGGTGTGTCAAAACGTCACTATGGTGGCAGGTACATTTAAGGCCATCACCTGTCTCTTCCGGCGGCTATCCACGGAGAGGCTTCCACCCTTAGATGCCTTGCGGGGGAAATGGGAGGAAGATCTTGGTAGGCCCATTCCAGAGACGACGTCGTCGCAGTTGTTGCGGCGGGCCTGGAAGGGCACACGCAACGCTCGGTTTCAATTGGTTCAATTTTACACTCTCCACAGAGCCTACTTAACTCCGGTAAAGATTCTGCGGTATTTTGGAGGATCCCAATCTCTGTGTCCTCGGTGCAATGCGGAAGGGGCTGATTTCGGTCATATGTTCTGGTCCTGTGCGGGATTAGGCTCTTTTTGGGCAGATGTGATGATGTGTCTGAATCAAGTGACTGAGCGTGAGCTGGAGGCGGAAATGGGAGCTTGCCTTTTGCTTTGGTTTCCGCACACCCCCAATACAAAAATCACGAGCAAATTTTATGATTTGGGGCTGATACTGGCGAAGAGGGAGCTCACCATGCATTGGAAGGCAAGGGCTGGACCGAGCTTTCGGAGGTGGAAGGCGAGTTTCTTGTCCTGGGCTGGGAGTGAAGGGATGCTTCACCTACAATTGGCCAGGCGCGCTTCCAATGACAGGGCGTTGGATGCCGCACGGGCGTGGGGAGCTTTAGTAGAGGGGCTTCGCTCTCCGGAGGAGCTAGATGAGGAGGACAGAGATCCTGTAGGCACAGACCAGAGTGTGGGGACTGCGGTGGCTCCCACTGGGGCTCCTGGGGAGATTGCCCAGGATGAGGCCACCTAAATACTCTCAGGGAGGAATCAGCGTCTGCACAATATATTGAGTAGTGTTGAGTGGTCTGGGTGGGTGCATGGAGCGCGCATAGATGGCAGCGTAGGGCCTCCTGTCCTTTGAGAACAATGATAGTGTTCTTCCCATTGCTTTGAGTTAGGTTTATCGCTGCACAGGGCACTACATGCCTCAGTTGGAGAGGGGTTGATGCGGTCACGCTGACAAGGGGGGGTGGGGGTAGAGAGGGTGATGGGTGGGGGAGCTAGGGAGAAACTGTTGAAGAATTGGTTTATCCTGATATGTCCTATGATGGTTAGGTCTCTTGTAAGAGGCTACTGTATGTCACATTGGTTTCTTGGTATGTTGGTTGAGAAAACTCAATAAAATTCTGTTAAAAAAAAAAAAAGTGAGAGGATTTTGTAAAGTGAACTATGTTACACTTTTTGCTGCAGTACAGGGAGTTTGAATGGAAAGGCTGTAGGGTGTTATGTGCAAATGATAATTATTCACTGAAACACAGTTTTCACATTTTGATCAGTAAAAAAACGGCATGTCTGTGCATGTTTAGTGGCCATTTCAATGAAATTGTACTGTCTGTAAATAGCAGTGCACTTCTACACCATGCATTAGTACTATATTTGTGACAATATGTTCCAAAAATGCACCACTGTCTACATACTACAACCTTACCACTCTCCTGCGGAATGGGCATGGGTGTTGGCGACACTTGTTCTTTGTATGATACTTTGTATGATACTTGGATTTTTCACAATCCCTGTGACTTGGATGCTGTAACATTGATGACAGTATCCCCACACTGGAAATCGTTCCAGCACCACTGGTCGGACAACGAAAACTGTTAAAGCGACTCTGCCTTATATTTGCTTAGAAGAATGAGCTAAAAGATTGATGCTCCTCGACGCAGTGGCGTAGCATGGGCAGGGGCACAGTGCAGTTGCCTCAGGCGCAAAATTCTTAGGGGTGCAAAATTTCAAAAGAAAATACATTCGTAGTGAGGATTCACTAAGAGTCCACTTGCTAAGGGGCGCAACACTTGCTTTGCCCCGGGTGCTAGCAAACCACGCTAGGCTGTTGTCTCGATAGGAAGTTGAATGCCGACCACTTTAAGTTTTTGGAGTGCGTGGATGGCCTTGTACAGAATTTATTTTCTCATCCAACACAACGTTTGTGTTTTCATCTAGTAATTGACGATCTGACCATACGTATGAATGAATGAATGGTTGACCTTGTGAATATTAGGTGATGGAATCTAAACGTATTTTATTAAAACGAAATTCCCCAAATCCCTACCTAATGTTATTTATATATTTATCTTAACATCATGTAGTAGTGCCAGCACTGTGACAGCATTATGTACAGAGCTACACAAGTGTGCACATATTAACAAATCCGTGAATGTAGTAATATGAGAACCAGGGGCGGAGTTACCATTGGTGCAGCAGATAAGCGCTACTAGCTGTATTTAGTACCCCAGCAGCAGTTAAAGGGGTCCTTTTTGCACCAGGGCCCATGGCATCCTTACTATAGGGGGAATATTTGTGAACCCCGCAGGCGGTTCCCATCCTCCCTCAGTCACAGAATGAATAGAACACCCTAATCTAGGGATACTCGTGGATTAGAAGTAGACGGAGTTGGGTGAAGAGAAACAGGATCCGAACCAATGTAATGCTCTGTACAATACTGTGTCACTTTGTTTGAATTTCATGCATAATGCCATCAATGAAAAAGATTCCACAATAAAAAGAAAGTACCCGAATGAGGATGCAGAAAATAATCAGCACCGGCTCTGTATGCTAGCAAGACATACAGGTGAGGATAGACCCACTCCCAGGTTTCACTGAGATGGAAAGGAGAGAAGAATCATCTAGCACAAGGATCAGTTACAAGTGACATCACCTTTAGCTGACATACAACTAAATCACTAGGCCGACCTCCCTACGCTGTAATCCAAGGGCAACGTTAAAACAAAAGAAAAAGAGTAAAGTAATAAACGCACAATACCACCTGAAAAATAGAAATAAAGCTCTGCCAAACATATAAGATTAAAAATAAAAAATATTCAAAAATAATTGATACATTTCCAGACGTAGGTCGTAGAAGTCAGGCTAGAAAAAGTCTACAGGAGAAATATTTGCCAGATTTGGAGCAACGGTTGGTATTTAAAGACAAAAAGAGTGATTCAATGGTGTATGATCATAGCCAATGGGGCCAGTAAGTCTGGCAGTAGGTTGAAAACTGTCTTGTTGGCTAGACAGGTCACTTAAAAATACTGCACATTGCGAGAAGCCTCATTTAACTGGCCTTTATGGATGTAGTTGACCACACATCATTTTGAGTACATGTACACGGTTTAACGTTTCAGCTAGTATCAGTTTACCTGGAAGGACCTGTAGTGATATTGTAAGTGCCTACAGGACTCATCCCTTCATGCAAACAGATATTGGCTTAAAATCCAGATCTGCATAAAAAATATCTCTTAATGACATTGTAGCCACTGGCAACGATGTATATGGTTTTTCTTTTCAAGTTCTGCCGACATAGCGCTATATTTTACAGAGTTTCATCTACATGTACTCAGGGGTCCTATATTTAATTAAACAGACCAGTCCATTGTGGGAGTTCTAAACATCGCACAGTTCGATGAAATCAATAAAAGGCCTGAAAACAACGATTAAAAGTGCAGGACTGGACAATGTGTCTCAGTAAGATGGCGGCATCTGCTATCCCTCTGCGCGCATTACGTGGTTTTCCTTTGGTCTCTTAATGGCTTCATCTGTTCCTTCTCATTTTATCTTTTATATTGCCCTTGGCATGTTCCTGCTGCCTCCGCCACGGGACTATTTTCGGTCTAACCTCAGTGATTGGGAGGGTGTAAACTAAAACAATATTCAGACCAAACAACCGGATACTCTCCTGGGACTGATTCATGGCTTGAGGCAGCTGAAACTGCAGTGAATACATTTCATTTATTCGTTTCTTTTCTTCGTGAAGCAGAGTTTCTTGTTACAAACTTTTAAATCAAAATGGTGAATATTAAAATGAATATGAAAATGGACGTGCGCTTTATCGATCTCCGGTGTGATGAGTTTTTTATTTTGTATTTCAAACACCACTGCTCTAAACTCAAACTTTCTTACATTAAAATGCGCTGCTCAGTAAACAGGACAATCAAATGGAATTGGACACAGGTGTGCAATTTGTCGCAGCAGTAAATTGGCGTGATTTTCTACAAAAAAGCAACAGAAAAGTAATTATACCTACAAAAGGACATCGCAGGGGTTAGCAGAGAGCTCAGATCGAGGTCAGGTTCACGCTGGGTTTGTTAAGATATTGATTAAATGTGAGATCATAGGGATGAAAAGGAGAGAAACAGACACTAAACAATATACAAGAAGGTTGTTACCTAAGTGGGGAGGAGCACCGCAGAGAAGCACAGAGGTGAAAAAATGGTTTCGCTCAATAATTATTTTTAATAGAGCAAAGAAGTCCCACTAGATGAATCATCCTGCTTCAGGCCTGGACGTCTGCTGATCGTGTTTGTTTTTACATTAAGTCCCTTGTTGTTTATCTGATTTTTGTGAAATTAGCAAGGATATATTTTGTCTGGTACTTGCGGAGCGCACTACCACCAAAAAACATAGGCACAACACACACACACACCCTTTCACTCAATAATGATTTAGAAAAGGTAGGGTGTCAAACAAACACCAATAGAATGGTCAGTCATAAAAGGTGTATAGAAGTAAAACAGGAAATCACACTAAATGAAATACCCTGCTTCAGGCCTTGAATTGAGGTGTGCTGATTTATTGTGTCTGCTTTTTAATATTATATATTCTGTATGGTTACTCAGGTGCTCATTACGATGTCGAGTGGAAAGCCTCCGCCCGACAGTCAGAATCTTACTGACCGCGCCAGTGCTCTTCTGACCAACTCGCTCGGTTTACAGTCCGACCGCCCGATTACGATGTTCGCGGTCGGATTGTGAACCGGCCAGTCATTCCGACTCGGTTCCGACCAACTCGCTGAGTATTCCTGTCGGGCGCAACCGCACCGTAACCACTTATGGACAGCGTTTACTCCATCGGGATCACGATGTCGCTTTCCAACAGCCTTCCCGTGCCGGCCTTTCCGTCACAAAAAGGCTGTCGGAAAGTGACTTTAGGAGCCCCCTAGCCCGTGGCCTACAACTGGTGGCCGAGGGGGTATCTAAGGTACCCCACTGTAAAACCGTGCACTGTGTGACAGGCACCATGGGGGGCCTGCGACAGGGTGCCGGGTTTTACACACACACCCCATTTCCCCATAGGAGCCTGTGTTATGGCCGGTTCTCACAAGCTCCCATAGGAAACAATGGGAATCTGACCGAACAGTGTTCTGTCGCATCGTAATCCTGCGGTCGGAGCCACCGAACGCAAGTCGGTCGGTACCGAATCCGAGACGGTGTCGGGCGGAGGCTTTACACCCGACATCGTAATGAGGCCATCAGTCTGTTTATTTTTGTGTTACATTAATATGTATGGTAATCACGAAGTGCTTTATAAACAGTAAAACGAAAGAAATATGCAATCTCCGTCTCTCTCTCTCTGTCTCTCTCTGTCTCTCTCTCTCTCTTTCTCTGTCTTTCTCGGTCACTTTCGCTCTCAAAATATTCAGTCAGTCTCTTACGTTTAACCATCCGAGCTTATGCTCGTTGAGAGGAACATAGAAGGCTCACTGCAACAAAACACAATCACTGTAGGCCTGATGATAATGCTTTGCACTGGTGACAGGGCACTTTTCCACTCATCACATGAATTTGCTGTCTTTGGTTGACCATTGCAAAATATAATTTCCAGTTGTTTGAAAGGTCATCATTTCACAGTTTGACTGGTCCAAAAGTTCTTTTGCAACGGTCTAAGTAGAACTGCCCAACTAGGTGAAAAAGAAGCAATAGATCTTGCCTTTGGGACTTATTGACTTTGCCAGTGTTTTTTTAGCGATGTTGAGCAGTATCCCTGTTCTTGTGGAGCATAGCTAATGAGGAATATGATAAAAGCCTATGATGCGGCCAGTTGTGTCATTTTGCAGGTGCGCATATCACTCATGCATGTGTTTACAAACTGACGAAGGCAGATTTCTTTTCATTTACAAATCGAGTTGATTGGTAAATGAAAAGAAATAATGTGAAAGGGAGTTTTTTTTAAAGGTGCGGAAGCAACATGGAGGGCGTGAATGCGGGGGAGCAAATCTCAAGGAGAAAAAGCAATGTGGAATGTGGGGGTAGAAAAGCAAATGGCTGAGGGAGAGACTATCAAGGAGCTGGGGAGGAGAAGATTACTGGTGAGAAAAATAATGTCGAGGAAGAAGCACACAAACTTGAACCCATCATGGAGAGGGGTATGAGGGAAGCACACAGGCGAAAGTGAGCAAACCCATCACAGAGAGTGGCAGGAGATAAGCACACGGGTGAGAGAGAGAGCAACATGGAGCATGATGGTGGGTGGAAGGGAAATACACAACTGGAAAACACATGCTCTCTCATAGAGTGGATAACCAAAAAGATAAAAATAGTGTCAAGATTCCGTTCCCCAGATCAACTCTCCTCAGGATTCTGGCGATGCAATAAGGGTTCCACCTCTCGACACCCCCAACTCCTGCACTAATGGCACGGAAGGTTAGGGTGATCAAGCGAGGGAAGGGAAGGAAGGGAACAGCAGGGAGTAGAACCTGTAAAGCAATAAAAACATATACATACAAAGATTAGCAAAACAAAGTCATATAGACTACTCTCGTAAATTCTCACTAATGGCACTACTCGTGCATTTTCTTGCTACAAACAAACTCCCCTCCAGGAAGAAGCCTCCTTTGCCTCCTTAATAAAGTAATCACCCACACCTGTATGTTCTTTCCGATATACATAGACATACAACCACGCACACACCCCTCTTCCTCACACTCATGTATTCATGGCAAGGCTATAATGAAGGGAAAGACCAGAGCCCCTTATTATGTGTGTACTGGTAGAAACAGAGCTGCCTGAAAGAACTTAGGAAAAACGGGTTGCTGTGTTCATTGGCCTCGCACAGCGTATCATGCAACGGTTCAGAGAACACCCTAATTCCTTGAATTATAGATTCCACCCTAAGTCTTTAGAACACGGTTACGTCACCGCGAGCGGAATGCACTTCCCCAATATACGAAAAGAAAGCGTAGCCCACACTCCTCCTGGAGTAATGTCTCGGACCAGGCTTGGATGTATGTACTGTTCAACTACACACCATGGGACCAGCGGGCCACCGGGATACTCCAGACATAACAAAGAAAATTACGAGACGCTCCCCGCCTCAAGCAAGGACCACACTTATCTGTTAGGTCCCCTCGGGATTCTCCTGGAACTCTAGAGCCCTGACGTCTTCCGACACAGGAACGGGGTCCAACCCCAGGACGTGCTCCTTAAAAGCGGCAGAGACTGGAACCAGCGTAGTCTCTCTAAGCCACGAAGAAACACCTACGAACTCTCCTCTCCTCCGATCTCCGGAACGAACTCTCACGCCGGAATTACGCACAACGATCCGTGCGAACGTCGCTCCTTATGACAGCGCGACTCCTCCCCTTTTCAGTCCCTGAGCATTCTGGGGCTTGTAGTCCATGCAGGCGCGCGCTACCCAATCCTTACAGTAGGTCCCCCTCCCACGCGCCTCCTAGACCCAGGCTTGTCCGGGTGTCTCCTATGAAAGGCCCGAATACGGGCCGGGGCATGCACGTTGTCGCTGGGTTCCCAGGAATCCTCTTCTGCTGTGTACCCCTTCCAGGAGATTAGGTACCACAACCGACCCCTCCGATACTTGGAGTCCACAATGCGACGCACTTCATACTCCTGTCCCATCTCCTTATCCATCTCTGGTGGCCGCCTCTTCTGTCCACCCACCGCTGGCTTCAAAAGACTACAATGAAAGACCGGGTGGATCCGAAGAGAGCCCGGAAGTCGCAATTTGTACGCCACTGGATTGATCTTCTTTACCACCTGATAAGGGCCAATAAATCTGGGATGGAACACACTACGCAGTTTGAAGCGTATATTCTTGGTGGACAACCACACCTTGTCCCCTTCTCGGTACTGTGGGCCCTCTGCTCGGTGCCTGTCTGCCCATTGCTTGTAAGTCAACTTGGACTTGAGCAGATGATTCCTTACTGCAGCGTGACCCTTACGGAGCGCTTGCATGTGCGCCTGAACCGAGGGTTGAGTGCTCGATACTTGTGGCACAGCTATTGGCAAGATCCTGGCACTGAAACCATAATTGGCCAAAAAAGGAGAAACACCTATGGAACTGTGCGTCGCGTTGTTATAGGCCAATTCGGCCATCCATAACAGGGCAACCCAAGATTCCCTTGCCTCCTCCGCGTAACATCTCAAATATTTCTTCAACGTTTGGTTCAAACGTTCTGTTTGTCCATCCGTCTGCGGATGGAAGCTGGTGGACACTGCAGATTCAATGTGGAGAGCTCGACACCACCCTTTCCAAAAGCTGGCTATGAATTGGGGGCCTCTGTCTGACACTATAACTCTTGGCACTCCATGTAACCGTACCACATGTTGCAACAATAGTTGCGCTGTTTGGCTTGCTGTAGGCAGATTTTTACATGGAATGAAATGTCCCATCTTGGTCAGACTGTCCACCACCACCAGAACCGCTGCATACCCCTGATCCACCGGAAGTCCGGTAACGAAATCCAGACTGATGGTTTGCCACGGTGCCTGAGGTGTGGGCATGGGAACTAACTTGCCCCTGGGTTTAGATGTATCTGATTTACCTCGGGCACAGTTCTCACAAGACATCACCCATTTCCTAACGTCAGGTACCAGCGAGGCCCACCAAAAATAACGTTGTACCAAAAGGGTGGTTTTGTGTATGCCGGGATGCCCGGCTACTGGAGACTCATGACACCACGCAAAAGCCTTTTTCCTCAAAGCCTTTGTAGGTAGATACAATCTTTGATCCAGGAAAGGAAGCCCCTGGCGTATCGACCGTTCAGTATCACGATCAGCCCACCTATTCCAGTTTTCCATACTCTTGTGATCTCTTATGGTATCCAGATATTTCTCAGCCTGTATCCCACAGACCACCTTGGAGGACGGAATGATCGCCGTCTCTGATACTTCGTCTTCCTCTCCGGTGCTTAGCATCCTGGACAGGGAATCCGCCTTCCTATTGTCCGCTCCCGGTCTGAAGGTAATAAAGAAGTTATACTCTTCGAAGAAAAGCATCCATCTCATTTGTCTGGGGGATAGCCGTCTGGCTGTTCTTAGGTACTGCAAATTTCGATGATCGGAGTACACAGTGATCGGAAACCGAGCCCCCCATAAGTAAGGACGCCACTCCTGGAAAGCCTTCTTGATAGATAGTAACTCCTTTTCAGCTATGTTGTAATTTCTTTCTGCGGGGAGAAGTTTCCTGGAGAGATAGGCCACAGGATGCAGCTGTCCAGTGTCCTTGTCCCTTTGTGACAATATGGCCCCAACTGCTTCGTCTGAGGCATCAGCCTCCACTATGAAAGGAGTATCCAACTTAGGATGGCGTAACACGGGGGCTGAAGTAAACGCCGTTTTTAGGACCTCAAAAGCCTTGCCTGCTGCAGGAGTCCAAGCAAACGGCACCCCCTTTCTGAGGAGACGGGTGATAGGAAGGGCCTGTTGCGAGAACCCATGTATGAAGCGTCTGTAATAATTAGCGAAACCCAGAAAGCACTGCGTTTCTCTAACATTGCTTGGAACCGGCCACTCTTGCACCGCTTGAATCTTTCTTTCTGACATACTCAAACCCTCCGGGCGAAGTATCACCCCCAAGAATTCCACTTCTGTCACACCAAACTCACACTTGCTCAGTTTGCAGAATAATCGCTGCTCTCTCAAAACTCGTAATACTTGATTCACATGTTCTGTGTGACTTCTCACCGAATCCGAAAATATCAGTATATCGTCTATGTAGACCACAACTGTCTTATCCACATATTCCTTTAGCACATCATTTAAGAAGTACTGGAATGCCGCGGGGGCATTGCATAACCCAAACGGCATTACCAAATACTCAAAAAGACCATAGCGGGTCTTGAACGCCGTCTTCCACTCATCCCCTTCGCGCACTCGCACCAAATGATATGCGCCTCTAAGATCTAACCTTGTATATATCTTGGCCTCGCGCACTTGATCCAATAAAACTGGAATGAGAGGCAGTGGATACCTATTGCGAACGGTGTTCTTGTTCAGCATGCGGTAGTCACAACACGCTCTCAACTCCCCATTGGCCTTAGATATAAAAAACAAAGGAGATGCTGCAGGAGATCTGGAAGGACGAATAAACCCTATCTCCAAGAAGTGATCTAGATAAGCCCTGAGGTATTTGGTCTCAGGCTCAGAGAGAGCATAGACTCTACACACCGGAATGGTGGCTCCTTCCACTAAGTCTATTTGACAGTCATATGGCCTGTGGGGTGGTAGCGACTCTGCCTGCGCCTTGCTGAACACCTCGGCAAAACAAGAATATTCAGGAGGAAGGCATACCTCTTTCTCCGCTGCAGTGGCTGCTACGAACGGGCAAGCCAAGACGGACGCCCCCAACCCCCATCCTGGAACCAAATGCTCCTGACACTCCTCCGATAAGAACAGGACCTGTCTCTTTCTCCAGTCTATGGTCGGGTTGTGTACCCGAAACCAGGGCATTCCTAGAATCACCTCATACTGAGGAGCTTCTATGATGTTTAATGCCACAGATTCTATGTGTCTTCCTTCTCCTACTCTGGTAATCAACCTGAGTTGTTCGGTTTGTTCGATGAGGAGACCGGAGGTGAGTGGTTTTCCATCTACCGCCAGCACTTCCTCTGGGATATTGCGAGACACCTTCCTGAGGTCCAGTTGAGCTACCAACCCCCTGTGTATAAAGTTTCCTGTAGCTCCAGAATCCAACATGGCCTTAATCTGATGAGACTGGTGGTCGTTCTCTAACCACATAACCATCTCTATATGTTTTTCTGTGTCACCCTGATGGGTAGTGGCTAGCGAAGGGATCCTCCAAAGCTGCTCTCCTGTCGCCTCTGTTTTTTCTTGCGATCCTTCATGCGGATCCGGACTCTGGACTGTGGCTATTGTCTTTCTATTCCGGTTATTCCCCCCCAGTCGCTTGGGTCGAGAGGGACATTCCCGGACATAATGCCCCTTCTTACCGCAATACATGCAAAGCCCCTGAGTTCTTCTGCTCTCCCTTTCCACTCTGGATAGAGGAGCCCGAATGGCTCCCACCTCCATGGGCTCTGATACCACCGTGTTGCTGGTGGCTTCATTTCTGGGCCTATCACCTCTAAACCTCTCACCCCCTCTATCTGCTAGGCGTCCATCCAACCGCAAGGCTAAACTGACCAAATCGTTGCACGTCTGAGGTTGAGGATCTATTCTGGCTATGACATCTTTAAGCTCGTCACATAACCCTTGGTAGAAAAGTGACATCCTCTTTTCTTCGGGCCATGCTGCTTCCGCCACCAACCTATTGAAGGTGGTCAGATACGTCACTAATTCAGTCTTTCCTTGCTTTAAGGTCAAAAGCTCTTTGTCTGCGCTGAATGACGTAGTGCGTCGGTCAAATACCCCCTCCAGGGCTGCTCTAAACTCGTCCCAATCATACAACACATGGTCATTATGTCGTACTAGCGGAACCGCCCAATTTGCTGCGTCGCCCGCCAAATAAGAAATGGCGAATGCCACTCTGGAGTGGTTAGTCGGGAACGAGGACGGCCTACAAGAAAAATGCATCAGGATTTGAGTCAAAAATACCTGTATCTTATGGGGATCCCCAGTGTACCTTTCGGGATTTGCTAACGGAATGGGTGGGGGCACAGTGACCTGAATGGGATTAGGGCCAGTGCTAGCTTCAAAAGGGTTTCGTGACAACCGGTCTACTTTCTCCCGTAAGGCCGCTGTTTCCGTCCTAGACGCCACCAATTCCTGTTGAACAGCCGCTAGTGCTTGTAAAACATCATCCATACTAGCTCCCTAATGTACCCCAAACCAGAACCGGGAGGAGATTTAATACTTGGGTGCGTAATTCTGTCAAGATTCCGTTCCCCAGATCAACTCTCCTCAGGATTCTGGCGATGCAATAAGGGTTCCACCTCTCGACACCCCCAACTCCTGCACTAATGGCACGGAAGGTTAGGGTGATCAAGCGAGGGAAGGGAAGGAAGGGAACAGCAGGGAGTAGAACCTGTAAAGCAATAAAAACATATACATACAAAGATTAGCAAAACAAAGTCATATAGACTACTCTCGTAAATTCTCACTAATGGCACTACTCGTGCATTTTCTTGCTACAAACAAACTCCCCTCCAGGAAGAAGCCTCCTTTGCCTCCTTAATAAAGTAATCACCCACACCTGTATGTTCTTTCCGATATACATAGACATACAACCACGCACACACCCCTCTTCCTCACACTCATGTATTCATGGCAAGGCTATAATGAAGGGAAAGACCAGAGCCCCTTATTATGTGTGTACTGGTAGAAACAGAGCTGCCTGAAAGAACTTAGGAAAAACGGGTTGCTGTGTTCATTGGCCTCGCACAGCGTATCATGCAACGGTTCAGAGAACACCCTAATTCCTTGAATTATAGATTCCACCCTAAGTCTTTAGAACACGGTTACGTCACCGCGAGCGGAATGCACTTCCCCAATATACGAAAAGAAAGCGTAGCCCACACTCCTCCTGGAGTAATGTCTCGGACCAGGCTTGGATGTATGTACTGTTCAACTACACACCATGGGACCAGCGGGCCACCGGGATACTCCAGACATAACAAAGAAAATTACGAGACGCTCCCCGCCTCAAGCAAGGACCACACTTATCTGTTAGGTCCCCTCGGGATTCTCCTGGAACTCTAGAGCCCTGACGTCTTCCGACACAGGAACGGGGTCCAACCCCAGGACGTGCTCCTTAAAAGCGGCAGAGACTGGAACCAGCGTAGTCTCTCTAAGCCACGAAGAAACACCTACGAACTCTCCTCTCCTCCGATCTCCGGAACGAACTCTCACGCCGGAATTACGCACAACGATCCGTGCGAACGTCGCTCCTTATGACAGCGCGACTCCTCCCCTTTTCAGTCCCTGAGCATTCTGGGGCTTGTAGTCCATGCAGGCGCGCGCTACCCAATCCTTACAAATAGTGCCTGAAAACTGAGCAGTGGAAGGACACAAGTAATGTGGAAAAACTCTAGGAGAGGGACTGTATTGCTAGAGGCACTCCTATGGTTTGAAACCACATGATGACCTTTGACTACCATGGGCCCGATTCACAGAACTAATCTGAAAAAAAATCCTAAACTTACTACTTTTGGTATTCACAGAAGGCATTTGGTAGTAGTAAAGTTAGGATTTTGTCATAAGTTTGTCTTAAGTCTGTCTTAAGTCTGTCTTAAGTCTGTCTTAAGTTTGTCTTGTCTTAAGTCTGTCTTAAGTTTGTCTTAAGCCTGTCTTAAGTCTGTTTTAAGTTTGTCTTAAGTCAAACTTAAGACAAGATCCTAACTTTATTACTACTAAATGCCTTCTGTGAATACCAAAAGTAGTAAGTTTAGGATTGTCTCAGATTAGTTCTGTGAATCGTGCCCCATGATCTTAATTGACTTTTGGTGTTTTATTTTACCCTAGCTTGAATGTACGACATTTTTCCCTGCATGTGCAAGTTCCATTGAAGATGTCTCTCGTGTAATCTTGTAGTTTTAAAGTGGGAACTGTCACAGAGTAGAACAGCCTTGCCAGGAACAGAACGTGTGGAATGTGAATTTGAAAGCATTAGAGAGAGAGAGATGTGGAATGTACTTCTTGGTCTCAAAGTGTAGGGTTATGAGTAGTGGTGCTCAAATGTTCATTATGTTGTACATTGGGAGATGAAGTGTGCAGTGCTATAGGCAGTGGTGCACAAATGTGCATTATGTTGTACATTGAGAAGTATTATGACGTTCTTACCATTGGCTTTGATATGCCCTCATGTCATCTTGGATTCTGACTCTGTCTTGTTTGAGCTTTTTGTGCGCATAGGCAGGTCCGCAGGTTTACTCTAATTGTTTAGGTTATTCACGTTCAAGGTTGCTTTGTTTTCTGTGTTTTTGGAGATTATTGAATGTACGGCCTGAGACTTTCGTAAGCTTCATTAAGATAAAGGCTGGAACACATGAGAATGCAGAAGGAACATAAGAACTCCTTTGCCTTTGGAATGCTTGCATGGAAAGTGGCCAATTCCAGTAAGTTTCCTTGGCACAGAGGGAAGGCCTCTCAGAACCTTCTAGCGTGTTTTGAGATTGGAAAGCTGACGTTTGTTTACTTGAAAACTGGGATATGAGCCTGACCGGGGGACGCATCTTCAGTGCAGGAATCTGGTTGCTGAGTCTCCTGACCCCGGCTGTGAATCCCCAAGTCTGGAGTGGGCTAGGATGAAGTTTGCACCAGGTGATGTATTTTATTTTTGATTGTTGCCATTGTGATGCATGACTGTCTGTGTGCACCTTCAGTTTCCAGTGACTCTAACAGTCATTTTGATGGGTGACTGTCTGTGTGCACATCCAAGTTAATCATCTGATGTATTTAGCGTATATATCTTTCAGATTTCTTGCAGGACGTCTATTATTATCTGCTTGTGTTCATTTTATTATATTATTACCCATGCATTTAACAGTTGCATTTGCCAAGTGTGTTATTATTGCTTGCATATATATATATATATATATATATATATATATATATATATATATATATATATATATATATCAGCAGGGAAAAACGCTATCAAGCAAGAAATATGAATGTTAACTGCGTTTGTATAAATTTCAAACAACACTGGTGCACTCTGGAACTTGCAGTGTTTGATGAACTGTCACATGACTTTTTAGTGGAGCACTTGCAATTATTTGAAATGTCACCCACCTGTGAACAAGGCTTCAAATAGCCAAAACGCGTAAGGACACGAGTTGGCAGTCTTGAAAATAAAATATCTGGAATGGTTGCAAAACCGGGCTTGGCAAATCTTTCTTTGGTGTTTAATGACGGGTTTCTCCATTCCCGTTGCCGCCGGAGCCGCCCTGCAGGGTCGGGGGCCCCCCTTATGGAGTTTCCTGCTTTCTGTGTTGCTGACACTTTGGGGGCATGACCCGCTCGCCTCAAGCCAGACCGGAATGGATTGCCTCGGTACTTCTGGCACTCGAGGTGAGAAAGGGAGATAAGAGAGGCACACACCTCTTTTGGACAGTTTTGTATCCAGATATTGTGGAAAATACTTTGCTGCCACTCAAAGACATTTCGTGCACTGTGTCACTTTATTCCCAAGTGCAACTTTTAAAGGAGGAAAATAATGCAAACAGCAGGGGAAAATGCTATCAAGCAAGAAATATGAATGTTAACTGTGTTTGTATAAATTTCAAACAACACTGGTGCACTCTGGAACTTGCAGTGTTTGATGAACTGTCACATGACTTTTTAGTGGAGCACTTGCAATTATTTGAAATGTCACCCACCTGTGAACAAGGCTTCAAATAGCCAAAACGCGTAAGGACACGAGTTGGCAGTCTTGAAAATAAAATATCTGGAATGGTTGCAAAACCGGGCTTGGCAAATCTTTCTTTGATATATATATATATATATATATATATATATATATATATATATTCACTTAAAAAACCATAGGTTTCACACATGTTATAGTTAGGTGGATATTTCACTCGTAAAAAACCAATGAAATTCCCCCGTTATAGTTAGTTCAGATAACTATAACTCGCGCGCCCGCAATCCTGCTCATGACGTCACATATTACATCACTCATGACATGGTCAGTGGCATCACTCATGACATCACTGATGACATCATCCTTGTGATAGAGTGGCGGTCGCGCGAGTTATAGTTATCTGAACTAACTATAACGGGGGAATTTCATTGGTTTTTTCCGAGTGAAATATCCACCTAACTATAACATGTGTGAAACCTATGGTTTTTTAAGTGAATTTGCAAGGTTTTTTAAATGCTAATTCCTAACTATAACGTGTGTGAAACCTATGGTTTTTTCAGTGAATTTGTACGTTTTTTTAAATGCTAAGTTATGTATGTATTATTATTTTTTTTATATATTTATTTTACAATAAACTACGTATTAAAAATGTTTTTTTTTTTATGGTTTTTCACCGTGCGCGCACGGTGCGCGCACCCTCGCGATTTAAAAAAAAAAAATTAAAATGTTTTTTTCTGCCTTTGGGGTCCTTCAGGGACCCCCTGACAAAGGCTAGGGGGTCAGGAACTCTCTACCCTGCCCCCTTTTCATGTTCGCCACCTTCCTTTTTCACTCACGCACTGAGAACAAACAAAATGGCGGCCGACACTTCCTGATTTCGACCGATTCGAACGTTGACTGACATGTAACCACCAATCAGAATTACGCTTGCGCCCGTTAGGGTGCGCGCACCGTGCGCGGACGGTGCGCGGACGGTGCGCGGCTATAGATATGTCACCGTAAACTCCTCCAAAGAAAGAGAAGAGGCCACAGTAGGGGAGACCACGGGGGCATCTTTATTCAACTGTACAACAACGGCGAATGCATTTCGGCTGGATTAGCCTTCTTCAGCGCCAACAGTGTTCAGGAGGTGTGATTGACTTCGTGCATTTCAATGTCCTGCCACAAGATGATTGGTTGTGATCCGCTCCACCCCCAAAGCAATTGCCTTTCGCTCACCTGCTGCAGCTCACACGGTGCCTGTGAACCACAGTTCCCAGAATGCTGTTGTTTGTCCAGGTAGGTAAGGGGTGGAAAATCCTATGATTGCGCGGAATGCAGGGCACCACGATGTCACCAAGACCAATTTCCTGCTTTCAAAGTATTGGAGATAAGGCGTCCCCCTGGGTCCCCAGCCGCATCAACCCCCAAGGTTTCAGGAATCCATCCGGCGGGGGTAGGAATGGCGGTCCATACCACCCAGAGTGGAGTAATAACTCCAACGCCGCCTTCTCTTCTCCAGGACCTGGAGGTGGGTACTGGTTCATCCAATCACTTGGAAACAAAAGAATTCCGCCGCAGCAGAGACCAGCGAAAACCAGGCCACTTGGCGATGCAGGGACCCCAGAAGCGCGTTGCTACTATAGATATGTATGTGCTTTTAACTGCAATTTTCTCAGGAACTACTGAACAGATTGACTCCATATATGCAAAAGGCACATCCCTGACCTGAGGACTACCTCTCTGCCAAATTTCAAGTAATTCTGTTCAGCCGTTTGGGCTGTACCTTCGACTAAAGGTCCTACGGGAAGATGCATGGGGAAAACGCGTTTTGGGACCCCCCTTTTTCTCGGCCCCCGCTTGACGAATCCCCCCGAGACTTTCAGGGTAGGAGCTGAGCGGAGCGCCCCATTAGTTTTGAAAATTTCGCGAAGATTCGTCAACCGGCGCCAAAGTCATTCAAAATAGAATTTTCAGATTTCCTATGGAAACACGGTCCTAACTAAAACTATCTACTGGCGACCGCCAGTAGATAATATATATATATATATGTGACGACACCATCGGTGCTGCCATTAACGGGACGGAGGGAAGCTGACGCTTTTGCAGGGAGAGGTCAGTTTCAGGCTCACTTGGCAGCTGTAAAGCGGAGCAGTTACCGTCAAGAAATACAGTGCATCATTGTAGGATTTAATTTGACTCAAGAGAAGGCACCCACTGGGGTAGCATGGGAGTGAACTGCATCGCCCAGAATGCCATGTGGCCACGCCCATCCGGGCAGGTGCGATTAATTGAAGGCAGCTCGCAACCGAAAAACGCTTCTCTTCTTGTCTTCCACTTTGCCACTGAAGAAAGGATTAGTTCCTGAAACGCGTCTGGCATGAATTTGGATGTTTATTTTTTGAAGTGTTCCTGCTGGCAAACTGTCATTAAAGATATTCGAGCTTACTCACCTCCGTGTGGCTTGATTCCGAAGTGGGTTCCTGTAAGTTTTGGATTTATTAACGGCCCTAACCCGGTCGAGGATGTAGCCCACCGCGTCAATGCGGGTCCGTGACGACACCATCGGTGCTGCCATTAACGGGACGGAGGGAAGCTGACGCTTTTGCAGGGAGAGGTCAGTTTCAGGCTCACTTGGCAGCTGTAAAGCGGAGCAGTTACCGTCAAGAAATACAGTGCATCATTTAAGGATTTAATTTGACTCAAGAGAAGGCACCCACTGGGGTAGCATGGGAGTGAACTGCATCGCCCAGAATGCCATGTGGCCACGCCCATCCGGGCAGGTGCGATTAATTGAAGGCAGCTCGCAACCGAAAAACGCTTCTCTTCTTGTCTTCCACTTTGCCACTGAAGAAAGGATTAGTTCCTGAAACGCGTCTGGCATGAATTTGGATGTTTATTTTTTGAAGTGTTCCTGCTGGCAAACTGTCATTAAAGGTATTCGAGCTTACTCACCTCCGTGTGGCTTGATTCCGAAGTGGGTTCCTGTAAGTTTTGGATTTATTAACGGCCCTAACCCGGTCGAGGATGTAGCCCACCGCGTCAATGCGGGTCCGTGACGACACCATCGGTGCTGCCATTAACGGGACGGAGGGAAGCTGACGCTTTTGCAGGGAGAGGTCAGTTTCAGGCTCACTTGGCAGCTGTAAAGCGGAGCAGTTACCGTCAAGAAATACAGTGCATCATTTAAGGATTTAATTTGACTCAAGAGAAGGCACCCACTGGGGTAGCATGGGAGTGAACTGCATCGCCCAGAATGCCATGTGGCCACGCCCATCCGGGCAGGTGCGATTAATTGAAGGCAGCTCGCAACCGAAAAACGCTTCTCTTCTTGTCTTCCACTTTGCCACTGAAGAAAGGATTAGTTCCTGAAACGCGTCTGGCATGAATTTGGATGTTTATTTTTTGAAGTGTTCCTGCTGGCAAACTGTCATTAAAGGTATTCGAGCTTACTCACCTCCGTGTGGCTTGATTCCGAAGTGGGTTCCTGTAAGTTTTGGATTTATTAACGGCCCTAACCCGGTCGAGGATGTAGCCCACCGCGTCAATGCGGGTCCGTGACGACACCATCGGTGCTGCCATTAACGGGACAGAGGGAAGCTGACGCTTTTGCAGGGAGAGGTCAGTTTCAGGCTCACTTGGCAGCTGTAAAGCGGAGCAGTTACCGTCAAGAAATACAGTGCATCATTTAAGGATTTAATTTGACTCAAGAGAAGGCACCCACTGGGGTAGCATGGGAGTGAACTGCATCGCCCAGAATGCCATGTGGCCACGCCCATCCGGGCAGGTGCGATTAATTGAAGGCAGCTCGCAACCGAAAAACGCTTCTCTTCTTGTCTTCCACTTTGCCACTGAAGAAAGGATTAGTTCCTGAAACGCGTCTGGCATGAATTTGGATGTTTATTTTTTGAAGTGTTCCTGCTGGCAAACTGTCATTAAAGGTATTCGAGCTTACTCACCTCCGTGTGGCTTGATTCCGAAGTGGGTTCCTGTAAGTTTTGGATTTATTAACGGCCCTAACCCGGTCGAGGATGTAGCCCACCGCGTCAATGCGGGTCCGTGACGACACCATCGGTGCTGCCATTAACGGGACGGAGGGAAGCTGACGCTTTTGCAGGGAGAGGTCAGTTTCAGGCTCACTTGGCAGCTGTAAAGCGGAGCAGTTACCGTCAAGAAATACAGTGCATCATTTAAGGATTTAATTTGACTCAAGAGAAGGCACCCACTGGGGTAGCATGGGAGTGAACTGCATCGCCCAGAATGCCATGTGGCCACGCCCATCCGGGCAGGTGCGATTAATTGAAGGCAGCTCGCAACCGAAAAACGCTTCTCTTCTTGTCTTCCACTTTGCCACTGAAGAAAGGATTAGTTCCTGAAACGCGTCTGGCATGAATTTGGATGTTTATTTTTTGAAGTGTTCCTGCTGGCAAACTGTCATTAAAGGTATTCGAGCTTACTCACCTCCGTGTGGCTTGATTCCGAAGTGGGTTCCTGTAAGTTTTGGATTTATTAACGGCCCTAACCCGGTCGAGGATGTAGCCCACCGCGTCAATGCGGGTCCGT
The DNA here is from genome assembly GCF_964204655.1 of Triturus cristatus. NCBI lineage: Eukaryota > Metazoa > Chordata > Amphibia > Caudata > Salamandridae > Triturus > Triturus cristatus. The sequence goes on from NC_140590.1 coordinate 1,545,905,713, forward strand.
GACGACACCATCGGTGCTGCCATTAACGGGACGGAGGGAAGCTGACGCTTTTGCAGGGAGAGGTCAGTTTCAGGCTCACTTGGCAGCTGTAAAGCGGAGCAGTTACCGTCAAGAAATACAGTGCATCATTTAAGGATTTAATTTGACTCAAGAGAAGGCACCCACTGGGGTAGCATGGGAGTGAACTGCATCGCCCAGAATGCCATGTGGCCACGCCCATCCGGGCAGGTGCGATTAATTGAAGGCAGCTCGCAACCGAAAAACGCTTCTCTTCTTGTCTTCCACTTTGCCACTGAAGAAAGGATTAGTTCCTGAAACGCGTCTGGCATGAATTTGGATGTTTATTTTTTGAAGTGTTCCTGCTGGCAAACTGTCATTAAAGGTATTCGAGCTTACTCACCTCCGTGTGGCTTGATTCCGAAGTGGGTTCCTGTAAGTTTTGGATTTATTAACGGCCCTAACCCGGTCGAGGATGTAGCCCACCGCGTCAATGCGGGTCCGTGACGACACCATCGGTGCTGCCATTAACGGGACGGAGGGAAGCTGACGCTTTTGCAGGGAGAGGTCAGTTTCAGGCTCACTTGGCAGCTGTAAAGCGGAGCAGTTACCGTCAAGAAATACAGTGCATCATTTAAGGATTTAATTTGACTCAAGAGAAGGCACCCACTGGGGTAGCATGGGAGTGAACTGCATCGCCCAGAATGCCATGTGGCCACGCCCATCCGGGCAGGTGCGATTAATTGAAGGCAGCTCGCAACCGAAAAACGCTTCTCTTCTTGACTTCCACTTTGCCACTGAAGAAAGGATTAGTTCCTGAAACGCGTCTGGCATGAATTTGGATGTTTATTTTTTGAAGTGTTCCTGCTGGCAAACTGTCATTAAAGGTATTCGAGCTTACTCACCTCCGTGTGGCTTGATTCCGAAGTGGGTTCCTGTAAGTTTTGGATTTATTAACGGCCCTAACCCGGTCGAGGATGTAGCCCACCGCGTCAATGCGGGTCCGTGACGACACCATCGGTGCTGCCATTAACGGGACGGAGGGAAGCTGACGCTTTTGCAGGGAGAGGTCAGTTTCAGGCTCACTTGGCAGCTGTAAAGCGGAGCAGTTACCGTCAAGAAATACAGTGCATCATTTAAGGATTTAATTTGACTCAAGAGAAGGCACCCACTGGGGTAGCATGGGAGTGAACTGCATCGCCCAGAATGCCATGTGGCCACGCCCATCCGGGCAGGTGCGATTAATTGAAGGCAGCTCGCAACCGAAAAACGCTTCTCTTCTTGTCTTCCACTTTGCCACTGAAGAAAGGATTAGTTCCTGAAACGCGTCTGGCATGAATTTGGATGTTTATTTTTTGAAGTGTTCCTGCTGGCAAACTGTCATTAAAGGTATTCGAGCTTACTCACCTCCGTGTGGCTTGATTCCGAAGTGGGTTCCTGTAAGTTTTGTATATATATATATATATATATATATATATATATATATATATATCCATATACATTTGAATGTTGTTCTGGGAAAGCCTTTCTGTTAGAGAGCATTGCATAAATAAAACCCCAAGCCTTACTCTGAGAACAGTCTCTTATGAATATGCCTCCTTACATCGCATGCCTTTTCTCCACGTGCAATTACAACGAGGTTGTTACAACTATTGCATTGTAACAATGCATACCATAACCCCGCAAGTTGTAAAAATGACTTACTCTTGGGGGGGTGCTGGATGCTGGAATAGTATAATTTACTATTCCAACTCCAGTCTATGCACCAACACCTTCTGCCCCCTCCGCAAGTCGTTGTTACGAATTGCGGGGTAATGGTATGCGTTGTTACCACGCAGTCGTTTTAACGACCGCCCTGTAATTACATGCATTGAAAAGGATTTGTGGTAAGCGCTGTTTACCATCTCTGATGTGTTTCACTTTGTAAAGTGAAATCTCTTTCCAGGTGGTGTTGTGTTGTGTTTATTGCTTAGTCGTGTTTGAGCCTCCGTGTGGGACGGTAGTATTCTATATTATCTGGGAGTGCGAAGCAATACAGGGACAAACAATTATAACAAAGTTAACAAAAATGAAAATATGTATACTACCATTCTAATAATAATATTTTCTATCACAATATTTTGATCCACAATAGTTTTGTAGTTTACATTGCATAATCACAAATTTTTAGTAGTCTACATTATATGCATAAACTCATTATTTTTGTTGTCAATGTTTTGACCATGATATTGCTGTACCAGGATTTTTTGCATTCCATATTGTAGCATCAGTGGCGGTCGGTGCAGGTAAGTGTGGTGAGGCAGTGGGGTGGGGCAGGGCGGGGGGGATGTCGACAGACGACAGAATAGGATTTATTTAGATTTCCCTATTCCGTCGTCTGTCGACTCCTCCCCCCCCTTCTACCCGCCACACCGCGCTTACCTGCACCGGCCGCGGCTGTTTAGCATACAACCAAATCTTCTTCCTTAGGATGCTACAGGCTCATGCGATGGAAGTTTTTCTACTAAAGCAACCTTCTTCTTAAATCAAAGCAGGAGCATCCACCAACCTAGATTACCTGTTTTTTCCTGCACCTGCAATCATAATCTGCACAGAAACTTTACAGAAGTCAATGATAGCATTGTTAGCAACATTTGAAAAAGAAACTTTGTAATGCTCCTGTTAAATAGAATGTTACCCAATCAGAGAATGGTTTGCATAGGTAGGGCCACTGTAAGTGTGAGATTCGGCAGCCATATCTGTTTCTGTGTGATTATGAATTTGCCACATTTGCCACATAATCCCTCATCTGATGCATAGTTTGCAGATTATAATATAAAGAATTGCTCAAAAGTTACTAACAATTTAGCTAAACATGTTGCGGTTCAGTTAATGGCCCTTTGCAGAAGTTGACTGGTCACCTTGCATTTGCTTATTGATGTACTTAGGTGTGAAAATGTCACTAATGGGGGAAAACCTTAGACCTGACAATGTTAACATGTGTAAAAGTGGAAAAATAATGAAGCAGTACTATCACAAAATATGCTGCATTATGCTGCATATTTTGTCATTTCTTGCTGCATAATTTAGTCAACCCTGCCCTATAATTCTAGTGCCCCACTGAACAAGCAGAATTTTTAACCTCGGATGCACAATAAGCACCCTTTGTATGGAGAAATATATATTTTTTTCAAACTATTCTTCTACTACAACTCATGCTCGTAATTTCGCTATCAAGATCCTTCAAAATACCAAGCCAATCGAAGGTGTCAGAAATAGGCTGTTAATGTCTCCTACTAGATGTTAGAGTAAGAAACATTCACTTAATACTTACACACATGGAATCTAGACCAGTACTATATAACAAACTCTCTCTGGCGCCCTTATTTCTTCTCTCTACAGTAGCTAATACTAAAGGTATCATTTCCAAGATCGTGTTAATAAGAATCAAGAACACTTACATATCACTGAGGGTTACATCATCCAACAGGACTGTACTCCATCCAATGTCCAAATATATATAAGATTTACCAAGTCTTTTGGTCCACCATTCAAAGCCAATGAACATGCATCTCTTAATTCACTACATAAAGTTGGTGCATTTCTTCCCATTTTTATCCCAGCAGATACTTTGAAATGCCTAAAATAAACATATATTACAACTCATATAAAGAACCCACACAAGTTGATATATCTGTATGTGCCCCATCAATAATTAGGATATATTTCCAACACTCTTGACCATGCATAGTCAATAAAAGTCCTTAATTGCACAAGCTGTATACATCCACAACTTGTTCTCCTCCTAAAACAGAGAAAACTGGTTAGGCTTTTAATGGAAGGAAAGATCACAATTCAACTCAACATCCAACTTCTATAGTATAGAAGTTGATCCAAGGGGGGCGTGGCTTGGCGGGCCAAGATGGTGGACGCACCCTGAGAGTGCTCCCGGACCCCTCCACCATCCGCCCGTAATCTGTCCATCTACTTCGCCCTCCGGACCCGTTACCTGCTGCCGTCTTGGCGCGGCGCCGCGGGCTGAGTTCTTGACTCGCAAATCGCCCCGTGGGCCGCCGCCGTGCCGCGTCTGAACGGCCGGCCGGAGCGCGCTCCCAGTATGGCGGCCTCTGCACCCTGAGCTGCCTGGCCTGCGGATGACGCACTTCGCCCTCTGGCCTCCTGGCCAAGTGCTTGGAAGAGCGAGGAGGCCCCCCGTGGGGTCGGGGAGCCCAGAACAGCGCTGCCGGATCTGTGGTGACGCCTGTGTGTTTTTCTTGCCGCATCGCCTGCTGATCTCCAGCGATGTGCGGCCATGAAGGCTGTATTTTCCGCCGGCGCCGGAAGAGACGAGGCTGCTGTCCGGCTGCATCTCCGGCACTACCTGTCGCTTGTTCCCTGGTGCCCTGGCAGTGCGACCGCGATCTCGGTCGCCAATTCGGGCGGCGGGGGCAGAGGGCTCCGGATTGCCAGGGAGGGGCCTGTCTACTTGAGGCCTTGGTGTCTGACGGCTCTACGGAGCCTGCCCTTTGTTCTGGTTGTGGGGCATGCGTGGAGGCGGCCGCCATTTCGGCCGGCGGGAGCTTTGTGGGCCCTCTGTCTCCCTAAGTGACCTCGCGGTCCAGCTCACCTATTGTTGATGGTGCTGCTCCACGGATGACGCTGGACGGCCCCAGGAGAGGAGCCTAACCTGCGCTGGGGAGGCGTCCGAGGCATTCCTGCTCTCTGTACCGTCTGCGGGGTGCCCGTGGATACGGCCGCCATATCGGGTGGCGGGAGAGGTGTTGCCCCCCTATCTCTCCCCTGCTGGAGTATTTACAATCTCCTGAGCCCGGCCCGCCGGAAGGAGGTGGTGGGTGCTGCTCTTGGTGACGGGCGGCGGCGGAGGTGACGGCCGGGGTCCTCGGGCCTGCCCGCGCCCGCTTCTACTTGGGACCTGCCTGGAGAAGCGGTCGCCGTATTGGACGGCGGGGGTAGCGGTGATCGGCGTTGGAGCTTGGCGAGGCTCTGGTGGTGCCTGGTGAACTGGGGTGAGTCCCGCGTTGCAGCGGCTGGGTCCTGGCGGTGGTGGGGTCCGGGACGGTGGAGTTGGGGCCCCCCGTGCGCACAGGCTGCCACAACCCTGTGTGGATTCCTGCGTTGCCTGGCTTGACCGCTCCCGCTCAGAAGGTGCACGGCTTGTCTTCGTTTGCACAGGACCCCGGTCTCAAGCCTGTGGGCCTGGACGTTTCTGTGACCCCAATTCGGCCGCGACATCGAGTGGCGGGGTGCTTGGGGGGGGGACTCTTTGATGTCCGGGAGGTCCTCCTTGGCCGACTGTTGTGTCCTGTTCGCCTTCTCACCCTTCAGCCGTCCTGAGAGACACCCTTTGCTTACGGCCCTCCTATTGGGACCTGCAGCAGCTTGCCCCGGGCCGGGCCTGTCTGGGCGGGTTTGTTGGTCCGTAGTTACAATACTGAGCAGTGAGGGCCTTCCCCGCAGCGTCCCCGCGGACGGAGATCTGGACTGCACGGTGCTTCGGCGCTGATCGTTTTGCCTGCTTGTCATTGGGCCGCCCGCAGGGGCGAGGGGTGTTGCCCGCTCTGGGACTTCTTTGCAGGGGGCCCGGGTACTTGGGCTCTCGGGGGTGCTATCATGGGCAGGACGGATAGGTCCTCTAAGGCCCCCACCACCCAGACCAAAGTGGACCGCTTCACCACCTCGGAACAGGGGAAACTCCAGTACGAGAACCGCACCATTATGATCTTCCCAGATTATACCCGCGAGGTACAGGGTCAGCGTCGCTCTTTTGATGATGTGAAACACAAGCTGAGGGCACTCAATATCCAATATCGTCTACTCTTCCCAGCGCGCCTGCGGGTGGTGTTCGACAATAAGACCCTTTTCTTTGACAATCCAACGGAAAGCCTGGACCTGGGCGACGGAGGAACGCCCGCAACGCACTGGTGATCGGGCCATGCGACAGGATGGGGCCGGTGGTGATTTGGCCCGCCCCTTGCCCCCCACTCCTCAGCTACAGCGAAGCCGCTCCAGCAGGCGCCATGGGCGGAGGCGGACGCATTCGGGCTCCTCACCCGGCCGCCCCCCTCCACCGACTTTGCTTTCCGACGCTCCACCATCCGGGATGCGCTCTAAGTCATCGGACCACCTGGCTCCTGGGGCCACTTCGCCCTGTCCATCCCTGCAGGTCCCCCCAGATACAGACCTCTCCTGTAGCCCAAAGCTCCTGAAAGACCCTGTTTGAACTCGTCTCTGCCTGCCGGGCCTGGCTCTGCAGCCGGAGGACACATTTAGTTTAATCTGATTTTCTTTCCTTCTGATGGTTTGCTCAAGCACATCCTGAAACGAGGAGGGGTCCTCCAAGCTTCCCGCTTACCTAGCGTTTTGGTTTGTTTGTTTGTTGTTGGGCGACAGATGCTTCTGTTCCTGAAGTGTAGGGAGGGGGGTGGGGGTAGGGGGGCAGGATCATTGTCCCGAGTTTTCTTCCTGGTTTTGTGTTTTCATACGTTTCTTAGTTTGTGTTCATTAGCACCCATGCATCACCTTGCCTTCCACCTGACGCAACCAACAGACCAGATCTCCCGCTTCCGGCCTGTAGCTCCAGTGGCACTTCACATACCACGTCCGACAGGTCATTAGTAAATGCCCCCCTGCGTATCATGTCTTGGAACGTCAATTGGCTCTTGGACCGCCTTAAACGCACGGCCGTCCTTAAGCACGCGCAGCGCATAGGGGTGGACATCTTATTCCTCCAGAAAACCCACCTGTTGGGTAATCATTGTCCCTTTCTGGCGCTTTATGGATTTGATAGAGTGTGGCACTCTGGGTTTACTAGGGGGTCCCGGGGGGTGGCAATCCTGGTAAGACGCTCCCTTCCTCTGGTGACCGTTCACACGACCCTTGACGCTCAGGGTACTCTTGAGGCAGTTAGTGGCACGATCAGCGGCAACCCGCTTAACCTGGTATCCCTTTATTCCCCGCCTCGATGCTGACAAGACTTTGGCTAAATCTGTTGAGCTCTTGGCATCGTTGCCCCCCGGCCCTACATTCCTTGGGGGCGACTTCAAAGCGGTCTCATCGCCGGACCTCGACACGACAGGACCCCATCGCCAAGTAGAGTCGCAAAGGCCAAGCAGCTGCGGTCATGGTCCGCCTCTCTCGGTCTGTGCGACGCCTGGCGACTGTGGCATCCCCACGCGAGACAGTTTACACACACCTCGGCGGCCCACCATACACAGTCACGCATTGACGCCATCTTCGTCCCGTCGACGGACTGCCTCCTGATTCAAGAAGTCTCACTTCTTCAGCGAGGTATCTCTGACCACGCGCCGGTGCTGATTCGCGCGGGGCCCCCTCCCACCTCTGCTCGACAAACATGGAGGCTGAACGCTTGGTTCCTTCAGGACAACGACTTTAGAAAGGCGGTGGGGGTGGAGCTCAGGCAGTACTTTCTCTCCAACAAGGGCTCAGTACCTTCTCCGGGCACCCTGTGGGAGGCGGGTAAGGCCACGATCAGGGGGGTCATTAAGGGCCGCCTCAGGCTCCGGCGCCAAGCCCAGCTGGAGCAGATTAGCTCACGGAAGGCACAGGCCCTGCGCCTCGAACGAGCTGCGACCCGCTCCCCGGACGGCTCCAGTGCGCTACATCTGGCCCGGCTTCGGATGGAGATCAAACAGCTGTCGCTGGATGTGGCTAAACTCCTTTGGCGCTCCTCCGTGGCCAGAGTATATGGATGGGGCGACAAAAACGGTGTTCTCCTTCACCGTCTGGCAACATATCCCAGAGCGAATCGTATAATCCCTGAGATAGTGGCGCCGGGGGGGTCGCCGTGCCGTGCCCCATTGGAGATGGCGCAGGCATTTGCTGCCTACTACCGCAAGCTCTACGCGGCCTAGGCCCCAACCCTCTCCCTTGCGGACCTGATGGACGGTGAGGGCGGGTGCCTCCCGCATCTTGACGCCACAGTCCGAACCGCCCTGGACCGTCCCATTTCCCGTGAGGAAATTGGAGACGCTATCGCTCTCGTTTCTTCTGGCAAGACTCCGGGCTCCAAAGGCCTCCCCCAGGAATATTATGCCCACTACCGGGATGTTCTAATCCCTCACTTAGCAGCGTTGTTCCAGGAGGCCATGGAGAAGGGTTCCTTGCCCCAAGAAATGGATATCGCCACCATTGTCGTCATCCCGAAGTCCCAGCCCCCTTCACCGCAATGCGCGGACTACCACCCCATCTCCCTCATCAATACGGAGATCAAATTGTTCGCCACCCTCCTTGCCCAGCGACTCAGGCCCCATCTGTCCACGTTGGTCCACCCCGACCAATGCGGGTTTATGCCTTCCCGTGGCACCCGACACTGTCTCCGCAGACTGCACTCCGCCTTGGCTCACCACCACCTCCTCACTCCTTACCGTGCGCTACTCCTGGTGGACTTCGAGAAGGCCTTCGACTCTGTGGATTGGGGCTTCCTTCAAGATGTCCTCGAGGCGATGGGACTTGGTCCCCGCTTTCGGGCCATTATCAATGTCATGTATGCCCTCCCACGGGCTCGTGTCTCAGTAAATGGGGTCCTGTCGGAGCCCTTTCCGATCCGCATGGGAACACGGCAGGGTTGCCCTCTCTCCCCCTGCTTTTTGCTTTAGTGATGGAGCCTCTGGCGTCCTTGATGCGGTCCTGTGAACGGATGCGGGGATGGGAATAGCTCAGCGTCGAGCCAGATAAAATCGCCCTTTACGCGGATGACGTTCTCATCTACTTGGCAGATCCTGCCCAGTCGGGTCCCCATTGTCTTCGTCTCCTGCGATCCTTCAAACAGGCCTCCGGCCTTCGCTTGAACCCCAATAAGTCGGTCCTGGTCCCCCTGCACCTCTCTCGGGAATGCTTTGACTGGCAGTCCAACATACCCCTGCGCCGCCACTCATTCAAATACCTGGGTATTTGGGTGACCCTATTGCCCGAACTTAGTTGGGCCCTCAATGTCACTCCACTGGTAAAGCAAGCCAAGGCGGACCTAAAGCGGTGGCAGTCATTACCCCTCAACCCCATGGGGAGGGTGGCTCTCTTCAAAATGATGGTGCTCCCCCGCTTCTTTTACATGCTTCAGAATGTCCCTATGGGTTTTCCCAGGTCCTGTTTCTGTACGCTGGATGGCTTCATCACCAAGTTCCTATGGGGGAAAAGTAGGTCCAGATTGGCGCTCGATACCTGTAGGATCCCTTCGTTTGACGGGTTTGGGGATGACTCACCTCTACCTCTACTATTTGGCCACCCGACTCCTTTCCATACATGATTGGTTTAATGGGGGATGGTCCGACCCGGCCTACAGGCTGGAGTTGGGGGAACTGAGCCTAGACAGACTACATTCCTTCCTCTACGGGACCCCGATTTCACCCCGTCTCCCGGAGGTGACACGTTTGGTGCTGTTGGCCTAGCGAGCCGCACTACGGCACTTCGGCTGGACATGCACACTGACCCGCTGTACGCCCTTGTGGCGCGGGACCTGGCTCAGAGAGGTGTCTGGGCTGCGGGGCTTTGAGGCCTGGGACCGCATAGGCATTTCACAGCTGGGGGATGTTTGGGGGGGAGATCACATGCGTTCCTTCGAGGATCTCCGAGACCGGTTCTCGTTGCATCCCTCACAATTCTTCCGTTACCTCCAGCTGCAGCATGCCCTCCACTCACACCTGGCGACGGGCACACGCTTGACTGACCATAGCCCACCGGAAGCGCAGATTATGTTCGGGGACCTAGGGAAGGGAGGCATTTCCCGTACTTATCTCATACTGATTAACAACACCCCGACTTCCCTGGACAGACTGCGGGCGCAATGGGAGGGCTGGGTAGGCCCCTTAGAGGAAGAGGTCTGGCGGGATGCCCTTATGGCTCCTAGAATTGTCACCGCCTCCACTCGGCTGCGCTTGGTGCAACTTTACTACCTGCACGCCGCATATCTCACCCCTGTCCGTCTTCACTGCGCGGGGCTTTGTACGTCCTCAGCTTGTACCAGGTGTGGCCATGATCCGCAGACTTCCTGCACATGGTGTGGGCCTGCCCCCTCCTAGCAGGATTTTGGGGGGGCATTAAGGTTGAGCTTTCAGAGGTTCTGGGGTGGGAGGTCCCGCACGACCCTAAGCACACGATCCTGGGCATTACGGACAGATTGGATGGGTCACGAAATGACAAACTGTTCTTTAATACGACCATGGTGGTTGCTAAGAGAGACATTGCGGCCTTGTGAAAGTGACCTGACCCTCCCACCGTGGGACGTTGGCGGAGTGGGGTGGATTGGTGTGCCACGCAAGAGAAGGTTATGTATGCAGCACGGGGCTACCCCAAGAGATGCCGTAGAATTTGGGGGAAGTGGCTGGGGGGGTGGTCTAATCACGAGGGGCTTGATCGGTTCCATCGGTTCCTTGTCTCATTATATCTGTATGCGGGGAGGGGGGATTCTGTGACTGTCACTCTCAATTGTTGATTTATGGTGTGATAGGGCTGGTGTATGTCTTTTGTAAAATGAATAAACATGTTTATCAAAAAAAAAAGAAGCTGATCCAAAGACCACAGCATACGTCAACTTACAACAGCCTACTAGGCAACAAACAATGCAAATCAATAACCATAGCCCAATTCAATTTGATATAAATGTAATCTTGTGGGCCTGACCGGCTTACCTCTCTTGCAAGAGTCCTCCATACCAGAATATGTCCGGGATAAACAACAAAACTCCCCACAGCCATTTCAAAATATGGGGAAACCCGCATTCATTGGCTCAGTGCATGTCTGCTCATATAAATCACATGACACAGCTTGTGAGTCTATCATGCCAAGTGGTGCCACACTAGCCCTGAACCAAGGGTCCTAGACAGGGTGGTACCACTTGCCAGGTTAGATTCAGAGATGGCAGAGTCCAGGTGCAGATGCAAGGTTGATGGAGGGCTGTTTGGTCCCTGAGGCTTCAGATCAGAAGGCCAGCCAACTAGCCTTTGGAGTCACTTTGAGTTCTGGACTCAAGAAAAGCAGGTACCTTCCTTCTCACCCAGGCAAGGAGGCAACAGCTCAGCACAGCAGGGTGGCAGCTACTTCAGAGCAGCAGTCCAGCAGAGTGGCAGTACTTTTCAGCATCACTGCAGTCCTTTTTCCTGTTAGAGTATCCATAGGTCCAGAAATGTATTGAAATGTTGGTGTCTGAGGTCCAGTATGTACATACAACCCAGTTGTGCCTGTGAAGTACAGAGAAGCTTCTATAGGCAGGGCTTTGAAGTGCACAGGTGCCCTGCCTTCCTGGCCTTGGCTCTAGACTAACTACAGGGGTTTTGCAGCCCTTTGTGTGGAGACAGAGCACATCCTATTGAAGTGTAAGTGGGGCTGGGCTCAGCTCCTCCCATCCAGTCACACCTAAGCTCACCAATGTGTGTGACTGTCTAGTAGGTCTGTCAACTACACCCAGCCATGTAGCCCAGAGGTGGGCTGCAGGCACCAAATGACTAAGGCAGGAAAATGCCAAATTTCTAAAAGTGCCATTTTCAAAATTGTAATTTAAAATCTGACTTCATCATAAAATGGGCTATTTTATTAAAATGCAAAAGACACCAAACATGAACTAGGTACCTGTCCTGTTCCCATTTCAGAATTACACGTATTAAATGTCATAAGGTAACTCCAAATGGCATCCTATTGGAGAGGTAGACCTTGCTGTAGTGAAATACGAATGTAAGCACTTTTCACTACCAGGACTTGTAAAACTTAAAAGCACAGACACCCTGCATTCTGGGCTGTCCAGGACCTACACTAGGGGTCCTGGCGAATGGTTTCCTTTGCCAGGTCGAAATGGCAGTTTAAAACTACACACACACAGGCTTCAGTTTCTGGCTTTAGACATGTCTAAAGTGCTACTTAAGTGGGTTGCACAATCAGTGCTGCAGGCCTCTAGTAGCAGTTAATTTACTGGCTGTGGGCACAGTTAGTGCCACTTCACTAGGGACTTCCAATAAATTAAATGTGCCGGATGGATATGAGCTTATCAGACATGTTTTAGGGAGATAGCACAAGCATTTTCGCACTGGTTAGCAGTGGTAAAGTGTGCAGAGTCCTAAGGCCAGCAAAAACAGGAGGTCTGAAGGCAAAAAGTATGGGGGAAAACCATGCCAAGGATGCCAGGTCTAACAGTATTGATTTAATTTTTGTGTTGTATTGTTAGTGGGATTAATGAACTTATTGATAAAACAGATTTCAATGATTTGCTTCCTGAAACTTAGAACCTTAAGGAAACTGCTGCAACTGGTCCCCGAGGAGACCCGTAAAATTGTGGTCCATACAATGTTAATCTCTTGTTTGGATTACGCCAATAGCATCTAGCTGGGTCTGCCTGCCTTTCTGACACACAGACTCCAGATAATTCAGAATGCTGTGGCCAGGCTGATTCAGCCAGTCCCTTTTGCCAGCATATCTCCTCCCATCTAAAGCAGCTACACCCGCTTCCAGTGGTGAAGCAAATTACATTTAAATCCCTCACACAAGCCTTTATAGCTCTTGCAGGAAAGGGCCCTCTTTACCTGAGGAACAGACTGCGCCTGTACAAACAAGAGAGAGTGCTGAGTTCTAATAACCTCCGCTTGATGTCTTTAGGCCCAACGTGGAGGCAGCTCCTTCACAGTACTCACGGCCATGCTTTGGAGCACCTTGCTGCTCAAGCTCGCAGGGCTCAGTCAGTTGACATCTTTGAAAGAGAGTTGAAAACTTGGCTATTTGATGTAGGCTAATTTCTTGATGATGCTGTATGATATCAGACTTCGCTTTGAGGGATGGATGCTTTGAGTGAAGCAGCTGTGCACTGAACAAATGCATTTGATTGATTGATTAAGATAATTATGGAGAAAATACGGACGAACAAATAATGTAAGACTGTCATTGCATGTCAGAAAAAAATGATAAAACGAAAAACATGTAGAATGATAATATATGAATAATTAAAAAAACATTTGAGCTAATGCGTTTGGGTCAGGAGCCTGGAGCATCAATGTCTTCACGCCAAGACCAGTGTGAAGAATTAAAAAGCACTGGAGGGTGTAAGGTCTATTGGGAAATTCTGGAGATTGGGTCTTTGTAGCAAGGTGTGAAAAGTTGGCTTCTGCACCAATTGGGTTGTAGCTCATGTGCAGAGGGAAGTCGGCTACCCCGTATGTCAAGTGGGGCCACCACAAAGATAACTGCTGTGCCGATTTGGATGTAGCCCGTGACGGAAGTGAAGTTGGCAACCCTGTGTATCAGTTAGGGCCACCAGGAAAAGGCAAGGAGCAGGATCTGTCAAGACCTTTGTAGAGAGGTAGAGGGCGGATGAGGCCACCGTGCTGACCCTTGCAGGCCTAAGCCCAGACTGAGGGCCAGCACCAGGAATGTTGAATTACCCCCCTCCCCACGTGGAGGTTCCATGAAACCTTCCCACCAGAAACCAGCATTGGAGGAATGTTGAGGACCCCCCGTCGCTGCCTCCACAGGACTGCATGTGAGGAAGTCGAGGATCAACTAGCCGCTGCTTCTGCAGGACCGCGTGTGAGGGAATCAAGGACACCTGACTGCTGCCCCTACTAGGCCACGTGTGAGTAACTTACCAGAGACAGCCGCTACAGCTTTAGCTTGGAGTCTCTGGTCTGGTATATCCTGCTGGTGCGGGTTGGGCTTATTTACAGGCAAGACAGCCCTGGGGGAACTTGCCTGCCATATAGAGCATCATGCTTTAACACTTTTGACTTAATAAGTGTTGAAGTGGAGCTCCTGAGACTTAAACAACTAGTAGGGCTTAACCAGAATGGTGCCTATAGTGAATGTGGATTAAATAGTACCACAAGTCAGAGTGGAGTAGGTCTTAGGAAACCACCTGCTAAAGCACTAAAGCCCTGACTACAGGGGACTGTTTGAGAATGTCATAATTTACTTTGTGTTGGTACATAAATATTCCTTTTTTCATAAAAGCAAGTATTTAACTGGACAACTATTTATTACTGCTGCTGAACGTATTAAGAGTTGTGAGCCGGTGTTCACCCCCCCTGTGTCTACCACCCCCCGAAAAGTCTTGGGCGGCTCGACCTGCGCTCACACTGAGAGTCAAGTGCTGAAGGGGTACTTGGCCCAGTTGCTAAGGATCCATAGTAGGCTGGGCTCCCGGAAATGAGCAGTAAAAGGCCTCATTCCTCAAGGTTGGACCCAGTAGCTCCTGCTTGCCCTGTGGCCCTCTGAACAGGGTTATGACAACCATGTACTGCTCGCCTTCACTACCCTGAGGGTCAAGTACTAAAGGTGCTAGGTTTTTGTGTCCAGTTTGGGTCCAGGTGTAAGCTCCAGGATTGGCACAATCTCAGACTAGTAAGCCCTGATTGCACAGGAAAGCTCAAAATGCAACTCCCAAACACGGGTATGAAACTTGGTGGACTGGCTGAATCGCAATCTTCTGTAGGGCAGATGCCGTACAAATATTTTCAGACATGCTATAAAATGCACATTTGGATCAACTTATTTACATTTTTTTTTTTAAATCATAGCTTACATGCACACTCTCTACAGTATGGGGTGGCATAACAAACGTTGTTACATAGATAAAAGTTAGTAGACTGGGCAGCAGATGCTACTCATGACAAGTTCTTTCTGCCCCAAGTCAGAGGGGTCATAATGGCAACAGTAGGAACTAAATATAACCAGGGCTTTCAAAGGCCTATTTACCTCCCATAGTTTGTCATTGTCCTTTCCTCAGCTCTGAAGAAGCGCATAGGATATGGGTGGGACACAAGGACAAACTTTTGGCGCCTTTGAAGGCTCCAGCCATGATATCTCGGAACTGTTTTACATGCCAAACGTATTGACTATGTCACGACAATACCAATCCTCGCTCACAACCCTACGGCTTCTACATCAACAACACTACCTAGGACTCCTCCTCTCACTAATGGGTCCAGCACACTAATATCTATACATAATTGTAACAGAGTTCTCGAAGTTCCCTATGTCCATGCGTGAGTATATCTGGCTCAGGCTTCATCGTTTCATTCTCCTACTTGTAGTCTTGATTTTATAGTGACATGACCTGAACTACAAGTCTTAGAATATAAAGAAATAGACTTGAGCTCCTACTATATAGACCTTGGAAACTTTAGAGCTCGGTTGTAAATAAGTGGCTTCAAGGCAGCAATCTGGACCTACAAACATATTTCACCAGAAATGAATAAATGAGTGCTCGGTGCACCGGTCCCCAGAGGCTACCGGAAATGGCTGTCCTGTCCCTGAGCCCGATAGGCATTGTCTTGGACCATGCACTAAGGGCTATAGGAGCAGGACATGACCATAGGCCACTCTAAGCATTCTGAGTCAGCTCAGCGGGACATTGAGCTCTGTGCAGTTGGCTTGGGTGCTCAATGTGACATTTAACTATGTCCTTCGCTCCGTTTCCCTGCCCCTAGACCATGCTGAGCACAGATCTTCTGGCTACCGGGCGCAATGGGCAGCTCTGGGTTCAAGGCATAGCTTTCATTCACTGCATAATTGGGGAGCACTTGTTGATTTGGTTAAGAATGAGCGTCATGCAAACAAACTACCTTATATATGGCTTAGTATATGGAGTATCCGAGCTGCATTTGATGGGGCTACAGAGTACTGCATAATATCTAGTGCTGAATGTTAATGTATTGTTGTTTGAAGGGGCGGTTCATGTGAGCATATTGATATCCAACCAATGGCGGCTCCCCCGCTATGGCGGAGGAGCTTTGCCCCACTGCTTTTAAGCAGTGCTTAGTAAAAACTTAAAATTAAAATAACTTTGCGTCATTATCATTTTATGCTTTGTGATGCTTTGCGGGCGGGCGGGCGGGGCTGCTCAGCTCTCGGAGCAGGGCAGGGGAGGAGTGGTTTACACACTCCTAAGTGCGCAATGACTGTTTGGTCAACCCTCTCTGGACGCCCAAACCTGTCATGCGCACTTTCCCAGTTCTCCCTGCAGGCTGCATTATAACCTGCGTGGAGAACATGTCTAGGCCCCCATTCTCTGATTGAGTATAGAACCACAACACTCAGAACCAATCACAACGCTGAATTGTAGTGTTGTGATTGGTCAGGGGAACTTGGGTGCTTACCAATCACAAAGCTGCATTACAGTGTTGTGATTGGTCAGTAGGGGCTGCTGTGCTTCCTGTTCCTCGAGTTCTACAAGAAGAGCAGAGACGCGGGACCCGGCGGCAAGGTAAGTTTATTTTTAAAAAAAAGATCTTTATACATCCCCCTCCCGCGTGACCCCCCCTGCCCCGCCACCCGCAATCTATGCCGGCCACAACTGTATCCAACATGGCCCCCATTTACATGCCAGATATTATTCTATGGAGGGATTCCAGTCCGCCGGAACTTTCGTGACCGGCCAGTATCTCTGCATGGAATTCCTGCAATTAAGAGTTAAATACCCTCAGAACTGGGAATAACTTTGGTTCTTCCAGACTGTATTCCACAAGCAATTCCCAATTCAGTTGCAAATAGTAAATGTCTGCTGGGCTCCAATGCAAGGTGGGGTGCGAGGGAGGGGGTAAGCAGGAGGGTAAGTGAAAGGGAAGATTTCCTCTGGCATGGGGGAGCATTGCAGACTCACCTATGCCTCACCTGTGGGCCAGGTAGGGCCAGTACACAGGTCGGGGCTCCATAGCAGCTCTTTTCGAAAGCAGTTTTCCTGGATGAATTTATGGCTGGTAATATCGGATTTGCAGGAACGCTGTCCAGCTTATAATTGAGCAGAGCAGAATTCCACACTTTAATTCCGCTGTGCTCCACTCAAATTGGAACCTATAAATAGGTCTGACACCTTTCATAGACAAAATATAGTGGCCATTTGTTAGTTTTACTCTTCTGGAACAGTCAAGAACCGGTAGTGGAAAATAATTAATGTTCAAATATCTGTATTCTTTTGTAACCTCAATTATCGCACTATTTGCTCTAATAATTACTCTATATTTGTCTAGATAAATCTCATACTTTTTAAATCTGATTTCTTTATGCGTTTTCTCTTTTAGGTCTATGTTTCAAGGGGGAAACAATACAGAATGTCATTGCTTTTCCCTGGTCAGGTAGCAACCCTTCCTATATGATGTATTTGCACTGTGTTGTTTTCACGAGAGATGTCGGGCAAGACGGCACATGAAAAACACTGCACTAAAAATAAGGATAAAAGGCCGTTTTAATAGAACAGTTCTGAAATCTAAAACATAACCGAATACCTAGGCAAAGTAAAGGGCCTTACAGGGTACGCTTAACACAATATGAATCCCTATTAGGAGAATGATAATTACAAATTAACAATAGAATATAGTGCAAAAGAAAATGATTCCTAGGTTAAAAAAAACCTTAGTTCTGGTTAAAATTGTATTTTTAGGATTAAATAGACCACCCGTGTTAAAAAAGCATTAGATTACTTCTACTAAAAGGCACTTTTAAAAAAAGAACTTATATTGATATAAGTGGGCGGGGAATCCAGCGATTAGAAATATTCCTAAACTATCTCCGAGCTTCTAATCCTCCATTGCCTGATGATTGGGATTTAGGAATAAGAAATGTTTGCTAAAATCGAGATAAAATTTACAGAAAAAAGTAAAATGGAACAGACTCTGGGGTGACGATTCATCAAATGGGCACAGTGCAATTTTGGAGGGGTCAAACTGTCCGAGGGGAAAGCTCAGGTGCGGTGCCATCTCACGAAACCAGTCTAAAGCGCGTTAATAACATTCTATCCCAGAAGAGGTCAATCCACTCCAGATACGGTTCTAGACCAGACGTGTCACATAGAGCAGCAAACATCCTAGCGGAAATGTCGGTACTCTCATGGGCCTCTCTGAGATTATGTTTATTCCGCCTGAAGGACGTTTTTACCCAGGCTGTATCATGTTTAGTTAGGGCCTCAGGCTCATGGGATAAACGAGGCACACTCAAATCCGTCAAGAAGGACTTGATATAGTTAAACCATGGGGTATTTAGGGCTCTTTCACAGGACAGGCAAACTTTAACAATTTACCCTGTCCAACGAGGCATGTGGATGGATCCATCTCGATCACCAAAGGAGAAGGGGGGCCAAATTAATAGAATCTTCCACATAATCCACCCAAAGCTCCTGCTGTAGGAAAAAAGTAGAGCAGGCCGGTAGAATACCCAGTAGTCTCCTGAGCACTCCATTTTGTTCACCCTGGAAGGGGTTTGGGTGAATGTATCCCCAGATGCCTGACCTGTACATTGAAACAGGAGTCACTTTCTTCTGTAAATCTCCAACTATGGGGCCACTGTTCTTTTTCCAATGTGCCTAGCCAGATTAAAAACATAACCATTTGAGCTAGCAAATTCCATGTGGACCTTCGGCATGCAGGGCCCCCAGTTGCCTTTCGCATCAAAAACGACACCCAGGTAGGAGAAGTCCTGAGTGAGAGCAACGCGAAGACCCTGCAACAAGACACCCCGCATCTTGGTTTGCTTGTGGTTGCATACCATTATGAAGGTTTTGGCTTGGTTGGTGGCCAATCCAAGAGAGCTCATGAAGGTGACAAATTCTTGAAACAGAGTATTAAGGCCATTAGGGGTTATTGAGAGTAAGACAGGGTCATCAGCATATAGAAGGACAGGAACCTTTTTTCTACCAAAGGAGGAGACTTTAGCAGACAGGGTGGAGCCTAGGCTATTGAAATGCAAAAGAAACAACAACGGAGCTAGGCACACCCCTGTCGTACCCCTCTCCCTATCTTGAAATAGACTGTCCTCTCTCCTGAAGGCCCAACGTGACTGATGCGACAAGATCGTAATGCAGGATCTCAGGAACTGAACCAAGCCGCCCTCAACCCCCATATCAATCAAAATATCCCACAGTTTAGATCTCAACACACTGTCGAAGGTGCAGGAGAGTCCATGAAGGCCAGGCAGATGAAGCCCTGTTTAGCGATGGTATATTTTCTGATCAACAGGTACAAATCGAGACATTGCTCCATAGTGCCAAAACCTTCACAAAACCCATACTGCGCCTCCGACAGGATGTCAGTCTTTCTGACCAAGTCTAACAGACGCTCCAACACCACTCTCCCTAGCATCTTGACCACAGAGTCCAGCAGGGATATCTGTCGGTAGCACCGTGGGGTTTGGGGGTTGCCCTTTTGAAATATTAGGACGATAACAGCCATGTGCCATGAGTGAGGGAGCCCAGTCTTCAAATTGTGTTAAAGTAGTTACACAGCAGGGGGCCCCACAAATCTGCCGCAGATTTGTTCAAGTCCATAGGGACTCCATCTGAACCTGGGGTCTTCATTGAGGGACTTTTGTTGATTTCTTCACTCTCATCATCTAGAGTGAACTCCAGTGCTAAGGGAAATGCAACCACCTCCTCAAAAGGGGAGTGGCACTCAAAGACACATAGACAACTTTAAAGTGATTGACCCAGGTGTCCTGGCTAATGGAGGTAATGACAAAGTTAGGATTTACACCCATGGGTTTAATATGTTCAGCGACAGCCCAAAAGGCTCTTGTCTCTTTTGACCTACGTGCCCCATGAGTCATTTTGAAGTTCTTTGCGTCTTGTCCTTTGGGCGTCCTTATAGTTCTGCATTGATACACTTTATAAGTGTCCCTAGGGATTTCCTTAAGGGCCTCATGTAGACGCTTTGAGACCTTTCTGCAAGAATGGTCAAACCACTTGTGCTCATCTCGCCTTGGTCTGCTGGGTTTCATCAGCCTACTCCTAAACACTGAGCCCACCTCAATGAATTGGGTGGATACAACCTGGTGGCACTCATACAGGTCGAGGCAGTCGAGGACCAACAGGAGGTGGTTAACACAAATTTTGTCAAAAAGAACATTAAAGTCAATATTTCTCCATGCCAAACACACTTTTCATATGCATGGCTTAAGCTATTTCCCTTTTTATCCACAGTCATTGTCTCCAGTACCTGTTGTAGTGAATATCATCTGCATGTCTCAAGTATGATTTTCATAGGTGCACTCTGGTTACACAAGGAGGTTTTTCATTGTTGACAGTAAATACATGAATGTTCTTAAGAGATATAGAAAATGCTTCAAGTTCCTCGGACCTCCACAAAAATGGCTCCAACTGCAGATGCCTCTCTGACCCATCCCAAACCTATTCACATATTGCCACTATCAATTCCACCTTCTACATCTTTCTACAATCTGCAAGTCGCAAAGATGGGACTCCGTATTGCCCTCTTTCTCTCTGCCCCTTTCTTCATTCTGCCATGCTGGTGAAGAGATAACTGTAAGACCACCTTAGCAGTTTCACTATTAAGTCTAATGTTACAAACCTAGTCTTCCCTTTTTTTACTTTAAAGTTTCCAAAACCGCCTGTTGTTAAAGTACAAAAAGTCATATCAGTTGCTTTCTGTATGAATGTTGTGAAGACATGGTTGCCTTACTTGCAGTCTGTGCAATTAGCTTAATGGTGTTTTTTAATCTACTTGTAAGATACATAGAAGAGAACAGCACTTAACTTTTAGTGTTTAAATTCACTGAAAGTGCACATTGTTTCTTTGTATTTTATTGTGAGTAATGGTAAATGAATAGAGTCTAGATTGGTTTATGTGATCCATTTGAGGGAGATGGATTAGGGCACATGTCTGAACCTGCTTTGGCACCAAGCTGTCTGAAAAGAGGAATTTCCATTCTACAGCATTGCTAACTTTTTGGGATTGTATTTGGATAACACTCATTTGTAGCAAAACCATGTGGATTATAAACAGATTTGCAATTTTTGTCCCATATCATTTTTACATATAATACATATTAGCTCTATGGATCAGGAGACCAAACAACCCGGTGAAAGTCACTCATCATGTCTATTTGCATGTTGATCTACCCCTGATCCTCGAATTTACCAGGACAATTGGTATATTGTATCTGTATCTGTGTTTTTTCTGCTTACTGCATATGCCGGCATGGGCTTTTTTTTTCTTTTCATTTTTGTATGATTTGTTCACTATGTACAGCGCTCGGATACCCTGATGGGACACGCCCGCACTATATGTAAAACACCATAAATAAATGAATAAATATCCCACCCCATCAAAACTCTTAAACTACCCCTCCCTATAACCTCCTAACATTCACACACACCAAACCTGCCATACGACCCATGCATTCACTGACGTCACCTCTCCATCCCCTGCCGGGCAAGACCGGCCGTAGTGGGCGCAGGACGTTTCCCCGGTGGGCCGCCAGGGTGGGGGCTGGTTTTGTTACTGGGGGCCGGTTTGCAATATCGGCTCCCTGCAACAAATGTGCAAATGCGGCACAAAGCTTTCCACTAGCACTCCCTCACTCCCCCCCCACCTCCCCTGGGGCTGGGCCGAGCTCTTTGCCAGGGCCGGTTTTGGTTCCCAGTTTGGCCCTGATCCCCTGTCACCCTTACCCAATACATCACTTTGAAACCTGACCTTATGGCACGATCTCATTGGGCTGTGCTCACCCATCCTGTGAGATTCACCTCACCAACTATTGTTCTATAGAAACCGCCAACCAGGAAACCCAAAGGTTTCTTGCTCCACTCCATCCCTTATTTGTAACTGCAGCTTAAACTTTCCCACCAGGCCCACAAACTCTCACAAGTAACTGTGCAACGGGTAAACAAAGCTCTAGTAAATAATACTCGGTCCCTAGAAAGGACAGGTCAACTCCGTCTTGCTGAAATAGTGACTGGTCTTCTTGAACAAATTTAGCATAGTTTAGGGCCAAAATCTTAATATTCTAACAAAAATCTCTAATTTCTCAATTCACCTTCCTTCTCTGCTTCTCAATAGCACTTGGCCTCCAAAGATTTCCATACCCTTCTTTGAATCAACTCAGGCCACAGAATATGTGTTCCTGACGACAATTATCTTATGAGTGTCTGGCCTGCTTTCATGTTATTCAGCAAATAGATACCAAGAACTTAGTCATTGTCTCCAAGATGGATGACCAGTGAGGCTGGTCAGCTCCTACCTACAATGTACATAGCTAAGGTATCTCCCCAGTGCTTACCACTCTTTCAGCACTATCATTCTATCTCTGTTCACTCCCAGCTGCATTCCATGCGCCCTGGTCTCAGCTGGCTTTGCCACACTGCGATCAAAAGAATGACCAATAATCCAAACCACTGTGGAAGTGCTAAGAGAACCACTCACACAATCCAGGAGCAAAGAAAAAACAAAACAATTAAGCATGTCCTGGAATGATATTGTTATTCAACCAAACATACTTCTTTCAACATGAAGATGTGCGCATGCCTAATAATTTAAACCTCACCCGACTCTCCTAATCTCGTTTCCTCAGTCCCCACCACGGGTCTGAAGGAATGCATCTCAAGCAGGCAAACCTAAAGTGCCCACTACTGATCGAAGAACTCTCAGAACCACCTGGGGCGGTCCCTGAGTTTGCCGCCCACTGACGGGCAGTGCAGGTAAGAGCAGGGGGAGGGGGAAGTCAACAGACGATGACGAGGGAAAATAAAAGAAAAAAGAAAACCACTTACCTTGCGCTTGCTGAAATTGCTCACCTCACATGCCGCCCTTAAAAATGTCCCGCCCTGGGCGGACTGCCCCCCCTAGCTACGGCACTGGGAAAAGCAGTTAGTGTGAATCATCTTCATGTTGACATACCTGCCCTGTAACTTCCCCTACCACCTCTAACAAGCATTTACAATGCAACGGTCTCGGCATTGTTAAAGTTAGAGCTATTGGCATTGCTCATGACATTATTTTTGTTTATGTTTTTAAAACATTTAAAGAAACTGCATTGTTATTTACAATGTCAATAGCTTAATCACTCTCCAATGCGAGACCTATTGCATTTGCACCCACACACAGAGCCACACACACAAATAGAGCCACCCACACACACACAGCCACCCACAGAGAGCCACTCACATAGAGCAACCCACACACAAATAGAGCCACCCACAGGGCCACCTACACCTCTGCTCGAAGTAGGGGACTCTTTCCAGCTGAGATGGTACATCTCTGAATATCAAATCAAGCTTTTCTTTAATTCAAAGATGCTGAAGGAAACTCCATTATCTAATGACATGAAATACAACTGGCTGAAACATGAAGGCAGATGACGCCCATGATTTCAACTTTCCGGAGCCACGATCCAGTAATCAGAACCCTCAGCATGTGCTCGGAATTTATATTCTATTTATCCGCCTTGTAAAATTAGAAAGGGAAAAATATCAACTACGGTTTAATTGTATATGCTTAATAACAGTTAATTATTCAAACTAGCTCACTTATGAAAAATCTTTCCCATGGTTGAGACTGCCTTAGTTTGTAGAAAGTTTGAGTTGTGACAAGAAGGCCGCGCAGCACGTTCTCACTGCAGAGCCAATGTGGACTCCCACGAGGCACACTCACTCAAGAGTGTTCTGACAATATTTGGAACATTCCCACCCCACCGCTCACTCACAGGCCAATGCTCAGAGACTCCCATGATCAGCTTGAAGATTTTCAAGAAAACTCTACACGACATGTACTATTCCTTCCGACACGTCACACATGTAGTATGACTGGATCATGGCCAATGTTTTCCTAGAATTCTTGGATTGGGAAGTAAACAAGACACAATCGTGAAATTGAGAAAAAAATTCTGTAAGGCCAAAACATCACCTAATAAATAGTGCGAGATATTGCAAGGCACTTTAAAAAATATTGAAGCATAATTTTGTACTATAATGCCAGATGTGGGATGCTATGGACTCCCGCACATTCTGCAATAAGTTTGTTCTACATCCAAAAAAGAACCCGAAGATTCCACTTAACCAGCATGACTGGACACATTCAGCAGAACCAGTGCACCCAATCAGGATCAGGTCTCTTTTCTCCGAGAGACATACTACAACTGAAGGGCCACAAATGGCCCCCGCACGACACACAACTCATCTATGTGCCCAAGGGTGATCGAACCAAAACTTTTTCAAGTTGTGAAATGACCTGAAGCAAAATGGTAGTGACTTACAAAAATGTTTTTGAAAGTGCACACAACTCAAACTCTTTCTCTAGAAAGTCGCTGGGATGTCGTCATTCATGAGGTGCCTCTGAGTTGGCACACGTTTCTTGACTGACATTAGCGGGCGGCCTATCAGGATGGGTGGTGGACAGCGGGCGGTTAGGGTTCTGCTCTCTGCTACGGGCAGCTGCACAGTACAGCTTTCAACAGAGCATGGTGGCGTTACCTTCATTTATTTACACAGTGTTACTGGTCTAATTGGTGTATTCCGTGCCCAGCCAGCTCCAATGGGCCACCCAAGCCAAATTTGGGTATGGAAAGTTAACAAGCCTACAAATCACCGGCTAGGTCTATTTACGTCTGCTTACAGGCTGGCTCGTGTAATGCCTCATTCTAAAAAAAAGGCAAACATTTAAAGGAGAAAAAAACACTTTCTTTTGACCTACAAAATATGAAAGAGAAAAGGGGGAGAAGGGTGAAGCGAAATAAAGATCTTTTCATTTGCGGGCCTGTCTGGCTTTCTTCTTCGCGTCTCTCGCGTGAAGTCCTTTGACGAGAACACACAAACACCCTTTGCTTGCCTCAGCGCCGCACACACAGGGCCCTGTTCCTCACACATGGTTGCCGTGGGACGGGCAGTTTCAGAGGCGCTTTCAAACGAGGGCTGGCGGGGTCCAGATCCATCTTAACTGTCACAACCACAGCTCGAAGCTCCTCTGTCTGCGTCACATCTTCCCTAAAGATACGATTCTACATCCGGCTCTCAGTAAGGCATCATGACTAAGCACTCTCACCCGAGAGGTCGATTTATTAAATAATTTGATTTAAACCTCGGAAAACCTCTGCAGCGAAATGTTGATCTTTTGGAGCTGAAAATAAGGACGCGATGATTCTGCTCTGTTCAGCAAACTTCCCAGCTGGACGGCACAGTGACGGGCTCATTAGCACAGTTTGGTGCAGAAAGGAAATGTGCAGCCCCGCTCCTCCCCACTGGCTCCTCGACTTCAGGCTGAAAGAATAAGTGTAGGTGTCGGGGAGAGTAGGCATAGAATAATGATGGCTGCTGAAGCTGGGGGCCGAGAGATGCGAAGACAGAGGGGAGGAAGGGGGAAGAAAGAGCGAATGGTGGAGAGAGGTGATCAGGCAGGAGTGACGAGGGCGAGGAGCATGTGCGAGAAAGATGGGAAAGGGAAGGGCGATGAGCAAGAGAGAGGTAGAACAAGCACACCACTGCCTAAAGGCAGCGGCGCTTTCGGATTCGGGGGCGTGTTCTCCTCTTGCCATTGGCTGGAGGAGATAATCAGAAAAGTAGCAAAAAACACGCCCCCGAATCCGAAAAGGACGGGGCCTGTTCGGAGTGACGAAGCTCTTCTCCAATGGCTGGCCAGCATTCAAGAGGCCAGCCAATGGAGAAGAGGGGAGAAGAGGGGCGGGTGCAAGCCCCTCTTCTCCAAAACATTAAATCTCGGACCGAGACTGCGCAAGCGCAGCCTTCGAGCCGAGACCTAAAAAGGACGATCATCATCTCAATTGGCAGCACAACTCGTCTGGGGCCCTTAACTTCGTCTTGACCGGCTCTTCCTAAGCCAAATCTGCACCTCCTCTGTTGGTGCCACAAGCTGCTCTCCTCTGATACCTCTTTCAACCTTTAATCATGATAATTCCGATATCCTGAAAGCACCAAAAAAGAATGAACCAGACATAATGAAAACAAAGCTACCTTACATGTGAACACACAAATAACTGGCAGCTGCTGAACAATATCACACACCAACCTTATAGAAATTGACATCCTCCTATCATAGCCCAACCTGCCAAAATCCTCTTACATTATTCGTCCTCCATTGGATCATAATCCCCCAAAAACATTTTCTATAAAAAATACCCACTGATTTATCAGAAATTGCAAGCACAGAAAAAGCATTGCTTATCCGACTCATGATAGAGTTAACCGCATCATTTTGTTTCATCTTTAACTCATGAACTGACACCCCCCTCCTTACTGCCCCACTAGTCAAGAACTTGTGACAATCTTTTTTATATGCTTTTCTGATTGATGTTGCAACTGACTTCTCAACTAAGTCCAGTAGTCTCATTTCCCTGGTTGCCAAAAGTCCTGCTGCTTCTTGGACTTTCTTTCTCCACTCCATGCACCAGCCCACAGACTCTCTGCCACTGTGAACAAGAGACACATCTTGCCCTGAAAGGAATGTTGAATTTCAAACAGCCCAGCAAGAAAACATGCAATAGTCTTAACCCTCTCTCGGTTTGTGTGAATTTACTAACACTACTACTGTTTGGTTGTCAACATTTAAATAGAACTCTTCTGTTAGCCAACAGTTTTCCCCACAGAACCATCACCACTACTGTGGGAAAACAATTCCAAGAATGCAATGCTTTTCTTCTCTGCCAACCAGCTTTTGGCCATAACTCTGCCACCCGTCTTGGGCAAAACAAATGCAAAATATCTGAATATGCTGCATTGGAAACAATCTGTATCCCCCACAACCGAACATCCTGCAGAGACATGTTCACACCGTTAAATTCTTTAAAAAATGTAATCCATACTCCCAAGTCCTCTCTCAGACTGGCATTCAACCTTATCCTGTGACGTGGCAATGCAGCTCTTGACACCAAAAAACCTACTCATCTACAGAATACTTTTCCAGCTCTTACCACTATGCATGCAAAGTTCAAATGCACATGGAAACCTCCCTCAATTCCATTTTTAGAATAACTGCACCTTTCAACAACTGCAACAACACCGACACTTTTTCATCAGTCAAACCTACCTCAGTCTTGTTGGAACCAAACTCAATTCTTAGAAATGTCAGAATGGTAATAGAGCCCTCTGTTTTTTCATACATTAAAGGGTCCCCCATTACTTCCATTGTCATCCGAGAAGCCTGAACCCCCCCACCATCATTTCCAGAATAAAAAGAAAAAAACATTGATAGAAAAAAAGTTGACACTATGAAAACCAGATCTGAATTTGAAATAACACAATTCAAATAATAAATATATGAAACTGAACTCCCATTGATAAAATCCTGCCCGCATGCATATCGCCTTCAAACTGCAAGCACTGAAGTGAAAAGTCTTCTGGATGAACAAGGTGGATCCTATAAGCTGATTTTATGTGGGACTTTGCCATTTCAGCTACCTTTCCACAACTTCTGACCAATACAATAACATCATCAACTTATGCATTTGTCAGTTGTTTATCTACATTGCTGATATAATCATTTATAGACTCAACCTCTGGCCAAGAAAGATGGTGTATTAGTTGAAATTCGCCATGTTGTTTTTGGGACCACACCCAAAGAGGTTTCTATAAGCCACTCACGAAATGGGCTGCAACTCCTACGCACTTTAACTTTATTCAACAATTTTGTCTTAACTACTCATGAATTGCTATCTTCTAATTTCATACTGTTTGGCCATCTCCTTACCCTAAGGCTCTGATAACAGAACCTAAGACCATCTTAAAACCCCCAAAACACCATGAACTAAACTCGACTAGAACCCCACCTGTTTTGTAGTATCAACTGCTGAGCCTATGTACGTCATAATGTGTAAAAGTGTACGACCCATTGAAAAGTGCTGAAAAATATGTCATTGTTTACTGCATCACTATATTAATAAAAATTGTTTAAAAAAAAATCCCCAAAATAATGAATTAGCTTCCATCTTTCATTGATAGAACTGTAACCCATAGTAAAAGACTTCCAACTTGAGTCAGACTCTTTTCCCCGCACCTTTCAGGTTGACACCTACCTCTATGCTGACCTCCTTGCTATCCAAAGGGTAATTTATCCACCTATTATGCAATGGGATGCCTCCCTCCACAATTGGCACAGTCGTGTCTAAATTTACATTGTGCTTTTGTATAAGTCCCCTTATTAAATGAACAGCATTCACTATTCTGTGGCAGCAGTCCCACCTCAGAAGTACCCACCCAAAATTGGGTGGGGCACCCTTGAAAGGGCTTGTATTGTAGTGGTAGGCCACTCACTATGTTTACCAAGGGCATTGTTATAGCTAGGGCCAATTAATGTATCCACAAGTCATTGTCAACTTCTCACCAACGCTCGTCTGGGTTTATAGTCTTACGTGCTCTATATTCCTCATCATAGCTGAACCACAGAATACTGCCATAGTCTAGCTGTGCCCTTTGAACCACATCCATATATTTAAAAAGTATGACCCATTGCTCTTGATGGGGTTAGCAATAAACACTTTGAAGTCCAATTCTCAATTGACATGGGAACCCAGGGCTGCCTAGCTAATTCCCATGTTTCTTCTTTGCCTTCTGTCACTTGACCTTCCCTATGTAGCAATTTAAAAACATCAACAAACTCTCCTTTACATATTTTATCCTTTGTTCTTTGCATCAAATGCATCCCCAAAGGCTTGGTAATACAGATAAATGGTAATTTCTTCGCTAGCCTCCTACCTCTCCCCCACTGCACTTACTGCTGCATTATACTGTACCCATCTCATTAAACTTAGGCTCCTGTGTCTTATTCTTGTATGCTCTTCCATCAGGTTTACCTTGTAAGTCCTCCTTCCACTCTGCAACTGCAGCCTTCTTACCTTCTGTCTCTGAAATTTCTGGGTTTTTTCTGGACTATCGCCCACATCCACTGATACCACCCTTAAAACTTTCTTTTCCACTTCACCCCGCATAGGGTCTCAAGATGCCCACCATCATCCCTTACTTGGCTGTATGTTGTGATAAGCTTAATTGCGAACCTCCTTTTTCATTTGCTCCTGTTTCTAAATATTTTTAATGTGTTTGTCAGCAACCTGCAAAACACCCATGATCCATCCCCCGTTAGCACCTATTCCATGCATCAAATCTGTCCCCCTCTGGACTTTCGCCCTTGCTCCCACTGTTTATGCCGCTCATCTAAAACATTGTGCTCATAATCCATCTCCTCCTCAGACACCTCATCCATTCAGCATCAAAACCAGTCACACTGGTACTAGTGCTGGTAATCTCCCTAACGCCCATTCATCTACCAATCCATTGGTAAAACCTGTGTGATGTATGATGTCTCAGGGAGGTCGCTCCAGACCTCACCACCCCTTCGAACAGATGCCCACAATATGCTTTGGTCTTGACCGGTGACATACCTCCTTTTTCAACATTGTCATGGCACTTCAGCCCAGTCCACCCACACTGAGTGGTATGTTAAACCCCAGGGGCTCCTCCAACCACCCTAGGCTGTTCCTGAACTATCCTATCACTAGCTTCTGGTATACAACCCCACTTACTATTTGACCTTCTGTGATCCCTACTTTAGCTCTCTGCCCGGTCATCTGCCAGTACCACTCTTTTGACATCTTTCTCGCCACCTAGTATCACATTAACATGTTTTGTGGGCACTAGCTCCTTATTGTCCACTTCCCATCATTGCACTTTGTGTAGCATGAGGCTAAACTGTCTTTCAATAATGGAAAATTGCCCCCAAAAAACTCCTTGTGTCCCCTTCACCCACTTCTTTGTGTGCCCCACCTTGTCTGTATCACAGTTATTTTGCTGTTCCTGTGCATTTCACTTGCATAATTATTGCCTGTTATGTCGACTGGCTTTAGGGCTGCAGCAAATGACATCCACTTTGGCAAGTTTCTATACATAAGCTCCAACTGTGGATCAGAGTCTTCATTTCTGTTTCGAGATGAAGCTGGTTTGCAGCCAGATTGCTTTCAACCTTATCCTGTGACGTTGCAATGCAGCTCTTGACACCAAGAAACCTAGTCATCTACAGAATACTTTTCCGGCTCCTACCACTGTGCATGCAAAGTTCAAATGCACATGTAGACATTAAACCTTACTCAATTCCAATTTTAGAATAACTGCACCTTTCAACAACTGCAACAGCACCTCCACTTTTTCATCAGGCAAACCTACCTCCATCTTGTTGGAACCAAACTCAATACTTAGAAATGTCATAATGGTAACTGTATAACCGTAGGTAAAAAGACCCAATATACCCTTGAGGGCTTGGGCAGACTAAATGACAGGTTAAAAAGCCGACAAGGGATTTTATTTCAAGCAAATTCACTAGTTGTTGATTATGGAAAAATTACTCTGCGGGTGAGTTTAAAGAAAACACCAACCTAAATGTCAATTAACTGAACCAATCATTGAATATATAAAGCACACACACGGGAAATCTTTTTGTGAAATAAACACAAATATTTTTGATATGCAAATCCAATTAAAAAAGAGTACAAATGAATGATTGATTCAGCAATAAATCATGAAAAAGGAAAATCTAAGTATTATCCGCATTTCATGAGGAAACATCTATTCCAGTGAAATCAACAGAGATATGTCTCAAACTGAGAAAAATAATAATCATCTGCACATAATAAATATTGTGGAAATAGATGATGAAGTCAACGTTTCGGTCTTAGATGGCATCAATCCGTCAGACCATCTTCAGGACAGTAGGTATTGCATAAAAAGACCCTTTATTGATTGCAAATAGCACGATAAAGTCTTTGTCGTGGAAAGGTCGCTCTCGCTGCTTCTGTAACAGATCTTAATCAGATTACTGGCGGTAAATTCGAGTAAAGGGGATAAACCTTCCTTTTTTATTTTCTGAGTTGCATAACGACAGATTTTTGCCGCACGATGGGAGAGCTAACGTCAGTCCACACCTACTGTCCTGAAGATGGTCTGACGGATTGATGCCATCTAAGACCAAAACGTCGACTTCATCATCTATTTCCACAATATTTATTATGTGCAGATGATTATTATTTTTCTCAGTTTGAGACATATCTCTGTTGATTTCACTGGAATAGATGTTTCCTCATAAAAAGCGGATAAGACTTAGATTTTCCTTTTTCATGATTTATTGCTGAATCAATCGTTCATTTGTACTCTTTTTTAATTGGATTTGCATATAAAAAATATTTGTGTTTATTTCACAAAAAGATTTCCCGTGTGTGTGCTTTATATATTCAATGACTGGTTCAGTTAATTGACATTTGGGTTGGTGTTTTCTTTAAACTCACCCGCAGAGTAATTTTTCCATAATCAACAACTAGTGAATTTGCTTGAAATAAAATCCCTTGTCGGCATTTTAACCAGTCATAATGGTAACAGGGCCCTCAGTTTTTTCAGACGTTAAAGGCACCCCCATTTCTTCCATGGTCATCCAAGGTTCTCCTCAGTTACTGGTGTGGAAGACTGACAGTTTGGTGATGTCGCTCTTCGTCATCAGACAGCATTCTGCTCCCCTCAAGAGTGCCGACAGAACACAACTCTGGTAAATCCTTGCTTGATGTAGGTGCTGACGAGGCCTCCACACTCTTCAGTCATGGCTAGGTTCTCTCCATCAATCTTGACTGGTTGAGGAATTTGAATGTTGAATGGCATGACTTCTGATTTCTTCGTTTTGATCTTCAGGCCCACTTGCATGCACAGATGTTGATGCAAGATGTCTTTTCTTGTATATGCTTGTTTGTGTGAGCCAGCAAGGCTAGGTCAACTATATAGTGAATGTCCTCCAGTATAGAGAATAAAGGTCCGTCTGATGCCTTTGGCTTGGTACTGTGTTGTGCGTCACATCATCCAGTTGATGACTAGGTTGAAGAGCAATGCTGACATTCCGCATCCCTGTCTCACACCAATCTTGACTTTGAGGCTATACTCACTATCTTCCACCTTGCAGGTAAAGTTATCAATGAAGCTCTTGATGAGGAGAGTTATCTGCTGCGGTATGCCATAGGCTCTCAGTATACACCAGATGCTGCCACAGTGGATACTGTCAAAGAATATAGCATGTCACAACGCATGCTATTACAACGCGGTCGTTACAACGACTGCGTTGTTAGTATGCAATACCTTCACATCGCAAGTCATTACAACGACTTGCTGTAGGGGGCGCACTGGACTTAGGAATAGTATTATTTACTATTCCTACTCCAGTTTGCACAACAGCAGGGAAGGTGTTGGATTTTATATCCAATACCTTTGCGCCCCCTACAGCAAATCGTTGTAATGACTTGCGATGTAAAAGTATTGCGTGCTAACAACGCTGTTGTTGTAATGACAGGATTGCAATGACACTGCGTTGGGGAAACAGCATTGTAAACTCTGTTTCCCACTATCAAAGGCTTTTTAAAAATCAATTAAGCTGATGTATAGCTGGCTCTGCGACTCTGTGTACTGCTCTATGACATTGTGTAAAGTAAGGATCTGTTCAACACACCCTCTGCTCTTGCAGAACTCAGCCTGTTCTTTTCTTAACTGCTTGTCCACAGCCTCAGAAATGTGCTGTATAATGATATTTCCAGAACTTTACTCAGGATTGACAAAAGGGTGATTTTGTACAAGTTATTACAGTTGGGTAATGCTCCCTTCTTTGGAATCTTGATAATGATGGCTTGTTACTAATCATCCGGTACTTTCTTTCCCGCCAAATCGATGTAAACAGTGACTGGAGGATCTTGGCTGGACCATTTCTGCATTCAATTTATCTGGGACAGGAGCTTTTCCATTCTAGAGCGATCGGGTAGCAGTGATGGTTTCTTCCTTCTGTGGTGGGGTAGCTGTTCGCATTGAAGTCTGCCTCTGCTTCTTGGATGTCTGCTTTGCTTGTTGGTTCTGGTCTGTTCAAGACTCCTTCAAAGTGCTCAGTCCAGCGTGCTTCCTGCTCTGTCTTTGCTGTGCGTATTCTGCCTTGTTGTCCATGATAGGAGTGTTGCATGTTGCATGAGATTTACTACTGACTATCTATCCACTGACTATCTTCGTGATCTTGAAGTACTTCCCTTTTCTCCTCTACTGGCTGGCAAGGTTATCCCTGTACCCCTACTTGTCGGCTCTAGTCATTCTTTTGACTGCTTTGTTTGCTTCTTTATACTGTTGCTTGTACTTCTCCTGCAGCTTTTCAGATTTGGCTTCCATGTGTTTCTTTTTTTCTGCTCTTCTTTTTCCAATAGCTTACCATGTGTCTGGTCTAATCCATTCTCCCCTCTTCCTTGGCTTGGTCCCCAGAGATTTTCACTGCTCTTCACATATGTTGAATAGACGTATTCCCATTTCTTGATGACTGTGCCTGCAGCTGGTTCAGACGGATCTTTAGTATCTGCCAAGAGTTGGAACCTGTTTTTAATTTGTACGACAAATTCCTGCTCAGACATGGGATCCTGTCATCTTGTCACATTAAAGTGTTGCTGTCCTGATGTTTTGTGTTCTGTTTTTCTGAGCTTCAGCTTGACAGGGGCGGTCACTAGATGATGATCACTGCCGTGTCCACTCCCTTCTCACTCTGACATCTGGCAGTAAGAGTCTCCAGGTGTCGGTTATCACCAGATGTTCAATCTGGTTTCTGTCTGTGCCATTGGCTGAGCACTGACACAGTTAGTGAATATCACAGTGGGGAAAGAGTTTCCCTCCTATGACCACATCATTTTTGGTGAAAAATTCAAACACTCTTTCTCCATTGTCATTCACTGTTCCACAACCTTCCTTTACTATTGCCCTGTCATAGCTTGTGTTGCTATTTCCCACTTTAGCATTCGAGTCTCCCATCACAATCTTCAGGTTGTGGTTCAGCAAAGCATCAAGTGCAGCATGCATCTGTTGGTAGAATATGCCCTTGACTGTTTCCTCTACATCATTTGTTGGCGCAAAGCGCTGCATTAATGGTGGTGTTGATGTGTCTGCCTTTGAACCTGGCTTTCATGAGTCTGCTATTGACTGTCTTCCACTCAATTTGGCTTTTTTCTGTCCTCTTGCATAGGATGATTGCTACTTATTCTGGATGTTTGTTATTGTCCCTTCCCAAGGACAGAACTGTCTCTCCTGTGGAGGTTTTCATTGTGTCAGATCCAGTCCACCTACTTTTGCTGAGCCCCAGGACGCATGGGTTATAGTGCCTCATCTCAGATGATATTTGAGCCTGCTTTCTTGTCTCATACATAGTCTGTACATTCCAGAAACTGATTCAGGTCATCCTGTCAGTAGTTTCCTTATGGCGTTGACTACTGCCAATCATGCAGGTCTCAAGTAGAGACTCTGGAAGTCCCTTGTGTCCAGAAGACTTAGTGGTTCTTGCTGCTGTTTCTATAGCAAACACTTTTTATGGAACAAGTTTGTTAGCCAGTACCAACATTATTTGATCTAAATAAATTAGACCATAAAAGTCCCATATAAAAATACATTAATAAAATACAGTTAATATCCCTCATAGTTTTGACAGTACATTTTAAAATCAATTTATTTGTATAATCATCAGGCCCTGACATCCCCTAGTAACAGTCAACATAATTTTAGAAAATACATTTTAAAATCAGTTCATTTGGATGATCATCAGGCCCTGACTCGCCTCATTTATAACATCCGCACAACAGAATTACATATTCAAAGAACTAAGACAGAGGGAAGCTATAGGGGAAGGGATGCAAAAACCTAAACTGAGGGTCTGCTATGCGTTCCTACTTGATAGCTTAATACATTCCACTATACATTCCACTATTATGTTTTTTTTTTAATTCCTTGAATTATATTTTTTGTAATATATTTTATAGCAATTATTATAAAAACAAATTAATAATGCATCGTAAATCAGTTAATCATTTGTACGCTATTGTTCATAATTAATCATAACAACAGAAACATTTACTTTCTAGCATAAAAAACAGCCCACAAAAAGCTTTACGCTCTTCTGCAGTTCTCAGCGGTAGGCAATGATTGTAGAAAGAGCTAAGCGGGAAGACATTGTGTAAACTGTAATGGCTTTAAAAAGGATAATATGTAACGTTTCCTCCACTTGTTATAAAATTTGCCAAAAAAGTACAACATGCATGGTATTCTGTTCCAGCATACTATCACATGGGCAGTTGCTTAGATTAGATTTGAGGCCCAATCATTTGTTTCAGGGAAACTGACCAAGTGATGGAAAATGTCCATTCTGAAATGAGTCAGGACAAATCTGTCCCTATGGTTGGATACGATTTTCAAAAATGGTTGCATATCATAGGTAGTTAATATAAGTTGTTGTTTTTTTAAACAAAGGGCTTTGGTAATTCAGTGGTCAACCTAAGATTCAGTAAATGCATAGGGCATTCATTTTTTTAATGTTGTTCTGCTACTAGGGATTCAGGATTCTCAAAGTAGTCTGGGCACTTCAGAGCGCGACTGAAACGCTGGATATATGTCAGCCATGGAATACATGTTGCCAAAATTGATTTAAGGCTATCGCCAATAATGGCACGGTTTAAGGCGTTGTATACAGATGTCCAAACTTTGTGCCAGAGTAATATGGGTTGTATCCTAATTTGGTCTGTAAGAAACGAGACCGCCATCTTAGCCTGGCACACATATGTAGGGGAGTTTCTGGGGGTAGCAAGCAAATATCTCAGGAACTCATTCTCCACCAGTTATAACGCTGTATGTTTTGTGTGCCCCCAGATCCCTGCCCCGTATAAAGCTATGCTTTATATATTGTTAGCATCTCTGCAGGAGGATTTGCGCCCTACCCTCTAGTAAAATGTTGTAGGGCCATACAAGCTTTTCGAAATAATAGAGCCCTAGTAGAAATTGCGTGGGTCTATGTACCATCTTTGTCACCTAGGTACCTAGGTATGAGAAGCTATTTGTGAAACCAATATTGGTGTCCATGATTTTTTTATCTCGACAGACTGTTTTCCTGCCTCACTTCATTATGAATGTTTTGAATTGGTTAACTAGCAGCTCCAGGTCCTGAATAAATTCAACAAAGTTATTTAGTAGGGACTGTAGGGTGAGAGGGGTGCAGGCCATGATAATGGCATTGTTCGGATAAAGAGGTGCCTGTACTGGATGGTGTCCCACCTGAAGAAAGTCTTTAGATTGTGAGGTCAACACCGCCACTAAATTTTTTATATATAGTGAGAAAAGAAACAGTGCTAGGACACAGCCCTGTCTTACCCCTCTTGCCACGCTGAAGGGCTGTGTACATTCTCCTCTAATACCATATCTAACCTTGGCTTTAGATCCTTTATACAGATTTCTCAAAAAGCTAATGATCGATGCCTACACCCCCATGTCGGACATAATTGTCCATAACATAGAGTGAATGACACAATTAAAGGCTGAGGACAGGTCAACAAATGCCAGGAATATGTTCCTTCCTTTTATCTTGGTGTATTTTCCTATTAACATACTTAGGTTGAGACCCTGTTCTATTGTGTCAATCCTGGTGCGGAACCCATACTGAAGGTCTGACAGAATAAAATTTGATTCTGCCCACACTTGTAGCCTGTTCAAGATGATGCCGCCTGCTGTCTTCACTAAGGCATTAAGCAGGGAGATCGGCCTGTAACACTAGGCGTTGTGTCTGTCTCCCTTTTTGTAGATCAGTACAATTATTGATTTTGCCCACGTGGGAAGAAAGCCCATACTTCAGCATTTATTGCTCTATTAACTTCCTCCAGGCTAAACAGAGTGCTTGAGGAGGTTTGAATTGGGGCTTCTGTTTCATTGTGTTTCTGCACCTAATTGAGTTCTGATATGGGTGGGGAGGAAGTAAATACTGGAGAAGTGCTTAATCTAATCGACATTGAGGATCGCAACCTCAATCCCAGTGCCATGATCTCCTCTCAAGGGTGCAGAATTAACTATTCTAATCCCCGATCCCGGCACACCACTACGGAGGGGTAGGTCAATGGACCTGAGAGAGGTGAGCACATTTACTCAGCCTTCTACCAAAAGGGTGCAGAAGGAGCCTGAACTCTTTAAAGGAGGGGTTGGGGATAGGTACCTACAGTGAGAGTCCCTATCAGCGCAAGGATGCTAAAACTCCTTAAGAATAAGGTATTACAGGTTCACAGGCTCTCTCTTTCCTGGAACCTGTTCCGTGTTTTCTGTTTTTCACTCACATTCCGGTCCTGAAGAAGCATCAAAGGATCCTTTAGGGACCACCTGAGAGCGCGAAACATGTTGACCTTGTTTTATGTATGATTTATTCACTACAACACTTATCCTGAGAGCAGCAGTTAGTCACACATCCGCCCTCTGTATTTGCTTTTAAGAGGAGCTCCAGGATCCACACCTTTTTAATTTACCATTCAGACCCCTGAATAAACACAGGTTCTGGGTACCGTTTGGTAATTTTAAAACACTCACTCACCTTCTTCCCTAGGCCCACACACCCACATGCACAACTGCGACGTCTCCTTAAAAGACCTCCGCTAAAGAGCCCTCTTGCGGGGCCCGTGAGGGACTGCAGCGCCACCCTCACAAGGAGCCCGATAATGAAGTATGACACCTGCAAGGGTGTGTGAAGTCACTATATGCAAAAGGAGGGATTCCCCATCACAATTTGTGATCCAACCTACCGTGAGTCTGACCACTTAGCACTTTTTCCCTTTTACTAACCATAATTTGGTTACTACTTCTCTGAGATCTGAGGAACAGTTACCCCCCAGTGTATACACGTTATCTTGTAGGAGCACGGTTACTGGACCTCCTTTCTTTCTAAATTGCTCCCGGTCCCCAATCCTTTTTGTGTGATAAAATGCAGCATTAACTACCCAGCAGAACGCGTTATTATCATTATTAATGCTTGCTTCAGTAGGGCTTCGTCTCTTAACCGTAGTTTCCTTTGTTTCACCACCTGCTTATAAGCTAGTCTGCAGGACTGGACCTCAGGTCTGCATCTCAGGATGTAATGCATTCTTTAGCCTATTATGGGCCTTGGTGCAAAATGAGACAAAACAACCTTTTCTCTCCTGTGTATGTTTCCTAGTAACAAGGAGACTCTCCATTACCCCCTGCGTGATTGCCAAAAAGGCAGTAATAATGGCTTTTGGGTGTGAGGTTTCATCTAGGCAGTTCTCAAAGACTTCCTATTTACTACTGATTAATTGTTTTAGAAAAACCTCAGGGATGACCTGTTGCCAGCGCAGGTAATAGCTGTTAGGAGTTGCTAGCTCGCGATCTCCTGCCGGCTATAATAAGACTGCTCTGGTTGTTAAAGAGTAGCCCAGGTGAAATTTGGACTGTCTGTGGAAAATGATCACTTAATGAAATAGTGTGAGCACAGAAATTAAAAACATACGCTACACATTTGTTAGATAAGAGGATATAATCAATGATGCTTTGGGTGTTTCTCCCATTGAATGGGCACCTGAAAAGGGCATATGGGGGTTGAGATTTCAAAAGAGAACGCCAGGTCAAATTTGAATATTAGTTTATATAACTTGTCCCCATATCGGTTGTAAAGAAAATGTGTTTGGCCACCATTATCTAATCACCCCCCATAAAAATAACAGGTCCCTTCTATTACTTTTATCAAAGCGGTCCAGATTTTCATCCAATAATTCGTAGATTTGCAATTATATCGCGCGTTGCAGAGTTATTGTAAACATTAATTACTGGTAACCATGCTGTGCCAGTGCCTTCGCAAACAACTACTTGATAATAAGGAGTGTCTAATACTTTCATTATTCTGACTGGTTGTAAATTATTGGAGACAAAGATGCATAACCCGCCTTTTGATCTACCATTGGATGAAGGGGAGGCTGGAATAAGGAATGTTCTGTACCCATTTATATGTAGAGGCTCCATAACCTGGGTCTCTTGCAGACAGATAAAGTTAAAACCCTCAATGAACTCTCGCCATTCTGGGTTATTTACTTTGTTCTGGAGGCCTGCCACATTCCAGAACACAACTCCGATGGAGTCAGGGCAAATTTCAGGGAGACTCTCTGCTTGGTTGGTTAACGAGGCAGCTGGGCTAGTGCCATTGGTTAGCTTCATGGGGATTTCAGATAGGAGGGGATTCACCCCACTGGGTACTTGAATAACAGTCCCATTTCCAGGATTGTATGAAGGAGTTACAATCTTTGGTTCTCCCCCAAGGCCTCCCAAGTGATCTTCTTTGAGTCAATCTAACCCATCAAAATTTGCTAGGTTCTGAAACCTGTTATATGTTGGTATGTTATAAATTGAATTAATCAACGGTCTCGAAGTGCATGGGTTCTGTAATTGGCTGGCATCAGGTGTCATACTGGGTTGATAAAAATAGCCTAGGGGTAGGGAGGAGACACCATTTGTAGATACACACGTAGTCCTGGTCCTGCTCATAACAACCTCCACCAACTTTGAAGTTTTAAAGGACAAAACAACACAATCTCCTGGCAGAGTTTATCGCTCCCTACCTACCATATAACTCGCCTGACCATCCTTATGTCTTCAAACAGATGTTCGGTTAAACCTGTTCTAACCCCTAGCCAATTTAAAGACTTATTTCTGAGGGAGATCCAGGTTTCCAAACTCTGTAAGGGTAGGGGGGCAGGTTTGCCAGGATTATTACATATGGGGTGGCGGCCGGAGGAAAATCTAGGAAATCAGTTGCCTGAGCCAGCAGGGGTTCTGGGAGTTTAGTGATGACCGGCGGTAGTATGACATTGTCAGGTTTGTTCCCTACAATTGTGTCTCTCTCAGGATAAGCAAGAGGCATGGTCTCCTGTGTGTTCTGATTACACGTATGCCTTAACAAGCCATGTGTGCTACTTGTGTGCATGTTGTGGCTAAGTGCTACATAAGCTGAATTTTCACATGGTGTCTGTGTATTCAACAGGTCCAGGCAGGTGGTGCATTTAATTTCTAGTTGTTTTAGACGAGTATTTATGGACTCTAGTGTATCTTTCACAAATTGTTCTAAAGATTTGACTGCCTTACATAAGTCCACACGCAAAGTCAGACCACCCATTACAGATTATACGAGTCCGGGGATAGAGCGGGGAAACTCCTAGCCTACTTAAGCTGGAAGGAAAGGGAAGCGAATTGGGTAAATCAGATAGAGGAGGCGAGGGCACGACATACAACGGCACCCGCAATTGCGTCAGCATTTGCGCGTTACTACACTAACCTATATGAGGCCCGGCAGATGACAGATGAGAATAGCATAGATGACTATCTTGGAACAATAGATATGCCCACCTGGCAAAATGAGGATGCGGCGGCCCTAGAAGTTGAGCTCACTTTAGAAGAGGTTCATGCTGCCATTGCTAAACAAAAATTAGGGAAAACTCCAGGCCCCAAGGGGCACCAGGGGAATTCTTTAAACAAAACAATAACATATTAGCTACCCGATTTCTAAACTTTTTTTGGGGCAGCAAAAAATAAAGGAGCGCTACCTCCAGACCTCTGTCAGGCCACAGTAGTGGTCATACCAAAACCGGGCAAGCCCCCAGAAAATTGTGGCTCTTACCGCCCAATCTCGCTACTAAATGTTGAAACCAAGGTGCTGGCCTCCATACTGACCACACGATTACTGACAGTCATCACATCGTTAGTACATAGAGACCAGTCAGGCTTAATGCCCAAGCGAGTCACACGCCTCAACCTTCGTAGGCTGGCAAACTGTCTGGACACGGCAAAAGAGAGAGAGGTCCCCCAAATACTTCTGTCACTCAACGCTGAAAAGGCATTTCATACGGTCTACTGCCCTTTTATGAGACTGGTCCTTGTAAAATTAGGCTTTGGGTGCAACTTCCGGACATGGATCGATATACACAAATCCCAGGGCTAGAGTTAGGGTCAATGGAGTTAAATCAGCCGAGTTTCCCATCCGGCGGGGAACCAGGCAGGGTTACCCGCTGTCCCCCTGGCTTTTCGTACTTGTGCTGGAACCACTAGCATGCTTGATCAGAACACACCCAGATTTAAAAGGGTTCCAGGATTCTATGGGACAGCTGATGGATGAATGAATCTC
The DNA here is from genome assembly GCF_964204655.1 of Triturus cristatus. Lineage (NCBI taxonomy): Eukaryota > Metazoa > Chordata > Amphibia > Caudata > Salamandridae > Triturus > Triturus cristatus. The sequence continues at coordinate 1,545,946,395 of NC_140590.1, forward strand.
GCTTTACGCAAACGACATTCTATTATATATATCCAGCCCTGACAAGTCACTCCCGATCATATTCCACCTAGTTGAAGAATATGGCAAGCAGGTGGGGTACAAGATTAACTGGGGGAAGTCAACCATATACCCTATTGGGGGTCACATCGACATGTGATCTGTGCCGGTGCGTCTTCCCATCGCTGAAGAGGGTTTTAAATATCTAGGACTCTTTATCTCTACAAAAGTGACAGACTGCCTCACCCATAACATCCAGCGCGTCTTAGCAGACTTCCGAGACTACCTGGTTAGGTGGCGATGTCTCCCCCTGATATTATTTGGAAGAGCCGCCATGTTTAAAATGATCACGTTACACAAGCTAGGATATATCCTTGAAAATACATACTGTAAAATACCGGAGGTAATTTTCAGGGCGATAAACAATGAACTGCAGACATTACTATGGGACGGAGGTCACCCCCGAGTAGCGCTACAAATGCTACAATGCAGCCAATATAATGGGGGAATTGTGCTGCCGGATATCCGTGCATGCTAAAGAGTGGCACACCTTATAGTCATCAATGAATGGGTTCATGGCCCCAGGGATCATCCTACATATGCCCTGGTGAGACTCCAATTCCAAAAACACTCCCACCTACACTACATATATGGGGGCCACGAAGCGAGGAGCCTGCTGCCTGCAATGCAGAGGGTGATTGAGGCATGGAGGGATGCTGAACGTATGATGAATTGGTAAAAAAGACTAACCAGGTCTACACCCCTATGGGAGGGTAAACGACTGCCTGAACTTGCAAAACTACAGGGGTTTAAAGGATGGGACACTATCGGGATTACTGCTTTGGGGGATATAATACGGCAGGGCAATCTGATAACATTTGCAGATCTGCAAACGGAGTATAGCTTGACATATAAGCAACATTATAAATATATATTCAACTCCGACATGCCTGGCAAGCGCAAAAACCTGACATTGCGGACCACCCTGAATATGCCCTATTAGATGGCCGGCTGCTACAGGAAGAGATATCAGAGAAAGCAGTCTCCTGGACTTATAAAACCCTAATAAATAATATGCCCGATAATTTTTTTACACTTAGAGGCAAATGGGAGGGTCTAGTAGGTAGATTGGAGGACATAGACTGGGAGACGGCCAGAATGCACCCTAGAGAAGTGGCGATCAGGCTCAGGCTAAGACTGGTACAGTTTAAAATATTACATAGGGTGTATTACGATAGGGCAAAATTACACGTGATGGGCAGAGCATGGACGCCAGATTGTCTGCAGTGCAGAACAGAGTGTGGATCTTACATACACACTCTATGGAGTGCCAATCAATACATAGATACTGGACATGGATAGTACCATAACTGAATAACATACTACAAACACAAATCCCAATGGATCCTAAATATTTTGTTTTAGGCATCCACACAGATGTTGACATCCCTAGATACAAGCTTTTGCTAAGTAACTTAGGCATTGTAGTGGCGAAGCGCGATATACCCAGATACTGGAGGAGAGCAGAACTCCTTACCATGAAAGAGTGGCGGACCGGCATGGATATGGGTGCAGAGAAAACAGTATATAAAGCAAGAGGATGCCCGAGAAAGTTCCGGTAAGTCTGGCAGCCATGGCTGAGCTATTGCGACCTAGAGATGGAGGAGGAGGACACAGATGTATTATAATTCACATAAAGTGGCGCATAGGTGAAGGGCCCACAACTCCAGATTCACATCTAGTTGAGGGACTCAAGAGATACCTAATGCAAGGGGAAGAAAGTACCCCAGGGGCCATGAAGAAGGAGTACAATGGCTCAAACTCTGTATCCTCATTAATTGTAAATGTCACTTATTGTAATCAATGGAGAGTACTTGAGATGTCCCTGCTGAATATTTTGTTGTTCTTTAAAACAATAAGCAAAATATTTTATTTTTTTAAAAGACTTTAAAAAAAATGTGTTCTATTAAATTGCATGATCATGTCCGCTATGTGTGGACCAGGGTGTCTCTCACTCTCAATGGCTTTGTGTGCTTGGAGCATTTCAACACAAATGTGCTCTGCTCCGCTAATGTTTTTTTTTGCTACTACTTATATAGCCAAAACCTATGGCTTAGGACCTGTGGAGCGTTCAATTATGTCATGTTTTAAGAGTGCTTCCAGATCTTTCTCTATAACTTCTTGTAGATGAAAAGCAACTTTACGATGCCTATTAGCATTAGGACGAATGTCTGCATTGATATGAAGCTGTATTTTCATTGTCTTGAGTTTTCCCAGGCGATGGAACAATGAATCTGCTTGTGATCTCAGGCTGAGCACAGAGGTTTTAGTGGAGGGATATCAACCCCATGTCAGTAGCAGTGGCAAACTGAGCAAGCAGGCAGTCAATGAAGTACCTTGTAGAAGATAAATGGTGGCTTGCACAATGTCTTTTTGTGTCACATTAATGCTGTGAATGACCCTTGGCTATTCAATGGCTTACAAGCGGTCCATGTATAAACCTTTGTGCCCGACGGAGAGAGGCGAGGCACAGGGGATAGGCTCTTAAACTTTTCCTTTGGCATGATCTTAATTAACGCACCACTGTCTATGATGGAAGTTATTAGGTGATCATTCACTTTCAATGTGATTTTGGAACAGTGTCCAAATGAAGTTTGTCACTTTGCTTGGGGAGCTTTCTTTGAACTGTGATTATCTTTACAGGCAGCTGCCCCCAAATATGCACGCCGTCCTTTGGTAGATATCATCAGCGCACATCCATCTTCTTTGCCTGTAATCGTTAGTAACGTTGAACAGCCTTTGTACGACTTTAGCGACAATTGATTTTGCCTGGTTTCTACTTGTAGGAGCTGATGTTGCCTTTTGGTTTTAGGGGCGTGGTGAGAATGCTTCTGGAACGTTCTCGCGTCCACCTTTTTTTTCCATCGTGAGACACTCGATTTTTCTTTAGCTTGGCACACAGTTATAAAATGGTTCTCTTTCCTACAACCTTTGTGAACTTACCCTATGGCTGGACATTTACCTTCATGGGAAAATGAAAATCCACATCAGAAGCATAACTTTTTTCCCCTTGAAGACTTCACCTTAAGGCTATCTTGTCTAGGCTTGTGATTGCTTTTCACAGTCAATGCCAATTCATTATGTGCTGTTCCAGCTACCATGTCAGCAGGTTGTTAGTCGGCTCCTTCTTCTGCCATTGCAGCATCAGCATTTTCTCTAGACTGTGTGTTTCTCAGCATGCGCCTTCTAAACGAATCTGAAAGGCAGCCATCAATTACTCTGAGGCACATGGCTTCTTTGTTGGTGAAGTCACAGAACTTGCAATGCTTATTGAGTGCATCAAGTCTTTCAACAAACTTGCCCATTGTTTCACCAAACTGTTGTCTTGCATGGATGAAGATATACCTTTCATAGTCGACATTCGGTATTGGCTTCATCATGGCCTCCAATGCTTCTTTTACCTTTTGGTACAATTTTACATCAGTCTATGAGATATTCTTTAGCCCTTCTTTCATTCCATCACCTGCAATGTTTTCAAATATTTCATGATCTTCTTCCTCTAGCCTAACTACGAAGTAATTGAAGGTTGTGATCTACACAGCCCACCTGGCACCAATATTCTGTTTCTTAGAGGTGTCAAAAGGCAGCGGTGGTTTCAGAAACACGATTGCAGTATATTTCCGGCTCCCTTCAGCCACTATTGAGAGCACATGCTGTTCAGACGGCTTTCATCGTGCAAGACGGCTCCAACAACTTCTGCAAGCACTAGCTTTGTGATTGAGCCTGGGTTGCAGAATGCTTCAATCTCCCTTGACGGTGAGTAGGTTTTCTGTTTCTCATACCTTGTACTTGTGATTTCTGGCTTCATCTGATTAGTTGCTCTGTATTTGGAGCGCAGTGCAGCGTCTCTATCGACCCCCTCGTCAGCGGGTTTGGTAGGCGTTTTGAATATGCTTTGATTCCTGATGATGCCTTTGATTTCTTCTGCAGCTGGGTATGGGCTGGAGCAGGGCTTTGACCCCACATGTGTAGGTCACAGACTCCTCTGCATCGAATCTGGGCACACATGGCACGCATGAGTAGTTTGCCATATCTTTGCAAACTCTCAGGGAGAGCAGTCTTATCCTCTCCTCGTAGTCAGTTGTAGTGTCTTCCCCAACCCAGGAGCACGCAAATGAATTACGCCACATGGGAGCTGAGATCAAGTACTACTTTATTCTTCAGCATACACTCACACACTGCACATTACCTCATACTCCTCATTAACCACACCCTAACACCTCCCTACATATTATGTATTTCCTCTTCAGAGTCCACCCAGAACCATGAGGATCCTAATGATCATAACATCAATATGCTACACTAACCATTACAACAATCATCAATACCAACACTCAGAAGCTATTCTTAACCATGCTCGTAAAAACCGACAACTGATCTGGAACGGAAACAAGATTATTTTCACACAGGATTACTCTAAACCTACTGTCGACATTAGAAAAGGTTTTCTTACTCTGCGTGACAAATTAAGAGACAGAGACTTCCAGTTCTCCTTTGTTGGGCCAACCAGATTCAGAATCATTGACAGTGACAAACACCATCATTATTTCAATGTCCCTAGGGACCTTGCGAAATTTTTAGAGGCCCCAGCCTCTCAGGACATGGATACTTCGCAATCTCATACTAATAAAAGGAAATCATCCTCATGTCCATTTTAAAGGTTGGAAAAGGGTTTGTTATCCTCTGTAACTAAGTGTGACACACCTAAATCTTCCTCTGCTTACAAAGTCATTTTTGATGTTGCAGTTACGTGGTTTGTTTTTGTTATTCACTTTGCGGAAAATGCTATGTTTCAAGATTTTGTATAACCTAATATAAACTTCACACGGTGACTATAAGTAGTTAATATGATTCCCTCCGGTTGTTTTGTCTTCGGAATGGTATCCTTTTACTGTCACATTAGCCAGTTTACATAAGATACTCTGGGAGACTGGCAAATTTTAGCCAATCATTCTGCTGATTCTCAATGAGACGGGTTGGTGGGGGGTGGAGGGCTGAGGAACTCCAGAGATTATGGTCAGTTTTTGCAACCCTGGGGATTCTCAGATTTTTCTTCTTCTTCTTTGTCATTTTTGTTTTCTGTACCTTTGCTCTTCTTCTTCTCTTATCACTCACTTCCGTCCTTTCTCTGAATCTACCTATTACTGAGTTTGATGCGCAAGAGCACCTGCGGGATTTGATTCTTACTGATAACTATGCACCTTGTTTTTGGAGTTGTAATGACTTATGTGGAAGATATTATGTGCATCTTAATTTCACGTTGCCCTCTCACATGGTCAATATTTGTTGCAAGGATGTTATGTCTAGCTCACCAGATATACGAGTTGTTATGAAATGGCTGATAATAGACCACATGTCCTAGCAGAGGATCTCACTATTGTGTCCTTAAATGTTAGCGGACTTAACCATCCGATTAAAAGACTTTTTCTTTTTTTACTATTTGGCCAAAACCAAAGGAGACATTGTTTTGCTACAAAAAACTAAACTGTCTAGAGAGGACACTAATCTTATTAGATGTAATTGGATTTCGCAGATGGCTTGTTCACCAGCTGACCATAAAAAACAGGGTGTAATTACGTTAATATCAAAAAAATCTAACATTTTGCTTGTGTCACAGTCATGTGACGATGACGGTAGACTTTTAGTGACTCATTTGAAAAAAGGAGAGGATCTAATACATGTAGTAAATATATATGGCCCCAACTCTGTGTAAGGATCTTACCCGGTCAGAGTTCCGCAGGGGCGTCATGCAACACCAAGTCCCAATGTAGAGAAAGTCCCAACCTTCCACCTCCCTCTCTGCCTCTATCAAGCCCTAGAGCACAGAGGTGGCGGCGGAAAGAAGGGGAACAAAACAAGGATAAAAGGGGAAACACAGGACTGTGGTCTTCTTCCTTCTGCTGTGTCTTTATGCAACTGTGGTTATGTTCGTGAAACAGTGATCTGTGAATGTGAAAAAAGAACAATATAAGTGACTCTACAAACCTATGAAGACCCTAAGACCCCCACCCCTTGTGTAGTTATGCCTATCAGAATACCTAACGGCTAGAGGTCCTCCGCTACCTATGGAGATGCACAGGAGATCAGAAGAGGTCAAGCAAAGGCAAGGCAAGTCGTAATCTGCTACTGGAGTGGATGCAGTTCGACCCTACAACATAAGAAGGACTCAATATAACAGTTCATCAGCTGAAAGTCTAAAGAATCCCAAAGTCCCTCCCCACTTATCTTACTTGGAGAATCCGGGGGAAAATCACAGTAGACACAAGGCACCTGGAGAGGCTTCTTCGTGTAGATTCCAGACACATCAGCAGGAGAAGTGCACTTAAAGAAGGAGGGGAGAATCTGGCACTCGCTGGAGGTCAGCCTACCACAGGGATAAATGGTAGGACCACAACTGGCCTCGAAGATGGGGGGAGACAGGGCAGAGACACCCGGCCGGCCCGCGGGACAAAATCCGGCAAAGTGGGCGGAGCGCTCTGGTCCCTGTGAGCTCGGATCCCAAAACAGGAAAGTATCCGGAAGGACGGGGCAAAAAGAAAGAGAACAGCGGTACCGCAAAATATACAACAGAGCTCTGCTGGCCGAGAAAAAACACTCAGCAATACGTCCGAATAACGGACTGTCCGATTCGCTCTCCAAGAAAGAAGACGGAGAGGCAAGGAAAGATGAGATTCCAAAACGGACGCCGAAGCGCCCGCGCAACAGGAGCAAACCGGAACCCGGAAGCAGGAACAGGAAGTTCATGGAACAGCCTGGGGCAAACACTAGAACGCGAAGCCCCGAGCCTTCCGAATGGCAGGCTTTTCTACTGGCCTGCCGCCATCGCGCGTGCGCGATAGCCAGACGCTGCAGATGGTTCGTCACCAGAGGAGGAGTGGTCGCGGCAAGCATGACAGTACACCCCCCCTAACGCACCCCCCACGGGTTTGGGTTTCTGAGGATGTCGTCTGTGGAACAATCGTATCAAGCGAGGAGCATGCACCTGGCTGGCAGGTTCCCAGGTGCGATCTTCAATGCCATACCCCTTCCAATGTATCAAGTATTGTAGACGGCGTCTACTCCGTCGGGAGTCAACAATGGATTCTACCTCATATTCTTCTCCCCCGTCAACCAATACCGGAGGAGGGTGAGCTGGTAAACGAGTACCGGGTTCCACAGGTTTCAGGAGGGAGACATGGAAAACAGGGTGTACCTTGATGGTTTCAGGGAGTGTTAGTTCCATAACCACAGGATTGATGACTCTAGAGATCGGGTATGGTCCAAGGAACTTAGGTTTAAATTTACAGGACCCCTTCAATGGAATGTATTTGGTAGACAACCATACCTCATCGCCCTCCTTATAGTCTGGTTCTAACTGTCTATGGCGATCTGCTCCTTTTTTGTACGCTTCCTTTGCTTGTTCTAAGTTTGACTGTGTCAGCTGGTGTATACGGTGGATTTCTTGAACGAAGTCACTAACTGCTGGTGCGTTACAAGAGGAGGCTCTAGGTGATAGAAAAGCCTTTGGATGATAACCATGTGAACAAAAAAAAGGAGTGTACTTCGTGGATGCATGTTGGCTGTTATTATATGCGAACTCCGCCACCCATACCATCTTATCCCACTCGCTGCGTGAGTGTAAAGACTGACTTCGCACGTACTGCTCAAAACACTGGTTGACCCTTTCGGTCTGCCCGTCTGTCTGCGGATGATGGCTAGAGGACAGTCTCACATCAATCTGCAGTAAGGAGCATAGCTGTCGCCAGAATCGAGAGACAAACTGGGCACCCCTATCTGAAATTACCACAGAGGGGAATCCGTGTAACCTGATCACATGCTGTAAGAAAACAGTGGCTAGTTCTGCTGCAGTGGGTAATCCCTTCAGGGGGATGAAGTGTGCCATCTTCGTAAACAAATCCACCACCACCAACAAAGTGTTAAAGCCCTTGATAGTAGGGGGAAGTTCCACTATGAAATCTAAAGACACCGTGTGCCAAGGGAAAGGAGGTGTGGGTAAGGGTTGGAGTAACCCAGAGGGGTGTTGCCGCGACACCTTGCTTTGAGCGCATACATGACAGGTCTTAACGTATTGTTCAGTATCCTTGCCCAGGGTAGACCACCAAAAGCGGCGTCGTACATTATCCAAAGTCTTTTTAAGTCCGGGATGACCGGCCAAGGGATGGGAATGACACCACTCTAAAGCTTGTTCCTGTAAGGCATGTGTAGGTAATACTAGCCCTCCCTGTACATATATGACCCCTTCTCTAGTCTCATACTCTGTGGTCTTAATCAACTCCTGCCCCTCGGGACCTTGCTGTTCCCTCACGACTTCCGAAAGGAAGTCGTTCTCGGATAAGGCTCCTATGATCTTGTCTGGCGGGATGATTAAGGGAGGTTCTGCCTTCTCTTCTGGTATCTCAAACCCTAAGCGAGACATAGCATCCGCTTTACCGTTCTTTCTACCCGCCCGGTACTGTATAGTGAAGTCATACTCACTAAAGAACTGTGCCCAACGGAGCTGTCTCATGGAAAGGGCCTTAGCTGATCGTAGAAATTGCAAATTACGATGATCTGTATATACAGTCACCGTATGTTTGGTTCCCAGTAGGTATTGCCGCCACTCTTCAAAGGCTTTTTTAATAGCTAACAACTCCTTGTCTCCCACTGCATAGTTGACTTCTGCAGGGGTTAGTTTGTGTGAAAAAAAGGCTACTGGATGCAATTCTCCTGAGTGTCTATCTGCTTGTGAGAGTACCCCACCTACTGCGACCTGTGACGCATCAGCCTCCAACACAAAAGGATAACTCGGGTCTGGATGTTGCAGTACTGGAGCTCGGGTGAAGGCCTCCTTCAGGGTTTGAAACGCTTTATCGGCTTCGGTTGACCAAATGAACGGGACCCCTTTTCTGAGTAGTTGCGTTATAGGGGCTACTAATCTGGAAAAGCCGTTGATAAAGCGCCGATAAAAATTGGCAAAACCGATGAATCGCTGAATGTCTTTGATCTTTTGAGGAGCCGGCCACCTTGTAATGGCCTCCACCTTTTGTGGATCCATTCGCAACCCCTTGGGAGAGATTATATACCCCAAAAAGGGAACCGATTGTACATGAAATGTACATTTTTCCAATTTGCAGTACAATTGATTGTCCTGCAAGCGCTGTAGAACCTGTCGTACATGTGAGATGTGTGCTTGTACAGACTGTGAAAAGATCAGCAAATCGTCGATATAGGCGATTACACAATTATCTAACAGGTCTTTTAGCACCTCATTTATAAAGAATTGGAAAGCAGAGGGCGCGTTGCAAAGCCCAAAGGGCATTACCAAGTATTCAAACAGTCCATACTTGGTACAGAAAGCCGTCTTCCACTCATCCCCCTCTGCTACCCGCACCAAATGATATGCCCCCCGTAAGTCCAATTTTGTGAATACACGGGCATCTTTTACTCTGTCTAGGAGGGCGGAGATGAGTGGAAGAGGGTATCTGTTCTTGATGGTTATTTTATTTAATGCCCTATAGTCAATGCAACAGCGTAGACCCCCTTCCCGTTTGGGAATGAAGAACAGAGAAGAAGAGGCCGGTGATTTGGAGGGTCGGATGAACCCTAAGGAAAGCATGTTGTCTAAATATTCCCGTAAATACAGGTTTTCCTTTTCCGTCAAGGAATAGACACGACTGAACGGTATCTTGGCTCCTGCTTGAAGGTCTATACGACAGTCATAGGGTCTGTGAGGCGGCAAGGAAGTGGCCTCCTTGGGGTCAAAAATAGCGTTTAAGTCTTGGTAAACCTTAGGCACCTCTTCTTTGTTCCCAGTACTTCTACTCTCTTGGTTTTGACTAACAGCCAGGGTGTGTGCCTTGCAACATTCTGGTCGAAACTGTAAAGTGGCCTTATGCCAATCTATGAGAGGATTATGTTTCCTTAACCAGGGTAGGCCTAAGAGAACAGGAAACTGAGGCGACTGAATAAGATCGAATTCCACCTGCTCCACATGATTGGTTTCTAGGAGAACTCTGATGGGTTCGGTCTTCTGTGTTATGGGCCCTGATTTTAACACACTCCCATCTATAGTGGTGACCGTCTCTCCATACCCCTTGTCCTGGGGCTGAATGCGGTGTTCCTGAGCCCATGTTATATCCATAAAGTTCCCTGAAGCCCCAGAGTCCAGCATGATTTGGGTTTCAGCCTGTCCTTGTTTCCATACCAAATCAGCAGGGACAAAAAAATGACCAGAGGAAAATGTGATAGGGTCAGAAGAAGAGACACTTAATCCAGATGTACCCGAAGTCCTTATCTCACAGGTCTCCGGGCTTCCTAGTTTTCCGACTTCTTGCCTGACACTGGTTTGGTGGGACAGGCCCTCAAAAAATGTCCCGCCTTCCCACAATATAAACAGAGCCAGTTTTCTCGCCGTCGGCGTCTCTCGTCCGGGGTTAAAGGTCCTCTCACTATACCGATCTGCATCGGTTCTGCTTCCTCTACTGTAGAGGGGACTTCAGGTCTTTTCTCCCTTATTGTTACTACCCGAACCTCTGTTTTACCTCCTCTCTCCTTCTTACGTTCCTGCAGGCGGTGATCAATCTGTACTGCCAGATCAATGAGGTCCTTACAGGAACGGGGAAGGTCCACTATCTGAGACAAGGCGTCTTTGATCTCGTCCCTCAGGCCCCTATAGAACAATGTACCACGTTTCTCCTCGGGCCAGTCTGCCTCAACTACTAACTTCTGAAAGGAAGAAATATAGGTGGCTATCTCATTAGTTCCTTGTTTTAAGGAAAGCAATTCCGTATCGGCTGTGAGAGTATATGTGTGTTTATCGAATAACTTTCTGAATTCGTTCTTGAAAGCCCCATAGTTCTGTAAAAGAGGGTCGTCTCGGTCTATTAATGGAATTGCCCAATTTGCAGCAGACCCCCCGAGGTATGATATCACAAACGCTACTTTAGCCTGATCTGTGGGGAAACAGGGGGCTTTACAAGTGAAATGCAGTTGACACTGGCTGATGAACGTGGCAAATTTGGAGGAATCGCCCGTAAACCTCTCAGGAGGGGCGAGAGGAATGGACGGAGGAGTATGGACCTGTATAGTGGGTGCGGAGTCACTAGCATGGCCTTCCCCCTGCCTCTCCCTCTGTATAGAATTTACTCGCAGTGCCAACGCCTGGGTCTCTGCCTGAAGATTCCCAATCATGTTGGCGAGATCCGCCAATGTTACGTGTTGTTGCTCCATGACGCCCGGGCAGAACACACCACGTGGGCTTTGCGTTCTGTAAGGATCTTACCCGGTCAGAGTTCCGCAGGGGCGTCATGCAACACCAAGTCCCAATGTAGAGAAAGTCCCAACCTTCCACCTCCCTCTCTGCCTCTATCAAGCCCTAGAGCACAGAGGTGGCGGCGGAAAGAAGGGGAACAAAACAAGGATAAAAGGGGAAACACAGGACTGTGGTCTTCTTCCTTCTGCTGTGTCTTTATGCAACTGTGGTTATGTTCGTGAAACAGTGATCTGTGAATGTGAAAAAAGAACAATATAAGTGACTCTACAAACCTATGAAGACCCTAAGACCCCCACCCCTTGTGTAGTTATGCCTATCAGAATACCTAACGGCTAGAGGTCCTCCGCTACCTATGGAGATGCACAGGAGATCAGAAGAGGTCAAGCAAAGGCAAGGCAAGTCGTAATCTGCTACTGGAGTGGATGCAGTTCGACCCTACAACATAAGAAGGACTCAATATAACAGTTCATCAGCTGAAAGTCTAAAGAATCCCAAAGTCCCTCCCCACTTATCTTACTTGGAGAATCCGGGGGAAAATCACAGTAGACACAAGGCACCTGGAGAGGCTTCTTCGTGTAGATTCCAGACACATCAGCAGGAGAAGTGCACTTAAAGAAGGAGGGGAGAATCTGGCACTCGCTGGAGGTCAGCCTACCACAGGGATAAATGGTAGGACCACAACTGGCCTCGAAGATGGGGGGAGACAGGGCAGAGACACCCGGCCGGCCCGCGGGACAAAATCCGGCAAAGTGGGCGGAGCGCTCTGGTCCCTGTGAGCTCGGATCCCAAAACAGGAAAGTATCCGGAAGGACGGGGCAAAAAGAAAGAGAACAGCGGTACCGCAAAATATACAACAGAGCTCTGCTGGCCGAGAAAAAACACTCAGCAATACGTCCGAATAACGGACTGTCCGATTCGCTCTCCAAGAAAGAAGACGGAGAGGCAAGGAAAGATGAGATTCCAAAACGGACGCCGAAGCGCCCGCGCAACAGGAGCAAACCGGAACCCGGAAGCAGGAACAGGAAGTTCATGGAACAGCCTGGGGCAAACACTAGAACGCGAAGCCCCGAGCCTTCCGAATGGCAGGCTTTTCTACTGGCCTGCCGCCATCGCGCGTGCGCGATAGCCAGACGCTGCAGATGGTTCGTCACCAGAGGAGGAGTGGTTGCGGCAAGCATGACACTCTGATGATCCGTCTTTTTGGACTAATGTAGTTAATACCTTAGAACAGAGGTCTTCAAACTTTTGGATGCCGAGACCCCCCGTCAACATTTTGAGGCGTAAGGACCCCCTCCTGACAACAATGTCTAAACCTGTTGACTAAATTGCGTGGGATGAAAATGTAAATGAGGTTATGTGATGCCGCGTATTTTGGGATAGCATTGCTTCATTATTTTGATATTTGTTACACACAGTAACGCTGAGGAAAGATTTCACCCAATCAGTACCCATTTATAACCAAAATACAGCAATTATCATCAGAAAGATTTCAAGTCATCCTTTGTGAAGGGCCTTCCACTCTGCAGCAATACGTGCTGCCACATTAGAAGCTCACCTGGCCCTGACCGGAAGAAGCATGGGTCCCTTAAAACCCTGGTGGTTTTGTGTAGAGTTAAGCCGTTTACCCATGCAGCTTTCCTCTCACCCCCTCCCTTCCATCCCTCTCTTCTCTCCTAACCCCGGATCCCTCTCTCACTTTGCAGGTCATTTTCTTTCACCCCTTTTTACAACTTCTGAACTCTCCCCATTCAACCTCTCACTTCACCTTTAATCACCTCTTGCCATTCTGTCCTTTCACTGCCCTCATCTCTAACAGTCTCTCACATTTATCTCATGGCCTCTCTGGCCCTGTCACCTCCCGTGCCCCTCAGCACTTCTCATTCACCTCGTCTCTTCATTCAAATTTTTGTCTATTTGTATCTTACACCTCTCCAGTCCCCCCATTCCTCTTTCACATCTCCCCTTTGTTCTAACAGAAGCCCTCACCTTTGGATCACACTCACTTCTTGCGTGTCCACACTTCTCTTCGGCAATTCACATTTCTCCTCATCCCTGACCTCTTTAATCAAATTCTCTCACTCCCTTGCTGTCCTCTCTCATTTTGGGTGCGGATGCAAGTTCAGAATGGGATGAATGAATGTATGATTACTGATGGGCTTGTTTGAGTGAGTTGCATATTGAGTAGTGAGGGGGACAGGTGAGTGAAGTGTCACATGAGTGCAGGATGAGTAGTGTACTCGTGTGACTACAGGTTGAGGTATAGTGTGAGCAGGACAAGTGCATTTTGAGTGCAGAGTGATCACTGAGTGCAAGGTGAGCGGGTGAATGGTGCAAGTGCATGGTGATCAGTGTGAGTGCATTGTGATCACTGTGAGTGCAAGGTGAGCGTGACAATAAAGGGCGAGAATGAGGAATGAGTTGTCTGAATGCAGGGTGCATTCCCAGACCCATGAAGTAACTCAGCATGTTATTGACGGGGCGTAGACTTTAAGATCTGAGTTAAACTATTGCGGCATTAATCGGGGATCGAGGGTGAAGGAAATTAATAATGTGCTGATCCTGCAACAAACTTCCAGTCCTATGGTTATGGTTACCAGCAGATTATTTTGATGGCCCAGTCGGTACAAAAAAAAGCAGTCACCTAAAGCGGTATTTTCAGCGCTTATCTGTGCATACTTCCCAGGGCCGGCTTTAGTGCTGGTGGTGCCCTGTGCGACAATGTTTGTTGGTGCCCCCCCAATGACCACCCCCACCACGAATTCTCTCACTAGCACCCTTTAACAGTGACCAAGTCTCCATAACCCCACACTCTCAGATGCATTGAATTAGTTATATAGTGCCACTCATACCAGTGTAGGGTGTCCGAGCACTTTGCATCACACACACATTACACAAAGACAATCAATCATAAGTGTGTAAATCAGTGTATAGGAAATGTTACATAAGCCAAAGGACTAAAAGTATAGGAGTCACATGTCATCCATACTGGTAGGCAGTATAGTTCAAGAGTGCTTGGTGTGGAGAAGCACAAACTCAGAGTCGAAAAAGAAACAGCATAGTTGGGAGTTTCCTTTAATAATAAGAATTGATTTCTAGCCAAATTAACCCTTTTTGCAACATTAATCAATGGTCTAATAAGGTATTCTTTGTAGTGTGCATGCAGTTCTGGGATGAAAGTTAATAACTCACTATTCTATATTAGGACTTTAAGTTATAAATTGCAAGTAACAAAAGGATGTCTCTTTTGAAAGCAGTAACCTGCTGATCTCTTCAAATCATACGCACTCTGTAATCTACTTGGTACACGTTCTTTGCAGCAGGTATATTAACCCTCTGCACTAACTTCACCGAAGTCAAAACCTCAACTATACAAAATGCTGATCTCTCTCCAGGAAGATAATTAATCACACCAGTTATCTTGACATTTATGTGAGGCCTGGTAATTGTGGGCGGAAAGAAACGCTGCAGCAGGTGCTTCAAAAGCACAATAAACTTTCACTCACGGCGCCCCCAGGAAGCCAACTTTGTATTCCTTTCCATGAAATGCATTTTCACACTACGGCAGTGAATGTAAAATCCAAATGTAAGGAATAGGCACAGTGGGGACCCAGGGGGTACTGGAACCAGCAAAAAAACCTAAGCCTCTGTAACCAGTTTACAAAGGCATGTTAAAATGCAAATGGTCTTTAAAGACCTGTGAAAAAACACGGGGGGGGGGGTGCCGGAGATAGGAATCCAGACACTGCCCAGCTGAGCCCCCAGCAGCTCAAGTTTCACTGCAGCATCCGGGCTGAGAAGACACAGGACGGGGGAAGTGTGGGGGGGGGGGGGGGGGCTGAAGCCCTTGGGCCTGGGCAGAAGTGTGACTGGGAAGGCGCGACCCCCTTTGCATCACTCCACGGCGAGGAAGAAGGTCTTCCTCGAAAGTAGCTCGTTGTAGTAGCAGGAGATTTCAATATTCCGCTAGACCCCATAATTGATTGACAGTCTGCTTGTCATTATCACCCTACAAGCTCACATGCTATAATTCAAACGCTCTGCTCTAAATTTAACCTAAAAGACCCTTGGCGCCTACAACATCCTGACACCAGAGATTATACCTTCTATTCCACTCCTCTTAATTCTTACACCAGGACCGATTATATTCTTATCTCCGGCTTTTATACACGTTTAATCTAACATTCAGATATAGCCCCCAGGTTGATGTCTGACCACTTGAGCATTTCTCTCAAATTGTCGGACTGTCATAATGAACCCGTGCCTAAAAGATGGAGGTTCAATAATGATGTTTTATCTGACCCAGAGGATAAAAAGAAAATCGTGGATGCTATTTCAGATTACCTCAGACATAATGATACACCGCTAACTAGCATTAACACTCTCTGGGATGCATTGAAGGCCACAATTAGGGGTACTATTATTGAAATTAAGACAAAAATAAATAAACATTTAAATTTGAGTTTAATTCAATTAGAAAAAGATATCAAGAAACTGGAATGTTCCCTCTCCATGTCATTACAAGACACTACTATACTTAAATTATTAACACAAAAGAAATATGAATATAATAAGATTTTAAGTGAGAGAACAGGTGTTTGGATCAATAAATTCAAAGCCCTCAATTTATGTGAAGCAAATAAGGCCGGAGAATTACTTGCTTCCTATCTTAAACATAAACAAAACCAGAATGTCATCTCATCTATTAAAAACTCTAATGGCCAAATGCACACGAAACACAAAGATATTCTTAATACCTTTAAAGAATATTACCAGGATTTGTACAAAAATGACCAGAACTTTAATCAGGAGGAATGTAACAATTATCTGAATAAACTTAATTTACCTCAACTAATTGCAGAAGACACGGATATGTTAGGGAAAGAAATTAGTATTTCGGAAATCGATAAGTCGATTAAATCATTGAAAGATAACAAAGCCCCTGGACCGGATGGTTTTACAGTTTCCTTCTACAAGACCTTTCTAGACCAGTTAAGACCAACTATGAAACAAGTGTTTAACCATATTGCAACTAGCGGTACTCCTTCTGATACTATGTCTGAAGCCAACATTAAAGTGATCCCTAAGGAAGGGAAAGACCCTGTTTTACCCAAAAATGATGGACCTATCCCCCTCATCAATGTAGACTTCAAAATGTATGCAAAGATTTTAGCGGTCCGCCTCAATAATGTTTTGCCACAATTGATAAATAGTTCCCAAGTTGGTTTCCTCCGTACACGTATGTCTAATGACAACACTCGTCTGTTATGCCACGTCCTAAAGAATGCTGCAATCAAGTCAGAGCTGTCTATCACTATTACACTAGATGCCAAGAAGGCTTTTGATAGAGTGTCTTGGGTATTTCTGGAGAGGTGTATGCACTCGTTTAATCTAGGCGAAGCCTTCGTCAACATTGTTATGTCTCTTTATTTAAAACCATCAGCCCGTATTGCTGTTAATGGCTCCTTATCTGAATCTATCACCCTGCAACAAGGCACTAGACAGGGTTGTCCATTGTCTCCATCTTTAGTTCTTTTAGCGCTAGAACCACTTATCCAAGATATTAAGCTAAACCCGAGTATTAAGGGGGTGGATATTAATGGCATCCACATCAAATTAGCCACCTATGCAGATGACATCCTGATAGTGACAAAACAACCAGAAATGTCAATTACGGCCCTGATGGATACAATTACAGCCTACTCCATTCATTCTGGTTATAAACTCAATAGAGACAAATCAGAAGTCAAACCATTAAATGTTCACTGTACTAAAGACATGTTAGGAAATTCTGGTCTAACATGGCAAACCGGTTATATAAAATAATTGGGAATCGAATTTGGCAATAACATAATTGATACTCTACATCAAAATTAGAAGGTTGTTTTGGACAAAATCAAAACACTTTTGGATTATTGGTCCCTGAAATTTGTCACGTGGCGGGGGAGGATTGAAATTATAAAAACATGGTTACCCCTATAGTTAATTATCTTATCTGCATGCTCCCGCTCCTCTTGACAGACGACTTTCACTACAAGCTGGATAATCTTCTTACTAAATTCCTTTGGCGAGGCAAAAAAGCACACATTAGTATTAAAAAACTGAGGTTTGACAAAACATTGAGGGGTGTAAATCTAGCTGATTTTAGACTATATCAGCTGGCTTTTCTAGTGAAACAGGGATCATATTGGATCACGCCACTGGCAGGTTATATACCTGTATGGCTAGAGATCGAGAAGGCTATCCTTAACAATCTCAATCCTCTTGCACTTCTCACCACCAATCGACTTTACCCATCTAGTTCCAAATCTATTTTTAAAAATACTAAATTAGCGCTCTTAAAGATAGATAAGAAATTGGAGAATAGTATTAAAGGGTCTAAAATAGAATCACTATGGTATAATAGTAAAATACTCTATAAAGGCAAGAGTCTTTGTTTTGAGACTTGGCTACAGAAAGGTGTCTTCTTCCCTTATCAGTTAGTAAATAATGCATGCCCAGTTACGTTTTCGGTTCTTCAAGGTGGACACAATTTAGCTGATATTTAATTCTATAATTTTCTGAAGATAAGAGCTGCTCTATCAAAAACCAAATTATCCACTGAACAGCCATCATTACCATTGTTTGTGTCGAAAATAAATAAACTGGGCCATCAGGTTTCTCAGATTTATAAATTACTTTGACCTAAAACCACTAATCTTAATAATAATATTGTAGCTTTCTGGGACTCGCACTCCTCTACCCCGATTTCTGAACCTTTGTGGTCTACCTTGTAAAGTTCTACAACACGCAATAAATATCTCTGGTGCTATCTCAAACCAAATCTTGGCTATTGCATAAAGCTTTTTGGACCCTTGCTCGACTATTTTCGTTAGGGATTCGTGATGATGCATTATGCTGGAAGTGTAATCAGGAAACGGGTGACTTAGCCCATCTTATTCTACATTGCTCTTCAGTGAAATCTTTTTGGAAAAAGATATTTGCTTTCTTGACTGATGTGTTTAAGTGACCTTTCGATAAAGAGTTTTCTTTCTTACCTATGGCTTTTTGAAGGCGAATATAGGTGCTGACTCTGACAAAGCTCGCCTTGATCTTCTGTTAACTTCTGCTGTGAAACTAGTTCTAAATAATTGGAAAGATACGAGTAAGGCAAACTACAAAGGATGGATACATTGGATTACCCATCTGAGGGGTGCAGATAACATTGCCTTATAAAACTCTCCTTGGAAACCTTCTTCAAGATCAATGTGGAATACTTTGGACAATTATTTTGACTCTCATTAACCTCCCAAGCTTGAATGTGTTGAATTATATTTCTATCTTCTAGATCGCTGTAGTTCTGTGCATCTTTTGGCAACCTATGCACTGTAGTTTTTTATATGATGCATTTGTCTATTTCAGGTTACTCTTGTGTTTACAAATATGTAACAAGTGTCAATTGTCAATTATCTAGCCCTTCTCCACATTTCCTTTTTTCTCTTTTTCCTTTCTTCATTATTATTCGACTATCGGAGGTTAGCGTTCTTGTGTGTATGGATCTAAATAGTCACATGTTGTTTTCTTTTCTGTACGAAAATTGCTGAACTATTTTTATGTTATCCTAACCTCGATATGTTGTTCATTTCTTTTCTTATTCTTTTGGAAAATCAATAAAGCATTTGAATTTAAAAAACAACAATCATCATTTATACATTTGCATAAGAAATGCACATTCTCTACCCTACCAACACCATATCTACAGGAACCAACTGTCTGGGATGGAAACCTCAAAACTGTTTGCAAGGTTATCTCCGGTTTACCCAATATGCGCGACAATGCCACACTAATGGTATATTGTGAACTAGATGCCAAAAAATTCCCAATATGCATGAAGGGATTATTTAGACTAAACGTTTAAAGTTAAATAAAAAATACTACAAATCCATAATCCAACTGTCTATGTGCTAAAAAGCTCGAAGCTGTCACAGATGATGACATGAATACGTGTCATTCATGATTGTTTTTGGTGCATAAAGGAAAATTAAAACATACATTTACGTATGAAAAACGTACATTTACATAAATAAAACATACAATACAAAAGGGCTTAATACTCTGCAGATATATAACCAGCTTCTTCTCTTTCTAAGGACATCATATACCCACTGTGTTCCTTGTAATCCAAAAGACAGACCATGATCACCTCGAATCATGGTTTGTAACTACGCGCTTGCACCCAACTGTGAACAAAGAGGTTGCCCCTGAGGACACAAAAAAAGCTCGTTCGCTTTTAACAAGTCTGTCCGCCCACCGGCTTCCGTAGTGTTTATCGGGGGTTGCTGCAGTAACAGGCTCGGGTTTCAGAAGGCAGGACCGAGCGGAGGGAGGCGGACAGTAGCTGCGCTGCAAGCCCAGCGCTTGCCTACTCTTAACCGCAGAACCATGCCCGGGATGCTGCTGCGGGAATAACTGCCGGATTTTCACGCTCAGCGGCGGCACAAGGGCAGGTAGGTGACCGGGACTCTGCAGTCAGTACACAGGAGGCATATTTAACACACCGGTGCCCACTCGAGTCCTGGAGCGGCTGGAAATCCCTCAAGCTTGAAATTGCGGCAGTTTGCCATTCTTCAACGCTTGATATGAACCTGAAGTGGGAGTGGAATTCTTGCTTTATTTAATTCCTACGGCTTGGAAAAATCCACCGTGAAACGGTTTGGAGGGAACAGTTCCACTTACAATATTTTAACCGCCATATCCTGTGGAAATTCCATTTCTTCACACACGTTTTTTTAATTGAACTTAAAGCTGGAATATACTTGGAAAGTCGGTAACATTTGGTTATTTGCCCCCTTTGTCACCTACCCTTGATTTTATTTTCTTTACATTTTTATTTTTTTCATTATTTTTCCTTCTTTTAAGGTGGGTGGCAAATTAGGTGACCCTCAACTTCAAAAAGCCACGGGGTTTAAAATACGTTCTCATCTTGAGATCACTGCCACCCAGTTGTCCCTTGAATGCGGGTGAGGTCTGGTGATTAAGAGGGTAAACCCCTTAAAGTGACCGCAGCACAGTAATTTTGGAAGATGGTGCAGTTTTGCAAAGAGGGTGAGATAATGAAAATCTATGGAGGAAAGTTGCTTTTTAAGAAACTGTATTTTATTGAACAGAGAGTGACATCTGCTGAGGACGATATGAAAGACGTGCATGTTCAATTGGTAATGATTTACCTATTCAGGTACTGGGTGTTTCCATGCAATGTCAAATTAGTTAATAAAATAAAATGCCCCATCAAGCACTGCTAGGTGTAGCTCGGTTATAGACAAAGGCGCGTTGCAAATTCGCTATACCCAAAAAGCCAAATTTCCCCCAAAAGGAATGCTGGGAAAAGCCATTCACTATTTTAGAGCGTTCGAGCTCTGCAGATGCGAATAGTAGTGTCCTGCTGCTTTAAGATATCTTACCAACCACCCACTCTCCTTTCGAAATGAGCCTTAAAATAGCTTTTGTAAGTCGCCACAAACATTACCCCATCATTCTTCCTCGTGGCACCTTCAGAATAGTAATTCAGCCGCTGTCACTCACTGCATCGCAGGCTCTATACTCTTCAAAGAAGCAATCACTTCATTAATTCAGTCTTTTTCGTACCATAGAAATATCTTCCCGATTATGCGTCGGGTTTTGTCTACTAGGGTGCTCTAGCTACGTATGGACTAAATGGAACATAGTTAATGTTTCTCATTAAACGAAAGAAAAGTATATTATTTAGAAACAAAAACCACGCTATTGAGTGAAGGGGCTAACCCTGCTTTCAGGCCAAGTTCACTCTGTGTTATTGCTCTAGAAATCTGCATAATTTACCATTCGTCGTTTCACTGTAAATCCTCCAACATTGAGGTACGCCTCTCCTTTTTATAACTGCTGCTTCTATAATTGAATTGTGTTGTACAATCTCTACTCTTAGTTCAGAAATATACCAGTGGTCGTAGTGTTTCAGCAAATTGTATATGTACCCCTTGGGAGATGGACGGGTATGCACCCCTTAATTACGAATCACAGGAGGCCAAGAAGCCTGTGCGTTGTCAGTTTGTGTTAACGCTCGTGTGTGAGATTCCTGTCATAACATACAACACGCGCATTTGAGGTTGTGATGTACATTTTAGGTTTTGCATCGTTGTCTTTGATTACAGGGGGGTCCATTTGAAAATAAACTTGTGTGTCTGTCTTTTGATTTGCAGTTGCTCACTCGTGGTGAGGTCCATTTTAGTTTTCATTGAAAGAATTCGGTGTATCATTGTGGTGTGTTTAATGATTGGTCTTCCATTAATCCCGTGTGTAGAAGGCCGTTGTTGGGACACTTTGTTGTTGCTTGAGTTGCACATTTAGCCTTAAAAAGGCACATGTATCAGTTGTGCTAAACCAGCCTGTACCGCCAGAAATCTTCATAAATATCGTTGCAAGAGAGTTTACCACATACTGTTCATTTATTGAGGATCAAAAGGACCCACACGGCATATTTTCTTGGCCTGGCATGTCATACCTATTTGATGTTACTAAAATATAATATTAGGCTTTGAGCCAGCCCTCTTATTCCATTTGGCCTGTTGTTGTCGTTCCTGTTCTGCCAACATCAACATACAGCTCGGAGCAATGAGTCAGCCTACTTCGTCTCGTGGCGAACTTCACTGTGACTGATGGCATTCTGCTCTTTCGCAAGGAGTACATCCTCACACAAAGTAGTTCCCTTAATCCTAGAGACTACCATGACAGTGTTTGTTTTTTGAGACCAAAACATATTTTTGCTTTTAGCTATTTTTCATTTATATTTTGGTGAGTGTCCAACAACTCCCACAACAATAATATGGCCCTCACACCAACATTCCACACAGAACACTCTCACTGGCTGATCAGCTAGGAACCAGGTAACAGGGAACATTAAACGCAACATGGAGATACTACACTTTTTACAAAAACCATGATGAAATACACATTAACATAGCTTAAAGGCCAACAGTCGCTACCAAACCTACTGCCTTTGTCTATTAATTTTGGGATAAGAGGTGAATTTTGCCTTATAAAAAGAGATGGGATATGATGTTAAATACACTTATCTGTCATTCTGTACACGCGTAGGCTACTTGTGAAAATCCTTTAAAATGTTCCCTGTGTTAATAAGACATTAGATATACCATGCTCCTGGTCTGTTGATCTCTTAATGGATCCTGACCAGGTAGCAATGCTGCCAAGTTGTTTTGTGTTACGTGACCCATGCATTTTAGCCAGCAGCTCTTTGGTTGATGGAGCTGATAGTTTTTAGGTCGAACTTTTGAGACCTTTTGTATATGCTTCAGTATATACTACTTTGTGGACTTACTGCTTTTGATTTGTTTGTGCCCTTTAAAAAACCTTACTTGCTAGTGGTCAATCCTTCCTATTTGCCCCTCCTTTTCATCAGTTACTCACTCCCACAGAGCAGTGCCCCAGTACTTGTACCTTTCCACTTGTCACATTGTAGCATCTGTTTAGGGACTACTTTTCTCTTTCTCTAAGAGCATTTGACAAAAGTGCTGGATGTTTTCAGTCACTCCGAGGTCCATTTCTGTAAACGGGGCTCTAAATCATGTTCTTATCTCCTTTATTGCTGTGCATTCGAAGACAGAGGTCTAATATTAGAGGCTGTTTTCTGAGTCCCCCTTTTTCCACCGGTTACTTCCAAGCACCCGAGCTGCCCCTGCTACCTTGTTAAGTGCCGTGTGCAATGCCTGCCGGAACATGCAGTACCCCGACACATGCAGGAACCTGCTGCTCGCAAGTAGAGTGCACTGAAAATGTGGCTACTGCAGAATGTGTCCCAGGGTCGGCAAACTGGACAGTGACAAAGTCAGTAGGAGCTCGGATGGATCTCCCTCTATTATTGAGGCTGAATCAGTCCCACTATAATCCGAATGTGTGACCTGTCTCCTGTTGAAATAGAACTAGACTCTGTTTACATGCTCAACAGTTTGGCACACGATACATTACCCTCCATCACAATTGCTCATAGCTGTGACTCCTCCTGTCCTTGCAGACCCCACTCGCAGACTGGTCACGTTGCATAAATAATATTAAGTAACGTTACTTCTGCTCTGGGACAAGATTCTACATGTTTACGGGCGACCTCAGCAGGATGATGGGAGTCCGTGCCGCCCTCTGTAGAGCTCCTATATGTACATTGAGTGTTCAGATGGCTCACTCTACCAAGTATCTGTCTGATTTCCCTCTTGCGGATCTCAGTGAGTGGCTACTCACCGTTTCAGGAGGTCACACCCCAGCATCTCACTAATGAGGCAGGGGTGCCTTTCTGATCCTCTGTCCAGTAT
The DNA here is from genome assembly GCF_964204655.1 of Triturus cristatus. Lineage (NCBI taxonomy): Eukaryota > Metazoa > Chordata > Amphibia > Caudata > Salamandridae > Triturus > Triturus cristatus. The sequence goes on from NC_140590.1 coordinate 1,545,970,035, forward strand.
AGGGCGGACCGCAGCGGGAAACTAGACCCGAGTAGCTCCCTTGCCCTGGAAGGTAGTTACACATGAGTGTAGCTCATGGGACTGGTGTAGTCGCTGCTTTCAGAGACCCCACACAGGCGCAATTACTAGTTTGGTTTTGGGCTTCCTATCTGGGAGTATAGGGGCTCTGCACAGGCCTACCCTTCACCTTCCCCCCTAAGTTACCATAAGTGCCTCCGAATCTAGAGAATGTGCCAGGCTTTGAAATTGTTTGTGTAAAATAAGTTTAAAATAGCTATCTAGGAATCATTGTAAAATAATGCTTTTGAGTTTTCTTAACCCCAGTGAAAGGGGGCATAAATGCACAGACCCTCCTCCAAATGCAAACCATAGTGACTTTCCACGAATAATCTAACCTAAAGCATACAAACACCAAAGTGTGTTCACATTCCCAGTCCCTGTTACATGTTGTATTCATTCAATACAAATCATTAAAACATCAAATTTAACACCAACATAGGTTCTTAAAGGCCAAAAACATACAGATCAAATCGCTGGTCTATCTATACACTTTATTATATTTCAGTTCATGATATCGTACCTCGATTTTTCCTTCGGTTGAACACTTTCCAGTGTATGATAAAAACGAGCATTGGCATAGCCAATAGGTCTCGCCTTTGGGACCTTATAAGTGTTTAGCCATGCACCTTCAGAGCACGTATGGCTCAAATAACACGCAGTTATCCAAGTGCCAAACATATGCATCTGGATTGGCGAAGCAGGATATGGCAACAAACTGGACTCTAGATTTCCGGCGTATGGCATTACTTCTCTTGTAGTCACAGGATCACATCTCAGAATATTGCCGCGGCTTTGGGACAGCAAATACATCTGGGCCACAGTTATTTTTGGGCTGAGGAGGGATGTTAGCAACGAGGCTTTAGATGTACAGGAACCAGTGCAGGCAACTGAGGCATGAATTTCAAGGATAACTGCAAAACTATTTGAAGAATAACTTGGGATTAATGCAAATTGCAAAGATGTGTGTGAGTGGAAGCGCTATATGAACTGCATGCACACACTGGCTTTAGAAGCACAGAAGGAGCTTTTGCTGATGCTGCTGGGACATCTGAAGAAGAAACTGGCTAAATTTGAGAAAGAAACAACTGCCATGTCCTTTCCTCGACTGACATTTAACGGACAGTCCAACCTCTCTTATTGAGACTACAGGATCAGTTCTGGTAAGAGCGAAAGGTCCAGTCGGTTTGGTCCAGTCGAGACAGGCATTTTCACTAATTTGTCACTCCCAACACAACGAAGGTACACTCAGCAAAGGAGATAATAGGTGGTCTCAGTCTAGAAATGCTCGGGGGGGGGGGAAGCTAGATCGTTCTACCCTATCCATTATTTAAATATTTCCATCAGCACAACGGAGATTGCTGTGAACAGAACACACAAGGGGAGGAGTATACTTTACTTTGGCATTTGTTAGCTTACGGCTGATAATGACTTTAGAAATAACATGGGTTGCATACGCAATGTCAGTACAGAGTTTCTGCTCTCAATGGGAAAAAGCATGCCTTGCTCACCACGCGCCCCCTCTCCCCAACCATCTGACAGTTCTTAGCAACAAGTTAGAGAAAAGCAGAAAAACAATGCCCGAGAGAGGAAAGCTGTTCTGTGCAGGAGACATTAAATGAAGACAGAAAGACACGGATGGACTAACACAGAAAGCTCCGTGGTTCAGAAAGTAGGGAAGGTGAGACTCCTGAATGCGAGTGTATGAGTATGAGGAAGAAGATCAAATAGGGAGTGAGTAAAGTCAGGTGAGGGGTAAAGGTGTGGGGGTGGGGTGTTGGCAAAGAGGCCTTACAGTGTGAAGGAGAAAGAGTGTGCGTGTGAGAGAGAGTAAGAGTCAACGAGGGGGGAGGAGAGAGAGAGAAACATGAAGGTGTGTGATCTTGTGTAATGTAATTGGGCGCTCATGTAAAGCGCTCCAATATCTTTCAATAGAGTTTGCGCTATATATTTAAAAAACACTCCAGAAAAGCGAGCGAGACCGGGAAAGAGAAAAAGGGAGAAAGAGGAATGAAGAGATAGAGAGATATAGGGGCAGTAAGTGAGAGACCAGAAGAGAGAGCGAAAACAAGCACGCAAGTGGTGTGTGCGTTTTTGCATAAAGTGCAACTTCCAATTCTTCTCATGATGTTACACATGCTGACTGAGACTGGTTTGAAATTCAACAGCGCATGAATGTGAGTCTGCAAGGGAGCGGCTATGCAGCAAGTGTCAGGGAAGGAGCCAACTTGTGAATGGGAAGTAATGGATGCCGACAAAAGAAAATTTGAAACGGCCTGCTGCAGTATAGAGAGGCGGGGGAGTGGAGGCCAGCTGAGTGACGCGATCTGTGGTGGGGGAGGGGAAGGGGGAGGGCATTGAAGCGCGGAGAGAGGCACGCAAGGCTTAATGAGCCTTGAAAGAAACCCACATGGCGGCTGCGCGCGTGCGCTGGCACGCAAGCTTGAGGCCAGTGGTAGCACTTATAAAACCCCCTTACTAAAAGTCGAGCAAGCAGCGCATGCGCTGCTCTAGGCTCGACCTAAAAAAAAATATATATAGCTTTTTCTCTGAATGACAGCGACGAACAATGCGTAGTAGTACGCATCTCTGTGTCTATTAGTGTCATAGATTCTTTGTTAAAGATATACACCTTTTTGCATTTTGAAGAGATTTTATCATATTTTAATTAGCACAGAAACCAATCCTTGGGTGCATGTGCCGTTCACTAGTGGTACGTGGAAAAACAGTAGATGTTGTAGCAAACAGGATAATGTACTGCATGGCTAAAGATTTACAGGGTCCCAAAGGCAAGACCTTTTGGCAATGCCAAAACTTGTTCTTTTTTTGTGTGGCTTGATAGCACAGCTGTTGCCAGACAATGATGTGAGTATCGCTATGGGAGAGACACTTTGACTCCATCTACATGTTGGGAGCCAGGACTACATGTTTTGATTGGGGGAAAAGTTGTGTGCTTCCACACAAAAAAGTGCCCCCAACAAGCTGTGATCATTTTGTTTCTTTATACAGCTGGTGAGCTTGAACTTTCAGGGGCACGCTCATGACTTTGTAATGCCATCTTAGGTAACTAGATAATTTATGGCGTTTGTCTTTCTCAGGCAGCAGCACAAATGGGAGGACAGCAGTCATTAAACTACATGGATTTTTAGGTCTGGCTTGACTGTGCAACTGTCTCTTGATCATTTAACCTACAGTGGTAATATTCTACAGTTATTTGCTTCCCCAGAAATACATATGCTATTTACTTGTAATGCTTCACATACCATACATCAGACCTTTAAAGCCAGACCCATTTGCATTGCCAAATAATTATTCCATTACGAATTGGGCTCTATAATCTCTGCATGTGAAATTCTGTTGGCTAGTAAGCCAGAATTGGCTGTGATTTTTGAGCTTGGCATGGATCCCCGTTACAGATTGTCACTGACAGTTCCCCTGCCCCACCAACTTTTCAGAGGCCGATCATAGAGAAATTGGCTTACAGGCACTAAAATTCTAAATACACATAAAAATGCAAGTATTGTCCAAGTAAATGCTTGGAATACTAACCTAAAACACCAATGCCCACTTTTGAACATTTAATTTCTACGCTTTTCGTTCATTGACTGGTTTTAGTTCCTTTTACGCACAAGTACATTAAACACAGAAGAGGTCAGAACCAGGTCAGTGACAGCAGTGCACCCAAGGGCTCCATGCTTGCAGAGTTTCTAGAAAATAAGACATTTTAACTGGCAAAGATTTTTACTTGCCACTTGGGTGTAGTGAAGAGGTCAAGCATCTCGTTCTTGACTTAATTGTGGCTGTATGGGAAGAGAAGAATTTTCGAGAACTGAAAAGGTTTGTCACAATGAAAGGATCCACTATAATATACAGTATGTAATATGGGTAACACCCCAGTGAGAGTGAAAACATTAGAAAATCCCAAAGCTGCCATCCACTGTGTCAAATAGTTGATAGACCAATACGTTTCCCTCACATGTCCAAACAAGGTCAGTTTTTGGAAAAATATCTGAGTATATATCATTGAGGGTACAGATGTAGATCTTAAAAATCAGTGTATAATTTTGTTTACGAGCAATGAAATTATCAAACGATAAATGTGGTGCTATTTGTACGAATTAACATTGTACAAACATTTTGGCTAAGATCTTACCAATTCAAAGAATAGAAAACGAAACTTTTTGTATACTCTGCACCAACAGGAAAGATTTCTTTGAGCTCTTCGAAAAACACCTGATGCAAATCCACTGAATTGAACATTAGCAACACACGAAAGGAAACAATAGAACAAACTGTCTATTCTTACTGATTAGCTGTGAATTTTAGAATAACATTGAAAATTTGTACCCATCTCTTGTAGTTGAAATAATGTGCTAACCTTATTGAAAGAAGGAAGCACGTTTGTCTACTCCAGCCAGAACATCACTTAATTTGGCTCAGTTCAATCTTTCTACATACCTATATTTATGTAGCTCACAGGGTAAGGACTTCTTCATATATGATCCCTTAACCTTGAATTCGTTGACTTTGGAGATCAATTTAATACTCCGTGCACATAGTGATTTGATGTGTGAATAGCTTGTTCACAGAATATATATATATATTCACTTAAAAAACCATAGGTTTCACACATGTTATAGTTTTTTTTTTTTTTGAAACCGTTTATTACAATCTCAAATAGTTACAAGTATGGGCCTACAACCGTCTGGCCGGCCGCTAGAGTAGCAGTAGCACATGACATACATACAGAAAAATCTCTTGGCGGTGCAAAAAGGGTAAATCAGGAGATATCAGTAGTGCAGGCCACATAACTCCAAACCAACAATACGGTTTCCTTTTGTCAAAACACAACAACACAAAAACAACCACACCCGCAAGGCAACCCGCAATCCCAAGTGACAGCACGCGCTCCTTAAGTGGGGAACCCCAACCAATCGCCAAACTCTGAAGAGGGGAATGAGAACAGATCAGGGACTGGGGAACCACGTGCCCATGGCTGGGGGAGGGGGGTCGGCTAGGGGGACGGAGCAGGTGAAGCAGCCGGCAGCAGCGGCGGCTCGCAAATACCCCCGCGATAGGCGTTCCAGGGGCCCCAGATTTTCACCCACGCCCCAGGCTTACCCCTCGCAACATACACCACCTTTTCACGAAACATACACCAATCCATGTGTTCTTTCCAGGCCGACACCGCCGGAGGCCTCTGGGATCCCCACAATTGAGCAATGTCACGCTTAGCGATCATGTATCCCAGAGTCACCCACCGCGTCTGCGGAACCGAGTAGTCAGTTGGCTCCCACACATTCAGCAAGCATCTCCTCGCTTCAGGCAACAGCACGACACGCGTAACCACTCGCAGGACCTCATGCACACCACGCCAGAATCGCTCCACCTTTGGGCATTCCCACAGAATATGCAAGAAAGTTGCCAAAGCACCATAGCCACGCTTACACAGTCCATCCTCAGCTAGGCCCATACGTAGAAGCCTTGGCCCCGTCACATAGACCCGGTGGAGGATCTTAAGCTGGACGAAGCGAAGGCGAGCCGGGATGGCCACCTCCTTCGGAGAAGCCACCGCGGACATCCAGTCCTCGTCGTCCAACTCCAGCCCATCGGCAACCCAGGCCTCGCGGAGGCCAGTCAGCAGGCCCGATCGGTCGTTAATCAGTTTTTTGTATATAAGGGAGATCGTGCTGTCTGGGACATGGCCATCCAGCACTCTGTCCTCCAGGGGGGAAGACTCCGGAATGGACGCGACATCCGGGAAGACGGAGCCCAGCGCGTGGCGGACTTGTAAGTACCGGAAGTACTCACTGCCTTGCAACTGAAACTCCGTCTGCAGCATCTCGAAAGTTTTGAATCCCCCCCTCGTCCAGAGATCTCCCACTGTGCTGATGCCGATCGTGTCCCATTTCTCGAAGCCCTTCGAGGTCCACAAGGAGCCCAACCTCGCCGATGCATACAGCGGTGACGCCCGGGTCAAACGGTCCTTCCACCCCATAGCTGCGTTAGCCGCGTGCCATACACGCACCATGACATGCGTCGGTCCCGTCAGGCGAGGGTCCGGCGCGCCAGAGTAAAGTGCCCGATTGTAGTCGCCACCGGGCAGGAGCATCTTGTCCATTTCAAATGCCGGGTTCAGGGCGGGCCCGTAAAGGCCATGATTAATCGCAGCTAGCTGGGAGGCCCAGTAATACCGTTTAATATCCGGGAGGGCAACCCCCCCATCGTACCACGGGAGCGCCAATTTAGCCAAGGCGATACGTGGCCTCCCGTCCCAGAACAGGCGACGCTGCAAACTCTCCACCTCTCGGAAGTAGCGCGCCGGAACCAAATCCATAGTGTTCTGGAGAGCGTACAGAAAGCGCAGCAACGACATCATTTTAAACAAGGCCGCTCGGCCAAGCGGCGAAAGCGGCAGACGCCGCCAACGCACCACGTCCTCTTTCAAGCGCTGGAGGGGGGGCAGCAAATTCCGCTCGTAGCGGGCCTCCGGGTCCAGAGTAATATATATACCCAGGTACCGAAACCCCTGGGAGGCGATCTGGATCGGACAGTCCCGTGGTAGGACCGGAGCCTCCCCGGCAAGCACATATACACAGGATTTCGCCCAGTTGATGACGAGGCCTGAGTTGCGACCGAATGAGCGCAAAACATCAACTAGGACGATCAGTGATTTGCGCGGGGAGGCGAGATATAGAAGGATATCATCAGCGTAGAGGGACACACGGTCCTCATGCTCGGGGGTCCAACGGAGACCACGGATGGAAGGGTGCCACCGCAGCCACTCCGCCAGGGGCTCCAGGGCCAGTGCAAACAGGAGAGGCGACGGGGCAGCCCTGTCGCGTACCCCGTCCCAGTGCGAATGGGGCCGAAACTCGTCCATTCACCACCACCTGCGCCAATGGGCCGGAATACAACAATTTGACCCAGCTGATGAAGCCCGGTCCGAAGCCAAACTTCGCCAGCATCGCCCAAATGTATGGCCACTCAAGCGTATCAAACGCCATGGTGGCATCCAAGGACGCCAAGATGGCCGGTTCCCGCACGAACGGGACACGCGCGAGCACCCCGTGCAAGCGTCGCAGATTAAGGGCCGTGTTACCATGGGGTATGAAGCCGGACTGGTCTTGGTGGACCAAGTCGCCCACCACGCCGACCAGCCGGTTGGCCAGCACCTTGGCGAGGATTTTGGGCTCCGCATTCAAGAGCGAGATAGGCCTGTAGGATGTGACCCGCTCACGGGGTCTCCCCTCCTTGTGGATCACCACGATCGTGGCCAGACGCTGGTCCGGCGGAAGGGAACCCCGCGAGCAGGCCGCCAGGAACATCGCGCGCAGGTGGGGCGCCAGCACATCCGGTCGCAGCTTGTACAGCTCGATAGGAATGCCATTGGGGCCCATGGCCTTGCCAGATGCGACCGAGCGGATAGCAAGGGCAATCTCGTCCGAGGTGGGAGGAGCGTCCAGCGAATCCCTGTCCTCCACCGAAAGGGAGGGCAGCGCGATGTCCCGAAGCAGGGCATGGGAATCCTCCTCCGAGCAGGGAGAAACCGGGGAATATACCTCGCGGAAATAATCCGCGAAGCAGGAGACAATGGCGTCCGGCTCGGTGACACATACACCATCCATCCTCTCAATCAACGGAACCACACGACTCGCTCTCTCCTTTTTATCCAACCACGCTATCAATTTACCAGCCTTATCACCCACATCATACAGTCGCCCCTGTTGCTCTCTACTGAGGCCCCTGGCCGCCTCCGTGACGAGGGCCCTATAGGCCGCCTGCTTGAGGTGTAAAACATGCAATGTGGCATCCGTCACCCCGCTCCCCAGGGCACCCTCTAGTTCAGTAATTTCGGCCTCCACCCGGGTTACCTCCTCCCGCTCGCGCCTCCGGGCATGGGAGATAAAGGAGAGGGCCTCCCCCCTAAGAACTACCTTAAAAGCCTCCCAAAGGGAGATGGCAGAAGGGACAGACCCCACATTCTCCTCAAAGTACCGCTGCAAGGATTTGATCAATTCGGCTCGAATAGTGGGGTCGCGCAGGTACCAGGCATTAATTGGGGCCACCCTGCCCTCCCCCCTCGGGAAGACATCCAAATGCAGCAGCAGTGGGGAGTGATCTGAAATACCCCGCGCCAAATGGCGCACCTCTCCCACCCTCCCAGCATAGGCCGCAGGAACAAGGATATAATCAAGCCGCGAGAGGCTACCATGGGCACCCGAGTGGAAGGTGTATTGCAGCTGAGCGGGATGCTTTAGTCGCCAGCAATCTACCAATCCTAGTGTATCTAAGAGGCCGGACAGCCACGCCTGTGCCCGGGGGAGGTCCCTGGGGGGATGACGATCCATAGACCCTGAAGCCACCGCATTAAAGTCCCCCCCAACTACCAGAAGCCCATCCGGGAGGTCAAGGAGGAGGCGCCCCAGGTCCGCAAACGTGGTAGATTGCAACCCCGGCGGAACGTACACTGATACAAAAACGAACACTCTGCCCTCCATTCTACCCACCAAGCCAGTGTAACGTCCCCTCTCATCATGGCGCACCTCATCAATCTCCAATGGGAGCGAGTTCTTAATCATGATGCCCACCCCCCGCGAGCCCGAGGTGAAGCCCGAATGGGCCACCAAGCGATAGCCTCTCCGATTCATGGCATGAAAGGAATTACCTATAAGGTGTGTCTCCTGCAGGAAGATCACATCTGGTGAAATTCGTTTCAGATACTGCAGGACCACACCACGCTTAATCCTATCCCCCAGTCCATTAACGTTCCATGATAACACAGTCAGGTCCCTACCCCCCATCATACATGAAAGCCATCAATCGTCCCCCAAAGAGCATCTCAAAAACGACAATACAGTAAAGGGTTCGCCTTGCGGTGCAAACAAACAACACTCCACCCCCACCCACCCATCCCAACAGAACTCCCCCCTCCCTGCACCCCTGCATGAGCCCAGACAGCCCCCCCAAAGTGCAGTGTGCCTGTCGCCCCATAGATGAAAAACTAACTAGTCCCCCAGAGGAGGAGGGAAAGCCCCCAACGGACCCCGTACGACCTCCATAGGAGGGGAACATACCCGATCAGTGAATGGTAACCAAAATGTTGTCCAGAGCAAGGCCTACTATTCACCCCTCAGTTCTGATCCGGTGCGCCCTCCCCGCCAACCGCACCCCCCCCACCCCCCCGGCCCCGATCCCCAGGCAGAGTATCCAACCAGTCCCCAGCCGCCTCGGGACGGTCAAAAAAATGCGTGCGACCATCCACCTCCACCCTCAGCTTAGCTGGAAAAAGCATTGAGTACTTAAGGTTCATGTCCCGTAGGCGACGTTTAACTCCGAGAAAACTCAGTCTCTGCTTTTGGACCGTCGGAGTAAAGTCAGGGTAGAAATTCACGTCCATATTATCAAGCTTGACCGGTCCCTGTAGCCTGGAAGTCTGCAAGATAGCGTCTCTGTCCCGAAAGTTAAAAATCCGGGCAATGAGAGGCCGCGGCGGAGCTCCGACCTTAGGTCGTCCTCCGGGGACCCTGTGAGCACGTTCCACCGCAAAAAGTTTACTCAGCCCCCGGGGCTGGAGATGGGTGAGGATCAGGTCTTCCACAAACAAATCTGCCGCCTCCTCCTCCCGTCCCTCCGGCACCCCGACAATACGAACGTTGTTCCTCCGGGCCCGACCCTCGGCGTCCTCCAATCGACGGTCCATCATGGCGCTCGCCTGGCCAAGCCGGTGCACCTCCTTTTGAAGGGCCGCCACGTCTGTAGTGAGACTTAAGGTGGTGTGGGCCAGGGAATCGACCCGGTCATTTGTTTTAGACAAGTCGGCTCTCACAAGGCCCACCTCCACCAGGGCCGAGTCTATCTTCTGCGCCAGAGTATCAAAGCGCTGGTCCACCGAGGCCTTCATTTCGGCAATGGCGCCCATGACGTCCCGGAGGGTCAGATCCGCGGGCTGAGCAGACGCCTCAGCCGGGCCCACGGGGGATGTACGCTGTGCCTCTGGGGATCCCTTCTGGAGGGTGTAGCGGTCCATACTGTTTGACTGATGTGCCGGGCCGCGGCGGGTCGATTTCACCTTGGCCCGGTCGCCATCTTGCTTTGTGGACATGTCGCACTCCCAAAGTCGTGCCAATCTCCTCGAAAGGGCCGATAAACCAGTTCACGGGTTCCGGGGGGGGGTTGACCACTGCACCGCAGGACAACTCGCAGCCGGCGGGTCAGCCGGGCACATGGGCAAGGCCACACCACCGCACCCCGCTCCGCAACCCTACCTCGCTTGAGGGCAAGGAGGGCGCAAAAGCGAAAGTGAAAGCGCGGGGTACGCGAGTCGCCCAGCCCTGCCCGCCGTTGTTGTTCGCTTTGTCCCCGGATCGCCCCACAACTCCAATCCGGGGGGCCGGCGCGGAGAGGGCCGCAATCTTCGATCGGTGCTCCCACCAGTGTCCGGGGTCCGATTCGAAAACGGAAAACGGGTGCCGCCTCAGCTCGGGTACACGGACACAGTCCCCTCGTCAAAGACAGGATATAATCAGGATTAATTCAGGAGGTCGCGGAGGTCCTCGGGAGCTTCGCACCTACGCGGCAATCTTGGTTGCGCGCTAGGCTCCTCCCCACACATGTTATAGTTAGGTGGATATTTCACTCGTAAAAAACCAATGAAATTCCCCCGTTATAGTTAGTTCAGATAACTATAACTCGCGCGCCCGCAATCCACTGCTCATGACGTCACATATTACATCACTCATGACATGGTCAGTGGCATCACTCATGACATCACTGATGACATCATCCTTGTGATAGAGTGGCGGTCGCGCAAGTTATAGTTATCTGAACAAACTATAACGGGGGAATTTCATTGGTTTTTTACGAGTGAAATATCCACCTAACTATAACATGTGTGAAACCTATGGTTTTTTAAGTGAATTTGCAAGGTTTTTTAAATGCTAATTCCTAACTATAACGTGTGTGAAACCTATGGTTTTTTCAGTGAATTTGTACGGTTTTTTAACCCCTTGTGTGCCACGCCCTTTCCCCGCCCTGTGCCGGGCGTTGCATTAGCGGGCGGGGTTCATGACGAGCTGGACTCGTCATGGGCACAGCGCAACCGCGGCCCATGACGAGTCCAGCTCGTCATGGGCACACAAGGGGTTAAATGCTATTTATGTATTTTTATTTTACAATAAACTACGTATTAAGGCTTGTTTTTATCGTATGTGTTTAAGCCACGCCCTTAATCACATTGGCCACGCCCCTTTGAGAGACCCCCCCCCCCCCCCCCTGTTTTTTCATCCCACTTAAAGTACTGCACAGGGCTACTGAGAATGGGCCATTTAAATCTACAGTTAAGCTGTGCTCTGTTTATGGACAGTTTTGTAGTACTGTTGGGGCAAGAAATACATTAGATACTGAGCTGGAACCCGTCCCTTGGTACGGAAGGAATACTTTGGTGAGACTGTGCTTTCACCCTAATGAGTTGTACTAACAACCAATGGACACGATCAGAGTTAACCTTCCTGTGAGAAGTGGCTGGTCTTAGCATAAATATCTCATCTTATAGCTTCCGTACTCGCCTCTCGACTCGTGTATTCTTTATATCAAACGTCCTGCGTGGGAAAGAGTCTTTATTTCTTGCTTAGCAAGTTTCCTGTAGTCACTAAAGAAGTGCAGTGCGCATTCAGGACAGCCAGCTTCAATAAATATAGTGGTGTGTGCCTTAAATATGCCTGTTGCAGAGGCTGGGGAAGCTTCAATAAGGGTGAAAGCATTTTGCTTGCTCTTGGAACAAGCCGCGCCATAGAAATGCGCGGTAATACCAAAAAAAAGTGCTTAGCGGCTAATTAAGAGACACCAATCCCGGTGGGCGGGGCCAAAAGTGGACAGGGTGGTAACCAGGAGGGACTAAAAAGCCTCCTGGACAATCGTAACACCCGGTTTTGCATAATTGGTGATGCAAAATGACTCGCACCAATGGAAAACATGGGTGGAGCAGAAAGCGAGCTTCTGGAATCGTATTGATTTGAAGAAGCCCTCGCATGGCGAGACAGCGCATGCGCCCTACTAACGCCAGGCGAGACCTAACTAGGAGAAGGCAACTGATAATGCCATAAGACAAACTGTCCACTTCAGGGACAGTTTGGTGGTTTGTGTGATTATTCCCGAACCATGTTTTGCCAGGGAGAAAGACACAAACAATACAACACTTCTGATATCTGCCCATTTCTCTGGTTCACTTGAGTGTCAGGCACTCTGCTAGTGGATTAGAAGAAACAAGAGCAGGTTTTGCTGAACTTTATCTCTATTAACACATCTAAAAGAGGCCTGATTCAAAGCTCAAGTCAACTTCTGAATAGGATGGACATAACTTTGTCTTCACGTCTTTGAAAAGCATGTTTAATAACAACAAAAATAGAGACCTAATATCTTCTGGGATTCCAAACTCCATTTATGAATAGTAACATTAGTCAAAAATTGCACATATCCAACCCAAGATCCTAAAACAAGTATACCTGACTTTCACCTCACCCCTATACCCAATGTTGGACTTGGGCCTCTCCCCAAATTTTAGACTTCCCCCTCAGTTTTTCAAACCGATTTTTGTTGGCTTTTAGGACTCTGTGCACTTTACATTTGCAAACCTGTGCTAAAGTGCTTGTGCTCTCTCATTTAAACTTGGTAAAATTGGCTTACTCCCAATTGACCTATTTAATTTATTTGCAAGTCCCTAGTAAAGTGGTACTACATGTACCCAGGGACTGTAAATTAAATACTGCTAGTGGACCTGCAGCACTTATTGTGGCACCCACTTAAGTAGCCTTTTAAGCATGTCTCAAGCCAGCCGTTCCGGGTTTAGGAAATTTAAACTGCCATTTCGAACTGGCAAAATTTACCTTTCACCTGACCTGAACCTTCCTTTTTATGGTGTAGCTTGAAAGCGCAGTGGCCGCCAGACAATTATGTAACCATCCCTATAGAGGGACTTTTTCTCCGTCCACTTGTTGGCAAACAGGAGTAAGTGTTTTGGTTGGGTAAAAGTCCCACTTCAAAGCTGGCATCGGCTATAAATCTTGGCCTCTCACACCCACACTTGATTACATTCCTGCACCTGTGGGTGCTATAGGTGGATGCCCTGCTTCCCTGCTGCTCGTGGCCTACCCTGCTTGCTGAGAATGAAGACTGGACCTGCACCTTTCATCCCAGGCTGAAGTGACTCCAAGGGTCAGCTGTCAGGCCTCCTGTTAGAGCTACAGGAACATTACAAGCTCCAGAGGCCTCCCTGCATCTGCCCAGTTGATCTGCTGCCTGGACCTGCAACTGGACCTGCCTGATCTCTGCTGGACTGAGTGCCTGATTCCCAAGAGAAATGCAAAAAGAACTATTGATGGACAAAATGCAGAACAACGTCCTACATTCACCCCAGTACAGAGATCTGGGCCTAAACCCATCGTTTTTTTACTCACCATGCCATTCCAATTTGGACCCAGCCATATGCAAATCAGTCTTGACCCTGTGCCCTATAGGAACAGACCAGCCCGAACTGCCAGGCCAGGTCCTCCCTGGACTGGAAACTAGCATCCTAGGACCGGTTTCGGGCTTTCAGCCCTCTTCAGCCAGAGTAGCTTGATTCCAGTGGCATGGAGAGCACGGGACTCACGTCTGAGCATACCCGTCCCACTCGGGGTGACAAATGCAAAATGAACTATTGATGGACAGAATGCAGAACAATGTAATACATTCACCCCAGTACAGAGATCTGAACTGGGGTGGTGGAGTGAGCTAAAGCATGATGATGGATTAAACCCAGATTAGTTGACTGGGACTGAGTGTTTGATTTGCTCAAGCGCTCCGTCCATCATCCCCTTTGGTATTGCTTTGATTCCCCAGAGATGCATCACAGGTCCTGGTCCCTTGATGTGGCATCAGTTGAGCTCCTCCTGGAAGAAAAGGAGTAATCCTGCAGTTTTGAGCTATTTGCGTCAGCAAACGAGCCAGCTTGTGCTAAGATCTTGCAGTCCATGCTGACCAGCAATGCAAAGCTCCAATGAACCTGACTCTTCGTGCTGCAGACTGCCATCGACGACCGGCAACCAAGATCTGCACTTCGCGCTACAGCATCGACAGTCTGCAGTGCCTGCAACGTAAATCTCCAGCGATAATCATCCGTGATGCATAACCTGCACATCGCGCTACAGCGACTAACATCTGCAACGCGCTCCTTGCGACCTCCACCACGGATTGTCTCTTCGTGCTGGACTTTGACAAGGTAACTTTTTCAGCGGGGCTAACCTGTTCCCTGTATCTGTCCTGCACTCCATCGCAGCTGGCCTGAACTTGTAACTTTTACCCGGTCTCGCATGACCAGATAACCATGAGTGGCGCTTTATGCTTTTAGGCTCTATACTTACCATAAATCTTTAATCTTTCACATCTCCGGTTCTACTGATTGGATTTATGTATTTTTGGTATCAAATAATTTATTACATTTTACTCTAGTTTTGTAAATTGGTGTGGTATTTGTCTTGTGCAGTGGTTTCACTTTATTACTGTTTAAGTGCTGCATAAATACCTTGCACATTGCCTCCAAGTTAAGCCTGATTGTGGCTGTTGCTTGTCACTCGACCCTCAACCCAGTTTCCACACCCATGATCTGTTTTTCTCCCATTTTGTGGTATTTTAAGGACTTGGATACTTCTAGCTTTGCCATTGCAATGCAAATGGTTTTGATATTGTATCATTGGAGACGCTGAAAAAAGATAGTCGTCTGAATATAAGGAACTGAAATGAATCTACGAAATAGTGCGACAGTAATTCTTTTGGCTTCCCCATGTAGGCCTTAGCAGGTCTAAAAATGGCAGATTCCTGTAAATTATTGCTAAAAACTGTACTTGAGTTAGCCTTTTGTTTGTTTGTACGTTCTCAATGGAAAATTGTGCCATCCGTACCAAGTCATCCTTTTTTCTCCAAAACAAATATTTTTCTCATTGTTATTCTTTCAAGAAAAAAGCAATTCTTTATTGTATAAACGGAAGAAATGCTAATGTAATAACCTCTGCAGCTCAGATTTATATGTCGCCTAAAACCAGAAGTCAAGGTATTTATTTTTCTTTTCTTTTTGTTCCAAACAGCCCTAATTGAAATTATCATCAGACTCTTGGAATTCTTATCCTTGATTGCTTTTAGGGTGTTTCCTTTAAGAATAAACAAAAGTCCCACAGAAGGCGAGCATATTTGGAGTTAAAATTGACTGTTCAACCAGTTAGGCTGATTTTCATCTGAGTGCATGACTCTCGCTCTGTTTTTTGTAAATGCTTTATTACATTTGTATAATATATCGAGACCTACTTCGCATGCCACTGTTTTAAAATATATTTTAATTTTCCCCTGCAAAGATTAGTTACAATTGCAACTGTGCAGCATAAAGTAGTCCACCCAAACTGTGCAGGGGGCAGTGTCTGATGAAAATATCCTCAGCTGGAAGTGATTCAACCAATGTAAACTAAGTGAACCACTTTGCCTATAACAGGGAATGTTTTCTGAAGATCTTTTATTTTCCAGCTTGGAAAGGAGCAGTTGAGGCATGTAAAGCAGTGAACGGTATTCATCTAGAGTGGCATGCGGTTAATGTGGGGAAATTGTTCTGCTGTGCCAAATGCCCCCAAGAAATGCTGGTTGTTTCATGCATTGTTGAATTAAGATTCCGTACTACATTCACAATCCACGGCCTTGTTTAGTTTTGCGTGTACAGTAGCTCAGCACATTTGCAGAATAAGTCGGCATTAGTACATGCATCAAACCGTCTAACTTGCATCTCCAAGATGCTGTGGCCGTCAGCAACTCTAAAATAGGTTAGAGCAGGCTAACCCAGCGCTCATTTTGAAGCTGGGGGCCTGTGGCTGCAATCCCTCGTCTGTTTCTCAGCCCTGGGATTGCTAGTTCTAGGTGCGCATGTCAGATTGGCTGGCTCTAGACAGCCAGCCTATTTGACATGCGCACTGGCAGGAGTTAAAGTAATACTTCGATTGCACTAATCAGCTCCGCCCCTGCCCTGGCGCTGTAACAACGCGAGCCTGCGACACATTATAATAAAATGGCATTTATTGCCATTTTATTGATGAGTGTGCCTACTGCTCTCGCACCAGGTTGGGCAATGCTCCTCCGCCATAATGGAGGAGCCGCCACGGCCAAGATTTGGAAAACTTGCTTTGCTGCTACTATTGGCTAGCATTCATCAAACTGTAGGGTGGCAGATAGAATATTGCTGTGTTTTCATATTTATTTACTTTGGTGGTTGTATGGGCTAAACTCCACTGTGAGCCTCCCTATTAGCGTGTGTAGGCAGAGATGTGACAAAAAGTACCCATTGCAAGGTGAACAAGAAAAGATGTTTTGAGTGGAGTGTGGCGCATCCATGGCAATGTTTGCGACCTCTAACTTTGACGTGCAAGGGTGGTGAAGCCTCAGGAGGAGTGCCCATAGCGGGGGGCCCTGATACAGTATTGACTACTTTTTAAAAAATGATACCTGGAAATGCCTCTTGTTGAATATAGCACTAAAGCGAGAACTGTAAGAATTTAGCAAAATATACATAATTTACCCTTGTCAACGAGAACACTGGAGTAAAACCCTTTGGCGTGAAGGTACCACCCACAAAAATGGTTCATACTTGGTTGTGCTAATGGGCTTACTGGCTGAGCAGAATGTTCAGCAATCCTTTGACCTCTCTCTCCCCAGCTGCACTGATTGTGGCTGCAATTTTAATATGAATGGAAGCACAGGAATACATTCACAGACATTCATAAGCATTTCGCCAATGTGATCCGGGGCTTTGTCCACATGAGACTTTCTGGGGAGTCTGTGAGAAACACTTGGGATGTGTTGGCGGAAGGTGGGATTATGTTTTACGAATTTTTGTAATTCCTTGGTTCTTTTATTGAGTCCTAATTTGACACGAAGGTCCCCAGCAGAAGGGTAATTCCCCAGGCGGGCATCCAATTATAGTGTCCCACTATACCACATTTGCAACAGTGTGCTAACGTTTGTGGTAGGGAGGACTCAAACATATGCTGCCTATACTTTTTCTCTCATTCCTCCGACCAGTGGCAGCGGCGGCTTCGCTGTGGCAGAGGAGAGTCGCCCTCCTCGCTGAGGGACAGCTGAGGGAAAAGGGAAAAATAAAATGATGATAAATTGAATCTCCAAATTGATTAACACAAAAAGCACTCGCCAGCAGACCACCTTCTGCATCACTCGGTAATTCAGAGGAACTGAAACTATGTACATCTTATGCTTCTCTGCCTCGAAAATATTTTCTTCATGGGGAGACTCGTCAATAAGTGCCAAATGCGGAATGCCTGTGAGGATGATCTAAAAAGCAATCAAGTCAAACCCAGAAAGGCACTTATGATGTCCTTCAGTACAAACACACTCCAATTGATATTGTTACGATGGATTTGTTGCTTTCAGTCCAATGGCCATGTGTGGTGAAAGTATTTTGTTATGGAATGGATTTGCCAGGCAGAAGGTAAAGGAATGCATTACATATCCTTGCTTTATTAATGCTTTCATTGCTCTGCATGGCTGGTAAAATGACTATTCGGTGTAATTCACTTAAAATAAATTATTTCGTCACCATCTTGGAATGGTAACTGATACGTCCTGTAACAATAAAGAAGAGTGAGGCAGACATCATCAATTTTTTGGGCCTGTGACTTATTTGTAGCATTGTTTCTTTTTCCGTACACCTTGTGTGGGATAAAAAATGTTCTCATTTGACTCCACAGTCGAATATTCCATGATCACCCTTGTAATAGAATGTTAACATCTAAACCCAGAAGCCAGGCCAAGCCATTGTGGACAACCTTGCACTGCAAAGGAAGTTGAGTGTATATTGGTATTGTCATTGGTGTGCTTTCTAGGCTATCCTGTTTGCAAATAGTTGTAAACATGCAGCCCACTGACGCATGTCTACGTTTTCTTCTATGAGCTGCATGTGCTTCTCACAAGAACTATTGAATGGTGAAACACAAGGAGACAATGTCCGTGTGCTTTGATTACCAGCCACGTCAAGTGATTTTTCTTTTTTGCCCATCCCCCCCCCCTTTTGTCTGCTAGTTTTTGGGAAATAGACTATTGCATATTACATTAAAATAAGATCGAATTGATTCACATATAGCCGGATATAAATTAACGAGCCAAACTGACCCAGTTGTTTACACCAAACAAATTATTTCAGAGAAAGGGGCCATGGACTGTGCCTGAAACATCTTGGAGTCTGCCTCAGGTGTGATATTGGTGCTTAATTTATGCCAGTGATGAGCACCAGCATTCATTTTTTGGGGACCATGGACTTATTTTTCATCATTCGATATTGATCCAGAACAAGTGAGAAGAAGGCAGAAAAGGAAAAAAGCATCAGGAGGAGGGAGATAGGAAAACACAGAGTGTAGATATGAGGTAAAATCAAGGCAAGGTAACATGCCGCAGGCCCTTAGGTAAAGTTTTGGATCATCGTACAAATTAATTAAGCATGCAGTGCTGTTAAAGGTCAGGCTCAACCAAACAAGGCGTTACTTATGCTACTAAAGAGACCTTGTGAGCGGGAACCCAATGTGAGATAACAGAGGACACCCAGAGGTGGTTGTCAACTGAAAATTCACACAGTACTAAAGGCTAGCCCATGCTGAACATGCACGTTTTTAGGTAAGACTTGTCTGAATGTGCATTTCAGTCATTTATATTAGCTCAGAGCTCTCAAGTTGTTCTAGTCAAGGGTGATTAGCTTTTTCAATTTTGGTTTTATGGTTCACATTTTAGGACTTGTAGTTGTGTTCATAGCTACCCCCCAAAAAAAGAACACCTTAAAGTCTATGCAGTAGTTGATACATGTTAGCATGTGGAAGGTGCTGGCTATTTGAGTGGCAGCAGTGTCTGGGTGCACCAATAGGCTAGGGGTGGCTCCTCCGTAATGGCGGAGGAGCGTCTCTCCACTGGTCAGTTAATCAGCTGTCAAGAGAAAAATAAAATGACCGCTGATGCCAGTAGTGTAGGGAGGGGCCAGGCATAGCAGCGGGGAGTGGTAGGTGCACTATGATGTCTGTTTGGCCGGCCGTCTTAGGCTTGCCAAACAGACATTCATATATAGATTTGTCCAACCCAGTTGTCTTGCACAGCCGGGTTAGAGAAACATCACAGGCTCCTAGACACTGTCTGAGCGGCAAACCACGCCGCTCAGACCAATCCTGGTGCTGCTCTCATGCTAAGTATAGAATGAGAGCAGTGCCAGGATTGGATGGGGAGCCTCTCCTTATGCTGCCTCTCCTCATTTACTGCTTTGAATCCTGCCATGGACTGGCAATCTTAGTACATGCAGCTCTGAGCAGTTCTCCCTGATTTACGAGAGACTGTTTAAAGTGGACTTGTGTGGCCTGATTCTCTATAATAAGCATTCAGTAATTGTTAGCAGAGTTCTGTTAAATTGTCCACTCCCCACATTGTGTGTTTTTATATTCAAATCAGATCAGGGGTGTGGAATTTAATAAAATATCTACTTGTCCATGGGACAGGTTGTTTCATAAATCTACTTGTCCTGTAACAAAATCCATTTGTCCCTTTTGTGCCATGTAATGCAGCGACAAATTATGGCAGCAATCTCATTATATAAGCGCTCTGAAATAGCCTCTCTGATTATGCCAGGGCTCCTTCCATAGTAGTTTTTGGATACTAGCAACTCCCTTATGTTGCCACGTTTCTGCGGATCTACATATTGGGGCTGAAGGTAATGGTAAGCAACAGGGTTGGAATGCCCTTTTGAGTCTGTGCAAACCTACTAACTTGCGTGTTTTAAGGGGTTTCAGCCTCTCTTCTGTAATCTTTGCCCATTCTAGGAAATATACTCCCGACAATGGCAGACATAAAACTTCTTCCAGGGTTGGGGAAAAAAGTGGTTGGAGGGAAAATAAACTTGTAAACGCCCAGATTTTTCACATGAGCTAATGTATGTACTCATGCATATTTGCTCATGCCAAAATGCAGTTCACAAATATTTTCTAGGAATACTATTTCTTGGCCTACTTTTGTAAAGTCATGTGAATTCACGAAAGCTGTATATCTGCACTTAATGAAAGCACATGGGTGCACTTTTGAGACTTTATTTAATAACTGGAACCCTAACTAGGCCCTAATTAGGTCTGGTGTTAACAATGACTTTTTGTGTTTATTAAAATGCTGTCTCTCTCTTTCTCTATCAGCTAGCTTCATTGTGAGTGACCGCATTCTGTTCTGTCACATGGAGCATATCGATAGACAGTAGTTTTGTTCAGTGCCAGGAACTACTGTGGCAATGTGTTTTTTGAGACCAAAACTATTTTTGTTTTGCCAATATTTGTCATAATGGTGAGCGCCCGGCAGATCCCACACCAATAAGGTTTTACAAAAACCATGCCAAAACAAGTCCCGCATTGACAAAACCAAAAGGCTGACCAACAATTTCAGACCTACTGGCTTTACCAATGCTTGTTTATTTTTGTTCCCCATAATCTTATTAAAACTGGTTACACTGATTTTTCATTATTAATATTTTGGGGAAATACTAGCATACATAACATTTTGCTAAATGATCCTGCAAAGAAATGGTACCTAAAACTTGACAGTATTTTAGCGAAATGTTTTTGCATTTTTTTTGTGAACATTTTATTTTGAAAGCAAAGAATCATCAGTCTTGCTTTCAAGCTTCTGCAAAAATTTGCATCTAATCAGAGAGCATGCTGGGAGCATTATACATAGCCTCATATTGTTAAACATTGAAAACGTGTGTACACATTTTTATACTGTAACCACTGTCCGTAATGCAATCTGAGCTTACAACTTTTACTTAGAGTGCTCACCCTAATAATAAAGGCTTTGCATTAGTGACCCATAAATGCAAGTTTGAACAGCATTAACACTTGGACACAAATATTACCTTAACTGCAGACAATGCCTTTCCCTGATCCATAATCTTGTAATCTTGCAGTGAAAGGGTTTGTGCTGTAGGGGGTTGGGCCTACTTGCCCCAAGGACAAAATACATATGCAAACTTGTTGTCCTCGACCTCAAACAGTATGTCCTGGCGTCTGGCTATAGGAATTCTACATCCCTGTTAAAATATATATTTAGTTCTGGTCTAGAAACAGGATTGGTATTAACTACAGCCTCATGCAATTAACACAACACCATACATACAGGGGCTTTGGGTCAGCCTCTTCATCCATTGGTCTCTTCAGCAGTCATTCACATTGTTCTTATGTCTACATCAGTAAACAGACGAGGGCAGTGGGTCATCCCACTTCACTCATTGGTTCTTTTGCGCCATGATTGATAGCTTTTTGTCACATGTGCGTGTCTGCGTTAAAAGAAGTGTGCTTCATTGTAAGCAAGGGTGGGTGGAATTTGTGTAGTCGCGCGAAATGGTAAAAAAAATCTCCGAGGATGCAGAGTTCCACAAACATGCGGAATTGCTTGTTCCGCCCGTTCGCGATGCTTTTTTCCTGTTCGCGAATGCTGTTTACATGCTCGCGGTGGGGGGGGGAAATATCTCGCGAACACACATTTTGAAAGCGCGAACAAGCAAAAAATTGTCAATTCCGCATTCTCCGCGGACCGCAAAATTATCCAAATTCCGCAAGCGGAATGGAATTTACCGCCCAGGCCTAATTGCTAGGACTGGTAGGTGTCAGAACCCCATCTGAGGACCACAGGGCAGACATGAGCTACTAGCCCCAGCTGTGGTGGTAGAGGTTGCTAGCCAGTGTATTCTGGGGTTTCTCCTACTTATGGGTTTGGAAACAGGTTCCAATGCAACCCGTTCTGTACTTGACTCTTCTGGTACAAGGGGTGAGCATTTGCACACTTCTCAGGGAGATTGTGTAAGGTGCCAGAGTTCAGAGCTCCATAGTGAACAAGAGACAATATATAAGATAATGTCCAGCCCTGTGAATATCTTTTTAGTACAATAAAGTACTTTTACTCTCACACTAAAACTAAATATGACACAAATCAATTGAGCCCGTATACACAGTTGGCATAAGTTGTCTTAACAGTCATGGGGTACTACACTCCCCTTCCCAGGAACTTTCTTTCCTCCCTCTGAGGCCGGGACACCGCTATTCTCATTCCATGCTAGGGTCAGTGTAGGCAAGGATTAGGTTCAGGAGAAGATTGCTCATAGTTCTCATGAATTCAGTATGCACCTCAGTTTCAATTCTTAGGATGGCTTTTGTGCCGCACAGTCTCAAAAGAGCTCAGTAGCAACTCCCATGCGTGTCTCAGCATCTGTCGCTTTCAGCTGCAGGGCTGCCCCGCGGGCACCTGGAGTTGTTCAGCGGCTGTCTGGGCTTCGAGGAGTGAATAGGGGAGGCATTCAGATTGGTATGAGATTGACTCCTTGGGGGCTATTGACTGCTGCGGTTGCTGCATGCAGGATAATCCCCACGGTACCACCGGGATGACATAAACCTTCCGCAGCGGTGACCCTCTGGGTCGTCTGAACTGGTGCTTAAGCTGGCTGTAGTTGCTGTCTCCAGGCAGAGTGCTCTTCGGGCCTGCGGGCAGTTTAAGCCAGCAGGCTAGTTTGGAGCTTCCCTTTTTGACAGTGATTCAATCTTCTTTTTGTCGGCTGCAGCGTTAGTCACTCAGCCCGCAGTAAGCTGCTGGGTCAAATCAGGTTGACGTGCTCTGGAACAATCTTAGTTGCAGATGTCAGTCTAGGCTTCTGCGTTAGCCCCCATATGTATTGTGTTATGGGGAGAGAAGTTGGCCTAACAGCTAGGGTGGTCGACCTAGAATCTGGGGAACTGGGTTCGAGTCTCTGCAATGATACTGAACATCCTGTGATTCTGGGCAAATCACTTAATCTCCCCATGCCTAACCAAAAAAAAAAAAAATGAACGTGTCCTCATGTAATGCAACTGGTGCTATGTAAAGCACTCTGATACCTGATTCGGGTCAAGTTTGCGATAAATAAAACTCAGTAAAATAAAAAAAATGTGTTGTCTTGCACTTAGGGCAGGTGAACATGCCAGTGTACAGTGAGTTCCTGTTCCAACAGTGAACTAATCCTTTACTTTGCCAATGCTTTTTTTCCCCCAGTCCTTATCATTTTGTAGTCCTTATTGTGTGTTTTAGCTATGTCTGCCGGTTACATTTTCTTTTTGACAATAAGAGGAAATTTTTTTAAAAAGAGTTGTAAGCATACCTGGATGCTACAAAGCACTTGCACTGGTCTACTAAAATTATCTGCAATGATTAATTATTTAAAATATGACATTTTTG
The DNA here is from genome assembly GCF_964204655.1 of Triturus cristatus. Taxonomy (NCBI): domain Eukaryota; kingdom Metazoa; phylum Chordata; class Amphibia; order Caudata; family Salamandridae; genus Triturus; species Triturus cristatus. The sequence goes on from NC_140590.1 coordinate 1,545,993,393, forward strand.
TGCAATAACCTATCCTCCACATTTATGCAGTGACAATTTTTTTTTTTCTTCTTTTTTTTTTTGTCTTGTTTTTCTTGTAATCGAGGACAGAAACCTTAAAATTTTTAGCTATACCCGAACTGAATTATCTCTGTTGCATTAGGCAGTGTTTGCAATTGTGGGTGCTACCTATAAATGGCTGACCTTGTCATTGCTGGCAACTTATTCCATGACATTTTCCTGAAGACCTTTGATGCCTTATGTTATGAGTTTCATTCACCACTATCCCAAGAGTAGAGATACCAGCAACTCGCACACTGACACACTGGGTTAGTGGTAGGTTTTATTCCGATCATCTTTGCCACTAGGCTCTCCTATACTTCCCTACATCATGGAATGGGGTAATAACACATATATACAGTACTTTGATCTCAAAACAAATACCTCAGAAAGTGAAACAGGAAACGATTCTCTGCACCAAAAGGGAATTGGCCTCTCTGCTTTGTAACCGTGATGGCTGGGCCTTGGAAGGGGGGAGAAGGAGTGGTAGATGTGCACTTTTTAGTGCGCATGTCAGTTTGGCCTGCAGTCTTAAGCCGGTCACACTGACATGCACACTTACGATTCTCCAACCTAGCTGTATTGCACAGCTGGGTTAGAGAAACAGCACAGACTCTGTGTGCCTGAGCGAGCGTTAATCTAGCTCGCTCAGGCCAATCCCTATGCTGCTCTCATTCTTGAGAGCAGCGTAGCGATTGGATGGGAAGCTCGATGCTGTCCCAGAGACTGCAGGGACCATGAACAGGGGATTACGAGGCTGCCGGAAGCATCTACTAAATCTTGTTTTTTTTTGTGTATTCAACCCGCCGCACTCTCCCCTCGCACCCACTCCACCGTCGGCCGCCACTGTCTTTGATACTGTAAGCACTCTAATAAACAATATGATAATGGAATGGAACGAAACTGACCAGGATTGCCCAAAATGGACAGTTCTGGCAGAGGGGGCAACTCCTGACTGAGTGCAAAATGCTGAAAAGATGTTGAAGCAAGACCAAGGAGGAAAGAAGCACACAGTTGTCATTTTGTTTTCAATAGACCCCCGAAGCCTCTGGTAGACCCCCTTGTGTCAAGTAACCAGTGATGTGATACTGGCCAGTTGGTTGGGCTATTCTCTATGTGCTGACATGTCAGGAACCACACAAGCATGCTCACATTTTGTCCTGGTTTTGCCGAGGTACCTCTGTTATGATAACCCTGGTTTAGAGGGGGCTGATGGGGATTAGCAACAGCCACAGTCGACAAAACCAGTAACATCTTGTCAAAACATAAGTGCATGGCTTCCAAAGAAGAACAGCATGAAAGCTAAGGTTACTAGATGTGATCAGGATGGACTTCAGCAAGGACCCTCAATTTGGGCATATTAGGTACCCTCAATGTGAGATCTGCACACCCCATGACAGCAGACCTGCCAACTCCAACGGTGCCACTGTGTGGCACACGATTTTGGCTCCTTTCACAGTCACCCAGTGGGGAGTAGACCTTCGCACAATAGCATGGAAGACAAGCTGAAAAGCACTCTCCAGAGTGACTTTCCAGCTTGTTTTTGGATGCTGAAAGCAGCCAATGTCCATTAGAAGTGTGATGTGCCCATGCCCCCCGGACTTCAGCAGCAGCCTCAGGGACCCCTAGTTTTTAGGTCTCGCATAGGCAGCAGCGCATGCGCTGCCTCTACGAGGCATCAAGTAATCTGTACGTTGGGAGAAATTCTACCTATTGCCGGGTAATTTCTCCTTCCGCTTTCCATTTGTTTAACGTTGGCATAGCTTTTCTTATGGGGCTTATTATTGGCTGTAGTTAGAATGCGTCACTTCCGTTTATTCCGGAAGCAGCACAGCCGAACTACAGTTTTCGTCCGCTTTCGTGCTCTTTCAGCTCCTGTGTTTAAGGACTCTTTATTTATTTATTTATTTATTACCTTGTTCGTCAGTGCGATGGCAGCGGTGGGCACCACACACAACACTCTTGGCAATGACTGGCGCTTCTTTTTTATTTATTTTTGTCCCGGCAGCAGCCTCTGCATACGACCACCACCAGCGCTGCAGCTGGTGAGCGTGCTGTGCAGACTCATCCCCCTGCCAGCCTGTCATTTAGCAGAATGTGTCCAGCTCCCCTCTGTCGTGCTGGTCACGCCGTCTCCGTCGTTGGTCGTGCAAGCACTGATGGTTAGGGACTCCTTCAAGTAGGGAGGTGAGTCGGCCCCCTCTCCCCGCTCTGGCAATTCACTGCCACCAGCCTGTGGTAATCCGTCCTTCCCCTTGTGGTGTACGCTGCCCGGCCCGCGGGAGGAACGCTGGTTTGCAGTGCTTGCGGCGGGGGAGACGGTGTGGGGACTGGCTGAGGGCGGGAGAGAGGGTGGTCTTGTCCCACAGCTCCTAACACACTTCACACAGAGGTGCTTGGGGCATTCGGGGTGGCCGTTTGTCCCGTGAACCGTCGTTATGTCCTGAAGGGGCTTGGCTGTAGCAGCACACCGCCCAAGCTATGTGCAAGGCTGAGGCGATTCACGAGGCCATGGATCAACTGCGTGCGCTGGCATACCGAACCGGCTCCTCCTCACAGCCTCCTGCTCACAGCCTCCTCCTCACCGCCTCCTATTGGCTAACAGCAACCCCCATGCTCTGCCTGCATGGAGGACTACACTATCATGGCACAGCCCTACTGACTGACTGACTGCCTTCCTGCCTGCCCCCACACTGTTACCCCGCAATACAGCCACAGGACTACGGCTACATGCCCCGTGTCTGCCCCACAGCAAACCGTTCCTGCCATAGAGGTCATCCACAGCCGGGTGCAGTTCAGCAGCACAGGGATCCGAAGGCATGTGGCATCACAGAATAAGAACGGACGTGCTAGAGGTAGGCTTTTATTTATTTATTTGCACTTTTATGTAGTGTGTTCTTGACCCGAAGGTATCAGAGCGCTTTACATCCGCACAAGTTGTATTACAGACAAACACAAGGCTTGTTTAAATTCTTTTTTATAACTTGTTCTTAGCCCCAATTAGAATGTTGGATATGCTCAGTTGCACTACGCCCGAGATGTCTAGTTTACTGTCACTTCCTTTACTTAAGACCTTTGAAAACACAAGAGCGGTCCCGTACTAGCCTCACGAGGCCTGCAGCGCAAAAGGTCAGCAAAAACCTTAGCCTGGATTCTTATGTCCCTTTTAACCTAACCTCCTGCAGTTCGCTCATTAGTAAAATTATTTTATTGCAGTCTGAGTCAGGCACCTTCATTTGGCTGGTACAGGATAACTTCTTTCTTTTATAATAGATGCATGTCTAGTTTGGACCCAGCACGGCGTTTTTAATTTACACAAAGAGAACAGTTAAACCTTTTACTTTTCGGATTACAAAATGTTTGTACAGTGTATTCAGGTGCTCGTTATTTCTGTTTTCTTCACTGAGCTTTGCACTTTCTTTGCTTCTGACAGATTCTCTTAACACCCTGTTTTATACTTTGATGCACGCATGTTTGATTGTCTTGCTTTGCTTCCCACTCTTCCTAGATCCCCGTCAATGCCCCTCCTCTCCTGGTGTGCCTCTTTGGGAAACATCTTAACCTTCACAGATGTTACGAACTCATGCGCTGTTCACAAGCCTTGCTTCCTTTACCATGCTAAGTTAATATTGTGATGTACTAGCCAGTGCAAGTAACAGAAAGATTGACATCGCCACCCATGATATTTTTTTAACGGGTTTCTTTAAAGAGGAGAGCAGTTCAGACTAACTGGTATATTACACATCAAACAGGCTGCTGTTGTCCTATTTTCCTTTTATGTTCATAAGTTAATAATTGTTCCATTCACAATCAAGTTGTACTTGTCAATAAAAATCATTTTTAAATAGTTGGAAACAGATTTCAGTCTAATAGACATGCATGTCCTTGGTGGAAACCATGGGTGAATGTGATGCGGGAAACCTTGCTGTAGTTACTTGCAGATCAAGCATTGCCTAAAGCTAGTGTGGTTTTCGGGTATTGTCACATATGCTCCTCCCAGCGCGTGTGTACTTTGGGAGGAAGGCATGGGTGCTAATACTACACCACAAGTTGTGTTTCTTCTATGTTGCTGTTTCTTCAGCTTCATGACAGTTCGTAAGGTAATTGGATGCAAGGGCAAAGACACAGTTTTGGGGGCAGAATTCGGATTTTTCTTTTAGCCCTATGCAAATATAATTACTCAACTGCAAATAAATAAAACAAAGGTAAAAAAACATTGCCATTTTCAACTCCAACACCTCTAACTTTAACAAATGCGAGACCTATTGCATTGAAAATGCTTGATTTTTTTTGGGGGGGGGGGGGGGGGGCGGTGGGTGCATTGGTGGAGGGCAAAGTGCCTCTGAGGTAGCTCTTGGCACGAGGCTCCGCTCCCTTCAAGGCCACGCCCCCTCCTCACACGGTGAAATTTGTTTATAGGTTGGCAGGTATGTGTCAATCAAACGAACAAGAGTTTGCTCAACCTTACTGAATGATAAACAGACTGAATCTTTATAATAATTAACCCTCGAGGTCACCATAGGAAAGAAGGGGGGAGGAGGACACCAAATATATGATCAAAATTTACAATGTTTATTGATAGTTTAGTAGATATGTATTGAAAAAAATAAGATATACAAACACCACAGAATACAAAATTTCAATAAATATTTACAATATCGAAACTGGACCCCACAGAGAGATCACTGGGGGGTGTGTCGATTATAATCTCACATTCATATTAACCATGCCTCACATTCAAACCATTCATAACCCGCAATTGTACTACACATTCGTCTACTGCACATCAAAATAATCGAACAGAAATACTCTCAACAATTGGCTGGTGTACAATGTTGGTATGTGTATCGATCAACCAAACAAAACAGTAGGACACGCCAACGCGCGTTTCGGTGCAATCACCCAAGGATGTGGGTGCCACCTTCTTCAGGGCATGAGTTTTATAAAATTCTGTACTCCGTGGGGCCAAGACTAGGTCGTGTTGTGAACCAGAGAGGTTGTCATCGACAAACAAGATCGGTATTGGATGTATCCGATCAATCTAAGAACTGGCTAAACGGTAACTGATGTCGGGCGGCGCCAAACAAGATGATGTCAAGCTACGAGTCGTCGGGATTACGCATTGGACATTAGTAGATTCTTTAAATATCTTCAAACTTTTGGTCTTGTGCGGAGATCGAAGGATGGCCGGGCAAAACTTTCGAGGCGGGAAGAATGGAAACAATGTAGCACCGATCCCAAGTAAGTACGATAAATAGTTCGTATAGTTGTAACGATGTTTCTGATATGAACATTCGTAGAGGGCAACAGATGAACCTCGATGGTAACGTCCTGATAAGAAAGGAATAACCGGCAGGTATGTGACAGCAGTGGATGCATAGGTCAGAGTTTATGTTCAGATATATCGGTGTTACCGTCACTCATGATTTTACTGTGTCTTGAACAAGTTTGTTTAAAGCGTCTCTTTCTGTATGGCTGCCAATTGCTTACAAGTCACTTTCGTTCAACTTGAAGTTTTTTACTCAAAAGCAGTAATCATGGTGCGGGTTTAGCCCCTCACCCTTTAAAGGCCTGTGAAACTACAAGTCCCACTGTCCCAAGGTGCAAAACTGAACGGTTCGGTTATCAACGCTAGTCAATGGATTACCTAGTTCTGAATGTAGCTATGTTATCCCTCTTCCAGCGGTTAGTTACTCTTGCACCCATAGTGCATGAAATCTCAGTTTTCCATTTAGTGATGCCATGTTCTGTCCAGTAGACCTTCTCTTTCAATCTCCTGCTTGTGCACCCTGAGGACAGTCGCATAAGCTTTAGGTCCACATCACTTTAAAAATTTTCTACAACTTTCTCGACGAAATTATTTTTTTTATAACTTTATTTTTATTTTTTATACAATTCAATTACAATATTGACAGATGGGAAAAGAAGTCTTCAATGCAAAGTGTGTGATCAAAATTAGGTATGGCGGTACAGCAATAATCAATTAATCTTGCAGAGGGGTCACTCAAGAGAAAGCGTTTATACACATCAACAGTAACAATCCGAATAGTACATAGGACCATTCTACTAGAAGTCCATTCGCAAACAGAGGGCGGGAAAGCGTTCCTTATAAGCCAGTACCAGACCTCGTTTGAGATACTGTAAGGACTCCCCCTTCTACATCCAAATCGAGCTTGTAATACTTCAACCATGGGGACCAAATTTTTCGGAATTTACGTGGGCAGCCCCTTGCTTTATTAACCACTTTTTCCGCAACTTTGTATAAATCCATATTGGATTTCCATTCTGTAAATGTAGTAAGGCGTTGTGCACCCCAGTACTTGGCTATTTCCCGTTTAGCCACTACCAACCCCAGATTAGCAAGTAAGATTCCATGCCGTGGCAGATCGACATCAGTGGGAATTCCCAATAGTAGGAATTTCACATCCATCTCAATGGTTGCCCCAATTATTTTATTTAATTCCCCCACTATTGTGCGCCTGTAGGGCTGAATGTGACCGCACTCCCAAAGAGTGTGAATGTATGTGCCATGTTCCGTATGGCATCTGAGGCATGCAGGGTCCTCCACCCTTTCCATTTTGTGCAATCGTTCCCTATCATAGTAGACCCTATGAAGGATCTTGTATTGGATAAGACACAGTCTTAATTTGATCGCCACCTCACGTGGGTGCATGAGGGCTGCTTCCCAGTCTATATCCTCAAGGGGTCCTGTGGTGAGTTCCCACTTTGCGCGAAGTGGGCCGAGACCATCCGGCATGTTATTGAGCTGCGTTTTGTATGTCAGCGATATCGCCTGAGTCGGGATCTTCTCCTGAAGGAGTTTGCCCTCAAGGGGGGCATATTCCAGCAGCGCCCCGTTGCCCAACCCTTCCGCCCGCCAGGCATGGCGAAGCCTAAGGTACGCGTAAGCTTGGGAACTATGCAACTGATATTTGGATTGAAGGAACGAGAAGGAGGCCAGGTAGCCTCTCTCCAGGAGGTCTCCTATCTTGGAAATGCCAATGAGGTCCCATTGTTTGAAGCCCCTCAGTTTTCTAATCTCACGCAGATTAGCTCCCTCCCATAATGGGGTCTCCCATGTAGGTTTCCCCTCCCATATCATCAATTTCCCTGCAGTTTTCCAGACCTCTATTACCCGTTGGGTAGCGGGAAGGAGTTGCGTTGTACCGTCAACCCCCGTATAGATAGTGCAGGTGGGAGCGTTCATGGAACTGAAGCCTTTCCAGCCTATATGCCGGATGGTCCCCTGGTGTGTGAACCCACTCGTTAATAATAAGGTGGGCCGCCCTATCGTAGGCTGACATCTGGTACGGCAAACCCCCCGTTGTAAGGATTACGTTGCAGGGTCTGCAATGCTATCCGTGGATGAGCACCATCCCAGAGGAGGAGGCGCAACTCACTATCAATAGAAGCGAAAATTGTATCAGGTAATTTGTGATAAGTGTTCTGAAGAACTTAGAGAAGCTGAGGCAGCATCACCATTTTGTACATGGCGGCTCTTCCCATGATAGTGAGAGGAAGTTTCCTCCACCGCTTCCCATCTGTCTGAAAATTCAGCAGCACCCGTTGTTTATTGCGCTCCACGCGAAGCACGGGGTCAGTGGTAATATAAAGGCCCAGATACAGAAAGCTCTCCTCTGCCAACCGTAAGCAGCTGGGTTAAGTAGAAGATATAGGATCACCACTTACTGGATAGAGGGTAGACTTAGTCCAGTTAATCGTGTAGCCAGTGTAGCTGCCATATTCTTCAAAGATGTGTAGAAGACGGGGGAGCGTGTCATCGGGCCGTGAGACATAGAGCAAAATATAATCTGCATATAATGATATGCGTTCTTCCTCCAGTGACCCGGGAGCGTGTAGGAAGCCACCCAGGTCAGGTCGGGAGCGAACCACGCAAGCCAGGGGTTCCAATATGAGGGCAAACAGTAGAGGAGACAAGGGGCGACCCTGTCTGGTGCCACTTTGTATCGTCCAGCTGGCGGAGAGAGTGCCATTGACCCGTACTTGCGCCTCGGGTGTATTATATAACAACGCCAGCCACTCTAGAAAAACCGGGCCGAAGCCCATTGCTTCCAGAGTGCGCCACATGAAGAGCCAGTGAATCGTGTCAAACGCTTTGTCCGTATCAAGTGAGAGAAGCAAATGGGGAGTGTCACGACCCTGTACTGTGTCCATCCAGTTAGCTAGGCGGCGTAAATTAAGACGGGTAGCCCGCTTAGGCATAATGCCAGATTGGTCTTGGTCTTGGTCTTGGTACACCAACGGAAGAATCACGCTTAACAGGCGCTGTGCAAGAATCGTGGCCAGGATTTTTGTTTCAATATTAAGGACGGATATGGGGTGATAGGACCCACAATCACCTGGGGGTTTCCCTTTATGAATGACCACCACTGTGGCTAGACTAAGGTCTTGAGGGAGACACCCCTGTTCCTTTGATTTCAGCGAACATCTTTAGGAGATGGTGCGCCAGCAATGCAGTGTTCAGTTTAAAAAATTCACTCGGCGGGCCATTAGGGCCCGGAGTCTTACCTGCCTTCTGCCTTCTGATGACCTATGGCCTTGGTAACCTCCGCCAGTGTCAGGTCGCCCTCTAGGCTATCTCGTTCGTCTGGTGTGAGGGTGGGCATGTCAATACCCTGATGGTATTGGCGTATCTGAGAGTCTCTTGCTTGAGTACGGGCTCCATAAAGAGCCTTGTAATAGCGCTCAAAAGCTCCCGCGATATCCTCCGGAGTGGTTTAAATAATCTCTTCCTCCTTTATAGACCGTACCCATTGTGACTCAATTTCTTTCCGCCCCAGCCACGCCAACAGTTTCCCCGCCCGATCTCCCGTTTCGTAAAGGCGATGTTGGGTTGGTATGCTTTTACCTCATCAGTCGCAAGCGCCAAGTTATTTTAAGCCGGCGCAGATCCTGTTACGTCATTGTGGCCTGGCTTCTCCCTTCCAAGTCCAGGAGGGTATGTTCTAACTCTTCCAGCTCCTTTCTTTTTGTGGGCCAGTACATTCTGCGCCCTGTCACGCAGGACCGTCTTGTAGGCCTCCCACAAAGTTCTTGACGAAATTATTAACCGCTATTGGAAGCAGGCAAAAGGCGCCTGATGTCAGAGAAGGACTTTACCCTGCTGGGTTTTAGTGTACTATCATACGGTTGAGCAGCAAGAAGTTATTTTTCTAGGCAAAGAAGAAAACGACGACAGGTGGTTTTTGGCCCGGACAAATTTGATGAGTTCGTCAATTGGGGTTAGAAGTTTAATCTCCTTTTTCCACATTTTACAACTAACAATTGAGAATGTTTTCAAGATAATGCTCCCCCCCCAGACTCGGGGAGTAAAACTCTATGTAATGGCTCCCGATCTTGACACGACACTCCATATAACTCTTCAAGAAGTAAGCAAGCTTTGACAAAGCTAAGAGGATGCTCCTTATTAGCCTATTTACTTGCTATTATTTTTTCTGTGCCTCCATGACCTGGTTGTGCGTTTCTGCCTATGCCTCTTTTTGCCTTTTGTATCCCATTTGCTGCTGGGGGAGGCACCTAATTTGTGTCTTCTCGTCCCCGCCTGTTCTGTGGTCCTTCCCTGTTTTCTTGCAGTGTGTGCTCTGTTCACCGCTGCCAACTGGCATATACCTTGCTATGACAAGCTCTGTATGCCTCTGCCTTAATGTGGTGTATAACATACATAAAAGTTTGCAGGATGCATAGCGTAGACATCCCGTAGCGAAGTCAGCAGATATACATGCAGTCAAGAATTAATGACAAAATAATGAAATAATTGAAACCACCCAAATTTCCATTGGGGACAATTTTATTGGAGGTTTATTCAATAAGGTAATGGGTTAACTTACAAGACGTCAAAGAGTAGCCAATGAAATGACCTCAACTGACTGACTGCCTGTCTGATTTATCGGCAGTCACCATGACTTGCCATCATCTGGTGTCAAACTCTTGGAGGTATGCCCACTTCTGCAACCTGTAGCCTGGCTAAATGTGATTCCTGTGCACAGCGAAGCCATGCCAGCCCACCCACAGTTGGTTAGGCTTCCAGCTGCCCTTAGGAATAACTGAGTGCTGTTGCTTCCATTCAAGGGCTTGCCATAACAACTACTGGCTAAAAGTCTCCTTTGAGCTGTTTAATGTGGATGCTTTCTTCCCTGAAGTTCGTTGTGTCGTCCTGTACCTCCACCAAGTCTTGGGGTGTGGCAACTATAGGCATTAAAGCCCCCTAAAATTCCATTTGCATTGGTGCTCCATCCATTCCACTGCAGTTTTTAAAGTGCAGTAAAGGAGATCTATCTACACCTGCAGCACATGTAATTGCTCCACCATATTATTACCTTTCCCTGTGAAGTATTTAGTTTAGGACTGGTTACCTGGACACTCTCATTCAATAGTTCTTAACCTGTGGTCCAAGGACCCTTGGGAGTCTGCGAGGCTTACTCGGGGGTTACGCAACTGTTTTACAAAATTAAATAATATTAATCAATTAATACAGTGCATGCAAATATAGAAGCGAAATTGAACATTGAATAACTTTTTCTATGTTTGACTTTGAATTTCAGAGTATTTCAATATTTGAGCATTTGTTTAATGTATACGTATTTTGGTGTACTGTTCGAGGTCCATATCATAGGATTTGCATAGGCCGGGGGTCCCCAGCTTCCAATAATGACACAGAGGGTTCCACACATTGCGGTAATGATTCAGTAGGAGTCCACAGAAGTCAAATGGTTAAGAACTGCTACCCGGGGGGCGTGGCTTGGCGCCGACTGTGATGGCATTACCTATGAAATCCGACATTAATCCGGAACCCCGAGGGCAGGAAATATACGGATACCGTGCACGACAGCCACTATCCCGGACCGGTGTCAGACTTTACAGCAAGCATCGGCCTCGACGGTAGTGGGCGGAGTTGCGTAACCCGCCCGCCCATGGCACGGCCCGAAGGCTGGAGATCTGCAGTACGCGAGGGCCGCGGCTTGCGGCCTACCACCTGAGCTCCGACTACTGTAGGCAAAGGCCTCCTGAGACCGCTACCCGGCCACAGCGACCAGTGAGGTGAGACCCGGGGGAAATAACTAGCGCCATTGCTCCACATCCCCCCCAACACCCCCCTCCCTCCGCGTGTCCCGTCTCTTGGAGTCTGGCAGCAGAGCCTGACTGGAGGGGCTACCTCTGAATCCACTAAAACGGATGCACGACGCTGGCAGGAGCTGTGGCCCACAGATAGACATTTGAAGTATAGGCATCGGCCTTAAACCCACTGACGCGCGATCTGCGTCGGATGGGGGCGTGCGGGGCCTGAAGCTCGGCCATATACGCCGGAGGAAGCACGACCCAGGATGGTCTCTATAAAGTGCTGTTTCACATCCCCCACCCACCCCCCCGGCGCTGTAGGCGCCCGTTCCCGCATGCCGCACCGTCGCCGCCAGAATGGAAGAGTTTTTGCCTGAATGAGGAGGCAATTGAAATGAACGAACGCAGCAAAGACTCCGGCCTCCAGACAGCCATAAGCGCCTGGGTTCGGCAGCTCCGGACCATTGAATCCGACAGTATAATCGGAGGGTACAGCACATACACAGACACACACACACACACACAGACACACACACACACACACACACACACACACACACACACCACCACCCCACACACACCACCACCCCCACACACCACCACCACCACCACCCCCACACACACACCACCCCCACACACACACCACCCCCACACACACACCACCACCCCCCACCCCCCCAGGACTCAGGCGGGAGTACAGGCAGGACTCGATCTGAAGGGCCCCCCCCATACTCTCTCGTGAGTGGATGATCACATTGCCGGACCAATGTTCCCGGCGGACTGGGATACTCCCACCCTAAGGTAGATCGGAACCCTCGGCACAAACGAACATCCTAGACGACGCCAACCACTGGCCTGCAGTACCGCAGTACCCCTTGTTAATAACACAACACCTGGCCTAGATATCACACAGCACAATGACGAAACCAAAGGGAAATATGACATCCGTCCAAGTCAACAAGATGGACAAATATGCGGTGCCGCAGCAGCTTGCTGCCGACAATGGAACGAGTGAGGAAATCACACCTACAGAGGAGTTATCCCTCGGCTCAGTAATGGCAGCGATACAAACAGTCGGAACTAACCTGGAAACGAAAATTGATAAGGTCACGATTTAAATGAACCGTATCCAGGCGGATATGCAGAAAATGTCTGAAAGAGTCACGGCCACGGAAGAAAATGTAGGAGAGCTGCAGACCGCAACACATAAATTGGAGGAAAAGGTCCAAAAATGAATCCACCAACATAAAGAAATAGCACTGCACCTGGATGATCAGGAAGGGCGAGCCCGTCGTAACAACATACGGGTGGTGGTGGTGCCTGAAGGAACAGAGGGGCCCAGCGTGGATCTTTTCCTCAAAGACCTTATCCTGCATCACCTTAAGCCCAAGAGACTCTCCTCACTGTTATCTATTGAAAGGGCACACAGAGCCCCGATCCCGAAGCCAAGGCCTGGTGTGCCGCCCGCACTATCATAGCTTGCATCTTGAACTTTCTCGATCGGGATGCAATCCTTCAAGCAGCTAGAGTTAAAGGTGACCTTCCCTATGACAACGCGACGATCCAGTTCTTCCCGGAATTTACTCTGAAAGTACAGCGAGAAAGACGCTCCTTTAAAGGAATCAAACGGGCTCTTAGAGACAAAGGACTTAAGTATATATGATGTTCTTCCCAGCCTATTTGAAAGTAATTGACGGATACAAATCTTGGTTTTTCATGACGCCAGAGGAAGCGCAAAGTTGGCTCGAGGGAGGTCCAACCAAGTCCCAATGCCGTAGGGAAGAGACAGACTGTGGAAACATCGACCACCGTCCCAAAGAATCTTTCTTACTGGCATTGAGACAAACTCCGCTCCCCATCGAGATCCAGGCGTTCCCGATCTGGCAGCGATGCAGCACGTGCTGGAAAATGAAGGACTGCATGGTCTACAATGGTCTGTAGCTATTTCTCTTATTGCCTCTTTGTGTAGTGGGGGTGGGGGATTCCTAATTGTATAGCCACAACAGATCCCTCTCTGCCAACTTGGGGTTGCATTGGCTCAATATCAAATGAGCAACGACACTTTAAGGACTACTATTGTCCCGTGATGCAGGTGGGGCATTGCTGCGGGCCCGGGAGGAAGAGACTATTGGGCGCGAACACTGCACGACCCTACATTCAATGTTTTTTTATTTTGGGGATCATAAGCACTCTGCTGTTGGGGTGGTGGGTAGTTTTGAACCTACTAAGCAGGAATGCATGGAGGGGGGGATGGGTTCTTTATGGGGAGGGGTGGGAGGATATTGTTGTCTTCAACTATTGTCATGATGATGGGCTTCGCGCTCCCGACCCCCCCCCCCCCCACCCCAAAACCGCCCACCGCCCCCCGACTCGAACGAGAGATGTGATATTCTGTTCATGAGGTTGCCCCGACTGAGCGGGGGTGGCGAAGTGCCGAATTCAAGTGTGAGAAATGTGTATTTGCAACATGGGAATGTTTTAAATGTATATGTTTTAATGGTTATTGATCTGCAATTATCTACATACAGTCACTATGGAAATGGGCTCACAATGACCTTCGCTGCTCGACATGTCACGACCACTCACATCCCCAATAACCCCGTCTGATCCAATGACACAACGCACCACAATGCCAACGATGTCATTCCTCTCTTGGCATGTCAATGGGTTGAGGGACAAGATGAAACTGGAACTGGTGCTACAATATCTGAAACCCATTTCCCCGGCAGTTATACTGTTATACTTGATGGGCTCCATGTGTAAGGCCCTTGACCGGTGGGGGTTTCATATGGCGGTACATTCAGAATTCACCACAGGATCCCGGGGGGTGGGGATTTTTGTACGAAAACGATTCCCTCTCTTACCCACCGCACTTTAAAGGATGATCAAGGCCGCTTCGCGGCTATCTCACTTCAATGGGAGGGTCGTATGATCAATTTAGTGTCTGTCTATGTCCCGCCTGCTCGGCAGTCCCCCTGCTTTTCACGATCTGGGTAAATTCCTCCTAACACTGCCAGATGGGGACTTAATACTAGGGGGCGACTTCAACATGACCGTGAATGACGCACTGGATCGTACACCTCTCCGCCCACAACATCGTGTCAGTTCAGCTCATGGCCTATTGGACATATGGAGGATTCAAAACCCACATGAGAGACAATACACCTTTCATTCCAGAGCTCATAATAGCCTCTCCCTCATAGATTACATACTCACGGCAGTGGATAATCTAGGATGGATGCGGGCACAGCTACACACTTACCCAGAGGAATCTCTGATCACTCCCCGGTCAGAGCAGAAATCCAGTCCCACTGCATTATTCAAAGTCGTATGTACCCCATCTATCCAGGATTCCTCCTGAATTCTAAGACCAGAAAAAATTTAGTCTATGCGACCACGCAATATTTCCAAGAAAACGAAGCGTCAGTCTCTTCCCCATTAACACTATGGGAAGCATACAAATCAGTGATAAGAGGACAGGCTATTTCTCTCATTGAGGGGCATAAAAAGGGAAAAAAACATGCAATAGAGACCTTACAGCAAGAAGTACAGCAATTAGAATCCCAACATGCCGCTGGACCCACTGATGAGACGGCACATGCATTGCGCATGAAAAGACAGGAATACAAGGAATACCTGTGGACTGACTCGAAGTCCCGTCTGCAAGCAGTCCAATACCGGATCTATGAGTCTGGAGACAAAGCAGGCAAACTTCTTGCTTGGTTAGACAAGAGGGATCGGGCGCATAGATGGATAGCACAGATTAGGACGGATGATGGAGAAATCACTTCAGACCCACAACACATAGTGACTGCACTAGCACAGCACTACGAGCAAGTTTATACATCCACGAATAATACCACTGTACAGGATGTACTCTCATTCCTTAAAGATATCCGGATGCCGCGGCTCACGCCTCAAGAAACCGAGAGTAGAAGCAAACATCACGGTAGCCGAACTCAAGATAGCCATCTCAAAAACACAATTGGGCAAGGCCACCGGTCCAAATGGCATCCCAATAGAATTATATAAACACACAGCAGACAAAGCCCCGTATTTGTTAAAAATGTTTGAACTGAGTCGTGACGTAGGGATGCTCCCTAGAGATCAACGACTGGCAACTATTGTGGCCATCCACAAGACTGGCAAACCGGTGGAAGAATGCACATCATATCTCCCAATCTCCTTAATTAATGCGGAAGGAAAAATCTTAGCCAAAACTTTGGCCCTTAGACTCACACCCCATCTCGCCAAACTGATTCACCCGGATCAATCCGGCTTTATGCCTGGCAGAAACACAGCCCTGAATCTCAGGCGCCTCCATGGTGTACTGGGCCGAAAACACACCATACAGGAAGACGCCACAGTCCTCTCCCTGGACGCGAAGATTACCTTTGACTCTGTGGAATGGGCCTTCTTATTCGCGGTCCTTCACCATTTGGGGTTTGGACCAAAGTTCTGTTCCTGGATACATTTACTTTACGCTGACCCTGTAGCACATGTGGTTGCTAATGGCCCTATATCGCGGGAGATCACCTTCGGTAGGGGGACGATACAGGGCTGCCCATTGTCTCCCTTATTGTTCGCACTGGTCCTGGAACCACTGGCAGCGTGGATAAGGTGGGACCCCATGGTCCGAGGTCTAAAATGGAGGGAGGAATGGGAAGATCGTATCTCTCTACGCAGACGATGTACGTAAGTATATCGCCTCACCCACACGATCCCTCCATGTATTGCTCAATATTTGCGCAGTGTTTGGTTCAGTATCCGGGTATACCATTAACTGGGATAAGTCCGTGCTGTACATATTACATGGAACGCCCCCGCGTCTCCCAAAAGACTGCAAGGTTCTGATAGTCACAGATAGCTTTAAGTATCTTGGCATACATGTAACATCGAATCAAGACACATTTTTAGCACGTAACTTGCAAGCCCTTCTGCAAAAGCTGAAGCGTGAGCATTGGAAAGCACTACCACTCGCCCTACTGGGTAGAGCGACTCTTTAAAATGATGGCCCTGCCCAGTTTTCTGTATGCCTTACACATATCCAGGCCTGACTCATACTTCAGAGCAGTGAACTCCGAGGTCGCTGCTCTCCTATTGGATAGCAACCGGCAAGAGTGGCAGCGAATAAACTGGTGCAGAGTTGGTGTGACGGCGGATTGCCCTGCCTGATATCAAAGCGTACTACTGGGCTTCACAACTCAGTCATCAATCAATGGCTTCACGTGCCAGACACAGACCCTGCTTACCACCTGGACAGAATGACCCTAGGGAAAGGGGGTGTTAATAGAGCACTTTACAAGAATCGGAAAGCCCGTGACTTTATAGGCCCAGCGACGCACACTATCCGCATATGGCACACGGTAAACAGACACCTAGGCTGGTCAGGCAGACTTGCACGACACACACCCTTGTGGGACACAAGCCAATTAGGAACACTGGGTAAAAAAGCAAAGGATTTCAAAAATGGGATCTGATTGGCATCTCCCGGCTAGGGTACCTGTGGCGTAATAGAGAGGTCGTCAGTTTCGCCTATCTACAAGAACAGTACACAATGGCTCCGAGCGAACAGTTCAGATATATGCAAATTAAACATGCGATAGAAGCAGCCCTTCCTACAGCTGAGACGCTCCCGGAATCATCCCGTTTAGAGGACCGACTGCTCATCGACTATCTGCACATACGAGCGACCTCACTAACATATAAAAAAATTATTAACAACCGGACAGATCCACTTGACCGGCTCGGAGTCCTGGCAGTCAGTAGTGGGAGACATGGATGACCCTGACTGGCGAGAGGCAATGGCCTCGACTAAGGAGGTGCGAATCTCCTCTAGACTGCGATTGGTGCAGTTTAAAATACTACATAGGATCTATTACACACGGGTTGTACTTCACAAGATGGGAAGGACTCCTGACCCATGTTGCTTGCGCCTTTGTGGTGACATCGGTTCCTTCTATCACACCTTATGGGACTGCATAAAACTTGTACCGTACTGGGAGGCCGTGGTGAGAACCATCACAGAGGTCACCGAGAAACATGTCCCGCTTGAGCCTAAATGTTGCCTTCTTAATGTCTGGGGACTGACCGACCTTAATCACGCCGAACACCAATGGGCGACGACAGGCATGATAATAGCTAAACGGAACATAGCGCAAAAGTGGGGAGTAGAGACCGTACCGACGTTACTGAATTGGTGTAAAGATATAGATATGGTCATGGTTGCAGAAAAGGCCGCATTTATCAATCGGAAATGCCCCAAAAAATGGGGACGAGTGTGGGGAAAATGGAACATATATAGGAGAAACATCTGCTCGCCTCCAGAAGAAGACAGCGACGAGGACGTGTAGCATTAGTGCAGGCACATGTGCACCAATGTAAAATGTATATCGATTGTCTGTAAAGAAGTAACTTCAAGAATGTACAATTGTGTATGCAGATCACTGTTGTTTCAATAAAAAAATTAATAAAAAAAGAACTGCTACCTGAATTTATTATGAGAATAACCTGTGGTAGGAGGAAATTGCACCAAGAGTTTACCCTTGCCCATGCCCTTAAGTTACCCTGCCATTTCTGTGTAGCGGCTCAGGATTTAAATATCTCATACTTACCACATTCTGCTTTGTAAGTGGTGAAACTAGCTAGGTCCCTAGATTCCTGGATTTCCATTTGGCTAAAATGGGGTTGAGTGTGTGAGAAGGGTGTTTTTTTTTTTTACTTGACATGGTGAAACCACGTGATGCACTGCCCACTCATTTGATGCCACCATGCCTGTCACCTGAAAAGCAATGTTTCTTGCCACTAATTGCAGATCTGAACGTCCGAAGGTTTGGGCTGCTTTGCTGTTAGCATTCCAATGCCAGTCAGAGGCATTTGTATTGCACAATCAATAAGAAGCTGAGTGCTCTTATTCCTTCCTCGTCTGAGATGGCTAACGTAGGAGCAGCATCTGAAAGAGAAACCTGAAACCCTGTGGTGAGGGTCGGTGAACACCAGTCTCCTCTGCCCGTGCAGATAGAGCTGTGTGGCGGTGGAGCCAGGTTGGAGCGGAGCGGCGCGGATGGGGGAGGGGGGGGGGGGGCTGGGGGGGGGGGACTTCGACAGACGACGATGAGGGAAAATGAAATAAACTATTTTCCCTTGTCTGTCAAAATCCACCCTCCCACCTGGCCCCACCGCTCTTACCTTCACAGGCCACTTTGCTGACACTATATGTCACGGTAAACCTACACTTCAATAACGAGAGCAAGTAATCGCTAGGCATCAAATTGCACAATTTAGGAATATTGTGCTTTTAGGCTATCATCATGAATATGTCATGTTCTCAGTTTAAATGTGATGTGAAACTACGCTACTAACAAGAATACACAGGTTGGGGCCATGATTGGAATATGGGGCTAGTAGTGTGACAAGTGTGGGATGTTGCCAACCAGCCTATGTAATAAAAAATCAGTTCACAAAGGTCCAGATTGTAATGGGTCACAAGCTCACTTACATCATCAATATTCGTGAGACAGGTCACAAACTGTGACAAATTATTATTGGTGGCCATGACAGAGATGGTGTCCTGATGGGGTCAGCAGACCACTACCTCTGTGATTTTGTCTTTTTAATAATTTCCGCTTAGCCTGTTTTCCATAAAATGTCGATGCATTTTCTGTGTTTTAAAGTTGTTTTTAAAAAAAACTTTTTCTTGTTTTAAAAGTGCAATGGTTCCCTGGACCACTATTTATTTATTTATTTATTTATTCATGTATTTGTTTTTACATTTACCAAGGGGAGCAAAGGTCCGAGGACTCCTTCCCTTTTGCAAATAACTTACTACCCTATGTTGGAAGTCAGTAAAATTTCAATGCTTTGCAACCAAAGTTCATTTGGAGTACATTGATTGATATATACCACAACAAATCGCTATTTGGAAGGGATGTCTTGAACACGCCCTTTCCAAATAGTCCTAACGATTCTGTAACATGTTACCAAATCACAAAATGGGCTTAGTACATACCAAAAAACCACGTAGTGGCCCTGATCCTGGTGTTTTAGCAAATCACAGGGTTTGCAACCACTAAATGCCGTTCGAACATCTGGCACAAGGCTTTTCTCTATCAATTGTTTCAACACTGTTTGCTGCCACTAAACAGGAAGGAGTCTTAAGACTACACAGCCATTGAGCCGCATCTGAAGATAATTTCAGTCGAGTAGTTTTCCACTGTTAAACTGAAAAGATACCAGCTGGCGAGTGACAGCGGAGACCCTATGGTAAGTTATGACACATTCGTTTTAGTACATCCCGTCCATCCTTTGCGAGGCTCATTGTGCCTTTTTTGCACAGTGCAGTGTGTCCTTATTTTTTGTGATGAATTCAGCGGTGCTGGAACCACATTTTTTCCAGCCATCTGCGAAGTCCTTAATTCCCAACATCAGCAATCCTTTTTCAGCCAGTAAACATTCTATCAAAAGGTATCCTAAAAGAAACTCCTTGTCAAAACGCGTCATCCAAGTTATTTGAAGAGTCTCGTGATTCAAGATGTCTGCTACCAAGAATGATCCAGATTAATATTATGAGGTGTCATTAGATGGACTGTAGTTGCTGAAATAAATATAAAGTAAAGTGTTGGTTCAAAATGTACTCTAGCTATGTTTAGCAAAGTCGAAAAGATGAACTAAAATTGTTTTATATTTAAAATCTTTATTATGATTTTGTTAAAATTGAAATGAGTGTGTGTGCTTTATTCATATTCTAAACTTACCTCATGATGGGATTTCTAGAGTAATGGTTTCCTTCCTGTGACCTATTATAGAGGCCATATTTGTGCAGTTGTTGGGAACAATTTATTTCTTGACATTTGCCACCAGTCTTGGCCATTAAATCCACTGTCAAAGTTGCTGTTGGTTCCTCGGAAGGTTCACTTATCTGCCTTCTTTCAAGGTCGTCAAGGTTTGAGAAACCAAGTTGTCTAGCTAGGGTAAAGGTGATGCTAGAGACCTCCCATTTCTTATTAACTGTCTTAACCCATTGGTATTCAAGGTTTTTGGCATTTCCCATGATCCGTGACTTTCCACATCTTTGTCATTGAGTTCGTATGGAAGCTTTCTGGTGCCCTATGTGTTTTGTCTT
This sequence comes from Triturus cristatus, assembly GCF_964204655.1. Classification (NCBI taxonomy): domain Eukaryota; kingdom Metazoa; phylum Chordata; class Amphibia; order Caudata; family Salamandridae; genus Triturus; species Triturus cristatus. Next base: position 1,546,013,629 of record NC_140590.1, read on the forward strand.
TGCTTCGAAATGCCTCACTCTGCAGAGTGAAACTACAGGAAATGTTCTCCAGAAATTATTTGAATCGCTACAGTTTAGCACAGTTGAAGTCCTAATACCTTCCAAACCCATTTTCAAATAATTCATTTACCACTAAAGTAATTTAGGCAAAGTGTTTTAAGGCTCTTGGACATATCCAAACAATATATTTAAATGTTCTCATTTTCAGTTCACTTCCAGAAACTTTACACAACGTTAAGTTGATTATGTATGAAATATCTAGGGGAGGACTGTTTTAAATATACTTTAATTCCAGTTCATAAGTCGGTCGAAAGTGAAAATTTGAGTGTGTGTAGAATTTTTCGTAACTGCTGTATAAAATGCAATTACGGTACACACTATTTTAAAACCATGTAAAGTTACAGATATACCATCCAACTAGTGAGTAGGTGTCAAATGAGCAGCTTGAGGGAGCCACACACACTGCTGTATTGTTCCTGTAGACAAACTCCCTCCATTAAATATATACTTTCAAACAGGACTTCATCCCTTCCTTTTTAATTTAAACCACATTATAACACATGGAAATTATGGGGTAAGGTTGCCTTCATGTGGGTATTTTGTCGAATTGCGTTGTGTTCTCCTTCTCATACTCTAATTGTTAACTTCGCATCTCCGCATCATCATTTTACAACATTCGATTTTTCAACAGACTTGTGCTGGTCACACATACGTCGATCTTTCTTGAAAGATTGGTGTGCGCATTCCTTGAGGAAACTGTCTTGCCTTTGCCAGGTTAGAATTGTTGTATGAATTTTGCCCTTAGTGTGCTGCATATGTAACTGTGCTGCAAACAGCTGACCCATAGTTGTCTTTTCGCACATGATTGCGATGTAAAGACGAATGCTCCAACCGGTCTAAAAGTCTTACAGTGTATTAAATATTATATTTGCTTATGATTGTTCCGCAGACCCTCTGACCTATCCACTAGTCTTGACCTTTGATTTGTTAGCCACAGGAGAGGGTATTGTTTTTCTAAGAGTTGGGGCTTGCTGGTGGAAGGCTACTAAAGGTGATTCCAGTTGAAGGTCGTGGGGAGGATGCTACAGTACATTTAGGGTACTACGACACCTGTGTCACTTGTCTATCCTCATAGGTAATTCATCCTGCCATTTTGACAATATTTGTTAAATCATGGGTAGTATTTAGTAGTCTGTGTACAGTAAGGTACTTTTCATAAGAAAAGGAAGTAACCGAAAAATGATTTATTGAGTGATAAGTTGTTTTTTGCGTTAATGAGTTCTGAGCCTCTAGCCTGCTGCCCCTCCCATGAATAAGCTCTGGACATTTGTCTTGCTACTATTAGAGTCCACTAAAAGGGCTATTTGCTTCTCAGCGGAGCTCCGCGGAACAATGGACATCAAAGACCACAGTTGTTACAGTTGGGGCCTAGTCTCTCTGCAACTCTCCAACCCCTGTTTTTCACAGTCTCCTGGCCTTCCCTGAAGCACATTACTCTGTTATTTTCTCAAGGTTCTCCAAACAAAATGTAAACCTCCGGGTAGCCATAGGTTTTCGGTGTTAGGCATCAAACTGTGAATTGATTTGCCACTACGCATCCAGAAGGAGAGATCTTTAATCCTTCGGGAAAGCTGTTAAAAGCAAGCCCTCCAGTTAAATTAGAGCCACACCTGGCTCCTAGAACTCTCAAGTTCTATTTGAGCCAAGATGCAGTTCCATCCAAAATGTGTACTTTAAAAATTAAATAAATAAGTGTAAAATAAATAAGATGGTAGGTTAACTAATTTATTGTAAGGTTCTCTTTAAAATATAATACGCTTTCTCCTAATGTTTGTGATAGATTTGCGTAGTTTGAGAGACTCCGAGTTAGATGCAGGTGACTCGCTTATTAAATGCCTCCCATGTATGTCAGAGGATAACATGTTGCTTTCTCCAAATAAGGTAAAAGGTAGATCCATGATTGACTCCTTGAACTCCCCAATTTTCTTTGAGTCTATATGTGTTGGTTGCGTGAAATGCATGATTCAGAAATAAATATTCTTTATTAACACTCTCATACCATCTACCAAAAACATTTTTGTGGCTGAAAAAAGGTTTCCTATCATCAGTTTTAATCTGTCATCAATCAACCAAGTTCATATCTTCAAGTAGCCTAGTTCACTCTCTCACCCAGTTGTCCTAGCCCCACCTCAGAGCCAAGATTTCAGAATACATTTGTCTTTGAAAATAATGGGTTATTTTTTTAAGCCCTTTAGCGAACTCCAGCAACCAATTGGGGCAGAAGGTTCTTTCTTGTATACAGAGGTCCTAATTTTCATTTTTGTCTCAAGAGTCTTCAGCTCATTTGCTTTAGTATTGAGGTGCTTCCAGCATGTTGACTCTATATTCACAAAGATTCTAGCCCATATCATCACAAAAATGTTTTTAATCTGTAATTACAAACCGGAGTGGTGCATTTGCCTCAGAATAGATTTGCTTTGAAACCTCTAATGACAAAGGCAGCCGTGTATCTAAATAATTTTAGTAAATCTCAGTTGCATGAAGGTAGTCTTAGCTTCATAGCTTTTTGGCGAAAAGGGAGGTTAGACCACTGCATATCGCGGTTTGGCTTAAGCCGTGGGCAGTCTGCACTGTGGTAGCCATAATTATTGACATCTTACTAGAGTTCACCTTTACATTTGATGCCATGAGCTAGTTCACTCTGGTGGACCATTCTCTGTGTCGCTCACTTCCACCAATTTTGTCCCCACTTGCAACAGAAAACTATAACATTGTCTTTCAATACAAAGCATTGTTGGAAAATATCAGAAGGGGTGGAAGGTGTCAACGTTATATATGGCCACCTTTACTCACAGCAGACTTTGGTTCTTATAGACACATTTTTGTCTATCTTTCAATAACACGTGCTAGTAACTTTCTGGCCCAGAAAGCTTGTAGACAAACTAGTCTCCATATTATCAAACTTCAGCATTGTGCACATTGTTTTTTTAAAACTCAAACTATCCATGCAATACCAGGAACATTCGATAGAAATCCATTCGGATCTCGGAGCTGCTGGATAAGCAGTAAGGGACAAAGACTAAACATGCATATGGAGTATGGATTACTATAGGAAATACATACCCACATATCATTGGCATAGCAAGGGCCTTCATGCAGCAAAAGAAAGGCGGCGTAGCTGACGCCAGGTATAAATTATTTCGATGTGATAGGTTCTCAGAGCACTGGGCCCTTGCACCATAGCACCTGTGGTCCAATGTTGTGTGTGACGCCTTCCACCAGTCATCAGTACTTTTCATTCTGGAACTTACCCACCATTTTATGTACAGGTTCATAACTCCCAGAATTCAAAGTATTGCTCTTTAAATTAATTTTATGTTATTGATCCACACATGACAAATACCTCCTACTGGACAGCTATGCTGTTAATAGACCATCTTTGGGTGTGTCGGCGATAGCTCAGCCCACTTTTGCATGCCTAGAAACATAACATACTGTTTCCAAGAGGTTTGAATCCTGACAGCATTTAATTTTATTATGTTGTAAATATTGATTATTTGAAAGGCAAGTTCTGTGAGGCATACTAGAGCACCCAAGGCCGTGGCTGAAGAAGTGCTTATTGCAGTGCTTCGCTGTGACCATGATTACAGAAAGCACCCAGGCCGTTTTACCTTTAGCAGGGCATGCATTAGTAATGCTTCGGCTCCTTCTGACGCAGCTAATATGGGTGAATCATCTCACCCAGAAGACCATGCTGGCTGTGTGTGGTTGAGTGCATTAGTTGTTGATGCGTCCTCTGTCTACTGCTTCTCCTATTCTGCTTTTGACATGCAACAAAGGGACATCAGCACGAACTCTCCTCCAAGGCGCTTGAACATATTGGCATGGGTGCATGTTCCAGAGAGGAGCACTCTACCAACCCCATCTTGCATACCAGAGCTCCTATCAGGCTGTCTGCAAATATGTCAATTTTCTGCAGCAAGGCTGGGAGAGAGAGTTGCTCTGTCAAGGCCCATTAGTGAAACTGGAGCTGCTGGAACCTGCAGGGGGTACCAAGAGTCTCTTTCCCCAAAAATAAGTCTCTTCAGGCACCCACCCGCACCAATTAACTATTGGTATAGCCCATTCTACCATAAACATTTCTTTTAACTCCAGTTGAGGAGAATTGTTTTGCTCCTCAGGGCTCGACATTCATTTATTAACTCTATAACTTCTTTACAAGGACCCTCGTGAAAATGCTTACATCCCACAACTAGTAAATTCCTACTCTCTTGTACTGCACCTGTCTGACCCAGGCCCCACCAGGCAGGTCTTCTTAAACGCCCAGCTTTTCCCCTATGTGCCCAATCTGCTGCAGACTTCTATCATATGGCGTGGAGGTGTTTGGAGATTCAGCGATACTGGTCTGCTGTGGTGGGTGAATTGACAGATGTCTTCCCTCTCGCCACTAAAGCGGCTATTTGGGGTCTCGGATGGCCTTGGAAACTCAAGGGCAGAACTCGCGTTCCTGGTGGCCAAATGTGATCTAGGTTCAAGGTGGAAATACCCCTGCCCTCCCCACGTTGGTGCAATAGAGGCAGGGAGTAGGCTGGTGCGCCCAGCAGGAGAAGCCTGTGTATGAAGCTAGAGGGTGCCCCATGAAGCACAGGAAGATATGGTGGAAACGGTTGGGCCAACTGGAGTAGCGCCCCCCCTTTTTTTCTGCATATACTGTACCCCAACTCTTGTAACCTGCATTTTCACTTTTAAGGGTTCCATTGTTGTATGTGTTAAGTGTTGCAGCATATCAATGTTCTCATATGTACACTTTGAGTATGTTCTCATGCAACACACAATAAAATTGGTTATAAACAAAATATCCTACTCCGTTGATATGTAGCTCTATCTGCGCGTCATGGGTCACAGGAGAACTTTACTTTCATCAAGACATCCATTCAATGGAAAGTTGTGTGAACTAGAGTGGACTCAAGTTGGATGGATCAGAAACTAAGATTCTGTTGCAAAGACCCAATCATCTTCTAAAGCAGCATCGCAAAATGTACTCTAATTGTGTAACCCAACTTTCTTTAACCCCAAAAATCTCCTCTGCCAAATAGGCAAAACAAATTGGTGGTCATGTGCTACGAGGATCTGGAGTTAAATTTCCAAACTGGAGAATTCTGGTTTGCTTTTACCAGGTCACATGCAACACACTTAACTGTTTATTTCAAATGACTAGCGTAAGGCTATGGTCTATTACTTCATAAATGCCAACTTGGCTTTGCGATATTTTTTTTAATTTAATTTCACACAAAGTGATCTTCCCTTAATGAAGACTTTGTTACTGAATAAACTGAGTTATTTCTGGTGTGCACAATGCTATGCACGCAAGACTCCCAGCACACCAAATTAATACATTGCACCACGTGGTGTTACGATTGGATTAAACTCTTTAATAAGTCTATACTTTTTTTTTTTGTAACTGGCCATGATTTGTCTCTTAAAAAATGTTTTTTTTTTTTTTTTAAAGACTTCTTTATCTAACTGTAGAATATTTCTCCTTGAAAGGTTGGGTGTATCTAGGATCAAGAAAACAAGACTTAACCTATTTTAAGTAAACAAGTGCCCTAAGTATTTCTATCCAAGAACCTCTCTGGAATATGTCCTTAACTTTCCCATTCGTATCTTCCACATTGTTGACAATTCTCAAATGCTTATAACAAGTCTACCCGTTTGACAGATCTACACTCCTTCTACCAATGTTGTGCTAATTGTGAGATGTGTGGTTTTCAAAATCTACTGCATAATACTAATTGTGCACCTTATTGGTACATTTTGGGATTTATCTTACTTTAAAACGATGTGTGCCATTCTTGCCAATAACCCGATTAATCTTGCAAATATGTTTTTTTTTTTTCTAAAATGTCACAATTTTAAAAATTGAATGAACTTATTTGTGACCGAAAAATGCCTTTTGAGTATGTGTAGTATAGTTGTCAAACGTGTCTGCTAACAGTATCTGCCATTGTTTTCAGGTTGAGCCACAGAGGATTCAGTTAAATCAGGAGATAAAACTATTTATTTATCGATTATCGAGTTTTGTAAAGCGCGAACTTGACCCATAGGGATCATATTAAGCTGCAAACTTTTGTGTTCAAGTTGGCTTATACGTAGTTGTGTTGATTATTCAGTAACATTTTTTTTAAATGTTTGTGAGCATTTGCTTGTAAAAAATGGAACATCCAACTTTTTAATTTTTTTAGGCTGCGCCTAAGTGTGTATGTACATGCACTGTCTGTTGTGAGGCACATTCTTAACTTACAGTTGGCATACAGCCTTACCATTGCTTGGTTTCAATATCACTCGTTTACTTGCTGTGTTGATCCCGCCCCAAAAGCATGCATGCATTAATATGGCCTTACACTGCTCCATTTTTCAGGCCCTACTTTATATTTTTTTGTTTAAGCATTCTAAGAAAGTGCATGTGTTTTCCTTCTCTCTCCCTTGTATTCTTCTCTCCTTCTCATTGCATGCTTTGTTCCTCTCTCATGCCTGTTTGCCTCACCCCACACTCTTCCCCACTCTCTGCACATAGACTTCTCACTCATGTGCTTTCTTCCCGCTTGCTCCCAGTTGCTGTATATTGTCAGTGTTGCTCCTTCACCTGCGCCCCTGAGGTGTTGCCCCCCCCACCCACACACAGCACCCACGTTATTTTCCCTCCATTTTGTTTCTCCTCACCCTAGTTAAAAATGAAACAAAAAAGCTGTTGTATGTTTTCTTCTTTTTAGTTACTGGTCCAAAGGTATTCACATGCTTGGTGGAAGCGTCTAAACATTTTGCCATGGCAACCGGGATGCTGTGGCAAATGGCTAAAACCATTGGCAAATCCATTAGGTCACAAAGACGAGACCTATTGGCTTTATCATTGCTTGTTTACGGTGCATGTGCTTCCTTAGGCCAGCAAACAAAGATTTGTCTCTTATTTGAGTTTTTTGGTCTCCTTCCTTATTACTGACATCTGTCTACGTCATGACAGATACTCCCATGAGACAAAGTGCTTCCACCTGTAAACTTTACTCCTTATGCAAGGAGCTCACCACCTGACTCTAACTTCTCATTGGCCCTAGAAGCTCGGTCTCCTACATAGCACACCTGGGCTGACAGATATGCATGCAAAGAAGTCCTACAGACAAATGTAGTGGAATCTTCTGCATTGCAAGCGCAGAGGTCCCCTTGATTGTAGGCACCCCAGCTTCTCCGTTGATGTTCACTCCTTGTTACAGGTATATGTTGGGAGACAAAGTGCTCGTTACTGTGGCTGATAAGCACCCAGGGCAGCTGTGATTCGAGTTCATCTATCCGTTTTGAATATAATGTTGTCCTTGTCCTATGTTATATTTCTGACAGTGTAGCAAAATGTCAGGTGGTGATAAGGAACTGAAACGAGGGATTAATGTATACATTATTTGGGGTAACCCCCATCAGATTGAGTTTCTGTTCTTCATCACCTTCCTTAACACTTATCCTCCATCTTGGTGAGGAAAGGTGTGCCACAATATGTTAGGTGGACATGATACAAAATGTGCTATTTGAAGACCCCCATTACATAGCCCAACTAGGCGCAAGGTCAGGGTCTTCAACCTTTTCTGTAATAGGAGCTACTTAAGTTTAATGAAAATCACTCGCAGCTACTAATGGCATTAATGTTGTAGTATTGACCATGTCCAACAGGAATACATTAGTGCCCCCCATATATATATTCAAGATTACAAGCAGTGATTGCTTGGTGCCTCTCGCAGGGTTTCCGCAATCATGTAAAAAAGACTTTTGAAAGGTTCTACATGGGTAATACAAAACTGGCATTGCTGCATTACCCACAACATCCATGTCATTTTATTGGTAATCCCTTCCAGTTTAAGGTCTAACAGGTATTTAAAGTTCATATTTGTTTGATAAATCGTATTTGAGAAATGCAGTCTTTTTGTGCAAACATGTATTTGCAAATTTTAAAAATATGCACAATTCCGTCTCGAATACACTCTCAATTTTAGTATACATATATTTCAAACAAGCAAAAGCTTTTTAGCAATCTGGGCAAACAGGAGAGCTGCTTACAAGTATGTAGAGAGCTGCTTGTTGGAGAAGCCTTTGCTAGGTTTATAAGAGAAAGGGGTTTTCCAGAAATAAGGAAGAGGATTAGGAACCGAAATTCAGTTTAATGGGGGCTACCTACACTAACCTAGACATTGAAGTAGTACTATATGTGGGTTGTAAGCATATGTCCTCTCACGGTGTTCCTTTGTAATATGTGCATATAGTTATGAATAGATCCTCAAAACAACCATTTTACTGCACTACTGAAATAATGCTGACTTGGTCACAATTACAAAAGCCTGATTTTCTAAAATGGCTAAACCCAGTTAAACTGTTTTTTAAATATGCAAGAGGGGGGAAAATTTGCACATATAAAAAACTGTGCACCCCATTCCCCAGCTTTGTCAATGGATAAGACAGTGACTCTAATATAGAGTGAAACAGTTGTTGTTAGGTTGTACAGTAATATTGAACTTCCAATGCTGAACGAAGGTACAATTGAAAATATTGGAAAAGGACTAAATGAACTTTGGCAGCAGCAGACTGGTAAGTGCTTGTAAAGAATTATAAAACAGCAAATTTAGAAAAGTAGAAATGGAAAAATGGGATGCAACACTAGTGTAAAAATGCGTGGATCTTTTGTCCATCCGTATCGACAAGTGTCCAGCCAACTTCTAGTAGCCTGTTTTCTCTTCTGGATGCCAGCGTTATTCGTGGTCTAACAAAGCTCTGCTTTGAGTGTCTTTTAGCTGTAATCTTGATTGATTCTGTCTTCAATTCAGTCTGTGCTGGATTCCTTTTTGATAGCATATGTTGCTTTGGTTTAGTGGAGTTTAACAACAAGCTTTAAATTCATTGTCAAGCTGCCTTACACAGCTGACCAGGCGCTCGCCTTACAGCTCATTCTTTTTAAGAACTTGCAAAGTACTTTTTAAATTCAACAATTATGGGGTATTTGCCTCTTTGACTTGTTTCAGTTTTTTAAGAAAAGCCTAGTTGGGGAGTAGTGCTTGGAGAGCGGGAGATAGATGGCTGAACTATCTGAAATAAGTCATGGGATTCTGGGAAAAGGGAGAGGGTCAATTAAAAAAATAAATTAAGTAAATCTACCACCAGGCAAGAGGGTAAGTAAATGTTGTGGAAGCCACACACTGCACACCACCTTGGACTGGACTGGATTTCTAGTTTTCAGAAATGTCTGGGTTTAGTAGGTTTTCTTTGTGGCCACCGAGCCCTGGCCCAAATTTCAGAGCTACCCTATTTCCGATTTCCTCACATTGCCTTTTGGGGCCTTTTTGTTTTATAGGTGCTAGGCCCAGCCACACAAGTGGGGGTAGTGTTTTTTTTATTTTATTGGTTCAAGTGTGGGAATGGTGTCTTGTTAGCAATTTTGTGGATCCCTGTGATTTTTGGAAGGTGTTGCCCTTCTGCATTTAATACAATAATCGTCCCTGTTCTTAATAAAACTAAATGAATTAGTGTATTAGGAGCATTAAATAAATTAGTACATGTTGTAGCCGCTGGCGATGGAGCCTGCAGTAAAGGGCAGCTGAAGGATCACAGATTCCTACTGTCTCTGTCTCCGGGGGTGGGGGGTGTTTTCACCTCTATTCACCACATAACCCTAAAACTAGCCTTTCCACTGTTTGCCACTACCCACTCTTTACTATATCGTTTAACAGTAAGGTCAAATTTATATATACCCTTACCTTGCATGGTATCTGTGCAGTACAGGATACGTGTAAAGGAATTGCGTGGCAGAGACTGTATCATACAGACTGTTTCCCATTTATTATTGCTTCGTGTTGGCATTTTTCTGGCACAGATTTGCAGCCTTGACCATATTTTGTAGTCCTACTCCTGAGAATACAAGTTCATAATAATTTTTTGAGGAATTTATTGGGTCAATTATTGAAGAACTTTATTTTAACAATTGTACAACTTCTGGGTCAGCGGAGTCAAAAATGATCTGCACTCACAATGAGTTTGTGAATAAGCAAAGGTTTTAATTCAAATTAGTTTATAGTCTCCGACTCATCATACAACATGGAATTAATCACCCAACTCGTTTCGGTGTTAACACCCGCCTTGCTCCCGTAGTTTTGGAGTAAAACCTTTGCTTATTTGCAAACCAGTTGCACGTGCACGTCATAATTTTTTTTACTCTGCTGAGCAAAATGTTGTACTATTGATGTGTTGCCGGGAAGTCTCCCCTGGATGTGCACGGATACTGCGAGGACTCGAGGGTTATCAAGGCGCATATATATATTATCTGCTGGCGGTCGCCAGTAGATAGTTATAGTTAGGACCGTGTTTCCATAGGAAATCTGAAAATTCTATTTTAAATAACTTTGGCGCCGGTTGACGAATCTTCGTGAAATTTTCAAAACTAATGGGGCGCTCCGCTCAGCTCCTACCCTGAAAGTCTCGGGGGGGATTCGTCAAGCGGGGGCCGAGAAAAAAGGGTGGTCCCAAAACGCGTTTTCCCCATGCATTTTCCCATAGGACCTTTAGTCGAAAGTACAGCCCGAACGGCTGAACAGAATTACTTGAAATTTGGCAGAGAGGTAGTCCTCAGGTCAGGGATGTGCCTTTTGCATATATGGAGTCAATCTGTTTAGTAGTTCCAGAGAAAATTGCAGTAAAAAGCACATACATATCTATAGCCGTGCACCCTAACGTGCGCGAGCATAATTCTGATTGGTTGTTACATGTCAGTCAACGTTCGAATCGGTCGAAATCAGGAAGTGTCGGCCGCCATTTTGTTTGTTTTCAGTGCGAGAGTGGAGAAGGAAGGTGGCGAACGTGAAAAGGGGGCAGGGTAGAGAGTTCCTGAACCCCTAGCCTTGGTCAGGGGGTCCCTGAAGGACCCCGAAGGCAGAAAAAAACAATTTTTTTTTTTAAATCGCGGTGGTGCGCGCACTGTGCGCGCACGGTGAAAAACCATTACAAAAAAAATAAAATAAATATATATAAAAAAATTATAATACATACATAACTTAGCATTTAAAAAACCATACAAATTCACTGAAAAAACCATAGGTTTCACACACGTTATAGTTAGGAATTAGCATTTAAAAAACCTTGCAAATGCACTTAAAAAACCATAGGTTTCACACATGTTCTAGTTAGGTGGATATTTCACTCGTAAAAAACCAATGAAATTCCCCCGTTATAGTTAGTTGAGATAACTATAACTCGCGTGACCGCCACTCTATCACAAGGATGATGTCATCAGTGATGTCATGAGTGATGTAATATGTGACGTCATGAGCAGAGGATTGCGGGCGCGCGAGTTATAGTTATCTCAACTAACTATAACGGGGGAATTTCATTGGTTTTTTACGAGTGAAATATCCACCTAACTATAACATGTGTGAAACCTATGGTTTTTTAAGTGAATATATATATGCATGTATATATGTGTGTATATGTGTGTGTATATGTATATATATATATATATATATATATATATATAATGTGTCTATAATGTAATATATGAAGTATAATACACACACCTACAATGTATTTAGTTGGTAACTATTGTGCACTGGCAGATGGAGTCGGGAAACATATAAGTGATCATCTGCCAAATAAAAAAAAAACTGTACCCATGATGTGAATTTTTTCCAGGAGGGCCATGGTAGAGTTGTCCCGGAGGAAATTAAGATTGTTTACTATCACCATCTGCAAGAACAACTAAGCGGACAGCCACATCACATAAAGAGCTGTACATGTTTTATTAAAACAGCGAGTCACGTTTTTATGCTGGTCAACGTGAATACTAACTTGGCCAGATATGCATTTTTGTTTCCACTTTGAGCTAACCATAGCCTCTTTTTTTGCTCTAGATATATCTGTTCTTTTTCTGTGCTGTTAAACACCTATGCACCTATTCTGTGGTGGGAGCACACTGATTCCTGGGTGTGCCACCCCCTTCCCTTTTTAGGTCTTGCCTAGGCAGCGCATACGCAGTATTTTCGATACATGCTGTATATAGAATAGGGGCATTAAGCACCCCTATCTTTCTAATTGGCTCCTTTTACTGTCCTTCGTAAGTGGCTGCTTTTCTTTGGGTAATATGCTCAGTAGTTCCTCCTTTATTTGTGTAACCTCCCATGAGGACTGCCCCTGTTAGATTTGCTCTTACTCCCTCATGTTGCTATTTATTACTTTACAAGCACTCTTTTTTTTTTTTTATTATTGCTTGTTTAAGCTCAAGAACTCTCTTGCACCCACACTGGCTCCCTCTTAGCTTTGGCTCCCATTCGTCCCCCACTCTCCCCCCCCCCCCCCCCCCCTCCAGCACCACCACCTCCCACAAATCGAGTATTTTGGACTATTTTTATTTTATGATACGCGACCACTGCTTTCTGTCCGGGCCACGCTCATAAGGTTTGTTTATTTGAAATGCTGTTCTGCCGTCATGCATATTATAAAAAAAGTTCAGAAACCTGAAAGGTACATTCCTGCCCCTCCCACCGCCTCCTTCCAGAACGAACAGGAGTTTCCCCTCCCCTCCCCTGGGGGGGAGGGGAGGGGAAACTCCTGTTCGTTCTGGAAGGAGAAAAATGTAAACCAACATTGCATGAATCAACGTGTTAGAGTGAGGCCTCCAACCAAGTACGCAAAACACAGACATTCGTACAAACATGGATCAATGGATCCTGTTATAGCATTCACTTCAGTCACACTCTTACTGTCTCAGGAAAGTATCCCTCGTTCGTCCTAGGTTGCTGCTCCCGGTCCTCCCGAATGTTAGTGAGTAGGTGAGGCCGGTGCTTTTATAGTGCGGTCGTAGGTAAATAAGAAGCGGCGCTGAGTGATTAAGCCAGGAGAGTGGCTCCCACTGTGTGTGGTTTCCGGTGTCACTAGCGGACACAGGTAGAAAGAATGCCGCAAGGTGCCTGGTTTGAAGATGGATGAAGTGCGCGTCCAATGGTGTCGCTTGTGGGGCGGGAAATGCCCAAATAAGGAGTAACACCGGCAAGGAAGGGCTTGACTGGCTGGGGGTGCACCCAAGGTGGAAGTATCACATGTGAACGTGTGGGCGTGGTGTAGCGCGCGGTGGAGCGCGTGTATGATTGCCCGGGTGACGCGGGTGTTTCGCGATAACAGGGCTTGGAATCGCTCGTGGAGCGGGAATACGGAGTGACGCCGGCAAGGTGGAGCTTGACTGGCTGGGGGTGCAACCCACGGTGGGAGTGTCACGTGTGACCGTGTGGGCGTGGTATAGCGCGCGGTAGAGCGTTTCTGGTTGCCCGGGTAACGCGGGTGTTACGCGAAAACAAGGATTAAAATTGCCGGACATGTGTTATCGGCGCGACTGTCTGTAAAGGTTATGTTTTATAATAAAAAGGGGGAAACCTCAGAATAAAGGATATCTAGAGAGCGCATGTGCACTACAACAGTGTTCAAGCTGTAGTGCGTGATGGTGTGCTGCGGAGCTCTTATGGTGGGTTCAGCAAGGTTTATGGAGTATTAAAAGTGGCGCGATGGCATCACGGGAAAAGAGACACCCATGGTACTTGGTACAAGAATGGGTGTTTTACTAGAGAGGTGCTTGTGGCCACTCTTAAATATAGATTCTTGGGGGGGGGCATGGTGGTATGATCGTGAGAAATGTGGATCTTTAGACCAGTTATCATCTTCCCAATTGTAGCCACTGGATGTCATCGTTGAGGCCCTTCTCGTGGGACCGCAGGCGATAGACCCACCGTTGTTCCCTCACGTGTAGGGCTTTTGAGAGGTCAAATTTGCTTTTATTCATCACTTCAAGGATGGTCCATCGTAGGTCAGTGTCATTATGATTTCTTTCCAGAAAATGACGTGTCAATTTGGTGTTTGTTTTTTTACACCTGATGGTGCTGCAGTGTTTGTTAATGCGAATTCAGATTTTTCTTGCTGTCATACCTACATATTGGAGGCCGCATGGGCACGTTATTAGGTAAACAACATTTTCGGTATTGCAGTTGCTGAATGTTCGTAGTTGCCATGGTTTCCTGGTGCCTAGGTTTACTTCTTTCGTGTTGTTGGTAAGGTTGCAGGATGTACACCCACCACATGAGGAATGACCCACCACGCGTGGTTGGTCCCAAAGCCTCTGTTGTTTAGCGCCATCTGTGGTTGGCCTTTTGGCGTGTACTAGTTCATCTCGCAGGCTTTTATTGCGTTTCAATGCAAACAGTGGGGGTTCCCACTGTTTTCCAGCGCTGTTCAGGATATGCCATCTTTTTCTAATGATCTTTTGTACTGTGTTTGAGGCAGGAGTGAATGTGGTGACACACACTGTTCTCTCAGTGTTTCTCTTTTATCACATTCTCCAGTAGCGCTTCCCTTGGATTATTTCTTGCTCGTTTCTTGGCCCTTCGCACCATTTTTTTAGGGTATTGGCGTTCAAGGAGTTTCATTTCTAGTTGGACTGCCTGTTCTTCGAAGGTATCAATATCGGAGCAGTTTCTTCTAACGCGAAGGAATTGTCCTACCGGTAGATTTTGTCTTAGGTGCTTGGGGTGGTAGCTCTCATATAAGAGTAAGCTATTTCTATCGGTGGGCTTGTTGTGCACCTTGGTTGCTATCCCATCGTTGGTCATTGTGATGTCTAGGTCCAGGAAAACTGCATGATTTTTGGTGATTGTGTGTGTGAATCTGAGGTGTCTATGTTTGATGTTGACCCATTGGACAAATCTTGTTGCATCCTCTTCAGTTCCATTCCACACTATTAAAACGTCGTCTATATAACGCTTCCAAATCTTAAGGTGTTGTAAGAATGGATTCTGTGGGCTATGGATGAAGTCGTCCTCAAATTGTTGAACGTACAGGCAGGCCATACTAGGGGCAAAGGTGCTGCCCATCGAAGTTCCTGTGATTTGATGGTAGATGACTTTCTCGAATTCAAAGAAATTCTCAGTAAGGACAAGCTCAGCACATTCCATCACGAAGTGTTGTGGGGTTATAAAATCCCACTCCCTGTTGAGGATGATGTTTTCCACCACTTCCAAGGTCCGTCTTTGTGGTATGCTCGTGTAAAGAGCTTTTATGTCCATTGTTATAAACCAATCATTGGTTATATCCACCGTCAGGTCTCTAAGGAGACATAGAACATCCTTCGTATCCCTGAGGAAAGACCGTGATTCCTTAACGATTGGCCGCAGGAACCAGTCGCATAATTGTGACAAAGGCTCCAAGGCTGACCCTATTCCAGACACTATTGGTCTACCTGGTGGGGGCATCCGGTTTTTATGAATCTTCGGGAGTATGTAGAATTTAGGTATCCTGGGTTCCTCACTTATGAGGAAGCCTGCCTCCTGTCTGGTGATCCAGTCGTTGCTGAGTGCTTCTTCTACCATGTTTTTGATCCTAATCATGAGTGGTCCTGTAGGGTCGGTTCGATGTATGGTGTAGCTGCTCGAGTCGGTGAGCAGTCTCCGGCATTCTTCTAGATACATATCATTATCCATGATGACAATGGCTCCCCCTTTGTCCGCTGGTTTGATGATAAGGTTGTTATTACTCAGACTTTTTAGAGCCGTGCGTTCTTTTCCAGTAAGGTTGTCAAACCCTTGTGTGTTTTGGAAATTGATGTCCCCAATGTCTTTCAGCACCGCTTGTTCAAGTGCATGTATTTGGCATGAGATGTTTTGATTAGGTGGTTGGAAGGTCGATTTCTTCCTTAATCCGGTTGACTTCTTCGCCTCTGTTCCTTCTTTAGTATCTCCCAAAAAATCGCGTAGTTTGATTTTTCGGAAGAACTGGGCCAGTTCCGTGTTGAGTACAAAGGGGTCGTTCTTAGGTGTGGGAACAAATCCCAAACCTTTGGAGAGGACGGTCTTTTCATCATGCGTGAGTGTGTGTTTGCTGATGTTGACTATGTTAGTTGCTCCCTGCTTGTCGAGGGCATGTCCACTCTCCCTCTGCTCCTGGTCACCACCTTGTGGGGGAGGGGGGCGGGGGGGGGACTTGTTGTTGATCCTCCCACTGTACCCTTGTGTTTCTTCTTTTTTGTTGGCCTCTCCTCCGAAGCCTGGTTGGAAATACGGTTGCTGCCAGAAACCAAATGGAGGGGGTTGTGGGGCTTGCATCATGGGGTGGTGGTAACCCGATGGTTTCCCATATTGTGGTCCTGAACCCTCATCGCTACTACTATCACTCCTTTCCTCTCCGGAGCTGAATGTCCAGTTTAAGGGAGTGGGTCTGAACCGTTGTCTTCTACCTGTCTGTTGTGGAGCTGGTTTGTCATAGTGTCCATCAGTGATATATGGGTATACAGTTTCTTTGCTGAATTTCTGTACGTCCTTCCTGAGTTTTGTCAGTTTTGACTGTGTGAGGTACTCCTTCTAATCAGAATGGTCCTTGTTGATTTCTTCCAGCTTTTTCTTAAAAGCTATAAGTTGTACCGTTGTCTTCAGTTTACATTCGTTCTGTTGGATCTCAATAAGGAGGGCATCTGCTAGTTGTCTGGCGGTGTTAATGATTAGGATAAGCCAGTCTTTGGTGCACTTCCAGGCGATGCTGGACCAATTGATTCTGAATTCCCTATTGTTGAGAAACAGTGTTGGCTCATTGGTGACAATGAGGCCTCTTGGGGCCGTGTTTTTTCGGAGGTACTCCGTCATAAATGCCCCATGGAGGGCTATACGTATTTGTTATTTTTTCTTAGTAGACAGTGCCTCCCATTCGTCTGAATTTTTAACCGTATGGGTGACTTTGGTTTTGGCTAGTAGAGACGGTGTGTTGAGGATCTCTGCTAAAATCTCCTCCCCGAACGAGAGTTCGGTGTCCATATTGCAGGTAGGGTAAGTTGGTTGTGATGCTTGATCACACCTATAATTCGCTGTTTTTGTTCTTGGGGGCAGACTCGACTAGGTCTGTCCTTTTGTTCTGGTCAGAAGAGTGTGTGACTCGGAGCAAAACCCTACAGTTGGGGAAAGGTACCCCTTATTTTGTTCCCACAGCCAGCAGCTGTACATGCATGTAATCACGAGGGAACTCCACAACGTGTGGAGGAGGGAACAGGAGGCGTGGGATTCTAGGAGCTAGCAGCCTCCACTACTAAATGTTTACCACAGAAAGCTGCTCCTAGTGAAAAATGACCCTAATACAGTCACAAAAGCATTGTGAGTGAGGGCATCTCACAAAAAGGGACGGACTGGTCTCACACACCACCTGGTGTCATGCTTCATCATCGGCCAGTCTTCGCCCTCTAAAACCTTCATTTGATAGAGGGCGGGCATACACCTGACGACAGGGATGCACTTCTAAGCTAAAGAGTGGGGACCCGTGAGAAGATATGTGAGGTTAAAAATCATTATAGTTACCAGAAAATCAGTTTTAATGTGGCTAATAACTATATGATACTTAAAAGCATTGGACGGTGAGTGGGGTGTTTAGTGTCCCCTAACCGTCTCGTGAATGGTCAACATGTTTCTGCCGTGTCGGCCCAAGTGGGTCCAAGGCATTCATCAGGACCTAAGTATAAACAGGGGGGCTCCGTTCTTACCAACTGGTGGCAAGACAGTACCACTGTGAGGGTGTGGCTAAGGCCACACTCCACTTCCTAATTGGCTTCCAAACGTCAAGCCTAGAGAGAGAGTGATAAAATATCAAACATTTATTTGAAACTGTAGGAATGGGTCAGAATAACAATAAAATGAAAACATAAAGGAACAGCGCATGCGTAGGTTCCTTTAAGTGAGTGACTATTCACGTGACTTGTGACACTCTGTGTGTACACATACAGAAAGAGTATTGTGAGAGCGAAATGGCTCTCATGAGTCTTACCCTAGTTTTAAAAACTACTTGCCCCATGGGGGGAGGGGGGGGAAACTCCTGTTCGTTCTGGAAGGAGAAAAGTGTAAACCAACATTGCATGAATCAACGTGTTAGAGTGAGGCCTCCAACCAAGTACGCAAAACACACACATTCGTACAAACATGGATCAATGGATCCTGTTATAGCATTCACTTCAGTCACACTCTTACTGTCTCAGGAAAGTATCCCTCGTTCGTCCTAGGTTGCTGCTCCCGGTCCTCCCGAATGTTAAAGTGAGTAGGTGAGGCCGCTGCTTTTATAGTGCGGTCGTAGGTAAATTGGAAGCGGCGCTGCGTGATTAAGCCAGGAGAGTGGCTCCCGGTGTGTGGTTTCCGGTGTCACAAGCGGACACAGGTAGAAAGAATGCCGCAAGGTGCCTGGTTTGAAGATGGATGAAGTGCGCGTCCAATGGTGTCGCTTGTGGGGCGGGAAATGCCCAAATAAGGAGTAACACCAGCAAGGAAGGGCTTGACTGGCTGGGGGTGCACCCAAGGTGGAAGTATCACGTGTGAACGTGTGGGCGTGGTGTAGCGTGCGGTGGAGCGTGTGTATGGTTGCCCGGGTGACGCGGGTGTTTCGCGATAACAGGGCTTGGAATCGCTCGTGGAGCGGGAATATGGAGTGACGCCGGCAAGGTGGAGCTTGACTGGCTGGGGGTGCAACCCACAGTGGGAGTGTCACGTGTGACCGTGTGGACGTGGTATAGCGCGCGGTGGAGCGCGTGTCTGGTTGCCCGGGTAACGTAGGTGTTACGCGAAAACAAGGATTAAAATTGCCGGACATGTGTTATCGGCGCGACTGCAAGTTAACAAGGCGACCCGACCCAAGGGTCTGTGTTGGCTTTTAGAGTCCAAGAACGAGACACGCTTTGAAAAAGATTGCCATGTAAATTGCCCAACAAACCTCACGTAAAATATGATCTCTTCAAAATTAAAAAAAGTGTGTCTTTAACATGTGGAACCCTTGACATTAGTATGTCACATTATAGCACTGCAGTGAGAAGCACTTATTAAAAGTGATAGGTTTTTAAACATGAAATTAGAACTATTCTGCCCTCTCTCGAAATTAGAACCATTTTGCCCCGCCCTCATCCTGGCGACAGTGCCATTGGGGAACTACAAGGCAATACAAATGTCACATGGATCCTGTACGTTGCCCAGATTCTCAAAGAGTAACGGTATGATCTATTAAACTAAGCACGGTGCTTTCATATGCCACCGTTAAATCCACTATATTTGTTTGGCATTTGTGATTTTAAATGCTAAAATCATATAATACATTCATTGTGGATTGGCATTTTGGATATACTAACACTTCTTTGCCTTTGTGAGTGTGCCCCCATGTGCATAGGGTCAACACCACGTGTACAGTGCCTATTCTTCTGTCTGCTACACTGTGCTTTTGTTGTAGGCTCCCCCTCCCTTTATTAAACTGTTGACTTAAAGTACAGCGTGACTGCCTTAACTCCGGTTTGATGGCTGCATAACTGCACTCAACTTGTATATCTACTCAAAACGCTTGCTTTTGGGGTGCAATGGCATTTCATCGTCCGCACTTACTAATATATGAACGCCAGAGTTATTTTTTTATAAACCAATATCTTTTACAAGGCGAACGTGTGGGCTCTGTGGTTTGATGTAATAGATTTGTTGGTCTGCTATTCTCACCATGTTATCAAACATCCATTATTTTTTTGTTTTTGAATCCTGTGTACTGCAATCTGACGTGGCAAGTGCACATTTCTTCTAGATGAACCAGCAAGAGGGTGACTTGTCCTTCCAAAATCTGACTGTTCTCTTCTTTCACAATTGTTTTACTTGTGTTTGCTTGACACAATAGGAAGTCCCGAGCCTTGCTACACCTTCTCATTACCATCTTTAGCTTGTGTTTTGGTCACTTCCATGTTCTTGGAAGAGAAGACCCCGGATATATTTCAGACTGTTTAATTTGAACTGATGTGCAATAATGTTGTTTGTAATCATTTTGGCACTGAAGCACCATACCTCTTTTGAATGTCTTGGAATTTGTTGAGAACTAAGGGCCTGATTATGACTTTGGCGGTGCTGTGCCAGCTTTGCGCCGGTACAGCTCCGCCAAAGCTCTGCATGGCCCGCCAACCAAATTATGAGTTCAACTCATGTCTGGCAGGCTTTTCATTTGCCGTTCCCACGGCGGTGCCCCGAAAACAGGCACTGCAATGGGAATGGAGAAGCAGTTCCAGCACAGCATGGACTGTGAAGTCGAAGCTGTGCTGAAACTATGGGGTGCATGCTAATAGGAATGCACCCTCATGGTGGTGCAGACATGGGGGGCCCTGTAAGGCCCCCTTTGTTTCCCCACCGCCAGCCTTTTCAGGCTGGCGGTCGGAAAACTCATTATATGCTTGGCGGACCGCAGCGGTCCCACCTTGCATATTTTATACCCCCGCCACGGAACAGCGGTTCCCTGGTGCAGCTGTGGCGGTCCGAATGGCCACCTCGTAATACGGCGGCCTCAGGACCTCCACCGCTGAGCCACCGTGAGTCTGACTCTTAATTAAGCCCTTAGTCTTTACTCCGATTGCTAACCAGTGGTTTAATTTACTGTATTTTTGTAGATTGCCGGGGATGGACTGGCGTTTAAATATGTTTTGTACCACCACAAACCCTTCCTTTTGTAGGGGGTAGTGAGTAAATCTCTTTCAAAATACGCTGAGGATGATGAGCTGCTAGACGAAGTCCAATTTGGATTTCGCCCTGCACACGGAACTGAGACTGCCTTGGTGGCAGTCTTGGATGACCGGCGAATGCGGGCGGACAGCGGTCAGACAGCCTTTTTAGTGCTGCTTGACATGTCGGCCGCGTTTGATACGGTTAACCACTGGATCCTGATTAAGAGATTAGAGGAGATGGATGTTGTGGGTAGGGCTCGGGACTGGTTGCACTCTTATCTTTCTAATAGGCAGCAGGCAGTGACCCTGTCGCCATATACTTCTCAGAATAGAGATGTTAAACATGGGGTTCCACAGGGCTCGGCTATCAGTCCAATTTTGTTTAACCTTTATCTTCGCCCACTCATTATCTTAATAAAATTATTTGGCATTGATGTCATAAACTATGCGGACGTCACTCAGCTTGTCTTCTCCGTTGAGGGCAATAAAGCAGTGCCTTTAGAAAAATTCCACAACTGTATGCACAGAACAGCAGAATGGCTGAAAGAGAATTCATTGCAATTTAATGGGGAAAAAAACTGAAGTCCTGTGCTGTACCGCAGGTAAAATTCAGCAACCACTCTCAGTAGACTTCTGCCCAGGCCCGGCTAACAACTCCTTATTGCCCGCTAGTACAGTGTGCAATTTAGGAGTGATGCTGGATAGCAATTTCCAATTGTATTCCCAGGTGAATAAAACGGTGAACACTTGTCTATCTCTGCTCCGAGCTCTTCGGAAGATACTCCCATTTTTACCTACTCTTGCCAGACCTCAAGTGGTGCGGAGTATTGTTCTAAGCAGAATGGATTATTGCAATGCACTCCTTTTAGGTGCCCCAGCTTCCCTGATAAAAAAATTACAAAGAGTACAGATCATGGCGGCTAAGTTGGCGCTAAATCGACCACGTAGAGCCTCGGCCTCATTGGCCTTAAAGGACCTACATTGGCTGCCCATTGCACAAGGAGTCCAATTTAAGGCGCTTTGTATTGTCTACAGGGCAACACATAAAACTGGGCCTAAACTGCTGCAAAGGAAATTTGTATGGTATTCCCCTGTTAGACACTTGCGCTCTTCCTCTGCTAATCTGGTCTGTGTTCCCCATGTCAATAAAGCTCGAATGGGTGGCAGCTCCTTTAGCTTTACAGTATCCAGATTTTGGAATGCTCTGCCCCTGGAGCTTAGACAACTGAA
This sequence comes from Triturus cristatus, assembly GCF_964204655.1. Taxonomy (NCBI): domain Eukaryota; kingdom Metazoa; phylum Chordata; class Amphibia; order Caudata; family Salamandridae; genus Triturus; species Triturus cristatus. Next base: position 1,546,035,395 of record NC_140590.1, read on the forward strand.
CACCTTGTCACGTTTCTGGAAGGGACTGAAAACCAGATATTGTTTCCCAGAGTTTAGATCCTTGCCCCAGAGATTAGATCCTTGCCTATCTCAGTTTAGTTACATGCAGTGGCTGATTGGTAATCTAAGCGCCAGGATACCCTTGGGGTGGCAGCTGCGCTATATAAGTGTGCCTTATATTACATTACATTGTCAGCCTCATGCTTTGCATTTCTGTGTTGCAATGCCACTGTGGGTAATAAGAACTGCTACAATATGTTTGGTTTGGAAGGTTTCAGGGAAATCCTTCACTGCTGTTTTGTTATGGTAGCCATGAAATCCAACGCCCCCCTTTCTGCTTGTGCCCTTCAGGCATTCATTTTAATTTACAGCCTCAAGGGTTGTGCAAGGGATGCATCCTTAAAGCCTTTGTTGCTCTTTTATGACCGCTCCCATGGGTCAGATCAGTAGGAAAGCCTGTATTTGTTTCCATGATTGACCCAAAGAATTATAGTTGACATTCAGTAATTAAGAACTTTTTCTTTTCTTTTGGGGGGTTGCACTTAGTTTGTAAAGATGTAACCATAGACTACTTTTTTTGCGAGACATATTTTCCCCCAGTGGAAAACGCTATAAGCACTTCACGTTTGGGGGATGGGCAGAGTATGACTAAGCAAAACAGGCTCTTCAGTTTTGCCATTTACATGTTATGGCCTTTGAATTGTCTTTCCAGTAGGAGTGTTGGTATCTTAGATGATATGTCATGTTGCTGCTACCATCCGATTTAGCAGACTGGAAGCCTGTGGAAAGTTTATTGGTATCGTGTGCTCACTGCATACTAAAAACACTCTCTGCAAATAGTGTATCGTGAGCTCAGTGCAGCCAGGCACACTGTAAACAATACATAATTCATTAAGTGCACTTAGTGCGGTCAGGCATAGGCCACACACACGCTTTTGGTATTCCCCTATTTTCCAAAATCTACTAAGCATAAAAAAAGAATACTTTTAAAAGTATTGATAATGCAGGTAAGTGAAATAGATGTTCAGTGTCATTTTGATTATTAGAGCCTGTAGTTTCACTTTTCCTGTTGTAAGTATAAACCGGTTAGGTCCAAAATGCAAAGCACAGTTGGGCAAAGCATCAGACTTGGTTGAAGGGAGTCGTGCACTGTCACAAGACACAAATCTATGCCGCATATATCCACTACACACAACACATTTTAACACCTCATAATAACATGCCCCACAAATCAACTATACACAGTTCTGATCCATTTCATTCCACTCCATGCCACATAGTTAAAATCAATAAAATAAACTCCACATAATTCAACTCCGCTCCATGCCATTAAATTCCCCTTCATGTAATACCACTAAGGTACATAATTACACTCCTAACAATATAATTACACTCCACACAGCATAATTCAACTCCAGATAATTCCACTACACAGAATTGCACTCCAATTTACATTTCACTCAACATATCTACACTAAATTCAAAAACCTATAATTGCGCTCCACAAAATGAATTAAAATTTGCAAAATGCCACATAATTCCACTCCAAACCATCCCACATAATTCCACACCTCACAATTCAGTGCTACACAATATAATTACACTCCACTTAATTACACTGCACATAATTACACTCTATTCAATTCAACTTAAAAACACCGAACATAATCCACATTTGTAAAGCACAAACTTATCACCTCTAAGAGTATCCAGGCGCTGGTGGGCTGTCGGGGTGATTAAGTGAGCTATTGCCCAGAGTCACATGTTGCTGTGCTGCAGCCGGGGATCGAACCATGAGCCCAGTGCTCCGCAGTCAGCCACTCTGCGGCTGCGTCACATCTCTATACCACATACCAGCAATCTGCACAAATGCACTACACACTGGAACACATAATTCCAATAAGCATAATTTCACTCAACGTCACACTGTTCCATGCCACACAATTCCACTCCACTCACTTTCAAAACACACCACATAATCCCACACCAAACTACATATTTCAACTACACAACACAACACTCCACACATCTTCAATACACAACACAGATTTCAAAATCATGCCACAACATTTAATAGCACATCACATAATTTACCTCCACAATATGCCACTCCACAGCACTTAATACCATTCCACATAATTAACTCTATAACACACAATCTCACTCTACATAATTCCACAACAGTTAGTGTTATTTAATTACTATCCACATAAATCCACAGAACACCACAACACATATTTACACTTCATAACACCACACCACACAATCCCACACCGCACTGTTCCACAACAAACCATTCCTATACAACCCATCTCTACATCGCACTTCCACCAACCTTGTCATCTCTCCCCCACACACTCACTGCCCCTCTCCTTTCTCCTCACACTCTCACTGCCCCCTTATCCGGCAATTCCAATGCCATCTCCCATCCCACCCTGACACTCCCTATCTCCTTTCTATACTGCCTGCTCACACATGCTACCTTCTTGTACATCCTCGGGATGTGCACTGGTCCACCTCCCCCCTCCCCATCTGGGTGCCCCTCTACTCGTCCCTCTCTCCCATACTCTCTCACACACCTCTATCTCGCACTCTTTTTGCCTTTCTCATATTGGTTGACTTCAGGTCTTAGAGCACAGTTTCTTTCCTGTGCCTTTTTAAAGATTTGCGTCCCTCAAAACCACGCTCTCCTCCTTCTTCTTGGGATGTCTTCTGCGTACACAAGTGCACCCTCTTTATGTGTCTGTAGCCTTCTCTCTCCTTTCTCACACACTTTCTGCTCCTCTACTCCAAGTTCATTCATCACTTTGTGCATAAACTACCTATCCCTCTCTGTCTTCATTTCTATCTACTCTGTGCAGCTCTCACCTCTATCTGTTCACCATGCCACATAATTCCACTACACAAATAGACTACATACCCCACAATTCCACTGCACACAATTCCACAACTAACCATTCCAACTAAACTCACATAATTAGACTCAAGGCCACATACATCCACTCCACTCCAAACCAGAAGACATAGGTAAAAGACGTTGTCATTTAATAACGCCAATAGCTCTAACTCTCACAAATGCGAGACCAATTGCATTGTAAATGCTTGCTTTTTGTTGTTGTTGGAAGGGTGTGGTGGATGGCTCACCCAGGCATCATTCCGTGCTGCAACCTCCGAAGAGGTTTAGCAGTCTTTCTGTCCCTCCACCCATTCCCCTCCACCAGGGGGTGGATTGAGGGTGTTTACACAAAATCTGCCTCCGGGAACAGAAGGCCACTAGACATCAGGGGAAAAATAGGCCCAAAATATCAAAAAGGGGGTGCGGTGGCGCACCCACACATCCCACCTTGGCCCTAGTCCGAAATGGGCACAACTGTTTTTCTGACCCTTAAGGCAGATTTGGGATAAACACTCTCCAACCGCTTATTTATAGGGCATAGAAATAACTCCCATGTGTCTAGTGGGCTTTCTGCTCCATCCCCTTTGGGGGCAGTTTGCAGGTAAGGATCTCCCATCTTGCCCGGGGTAGATTGGAGGCAATTGCCTTCTCTCTGTCCCAAGGGGAGGGGGGAGACTTTTGTGGCTGAGGGCAGGGGCAACCACTAGCCCATTGTCAGCAGACCAACCCCCCCCCCCCCCCCGACCTAAAAAAAATAGTAAATAGTTCATAGTTCTTGGGGTCTAGTGGGTTGATCAGGGGTCTTCCCGAGCACTGATATAAGGGAAAGTAAATGAGCCAGTTGGCTTATTTTACTTTCACTTTCTCTGTAATGACGTCAGTAAATCATGTGTGCCTATCATTATTAGAGAAGCAGAAGAAAAATGGCTATGAATGCTGGGGAAGCTCTTGTAACTTTGGATACCTCCGAAAACATGGATAGAAAATAAAAATATATAATATTGGACTTTATCCTCCTAGCAATGGTAACTATGCCAAACTTAAAGACCCCACCTGGTAAATTAATTGCTCTTGTGTCTGGTACAGGCCTACAGAATACTAAACGGAGCAAAATCATCTGTTTAGCATAAAGGTATTTCCTGCACCCATCTTCATTAGGTAGGGTATTTGTTAAAAAACTATAACCCAGTGTTAATAGCAGTAGGGTAGTTCAGGAGGGACTGTCATTGGAATCCTTTTCAAAAGGGTACCTACTAAGAGATGTTCCCACAACTGCAGACCCTGCTAAAGGAGAATGAACTGCTAAAGTAGCTTTATTTATTCAATTTTTCACACCGTAACTGAGCGGTCCTACATAGAGTTTACCATGAGTCCTATACACATTTCATTATTCTGTTTGCATTTATGGCACAGCAGAATACTTAGCGTCATACATAGCTAGGTTGTTGCACAATTACCAATTTTACATTTCACTACTACTGTCAGATCCATTGTCCTGATCATTTTCATTTCCCGTTGGGGTTAGCAACTTCCTGCATAGCTCTTCTCAGATTGCAATGTCCTGATCTAACTTCTTGTCCCTACGACAGGTTTTCATATGCAGTTCTTCTGCAAGGTACCTCTCTCCCACATCCCTTATCCAGCTTTCGAAAGTTGGGGCCCGTTCACTCATCCAGCATATAGCCACCCTCCGTTTGGCCAACACCAATGATAATTGTAACCACTTATTGCCTATTTTCCATTTCTGGGATTGCTGGGCTAGCACTAGGAGGCACTATTCTCGTTTAGCCCCTACTAAGGTTCCCACCCCTACATGGATCCTTGCTACTACATTGACCCAGTACTGCTGTACTTCTGGGCATTCCCACACCAGGTGCATAAACCCTGAATGGGCCCTGTTATATCTAGGACATTCATGCTAACGGCTGGCATCTTTACGGTGGAGGCTCACAGGGATCATGTACACCCGCTGCAAGAAGTTATAATGCAGCAGCTTCAGGCGGACATTACAAGATACCTTGCGTGTTAATGCACATACCACCACCCAGCTTTTTTCCGGTAGTGGAGCCTGCAGGTACTCATTTCATGCGTCCCGTGCCTTAAGGGCTAGGGACCCAGAGTCCACCCTCATAGCTTTATATAATAGTAATACCAGCCTATGCCCACTGCCACATGTTAACAATATATCCAGAATCTGTTGTCTGGGGCATATTTGGATAGGTGGGCCATGTAACTCTGGCCAGTTCCACCAGGCCCGCATATTGGAGATATTGCCCCTGCCCCAGATCAAATCCCTCGCATGTCTGTTCAAAAGTAATGAAGGTGTCATTTAGGTACAAGTCTGCCAGAACCATGCAGCCACCCTCCCTCTCAACCTGGAAGTACATGTTCTCTACCACCCTTCGCACTAGGACTAACTGCCAGATGGGTAACTCCTGGTGAAATGGAGCCCGCCCAAGAACCCGTTTCACGAATTTCTGCTATATGAATGCCGTATGCCGGACTGTGTATGGTAGTTCCGCACTCACACCTGCACCCTTCATCAACATGACAGGTAGGTTCTCTGGTTGCACTCGGCTGCTAAGTAAACTTTTTTCCCAGTTGTCGCCCTCATCTAATCATTGCGCTACATGCTTAAGGTGCGCCGCATAGTAATATAGGTTATATCTAGGTACCACCAGCCCCCCCCCCCTTCATATTGCTTCGAAAGGACCTGTAACACTACTCTACAGCGTTTCCCCGCCCAAAATAGGGATATTAGTATTGAGTTCAGTTGTCGAAATACCTTCATAGGGATTGCGCACAGTGCATTTTGTAAGGTGTACATGCATTTAGGTAACTCCACCATCTTTGCCACGGCTATTCTGCCCATTAAGAACAATGGAAATTTGTTCCAGAATTCTACTGAGTGCCTCAGGGACTCAACTACCCTGGTCATGTTCAGTTGAAGTATCTTTGCATCCCAATGTGCTACCTGCACACCCAGGTACCGGAAGTGGTCTGTCTCCCAATCCGGGCAACTCCTCCAACCTGTGCTCTCTAAGCCCTGCCAGGGGGAACGCCAAGCACTTACGCCTCTTAATGCGTAATCCCGATTATGTTGTAAATTGATCCAGCAACTGCAGTAGTTTTGGAATTGCCTCTCACGGGGACGTGACGTAGAACAGCGCGTCATCCGCGTACAGCGAGATAAGGTGAGTACCATTCCCTATTTGTATACCCCAGCGGCCTAAAGCTTGTCTGGCCCACACCACCATAGGCTCTATGGCCAGAACGAACTGCAGTGGTGACAGAGGGCATCCCTGCCTTGTACCTCGCCCCAGTAACCACTGCACTGACCTGGTTTGGCCCAATCGCACCCTAACTGCTGGGTTTGTGTATGGTATTCTAATCCACAACTGCTAAAATAGCTTATCTGTAATAGTATGTTTCTCTATTCTAATACAACTTCTGCTAATTGGGACAAAAGATTCAGACTGTTCGTAACATTCATTCATCCATCCATCCATCCACCCATCACCATAGGATAGAAATACCTCTAACAACATAAACACACCATTCTTTCTAGACTGACCCTGAACTTCTGTTAGTTTCCAAACTTGATAGATTTAGAAAGTCTTTTTAAGGCCTTGGACTTCTCTCGTGCTCTGCAATCTTCCAGGCCTTAAGATGTAATTGGCTTGTTACTTTCAGACTATTAACTGTCCCAGTGGGTTCATCAGCAGACTCTCAAGATAGTGTTGAGAATCCCAATAACAGTTTTGTACAACTAGAAACAAAACCTGCAATGTCACTAGGATCAAGTCTATTCTAGCTCTGCACATGAACCATCATATTCAAAATCATCAAATTATCCAGAATGGAGGGAATGCAAAGACAACTGTTGTTGCCTTTCTTTGTGATGAGTGTTGATTGGCTTTACCTTCGGGCCTGGTCCCAAACTAAAGAAACATTTAATTCGTTTTTAAGGAAGCTTTAGAAGGGCCTATCTTGCATGGATCCCATACTGTCATTAGTCTGTGAGAGAGCCGAGGGTGAACTGTCTAGTCAATGCTATCCTGAAGAAATGGGGAGCTATACTATGCCACGACAATCTGTTTGTTTGAAAGGTACTCCTGGCATTGGGGACAGCTTGTGGTCCAGGCAGTAGATTTTCATCATCATTCTCTCAGCTATAAGTCTGCATTTTATACCCAATTGATCTTAGTAGTTAACCATGGCGATAATCCCAAACAGAAGGTCATAACAATGTCTTTGTTCTGGGTCAAGCTCCTGGCCATGAACCAGTTTAATAGAAGCTTCAGATAGTTTATACGTAGACACGGTTCCTCGATTGACGACCTCCTTCCAATAGAGAGGTTGCAGAACAAGTGCTCCAGACCAGCCATTGTACTCTTTGGTGATGCCTAGAGAAGCCCCAAAATAACCCTGCCATTCTGGGCCTATTGTGGTCTAGGCAACCCTGGATTTCCTGAGTTGCTTCCTTTCACATATACCTTACTTGCGAATATGTTATTCCCCAGCTGATATGTAAAATGAATCTCTGTAATACCCTATAATTCAGACACTCCAGGAATATGGCTTGGATGGAGAAGATACTTTCCCTACAATTGTGGTAATTAAACAAAGATTCATATTTTGCCTTCAGAACCTTATTTGATTATTTTTGATGGCCTCCAGTTTCTTTTGTGTTAACTGGATGTTGGCTTCCACAGTGTTCAGTGAAAAAAAAAAACAAGAACTCAATCTGCTTTATGACTGACTGACTGACTGAAATATTTGTTAAGCGCACTTATGCCGAGGCGTCTTGGCGCTGAGCTGAAGAGGGGTAGTATGGAGAGAAACTACGGCTTGGTGAATAGCCAGGTTTTCACGGACTTTCTAAACAGGGTCTTATTTGTTGTCAACCGTAATTCGGTTGGTAACCTGTTCCATAGGCTTGCCGCCTGAAAAGAGAAGGCTTTGCCTCCCCAACGGGCCCTTTTGAATTTGGAGATGCCGACTAGACCCATATTCGTGGATCTAAGAGTACGACTAGGAACATATAGAGGAAGTAGCGTTTTTATGTCATCAGCACCTCCACCATGGACTGCTTTGTGCACTAGGCATAGGATCTTGAATTGAATACGATTATATACAGGGAGCCAATGCAACTTCTTCATACATGCTGAAGTGGGATGATGCTTTGGGAGGTCCAGTAGTACTCTTACAGCCGCATTCTGTAGAGATTGGAGTTTCAGGAGCTGGCGCTCACCGATCCCAGAGAATCCAATCCCACTAGGTTTCATTGGTAATGGAGCCCTCTTTCTAAAGGAGATCTGTTTCAATACTCCATTGTTTCTGTAGAACAGAGAGATACTGAGCAATGAATACCATGTTGTCAAAAAGTAGGTTAACATTTGAACGCCAGAAACACTGATATTCTCGGACTGGGTTCATTACTCTCATGAAGCCCCCAAGAGTGAAGGAGAGACCAAACAATAAAGCATGGAATTTATATTTTTAGTCTGTCCATGTGAATTTCAAGAACATTGTAGCCAGGACACAATTCCATCTGGATCCCAGTAGCAGTCTGCGGGAGCCAAGCATCATGTGCTCGGAGTTACCAGTTTTGAGTGAACCCTCAAACTCTCTCTCATAGTTTTGAAAAGGAAGAAGAGAAAAGTGTTACCTGAGTATCCTCCAGTTTAACTGATGTTCTCATCCAGGACCTCTTGCTTTCCTTTGTAAGGTCTCTGGAGAATATCCCCATGAACATTGGCATTTTCGTGTCATTTTCTGAAGTAGAAAGGACCAGAGGAGTGTCTAGGTTATTCTGCTAGCAGATGATTGTGAAATGTTTGTTAATGGGCTTCAGCAGCGGATAGACCACCGCTCCAGTGCGATGCCCTTAGTGATCTATATTGTCTGGAATAAACATTACTGACCTCTGTGCACCGAGTGGTGGATCAAAAGCATGTGGTTCTTCACTTCCAGAGTCTGGTTCATGACTCATGGCTCATGATTCAGTATGGATTTAATGTGCGCCTCTTCCCACAACTATAACTACCCTTAAACCTATCTGAGGTATCATTATACTCTGCTCGCTTCTCTTCTGATCCTGAGGGATTATCCTCTTCCTCTGGTGCTAATTTGTAATCTCTGATTGTTTGTCCTTTTTAAAGGTTATCTGCATGACTAGTTGAGCGAATACATGGACTTGTTTAAGTTTCTTGAAAATGAAGTTGCGCTTTATGCTCGGCCTTGGCAAACTTTGGATTTTCTATCCTAACCAGGCCCACGGTTTCCCAGGTTGTCTCTGCCCTCCTTTTTCATTGTTTGCAGAGAGGTTTTGGAGCAACTGAAATTGTGGGCTGCGCTAAGCTTTGAACATATGAATCAATGCTTTATGATGAGCCTCTTCGAAAGCATAAAAGTATGCTTAGAAAGTATGACCATTTATCATATATTGCTCTCTTGGGGATTGGCTCATACCACCCTGACCCAGTCCCCATTTTTGTGGTGATCATACCAATGAGGTTCAATCAATGTCACCCTGAGTTACACAGGAACCCTTAAGTGTCCATTTCTTTAATAAAATTCCAGCAAAAATAAAAGACCCGGGGTTCATCAGTTTGCCGACGTGACCTCCAGTCACATGTTCTAATAAGAAAAAGCCCTTATACTGTCACTGTGGGCAAAGTTGTGCTCTCTTGTAAACCTAACTTAAGATGGTGAAGGTGCTCATTGGAATTCTTATCCCAGGTAAATGAGCAGGCATGGGTAAGTCCAGTAGGGCATTTGAGTGATGTAGAAGAATGAGGCAGACAGGCTTGGTGTGCCAAGTCTCTCTCCCTGCTAGATGTGATACAGTGTGGCAAAGCTGCGCATTGATTAATGAAGAAGGATGGAACATATGGACATACGCCACAGCATCCCACATCAACAGATTCCCATAGCATCTGATCGAGTTACCTAGGCACAAAACCAAAAAGACGAGCTTGGTTCTAGGCTAGGTCAGTCACCTTCATGTGGGAGCTTTTGACTGCCATTTACAGATGTAGATGTCAGCCAATGTTTTGAAGATGATGGATGATAAAACTGAGGTCCTGATCATTGAAGACGACAATGTTTGACAGTAAACAATGGCCTGCTTAGCTATATTGTTAGAACTGGGGGGTCTCTAGTTGGCTGAGGTAGGTACATTAGTCCAAATAGGGACCCTTGCTTCTAATCCGGGAAAGGAAGGACACCTTCTCTAGATAGCCCCTGCTCACCCCCTCGGTAGGTTGGCACGAGCAGCTAGGCTGATCTCCAAGGCCAATGTGTAAAGTATTTGCAACCACGCTCACAGTAACACAGTGATAACACCACAAATGGACACCACACGAGTCTCATAAAAACAATTATATGTTTAGAAAGAAAAGATACGATGAGAACCAAACGATAAAAATCCAACATATGCATATTTGTAATATTTCACCGTGCCAGTTATTAGGCCAGCAAGAACTTGTAGGTTCTTCCACTATTAATGAGCCATTCTCGATTATCTAATGCAGTCCTAATGCAATGCTATGCAGTTCGTGATGCAGAAATAATGCACTTCGTAATGCAACAATCAGGCAGTTCGTAATTCAAAAATAAGGCACTTTGTAATGCAACAATCAGGCAGTTCGTAATGCACAAATAAGGCACTTCGTAATGCAAAAATAATGTACTTCGGCACCGATCGCGGTGCTCTGGACTGTCTCTATGCCACTCTTACTGACTCGCGGCCAGCTATTGCCAAAACATGCCCCCAACACGGTTATGATGGAAAACAAAGTGCGGTTCCACACTCCAGCCCCGCTACTGCCACTCCTCTGCACGTACGGGCCGCGATACGGACTTGAGTGGAGGCTCGCGCTTCAAAGATGGGAAAGGCCGAGAGCATTTCCCTTGTAACCCGCACCCCGCCCCAGGCGGCGACACGTATGCTCACTGAGCGTTACCTGGGGGGTGCGATATCACTCTCCTGTCCTCGTGGCTTGGGCCTCCAGTGCGACTTCGTTGATCTTGGGCAGTGGAACTTGGACCCCTGACGGTGATGGTTTGAAGTCTCTCTTCGGCACATGGAGGCTCGGGCCGGCGGCGGTGACGTCTCACACCTCCTCTGGAGATGCCGGGCCGATGGCAATGATGATCGCAGCACTTCTGGTCACGCTGTCTGTCGAAGCAGAGAACAAGACTGCTACTGGACACACAGTCACGGGCCAATTCTCATTAAGGTCTCGGGTTGCAACAGGGCACACGCACACAGCGTCTCTGACTCACATGAGCTCCGGGTGTACACGATCACAGGGCAATCCTCACGAGGGTCTCGGGCTGCACGAAGCACACGCACACAGCGTCACTGAGACTCACTTGGACTCTGGGTGCACACGATCACAGGGCAATCCTCAAGATGGTCTCAGGCTGCACGAAGCTCACGCACACAGCGTCGCTGAGACTCACTTGGACTCCAGGTGCACACGATCACAGGGCAATCCTCACGAAGGTCTCGGGCTGCACGAAGCACACAGCATCGCAGAGACTCACTGGACTCCGGGTGCACACAATCACAGGGCAATCCTCACGAAGGTCTGAGGCTGCAGGAAGCTCACGCACACGGCGTCCCTGAGACACACTTGGAAACTTTTATGTTCCTGAGTTTCCACAACATGGAGCCAGCTCTCCTCTGGCCCTTGGAGACACGTTACTTCGGGACACAGCAAAGTCCTTTCAAGCAAGGGGACACAGCACACAGCCAAGTCCTTTAGCCTCTCCTTAGTTAAATCAGCAAAGTGCAGCCCAGCCGCAGAACACACAGCAAGGGTCAGTCCTTCTCTTCAGTCTCTTCAGCTGTTCTTCCTTGGCAGAGGTTCCTCTTGACCGCAAAGTAGTTTCAATCCTTTTTATTCTTGATCAGTCTGAAGTTCAGGGGTTTCAGCTCTCATAGTTCTACCCCTAAATGTCTTTGAAGTTTTTGTGTTCAGGGGGCACTGACCCCTGTCCAAACCAGTTCTAGGTGTCTCCCTGCCAGTGACACCTTCTTCCTTTGATAGAGGGGGGGGGGGCTGGGTCCTCAGTCACTCATCAGGCGATGGAGCCATTGTTTTATGACAGCAGCCCAGGCCTCTTCACCTCCAGGGCCTACTCCTCCCCCACCCCCCCCCCCCCTTACAGCAACAGGCTGACCTGCATCTGGAGTGTCTCACCTACTTCTCTCCTGGGTCAAACCATTCCCCAGATCTTATCGCATTCAAATCCAGACAGTCAATCCACAACCAGGCAGAGACACACAGAATTGTTAGAACAAAAAAACAGCCACTTCTAAAGGCGTGGTTTCTAAACACACAATTCAAAAACCACCTTCACAAAAAGATGTGTTATTAAATTGTGAGTTCAGGCACACTAAACTTCACCTCTCCATCTTAAACCTATGGGAAGATAGTCTGGAAACATATCACACAGCCTCCCCCATTCTGTCCTATGGGCTTTGCAACTGTGAAAAACGAAATGGAGAGTATTTCATTGTCAGGACATGATGCAGACTTTAGTACATGTCCTACCTTTCACATACACTGCACCCTGCCCAGGGGGGTACCTTGGGCCTACCACAGGAGTGTCTGATGTGCATAAAAAGGGAAGGGTAAGGCCTGGCAAGTGGGTGCACTTGTCAGGACAACAAGGCAGATTAACAAACTGCGCGCAGGCACTGCAGTGGCAGGCCTGAGATCTCTTTTCAGGGCTACATAAGTGAGTGGCACAATTAGTGCTGCAGGCTCACTAGTAGCATTTGAATTACCAGCCCTGGCACACATAGTGCACTTTACTAGGGACTTTACTAGTAAGACAAACATGCCAATTATGGACAACCAATTACCATTCCACTTTATACAGGAAGCACTTGCACTTTGACACTGATCAGCAGTGGCAAAGTGCCCAATGCATCTAAGTTGGCAACACCATGTCGGAAAAAAGGTCTGGGGGTAGGCAAAAAGTTTAGGGAACTTTAGCCAAAAAGGGCCATGTCCAACATATATGCTGACACCTGTGCCTCTTCTTTGGGGCCTAGATTCAGAAAATATGATCCACCTCTTTCCGTCAGCTCTTTTGCTATCGGAAGAGTTTTGTCTCCAATCCCTACTCGTCTGAAGCTGATCGGACTGTTTGTTTTCATGCTTGCACTACAGGGGCATTTGCCTTGCCTTGCCCAAGTCTGTGATTTAGAGGGTGTAGTTGATTAAGGATATAGAAGTGAGGTTTAGCAGGCAGCCTCCACAAATTTGATCAAGTGTCTAAGTTCAGCCAGTCGTTGCACCATCTCCTGGTTAAATAAAGGATCCTTGTCAAAGTACTGCATTTGATGCACCGGTCATGCCATAAATCGTGGCAGATTTTTCCTGTCTACGCTGGTGGTTGCAAATGCGCCTGACTGGCTTTTGCACTCCAGCTTGAAGACTCTGCTTCAGATGCGCAGTGATGGTACCGCTTTCAGTGTCCTCTGCTCTCCACTCTGGAATGGTCTGCCTTATGGAATAATTTTGCAGGGCATCGAAGAACTCTCTGTTCCATTAAGAAACTTCTTCTTCATCCTCCTTATTTTTTTTTTTTTTCTTCCTCTTTTTTTGCTGTTATTTTATCTTTTAGCCTGTAATGTTTCCTAGCTCAAGTTACCCTTGGGGTAATAAGATTAAGAAACGTATTTTTATGAATATATTCGATTCTCGTGTGCAGCACTTAGAGCACGCACCCACTTTATTCCAAACTTCATCTCATAATATAGTGCCGCATGCTGCCCCTTTGGGGCCATTCCTGCTTAACAATGCCCTTACTGTCCCACAGCTGCAGTTCAAAGCGTCCTGGTGTCATGCTGCTGTTTCAGTTATTCTCGAAGGCGTTTCATGTGTCGTCGCCCAAGGCATGGCTTCTGAATATATAATAAACCCTTTTTGCGGTTAAATCTCCTTTTCTTCCAGGAAATGTTGTATTATACCCTTGAGAGCAATTGAAGATATATTGACCTCATAAATTAGGAGATACCATTGAGTGTTTCCTCCAATAAATCACATCCTTTTTCTATCTTTTTTTCCCAGCTGTAAAATATTAATTCCATTTTTCATAACTTTGAGGTGTTCGTTCCCCTCTCAGTACTGTGGAAACTCATTGTACATTGATTTCTTTCTGAGCAGCCTTTTATTACCTAAAATTAACTCTTATTTCTCATCCAACTCGGAAAAGGATTCGATTGAAGACCGCGGTTCAGAGCTCATAATGGTGACTATAGACCTTCTCCTCCAAAAGTCCAAAGTTTTTGTTTTCCTCCCGTTTGAATTTGGAACATTTTACCCTCTAATGGGTCGAATGTTCTGGTTGCTTTATTACCTTTCTGGCCCTTCAGCAATTAGTATAGCTCTTGGCAGTGGGCTATGATGCTATAGCAGAGATGCCATGCCAATTTCGCTGTACTATAGTAATAACATGGAAGTTTCATCGGCACTGTACAATAACTGTGTGAATGAGCGCTTAGAAGTAAATTGGTTATTTTAAGTAAAGCGACATAGTAGACGACGTGTATTTCTACTGGCTTGGTGTTCGCCCATATCCATGAGTACATATACATGTTTTGATTTATCTACACTCATACTCTTGGATTTGCATCAAGAGTTTTACGTGGATCAGAACTCAATTTTTCAGTAATTGGAAAGGAACTGCTTGCATGTTGGTGGGCAATTAGGAAGTTTAATCCATATATTTGGGGGAGACATTTTAAGTTGAGAACCGATCATAGTCCACTTGTTTCAATTCTGTCTGGGGATAAAATCAAAGAGCATACGCCCAGGATAGCACGTTTTTCTACTAAATTATTGCAATATGATTTAGTAGAAAAACGTGCTATCCTGGGCGTATGCTCTTTGGGTTTAGTTTAAGTCTATTTAATTTTCAGTGTAAAGGGAGAGGATGTGTAGTATCCTCAGGTCATGTTAGTATGTTCTCTTTCATTCTGTACCTAGCTGCTCAGCCAGTGTCAGTGTTCCGCGTGGAATGTTAGTGTGAGTGGAATGCTGGGATGCCTGGGTGTGTGTGAGACAGTTGGGAAGATGGGCTGAGCAGCTAGGAGGCTGCTCCTGGTGGGGCCTATGCTGGGGCCTATTGTGGAGCCTGATCTGGGGCCTGTTCTGGGCTTGTCCTAGCTTGCTGTAACTTCTATCTATGGACTTAATAAACTACCTAAAACCATCTCGGCTACTTCTACTTCATCACCTGAACATGTGGGCCCAGCCCACTACACAGTGGTTGGTGTTTTAGACTGAATTGTGTTCAGGAAATTCTATTCGAAAGTTGACAATTTTCCTTTCTTTACTAACCAAGGCTAGTGTTTCCTCTTTTCCACATTGTTTCAGGTTTTCAGCTGTGGGATCGCAGCTACCGAATCCTGAGTCGGCCCTTTCTCGGTTAACCTATACTGCTTCTCGGCACAGTCAACACTTCATTGTTCCTTGACTTCTGAGCGAGCCAGTTCACACCATAAATATTTGTCAAGTCACCTGAACATGTAACCGTGGTGTTCCTGATTCCCCCAGCATTTGTTCCTTCCAAAGCCTCGACTATGCGTTACACACACTCAGTTTGCGAAAGCTCGTTCTCTGATATTTATTTATGCGTGGTTTTCAATTAAGAAGAACAGGTTTGAAGGGCCATAGCTGTGTCCATACGTACATACGAATGAACGAAAGACTGGCTGCTGGTGGGCAGGCTGTATGTTTTTTAGATACCATTAGAGCTACCTTATGTTTTTGTCCACAGGTACCGCTTAGTCAATTAAGATTATCGGATGGTCACTGGATCCATCGCTTTCAGTTGTAAATGTGTGTATATAAATCCACCACCAGTTGTAAGTAGCAATTAGTGCGGCATATATTAGTTATTGTAAGAACTTGGATTAGTGAACATAGCTAGGGTTTAATGATTTGGTACTTGTGAATCCAGTATTAATTCAACTACTGCTTCGGAAGATGATGGTTCGACTTTACCTTAGGTAGTCCTCCAACGCAGAGGAAGTACCATAATGGTGAATAATTTTTGCGCGTTTTGCCCTGTCTCTTAAAGGCTGTTTGATCAGATACTCCAATAACCTGCGTATATGTGGGCTCTAGACGGAAGGTCCCCCGCCCCAAATCACACAGCTTTAGTGCACTGGGTGATTCTTTTGCCTCAATGGGTCCCCTTATAGATGTAGGTATGGTGAGCTGGCACCCCCTTCACATTCACGAATATCTCCTGCAGAGGTTCTTATTGAACTGGAGCTAATTGCTGACCCAGCTCTTATGTTTAGTGAGGGGAATCATAACCCCGTATTGTAATCTCCTCAGGTGACCAGGATTCCTACACCTTGTCTCCACTGCAGCTGTTGTGCCCAGCATGCCTCCGAATCTACGCTACCTTGCTTGGGAACACCAATTGACCACTTGAACTGATGTGAGTACAGGCCTCCTTCTACCAAGCATTCATCCAAGCACAAATTGTCCTGGTGACTCTTTTTCTGTTGACCATATTGTCAGACCGCTCCAACCATCATGACAGAAATATCTCTGGAAACCTTCCAATGAGGGAGCCCACGTCTATCTAAATGAATTTTGAGTCTGTCCAGGAAGACACCATGGCAGCTGAGTTTGTCGCGAATTTCGGAATTAGTAATTGTCCAATCCAGACTAGAATGGACAGACTTGAGATAAACAGCTGTGGAGGACCATCTAGAGCATTTGGCCTTGGGCCAAGACTTGAGTGAAGGGCTGTGTCGTTAATGGAGACAAGCAACTGAGATGGAAGACTTGAACTAGATGAATGTCTGCTTTCTAGGAATATCATGGGGGCTCAAGTCGGATTACCTGTTTCCTTTTGACAATCCACCTAGAATTGACTTGACAGTCCTTCTAACCACCCCTGGATTTCCAGAGGACTCATAGAGTACTATTCAGATGCTTAGGGAAGCCAAACACTCAGAAGCCTCACTAGAAAGCCTGCAAAGTTATGGCAATAGCGCCAGAATGGCCCTCTTGCCTAAAAAAGTCACAAGATTGTCATAATTGCTAACTCTTCACTGCAAACACAGGTGAAGAGAGGGAAGCTTCTGACAATGTATCCAGACTTCAGAAATATGACCTATGAATCGGCCTGCTGGATTCAGCCACACTGCTCCTGACTATAGACCGTAGGTATACAGAATTATATTAGACAGATGTCCTGCAACGTGTCTAGAATGACATGAATTCATCCCAAAAAATCCCCAAGCGCTTGCCTCTGCTACACGCCTCTGTTTCCAACCAACACCAAAAATGATGACCCAATGAGTGAGTAAGTGATTGATTGTGAGCACAAACTACATTCCCCCCCAGCACCACTGCTTTTGGAACATGGTCTCCTAGAGCTGGTCACAAAAAGATGGGCAGAAAGGGACAGACATGATAAAGGCAACCATCCAAAGACCACAACTGTGGGCCTTGGCAAAAGCTGTCTTGAGGGGTGATATTATGTGCGATTTAGCCCTCCTTAAATGTAGAACCCCCTACCCTGTTGTCTCACCTAACATTTTCAACCCATGGAGGCAAAAAAAGCAGGAATATTTGTGCATACATTTAACCCTTAAGGAATATTCTTTGGCTCCCCCAAAAGAAGTAGCAACAAATGGCGACCCACAAGGGCCACAGTTATCTTACTGAACAGTTAGTAGCTGATCTTGAGAAAAGCAGGCCCAAGACCCTTTCATTCCCACTGACACTTAGGGCCTAAAATCAGGACTTTGCACCTCAGAAAATGGATACAAGTCTTCAATTGTGACAGTGGTGGGGTACTAGTGCTGGGAGACCAATAGGTGAACTCAATTCAAGAATTCTGCATACAGCTATTTCACTTAACCCCACAAGATTATTTTGCCTACCTAAAGTAAGACACGGGGCAATTGCACTGGAGATTAGTGAAAGGGGAGGTAGACACCTAATCCAATTAGAGGACATTTTCAAATATTTAAAAACTCTTGGTTTGCCCCCCTTGACTTACATAAATAGTGTGATTGGTGAGATGCAGATCTAGGCTTGGCAATCGACTAAGATGCATGTTCAGTCATCTGGCACCTAGAACATTTATACATTCAAGATTCAAAGAAAATGCCTGTACAATAACAAAGTGAAGCCCATGAATTTCGAAAGGTTAGGTGCCATAAATAACAACATATCAGATAGATGCTGTAGAGGGTGTGACCTCTAGGCATTGTCAGAATAGAGATTGTATATAGTTGTTTTAGTTCAGTGTTGCTTATTCCTTTATCAGTGATTCGAATTTGTAGAGCAGGAGCATTTTTCCATGTCGTCTAATTTTGTCGATGTTCAAAGGGGAGTACTCGGATTGCAAGCTCGTCCTGTTCACGGGCTTGTTCCGCTACATTTGTTTCAAACTGTCCCGTATGTTCTCAGATTTTTATAAGGGACGATCTAAGCTGGAGACGGATTAAGCAAAACCTTGGCATAAAGTTGACATTTCCTTCCAAAACTCAGATGTCAACAACCCTGTGTCGTCTTTGTGGATAGCTCCGATCTGTCGTCATGTTTTCCTTGAACAGCTTGTATGGATTGAGGTACTGCGGGTGGATCACATCCTTCTAAGGTACTGGTTCTTGCTGGCTGCAACTTGTCCTCGATCGAAGTTGCTTTTGTGGCTTTAGTTCAAGCTGCCACCATCGTACTCAGCAGCTTAAGCACGCTTCTCTTGTTTCAGTTCACATGGTTTGTCGAGTGGATGACTTTACTTGGGAGACTGAACGTGATGTTGTTCTACTTGCTCGGGGTTATTATTTCCTTGCCCACTTGCTCTGTCCAGAAACAGTGAGGCCACTAAGGTGGTGGTGGTTCTTCCAATAACCAGGAGACCTTCTGTATTTTTATCTCACTGCCTTTGTTCCCCATTTGCTACGCACATATCTGGAGATACACTATTGGTTTATTTAGTCAAGTGGATGACTGCATGCCCAATATTGTTCTTGGTCTGGCCTTCCAGAATTGTTCAAGCCGATGTATGCGCAAAGATGAGCTGCTCGCGCCTGCCCACTGCTGATGCATACTTTGGGTGCGTTTGTGTTTTTGCTGCTACTTCATGTCTGCTAGCCTAGAAGCCACTTTTCTTCTCATCGCGATACTGTCTCAGATCACAAGGACTCATCCGCAAAGTATTTTTGCAGCAGCAGTGCAAAGATGCTGATTTATCTCCTTTATTTCACTAACTCGTTGGGGATTAGATGAATTTTTAGACACATCTCTGGTTCGCTGTGTGCTGGGGTGGGCATCTTTGCTTTTGCAGATTGTCGATGTTCAACTGGATTATCTACTTGAAACTGGTGAATGTAGATACTTTCGTCATTTGGAGTCGTATGTGTTTTTGGGGGACATATTTTGCAAGGGAGGTGTATTACCTGGGCCTCAGCGGAGATACTACTTATCGGGTCTCCACCAAGGCCAAACTCCTTACACAAGTAGGTTAAGTTGGTGTAGCAAAATGCCTACAACCTAGTTGGCGAAAGTCTAGATTGAATTCTGTGTGTGTGTGGATTCTTGACGACTAAAGCGCAGTATCCATACAGTGGACTTGCACAAGAGTGATCATTTTTCTCCACACTTTTTCTCGAAGTCCATAATCGACCCCACTGTACACGGCATCTTTTTAACTACATCCTCAATTCTTTATCTTCTCTGCCATGGCTTTGGACTTCTCTGTTTTTTGCTGTATACTGATTCCAGCTGTAAAATCCATATTAAACAATAAATAAATACATCCTCCATTCGAGTTGCTTTTTTGTTTTCCATTTGAAAAGAGGCCTGTCTTCAAATAATCCTCCGGAATTTCTAAAAAGAAATCTACAGATTTCAAGTTGGAGATGACAGGAAAAAAGCTGTTATGCAAGACAGCATTTCTGCCCTGCAAAGTATTTTAAGTGTGCGATTGTGCATCAGCAAGACAGGTTTTATAGCATTCTGCATAAAATGTAGGCGATGTAAAGCCTGTGGAAGGCCTCTTCTGCTCTGCATGGTGTCCCCTTCTTCAAAGCATTCCTTTTCTTTAGACAGTTGTAAACTCAGTTCGGGTCAGGCGCCTTATACTATCTGTGGTATGCGAGCATAGTCATTCTCTTTGTAGCATTTAGCAAATTAGTTATCTTGTTAGTTTCACTGATATCTGTAGCTTCACTGGCCCTAAAGTCCTGTCGAAGGGGGCTCGAGCATGTGATGAGATGCATCAACTTTACAGTCCAAACATTGTCTCCATAGACTAGAAAACAAGTGGTTGAAATCAGACTCCCTAGTCTTGCTGTCTGGGTGATCTATGGCTGTTTTGTGTTGTAGTGGTGTGCTCCAAACCTATGGACTTTCCATTGCCTGGGTGTTCACCCTGCATACTGTACAAGTCATTCCTACCTGGTAGTGTTCATCTTACCTGGTGCTCCATATTTTCAGGACTGGTTACTAAAGTGTACGCTTGCTTTGCTGCCCATGGCGTAAAAGAAAAAGATACATGACACTTCAGATACATATTGACCTTTCCATAAGTATTCGTTATTGTACTCTCTAGCATAATCATCGGATTCATACTATCTGACAATTCTGACAATCTCTTTCTGTATTCTCTCTATATTCCCCAATCCAATACATTTCACATTAATACTTCACAAGTGTGTTTATGATTGGTATCTCTTGGCTCGCACACGTGTAATTCTTATAAAAACCTTATTAGATTTTCTTTTTTTTATACTCCTATGTGAACGGTTTTAATCCGTTATATCGACATTAAGCATGTTTAATGGTTAATGCTATATGAGCACTTTATAAAAATATGTATACGAATACTTGCATGGGGCTCTAATGTGTTCCTGTCAAATTCAAAGGTACTATGGTCTGTGAGGCCAATTCTAGGTTTAAATACCTGCTCTGACACCTGAGCACCTCTTGTCATATCCCACCTCGCTGAATGGCAGTGGTAGTGGAGTTTGGCCCACCCAAAGCAAAAGATCAACAAGACCTAAAAGAAACTGTAGGAATCAGTCCTGGTAGATTCCTGTTGGTAATCTTAAAGATTACCTAGTCAAAGACTGTTTCTGCCCCTCCGTGGGGTTTCCACACTGTACAGAGATACAAGACGACTGAAAGAGATGGATACGCAATATATTTTGTGGAATTCGGATTCCTGAGTCATTGGGTTGATTTCATAGTTTCAAATATCTAAATTTCAGCTGTTCCTAATCTGGCTCCAAAGGAGAGCCTTACATATGACATGTCGAAGTTGTGGTCTTTTTCTAGTAAATCTGGTGTAAAAGGCAACCTGAATTGTTCTTTCAGGACTTAGTTCCTAATCAAAGCACACCCTCTTAGCAGGACCGAACAAAGAGCAGGTTTTTGTGAAATGTAGCCATTTAGTTTTATGCCTATCGGTCTGCAGTTTATGCACTCTCAAAATATTTTCATATTTAGATAAAGGAAGTAGCAAGAGAGATGATCTCATCTGCAGAGGAATTACAACTAGAAAAAACATGTGAACGGATAATTTAGCATTACTTAGCAAACGGAACACAATGCCACTCAAGTGGCATTGAACAAGGAAAGTGAGCGGGTGTGGTGGTTATGAAGGACATTTTTTAAAGTATGCATCTGAGATGTATACAATAATTCAAAACCCCGAGGCGGCGAGTAATCCCACAGTTCATGGTATTTCTTCATTTTTTTGTAAAAGTTGACTTGCTATTCTTTCAGTTTACGTGTTGTTTTCTCTAATGTATTAGAGTTTAGTTATTCATCCCATTCTTGATTTACAATTTGTGCTACTTAAACATTTTTTCAAGTTGATGTATTAAGTGATAATAACCATTTTGTAGCTCTAGAAAGTGGCTTATTTCTTGGTATTTTACAGGATAAATAATTTGTTTAAAATTAAACTCCGTGATATTAAAGTGATTGCAGGTGGGTTCTGCCCATTCAGTACACCCAGATCTTTTTCTTTTTGAATTTCCAGTTTGGGGATTTTTTTACTGTGGATGAGTCTCAATGTGTCTCACCCACGATAATCACATGGTAAATGGACTGCACATGTTTACTGCAAGTGTTTGCCTTATAAGATGAGGCCGCTTTGATGCAGCTAGGGTAAGGGGCACTTGGCTATTACACGTGAACATGTGCACATGTGTGAGGCTGCAGTTGTGCAGAGTCTGGAAACTGTGCACAGGTAGCCTGGTGCAGTGGGTACTCTGCAAGATTGGAAATTGACCTTGCGTAGGCCATATAATATTAGTGTACACTACTAGGGATAATCAGTTTGATTTACTGTTTTGTCTGTAGTGACACTTTATTATACACATAGGGGGGAAACTGGCTTAGAATGCAGTTTTGCTTCTCTTTGGCCTACAAAATCCAGTGACATATCAAAATGGGGTGGAACGTGTATGCGAAAATCAAATCTGCAAGTTCCAAGATGATATCTGTACAACGTATGGGTCATCCAGAATTATCATTTCTCTGGTTCCAGATCAGAACCCAGGCCTTTTGTCACCCTGCTGTACCAAGGTAATTACTTTCTCTCCAGTAGAAGGAACAAAGACCACACCACACAAAATGAAAGTGCTTTGCTCAGCTCCTGAGGAGGGAATTGTGGAGATGCAAAAAAATCAGCATCTGTTAATTACCTGGCCCACTGCCCGGGAGGGTCAGTCCAGGACCACTGAACAAAGGAGGAAGTCCAGACAGTTGGAGCCTACACAGGAGGGGGCTACTCTTTGCCCTGGCAGTAATGTCAGTGAGGGTTGGAGCTGAGACCACAGGAGCAGATGTGACCAGTGACCCCTGGATGACGCCATATTTAACTGTCCCGGCATGCTCTGCTGGAGGATTTGGACAGGGGTGGAGAGATGATGTGGCACACCAGGATTGGTTAGGGATGCCTGGCTTTTAAAACCTTCCACCCCCTTTAAAAACTCTTGCACAAGGGAGAAATACTCTTGGTTGGTGTTTGTTTTGTTTGCTGCTGCACCCTGGGACTGCGACAGCCATGTACAACTTGAAGATGGAAACCCCTGATGCCCAAAAAGGACTAAGGACTCTGCCCCAGTTGTCCCCAGGACCAGTAGGTCTTCTCAAGACCTAGAGAGGCTTGCCCATTTACACCCCCTGCGGACCAGTTGGGAGAAAGCCCTGAACTTCTGCCCCAGAGACAAGGACCTGGATGAAAGCTGGCGCAGGAAGTCAGTGAAGTAATCTCCCTGTAGATTGCACCACTTTGGAGGCGAGGAGGTCTGTTAAAGCTGCTCCTGTTGGCAAGTGCTCACCATCAGTAGTAAACGAAGTCCAAGATCATCCGAATCGGCCCAGTGGGGCCCGAGTTATGGCCTTTTAAAGGATGGTGACCTTTTTTCCAGAATACAAAGTACATGGGGCTTCACCTCCTCTCCTTTCCACTACCCCGAGGGTGGGACTGGTCCCAGGGGTCTGCGCAAGATATATTACCTAGGTGGGGTCCTGTGTGGGCCCCACCACCCGTTTCTACTTTTGCCACTATGCTGAGAATGGGGGGGTGAGCTGTCGCGCTGGCGCCCCCTTAAGAGGAGGGACCTGGGATCCCTACCCTGGCACCAGCAGTGGTGAGCCTAACCTCCGCTCCCTGTGTCTGTGTCTGGGGGGAGCGGTTTGGTCATTAAAGTTGAGATCTAATTGTTTGCAAGAGTGAGCTGGCGAGGAGCTACCAGTCCCCTCTGGAAGTGGGGGAGATACTGCTCACTCGCGTGCACGGGGGCTTTCAGTAGGGGCAGCCAGGGAGGATGACTCCCTGAGCTACCACCAATCAGTGGAGGCATGTCTGGGGGTTTCTGGGTGAGTCCAAGCACCCCTGCCTTAAGGAATAAAATTAAAGAAAAGCTTTGAGGCCATCTCCGCGGGAGAGCTGATACTAAGATATTCACAGCTTTTAGCTAGAGTGCCCCTTAATGCCCTGCAGAGCAGGCCTATTTACATATTTATCTTGTCTTGTGGTGGCCCCAGAAGGATGGGGACAGCACCAACAATTTCAGAAAGTATTGTGGTGGAGCTGTAGGAGTTAAAATAATTTATTATTATTTTATGTTCATTTTAAAATGCTTTATTGACATAATGTTGACAATGATTATTGTTCAATGTGGATATGCCTTTTTAACATTTATAAGTGCATTTACACATGGTTATGATTGATTATTGCATTTTCTCCCAAAATGATGGTGTTTTTGACATGTGGTTTGTTGATCTTGGACATTTGACCAAACCAATAGACCTAACTTAAATGTTTATAAGACCCTTTAGGGTCGTCAAAGGTGATTACAGAATGTCATCTATGGTATCTTGAACTTTATCTGTAAATTAATGCATACTATTTAGTAGTGTGTGTCTAATAAATGTGCTTTTATTTTTTCCAAAGATAAAGCACTGACTGCACAACTATTTATTGAGTGTTATTATTGTGTACTAGCGAATGTGATTACTTCCTACACCACCTCCACTTAGTAGTCCTTTGACTGCTCTCTACTGAGAATGAGTCGAGCACTACAATGGGGTGCTTGATTCCCAGTAAGGTAAAACTGTGGACCTATTATTTGTGCAGGCCACGTAACCCAATTTCCTGCAAAGGAGGTGCATAGACCTGTTACGAGTTAAATCCCGCTTTTGATTTCAATCTCACACTTCTGAACCAATGAACATGTGCCATATTGCTCTAGTTTCATCACCAGAGATGTTCTTTGATGTGCAGTGTGTTGTGTGGTAGGGGTATAATATATTTCACACTGGTGTTTTACTGCTAGGCCACAATTGTGCCTGACCCGCTGCTACCTGGCAATGTCCCCAGTTGTTGTTACTCTGATCTCTCCCTTCTGAATGTTCCACATCTCCAGACCCATTTGTGATTACATAGTCTCGCCCCCCCTCTCTCTCTTAGAATGGTTGTAGTCCGATTCCTCCACAGCTGCAAAAACAGACACCCTTTGTTCTACAGCAAGATATCTTCTGCAGCCACACCTGGCATATTCCACTTCAAAATATTGCTAGCTATTATCTTGGAATATGTTTAAGTGATTGGGAGCACCCTCTTTAAAGAAAAACAAAACAATTTTAACATTTTTATTGGCATTTTACAATGAACTAGAATCGGTGGTAGCACCCTCTTGTCTTACCCATCAAGGCAAGTCACCAGCAGCTCAAAGAAGCTGACACATTCACTCTGCGGATGAAGTTGGAATGAACAGGTATTCGTTTAATTCAAGTGAATGAGCAATAAAGACTCTTTTAAATCTTGTTGTTATCTTGAAACATTTGCTGTCCGTTCAAGGACATTTTGTCTCCACTCTGTGATGGATTTTTCAGAACCTCCTGGAGTTCTCCACAACCCCCCCCCCCCCCCCCCCCCCTTCAAGACTGTCAACAGATTGGTGAATCCATAGAGTTGTGTGTGATAGTGTCTGTCTGGATTACCCCAGGATCATCAGCATTCAAGGAACATGTGAAACTCTACTTGAACATTTCCTGTGCAGGTGGATGATAGGAGATCGGGATGTCACTTCCTGTGCTGATGGTTTGTGGGAAATGAAGTCCTCTTGCTTAGCTTCTTTTGAAAACCGTTTTGACAGGGAAACCAGTAATGTCACTTCCTGTCTGTATGGATGATGGTAAATTCAGTGATGTCACTTCCTGTTTTAGTGGGTTGTGGGAAATGAAGTCCTCTTACTTGGCTTCTTCTTTTAAGCAAGGGGGTGACTTTAATACACAAACCTGATGCCTTCTTAATTATCTGCTGCAGAAACAACAAGCTTTTTGCAAACTGGCATTTTTCTGTTTTATAAGTGAAGGTCCTTTGTCAATGGTTGGCGAGTTTGTGTGTGATTGTATGGATAAGTGTCTCAATGTGAGAATTAATAAAAACACTTGGAGAGATGAGTGAGTGTGTGGATAGTTGACTGAATTAGTGACTAAATTCATTGATAATAGGTTATTGGGTGCGTGCATGGATGATTGAATAGTGAGTGCCTGTATCTATTACTGTGAGTTAGTGGATGGACAAATTAGTGAATGTGAATAGATGTAGGCAACTAAGTTACCCTAATCACATGGACCAAGAAGACTACAGATGTGGTAATGTCAGGCCTCTAAAAATCATAATAATGTTACGAGACCTGCAGGGCTAGTGACTTAAAAAATCTACTTGACCTAATTATAATGCTCTCGACCAGTGCTTAATTCGATCCTGTGGTTTTTGTTGTTCGGCACTGGCACATAATTGTCAGCACCGGCACCTATGGCAGTCTGCCACATAGTGGCGCTGTTTATCTTATTTTCAGATGAGCACAACAACAGTTGTTTATAAATTCAGTATACATTGAAATTTACTAATACCCGCCACCCAAGCCATTCTAATCGCTTTGGTAGCCTGTAATAGTCTGAATTCCCACACTTGTATGAGTCTCATGGTTAGTATGTGTGTTTGTAATGTCATTGGCAGCCCTGGCAGGGGCAATGGGCGGGGCTAACTGAAGTGGCACCTTGACGGAGGCCCTAGCACTTATTTTTTTTGACAAATTAAGCACTGCTCTCGACCCATAAACTGGTTTCAAATTGTGTGAAGCTGGGTAAATATTTTAATTCCCTGAGCTGCCATTTTCTTCTTTAGCACATATGAGAGCACCTTCAAACAAGCGAGTTCAGCATGTCTGTTGTACAAAAACACTTTTGCTTGATTTAATAGATTCAACTTTTTCTCCATAGCCTCTAGCCTCATATACATGACCTTGACTTGCCTCTTAGTTCATTAATTGCATTGTTATCAGGGTGGGTGCAGGAATGTTTCTCAAATCATGTTTAAAAGCTATCACTTTTAATAAATACATACCTGAAGGATGAAGTGGTAGCACACTTATTTGTAATCAGATTTTCCATTGAAATGGCATCATGTCCCACTGATATGTGGTTTTACTGATAAAACTATATAGTTTATAATGTTTGGAAATTGAGTTTATACAAATATTTGTACATCACCAAGTAAAGTGTTCTGATTTTGTTTTGCTCCATTTAAATCTTTGTTTGCATCACACTTCTGAATTACAAAAAGTTATTTTGTAATTCCCGATATATTTTTAAATACTTGTACTATTCATTTACAATCTGTTTAAATGTTGTGTGTTAGAAAAAAAAAATAACATCATAAAGCCTTTTGTTCCACGATGATTGTTAGACAGGTTATGTGACAAAAACTTCTAACTAAGAGTAAGTAAACAAGCTAAGATGAGAAACCATTAGTAAAAAGAAAAACTGACTTTTAACCTCTGTCCTTGAACAGACAGCAAATGTGTCAAGATAAAAACAAGATTTAAAGGTGTCTTATTTGCTCATTCACTTTCTGAATTAAAAGAACACCTGTTCCTTCCAGCTTAATTTCACTGGCAGAACAGACTATTAGGTGCTAAAAATAGCTGAAGTAGATCGACCTGATATCATCTGACTTGCCATAGCAAGTGATTGAGTAGATTTTTTGAAGCCTGAATGTAATTAAAATGCCACCATGTGCCAATGTTATGGCGGTGCAAGCATTATACCATGTCTGGGTGTTATTGTGCCCATAATTTAAGAGTAATTGCTACCATTATATCAGACATAGTTTTACACAAGAGTGGATACCATCTTGCAAATATGCCATGAATGCCCACATTTTGTTAAGAACCCCACTGCGATGCCAAGTATTACCATAATGCCAAGGCCAGGATATGCAGGAATGGTATATCATTATATTATGGGTGTTCAATTAAGGAAAGAACTACCACCATTATTTATACATTTCATTTACCTCCACGAGGGAATAACGTATCAGAGCATTGGATGGTTTATATTAAAGCAGTATATTGTTGAAATAACTTTACTTCCTCATATTCGAGTCTGTGATATTGCCAGCGGAGCTGGGTCAGTCACTACTGAACGTGTGGCCCAGCTATTTAAAGACACATGGGTCCAGCTGTTTTATTTTTAATTTTTTTTTTAGCCATAAGTATAACACAATACAGAAATGAAGAAACATAAGAAAAGAAAAGACATAGGTAGCATGTAAAAATAAAAATACCAACATAATTCAAGTCAAGTAATATATAAAGTATCAGAAGACATGATATGGAAAGGACCAGGGGAATACGGAAGTCAAAACACAGTTGTAGAATTGGGTCCAGCTGTTTAAAGACACATGGGTCCAGTTAGGCTCGGAGTCCCAATAGATTGCATGAGTTTTAAGCGTGACCCGTTTTTTCAGTCGTCTTTGTTTAGTATTCCATTTATTAATAGCTTATAGTAGTCTTCTATTGTCCAAGATTCTTTAAATGGATAGATATTGTATCATCTCCTTAAAAAGAGAAATCTAGCGATGCTCAGCAATTAATTGAATATTAAGTCCTGTTATATGCCAGATTATTGCCACCGGAAATGAAGAGCAGGGCAATGAATGCCAAACTGACACCAAGGTATCCCCAACAATGTTTAGGTCTCACCTACACAGCGCGCATGCGTTGCATAGGAAAAAGACCTTTTGGAATAGATTCACTTTTTTGCCCTAAAAACGTGCAAGCTTTGCATTGCTTTCAATGGCAACGCGTGCACGTTTGGCGATTCCCTTGCCGGAGCGAGCTTTGGCACCATGTGTTAGCAATTATCACTCCTGGCGCTGCTCGGTCCCGCAAGTGAAACGCTTTCACTTTTGCCGACACATTTCTTTTTTACTTTTAGCGCGAGGCATGCTCGCTTGTTTTTAAATGAGGTTTTACTTCACAAGGCAATGGGGTCAATAAACTGAAAAAACAGCGCCAAAGGGCACGCCGTAATACTGTGTGCATGCAATTCCGATGCGACAGCACAGCCTGCACCACGTAGGCTGATCTCGTACTAGTTTTGCCCTATTGGCAAGACGTCATAATCAGTGAAGCGCAGCGTTACTTCTATGCATGCACCAGCACATGCATGACGCTCTGCTGCCGTATTCCTCTGGTAGAGGCCTGGGAAGCAATGTGTATTAGACCTCGCAGGATCTCCATGGATACGCGCTACATTCATCGGGCGTCCTCATCAAAAGACGGACTGTGCGAAGAAATGCTGGACAGGTCGTCACTCTGTCCTGGGGCAGAAGGCCAATGCGGGCTCATCAGTGACTATTGAAAATTGAGTGCAAGATGGGACAGGAGCCAGACTGGGTGTGTGCTGTAAAGTGCCATTGTTCCGGTGGACACTGCAGGTCTGTGCTGGCAGGCCAGTGGCGTCCCTCCCCCCTGGCAGCGTTCCCTATCTCCTCATATGTGCGCTCTGCAGACCGTCACCCCCAGACTCCGTCAATGGTTATTTCCGGCATGATTGTTTATTAACTGCCCTCCCATACTTGTCAGGAGATTGTGGGATTTTTTGTGAGTGGTATATTAACACGTCTTTCTCATTTGCCAAACTGTTTCTGTTTGTGCATCTGTGTGTGCGCGCGCATGTGTGTGTGTGCGCGCGCGCATGTGTGCGTGTGTGAATGCGTGTGTGCGTGTGTGTGCGCGTGTGTGTGCGCATCTGTCCTGCCTGACACGCTCTTCGGCAAGGGCCAGTTGTGCTGAGTGAAAGATGAGCCCCCCCAAATCCCCTCCCCGCTCCATTAAGCAGTCCTGCACCTTCCTTTGTTGGCCTCGCTGCCAACCCCGGTCCGCCCCTTCTGCAGTCTTTGCACCCATCCCCCACCCTGGTGAGAAGCGGAGTACGGCAGTCCTTGCACCCGACCCCCTGGTGTGTGCGTATGTGTCTGTGTGTGCGTGCCTGTGCGCTCATCTGTGTATGTGTGCATGCCAGTGTGCGTTTGCCTGTGTATGTGAATGCATCTGTGTGTGTGTGCGAGTGCCTGCGTGTGGGTGCATGCGTGTCCAGAGCAATGCAATCCTTCACTTCTGTCAAGATTAACATAAAAATAAATTTTGTTTGAATCACATTTGCCGTTGTCAGAATGAAATGACTGCTGATGTAGGCAGGCCTTGCCTCAACATGGGGTTCTGATTAGGTGTTTCCCGCCAGCCTGAAGTGTGTTTTCAGTCAGGCCTACGAGGGGAGAGCGTGAGGTTTGACCTTTTTGTTATTTTGATGCATGTTCCTCTGGTCAGACATGGGAGCTCACATGTGTTTTGAGTTAACTCTTGTTCCCACCCTCCTAGACGGAAACGCACGCCTAGGTGTCCTTAGGGCAGGTCCTGAGCTTGTGCGGTGTTGAATATGTGCGGTTCATCGAGGAGTCTTACCTACTCATGTAAAATGAGTAAAGCAGGGTGCAGTAGTGTTGGGGTGCATAGAGAGTGCAGAACGAATAGAAGAACTTTCATTTAGAAGGTTTAGGCAATTCACATAAATATTTGTCTGTCTAACCACAAAATCTCCCGAAGCTGATGGCTGTTTTCAATGACCTCTTGACCTCTCTGTGGATGTTAGAGGGAGAGAAGAGAGAGAGCGAAAGAAAGAAAGAGAGCACTTTACATAAGTGCTACTTCCATTACAGAAATCTGCCCGGTGGGTAATAATGTGCTGCTTGGCTAAACATTTATAAGGTTCCAAAGGCGAGACCTATTGGCTATGCCAATGCTTGTTTAACCTCTTTTGTTGCATCAGGGATAGTTTTCCACTGTGTTCTTTTCTTCTTTCTGCAGCACGAGAGCCCTCCTGTCTTTTAGTGTACCTGATGGCCCTTCATGGTGCATCGTGAGCTCCTTTGGGGCATTCCCAAACCTTTTCTTCTCGCGATCTAATGTTCACAGACTGGCTTTGTGGGCCTGGTGAAATTGGGCTTGAACTCTGCTTAAAAAGGCTGTGTGCCTTAGCACCGTTCCTTTATAATTTATACACAGACGATTTGGGGTATGCACTTGAAAAACTGATTTCTTTTCACAGAAACTGAGATGGAGGCAAAGTTGGAATGCAGAGATCCTGGCGATACCGGCGTCAAGGAATATAGCAAAGCAAATAAAGTGATAATTAATGCAAACAAAACACACTTCCGTTTCTTTGACAGTAGTTGTAGTAAGGCGTGCTTCTGGCATATTGACAACATCAAAATTTTACCTTGCTTTACATATAATTATTAATAACATTAGCTCAGTGAATAAATGAGCTCTATTGCACACTTAAAAGTACTTTCAAAATACATTTTCACATTTTGTTTATATTTTGGTCAGGCCAGTCCAGCAGGTGTCTAACTTTTATCAGCCATTGACTGGTTGTAACTATATTCATGTCCTATGAATTATTGCTTTTGCACTAAGGCATGCGGCCATTTAATTAGCAAGTGGGCAGTTGCAACTTCTGTAGTTATTGCCTTGGTGTTGCGCAGCTACTGGTTGACTTTGGTAAAGATAACATTTTCATCACACCTCGCAGAAATTGTAAAGAATACACTCATTGTCAGACTTGTGCTTGTTTACTTTGTGATTGATTGCTTGCTGTGCAGTTGTTTGGATGGAAAAGTTTGTTGGATGTGCACCTCTGGGAAAACCAAAGGGGATGATGGACGGAGTGTTGAACATTGCAAGCACTCACCCCCAGTCAACTGATCTGGGTTTAATCCATCATCATTCTTTAGCTCACTCCGCCACCCCAGTTCAGACATGGCCATATGCAAATCAGTCTGACCCTGTGCCTCATGGGAACAGTCCAGCCCGAACTGCCAAGCCATGTTTTCCCTGGACCGGAAACCGGCATCCTGGGACCGGTTTCTGGCTAATCAGCCGTCATCAGCCAGGCTAGCTTGAATCCAGTTGCAAAGTGAGCAAGGGACCCACGTCAGGGCATACCCTGCCAACTTAGGGCGAACAAAGCAAAACCAAAGAGGATGATGGACAGAGTATTGAACATTGCAAGCACTCACCCCCAGTCAACTGATCTGGGTTTAATCCATCATCATTCTTTAGCTCACTGCGCCACCCCACTTCAGACCTAGCTAATGTGTACCCCTGCCCTGACTGCCCCAGCTACAACGATATATGGTGCTGGTTTTTGTTGTCTTGGGCGATTTAGAAGCGTGTGTCTGCGCCATGGCATAGGACTGTCTCACGGATTCTGGTCTTGTTGGACCAGGGGGGCACTTAAAATGCTACCCTCATAGTGGTGAAAGGGTATACTGCCTTTGTCAGGAGTTAAGTAGCACCAGTGTGGTGGTGACATCATACCGTTTAGTGATCAGTAGGAGTGAACAGACCTTTAAACCTGTGTCACTGGAGGGAGGCATACAGGGTCGCTCATGTAAAGTTCTGTTGCTGTGTGTTTAACTCACACTTGGCCATCAAGTTAGTATGTTTCACTCTGCAATGCACTTATATATACATGTGTGTGCCCTGTGCATCTGGACCTGTGAATAGAATAACATGTAGAAGACTCTGGGTTCCATTTTGGGAGAGCCAGGGCTGACTAGAGGAGCATGAGGAGGTAGAGGAATCCCCCGGAGATTTTTGGATTGCTGCAGTCCTGTGAGATGGGTGGTAAACAAACACTTCGAAGGTTGCTGTTTGATTCAGGGAGTGATCACTGGAAAGGGGCCTAGGCACATCTCAGGAAAGAGAATGGGCGGATAATGGAATCATAAAGAGTAGGACTGGGGCCCCGGGGTAACCTTTTGATGCACATATCACTGTGGCTGACATCCAGATGTGAACCTGTAGTTACTCCCATGGCTTGTGTTGTGGGGCTTTCAGAGTTTTAGTTACTCCTGCTGTGTTGGACTGCTTTCTTGGTGAAGAGCACTACAGAGGAGTGGGCACTTCAAAGGGAAGCAGAACCACAACATAAATGTCAAAGAAACAGACCCTAAATCATATTTGGTGTCTGGAAATGGACTATAACAAGGGGGAGTTTGAGGCCCCCAAAATAGTGAACTGTCAAGCCAGTCGGGCTGTATGTCGAAGAGAAGAAGCTTTGCAAGATTTCTGTGACCAGGACTGGGGACTATGGTGTAACAGTCTCCCAGCTGAGTGAGGGGACATCCCCCAAGGATATCCAAGACCAACTGTCCTGGAGCACCAGTGCCTGCTTGCTTGCCAACACCAGCATGTCCTGTGGTAAAGAGCAGAGCATTTGGAGAGAGCGAGGTCCAGTGGGGATCCTGACGAGTGGATCCCAGTAATGTAGATGGCTGCAGCACTGATCAAGCTGTCGACCTCGTGCAGATCCAAGTCAGTGACCCTGTATGCCAGAGGGTGCTGCTGTGAGGTTAGCTATGTTTGCGTAAATTGGGTTGTAGCACATATGCGCAATAAAGTTGGTGACTCTGTATGCAAGAGGTTGCTATCGTGTAGAACAAGGAATGTCGCAAACAATGTTCCACAGTTATACATGCCTGAGCCCTGACTGAGGATTGGAACCAGAGGGATGTGAGAAGGATCAGAGGAGCTTGCTGTCTCACTGGTGGAAGCACCGTGGATGCCCAGCCGCTGCCCCTCCAGAGCCGTAAGCACTACTCGCTGTCAGTAGCTGCTGCAGCCCTCTGGAATATCTGAGAGTGAAACTCTCCTGAAGACGTTTGCAGCTCAACCCCTGCAAGAGTGGGTAAGACTGGTAATAGGGCCAGAAGGTCCATGGGAACTAGTTCTGACGCATAGCGTTTTGGATGCTGGAACATGTTTGACTTTGGGAATTGGAGTGGGATTCCTGAGACTAGGACTACTAGTGGGGCGTAACCTGAATATTCCAGCCCATCAGAAGGAGATAATATGAAATTCTTGTATCATTTTGGGCTTCAATGACAGTCCCACATTGATTCAAATCATCTTTAGTTCAATTCTTCAGGTATTATTCAATCCATTTTTTTTTCAAATATACAGACAGCCAACAAGTGTTTTGAAGGTCAAGCCCTCTCCTTCCGGTCTTATAATTAATATGCAATTTAAATGTATGAAGTGTCCTGGTTGGGTTAGTCTTTTAAGGGTTCACAGTGTCCAAATTATAAGTTGCCCCACTACATTATCAGGAACAAAATACGTGACCATGGTCATTTCAATGGATTCCCGATACATAAGGGACTTAGATTATTGAAAAACCAGTGGGGATGGTTTGGAGGTGAAGGCGTCGGGCTGTAGATCCCTAACCCCAAAATCTTTTTTAACCGTAACCTGAATTTTTGTTGTAGAAAGGAGAATAACCACAACTGTTAGGCAGGATCTTGAGTCGCACTTCCCTCTCACTATCGAATACTAGCTACCCAAGCTCAGAGGACCGTGTGTCTTGTTTGTGTATGCCATATTTTACCTTGTGTTAGCAGCAATAATGATTCTCCAGTTAAATACTTGCCTTTATGAGAAAGAAGTATTTATATGCTATCAAAGTTATTTGAAGTTGTAAGGCTGTTCACCCCCCCTGCATTTGCCTTACCCCCACCCCTCTCGGAAGTCTTGGACTGCTTGGCCTACACTAGTGCCAAGTCAAGTGCTGAAGGGGTACTTGGCCCAGTTGTTCATGCCCAATAGTCAGTCAGGCCCCATGACATCCGGAGTAAAAGGCCTCAGCCCCCAAAGTTGGACTGAGTGGCTCTTGCTTGCCCGTGGCTCTCTGAAGAGGTTCTGACAACAATTTTGCAGTTTTACTCAACCTTTCTGACTAGTAGAGCAACACATTCATACTGCAAACTATTAATATATGTCTCATGTAAAGGGCCTTTTAGAGCTTCTTATCTCTAAGAATGGGGAGTTACAATTCATTTAATCACCCCATTTTCCTTTGGGAGCCATGGCAAAACCCTGCCTGTAGACAGATGTAGTTTCTCTCACACCCAAAAAGTGTAGTTCCCTTGAAGGGAAGTGAGATTCTCTGAACCTGCAGACGTATGTTACTAAGTAATATATACGTTTTTTCAGAGCTACTATGTTATGCGTCCGAAAACTGCTCTCTTGATTTCAGTTCCCTAATGACTGTACCTGTATACAAATATACTTACAGCGCCATCTACGACAGAATTGTGTATTCATGATTATGCACGACAGATGTTACTTTACTCATCCTGCTGGGAATCCCTTTGTCGTGCTGGGATTCACACCTGTAAAGTCTATGTCCGATAGATATTTGAAGAGATGGTAAATTAATAATTGAATTTTTTTAGTAGTTCAAGAACCCATTTGAAAAATCCATGAGGCACTGAAATTAAGAGAACAGCTTCGTGTTGCATAAAACATCAAACGCTTGAAAAAAAG
The DNA here is from genome assembly GCF_964204655.1 of Triturus cristatus. Lineage (NCBI taxonomy): Eukaryota > Metazoa > Chordata > Amphibia > Caudata > Salamandridae > Triturus > Triturus cristatus. The sequence goes on from NC_140590.1 coordinate 1,546,070,554, forward strand.
CTGATCGTTTCTCTTAGAAAGTTATTCTGTTCTAAGGAGCATTTGTACTTGTTGATCTTTTTTCGAATTTTCACACATTTTTATTTGTTTTACAATTAATGAACAACTCGTTTGCCTTGCATTATATTGTGTCTAAGGGGTGCAATATGCACTATAATTTATTTTGCTTAAGTGCCTTCGTTTTATTTGTATATCACCCACGAGAAAAATGCATTTTTTTACCATTGGACGATGGTTTTATATTCCCAGGTCTGCTTTTAGGTCCAAATACACAGTCCTTGAAGCAGGAGTATATTCCCTGCTTTCTTCGTGTTTATTCTTTCTTTCAAACAATGCTACTATTCAAACTCCAGTCCAGTCTTGTCCTGATGAAGGTTCAAACCCCTCAAGTTTCCCAGGAAGGGACGACATTTTAATTTATTAGCTTTTGGACTGTACTAAGCGGATAACCCTTTGTGCAGAAATTAGTTTCTATTTCACTCTGATTACTGACCATTTCAGCATATCCTACACAAACCATTATATATTTTGTGTGTGTGCTCTTCGTTTATAGCCGTTCCATGTTCACATATTTTATAGAAGAGCATGGCGCCATCCGCTAACTTACTTGGAGCACCCCTATAGCGTGCCATTTACTTAATATCCTACTGCACAGTGAAGTATCGCAGTGGGAGTGCTGCGGGGCGGGGTAGAGGCAGGGTTAGGGGGTAGTGGAGTCGGACACACGACGGCCATGAGTTAAGTAAGTAAATAAATAAAACTATCTTGCGCGGGCTGCATCGCCGAGTTTGTGAGATTTATTTATTTATTTATTTATTTATTTATTTATTTACTTACTTACTTACTTACTTACTTACTTACTTACTTACTTTACTTTACTCGTGGCCGTCGTATGTCCTAATCCACTATCTCCCCCATGCCCCTCCCTCGCCTCGCCCCACTGCCTCGCAGCAGTCCCACTGCTACTGAATAGGATCACAATTTAGTTCTAAATGGATGTAAAGATCATGAATGGAAGAAAATACCCGCTGCCATACATTAGAAGTATATTGCAAGTCACTAAGGAGCTCACTGACAATAGAGGACCGAGGCAGGAAACTGAGTTCCTTTGTAAGGTCATGAATCTCCGAAGTGATTTGCAGTGTCCTTTTAATGTACGGGACAGGATATGTTATTCCTTATAATATATGGTCACTACTGTGCCAAACCAGGCTTGGTTCCTTGCTCTGTGATAGGAGATGGTATGATTGGCGACATGAAGAATGAAAACAACATCTGTAATGTGAAATTAAACACTCCAAAAAGCAGTTATTAATTTGCTGCGAAAACATAATGCAATCAATTTTATGCAAAACAGATTTTAAAAAGGGTGTAGGTATGAATGAGTAGTAAAGTGAACCGAGATTCTGCCAATTAATGAACAATAGCGTGTAAAATAAATAAATACATTGCCATAAGGATATCCTTTGTGCAGATCGTTGTTCATTTTAGAAAAACAGATCATAAGAACTAGCCTTTCACATTGGCTGCTGCTAGAAAATGTTATGATGTTACAATTCCGTTGTAATATAGCCCACTCTCGAGTGCTGTACTTGTTGTTAAAACTAGTTGCTAAAAACCTTGAACCAGAATTATAGGCGCGACCTGCAGGCTTGGACCTATAACAAAGAGAGGGCTTTTAACAGCCAGCATATTTCCAGGCAGAAAGGCCGTAAGGCTATTCGAACACTGCATCCACTGAGGGTTGAATGCACTAAATCTGAAAAGGGAGAAGAAAAACATAATGTTGGAGCACGAGTCCTTTCCCAGACCTTATTGGACCGAGGCACTCCAGTGTCTTGAGTTGAGCTCTCAACAGTCCAGTGTGGTCATAGATTATTTGAGTTAAGCTGCTTAGTGTTTTATTTTGTTATTACATTACCATTGGAGACGTCATACCAAGCACTTAATAAGGAAATTAGAGACAGAGTTTTATACAGGGATTTCAGGCTCCCATTTTTATAGTCTCACATTGATGTCAAATTTGCAGTCACCCCTTTGTGAACTTATCATTGTGAAATATTCAATTGCTGGAACCACTTCAAATCCAGTGAATTACTATTAAACTTACCCTTGGAAACCCCTCCTTATTTAAGTGCAAGGGTGGCCCATCAGTCAACTACTCATTTTCATAATTCGGGTCAGTGAATCCCCTTGAACTGAATGGCTGCTTCCCTTCCCATGCTGAGCCACGGAAAACCTCTTTTTGCAAAGTTTGAACAAAAATTCTTGGAGAAAAAAAATATTCCTTTGTTTAGCCTTACCTATGCTTATCTGAAAATAAATGCTTTCTGTACCCCTTTGTACCATAGAATACTGCAATGTATACAAGCCCTTTAACACGCATGATTCAGTTTCAAAAGAGTTCCCAGAACAGGGCAGGGCCCTTTGTGCTCACAAAAAAAACCTTTGCCTACAAAACAGGGTAGAGGCTTAGAAACATCTGACTCAATGTACTTGCTCTTAGACAGAAGTGGAATTTGTGTATACTAAAGCTTCCCCCAATATGCATGTAACCGCATAATGAGGAAGGCACTTGGGTCAAACCGTATAAATGTGAGTATATTTCATTACTGTGAGCAGTGGCTTATCTATAACCCCCACAGCCCTTGTGGTGCTGAGGGCCCCTGAGACCCAGGGTGCCCCCTCCCGCACTGTGCATAGGCAGCAGGCCCCTGGCCTGAGAGCTTTTGACTGGGTCCGGAGCGTGGGGGGATCTCCATGTACTGTGCATGGTTGTTCCCTCAAGTTTTGTTACGCCACTGACTGCAAGCATGTCAAGCAGGTAATCACAAATTTCTATATCCAACACTTTTTATGGTGTATCTTTGGTTTCTTGGTTGGGATTGATGGTAGCCAGGCTGTAGCTGTGGCTTCCCCTACTTTCTGTGACGTCCCCTACTGTCTGTGACTTAGAAGCAAAGGGAAAGCATCTCTACAATTTGCTACTGTAGGTCTGTCTCAATCTACTAACACGTCACCATGGTCCAACGATGATGGAGCGCGAGGTGTCTGCCAGCTGGACATCCGCCTTCCACAGACCTCTAAATGGGGTGCATTTTGTGCGGGCCACCAGAGGTGTCTGTATAGGGTCTGTAGTTTTTGTGTGTGCTGATTTTCCATTATTGCCCTCCTGTATTACGGCCTTTTATATTATTTGGTGGAACATCAATGTATTTAACTGAAATTGGTTTACATTTTTATATGGTCTGATTTGTAAATCAAAATATAGGTAATACACTTTAAAAATAATTACTCCTATGCAGAATGCAATTAATTGAAGTGTCTGACGTGGAGAGGTGCACCAAGTCTAGACCATTGCAAACTGAAAGCAAATACCCCATGGACCACTAGAAGTCGTTTCCAATAATTGAGTAGAACTGACAAAACTTACTGGCATAGGAAGAAAGATTAAAGCTGTAATGAGGGCCTTACCACTTGACAATCGGCTACAGAAACCAAGCATCATTAAAGGCCAGATTGTTTGCAATCTTCCACAAATTCCGACTGTTCTCTTAAGTCTGATTGGCTTTTTAGATAATTCGGACAGCTGTGCAAGACATTGCTTTGAATGGGGCAGCACAGTACGTTGTAGAGTACCAGCACTTCTATATTTTGAGAGGGTATCTGCACTTCTCAGCAGAGATGCAATACTTTTAATTGAAGAGTATTGGCACTACTTAGAAGCAAGTAGGTTCTCAATTATAGGCTATTGTAATTAAATTTATATAGAGCTTACTACCCCAGGCGAGGTGTCAAAGCGCTTTTCGGTTAGTAGCATGCTATTCCAGAACCCAAAAAGGACTATTGGTGAATTAGTATAGGGAAATATGAAATTCATTTGTGCGGTGGACATGTGAGTCTGGTATTTGGATTGAAAAAGGATAGTGGAGGGATAGAAGACGAAGGATCTGAAAGTGTTTATTTGGAGATTGTTGGACTTGGCCATTTTTGCAGGGTTATCCATAAACTTTTTGCTTCTACTTCCTTTTGCTGAACGGTTGTTGGCTTTAGGACTCTGGGCACTTTACTACTGCTGATCAGTGCTAAAGGGCTTATGCTCTGTGTAAATTGTGTTTATGGATTGGTGTTTCTATGATTGGCTATTTGATTTACTGATAAGTTCCTAGTACAGTGCACTGTGTGTTCCAGGGCCTGAAAATCAAATGTTACTAGTGGGCCTGCAGCCCTGATTGTGCCACCCACATGAGTAGCCCTGAAAAGGTATCTCAGACCTGCCACTGCAGTGTCTGCGTGCAGTTTTTAACTGCCATGTCGACCTGGCAAGTGCACCCACGTGCCAGCCCTAGCCTTACCTTTTTCTTACATGTAAGTCACCCCTATGGTAGGCCCAAGGTACCCCCATGGGTAGGGTACAGTGTATGAGAACGGTAGGTCATGTACTGGTGTGTGTGGCATGTCCTGATAGTGAAATACTGCCACTTTCTTTTTTCACTATTAAAAGGCTATCCATCCCATAGGATAGAATGGGAAATACTTTTTAACATCTTACAAGTATAACTTCCCATTAGAACAAGATGGAGAAATAACGTTTAGGCTCTCTGAACTCCGAATTTAATAACACATCTTTTAGTAAAGATGTTTTTTAAATTATGTGTTTGAAAATGACATTTTCAGAAAGTAGGCCTTTTCTTGTTTAACCATTCTGTGGTCATACTGCACCAGTGAGGACAGAACTGGTTTGGACTGGACTCTGAGACCCGTTCACAAAGAGAACAAAGACAAAATGGGTATAAGTAGTAGACCTTAAACCCTAGAACTGTACATCACTTCTGGACTCAAGAGGAACCTTTGCCAAGGTTAAGAGCTGTGAGGAGGAGTACTCCCACTTTGCTGTGTGGGGTTGGCCTGCAGTTGCTGTTCCTGCCAAGAAAAGGACAAAGACTGGAACGTTGCTCTGAACCTGCTTGAAGAACAATCTCCTAGAGCCTGTGTGTGCGCTAGCCTCCTGTTGTGAAGTCTCCGGGACACAGACTTCACCCCCCTGAACCCTATTGCTGAGAGTTCTGACCTGCCAGGAGGTGCCTATTCCAGTTCTAGGTCTCTGGAGGTTGTTCCTGCTGTTGGGAGCTGGAAGAAACCTGATTAAGTGTAGAAATCGACGCATCGCCCTTCTTGCAGCTGTTTTTCAACACAGCACCACAGTGCGAGAAGAATCTCCACGCTTCGCCGCACCGCTGCAGGGATGATGCAGCGCCGATCGCGACTGCAAGAACCAACGCATCTTGGGATCGCAGCTGAAGAAACGGACGCAGCGCCACTTGCCACCGCTGCATTGATCGCCAGCGCATCCCAGATTTCAACACATTTCACCTGTGCGGCAAGTTTTCCCGACACGTCACCAATGGACCAGAATCGTCTTGGAGTCGATGCATCACTTGCCCCTACAGTCTGGATTCAACGCATCACTTCTCCTGCGTGCATCAGATCTGTTGCATCGCATCCCCAAGAACTGATGCATCTTTTTGTTTCTCGACGCTTCCCCTCTCTCCGGCTGTTAGGGCCTTGGGATTTTTTACATATCTACAGGTACTTTGTGTAGAATCACGCATCTATAGTTTTCTATGGAACAAGTTGCTTGAAACCTTTTTAAAGTCCTATTCTTATTACAATGTATGTTGGATTTTTGTCATTCTGGGCTTGTTGAGTTTAGATAATGATACTAAATGTTTCCTAAACTGGTGTGGTGTCCATTTGTGGTGTTATTATTGTATTACTGTGTGTTTTGAGGACAAATACTTTACACATTTCCTTTGGGTTAAGTCTGTCTGCTCGTGCCAAGCTATCCAGGGGGTGAGCAGGGGTTATCTTAAGTGTGTGTCCCCCTTACCGGACTAGGGTCCCTATTTGCAGAAAGGTACCTACCTCTGCCAACTAGAGACCCCCCCCCCCCCATTTCTAACAGAGGTCATAGCAGCAGGAGGAGGTTTGGGATGAGGGGAGGGGGAAGAGTCTCAGGGAAAGGTTTTAAAGGCCTGTTTGGGAGATCTGAATAGAAAAATACGTTTGAGATGATGCAGGGAGGGGTAGAGGAGGAAACAGTCTAGAAAGGGTTATTTTGGGAATCACAATAGTAGAATGGGGTTTGAGATGAGTCGGAGAGAGAGTGGAGGTAGAGGATATATTGAGAGAGGTATAGGGTGAGATATAGGGTAGTACATTGGAGATTTTGAATTGGTAGTAAAGTAATAAATATAAAGATACACAAGTACATGAAAGGGATATATATTTATAAGTATCCACACTTTCTTTTTCAAGCACTGGTGTAAGATGTGTGGTTTAGATACATAAGTGAAATAATTATCTTTGCTTTTAAAAAGTTTTAATTTTTTGCATAATTGTTGAAAAAAATGTTTTCACTGTCTTTCGTTTTCTCCTGAGCACACTTGAACATAAGCAGATTTGTCAATAAATGGTTTGTCCAGTTGTTATTCTTTAGTTACAGCCATAGGTCCCTTGGTATATAGTATCTGTGCCACAAGACTGTCCCACCTACCTGTTATACCCGGCACATACTTAATATTTTTTTATGTTTTGGAGAAGAAGCACATCTTAAAAGTTGTTGATATTTGTGCCTGATTTTTACCCAGCAGTCCCTTATCTTAGCATTTGTCCTCGTAGGCGAGTTCTCCCACAGCAAGAAAAAGTTCATGGTGGTGACCGAGGGCCATTGCTGTAGACTATTATGGTGAGGTTATCATCTCTGGGACCCAAATACATGTGAGTTCTAAAGGTAGTTGGTGGTGTAGAGCAGTCCAGTGGTAGCAGCCGATGGTCTGTGAATCTTATTAAACTAAGATGAGCCCTTGTTGCTTTGAAGATAGTCTTTGTGATTTCTCTATTCTTTATCGCAACTGTGTAGTCATGGGAGTAGGGGCCATTCATATTGGAAACACTCTACTATGCTTAATCTTTAGAGGTCTTTCTTGTAATTTACGCCCCACCTCATGCATATCTGCCAAGAACGCATTCGTGCTTCGCTCTTGCCAGGTCAGTGGTGGGTTGAGTAGGGTGAAACTGCAATAGAGTTGTTTCATGAGTGTTGCATTCCTTTAGAGATGCTGGGTTTCCTTGATCCACTGGAGCTACGCCTGAAAGACTAATGATCGAAGAGTGAAATACATGTTGGTTGAAATTACATTTGAACTATTATTATAAAAGGAGCGTGGTGAAGTGCAAGTTTAATGAGCTAATTTATCCGCATAATATTTTTAGATTTACGCTGTGCCAGGCTCTCTCATTTCAACATAATTTGAACAGCGGACGTTTCCAGAATGTTCGCCTGGTGTTAGGCAAATCTGCCCCAGGATACAGTGGGTATGTTGTTGGAGATTTCTAGTTTCTTCATAGAACGGCATATCTAGAAATATTAAGTGCATTTCTCTTTAGTAAACGGCATGCCCCATTTATGAATTTTGCTGTGATGCCAAAAGTCTCCTCTGAGTGCTTCAATAATTACCGGAAACTGGCATGCTCGGAGGAAGGGCATGTTGACTATTTTTTACTGAAAACTTGACGTATTAAACCGTTCTTTAGATATTTTCAGAAGTAAATATGATTGTAGATAGCATCCTGTGATACTCGGGATAATACATTTGCTTTTAAAACTTAGATGAGTAGTCTTTGTCAAAGGAAGCGTGTTAGTATTCTTGGCATTTGAAGCAAAAGCCTAGGCTGCTGTGAAGGTCTACTTCACAGTATATCAAAGAAGGCAGAATCTCATGAAACAGGCTAGGCAGCTGTGGAGACACTTTACAATATATCAAAGAACAATGCATCTCATTAAACAGGCTAGACTGCTGTGGAGACTCACTTCACAAAATATCAAAGAAAGCTGCATCTCATTCAACAGGCCAGGCTGCTGTGGAGACTCACTTTACAATATATCGAAGAACACTGCATCTCACTCAACAGGCCAGGCTGCTGTGGAGACTCACTTTACAATATATCGAAGAACACTGCATCTCACTCAACAGGCTAGACTGCTGTGGAGACTCACTTCACAAAATATCAAAGAAAGCTGCATCTCATTCAACAGGCTAGGCTGCTGTGGAGAATCACTTTACAATATATCTAAGAAATCTGCACCTCATGAAACAGGCTAGGCTGCTGTGGAGGCTCACTTTACATATATCGAAGAAAACTGTACCTCATGAAACCACTATCTAGGCATTAATATCACTGCTACTCTAGACTTGCGGACACAGGCATATTGGCCGGCTTGTAGAATTTCCGTATGGGATGACCTCCGTCGTTGGAAATTGCTTCCCATCTCCTGGTTGAGCTGCCTTAATGCGTTCAGGATGTCACTTCTTTCTAAGGTGCTCTACCTTTTTCAGGCGTTCCCAACGCCTATCCCCCAAAGAGACATCCAGAGCCTACAGCGGAACTTTACTACCTTCATCTGGGGTGGGGGGGGGAGGCCGTGCTTTTCTACAAAAGTCTTAATGCTACCTCGAGACCGGGGAGGGCTGGCGTGCCCCATCTTCCTTGTCTACTACTGGGCGTCATACCTGCGCTATATTTCGGAGCGGGTGGTTCACGAAAGCGAAAAGCACTGGTTCCACATGGAGAGGGCTATGGCTTGTCGCCCTCTGTGGGACCTAGCCTGGCTGCCGAGAGGTGCCAGACACTGTAGCGCTTATATTGCCACCCTGACAAACTGTTTTGGAGATCTGGAACAGAATAGCAGTGACACGTGGCCTTGCCACCTTTCCCACCCCCAACACACCCCTGGCGCATAATCAGGAGTTTCCCCCGGCCCTGCACCCTGCCTCCTTTCCTGCATGGGCAGCTGGTGAGTGCCGTATCATAGGGCAACTCTTTGAAGGGGGGCTTTTTAAGTCACCCTTCAAAGAAAGAATCGAAGAAAACTGCACCTCATGAAACAGGCTAGGCTGCTGTGGAGGCTCACTTTACAACATATCGAAGAACACTGCATCTTATTCAACAGGCTAGGCTGCTGTGGAGACTCACTTTACAATATATCAAAGAACACTGCATCTCGTACAACAGGCTAGGCTGCTGTGAAGGCCTTCTTTACAGTATATTAAGTAGTATTCCATTCAAGAAGCAGGCCAGGATGATGTGGTCCCCTACTTTACAACTTACTAAGGAACTTTCCTTCTGAAGCTGCAGGCTAGGCTGCTGTGGAGACTCACTTTACAATATATCAAAGAACACTGCATCTTATTCAACAGGCTAGGCTGCTGTGGAGACTCACTTTACAATATATCAAAGAACACTGCATCTCATACAACAGGCTAGGCTGCTGTGAAGGCCTTCTTTACAGCATATTAAAGGAGTATTGCATTCAAGAAGCAGGGAAGGCTGCTGTGAAGGCCTTCTTTACAGTATATTAAGTAGTATTCCATTCAAGAAGCAGGCCAGGATGATGTGGTCCCCTACTTTACAACTTACTAAGGAACTTTCCTTCTGAAGCTGCAGGCTAGGTTGCTGCGAAGGCCTACTTTACAATATATTAAGGGACAGTGCATCTGAAGCAGCAGGCTTGGCTGTTGGGGAGACTTCCTTACAATATGTTAATGAGCTGTATAGGTTTTTCTGTGTGTTTTCATGATGTCCATAACTCCGTTCAGTAAGAACACGGGTCACTGTGTTTTAACATTCTCATCTATGTTCAGATGGTGGCAAATAATTGAACCCTTGGGAACAGGATATAGTTTATGGAATGCGTCAAAGGCAACATAAATGTGTATTGCTGTACATTGCAAGAGGTCCGTATACATTTTATTTTTTTTAAATGACGAGTGCTGCTTTTTGAGGATAAGCACACCCAATTATAGTTATTCAATGGCATAATCAATGTACTTCGTTTGCACGTGGTGGTGCAGCCTGAGATGGTGCGTTATGTAACTAGATAACCTTCCCACTTACATTATAACTCGGAGCAAAATGCCGTGCAAGAATGCAGCATTCTGACTGGCTGTGATGCCCCTCGCCAGCTACCAAGGCGACTCCCCACTACCCGAGGAACCAATCCCATCCCATCGGCCATGCCCCTAAGCATAATTGACTACAGTGTTCTGCCAGAAAACAAACTAGTACTGCCTTGTAGCAGACCTCACTTCTTGTCAGGATGATGAACGATTTACGTTATTTCACTCTGGCATTAAAGGTGCTTTCAAAGCACAAGGGTGTTGTTGTGAACATCTGCAGACTGGCACAATGTCTGCCAATGAACCCATCACACTAGAAAGCAAAGTTAATTTAATGTTTATTGATCATTAACCGAGATTGCCTTAAGTACAATATACTTTAAGCAGAATATCGGTGTATATTCATTTCAACGTGATTATTCGTTATAATAACTAGGTACAAAGACACTTTATTTCAGGACAAGGCGTCTTAATCACTAGATTGTTTTGTTGAACCTTCGCCCCGGAAGTTCTTAGTCAAGGGCAGGCGTTACACCCTGCTGCCTCTCCAACCTGAGCGAACCATATCCACAGACCTGGTGAATGTAGTTTTGTTTTCATTTAACCCCTCCTATATTGCTTTTCTTTACACATGAACACAATAAAGCACGTTAGAAATGCTGGCCTGCGACTTTAGAGGCACATTTTGACGTATTTTCAAATTATCGGATCGTTTCACCACTGTTCCTGAATACAGGGCCCATCCTTTAACAATGCTGGCTGGCATAAGGGCCAGAGCTGCCGATTTTGGATCAGGGGAACCAGGTTCAAGTCCCAATGTTGGCTCAACACCTTGTGATTCTGGGCAAATCACTTAATGTGCCTACCATAAAATGACTGTGTCGTTGTGTAACGTAACTGGTGCTCATGTAAAGTGCTCCAATACCTTCTGGTCGAGTTCCCGCTATTTAAAAACTGCAAAAAAAATACACTACTCTAGGGGTTGCTGAACAAACTAAACATTCTAACAGTTTTGTACAATTCTCACTCGTATAAATGTTGTGTTTTTTTGCCTGTGTTTAATGACAGCCCCTTGCCGCATTCATTCCTGCCAACGCCTTGTGGAACTAAACTGTAAACGGACTGTGGCGCGCCAAGGGAAGTTGCTGGTTTTGGGATGGACTGTGTGTGGCACGTCAAGGGGAAGTTGCCGGTTTTGGGATGGACTGTGTGTGGAACGTCAAGGGGAAGTTGCTGGTTTTGGGATGGACTGTGTGTGGCACGTCAAGGGGAAGTTGCCGGTTTTGCGATGGATTGTGTGTGTCTCTTCCAGGGTAAGTTGCTGGGTTTGCGAATGGTAGAGCCAGACCGGTAAGCAATTGCCTTTTTGCGTGGTGATTATTTTGCAGTTGGCGGTTTCCTTGTCATGTTGCTGTGTGAGGTTTTCTCTACAGGCAACAGTTTCAAAGGCACAGATTGGCTCTGAAATCCAGTATAATGCATATTCATGCTCTTGTTTGACAATAACAAGTCACTGTTTTCAAAGCACCTCGGAGCCTGTCGCATTATAAAGATGTATTGGCTTCTGTGCAGCAGAAAAAGAAACAATGGCTAGCCAAACGCATACAATATTTCAAAAGAATGAGTAATTCGTTTTTCTTTTCATTTATTTTATTGCAAAGTCCCAAAAGCAATTACTTCCTTTGGAAGTAGCAAAAGATTAAGTGCAACTATATAATGTGTATTGTATGTGTATTTCTATAGGAGCTATCAGGTTACTATCTTTTGTGGCAATGTAACTAAGATTACCTCACGTTTTACACGTCAGCAGTAGTGTAAGCAAAATCTATATATATTTTTTAGTTTAAATCTCTTTTATTGAATTTGTGCGCAATCAAAAGGCAGAACATTAACAATCACCAGGTAGTAAGCAATAAGAGGCAGATCTTAGCAGGCGAGATACAGTGTATATATCGTTAGTCCACAGTAGTGAGGCTATAAGATATGGTGCACAGAACATAGCCATAGGATACAACGCAAAAGACCAGTTGAATTCGACATAATAGAAGGTATACTAGAGACCCCCACCCTACGTTGTAACAACAGTATGAATCAAACAGACAGGGTTCTCATGGATACCTGTGGCTAAGCTAGCCTGAACTAACACAGTCGCATCCCCTACAGACCTATATGGGGTAGAAGGTGCAGAGTACTAAAAACTACCAAACCATAGGAGACCCCTAAGGAGTTAGTGTACTAAACATGTAAAAGCCCCTGAATAACCATATTAACTACCCCAGTAAGGGTAACCCGGCTTTGGGTTAAGACTGTAAGCCCTAGTAGACTGTAATACCTCATTAAGGTCTGTCCAGAGTTGGCCCCGTCCGGCTAAAAAGCATCTTACCAAGGACCAATGTCTTATAAAGTTGCCAAATACTGCCAGCACCTAAAGGTCAGGGGGAAGGTCCTCCACTTCTGCTGGCCTGCGAAGAAATGAGGAAGGCAAAGAACAGAACCCAAATACCCAAAGACTCGAGAAAAATGAGAAAAAGAAGGAGAAGAAGAGGAGGGAATAGAGGATTGTGCAGCGTCTCCTTGGTGTAGAGAAGCCCTGGGAAAGGCTGAGCAGGTTCCCTGGACATAGTGTCATATTCAGTCTCTTCAGAGGAAAGGGTAGATATCCTGCCCCCACCCCCCTGCTATCGCGCCTCATCCTCGGAGGGTTCTCCCCTTGGAAGTAAGGGGTTGACAAAGAGTTGGAGGGCTCTTAAGCAAGGAGGAACTGATCTGGCATGTTGTTCCAGTTTAGAGAGGTGTGTGATTAGGTGCTGCCAAGTGCGCTCTAATTTAGCATCGGTGTCGGTTAGTCTACATACCGAGGACGGGGGGGGGGGGGTAAAAGCCTTCTTCCAATGAAGCGCTATAACCTGTATGTCTGCAGTAAGCATGTGAAAGATCAAGCACCAGTCAAAGTGTGTCATGGTTTTAAGGGACCTCGGACGGAGTCCTTGAATCATTATCCCTGGGTCACACGGTATAGGAAACCCCACCACCTCCCTAATGTGGCTCAGGATTTCTTTCCCAAAAATTTCAATGAGTGTCAGTGAAGATTTCTGGGACGTGTAGTATTGAAGAAATTTACAAGCAACGTAAGGCGGAAATACGTAGATAAGAGGGGTGGTGTCCTTCAATTGGTCGTAATCACAGGCAAGTTAATAGCAGTTTCAGGTGGGATTAGCGCACAATTTAGAGTTCAAATAGCGCGCGCAATAAGAGAAAGTCAGTTTGACCAGTGAAATGAGAGACAGCACGGAAGAGATATGAACGAGAGTAACAAGAGCAGGTAAACTGAAACTTTTGTGAACGTATTCGTGTTCAACAGCACAGGATGAGCATGAAGGCAGCTAGTATAAGTTCAATAACTGGGGGTAGGGATGCATGGATTTGATTTTTAGGTTGTGTTAAGATGATAGGGTGAGGTTTATTGTGCATTCAGCAATGCGGGTATATTTTTGGCAAGTTTTACATCGAGGAGGAGAGGGGGAGGTTACCGCGCTGAATTAATTCTTCACAGTATCGTAAAGATGTTGAGGGTCGGTTATTGTGGTGATTACTGAGTTAAAAGGCATTGACTGTGCAGGCTATAGCATGCAAAAGTTGTAAATACGTTTCATGAGTGACAATATGGTTAATAAACATGGGTTTTATTTTATTGTAACAGCTTCCCCTGACGAAGGGCAAACAAAGATGCCCGAAATGCATTGGGAATTAGATTTTCAGTTGCTATTTATGAATTATATGTCCTGACGCAATGTAGTAAGAGGCCTGGATGGGCACAACTATTTGTGTGAAGCTTATGGATATATGGACAACTTTATCGTCATTAATCAAGTCAAGTTGGATAACGAATGAATATTGAAAATAAATGAACAAAAAATTGGAAAAGTTTGCGATACATTCTTTCTGAAGCAGTGCGAATGGGTCTGCAGCATAATTATGCTGCATGTTGTTAATGAGTGGACATGACCACCATATGTGCATGAATGAACCCTGGGAGGCCTGACCGCGCCAGCAGAGAGGAGCGAAGCCGGGTAATATCTTTTGCAGCCTGAGGGGGGTATAGTACCAACGGGGCATGGTTTTATACGCCATCTCCTGCTGTGCAACGCTTTTAAAAATGCGTGGAATATCCCACCATAGCTGTTCCCACTGGTCAGGGAGAATATCTTTCTCGAGATCCCTCTGCTAGTTGTGTAGGTAGGTGTGAGGGGGCCCTGCATGTGAGTGTTGAAGAACGTTGTAAGTCTTGAAAATCAGACCTCGGGAGCCATTAAAAGATCGGACTAAGGTTTCAAAAGGAGTAAGTTGACGTGTTGCGCCCTCTGTGTAGGAAGGGGTGTGGAGCCAGTGGCGGATTTGAAAATATTCTAAGCGTGCTGTTTTAGGAAGGCTAACGGCCTTCCTGCATTGCTCAAAGGATTTAAAAGTCCGCCTTCAAAGAGTTGTGCTATGATACGGCACTCACCAGCTGCCCATACAGGAAAGGAGGCGGGGTGCAGGGCTGGGGGAAACTCCTGATTATGCGCCAGGGGTGTGTTGGGAGAGGGGAAGGTAGTAAGGCCACGGTTCACTGCTATTCTGTCCCAGATCTCCAAAACTGTTTTTGTCAGGGTGGCAATATAAGTGCTAATGTGTCTTGCAACCCTCGGCACCCCGGCTAGGTCCCACAGCAGGTGACTAGCCACGGCCCTGTCCATGTGGAATCAGTACTTTTCGCTTCCGTGAACGACCCACTCCGAAATATAGCGCAGGTGTGACGTCCAGTAGCAGACAAGGAAATCGGGGCACGCCAGCCCTCCCCGGTCTCGAGGTGGCATTAAGACTTTTGTAGTAAAGCTCGGCCTCCCCAGATGAAGGTAGTAACGTCCTTCTGTAGGCTCTGGATGTCCCTTTGGGGGATAGGCGTTGGGAGCGCCTGAAAAAGGTAGAGCACCTTAGGGAGAAGTAACATCTTGACCGCATTAAGGCGGCCCAACCAGGAGATGGAAAGCGATTTCCAACGACGGAGGTCATCCCATATACGGAATTTCTACAAGCCGGCCAATTCGCCTGTGTCCACGAGTCTAGAGTAGCAGTGACATGAATACCTAGATAGCGGATAGATCGTAGGGCCCATTGGAAGGGAATAGCATCCCAAAGGTCCTCTAGCTGTTGCGGGGGGAGGGTAAGGTTAAGCGCCTGTGATTTAGCGAGATTGATTTTGAGCCCCGAGATCAATTCAAATTGGGAGAGTATATCAAGTAGCGCAGGGAGGGAGCTCGCAGTGTTAGTAAGTGTCAAGAGGCGGTCATCGGCGAAGAGGTCGCTCTTATGTTCAACCCCCCGAGCTGTAGGCCTTGTATATCTGCCGATTGATGGATGGCAATCGCCAGGGGCTCCACAGCAAGGGCAAAAAGGAGAGGGGACAATGTACATCTCTGGCGCGTGCCCTGATGAATGAAGAAGGGTGGGGGTGAGGAGACCGTTGATTCTAATCCGCGCCGATGGCACCTCATAGAGGGCAATGATTCGCGCAATCATGACCGGGGCCCAGTCCTATCCGCTGTTGTACTGCCCTGAGAAAGGACCAGTGGACCCGGTCGAAAGCCTTCTCTGCATCAAGGGAGAGGAGGAAATCCGGGATATTACGGCGTTGAGCTTTTTCCACTAAGTGGGCCACTCGACGGAGATTATCCGCCCCCTGGCGCTCCTGGATGACACCTACCTGGTCGGGCTCAATTAGACCAGGGAGAAGAGGGGCGAGACGTTGGGCCAACATTTGGGTATATAATTTAATTTCAACATTTGACAATGAAATAGGACGGTATGACACGCACAAGGTTGAGTCTTTTCCCGGCTTGGGGATGAGCGCTATATCTGCTCCGGTCATCGTCTGTGTGACAGACATTGTATCTGCAAATGAGTTAAAAAGTTGCAGCAACGGTGCCTGTAGCTCCGGGAGAAAAATACTTTAGAAAGTGTAAGGCCATCAGGGCCTGGAGACTTCCCAGTAGGAATGCTTTTTAATGCTTTTTTGGATCTCCTCAGCAGTGATGGGTTCCTCCAGTTGTTGCTTAAAAACGGGTCGAGCGGAGTTCAAGGCCAGGAAGGGGTCTATCTGGTCCACACAGGTATCGCCCCGGTTATAAAGAGTGGAAAAAATCTAGCAAAATATGTTTGTAAACCATTTTTTATTAAATCACTACAGATGTAATGGTTTTTACATAGAATATGACCGCTAATATTGGTTTTGGCAGACATCCTTTTGATGGAAGTGAATTTTTCCCACCTTTTTTAAACTTATTTAATTGTAATCCATTTGATAGTGATGGAGTATAAGAAAACAGTGCCATCTTCCTCTTGACAATTGTAGTGGAAGTGTACAACCAGAGTAAAACAGCAAGCCTACAGAGCAAACGCACCTCCCCCAATAATCCCCCACAATTAGTCCAGTGTTCAAAATGTGTTGCTGTATAGTGTGTACATCCATTACTCCCTCTGTTTCCAGAGCGAGATCTCAAGGACCAAAATTGATTCAATTACAACTGTGAAGTGCACCACAACGAATAGCTCCAAAATAATTTAGTCCATCGAATTAGTATGAATCCAAAATGTTCTTTAATCTTCACATGAATATTGTTAAAACAGCCAACGCGTTTCGTCCCAACTTCTGTGGACTTCATCAGGGCGTATTGGTTAGTCGTGTCCTTCTGTGACTAGTATCATGAATATCCGCACTGTAACATACACCGTTGTTGATTCCTCCTTTTGTGTACCTAATCCCTCTTGGATCCAGGGTAGGCTTGATACCTCTTTATTTGGTACTTCCGCAACTGTGCCTTGTTAAGCTCCTGTTACTGCTACGGTGGTCTCTCCTTTAGGTACACAAAAGGAGGAACCAACGACTGTGTATATTACAGTGCTGATATTTAATTGTAGTGGAAGCCCTTCTTAGTAGGTCGAAGCCAGCCTGGCAGCGCAGCTGTCAGGTTGCAAAAGACTTATTCGAGACTGGTCAGAAGCCAATCTGGAATGCAACTCTGCACATTGCTTTCCACAGACTTTTCATTATGTCACTCTGTGCTCTTCTTTAAGCTCATTGGTTTTATTAGTTTTAGTTCTTCCATGTAGGCTTTTTCACTCCCATGGGGCATTACAAAAGCCTCCCCAGTGCTTTAATGCCATTTTGCACTCACATTTGTTCACTGGCTTGCTTCTGCCACTCCTCCATGTTGCTATGTCTTGGTTTGTCTCCCTAAGCAAGCACCACCTGCTGCTTCCCCCCAACCCTTCATGATGCTTCCCCAACCCTCCTGTTGCTTCCTCCCCCTCCGTGATTCTGCCTTCCGTGTTGCTTCCTCACCTGCATTCCTTTCACCCACCCATGTTCTTTTTACTGTTCTAATTCGGATCATGAAAAATTAAAAAAAAAAACACTTGCATCATTTTATAGGCGCAGGCACGCTATTTTATTCTATTCTTTGCACATTTGTAAAAGTGCATGGCTAACCTAGGGCATCCCAGCACTAGCATCTTCAACATAGACTGCCCCACACGCTCTGAAGGGGCTAGTTATCAAAGAGCTAGGTTTTTAGGTGTTTCTGTAAGGTCCGTTTGTTGTCAGTGAGCCGTATTGTGTAAGATAAGGCTTTACATAGTTTAGCAACCTAGTAGCTAAAAGTGCGCCTTTCGCTTCTGGCTCTCCGAATTTTGGAAACCGTGGCCCATCAAGCCTTAGTAGGTATCTAAGGGTTCTGCTCTGGGTGTGGCATGAGATCAGAGGTCAAAGTAGAGGGGGGGGGTGCTTTCGTTAGAAATGCCCTTTGTGCTATGCATAGGGCTTTGAATTTCACCCTCCGATCTACCAGGAGACAGTAGAGAGTGACCAAGGCCTGCCGGGCTGAGTTGTGCCTTGGGACATTGAGCAGAACCCTGGCTTCCGCATTCTGCACAACTTGAAGTTTCTTGGTTACGGTTTTAGGCGCTCCCTAATAGTGTGAGTTCCCTTAGTCCAGACGGGAGAGAATTAATGCCAGGACTACAAGCCTTCTGGATAAGTGGGGAACAAGTGTAAGATTTTACATAGCATTCTAGGTAGGCTATAGCAGCTGACCGAAAGGTTCATTGTCTCGACCGCCCTAGACAAGGATTTGTCCAACCATACCCCCAGACTTTTTATAACTGACTTGGGGGTGGGAGGAGTGTCTAGGCAGTACGGCCAGCCTAGCCTCAGGTGGGGTAGGTGGTGTTACCTACTATCATGAGCTCCATTTTATCCCCATTTAGCTTGAGGCAGGACCTGGCCATCCAACTTGCCCCCTTCTCCAACCATGGTCCCAAAGATGGGGATTGGGAGACCGTGATCAGGGATAGAGAGGAAACAGATTGAGTGTCGTCGGCATATGATACTAAGGATAGCCCGTATGACAATACAAATTTTGCAAGATGGCTCTAGTATAAATTAAATAGCATGGGGCTCAATGCAGAGCCCTGCAGTACTCCACACTTGAGAGGGAATATATCAGAGGAACAGGATTTATCAAAGACCTAAAGTCCTGTCATTCAGGAAAGAAATGAGCCATTTCAAGGCTAGTCCTGTGACTCCCACACTGTTGGTTCATTTTATGAGGATGTCATGATTGCTGCGCTTAGGTTGAAAAGTATGATGGCTGCTATACCTCCTTGATCGAACAGTATTTTCTTTTCCTCTTCTACCACTTGGAGGGCGTTTTTCATGCTGGGCTTTGGCTGAAAACATGTCTGGGTTAGATGCTGGATATTATTTGTGTCCATGAATCTTGAGAAGTACCGATTTACATCTTTTCCCGGTACTTTACTCAGTCCAGGGAGTAGCGAGATAGGTCTGTATTTCCCTGGGCAGAGGGGGTCTAGGTTGGGTGTTTTCAGTACAGCTTTTACCACTGAATGTTTCCATGCAGGGGTACTGTACCTTTTACTGAGGAAAGATTGATCATTTGTAGCAGTACTGGAAAGATGTATTCTGCTGCTTTAAAAACGGTGAGTGGTGGAGCGGGAATCCTGATTTACCTTTGTTGACTAGAGCTGCAAAACTATCCAGAGTAATGCTGGGGAAGTCTGGGAGGCATCCTTTCCCCATTTTCTGCTTGTCGCTGTTTCTGTAGGGGCCCAAGTTTCTATCAGTCTCTGGAAAGGCCTAATATATATCAGTGATTTTTTTTTTTTGGGATTTTTTTTTTTTTTTTTTTTAAATTAGAACAGGTTGCTTTCTGTTCTGGTGTGGAACTGTCTGAATTAGTCTCCATCAGTTATTTGGCGATCCGAAACCTTCATAGCGGGGACTTGGAGGCGTAATTAATTTTTGATCATAATGAGCAGTATGGGCACTTTTAATTTCAGAAGGGTATCTCAAAGTCTCTCGATGGTTTGATTTACCTAACTTATCATAGTTTGTTCTCCACGCCCTTTCAGCTTTTTACATTTTTTTGTCCGCACCAGGAGGTGGGGGGGGGTGTACCGAGGGGCAAATTTGTCTTTGGTACATAGTGTGGGTCTTTACAGTAATAACTTGGTCTAGAGTGTGCGCGATCTATTGGGTGACCTTCTCATTAGCTGCTAGAGGGTCTGTACCAAAGTCTGGTCTCGCACCACTGAGGGCATATTTACATTTCTCGCTGTTCAGTTTTGACAAACTGTGATCGCTCCAAGTGATTGGTCTAATGGATGTACTGGAAAGTGGAGTGGTCCGGACCATGGGAATCATGAAGTGGTCTGACCACGTTACAGGAAGCATACCTAGCATTTTCAAATGAGGGTCATTACTGAAAATAGGGTTGAGCAAATGGCCTTTTTCATGAGTTGGGCCAGGTACTTTTTGTGATAGTTGAATTGTAGTTAGATCGTGAAGAAGCCCTGAGTTTTGGGAGCGTACGGAATATTCCAGGTGAGTATTAAACTTGCCCATTATGGTAAAGATTGGTTTCTTGATTGCCCGACTGGTGATAGCATCAGGGAAGGCCTGACCAAATTGGCTACAAGAGCCAGGGGGCCAGTATAGAGGCATGCCTGAGAAGGTGAACGTTGGAGTCAGTGAGTTGGCAAATGCCTTCCTTTCACCATCAGGAAGCTGTAGGTGTTCATGGAAGCACCTAAATGCCTCCTTAAGTACAATAGCCATACCCCCCACCCTCCCTATCCTCCTGGTCTCTCAGGCATATGTAATAGCCCGAAGGCAGGGCTTGTGTAGTGTTGGGCCCTGACTCTAAATGAAGCCAAATTTACATAAGGAATACCATCTGCTTATTGCACATGCCTACAAAATGCTGCAGCTGGCCTTGTAAGCTTATTTTTCATGTTTATTATCCATGCTGCATAGCATCCAGGATGCAGTGCAGCATGACTAAAACCACTGGCAAAACCAATAGGACCCAAAAGCAAGACCTGTTGGCTTTGCCTGTGCTTGTTTACCTTTAGTGATGTCTCCTGAGGGATCATTTTGCACTTAAAGGAAGCCGGGGAACATGTCATTGCACAGTAGCCCTCATTTTCATGGGTGTTCCGTGTAACTAATGGCTGGGCTTGTCAGAAGTGTTTGCCAGGCCTGAGGCAAAAAATGTTGTGGCTGTCTGGACAGTTCTTTCTTTTTTGCCAGGCGTCCCAATCCCCTGTTTCTTGGCCTTACAAAACCAACATTTGCAATGCAATAGGTCTTGCATTTGCGAGAGTTTAAGCTATTGGCATTGTAAATGACAATGCCTGCACTTTCACTTTAGTAACAGCCAAGCCCCTTTTTTTTAGACACAGCTCATCTAAAGAAAGGTGCGCAGCTGCCAAAAAAAGCATTGGCAGTGGCACATGGAGGAAGCGTCCGCATTGAAGCATGGAGTCCGTGCCGCTTGGGTAGGGGGTGGAGTGGGGGCGCAGGGCCGGACTGGGAACTGAAACTGACCCTGGCAAACTGCTTGGCTGGCCCCCGGGGTGGGTTGTGGCGGTTGCAGTCGAGCTGTTTGCTAGGGCCGGTTTTGGCCAATTTGTTTACAGGGGGCCGATATTGCCAACTCCTGGTAACAAAAACAGCCTCCCAGGGGCCCAAAACCAGCCCCCACCCTGGTGGCCTACCGGGGAAACACCCGGTGCCTGCTACGGATAGTCCAGATCTGGGTGGAGGCAACTGGGACGGAGCATATTTAAAAGTAATCGTGCCTCGCACATAAAGCGTGCACCATGCAGAGCTATGCAGGAGAGCGTGTCCTGTCTGCAACAGCAGGCAGGACAAAGCTGTTTCAGAAAATACTGCTCGGAGGCTGTAATTAAAGCCTACCGAGTAATAACGCAAGTAAGAGGGCCAGTCCTTATGGGAGGTTACAAAATGAGACCAGGCGGTACTAAGGAGAGATGAAAAGCCGGAGTTTACAAAGGGCAGTGACGGGAGCCAATTAAAAAGACAAGCGGAAAATGGGTGGAGCTTTAAGTCCATATTGAATACAGCATGCCTCCCAGAGCAGTGCGTGCGCTGCCCAGGCTTGACCAAAAAACACTCCTTGGAAAGAGAAAAACATGGCATCTGGCACCATATAGTTGTATGCTCACATGTGCTCCCTCTTCATTGATGGAGAAGATAAGCTTGCATTAATGTAAAAAAAAAAAATCTGTATATAAAGTTTGCTGACCCAGCGCGGGTGCCCTGGAAAGCGTGGGTTTGTGACATATTGCCGTCCCTCCCTGTGATTGACCTGTTATGAACCAAAAGCATTGATGGTCCTTCTCTGTGGGAAATGTGCATTCGTTCCAAACTAAGGGAGTGTGACAGTCCCTGCCCCAGAAGTACCGAGTAGTCCTACAAATATCCCAGTCAGTGCCCTGCCCCGTTGTATGATTGTTGCATGATTGTTGCTGCCTGAAAGAGTGCAATATTCCTCACGTGCTGCAGGCAGATCTAAAAGTGTCTAAAACGATCTAAACCGAGAACAAGCATCGAGTGTATGCTATTCCAGGATCACACAAATGACTTTTGGCCACATTGACTCAGCCTCTTCCCCTTCTGAGAATGCATTTAATGTGGAAAAAAGAACAATATATGCAGCTCGTTTGCAAAGTGCGTTGGAATCCATAATAAGGATGAAAACATCCTCTAAGTGTTAATGTAAATTGTTTGTTTTTACTAATAACTCCTTCTTGGTAGCGATTCCTTCCGGTTGTAATGAGGTGGGCTCACTTTCCTGTTACAGCAAATGAAAGAATGCATTATCTGGTCTGCCTTGGTCAAAACTCAGTCCCAGCAGGTTATTTCTTTTTTGAAGAAAGGCCATTATCTCTTCCTGGAATGATCCCTTGGATTGTCTGAGGTTCACATCAATTATTTGACTTTTAGTGTACATAATGGTAGGCCAATGGGGCCTCGGATGATGTATTTCAGTGTTTTCTGAATTAAAGTTCTCTGGGGCGATCTCTGTCCTTGCTCTGCTGTACTCATGCATGGGAAGTGTATTCAAGAACGATTGTGCATTGGAAAGAGTTGTTAAAATATTTAAGTCTTGAAAATATGCAGCTGACTTTGCTAAGTGGTTGAAGGTCTTAAATGTTTTCAGTGTTCTCACCAAATGAGTTTAGTAGTACTCATGTAGCCACTTATGTTTCACCCATAATAAGGGCTTCCAGAATCAGCCCATTGAGTGGAGGGAGGTTTGGTGTCCCAAGGTCTGTGCCATATGCACCAGGCGTATGTTCATTGCACTCATCAGCCTACACAGTTAACTCACGAGCATATTACACAACACACAGCCCACTACAAGCAAGCACAGGGAGTGGCGGACCCCATTCTTCATTTATTTAGTTATTTGTGATATTTATATAGCATGAACCTGATCGTAGGGTAGTGCAGCGCATTTCATATCACATATTTTTTTCCAATACAGCAATATTAACATTGTACATAGATATATTAAAATATAGCATATTAAGGGTGAAAAGGCAATTTCATTGTTTATGAATCTATCGACCATCTTCACAGCATGGCTTTAGAGGCTTGCAGCTGCACTGTACCCTGTGGAAGGAGCATCTTGGGTGCACCTGTAACCAGCAGAGCTTGACGCTCTGCTGGGGAGTCTAAAAAGTCTAAACCATTTGGAGTCCTCTAGGTAGCATTCCTAACCAGATTTCCTTCACCCACTCTCACTCTACACAAATTAGTACTGAACCTGCTCCACATGGGAACACTCCATCTGAAACTGCCAGGTGAGGCCCCCTTCAGAAGGTACCACTAGTAATCCCAGACCAGAATGTGAAAACAAAACATGTAGCATCTTTAACGAATTCATAAGAGTGTCCAGTCTACCAAAGGAAAAACCCAAATAAGACCATATTGTGCAGAATTGGTAAAATCACTGTCGGTTTAAAAAACCTCTTCATATAAACAAAACGGGGTGGATCACCTTTGGGTTAGGGCCAACTTGGATCTCATCAGTGAGAGATTGCTTGATTTCTATGTTGCAGGGAGCCCAAGTCTGGGTATACATGTTTCACTGAGGGCATCCACTGCAACAGCAGCAAGGTGATGGAGACCTAAATTCGGTCGAAAATGGTCTGGAGCTGCATGTATTTCCTTCTGAAGGCATTTTGATACCACCTTCTATTGCCGTTCCTACTGCCAAACGCCCAGTGCCGGATTAAACCCCGTGGAGGCCCCTAGGCAGTCGAAATTTTGGGGGGGGGCCCCCCTCGCAAATGATCTCCTAATACGTTTTTTATTTTACCATCCAACAATTTTAATAAACCTATTTCATTACACAAAACTAAACATCAACAATTATTAATGTTATTAAAAATGAACTGGACACAATTTAAGAAAACTTGATTGTAATTTTCTTTCAAGATCAAATCAATATTATTTTGATCCGTTGTCGCGGGGACCCTAAAAAGAGTGGGGGGTCCATAGGCTGCTGCCTGCTTTTCCTATTTTGGTAATCTGTAACTGCAAACACTCCCATTTTCAGTGTGCTTCCCCATCTTCAACGGATAACCTTCCATTGCCTGTTTACTTCCCCATACCTGCACAATGACATGACAACTGAATCATAGTACTTTTTAAACATTATTTATTGATTATTTAGCATTTGTTTCAGCCATGCTGTACAAAAGAAGTGTTGCTGTACACCATGGCAAAAAACATTGCCAAAGCCTATAAATCTCGTTGCGAGACTTATTTGCTTCGCCAGTGCTTGTTGTGTTTTCCTGTGTTTGCATTTCCCTGTTGTGTGTGTGTGTGTGTGTGTGTGTGTGGGTGTTGTGTTCAAACTACCCACTAAATTCATTTATATGTACCCAATAACACATAGATATGTTTTTTTAAATAAATCGAGCAAGTTTAAAGGCAATAGCTATTTTGCTGCAGTGGTCTTTGCACTGATTGCCGCGTGTGCTGCCTAGAGTCATTTCAGAGAAGCCTCAGGCCCTAGCTTCATATGATAGATGAGGGTAATGAACGCTGGATCCCTGTTATCTGCATCAGTGATTACTACAATGGCCTCTGTTGCCTGAGCTTCAGTATTTAGCTCCGTGCAGTGCTTAATTTGTAAAAAAAACAATAAGTGCCAGGGCACTTGTCATGAGGCCACAGCAGCATACACCACAAATTGCCAGTGCTGCCAATGATAGTAGCAACACAACTACTAACCATTCCACTCCTACAAGTGTGACAATTCGGACTACTTCAGGCCCCCAAAGCTAGAAGAATGACTTGGGCAGCACGTTATAGTCATTTTTAATGTATATTGAATTAATAATTAACTGTTGTTGTAGTCTTATCTAAATTTACCAGACAGTGCCACCTTGTGACAGACTGTCACAAGCGCTGGTGTTGACAATGAAGTGTCAGCGCCGAGCACTGGAAACCACCGGCTCAAATTAAACACTAGCACAGTGTTAAGCAGACCTAATTAACGAGGAACCCATGCTTTTTAGTCCCAAGCTCGGCATATGAAGCCAGCAAGTAAGGTACAGACGTGTGTGTGGGTGTGTAGGCGTGTGTGGGTGTGTAGGCGTGTGTGGGTGTGTAGGAGTGGGGGTGTGGGTGTGTAGGAGAGTGGGTGTGTAGGAGTGTGGGTGTAGTGGGCTTTGGCATTAATTGACTACTATTGTCGCCTGAGTAACATGGTTTTAAATGCGTCAAAACTACATAAAATCTAATCCAATTAATACAACAAGCCTTTGATGCAGGTCGTTCAGATCTCCCAGGCGGAATAAAATCTATTAGCGGAACTTCCTGGCAACGTGATGTACTAGAAGAAGCCGCGTGTGAATTGTGCGATCAATGGCCTGTCACATGGAGATGGCAGGGAGTCAAGGGCTGGAAGGATGACTAGTGGTTTGAGGCGATCTCCATTGCAATGTAGAAGAAGCCACCAATGTACAGTCTGGTAGTTCCGAATTTTGCTGGCCAGCTCCAGTAGCCTTCTAGATATCTTTTTCACTACTTGCCCTGCAGCTTCCATTTTTGTTGTGCTAGTGTAGGGCACCTCTCTTCTAGCTGAAGACTTGATAGCAGAAGGACGCACTTAAATGGTGTCCAGCTGGTGGATCTATGTGACATCTTTCCCTCTGTCTCTCTGCCACATAGGAGCATATTTCCTTTTTTGCAAAAATAAACACAAAACATAAGCTTTGTTTTTTTTCCAAGAGCCCTCAACCCTCATCTAATACCTGCTTACCGGAAGAGTATTTGAAACCACTTTAAATTTGTCCCTGTGCCAGGAGGTTGACGGGAACACCTTCTAAAACTCTAACAAAAACTACATTGAGGGTTGACTCTTTTTAAGGTCCTTCATCTCCCTGAGACCTACACCGACCTCTAATGCCATTTCTTCTGGAAAAAGGCATCCTCAATGACAAGATGTGTAGCCAATTTGTGCCCAAGCAAGCGCAGCAAGGCAGGATTTACATTTGAAACTGATCACCAGTGGGTATTAGTTTGAGCTGTCAAAAGATGAGGACTTGGAGTCCCAAGGGACCTGAAGGCAGCATCTGCTGGGGTTCATTGCCAATTTCAAGGACAGTTTAACAATTTGTGCAGAGCGATTTTTCTAGCGCTGCCATCTGCAGCTTTATTAAATCTAAGGTGCATGCTCACAATGTGTAGCCTATACATTTCTTGGCACTAATTGTTGTGAAAGAAATCTCCGAACTTTAAGGTGTTAACATTTTTTTTATGACGGCGGGTGTGAATCAAGTAAAATTTTGAAAAAAGATGCCGTCCCAAAAAATTGGCAGGTGCACAGACATTTGTAAAGTAAAATGCTGCAAGATATGACTGGCAACAAAAATTGTTTTTTATTTTTTTATAGTGGTTGTGTTTATCATGCAGTACGCATTCAAATATCAATATGATATGCTCAATTTATTATGTACTAAAATGAAAAAAGAATCTTAATTTACTCCTTTTTGGGATACGTTATTTTTTTCTATTTAAAATGTTTGTTAAAATGGGGTTCTTATTCAATGGCATGAGTGTCTTCAAATGACACAAGCGTCTTCGGAAAGAATCATGAGAACCAGCGCAGACAAACCATTCATACAGAATTAAATGGTGGCCATTCTCGATAACATTTAGTTGAGTCCAAACGATCACAAGATGGTATATTCCACAGATCTCATACGACGTGTGAAAAGGTTTATAAAAATATAAAACACCGGAAGGCGTTGGCATAATACATTTTTCCAAGAGGACTTGTGCCCACCGTATATAAGCACACTTTCCAGAATATCTTTTCTTCCCCCAGTTAGCACTGATCATGAAGGTGAGATTGGTTGGGACAGCTGGCACAGTAGTTTAGAAGTAGGTGTTGGTCATACTAGCAAACATGTTCACCTTGACCTGATTTTATTCTGTGGCGCTCTGCTTTTGATTAATTAGGTCTGTCGTGTCTGCTATATCTGTACTTCAATCTATTAGCTCGGTGCGTGCCCTGATTCCCGGGGAAAGTGTTCCCATCTGTAACCTACATGCATTCAGCTCGGACAAATAAGAAAGTGTCTGTTCCAATTAGAGGCTAGACAGGCCATCAAACTCAACCTGGTTCTATATGATTGCAAAAGAAACATCCCCTCTCCTCGTTGTGGGAATCACCTTGATTGTACATGCTATGGTGCGGATCCTAGGCCTGTACCAAGCAGGAGTGGTAACGCCTGCAGATTCTGTCATAAAATATGAGTGCAATGTCGTTTCAGGGGGCCACTTTTTCGGTAACTAAAAAATAATTTTCCACAAAGACCGGAACAATATGATCAGATTTTTTTTTCAAATTTTTGGTTCTATGGGGATGGTAACAAATTTAAATACGTTTTGTTTTGTTCTTTACAAGAGTGCCTGAAACAGATTCTCAAGGGGAGTTGCATTCATTATGATTCCTAAAACCTCAATTTAAATTTCTGGAGATTACTTACAATGTAAGGCCGCTAGAGTCTTTTGCATATCTGGTCACTAGATCATTCTCCTTGAATTTGCTGGGTAGCTCTTATGGCATGCTCTCCGCACCAGGTTGTTTGAACCACCCCAACATCTGAATTGGTCCCCTCATAAGATGTCACTGTTGCACCTTCTTGAGACATGATTTGCAAATGTGCAACACCTGATGCCCAAAGCCTGATGATTTCATTTTTATGTTAAATCTTTTTTTTTATTAAAATCAAAACCTAATGGGTTCTACCACATGAAACCGACCAAGCCACAAGGTGCTTTGTGAAATGTACAACACAATTATTCCTGGTCAGACTAATGTTGAAGCCAGCACTCTCAGCCAAGTTTCACATGAATACATTTTCAAAGCGGTTATTGTGACGCCAACCTTAAACAGCCCTACTAGTTCATCATAGCGACTCGAAACAGTTGGAGGAGTAAATGTATGAAAGGAGGAGAGAAACTGAGTTGACAACTGGAGCCTGGAGTGCACACGAGCAAAAAGGGAGAAGGTGAAATCATACTACATTTAAGCTTCTTTCCAGCCTCCTCCCCTGGCTCCCGAAGTTGCCCCAAAGGTCAAGAAGAATTCAGCAGAGTTAGTTAACCAGTTTAACCTCTCAATTTTTAAGTTTTTAAGTGACTTTCGTAACATGGATGTTGCCCCTAACTCAGAAGTTTTGTTGCAGGGTTGTTTGTTTCTTTTGTGTGTCATTCTACCACCTTGCTTTTGCTCTCCACCCTCAGAAATGCTGCATAAAGTTACTCCAAAATTTCGCCTGATGCCAATTGGACTTGCCCTATAGAGCCCTCCACTTGGTGCATCTTTGAGCCGACCATTTTAAACAGCGAATCCATTTGATCCACTTTATCTTTTAAGTGCTCCATGTGTGCTTCCACCAAGGCAGATGACTGTTCAGCCTTAGCCAGCTACTTTATAATTGCGTCAAGTGCCACCAATATCTCCTTTTGTGCCTTCATCTAATCCACAGTCAACACCACCACCACTCTTTTTCTCCTCCTGGTGTATATCTAAGTAAAGTCCTGTTTTCTCATAACAGCAGATTTTGCCTTTCATCTCACGAATCATCCCATCTCGCTGCTGTTACTTTAGTGCCAGGCCTGTTGGAACCTGTACCACCCCTAGCAAAGTGCACAGTGCTTGCCCTCTCCTCACAACCAAGCTGAAAAAACACTGCATCACCTCCAATTCAGCTGATGCCCAACTGTTCATTGAAAGTGGCATGCTGCCTAATTTAGTTGAGCATTGGCCTGTCCGTGCTGTAGGGGATCGCAATCCTCTCTCATACAAGTGTTTGGAGCCATTGGCACTATTTCCATCTGCTACCAGCCATTTTGTCTACTTCTTAGGCCAAGGTTGGCATTTCTTTACTATGTCACTTTGTTGGAATCCTCCACCTTTATTGATGTAAATGCCTGCTTCTCCAAGCATCTCCATTATGGCCTCGTAGGTCGTGAATGATCTTTACAGTGTATACTTTATCATGGAATGTGTACAGTACAATAATTTGGATGCGAGAGCCCTGGAGCTCCAACATATTTTGTTTGGAATTTGTCAGACCTCCTGACTAGGTGTTGGTCGTGTTCTTAAACCTAGAATAAATCGTATATTACATACAAAGACACCTTAGTTACCTTGATGTCAAATATGCAGCTACCATTTCCAACATAACACTTTAGTATCTGTTTACAGCTCTACATTTCTTCTAGCCATTCACCCCTGAATGGCATTTTGTTCCCTTATGCTAAACCATATAATAGAGAAATTGTCTACTTCCTTGCTAAATCAGAAAACAAGAATCGGACTATTCCTATTCCCATGACACTCATTCTTACGCTTTGGTGTGAATTTGTTCCAACCTAGCCATGCCCTGGAAACTTATGCCGATTCCAAGGATGTTTGTATAAATCTCAAGCCTCAGTATTTCAAAAATTTGACCCCACATTCATTTTTATACAGTCAAAACACTATATTGTTCTTTTTCAATATCGTTTCCTTCCATTGGGCAAAACTGCACTTTGTATTAAACAAAGCACTTTATTGCCTTCAATTCACAGTCCTACATCCTGCTATTGTCCTCCAAGCAGCACAAAATAAGAAAACTTAGAAATTTCTAATTCTGTTTTTCAAAGGTGCAAATAATGTATCTCCAGCTGTCTAAATCGAATGCTAAAAAGGCATATAACGACTGGTAACCTTTTCTCCACTAGCCTAAGCCGTCCTGTTTGGTGCAAACCTTCAGGGTACTTCTTCGTTATTCCTGTTAATGAAGCTACTTGGACCCTACTTTTGGAATCCACTCCAAGGTGAACTTTGCTCAAGCCCCCCTTTTCCTACTTTCACATTTAGGACTCGCACCTTCAGACCGAAAGTGGGCATGACTAACTCGTACCCAGCACCTCTACGCCCTTCCATTTGCCCCTATAATAAATATGGTTGTGTCTGTATATATACAAAGTTGTCTAGCAGATCTATTGTTAAGTGTTTGCTTAGCTTGTAATTTGTTTAACATCTATCTTGATTATAATGTACAAACATCTGTTATTTTCCAATCTGTGTATGACTTTGTGTTCTGTGGTTCTGTTGCTGTGTGCGGAATTTCTTGATGAAACGCTTGTTACTTAAAAATTACGAAAGAATCTGTTGGGGCGGCTCAAGTAGCTTCACTCAGCAACCTTAACACTGTTTATTTTTCTTGTCGTGTAGGTGTGACACTAGGAATGTCACTTGTCTACTGACGGTATTACGTTCCAAGAAATGTAATCCCAAGTGCCTCAATGTCAACCTCTCCACTCCCACGCTTGGTGTAGAAGGGTTTCGCCTATTGAATTTTTTCATAGTTTCAAGAAGCACAGCCACATTGTGCAAAACACCTGAACATGTTGTACAGTTTAGTCTCTTTGTGTTTGGTACGTGCACGTGGTAGATAGTTCTTATTGTGCCTATAAACATGCTTTTTTCTAAGTTTACTAACGTCTGAAACGAATAAATACCGCAGAGGTGGTGGCCGCAAAAGTGAGCGGTTCCCTCAGACAGGACTAGTGTAGCACGTGGAGCAGCGGCAGTGAACACTTCCTCGCATGTACAAAAGTGATACACATGTCCCACCTCGGCAGTGGCGGCCGACATGACTTGCGTGCGGGAAGGTGGGGGCGCCACTAGGGGTGGTGGGGTTTTGCAATTGGGGAAAAAGCACTTACCTTGCCACCGGGTCCCGTGTCTCTGCTTCTTGCTCCTGCTCTCCTCGTGGGACAGGAAGAACAGCCAGGCTCCCCTGACCAATCACAATGCTGCAATGCAGCGTTGTGATTGGTTTTGCGCATCCTGGTTTGACACTCAACCAGGAAATGGGGGCCTGTGCTTGTTCGCCACGCAGGCTGTAATGTGGCCTGCATGGTGAACGGGGAAAGTGCGCATGACTGTTTTGGGCGGCCCGAGAGGGCAGACCAATCAGTCATCACACACTTTGAAGTTGGCGAACCACTCCTCCCCTGCTCCGTGAGCAGAGCAGCCCCACCCACGAAGGAAGCATAAAATGATAACTAAAAGTTATGAACATTTTGTGTTTCCTTTACACTGCTGAAAATCAGTGGG
Source organism: Triturus cristatus (assembly GCF_964204655.1). Taxonomy (NCBI): domain Eukaryota; kingdom Metazoa; phylum Chordata; class Amphibia; order Caudata; family Salamandridae; genus Triturus; species Triturus cristatus. The sequence continues at coordinate 1,546,101,575 of NC_140590.1, forward strand.
ATGACGCTCCTCCGCCATAGCGGAGGAGCCACCACTGCACGTCAGTGCAGGCCTTTCTTGAAGACTCGGAACAGTAACCACACAAGATGCAGCAGTGCATGTTGCCCACACAGTGTGCGTGTGATGATGATTGTGTGTGTGTATTCGTGCTTACTGTGTGCTTGTGTGATTTTGTGTTCCTGCGTGCTGTGTGTGAGAGCAGGAAGAGAGAGGGTGTTTTCAAGCACCATGCAGCCTAGGCGTGAGATACCAGATATATATTCCACTGGCGGTCGCCAGTAGATAGTTCTAGTTACAACCTAGTTTCCATAGGAAATCTCAAAATTCTATTTTGAATAACTTTGGCGCCGGTTGACGAATCCTCGTGAAATTTTTAAAACTAATGGGGCGCTCCGTTCAGCTCCTACCCTGAAAGTCTCGGGGTGATTCGTCAAGCGGGGGCTGAGAAAAAGGGGGGGTCCCAAAACACGTTTTCCCCATGCATTTTTCCATAGGACTTTAGTCGCAGCTACAGCCCGAACGGCTGAAAAGAATTACGTGAAATTTGGCAGAGAGGTAGCCATAAGGTCAAGGAAGTGCCTTTTGCAGGTCTGGTGTAAATCTGTTCAGTATATCCTGAGAAAATAGCATTTAAAAGCATATCAATATCTATACGCGCGCACCGTGAAAAGGGGGCAGAGTGGACAGTTCCTGACCCCCTAGCCTTGGTCAGGGGGTCACAGAAGGACCCCCAAGGGCGAAAAAAACCATTCTTTTTTGTTAAAAAAAAAATTACGCGGTGCGCGCAAGTTGCACGCACGCCGAACCGTGGGTGCTCGGTGCGCGCACGGTGAAAAACCTGAAAAAAATTAAAATAAATACATAACTTAGCATTTAAAAAACCGTACAAATTCACTGAAAAAACCATAGGTTTCACACACGTTATAGTTACGAATTAGCATTTAAAAAACCTTGCAAATTCACTTAAAAGACCATAGGTTTCACACATGTTATAGTTAGCTGGACATTTCACTCGTAAAAAACCAATGAAATTCCCCCGTTATAGTTAGTGCAGGCAACTATAACTCACGCGACCGCAATCCTCTGCTGATGACGTCAGATATTACATCACTGATGACATATGTGTCTTTATGAAAAATAAATATTTGTAATATATGTATAGCTAAAGATTAATGGAAGAAGACATGGGTAAATAAGTGTCTAAATACAGTGATGTAATATCTGACGTCATCAGCAGAGGATTGCGGTCGCGTGAGTTATAGTTGCCTGCACTAACTATAACGGGGGAATTTCATTGGTTTTTTACGAGTGAAATGGCCAACTAACTATAACGTGTGAAACCTATGGTTTTTTTAAGTGAATAAATATATATATATATATATTATCTACTGGCGGTCGCCAGTAGATAGTTATAGCTAGGACCGAGTTTCCATAGGAAATCTCAAAATTCTATTTTGAATAACTTTGGCGCCGATTGACGAATCCTCGCGAAATTTTCAAAACTAATGGGGCGCTCCGCTCCGCTCCTACCCTGAAAGTCTCGGGGTGATTCGTCAAGCGGGGGCCGAGAAAAAAGGGGGGTCCCAAAACGCATTTTCCCCATGCATTTTTCCATAGGGACTTTAGTCGCAGCTACAGCCCGAACGGCTGAACAGAATTACGTGAAATTTGGCAGAGAGGTAGCCATAAGGTCCATGAAGTGCCTTTTGCAGGTTTGGTGTAAATTTGCTCAGTATTTCCAGAGAAAATAGCATTTAAATCAATATATATATCTGTACGCGCGCTGGGTGCGCGCACCTTGCCGTGCGCAATTCTGATTGGTTGTTAGATCTTAGTAAACATTCGAATCGGTCGAAACCAGGAAGTGTCGGCCGCCATTTTGTCACTCGCTCTCTGAGAGGGTGAAAAACAAATGTGGAGAACGTGAAAAGGGGGCAGGGTGGACAGTTCCTGACCCCCTAGCCGTGGTCAGGGGGTCCCAGAAGGACCCCCAAGGGCAAAAAATGTTTTTATTGTTTTTTTTCGAAAAATCGCCGAGTGCGCGCACCCTGCGCGCACCACCCAAACGGAAAAAATTCTGCGAAGTTCGCGCAGCGTGCGCGCACTCCGCGATTTTTCAAAAAAAAAAAATGTATTTGGCCCTTGGGGGCGAAGCGCTCCGTGCCCTCCGTGCGTGCATGGTGCTGCGTAAAGTGTGCGCGTGGTGCGCGATGCGCACCGCGTGCCCACTGTGCGCGCACGTAGCGCGAAGCGCACCGTGCGTGCACGGCACGAACTGCGTAAAGTGGGCGCGCGGTGCGCGAAGCGCACTGTGCGCGCGCCGTGAAAGTTTCGTTTAAAAAAATATATTAATAAATACATAACTTAGCATTTAAAAAACCGTACAAATTCACTGACAAAACCATAGGTTTCACACACGTTATAGTTAGGAATTAGCATTTAAAAAACCTTGCAAATTCACTTAAAAAACCATAGGTTTCACACATGTTATAGTTAGCTGGGCATTTCCCTCGTAAAAAACCAATGAAATTCCCCCGTTATAGTTAGTGCAGGCAACTATAACTCACGCGACCGCAATCGGCTGCTGATGACGTCAGATATTACATCACTGATGACATATGTGTCTTTCTGGAAAAAAAAATAATGAAATATATGTATAGCTAAAGATGAATGGAAGAAGACATGGGTAAATAAGTGTCTAAATACAGTGATGTAATATCTTACGTCATCAGCAGCGGATTGCGGTCGCGTGAGTTATAGTTGCCTGCACTAACTATAACGGGGGAATTTCATTGGTTTTTTACGAGGGAAATGCCCAGCTAACTATAACATGTGTGAAACCTATGGTTTTTTAAGTGAATTTGCAAGGTTTTTTAAATGCTAATTCCTAACTATAACGTGTGTGAAACCTACGGTTTTTTCAGTGAATATGTGTATATATATATATATATATATATATATATATATATATGTATATATATGTGTATATATATATATGTGTATATATATATATATATATGTATATATATATATGTATGTATATGTAAGTGCTTGCAGTGTTTATTATCCAGAAGTCGTCGATACGCGTTTCGGCTCGGGAGAGCCTTGTTCACTCGACATGGTATCGTAAAGTGCATACATTTAAAGTGACCGTGCATACATACGTCATACCCCACGTGGTCAGGAAATAGACAGACATAGAAGAGATGCATATAATGCTCTCAAATTATCAATCAGCTGGGGGTAAATCCGTCAATCATGTGCAAAATAACAGTGTAGAATTCAAAATAAAGTATTAAAAATTCAAAGCATGAACCTATTGTTGGAATAGAGCAGAACATCATGGTGGGAAATGAACCAAGCTCTACCCCAACTAGTGGAAATGGCCGGCATGGAATAATCAGTATTCATAGTGTATAGGAGATAGCTTATACATCCACGTGGGTAAATGCAAACAATCTCAGCCTCATAATTCATGTAAAATACAGATTGGCAAGCCCGGGCTGGGAGTGAATCCTGGCAGACATCATAAAACTTTAAAACAATGACAAGCAGAGTAAAAATAAAACCTGCATGAAATACAGTTGAATGTTACTTCTAAGTATGGGTGAAGTTCCCATCATAGTCGTATGAGGGTAAATACCCTGGAATAGAACCCACAGACAAGAGGGCATGGCATCCCCATAATATATGTCAGTCACAGTGACAGAGCGACAAGTAAAGGACCCACATGAAAATTGACCACTATACAAAATAATCTTAAATGTATAGTGAGAATAAGGACATAACATGTCCATAAGGTTGGAGACACTGAAGATGCTTGTCATGTGGATATCATGGCAAACATAAACCTGTAAAGTATCAAGATACATCACCACTCGTAATAACGTGGAAGATGTATAATATCTGACGTCATCAGCAGCGGATTGCGGTCGCGTGAGTTATAGTTGCCTGCACTAACTATAACGGGGGAATTTCATTGGTTTTTTACGAGGGAAATGCCCAGCTAACTATAACATGTGTGAAACCTATGGTTTTTTAAGTGAATTTGCAAGGTTTTTTAAATGCTAATTCCTAACTATAACGTGTGTGAAACCTATGGTTTTTTCAGTGAATATATATATATATATATATATATATATATATATATATATATATATATATATATACATAAACAAACTCGCAAAACAAACTCGCACACCACCCCTCACCCCACCATAAGGACAGCAGGATTCTGTCACATACATTGAACCGTTATAGGGGAGGTCTGACGCAGTGGCCATAGCGGGGGGCTCATGCTTCGATCCCCGGCGGCAGCTCAGCATCATGTGACTCTGGGGAGTAGCTCACTTAATCTCTCCAACAGCCCCCAGCGCCTTGAAACCCTTAAGGGTGTTATGTTCGCGCTTCACAAAAAAAGCATTATTAAGAATTATATATGCAGGAATTCAAGCTTCTTATACAGAACCAGCACAATATGGGCAATGATAGTACACTTTTTTCCCTGGAATATTTGAGAGTTCTTATGTTAGGTCATTTCAACGTTCTCAAATAAATGTGACAGCAGTGGGAAGAGCAAATTTAATCTAACCCGCAGGTAACAGATATTACCCTCATCTGAACTATCAGTGTGCGCCGATCAGGAGACCTACTCTAAAGTGCTGTGTCAAGTACAGGAGAATGCCTCTAAAGTATAATGCCAAAGGGCTGTATGCAAGGGCAGGTCACTGGGATGGCTCTGTAAAGGATGGTTTGTGAAAGTGCGAGGCGGGGACTAAGCGAGTAGTGAAAGTTGAATAATCAATGTTGTGTGAGTGATTTCAGTTTTATCGCGGAGAGCGTAAGCGGTCAATAGCGATGGTCAGTGTGGACCACGACTAGACACGAAGGCTGACCTGTTTATTGTGCAACGCGTTTATTAAAGCCAGCTATTACATCGTGTTGAAAGCTGTAGACTGGTATTTTGTTCCTTGGAATGTCACAGATGATTTTAGTAATCAAGGTTGTTGGTACCCTCGGATAAACCCTTATGGCATAAGCTTTGCACACTGATAATCTTTTTTAGTTCTTATTAAGAGAGTTTGTGTATTGTTTTGCCAACATTCGTTTCATATGTGTTGGTAATTTTGCTGAATGTTTTGTGAAAAACATCATGTTCCATTTAGTAGGCCAGAGATAAGGTGACAAGCCAGCCATAAAGATTAAAGCCCTGAATAGTTAATTTGGAAAAGGTATGTCCGATGTCATAGGACCAATCGGTTTATTATGAAAAGGTATGAAAAACAGTTGACCTGGCTTATTTATTGTTAAAGGCGTACATTAAAGCCAGTAGGCCTGCAAGGGGTTGATTGTCCTTACACTCTGTTAAAGACTGTGTACAGTTTTTACAAGGAATCCCAGAGATTAGCCTAGTAGGCCTGGCCTTTTTGTTGGTGACCCCTTGGAAACCCTGGGTGTGGATTTCAACTTTGGGAGTACTTGTTTTGCCTTTTAAGGATTGACTTTGTATTGTTTTGCTAGCTGTAGTTGTCTCCGTATTTGTAATTGTATGTTGTATAATGATGGTTGATTTGTGGAAAAGCTTGTCTTTAATACGGTAGGACCGCCAAACTCATAATAAGGCCCTTAGTGACAGTGTCCAGCTGCTTCTGTCTTCAGGGCATTTGAGACCAAGGGCCATATCACATAAAGTTCGCTCTGAAAATGATAATTTAAGGCGTGCTCTCCACCACAAGTTTGGACTGACTGTGTGATATGACCGCTTGATAAGCTGTATTTTATCATCTTCGAAATTGGTAAAGGTTTATCACTGGAAATTTAGTGAATGTGCTGTTTGTGGTGGGAAATGCAGTAACATTTGCTGACATCTCCAGAGTTCTTGATAAACACAGCAGAACCCAATAATATGAAACAAGGCAAACAAACAAAACAATTAATCTAGAACACAACATAACAGAATATATTGCAATACAACACCAAAACACAATGCATGAAAGCAGCACAAAACCCAACATCACAAAAAAATCACATCACCACCACATCAGAAAACACCACAAATATGAGCAAATATTAGTATAACACTTCCTCCCTACACGCACACACCTGCTGTCATAATTCAGCACTAATAGGTGTTTATACCAACCACTGTCTTAACTTGCCACCAAGGACATTTAATGTTGCCAGTCAAAAGTGCTTTGAGATCCTTTTTCCAGAGTTTCTATGTGCACCTCCCAGATACACGTGTATAGCTTAGATCTCTGTAGAGAAATGAACAGACTGGTGCTTCCTACCCCCACTTTTGTGCTATACTCCCAGAAATACTGAAGATGCTAGGAAAACGATAGACCAGAAAATAAGCTCTTTCATGGTCTAGAAGGAACCATAGCCTGGACCTTGTCACCACCCCTAAGCATATGACCACACCTTTTGAATCATATAATAATTAATGTTTATTATGTGTTAATGTATCATACAATATATTTATTAGAATTATCAACACAATAGCAGATGACTATTCAACAATGAATGTGATGACAATGAACTGTATGTTCAAGCTAAACATTAAGCTTTTAACATTTACAAAACATCCCTCATATAATAGGTGTAGCTCTGTTTGTCCTTTGGTATCTCACTGGCATTCTTACTGGTAGCCAAGCCATGCACCACCCTGATACAAACCTGATAGTCTATGGTATTTCAAAACAAGTGTCTCTTTCCTTTGGACATGGTCTTCCATTTGTCACAACGTGATCAAGCCCTCTTTTGTGGGTGATACCTGACCTTGCTCCATAAAGCAGACTCAAAACCAAGACTATATGTTATTAAGAGGTGAATGCTACTGAATGTGCCGGTTGTCTCCTCTACACGGTGGTGTGGGAAGCCACCTTGAGGACTTCACCATTCAGCGGTTCACAATCATCCCAATCTGGTGCAGTTTGAGCATGAAGCTCATTGTCATGGGATACACTTTGGTCACTTTTGCATACAGAGCAAATAGGTGTTGGCCACGGGCTGGCAACCAGAATGCATAACCTTAGAATACTATTGGCAAAGCGTATGATTTGTGCTTCATTCTGAATTGGTGTAACAAGACCAGGTAGCAAAACAGAACCGGTGAGAAAATCCCCTAAACATGTCCATATCCTGTGTATCCTGTAATTTGCACAACACTGTTCAATAAAAACAAATCTGAATCTTTATAATACTGCTTATTATCACTGTTATTATTCTTGATATTAGTAATAATATCATTATTACTAGTAATAATACAAATATTAATATTATTATTAGTGTTGGTGGTATTATATCCTCATCATAAGCATTACTTCCACATTTCTGATGCTTGCTACAACAAAGAGCAGCATCTGAACGGTAGCCTGTATTTTGCATAAATTATGCCTTTACATCATCATGAATGAGAGTTTTATAAAAAGTAGTAGTCAAGGCAACCTTGTGATAGTACACCCTTTGCAAAGCATAACAATTAGCCACAGAGCGGAGTTCTCAGTCTGGAATTCACTTCCTAAATATGTGCAAAGAAGGCTGGGGTAATGTTTCTGATAATATCCAAATTCTGTCTCTGTACAGGGTGCTGTTTTTCTCTGTATCAAAGTGCTCCGAACCGGCCACGGAAGGACATAACTTCGTCCTGTAGAACATTTTTACGTGAATACCTTTTTACAAAACATTTGAGGTTGACGGCAAAAGTAGGATTTGTGAGGTCATTTTCCTTTTTGATGATATTCCAGTCGGAGTAGCACCACGTCCATGCTCCAGTCTAGCCAAAGAGGCAGAAACAGATGAAGAGCATTTCAATGGATTGTCATACCATGGTCATGAGAGGAAACCACGGTCCACAGGAACTGTTGTGTTCATCCCATGTGGAACCTCGTTTTAGACTCTACATCTCTTTGCAATTTCTACTTCTGTTCTATGGTCAGTCGTTTTAGAAATGGAGATTCAGAGTCTTCTCCCTTTGTCCATCACGTGTGGTGCGACCATCTGCAGCACCTAGATGTATTGTATTGTAATTGCATTTATATATCGCTTGCTACCCCTGACGAGGCATTGAAGCGCTTTTTCGGCGAGTAGCACGCTATACCGAAACCCATAAAGGATTAGTGGTGAATTAGTATGGTGAAATATGAAAGTAATTTGAGTGGTGGATATTAGTCAGTTATTTGGAGTGAGAAGGATAGAAGGGAAAGAAAGGTTTGCATTCATATAGCGCCTGTTACCCCTGATGGGGTGTTGAAGCGTTTTTCTGGCGAGTAGCAGGCTACTCTGGAACCCATAAAGGATTAGTGTTAAAAATTAGTATAGTGAAATCTGAAGTAATGTGAGTGGTGGATATGTTAGTCAGTTATTTGGATTGAGAAGGGTTGGGGAGGGGTAACAAAAAAGGGAGAAAGGTTTGCATTTATATAGCGCTTGTAACCCTGATGAGGTGTTGAAATGCTTTGTTGGCGAGTAACACGCTACTCTGGAACCCATAAAGGATTAGTGGTGAATTAGTATAGGGGAATTTTGAATTAGAGAAGTGAACATGTTAGTCTGTTATTTGATTGATAAGGATAGTGGAGGGATAGAAGAGTGAAGGATTTCTTTTTTAGGTCATAGCAGTAGGAGGAGGTATTTTGGATGAGTAAAAAGGGTTTTTGGAGGGGAGGAGTCAGAGGGAAGAGTTTAGAAAGGTTTGTTGTGGGGGATCGGTATAGTAAAAGAAGTGCCAGATGATGCAAGGAGGAGTAGAGTAGGAGAAAGTCATGAAAGGGTTATTTTGGGGAACATAGTAGTGGCATGGGGTTTGTGATAAATGAGAGAGTGGGTGTCGAGAATGTAATGATAGCTGTATAGGGTGAGAGAGAGGGTAGTGCATTGGAAAGAGTAGTGGAAAGAAGTTTGAGATGAGTCAGAAAGTTGGACTAGAAAATATATTGAGAGAAGTATAGGGTAGTGCATTAGAAATGCTAAATTAGAAGAAAGTGATAAATATATAGATCCATAAGTACATTGAAAGTATATAGATGCATAAAGGAGGTAAGTATATGCATATTAAAGATATTGATAGAGGTACAGGATGAGAAATAGGGTAGAGCATTGGATATGCTTTTTCAGGAGAAAAGTAACAGACACACAGATCCTAATACAGGGAGGTACATGGATGCACAATTGGAGCAAGTACATGTAGACCAAAGAAGATTTTTTGTTGTTTTTGATGTTTTTATAACAAAATTATTCTACATGTTTATACAAAGCAATACACATAGATAGGTACCCATCTATAGTGAAATTAATGCGTATATACAGAAGGACACATACATAGGGTGGGTATTAATGAATGGAAAAATGGGCAGCATTTCCGGCCTAGGTCCTGACCAGTCTCAAACAAGCTCAAACAGGCACCCACCCTTGTCCTCTACACCCTTGTCCTCGACGCCATGGCTGAGATGCCCTAAGCCTTGGCCGTTTATAGCCCTAGTAGTCAGGTGACCCCTTCAGCCAATGGGAACCCTAGCCCTAACACTATCCAATCACAACACTAGCCCTAAAATCTAGAACCAATAGGAGATCAGGACCTTACAGCCAATCTTAGCCCTAGTCCAAGCACCCAATCAGTTAAAAAAGAAAAACCCTGATCTCTACGTCCAATAGAGGCCCTAGCCCTACCAGTAGTCCCAACCCTAGTCCAAGCAACCAATGGCACAGGCAGCCCTAGTCCCTACTTCCAATAGAAACCCTAGCCCCAACCCTACATTGATTGAATCACAGACCCAGAAACAAATCAGAATCCTCAGTACCCAACCAATGAGGACACTAACCCTAATCCAATAGAAACATCAGATACAACTACCAATCAGTGTTCACATGTACCAAACAATATCAGGCTATATAAGGACCCAGCTACCTCAGACAAGGTTTGCTGGCCAGGGAGTTGGAAGCTTCTTCTCTAGTCAGAAATCTCATAGGAGACAGACAGGCTCAATCCACACTTTGAACGTCTGCAGGTGAGGCCCTGAAAAACTTGTCCTCCAACAACACTATTTGTATAAAGCTTTACTCCCTCTCCTGGCCCAAAACCGAAGTGCACAGTCACTATTAAACACAGTTTAAACCGCTTACAGCAGATTACTGCTGTCTCTGAGGCAAATGGGGGGGGGGGGGGGGCTGGTTTCACTGACTTGTTAACACAAAATGGTCGCTGGGGGTGCACTCCTTAACATATAGGTCTTAGCACAGAGTATAGTGAAACCTAAAAGTAATTTGAGTGATGGATATGTTTGTCAGTTATTTGGATTGAGGTGGGTTGTAGAGGCATAGAAGAGGGACAGAGGTTTGTGTGTATATCGATCTATCAATCTATATATATCGTTACTCCTGATGGGGTGTTGATTCGCTTTTTCGGCGAGTAGCACGCTACTCCAGAACCCATAAAGGATTAGTGGCCTGAAGACCTGTGGCCCTTATAAATTCCACGCATTCGGTCCTTCTGGTAACATTATGTAGCTAGACACTACGTTTTTCTGTGTAATAAACCAGTTTTTCAACGGTATAGAGCTCATGTTTATATTCTTCCCTGTCCCAATACGATCTTTGCACCCTATTTGTTTTAGGTGTTGTGCCTATCTCTCTGCCCTAGGAGCCTACGGGTACGTCCACGCCACTAGCCAGTGCGCAGAGGCCATTCAGTAATGATATATATATGATATATAATCCCTTTCAACCAACTATGCCCCAATGCCTTTAGCTTAATATACTGTTTTATTCATCCCTAGATCACGCTCTCCCTTACCCCCCTCACCCTGTCCTGATGAAGACCCCGCCGTAAGGAATAAAACTGCCTACATTTCCTTAGGGGTCGAAACGTCGACACTTTAACAACAAGCCAGCACAAGACAACATATATTTCATTTATGTTACTGTTGTGAACATGGCTACTTAACAGTTTTTGTTAATATTGTAATTTTCAGGCTTGATGTATTAGCCTCACGTGTTCAAAATGATGTATTGTTTTTGATAAACACTGCCTTCCTAATCACTACCCTATCCTCACGGCACACATACACCTATCCTCCCTTCCCCCTCACCATGTTCCTTCTTAGGGACATTGTTATTTTCATTAATATGACTATGTACATTAAGAGAATGATGCCTAGTGTGAAATAAAACACTGAGCACTATCAATGTTCTGAATATTTGTTTTTGAATTTCATGAATTATTGTTATTTTCTGGGACCACTGTCCTTACGTACTGTCTCACACCTAGGTCTCAGAGACTATTTTTGGTATACCCTTCTTAGATAACTTATAAATGCTGAAGCACGTTTTTGTTTAGATCTAGTTTTAGACCAGACCCCTTTATTTTAGTAAAATGATATGTCATATATTTACTTATAGGTGCTTTCATCCAGCCCGCTTCATCCATTGGTCTGTTATCGCTATTCACATTTGTCTTCCAACCACTGCAGGATATGGCATTGGTTCAACTCACTTCAGCTGTTGGCAGACCTCACTGTGAGTGATGTCACTCTTCCCTTTCACAAGGATTACATACATGTACAAAGTAGTTTCCTTGTGTGTGAGGGACTGCAACGGCACACTGCATTACGGCTACTGTAATGTGTGCCTTTTGAGATTAAAAAAATGTTCTTTGCTTTTTAACCAATGTTTTTTTAATTGATAAGGGCCCTCGGTGTCCACAAGAATAAATATTTGGAAAAAAACACAAAACCAGTATTAGCAAAGCCAAAAGACTGGTGGCCAATGCCACACCAATTGCCTTTGCCAATGATTGTGATTTTTTTAAAATATGTAGTATACTTTAAAGGGGCTTTTAGCCAGCTTACTTCATCCATTTGTCTGTTATTGTGTAATTCACATTTTTGTTCTGCCCACCACAGCATAAAGAATGGGGCAGAGGGTCAACTCACTTAAGCGATTGGCTAACATCTCTGAGTGAGGGCATTCTCATCTTGAACAATGTGCTGTTAGACGCAAAGTAGTTCCTTTGTACAGTTTTGCAAAGAAAAATTCACAAACGTTAGCAAAGGCAACAGCCAATGTCAGACCTACTGGCTCTGCAAGTGCTTGTTTTTACATTGCCATGTGTACTGCCTCTGCAGAGGTGAGCAGGATGCCTGTTCCCGAGGAGGTGTCTGTCTTGCAGGAGAGTTTGTTTGTTTGCCTCCTGCTCTGGGAGGGCCTGCTCCTGCTAACTGGTGGAACACTAATTGCATGAATAGCTGAGCACTGCCGCAGAGGCCCTCTGGAACTCTCAGGGAACACAAACCGCCATGTCTTATGAACCTGCTTACTGAGAAACCAGCTGCTCACTTAATAACAATTCACGGGCAAGTAAATTGAACAAGACCTGCACTAAATGGGACGAAACATATAATATAATTTACTATTTACCTTTCATTTCAGAAATGTGGAGGCCCAGGCCTTCCATCAAATATGGCCGGTCTGCAGGCAGTCACAAGCAGGGCCGGCCCTAAATCAGATTGACTGGGACAGCGCACTTAGCGGAATGAACATTTGATGTTTGTTGTGCTGAAGTCAGTCGTGGCCGGTCCATTGGTGCTGATGGGCCACGCCCCCTCACCTTTTGCCCCTAAGAAAAGTGTCTGTCACGGTGAGGAAAGGTCGGCCTGACGGACATAGTCCATTTTCTAGTTAGGCAGCCAGGAGCCAGACATGCGCTAAATGCGCGGGCTTCTGGCTGCCTGAGCTGAACTTTGCTGGGTTGAGGATGTCACAGCTCCTGTGGGTATGAACTCCTCAACTCAGCAAAGGACCTCAAGGCTCTTCCCCCTCAGTGACGAGGGGTAGCGTCACTCATTGCCTCGCACCTGAGTGCTTCAGTTTTAAGCCCTGAAGCGCCCAGATCAACTGTCAGTCAGTGATTCTTCATCACAGAGTGTGGTGGGGTTGGCAGTCTCACCAAACCCATCCCACTCTGTGATGTTGGGACTGCTGCCTTCCCTCATTGACTGATCTTAGGCCAGCCAATGAGGGAAGGCAGCAGTTCCAAGCCTCCAGGGACCTCCAAGCCCGAGCTGCAGGCAAGAGTGATTTTTTTAAAATTTATTTTTTTATTAATGTTTGGTGCATACGTGTATGTATGAATATTTGGTAATGAGTGTTGTGGATGGATGTGTGTGTGAATGCATAGCTATATGTGTGCATGTGTGTACTGACCGCCGGCCACTGGCTGCAGTGTGGCGGCAGGAGATGTGAGGAAGATGGGAGGAGGGCAAGGGGTTGATGGGTTGCTAAAAATTAGGCTGAGGTACCTTAAAGTTGATTACAAAGTCTTTAACGGGACCTGATTGAGACCATGGCCCATGGCCAAATTCTGTTCTGCTCACCAGGAATGTTTGTAGACTATTATTGCATTTATTGATTCTTTTGTCCTAGAGACTTAGACCATTATAGGGATGCAATGGTTTATGAGTCCAGAAGGGTTGATTTTGCACAGCTATGTCATTTTGCTGTACCTGTGATGTACCTTATTTAATACGCTTGTCTCTCAAAGAGTCTCCATGTATGCAATATAAAACAGTTACCCTTATGTCCTCTTTCTTTGCCTTTCTACTCTCTATGTCTAAGATTCATACTCCTCAGCAGTGCTTAATTTGTGCCGGTGCAGGCAGGTGGTGGGCACATACAAATTTTTAGGTAATGGGACTTCTCTTTTTATCATCAGGCTTTGACCCTGAGCAAGAGCAAAAGGCAGAAAAGATAGGAAGTGAAAGGTAGGAAAACGGTGACAAAGAGAGAAAGGGGAAAAGAAAAATTACATGCAAGAGTGAGATAAAGAGGTATAGGGCGGTGAAAGGAAGAGGTGAACGAGAGTGGAAAAAGGACTAAACAGCCTTGGTATTTGCAACCACAGAATGACATTTTGTAGCACGGACAGTAGGCTCTTAAGAAAAACATTGGGTTCTGCAACACTTAATGATAATATTATAAGCCCAGACATGGGTCTCGTGCTCACTGTGCTACTGGATTCAAGCTAGCCTGGCTGATGAAGGGTGGTGCCCCGAAACCGGTTCTAGAATGCTTGTTTCCGGTCCAGGAGGACCTGTCTTGGCAGGTCAGGCTGGTCTGTTCCCATGAGGAGCATTGTCCAAACTGATTTGCCTATGGCTTGGCCCAAATCTTGGGTGGTATGGTAAGCAAAGAAACAATGGATTTAACCCAGATCTGTGACTGAGGCTGAATGACATTGTTCAACCTCCGTTCATCATGTTTTTTTGTTGATATATATTGTTTTTGTTTCTTTTTCTTACATTTTTTTACTTAACAAATTAAGCACCATCTATCTAACCAACGTTCTTTGTGAGATTCAATGAAACCATGTCCTATGCATACTTTCCTTCTGTACAGCTTATTGTGGCACAGCCATCGTAACTGCTCCATTTGTCTTTAGGTAACTGTTAGAAACGGGGTCTCTCATTGGCAACGGTTTCACCTTTGTCCAAGTAGGGACCCTTCTTTCTAGTCAGGGTAAGGGGGGATACACTTCTAAAATAACCCTTGCTCACCCCCTTGGTAGCTTGGCACGTGCAGACAGGCTTATCTTAGAGGCAGTATGTAAAGCATTTGTGAACACACACTGTAATACAGTGAAAACACTACAAATGGACACCACACCAGTTTAGAAAAATAAGTAATCTTTCTCTAAACCAAACAAGAGCAAAACGACAAAAATTCGACTTACAGTTATCAAAATGTGATTTTTAAACGGTAAAAGCAGCGACCCTTTCAACACAAAGTATCTTAAATGCGTCAAAATCATAAACCAAAACAGCTGCAGGGAAGGTAATGCGTTGGTTCCTTACTGCCACTCAGGGGTGTTGATGTGTCGGTTCCTTACTGAAGCGGAGGTGACGTGTCTGTTTCTTACTGCGGCCCCATTGTTGTTGTAGAGTTGGTGCCCTGGTACGATGCGTGGGGATTCAGGGATGTGTTGGTTCTCGATGCGGCAGCAACGGCGCTGCATTGATCTCCAGCCACTGTCCCATGATGCGTTTGTTCTTGCAGTCGCAGCAGGGCCTGCGTTGTAATCGCTGTGGTGTTCTCGGACTGCGGATATTGGTACACGAGATTCAGCATGCGGCGGTCTCTCCAGCCACGGGCAGGCGCTGCGTCGGTTTCTTAAGCGGCGATGCGGCGGAAACAGGTGCGGATGCGTCGGAAACAGGTGCGGATGGATCGTGCTTCTTTATTTGCATGTCTTTTCCAGCTCCCAGCAGCAGGAATGACCTCCAGAGGCCCAACACATGAACAGGCACCTCCGGGCAGGTCAGAACTACAAGCAAGGAAGTTGAGGGGAGCTGGTGGTAACGTCTTTGTGTCCCTGAGACATCAGAAAAGGAGGCAAGCTCTACTTCAAGCCCTTGGAGATCTTCAAGTAGGATACACAGCAAACAGCAAAGTTTTTATCCTCTTCTTGGCAGAAACAACCACTGCAGACCAACCCCAGACGGCACACAGCAATGGAGCAGTACTTCTCATTCAGATTTCCAAGCTCTTCTCCTTGGCAGAGGTTCATCTTGAGTCCAGAAGTAGTCTTAAGTCCTGTGGTCTGGGCCCCAATATTTATATTCCATTTCTCTTTGTTCTCTGGTGGCAGAGAGGCACAGTGCTCAGTCAAACCCAGTTCTGTTCTCTTTGGTCCAGCTTCCCGGCAGGAGGTGGAGATCGCATTGTGTAAGGCAGACCAGGCCCATTTGGGTGCAAGGAAATCCCCTCCCCCTATTCTAAATGCAGCCCAGGTATATTCAGCCCGGCATACTAAACCCCATCAGTTCAGGCATCTTTCTATCTTGCCCCAATGGGAAGTTATATTTATAAGCTGTCATGAATAAAATCCCATTCTATCCTGTGGGACAGATAGCCTTTCAATAGTGAGAAACTAAATACTGTGTATTTCACTATCAGGACATGTCGCACACATCAGTACATGTCCTACCTTTCACATACATTGCACCCGGCCGAATGGTACCTCAGGCCTACCTTAAGGGCGATTCGCATGTAATAAAAGGAAAGCTTATGGCCTGGCAAGAATGTGCACTTGCCAGGTCGATATGACAGTAGAGATTGCGCGGAGACACTGCAGTGGCAGGTCTGAGATCCCTTTTGAAAGGCTGCTAGTGTGGGTGGCACAATAAGTGCTGCAGTACCACTAGCAGCATTTGATTTACTGGCCCTGGGCACACACAGTGCACTGTACTCAGGACTTAGTAGTAAGTCAAACAAGCCAATCATGGAAACACCAATCCATAGTCACAATTTACAGAGGGAGTACATGCACTTTGGCATTGATCAGCAGTTGCAAAGTGCCCAAAGCATCTAGACCAGCAAAAACTAAATTAAGCCCACAGCAAAAATACAGGAGGCAGAGGTATAAAGACTGGGGAAAACCACACCAAGGATGCCAGGTCTAAAAGTAGCACTGCAAATAACCTAATGTTGCATATCCTAAACAAACGCCATCTTTATTTTCATTCCTCCATAACTTCTGACAAGGTGTTGGAAGTTTAAAACAAAACGCACAAAAAAATCTTACGATGCATTGTAAAGTTCATGAAAGTTATGACGTTTACAAAAGGAATCCCACAAATGTATGTTTGCAGAGGTCTGCCACTCCCCCCACTTAAAACTTCTCCTCGAGAAAAAACACTTATAGGGGAGATTCCTCTCTAAAAAAAAAAAGTTCAAAAGTGAACATTAGTCCTCAATAAATTGCTTCTTATGTATTTTCACCTCTGTTAAGTTTTGCAGATGTAGCAAACTGCTCAAAGTGCAACACTTGACGAATTGGCTAAACTGTGGATGAAATTGTAATTCCATTAACCCCTTAGTTCTCTGCTTTATTGTCAGGAACTTTAGTCTGGCAAAATGGATTTGTTGCTTGGGTCCTTGTGTCACCTCGGGTCTCTGGTTCAGATCTCAACAGGATCCAATTAGGTTTTGTGGTTGATCAAACAAATAGGAATTCTATTATGAAATATTTCTGTTATTAACTGTGTTAAGCTCTGAGAGCCTCTGGAAAGAGCGGTGTGTGCTAGCATTATTTACTCAAAGGACACTTCTGGCCTACCCCCAGTTCTGGCCTACCCCCAGTTCTGGCCTTCTCATTCCCACCCTTGACCTAATTTTTTTCATGCCAGCAATTTTTCATTGTTTGTTTTCTCCAAATATTGCAAAAAGGTTAGGGTTTGCATTTTTAAACTGGGCAGTAGATTTTTTTCAGTGAAAGTTTTTTTTAAATGTACCACTTACTCTGCAAATTGATTCAAACAACCACTGTTGATCATGATTAACTTAATGGTATGAAACTGATTGATCTTTGACATGCGAACCGGTACCAATCTCTGGAGTGACATAGGGCCTCATTACAATGTTGGCCGAACAAAATCCCGCCCGACATCATAGCGGTTCAGCCTCACAATTTATAAACATCCATTTTGCAATGGCAGCTTGTGTGGTGGGCAGAAAAGACCTGAAGCACAAGCTGCCATTGGACAATGAATGTTTGTAAACATCCCTGCACTGTGGCAGGCACCTCACTGTACTTGCCACATGGTGCAGGGATGTTTAGTAGGGCACCTCCGGTGCCTCCAGGCACCATAGTGGAGGGAGGGACAGGGGGAAGGGGGCCCTGCTAGGGGCCCCCAAAGTCACTTCTGACAGCCTTTCCATGTCAGAAAGGCTGCAAGGAGAAGGCTGTTGGAAACCAACATTGTAATCCCAACTGCAGAGTCGAGGCTGGCTTTGCTGTCATTCTTGGGATTGCAATTCGGCTCCTCTTCCTACAGGGCTCTGTGAGCCTGTCGGAAGAGTATCGGAATCCCCCCGTGGTTTTCCCTGTGACCGCCGTCATCGTAATACAGCAGTCGGAGGGAAACCCTTGATGGTGGGTGGAATGCCTCCGACAGTCTGTCGGATGGCTTTCTGCCCGACATCCAAAACGGTCCCATAGTTCTCTGAGCTTAGCCGTATCTGGAAAAGCAAAACGGAAATGTTGTTGTTCCTAAATATTTTGGGCTTAGATTCCAAAAGAGTGACAATGGCGAAGTCTCTTCTCTGAAGTAGATGGAAAGAATACCTGGAGTTGTGCCCCCAAACATACAGAAATCACAACTACTGCGGTGTCTTTCTGATTTTTGTAGCTCACACAATAGTGTGGTTTACTCGTCCTTTATATGTCTGTGCATGCTCTCTTCCCTGCCCTTGTTGTGCACCTTTTGTGATGAGGCTGACTGAATCACCAGAGCAGCATGTGGAACCCAAGGAAATGCGGTACTTAACCTTGTGCGCAGAGTTATCACTGCGCGGGTGCCTTGTATCAGTGATGCTTTCATTGGCTGTTTTCAGTTGTTTTACTGGTAACTATTTTCTCTTCGCTTTCTTTCTGGAAATTGGTTCTACTTTGAGGAAGGCAAATGTAGTGTTGGAGGATGTGTGGTGTGTCCACTCTTGATCCCATTTGTGAAGTTACAAGTAACTTCTCTCTGGTTATGTCTCCCATGACATTAGCTGGGTTTACTAAGGGGTGTAATAAATCCACTGCACTTGCTGACGGCTGACTCAATTATAATGTTTCTTTATCTTTATTCTGTGTTATTTTGATTCTGCTTGAAATGCAGTTTCACAGCTGTTTTGTACATTTAAAAGGATTTATCGCTGCAATTTGTTGGCGTCCACACAGCAGAACGTAAAGCTTCCCTACCCTGAGCATTAGATTGCCTTTCAGTGGTATTATCCCTGTCTAACTGCCCTCGTAAAGGGATCCAAGTGACTTATCACTACAATATTTGTCACTTGTTATGGCCTCCTTCTATTGGTGACATGGGTATTCATTTTTTATGGAGAATTGTGGAGTTAACACTGTAGCTGGTCTGACGTGTAATCCATATTGTGGGCAATTTACAAAGGATTTTATAACTAGTACTCCTGTATTGCTACTTCACATGCTCTTATATGCCGTCATACATTGTCTTCATACTTGGTAACCTAGACGAGTAGGAGTAATGGTTTTCATGTGTACCATAGGGGCAATCATCAAAAAAGAAATATGCCATCAAGCTCGACACTTTAATTGGGATTAGTTTAAAGATTGTGAACTCTGCAGGCTGGCAGCTCTGGGCGCGTAGGCTTTCTGGCTCCTGTGGGCTCTTCATCTCATATGATGAGCCTTAATTGCTTGCCTGTTCCGGTCAAGCTGTGTACAGATAGACTGATCACACGCTGCCCAGTCTGTTCCAATCAGGCTTCAGACAGAGAACAAGCGTGCTTGGTCTGCCCCCCTACAGTCATTGCTGGAAATGGAAAAGGCTTACTCAAGGAGCCTTCAAATTGGAGGTGCTGTAGATAGAAGGAGGTGGAGTCAAGAAGAATGGAAGGAGTCGCGAGGAGCACAGTTATTGACACGGAGTCCTTCATTTGTAAAAATTAATTGCCATTGCCCTCATCGGTAGGTCACTTATGCCTGCACTGCCCATAGTCCATGTGAGAGCTGGCAACTACAATAACACAACTACTAACCATCACACTCCTACAGTTGTGACCGTTCTGACTATTCCAGGCCCCCAAAGCAATAAGAAAGGCTTTGACAGCAGATATTAATCATTTTCAATGCATATTGAATTAATAAATAACTATTGTTGTGCTCTTCTCTAAATTAGATAAACAGTTCCACCATGTAGCAGACTCTCATGAGTGCTGGTGTTGACAATTGAGTGCTGGTGTCGAGCTCCAGAAACCACTGGCTCAAATGAAGCACTGTTCACACTTAATCTAAGGTCCATGCAATAAAACACAAGTGCATGATTTTGGCAAACTCGGTCTTCACCGAAATTCATAACAAGGAAAAATTGTGGTGTACTTTATTGGTCAGAGTCAACTGCATTGTAAGCTGGGGGGGGGGTAAAGGCTACTGCTATAGATGTCCTGCAGGATTCACAGTATAATTCTGGTGGAGTAGCTGAGATGAATAATGCAGTTGCTGCAGAAATCTGTCTGTGAGATGGTCATAAAAATACCTTTAGAGAAGTGGTTCTTAACCTATGGTGTGGGGAACCCTGGAGGTCAGTGAAGCCTTAAGCGATTAATAAAGTGTATATAAATAACGACAAATTTTAATTAAATCTATTCAAACATTCTGTACATGTGAATGAATTTGAAATGGGAGGCTAAAACTTGAGTATGAGTCCTCTGATTCGTAGGAGTGGTGAAAGTGCATCAAACAGAATATAGTGTTGACATTGAGTGGCCTCAATTGAGTTTAGAAAGGTTACAACTTTCTCTTTAAAATCAAAATCGTGATTTAAAAAAAGCACTTTCAATATTTGTTGGTGAACTAAATAAAATATTTCAGCATCTGTGTGGTTTGATGAATGCTTGTGTATGTATTTTTTATGTATTGTTTTGTGGTTCAAATCATCGAAAATGCTTAGGCTGGGCTTCCAGGCTTCCAGTAATGACTCTGGGAGTGTTCCCAGATTCCAAATTCCAATAATTATTCAGCGGGGGTCCCCGCGTTCCAGTATTAAGTCCACAGAAGTCATAAGGTTAAGAAACATTGCTTTAGAGTATTAATGTCCCGGCTCCAGAGCACTGCGTGTGACCTGCAAGTCCTAGTGTTGGCCACACCCTTGGATCATGACCTTTATTGTAAAGATCATTGTGTGACTAGCAGATCACAACTTCCAGTCTTGATAAAACAACTTGGTAGAGTGGGTGCCTGCCTGCTAACCGCTTTCTAGGCCTCATTTTGACTTCTTTCTGTTTTTCACCCAATTATTTTGTAAGGCCGATAAACTGCAGAGTTATAGGTAACTCCAGACCAGTCAACTGTTAGCAGAGAAGTGATGTATGAGCCAAATTGCTACTTACGACCTCATAAAGTAGTTAATCAATTTGCATGATTGTGTTTTATTGCATTTTCAATAACATTTTTTTTAGTTTAATATTTTACTGTGTATTTAGTGCACATAGTTTTGATTACGGTTGCACAAAAGATCGAGCAGTAGCTCTATATGATTGTACGCTGTGGAGGTCTTTGGGTAAAATTTTGTAATTACCATGTATGAAGTAGACAGTCCAATTTTTTTATTCTTGAGCATTGGTGGTAACCACTACCCAGTTCAATGGTACCTATTTTGCTACAGTACTGTAAAGACTGAACAAGTTGTTTCCTGAGTCGTCATGCATAGTATAAAACATATTGTTACTCCTGTAGATCTGTATCAAATTCTATCAGAATACAATCTGCCCTGTATGAGCACACAATCATTTAAATAGCCTTATAACAATGAAGCTTATTATAGCCTTAGAGCCCGAGGGGATTGAAATCCCCCCTGGCTCCATGAGGCCTTTGGTTCACAGCAACAACTGTGAATAAACGTTGGAATGTTCGAGCTCTGGGCTGTAACCGGCCACTAGAAGCCGGGAGCACTCCATTGTTTTCAGTGGAGCTTCCAACATTCCAGGGATCTAATTTGTTTTACATATCGAGAATAAAAAGGAGGGGCTCACAAAAATAATCAACCAGATCGCCATCCCATGTCTGTTCAGTGCCCTCTTCAATTACATAACAATGACCCTGGTATCTAGAAGTTTAATGTCACATTGCCATTTTTTTGCAGCCACTACTTTGTGAAGGAGCCACTTTATTTGAAGTGCTTCATTCGCCATAATTGTTTTGCTACTTGTCATATAATTTGTACCTCCATGACATTCTGGAAGAGCCTGCAGCTCTTTAAGAGTTGAAGATTTCATGATTTTAAGTAAATGTTTCTGGGCACCACAAAATGGAGACCAGGACAAAAAACCACGAGTGCCTGATTCAAGTCTTATCTTGGAGAAAGCTTTCTTTCCTTGGTTTGGGGTAAATCCGTTAAGTAGTTTTTGAGATATTAGCATTTTTTTGTAAAAGAAAAGCTGCTGAGGAGAGTTTAGAGGTTAACACTTTTATACATCTCTTCCATTTGATATTCACAAATTATGTGCAGGTCTGGGAATTAAATAAGAGAGAGGGAGGTCTGATTAGATGATTGAGCCTTTTCTTCCATGCCACCTCCTATCTGAACCAGGATTCAAAAGTGGAAACTGCTGCAGGAAAAGATCTGACGAAAAATGGCTCTTGCGCCAATTAAGTATGCAGTACATGCGTTGTAAACACACCTTGACCTCCAGACAACAATAGGGGCACATTCAAAGGCCCCACACATAGTTAAAATGTTAAAAAATCAAACTGGGAGTTGCAAGCCCGATTTCAGACTCCCAAATCCCAGACAAATAAAATGGTGGTGGGAAGTTTGATAGCTGCATCTGTAACGTGGTCCTCTGCTGCCATTTTAGGTGGCGGGGATTGGAGACTCCAAAATCAGACTTGCGATTCTGAGGCAGATCTTCAGGGTATAAAGCGTGTGTCAGATCAAAAAATCTGACAAATAATGAAATATACAAAATAAAATGACAAGCCTAGTCAAAGGCTGAACTCTACGGGTCAATTCTTGCACATCAGCAGCAGGCTAGGCCCTGTGCCGAACTCACCGTGCACATGGCAGAAGGCTTGTGCAGTTGGGGTTGGGTGTCTGTTGCGGTTGGGGTACCGGACCTCACTGTAAACCGTGGCAGGTTCGAAGCCGGCCCAGCGGACAGGCCCTACTGCACGCTGTCGAAGTCCAAGTGTAGACTCCTTATGTCTATGTAAAATTTTAAAACTTGGCTTTATAAAAAACTTACTTGCTGCTCTGCTTCTCTTGTGTTCTTGCTAGGAGCCTGATCCTCTAGCGCTAGGACACTCCTGGTGGAGTAGGTATGCGCTTTATAAGACTCATTATTTTTATAATTATTACGTGCCAAATCCTAGAAGAAAAAATCCTTGAGCAAAGTTAGGAGCTGCAGCACTAGAGCATGACTTGGAGTGATTTTGTTGCAATTTTTATCGGCTACAGAGGATCCGCAAGCCTCTGTTGTACTCCATAGCCGCTGCTTCAGGTAGGTCCCAGAGGTCTGGGCTTTGATTAGTTTTCTTATTAGAGCGAAGCAAATGAAAGCCAGCTGTGCTGCTGTGTTAACACAGGGTTGTTTCTATTAAAGTAACTGAAAAGAGCTCAAGAAAGGCAAAACAAGCAATGGTAAAGCCAAAAGGTCTCACATTTTGGCTCTACCAAAACGTTGTGCTGATTCAGTTTAGCATTGTCCAAAAAAGTGAAGATGTGAATGTGTGCATTCCACCTGAATCTTCAACAGCCCAGCGTAATGCCTTTACACATTGTGCGTCACCATGCGCGTGACGTGATGCGGCCACCGTGTTGCTTTATGCCCATCTTGGAGCGGTGAATTAAAAAACTATCTTAAAGTGTTCGGAAACACGTTTTCATTGAAGAGTGGCCCAGTATAAAATTGCAGCTGCCAGGCCTTTTTAAGTAACTAAAGAAAATGTTTTTTTTTTTTTTTTAATGAGACTGACGGGGAGGCGCAGGCGAGCAACAGAAGAGACTGGTTATTAAACAAAACAAGCATTTGCAATGCAATAGTTCTTGCATTTGCTGGAGTTTAAGCTATTGGCATTGTAAATGACAATGTCTTTTATTTATCTGTTTAGCTAATTAACACATTAATAAAAGGCATTGTCATTTAAAATGTCAATCGCTGAAACTCTTGTAATTGAGAGACCTATCTAATTTCAAAGAAGTGGCTGCCATTGTCCCACGCTGCTTGGAAAGTGAAAGCAAGGATGGCGTGCTGAATGTCGTGCCTGCAGTAGGAGACACTCATTAAAGAAAATAGTGCCTAAAGACTAAAAAAGGCATACCGTGTAGCAGAAGTAAAAGGGCGAGTCCTCATGGGAGGTTACAAATGAAGACAAGGTGATACTAAGGCGGGCCTAACAAGCCTATAAATGATTTAGAAGCCAGCATTTATAAAGAAAAATGACACAAGCAATGACAAATATGGGCGGAGAGTGGGCGGGGCTTCTATTTCATACTCCCATACAGCAGAGCAGTGCATGTGCTTCCCAGTCTCGACCTAAATAGCTGGGAAAGTTGGGTAAGGGCAGGCTTGGGGGTCAGAAAGCAACCAGTAGAGCACAGAGGGTGGTGGGATTGTGAAGGGGAAGCAGCAGATTAAGAGAACTAGAAAACGCATTCATTCCTATGCAGTCTTAAAGGCAAAAATGTAGTACCCTTGAATGTTAGAAGTTCAAGGATATTAGTAATTCAATGAAAAGGCTTGTAATTAAGCCATCTTCCTGGAGGGCACAATCACAAGAAGAGGAAGCAAAGCCAATAAATAAGAAACAAACATATGAGATTGTCAAGAAAGCCAACTAATGATAGGAAATGAGCAGACCAGAAGCCTACTGGAAGTAGTGGTATTGTCCACAATGGGTTTCACAGCACTAGGCTGAAAAAGGTGTCTTTAGGCGAGACTGCACATATTTTTCATCATCGTACTTTCACCTAGAGTGAGTAAGAGAGGCAGAAAAGGGAGAATAAGAGAAAGAAAAACTGCAACACGAGGAAGCTCGAATGAAAAAAGAATGTGCAACGGTGAGATAGGGTTGTGAAAGTAAGAGGCATTCGGAGTAAGCAAAACAAGGCTGCCTTGGTATTCCGGGACCACAGCATGCTACAAATTAAGCACTGTGATTGCACATGTTCTGGGCTCACTGGCTTGTCACCTCTCCTGGTTGCTGTTCAATAACAGTGGATGAAGAGGTCTGTGTAGGCCAGACCTTTAAATTATGTAAACTATGGCATGCATGTGAATGACTAGGAGCTTCTTAAGTTGATGAGTGGCGCTGCAAATGACACGTTGGTATGTGGCTGGTATGCTGAGGATTTCTCAACACATCCTGTTCCGAGAATAAAATAAAATTGAGACATAAAACTGTACAAAATAGTTTTAATAAGACATTGGAAAGGAACCGCCCTGAAGAGCGTTCCAACCGCAATCCTTTGCCAGGATGGCTTTGAGCACTGGAGTACAGCCACAGGAAAGATGCAGATGTGGGGAGCGATTTAGGTATAAGAAAAGGGGCAACCCAATTACCCAGGGACCTGGGTGATCTAGTAATAAATCAAACTAGTTGTCTCTAAAGGGGGAAGTGTTAACCTCTACTTCCTTGGAGCGAGTCATTTTGACCATCAAGCGATTGATTTATTTCTGAATTAGACAATTTTAATTTTTTAACAAATAGAAAAAATCATTGCAGTTTCATGATTATATCAATTTATAGGTAAAACGGTGATCCCAAACGGATCAACAACGTAATGCAATTGAACATAAGTGAATGTAAAGTGCATTGGTGCTATACAATCTATGTACATACGATAGTGACTAATCCAGCATGTAGAAGTGGTTTGTACACACTAACACAGAATGAAATGCTCCAGAATCAAAATATAAACAGTACCCTATTATTGCGTCAAGTCAACGTTTCAGCACTAAGCATACAATTTAGACCGGGTCATCATCATGGCGTAGGTTTGGGAAGCATCTGTCAAATTGTGTAGGATGGATGTGGAGATATTTTCTGAGCGTTGTTGACACATGGGATGCTTCAGAGGGAAACTAATGCATGTGACCGCTCGGGAGTGGGTGGGATTGGAGCCTAATCTAGTTTGTGTGGTCCTTAATTAAAGCATGTATGTCACTATGTGGGATTCCTTGTTGGAGCCTTGCGGTGATCGGATCTTCGCAGTAGGTTTCTTCAATGATAGAATTGAACTCCGGCAACCTAGAGTAAATGGTTGCCTCTAGGCACTATGCTGCAATGTTCTTGACTGTAGAACCTTAAATTAATTAATTGAAAATATATTCAGCTCATGGCTACCTCCCAACGGAAGTGTCCCG
This sequence comes from Triturus cristatus, assembly GCF_964204655.1. Taxonomy (NCBI): domain Eukaryota; kingdom Metazoa; phylum Chordata; class Amphibia; order Caudata; family Salamandridae; genus Triturus; species Triturus cristatus. The sequence continues at coordinate 1,546,127,456 of NC_140590.1, forward strand.
GCGCTAGCAGCGATTTTGGGAGTGAGAAGAGGAGACCTTAAAGTCGGCGGAAAAGCCAAGTTTTCAGTGCCTTCCTAAATGCATGTTTTGTCGCAAACTTGTGAAGTTGTTCCGGCATAGAGTTCCAAAGTGACGCCGTTCTCACTGAGAAAGCTCTGCCACCAATCCTGGTTTTAGAGAAATGAGGAATCCAGATACGTTCTCTCTGACTCCAATAATCCGGGCCCCTGTCCCTGGTGGCTCTATAGGCAATGGCCAACGCCTTGAACTCAATCCTTTGGACAGGCAAACAATGGAAGGTCTGCAGGTGGGGAGAGATGTGGTGACGAAGTGGCACATTCCGAATGAGTCTGGCCACAGCGTTTTGAATGACTTACTGTCTGCGAATCAGATAGGCTGGGAGACCCAGATATAGACTATTAGCATAGTCTAGCTGTGATGTGACTATAGCATGAGCACAGTCTTCCTGCAGTCCATAGGCAGGAGATGAAGAAATCTCTGCAGGGCTGTTACTTTCCAAAAGCAGGACGAAGAGACTTGGCAGATCTTAGCCTTACAAGAAAGACGTGTGTCAAACTTAAACCCGAGATTCCTAGCTGAATCAACTGGGATTGGTGGAGGGTTAAGCTCCAGCGGCCACCAAACATCGGAGAGCAGAGGTGAGGATTGATTGAAAAACAGTACCTCTGTTTTATCAGTATTTATCTTCAAACAGCTATCCGTCATCCTAGTCGAGATGTTGATCAGACATTGCTTAAAGTTGTCGAAAGCTGCCTTGGAGTGTTCTCTAAAAGAGAACACCAGCGGAGTATCATCAGCATAGGAAACCACTTTCACTCCCCATTGCTCGACTAGCGATGTAAGGGAGATCAGATATACATTAAACACGGTCGGGCTTGGCGCTGAACCCTGGGGAACCCCACACGTAAGAGGCTTTGGTGTGGAAACATGAGGGCAAAGAAAAACTTGCTGAGATCGGACCTCTACAAATGAGCGGAACCAGGCTAGCGTGGTTCCCGTCACTCCTAGATGTTCAAGGCTTTCCAACAGGATACGATGAGACACCGTGCCAAATGCTGGGGATAAATCTAGCGGCACAAGCATTGCGGAGTGGCCATGGTCGAAGGCTTCACGTACAGTTTCTTCCACTTCCAACAGAGCTGTCTCAGTATTATAGCCTGATCTAAAACCAGATTGGGAGTCGTAGAGGCAGTTGTTAGCCTCCAGAAAGTTGTTGGACAGTTGCTTCTGGACTTCCTTCTAAAGAATTATGGCCGAAATAGACCTAAAATTCTTGAGCACTGCTGGATCAGTGTCCACTTTCTTCAGAATCGGCAGGACATAGGCCCTTTTCCAAGCGGTGGGGTAAGTACCCGTTGTCAGGGAGGAGTTCCAGATAGGGTTTAGTTGCAGATTGAGCTGTGGGGCTAGCGATTTAAAGAACTTAGCTGGGCATGGATCGCCAGGCGAGCTGGATTTACATTTGCTCAATTCTAACAGAGACTCATCCGGACCAAACGAGTAAAATTCGGTCCAGATGCCCGGGGGGTCCAATATAGGGTTTTGTGTCGCTGGCGACCCAGCTAGGGAGAAAGAGGAATAGTTGACCGTATTTTCGCCTGGAAGAAAACAGATATGTCCTCACACAGAGTAGCAGAGGGAGCAATGGTACTCTCCAGAGCCCTCGGCTTGATGAAGCCTTGAACAATCCGAAAGACTTCTTTAACTGAATTATCAGAGGATTTAATTTGATTGGCAATATGGTCCCAGATGGTATTGCGTTTTAGCCCATAAAAATTGTTTTAAAGCTGCTCTGTACGTGCACTTGGCCTCCGGCTTATAGGCTTTACGCCAGGCACGCTCCAGCTTTACAATTGCTTTTCGCAAAGCAAAGTTCTGAAGTGAACCAGGGGGGCAGAAGGTTTTTTTCTGGCCAGTTTCATAGTTTTAAGTGGAGCCACTCTGTCCAGGGCTGAGGAGACCCAACCGTTGAAAGTAAAAACATCCCTGCTAGAGTCTCCCGTCCGCTCCAATGGGGCCGTTTGTAACATGGTGCCCAGAGTCTCAGGGGTGACCTTCCTCTAGTTTCTCCTTTCCGCATATGTTGGTCTGGCACTATTATTTAAGAGAAAGCCAGTCAGGCTGAAAGGAACAAACCAGTGGTCCGACCACTGGTTCGTTCCTGCCTGCGAGGCAATGTCCATCTGGAATGATTTAAGCAATAATTATTTCAACTAATGTTGGAAAAAGCTCAATTACAACAAGTAAAAAAAAGCCATTGAATTGCTTTGTGCTTGCTGTATTGTGTAAAGTAGCAGTGATTGACTAGATTTCATGTGCGCACATGATATCAGAAATGCTGTCTGGTGTGCTTTTGATTCACTCGAAGCAATCAACTTTGCAGCCTAGCGATCGTTGTGGGTGAGTTTCTCATGCTATGCTCAGGCACGAGGTTCCACAGTCGGGGACCACACACCGGATGTAGGAGTTCTTAATATTCACTCCACCAATATCCATTGCCTTGTTTTTAACACTAATAGAGGCCCAGATATTAAAAGTTAACCCCCTCGGGCACTGGGACCACTGTATAGCTTTTAAATTTTCACTTTCACGTCACCAACACTGCACACTCAGCAAAATACCAGCTCCGGTGTAATACAGGCGTTGAAGCACACCCGGGACACATTCGTTGTCACTGGGTGGGCCCGATGATGAAGCATGCCACCAACAAGGTTGGTGGGTGAGGGCTTCATAAAGGAACTAAATAGTTTCCACCTTCCCCATACAGTCCTGAGTCCTGTATCCGTCACAAATAGGCTAGTCCTTTTTGATTACATATAATAAACCTGGGCATACGGACTAGCTACCTAGTCCTCTCGCTCCTTGATAATTGAATACGCACATGATATCAGACATGCTGTCTGGTGTGCTTTTTGATTCACTCGAGGCAATCATCATTGCAGCCTAGCGATAAGTGAGTTTCTCATGCTATGATCAGGCACGAGGTTCCACAGTCGGGGACATTGCAGCACGTCGCCTAGAGGCAACCATTTACCCCAGGTTTAATTAGTTCAATTCTCTTAATGAAGACCCCATCCGCGAAGACACCATCAGTGAATATCCAATCACCGCACACGACACTGCTCCAACCAAGAATCCCATATTGTGATAAACATGTTCTAATTAAGGACCGCAGTAAATATATTGGGCTCCAATTCCAGCCACTTCTGAGCCGTCCGATGCAGCGGTTTCCTTCTGAAGCATTTCAGGTGTCTGTAACGCTCAGAAAATATCTCCACATCCATCCTAGAAAATTCGGCTGGTGCTTCCCAAACTACATCCTGATGAGGACCCTGTCTAAATTGTATGCTTAGGGTCGAAACATTTACTTGCCACAATAATAGTGGTCTGTTTTTATTTTGAATCTGGAGCATTTCACTCTGTTAGCATGTACAAACCACCTATGCATCCTGAATCAGTCACTATTGTATGTACATAGATTTTATAGCACTAGCGCGCTTTACATTCACTTATTTTCACTTGCACTGCGTCATTGCGTCGTTTGGGATCACTGTCTTTCCTATAAATTGATCTAAGTATAAAACTGCAATGATTTTTTTTCTATTTGTTAAATTTAAATAAAATTGTGTAATTGTGAAATTGAACCAATCACTTGATGGTCAAAGTTACTCGCTCCAAGGAAGTAGAGGTTCACACTTACCCCTTTACATGTGGGGAGAGAGGCAGTGCCATCTGCTAAGTGATGAGTGAAGGTTCTGTGAGAAAATGGCAATATTTGGCAGAAGTATTTTCAAATTTTTGCAGAAATTGGAGGTAAAATATGTGTGAAACATACTGAGAAGTCTCATGCGTATTTCTTAATCTAATCAAAATTAAGAAAAAAACATCAAAATGCTCTCACTGTGGTCATTTTCAAGATTCCTGAATGTCTAGAAAATAAGTTAATTGAAATAAATAGGGTCTCCCCCGCCTCCCCTGCACACCTCTCTTCAGCTAAAATTTGTGAATCCTGCAGCCATGTCTCTGCCTCACACTCACCCTGATACCTGACTCGTCACTCAGATTGGGGTTGAAGAATTTCCCCTTTATATTTATCTTCACCCTTGAGACCTCACTAAAGACCCGGTTAGTTGCACCAAGAGGTAGTTTTAGTTCTGTTCACTTCATCTTTGCACTCTGCCCTTCATCCACACCACTGCATACATTGAGGGTGACTTTTCTCAAGAGCTCCTGCCCTGCAGCCCACACCATAAAAATCCCTTCATGGTGAGGAGAAACCCTATGTTCAAGCATGCCACCTAAGGGTGGGGGAAGGATTTCTCGTCCTTCCAAAAAGTGCTATTTTGAGTCTTGAGACAGATTCCACTCTCTTTTAGAGTCAATACTATTTGTTGACTTAACTGTACAAGAGCATGAGTACTTTCTGTGTGTGTTTTGTAGGGAGTTAATACTGGTGGCTCTCTACAGGAGCGGCCGGTACAGGTAAGAGCGGTGGGCCGGGTTGGGGGTGGAATTCGACAGACGACCACAAAGGAAAATTACATAAATAAAACAAATTCTCCCTTGTCGTCTGTCAAACCCCCCCCCCCCCCGTGGCCTCACCGCTCTTACCTGCACGGGCCACTGCTGGTCTCTTATACTCCCTGCCCTCCCCATCACACCCCACCCCACCTCCATCCATTATGTGTTTTGACCTTCTCACAGCCTGTCAGGAACTTTGCTCCCAAGCACTTGGCAACAACGAGTTTTTGTCAAGCATCCAGGCCTTTGTCATGAAAAAAATCTTGGCTGTCTCAATTCACACATAATCATAAATGGCATGTGTTGATCGGATTGTTCAGTTAACGTGTCTTTAGTAAATGTGAAATGAGCAAATGGGGGTTCCTAGTTTGTGTAGTCTTGTGTTTCATGAAAATCAAGTATTTGCAGAAACAGCTTTTTTTTTTAAGTTGGTGCCTGCTGCTCTCTTACTTTGATTTCAGACATAATATGTTGAGCTGTAATATTGGTATATGTTGTTTCAGGCTGTAAAAGTAGGCGCAGAGGCAATTACTTTCTTGTTAAATATATTCTTTCTACCGAGGTGTGCTGGTGCTGCTCTCAAGTGCATGGCACTCCTGCGTAGAGAGGGGCTGGCTGCCAAAATATATTTGTACTGTCCTAGTAAAAGTCATGTTGCTGTGCTGAGAAGTGGTTGTGTTGTCCTTATGTAGTGCCGCAGACCTGCAGAGAAGTACTGGTACTGTCGAATACAGGTGTAGCTGCCATGTTGTCAAATGTTGGTGCTGCCCAATGTGAGTTCAGCAGTCCAGCCGAGGCATGATGGTTCTGTTGATTTTTACTATAGTAACTAAATTGAGAATGTAAGTCCGTACTCTGGTCTGTCCATTACACCCCCCTCTAGCGTATGTTATCTTCTACTTCTATGGCCACTACTGCTGATGCCCAGGGATCCAGATAAACAAAGAAAACATCCCTTTAAGAACTTGTAAGATTTCTCTGCCTTCCTTCCCTTCTGCCACACACTCCTGATGGGTTGTGGATTGACTTAAATTTTATTTCAGTGCTGTGGGCCGCACAACGCATGGGGGCCCAGACCCTTTGTGGACCCCCTTCCAACCCAAGGATACGAGTATCTGTGGGATATGGGAGTCTCAGGGGCCCATCATCACATTGTGGAGCTGCTGGTGGTGGGGTTTGTGTGTCAGGGAGGGGAGGGAATGACGATCATGTTTTGCTACAGCACAAGTCCTTCCCTATGCCAATATTTAATGCACAGCCCCTGCTCCTCTTGGCAGCAATGGGTAATAGAAGGGGTTTTAGGTATTATGTATTGTTCAAACAACTATGCGGCAAGTAACCAGCAATCTGAGATGTGGCCATTGACGTACATTGATCGTTTTGTTCGCCTTTGCAACAAGAGGGAACTGGCAGATTAAAAACAGATTTCCTGGATGTCTTTGTCCGACGTAACGTTAGAGGAATGCTATTTTGTCTGTTGCTTAATTTTTCTCCGTCTTTATTATGCAGGCATGCTGGAGCAAGCCCTGCAAATATATACAAACTTTTTGCTTTGCATAAATAAAAAAAGAAAACTAGGCCAGTTTTCTTCGTGACACTATTCCCTCGCAATGTTAAACCATACACGTTTTATTGCGCTAATCCATACATGTGCAGTTCTGTAGATACAATCTTGTAGCTGCTTGTTTATTTGTGCCTGGAGGTGGTTTTAAGTTAAGTTGCTTACAACAGCTATGGGACTGAATGCAGTTCAGCTGCTGCTGTTATTAGAACAGGCATTCCTTAGGCTATGCTTTTTTATGGCGTGTCCAAGAAGTGGCACACAACATAGGGGTATACATGCACGCTTATTGCATGTACACATGCCAACAGACGCATAAAAACCCATTGTTGCAGAGTCCAGTACACATACCTGCAGCAATCCACACAGAGAAGCTACAATAGAGGTAAGATTGGTCTGTAATTGTTCAGCACTCCTGACAAAACAGAATTTTTCCAGATGGAGTGCGCTCTTTATAATGAAAATTTGTATTATCGGGCACTTTTCAGTAATTCGGTGCCACCACTAGGTTGTACCCAGACTGCTACCTTACTTAACTGTGAGGAAGTAGTTTGGCTCTGCATACAGGCCTCAGGGGTGGGTGTAACTCACGTATTTCCATGTATCGTAATTGTAGCGGTCTAGTGTTTGGCCGCGCAGTTTGAGCAGAGACCCCAACCCGGAACCCGATACCAACATTGTATCACCTTCTGGCCAGGCGTGGCCAGAAGGCTTTAAATAAAGGGACCGGAGTCGCTCGGGACTTCCGGTCCATACCAGTGGCCAATATGTTCTTTGTCTGTCTCTGCGACACATTGATACATGCCGTAATATTTTACACATGTAACCCCCCTGGTTCACAACCCCCAACAGTAATATTTCTCAATTACCTAATAATTTCCGTAAGATTATGCTTGAATTAGGCTAGAAGAGTAATTTACTCCTGGTATTTAGTTCAAAATGGACAAGGATGCATTTTGCAGTAAGAAACAGCGCAAAATGCAGCAGAAAGTAGCGAGCAGACGCTTGCATTCTCTAAATATGCTCACTGTACGATTTTTACCACCCAAATTATTCTTACATGTGCAGGAGTAATCTTATAATTTTCGGTAATTCTTCGTCAAAGAGTAAAATGGAATTACAGAAATTACTCTGATTACGCCGTCATAATCACGATTTTGCCCAGCCCTAATCAGCAGTCACTCATAACTATGTGTGGCTTGACTGTAACCCTGACAAGCACCATCTGAGCACACGATGTTTAGTGCAGGAGGGACACAAGGTGAATTGAAGGTCAGTTTCACCAGAAGAGCGCTGGTGATGCTTGTAAAAAACGATTACGTAAACAACCTGTGGGATGGTACCTCAGCTAGCTTCCTTTCCGGCCAGGGAAAAAAAGAGTGATCCAAAGCTCACATGAAGTATGGTGAAGCCAATGTCCATTGTTTTTATGAGGACAACAGGGTTGGGGGATCAACCCTCCATAATGTTGAAAGGGGACACACAAAAACTGGACATACTAATGTCTGGTGTACGTGGAACTAGTTTACTCACCCAAGTATGCCATACATTAGTATTAAAGAAATTGAGAGGTTCAATTTCAGCACGAAATATGTGTGATTGTAACAAGGAGGCCAATGGAGGAATGAGTATGTACAGAGCACTGTTGTTACCTGCTACTAATTCCTCCAAAGATGGCAACTATGGAAGACATGGCAACTGAAGTATTTCGTGTACCAGTAGAACGGACTTGTTCATAGAGAGTCCAATGAATAAAACGTTAACACAACTGTCATGCTCTGGGGTTTTTTAAGAAAAGGGTCTGAATATAAAATCGGCCTGAAGCCTGCATCTTTCATCGAGCATCCTGTATCCTTCTGTCTCTCCATTAGACTTTCACCCTGTTTGTGTGCTCTGTCCATCTCTCTGTGTGGAGCTTGGTGTGCTGTTAGTTTGTGTTTGCAGGCACCTAGTCCTTCCTTGCTCGTAGTAACATCTATTTTCCACTAGTTCCTCACATTGTTAGCCCCGGATTTCCACTCGATCTCCCTTGCTCCTACCCCTCCTTATTCCTGCTCTCTCTCGTTCTCCCTAACCCACCACGTGTCAACCAGACACCTGTGCTTTGCCCCCCCCCCCTCAATGCCCCATTTTTCCCAAAGAGGAGATACAAATGATATCCTCACACATTTTTCATTGTTTAAGCTCGCCTGTCTCCTCCAGTCTGCTGGGATGCTTTAAAGTACATAAGGCAGTCAGACTGCTAGAGCGGTCGACCTTGGAGCTGGGGAACCGGGTTCGAGTCTCGGCAGGGACGCTCAACATCCTGTAATTTTGAACAAATCACTTAATCTCCCTGTGCCTAACAAAACTAATCTTTCCATCTGTAACGCAACTGGTGCTCATGCAATGCGCTTTGATACCTTCTGATCGAGTTCCCGCTATATAAAACTCCAAAAACAGGGTTCTGTGATTCAGGGGCACAGGGTGGTGGACAGTAGGGGAAAATGCCCATGCGCCTTTTGCCAATGGGGAATCTTAAGTCCTTTATGTCTTTTTCGGGGCAGTAACATTTCAGTAAGAGATTTTGAAACCTTTGCTTCTCATACTAAAAGTCAAATTGAAAGTCCCAGAAAGTAAGCTTAAATTGATAAAATATCCAGATCTGTTGGAATATTTCAGACTGACATAAGATACATTTCCTCTTTCAGAACATTTGATGGGTTTGATTTGCCACTATACCCTTTTCTTACTTTGTGTCTGCCTGCACAGTGAACAAAACGGTGTTGTTTTAAGTGTAGATTTCATGTATTTGTCTTTATTTTTGGGAATGTGTAAAGTTTTTCTGCAGTACCTAACAGGAATAAGGTATAAAAGCCAAGCAATGGAAATCCCAAACCAAATTAGAAAAATAAAGTAAAAGTAAATAAACAAAAATCCAGTAAGGAGAAGTTTTAAGTTGATATAGCGCTAAGAAGCACCAATAATAGCCCATAGAAGCTGTAGACCGGGACCTAGGTATGAGTTGAGTTTAAACGCAATGGAGCTCTGGTCAGATATAACAAGCAGATTGTTCCTTATAAAGCTTGCAAGTTGAGAAATCCCAATGCAGAAGGTCTTTGTTGTTTTTTTCGGAGGTGCAGAGATCTTTACTTGGTACAAAGCTGAAATTCAGTCCGATGCTGTGGAACTACCGCATAGATCATTTGCCCCGCAGTCCAGCTCTGTAGCAAAAGTTTTTTAAAGATTCCAAACTTTCTTCTGGTAGTCAAACAGCTACAGGAATATACTTCTAAGGCCCCCAAGATCTCATAAGAGGGCCCTTATTCTCTATAATGGAATCAAGCAAAGTCCAGTCCTTATCCTGTTGCCACTGGTCAGCTGGGAATTTCATGGAAAAGGCTTCTTGAAAGTTTCTTGTGTCCCTGTAGTCGTACAGGAAGTCAGCCAACTGACACTTTGGGTCCACATCTTTGTCCTGGGTACAAGGGGAAGCAGGTCCAGTCCTTCAGGGCTCCTCCCAGGTAACAGATAGCAGGTCCAGTTATCTTCTGTTTGTCTGTAGGTCCAGAAACTGGGCTCACCCTAACCAATGGGGTAAAAGCTCTCGGGGGCAACCCTACCCATGTGTTCAGTATTTCCGGTTTACCTTATTGCAGACAGGGCCAAATGCCAGTTGCTATAGCATTTTCAAGATGCCGAAAGTCATCAACCAAACTTGGGTTCTGAAGACTAGGGTTGTATTGGGGGAGTGTCATAGGGAAATAGCCAGTGTCCTTCCACATCTAACATTAAAATCCAGTTTGTTGGCCCCTGGACCTACAGCAAGTCAGGAGACCTACGTATAGTGTAACAATACATCCGTGCCCAGATATGAAATACACAATAATTGTTCTCTTATCCTGTTTGACCAGTTTCAGAGTGCAAAAGTTTTATATTTGCTTCAGACAGACTTGTCCGACAATATTTGACACTGTTGTGACAACAGGATGCCCAAAGCACTCACCCTGAATATTCTGCTGAGCTTAGAGGAGTCATCCCTACCTGCCCATTCAGTTGGTCCAGTCAATTAAGCTGACCTTTTGTGTCGTTCTTTGGAGGAATAATGAACCTTGTTCACACCTCATTCAGGCCAATTACAGACTGGAAGTTGATACAAATTAGTATGCAGGAGTTCAAGGTATGGTAAAGGTAACTTTGCAATAATTATTTCTCCTTAATATTAATTGACAACCCAACTTAATCGTCATCGGATTTTAATACCTATTAAAAATAGTGGTTTAATACTTTTTTGGACTGGTTCTGTTCCCGAGATGCAGCATTATTATTTTAATCTCTACTTTTCTCTTAGGACTGTTGTGCCCTCCAGAGAGAAAATAGCTATTTTAAAATGTGACTGTATGGACATTTTTTTTAATTTTTTTATTTCTTTATTAGGTTTATGAATTTCGATGTATTAGCAGTTACAGACAACTGAAATTACATATTTGCATCTCTTATGGTCGCTACTGTTCACCAATACCAAACCTCTTTGCTGCAAATTTCGTATCTGTTACCCGAAAAAACCCCAGGGTATAGCACTTGCTATAACATAATATTTCTTCTACAAATATTCGACTAACATGTACACAACATTGCTTGTAATAACATGTTAGCTCGTAGGGGATGACTGTATGGACATGTTAATATTAATTTTCTACATGTCCAACTTTTAAATGCAATGCACCCTGCCTTGTGGGCTACAAGGCTTACCTAGGGGTGACTTGCTAATAATCAAAAAAAAGTCTTTACCTGTCCCAAAAATTATTTTGGCAGGTTGCGCGGCATGGTTTACATTGCAGCAGGCCAGCCTCACAGGGTAGGCGTGTAACCATGTTTGCACTGCCAACATCTCACACCACATGTTTATAGCGAACATTGTAGTAACCTGCCAGCACAAAAACATCAGAAACTTACAGCAGTCTTTTTGCATTTTACATTTAAAACACTGGTTGGTGTTTAAGTCCTATACAGCACTTCAAAGAATGGAATTAAAATGCATTTTTTTATAAAGGCGTAGAGAATTCACTAAAATTAGAGACTGACGTAGGTTAGTTGGATAAGTGTCCTTTTCCCTTTTAATAGCAATGTTTACTTTTTTCATGTGTAAAACCCATCATTTTCAACATAACACCACCATCCTGGTTAAATATAGCAGTTAACGTGATTTCAGGATAAATGTATTTGTCCTTTGCAGCATTGTGTAGGCCATGGAGGAGAGGGGCAGGGTCACTTGTCACCAGCCCCTGAGCCTTGTTTATTGTTGGGAACTCCGTGCAGGCGCAGTGGAGTGGGGGAAGGAGGCTATGGTAGTTCACCCCCTTTGTATTTTTGTACAAATTTTTGGCCCCCCATTGCTCTCGAGCAAGTTGAGGAAAGGGTTAGTTGCCACTCCCTCGCCCTAGGGCAAAATAATGTGTGGGGTTACCGTGCTTCATCTTGCTAAGATCAGGGAGTTTTCTCACGCTCCCTACCTCTCCTCTGTCGCTTTTTCAGTGCTTGACTTTTTAGTAGCAGTTTTCACCCATTTCCCACGGACTAGATTGTCATACTAAGTTTGGTATAATTTGTTTTAGTGGAGAGCAACAAAATATAGCGAGTAATCAGAAAAATAATCTTAATTTCAATGAATTGAAATTGTCATTTAACAACAAAATATTGGAAATTTCAATGGTTTGCAGACTTTCTCCATGCAGTGCACTTTAGTTCATCGTATTGTTCCAGAAGGATTCATCAGAAGACCATTATCATTCCTGGGGAGTAAGAAGGTTGCAAACTGACTGACTAGAAATATAGTCCAACATTTAGGGTTACATACATTACATCTCATTGTCTCTGTTAGAAATTGTCTTGCTAGTTCTATGTACATTTGTTTACCAATTTAACCACATAAACCCAGTAATCTACTACACATGTTTAACTGAAATCTGTTGATTTCTTTCAATTTTCAGGAACCTTTCCATTGAAGAGATCTGTTTTTCACCTCTTCTGCGTCTGCTGGCTGGAGTTGGTGTGGGTATGTTTTCTATAAAATACTTAATTCTCTAAAGTGCCTTCTTTCAAACTTTGAAACAACTAATGGCTAATTCTCGGAAAATTGCCAATATTTGTTTACCAGAATGTAATAGAGTAACTGGTTAGTTGTGAGTATGTGATTTGATACATAACTTCAGCCAGGTGTCACTAGTTCAAAGTAACATGATACTGCACAAAGTGTCAACCACGCAATGCCAATCCAGTAACACATTGCCAATACAGTGTGTCAGTTGTCCAGAGCTTAAGATCACTTCATGTCCGAGTCCAGATTTGTCATCAGGCATAGAATATTTTTATTTATTACCACATTCCCCAAAAATATGAATAAAAAAATTGCACATTTTAAAAATGGTTTGTTATACCGAATTCTGTCCAAAACATTCTTAATTTCATTTTTGAATTGATTTTGCTAAATCCCTGAGATTTGTTTTGTTTAGATGTATTGCTGTTTTCTACGTTTAAGCAATACCATAATCCCAAAAACGAGTACTTATTGGTGTTTAACCTGTTTATCAAGGGAACTATTTAAAGCTTTGATTCAAGACAAGACATGCCTGATTACAGTTTTGCGATCTTTACGGCAGTTGATTTAGCCTCCTTGATCAGTTGTTCCCAGAATGTTGACCTCAATGCTTGCCTTACTTCCATTTGTTCATCCTGTAGTGTTAACCAAGTGGGGTTAGTTTACCCCAACTCTCTTTTGAAGCTCTTGGGTACTGGAATAACAGTTTCATGATGTCACTTTTACCGTATGGGCATTCCGACATTGCTGCGTAACTTAAAAAGAGGAACAGATCTAAGATGAAGGAAGATCCTTCTCCTACCTCGCAACGAAGACCTGGAACTCTCTACGTCTCCGGTAATCCGCTTCACTGCCTCAATTCAGGAAGGACCTCAAGACCTGCCTCTTTGACTGAACTGCAGACCCCGCGCCCTCTACCACATATTTCCAACAGAATGTCTCAGATATACTGCCCATTAATGTGCTATCTACCTGGCACATGTGCTGCTTGTGAAAAGGTGGTCATTTGAATGATAAATTGCCTTTGCCAAGACAGTTTTAAAATTCCGTTGTACTCCCAAATCAAAACCGTTCTGAAGGTTCTAAAAACAGATCTTCCAGACCTATGGGAGAGTAAAATAAAAAATTGATAAAATGGCCTGCGTTATGACCAGTTTACCCGCTTGACAACTGGTTGTCTACCACTAGCTGCTTCACTGAGGAGACTGTGTACTACATTTTTATTAAAGGTGTATATTACTATGCTTAATATATGGAATCATTAATTTATCATATTATTCGGATAGCATTTATTTTGCACATAGTAATGACAAAACCTGTCTGAACATCTACACTTTTTAAGGCATTCTATAGGATTATGACCTAGTAGTTAATATATAGTTTTATACTTTCCATGGGAATCCAACATGAATCTGACTCATTTTAAGTCTGCTTTAATACTCGTCCAAATAAGCTCTTTGACCACATCCTGCAACGTTGACAATGAGCTCCTACCAATTTTGTCCCACCAGAGACATCTGCTTTCAGAGTAAATCGATGAATAAGGCTAGGGAGGGCATGTTGGGGAAATGCTGGGTCTAATTTTAAAATGGCAGATGTTTTTCAAAGGTGAACTAACAAAAAACGAGAGGCCTTTGACTCAATTGGGTTGAACTTTAAGGTCGATTTCATTGGTTGATATTGATATGAATCTTGATGGGGCTCACGCCCACTCCTTTCTTCAGGATTAAGATCCTTCAATAATTCTGAACGTGAAAGGAGAGCACCATGTGGTGTGCTGTCACCTGTAGTGGTTGGGGGAAAAATGTATTGTCACACTCCTTTTATTTTTGCCGGCCGACGTCTCTTCTCAGTCCTCCTACTTCTTCCTGTCTACCATGGCAGCAAGAAGCACCCAGGCTCCCCTAAGCCAATCACAATGCTGGAATGCGGCATTGTGATTGGTCTGAATGCTGTGGCGCTCAGCCGGGGACTGGGAGGCTTTGCATGTTCCTCACCAGGCTGTGTATTGCAGCCTGTTGGGGAAAATGCAAAGCGCGCATGACTGTTTGGCCCGCCCCACAAACCGGCCAAGCAGTAATGCACACTTAAGGAGTGCAAACCACTCCTCCCCCTGTTCTGCTCAGCCCCGCCCGACGGCCACTGACTTCAATAGGAAAAATAAAATGATAATAGCGACATGTTATTATATTTTTAGTTTGAGCAGTGGGGGGGACGCGCCTTAGCGGAGGAGCCACCACTAATTATGATGCTGTTTTGCCTGGAAAAAGCTGTTTCAGGAGGTTAAAACCCAGTGGCAACTTCAAATTATATATGGGGTTTTTAACTTTGTAATTTAGTGCTGCAACCTAATTGATCATCTTATGAGTTGCCCATATGCTAAAAAACCTCAAGTGGTCTAATCATTACATTCATTTTTGCAAGGTCTGCATATTGCTACCTTCCTTCCCCTACACTGCCTATCACGCCTTTTTTTTTTTTTTTTTTTTTTTTAAAAGCCTTTATTCAGTAAATCCGGAACACAGCTATTCAGCCGACAACCCGGAGGTTCGGCAGCTTAAGTTGAGCAACACAGAAAAGCGTTCACACTGCATCGAAAGGAGAATCAGAAAAGGTTCAGTTTTAAATAAACACAAACACAAACCAAACACTAGCAAGGCGATAAACTTCGAATGCACATGAGGGGTGGCCATCAGGGGGAGCTAGTCCCATTTCGTCCACCAGAGACAACGCTATAATGAGAGGAGGGAGGGGGAAAGCAGAGACCCATAAAAGGCAATCAGTCATCAACAATAAATACATAGCCGGAAAGAATGTCAAGGGGAAAGTTGCTCCTCAGGCGGATCCGGATCAGGGGGCAGACATATGTCCCCCCTGTAGTGGTTCCATCGCCCCCATACTGCATGCCATTTCCGCGGGCGCCCTCTAGCACAATACACTGTCTTTTCCCTGAGCATGCTCCAATCCATATTTTCCTTCCACGCTGCCAGCGCAGGAGGCCCAGCAGAGCCCCACAGGTGCGCGATGTCCCGCTTAGCCACCATGTTCCCCAGGGTCACCCACTGAGTCTGTGCGTCATCAAGATCGGTAGGACCCCAGACGTTCAAGAGACAACACCGCGCCTCCGGCTGCATGACAATGCCCGTCACCTCCCCCATCACTGCATGGACTCACCTCCAAAACTCCACGATCACTCCGCATTCCCAGATGATATGTAGTTAGGTACCCACCATGCCACAGCCTCGCTTACATAAACCCTCCTCAGAGAAACCCATACGGACCAACCTAGGACCTGTCACGTAGACTCGATGGAGTATTTTGAGCTGCACCAGCCGCAGACGCGACGGAATCGCAACCTTCCTAGGAGAAGAAACTGCATATTGCCAGTCTTCGTCATCCAGTTCGAGGCCATCCCTAGTCCATTGATCCCGCAACCCCCGAAGAAGGTCAGCCCGGACATTAATCAGCTTCTTATAGATGAGAGAGATCGCGCTCTCCGGCATATGGCCATCCAGAATTCGGTCCTCCAACGGAGAGGACGCAGGCACCTTCTCACCTTCTACGAGGACCGACCGCAAGGCGTGACGCACCTGGGCATAGCGGAAAAACTCAGTGCTCCCCAGCTCATACTCCTTCTGCAGCTCCTCAAAGGACTTCACCCTGCCCTGAGCCAGCAAGTCTCCGACCCTGGAGATACCGATCAAATCCCATTTCTCGAACCCTTTTGTATGCCAAAGCTTCCCCAGGATATCAGAATCAAACAACGGGGTAGCGAGGGTAAGCCTGCCCCCCCAACCCAGGGAGTCCGTCGCCAACTTCCACACCCGCACCGCCACCCCAGTGGGCCCCGTAAGGGACGAGTCCAACGACTTCGAGTACAAAGCTCTGTGGTAATCACCGCCACGCAGTAACCACCGAGCCATAGACGCCATGATTAATCGCGCACAACTGGGTGGCCCAGTAGTATCTTCGAATGTCCGGAAGCGCAATACCGCCATCGTACCACGGGAGCGTCAACTTAGCGATCGCTATGCGCGGCCGCCCGTCCCACAATAGCGAACGCTGGAGGCTCTCGACCTCTCGAAAGTAACTAGTTGGGACCCATTCAAGGGTATTCTGCAAGGCATAGAGGAAACAGGGAAGAGACATCATTTTAAACAACGCGGCGCGCCCGAGGAGGGAGAGCGGCAACCGCCGCCAGCCCGCCGCATCCCGCCGCAGACGCGCCAGGGGGGGGAGCAGATTCTTCTCATATCGCAGGATGGAGTCAGTGGAGATGTAAATCCCCAGGTACCGGAAGCCCTGCTGGGCGATCTGGATCGAACAGTTTCGGGGGACAGGCGGAACATCGCCACACAAAACATACAGATATGACTTTCCCCAATTGATCACAAGGCCCGAGTTCCTACCAAAAGAAGTCAAGACGTCGCAAACCACTATGAGAGACTTCTGGGGCGAGGCGAGGTATAATAGGATATCGTCGGCGTAAAGTGAGATACGGTCCTCGTGGTCGGGCGACCATCGAAGGCCACGTATACTCGGATGCCATCGTATCCACGCTGCCAGCAGTTCAAGAGCAAGGACGAACAACAAAGGCGACAGGGGGCAACCCTGCCGGGTGCCCCTCCCAAGCTTGAATGGCTTGGACGCCCTCCCGTTTACCACAACACTAGCAAGGGGACCCTCGTAAAGCAACCTCACCCAGTCCACAAAACCAGGCCCGAAGCCGAACTTGGCTAGCACTGCCCACAGGTATGCCCACTCCACCGTATCAAACGCCATCGTGGCGTCAAGAGACGCCACAATAGCCGGCTCCCGCAGCGTGCCCGCCCTAGCAATCACCCCATGGAGACGCCTAAGGTTTAATGCAGTGTTACGATGCGGAATGAAGCCCGATTGGTCCGGGTGGATCAAATCCTCAAGCACCCGGACCAAGCGGTTCGCCAGGATCTTAGCGAGGATTTTCGGCTCAGCATTAAGAAGCGATATCGGCCGATAGGAACTACACTTGTCCCGAGGCTTACCGTCCTTATGTATCACCACTATGGTTGCCAGTCTTTGATCAAGAGGCAGAGACCCATTCACCCGCGCCTCCACGAACATGGCGCGCAGGTGAGGAGCGACCTTATCCGGACAAAGCTTGTACAATTCAATAGGCAAACCATTCGGACCGGAGGCCTTACCCAAGTTCAACGCCCGAATAGCACCCGCTACTTCATCAACCGTTATATCACCATCTAGGTCGTCCCTATCTACGTCAGAAAGGCAGGGCAGAGCAATATCACGCAAAAGGTCACACGAGTCCGCAGTCGGCCTGTCCGAAACCGAGGTGTACACTACGCGGAAATAATCCGAGAAACGCTGGACTATACCTTCGGGGTCAGTAACAACCTCTCCCTCCTCCATCGTTAACTCCGGCCTATCACGCATTTTAATACACATACTTCCCAGCCCTCTTGACACTAAGTTAATGAGAATTTCTACCCATTTCAAACAGTACAAGCCTTTATGAGGAGTTCAAAAATGGACACTTAAGTCAGTACTCTTACAAGTCATTACATTGGACAAAGCAGCCATAGTAAAATATATGTTGAAACAAATTGATGGCTGGGGCTGTTTACTTCCTTCCACCCTTCGTTGATGAAGCCTTTGTCATGCACAAGAATGGTTTTAGAACGTTCCATCACTTCAACTGCTAAGGCTTCCATTTTCCCATTGGTAATCCTCTCAATTGCACCTGTGAGACATCCAGAGTCTTTGCCACCTTCAGCATGAATGGAAATATTGCAGGAATGTCCACATCCTCTGGGACTGCACCCTTTGCTTACACAGAAGCCATTTTTAGGTCGAAGCCTACCAGACAGCACAGCTATCTGGTTTGCTAACAACGTCTTGTGCGTATTCTGAAAGCTTTCCTGGGAATGCATTTCACCTATTGCTTACTATTGGCTTTGTAGTTTGTAGCTCACAGTTGCTTGCTTTCTATTTGCTGGCTTTATTTGCCTTGAGCTGTCCAGCTTGAGTTTGTCCCTTCAATGGAGTAATTCCTTGTTTACTGTATCCTTCCAAGTACTCTCTTTCTGTAAACAGTCCTTTAAATCTTTTTCTTATCTTGTCACATATGCTGTGAATTCAAAGACTGAGGTCAAATGTCAGGCTGTCTTCCAAGGGAGCTTGGTGTTTAAGTTTCTTTCTTTGACTTCAAAGTGAGAGCATTTATGTAACCATCCTGCTGGTTATCCATGTGAGAGGAGAAGCTGTGTGATGTTGTTTTTTTCAGCACACTACAAAAATGACCGCAGATATTTCAGGATATATCAGAATTAGGAAAGTACAAATGAAGCACATTTTTTCTAATTCTGAAATGTGGTGGAACCATACAATCAAAACACATCAATACACAAGGTGATGATATTTCCACACATTATTGTTTTGTGCGCAGTAAAACTGTATGTCTATGCAAATGTAACGGTCATTTCAATTGAAAATGTGTTGCCTGTAATGGCAGTGCAGTACCCCACCATGCATATTCCACACTACGCCACTCCACTCTGCACTGCTGCACTCTGCACCGCTCCTCTGTATGCCCTTCCACTCTATGCCACAGCACTCCACTCCTCCACTGTATGCCCTTCCACTCTATGCACAGCACTCCATTCTGTGACACTTCACTCTACAACACTCCTCCACTGTACGTCCTTCCACTCTATGCCACAGCACTCCATTCTGTGACACTCCACTCCACTCTATGCCAGGCCACTCCACTCTATGCCAGGCCACTCCACCCTATGCCCCTCCACTCCACACTATGCCCCTCCACTCCACACTATGCCCCTCCACTCCACCCTATGCCCCTCCACTCCACCCTATGCCCCTCCACTCCACCCTATGCCCCTCCACTCCACCCTATGCCCCTCCACTCCACCCTATGCCCCTCCACTCCACCCTACGCCCCTCCACCCTACGCCCCTCCACCCTACGCCCCTCCACTCCACCCTACGCCACTCCATTCCACCCTACACCACTCCACTCCACACCACTCCACCCTACGCCATGCCACGCTACGCCACGCCACTCCACCCTATGCCACACCACTCCACCCTATGCCACGCCACTCCCACCCTATGCCACTCCACCCTGCGCCCCTCCACTCCACCCTGCGCCCCTCCCCCCTACGCCTCACCACTCTACGCTCCTTTACTCCACGCACCACATTCCACTCAAATCTACCCCACTCCAGTCTGTCCCCAACTCCATGTCTCTCTACTCCACACAACTTACCCCAATCCTTTACAATCTACCCACTCGAGTCTACCCCAGTTTTCCCCCCTCCAAGCTGCCCTACTCTACTTCACTACAATCTACCCTACTCCACCACAATGTACCCCAATCCACTCCACCCAATCTACCACAATCCACTCCACCCAATCTACCACAATCCACTCCATCCAATCTACCCCTCTCCACTATACCCAATCTACTCCATCCATTGTACCCCAATCTACCCCACTCCAGTCTACCAAACTCCACCCCAATATATCCTAATCTGCCCCTATACGTCACACTCCAATCAACCCCAAATCATTCTACACTAAAGCAACCACATTCCACTCTACCCCACTGCACTCAACACCAGTACCTTTTAGCCGTGCTGAACAGCAACTACACTGGTGTACAACATGGGTAAAACAGATTGCCAATAGTTCTCGCATGGGTGAGGCTTTTTGGCTTTGCCAATGCTTGTTGTCTACTGAAGGCTTGCCAAATGTAATCTTGGAGGAGCAACAGCAGGAAGAGAACAGGTGAGTACCTCTCCTCAAGCCCATTTAGTCGAAGATGCAGCAGTGATGTTGGATGTTTGCAGGTATTCTCCTACGCTTCATGATCCCTTGTTAAGGCTTCTTTTGATGAAGTAAAGGCCCAGGTCTCTGTACTGGTGTAAATGTTTGACATTGTTCATCATTCTCTCCATCATTCGTTCATTTTACCATTAATATTTAGAACATAACATAATGAAAGCTTACAGAATAGTTCCAAATAAGATACTGGATCTTTGACACACAGTTTCAGAGTGGAATTACACATATGATGGTCCTAGCACACCAGTGGGCCAAGATTCCTCCGGCTAACCACAGACTTCCCTTGGAACAGGTTCTTTCCAGGTTTTTTACAATTATATTCCGAACTAGAGTCCTACAAATCATGTCCTTCCATCCGGCAGCTGACAGTGTACCCATTTCTCTCAGCACATCCCATCACCTGAAATTTACTCGACAGGTCAACAGCTTCTTCTGCGATCAAGACCTTCACAGTAATTTTCACTGGGGCAAGCTCTTTCCTAAGCACATGATCACTGTCCCCTAGAAATGTAGTCTGCAAGGGTAACTGTAAGCCTGGGCCGGAGCTGAACTACCAACCTCTGTGCAAGGCTTTGACAATACCCAGTACAGGAAGTCGGGAAGCGGGACCTTCTATGTGCAAGGATCACCTCTTTGGAACTCTCTACTACAGAATCTAAAACTGGGATCTGATTTACTCAAATGCTCTGACCCATGCGTGCTTTTTCTTTAAAATCACTGGAAAATTCCCCGGATAATCGAAGTCTCTCCATACATGGAGTTGGCACAGAAGTAGTTGCATACACTTGCCTGGGAATTGATTCAGTTTCTTCTGACCCGTATCTATGTATCTGACCCAACGCGCTCTAAAGGGACCATAAGGTGCTGTGTAGTGCTTTAAAAAAGACCCAAATAAGATAACTCAATAAATAAAATAAAGTTTAAATTGGAGCCTTTGAATAGTTATTGTGCTAAAATTACAAGTATCCATTTCATATTGACGAGACATTGTAGTTCTTTCCAGATTGAGTCTCACGTCAGTAGATTGTTTGGACCTGGCTTGATAACACTGCTTTCTCCTGACCGATTGATAACCGTTCCTTAAAATATATAGAGTGGGGACTTCGGCCTCGCCCAGAGGAGTCTTCCTCTTTCTCCTCGTGCTGTAAGCTGATTGGTGTATCATTCTGGCTTCTATGAAGTGTCGCACTAGCAGACATGATAAAACTATTTTACATCGAAATAGTGCAAGTACTCATCCCAATCTGTCCCGGTGTATCTCCTACTTGCATTTTACAAAGAGAGCAAACCTTTCGCCACCATTGGCACAGTCAACAGTGTCCTAAACCACACTTGCGAACGCCCCTTTTATACATCTATTCTCTTTGCCAATGTTTTTCTTTTCTTACAGAGTTCCATGTATGGCATCCTTCCACTGGAGTCATTTGACTAAAATCCTGAAAGTAACTGGAGTAACCTAGCACAATCACTGTAACACGCATGCACCCCCAAACACACGCACCCTAACACACACTAACATGCACACACAAATCCACAGATGAACACCTGAATATCAGTAACGGGAGGTTGGTATGGGTCAAAGTTGCAGCCCCTGTTTGCCATTAAATTTTCCCGCTGCCATCGGTTAATTTACTACGACTAGCATATCCAATGAGTTCTTCCCTCCTGCAGACGAGTGGGCACACATGTTTTATCTTACTCTCTCTTGTGGCATGTGGAAATGTGGGCATGTCCCATCTAAAAATAGAGGGCACAAGTACTGGAGTTTGCACAGCAAAATTTTGTTTACAGTTACAAACCCTGTCGACACATGCATAGCTATGTTACCGAATGTTGATTTATTCATTTTCTGGTGCTGCTAGTTTGCTGTTCTTTGTCTACATGAGCTGCTTATGTGTCACCCCACCGTTGGGGTTTTGTGTATTTTTAGAGCAAGCTTTACAGCATTATTACTCTTCTTTAAAAGTACTCAATTTTTAGGCCTGCTTCAGGGTCTCATTTTGGTGGTCAAGGTAATTACAGCAGGGTGCAAAGTTGTGGTGCAAAAATCTGACTTCAACCAAATCTTGTCTCCTGGGTAAAGTTTATTAACCATAAACAAGGTCATTTTGGGAACCCCATGGGTATGGGCGAAAATGCTTGCTACATGCACTAAAACATGTGCTCCAGTCTTATGAGGTGTTTTTAGGACGCACTTGGCATAAAAAGGGCAACTTGCAGAATGCCAGCATTGCTTAATTTGTGTCGGTGTTTGCAGGTGCACCAGCACTCATTTTTTAAGACCTTTGTCTAATTTTCATCCTAAAACTTGAAGAAATAGGCATAAATGGATTCAAAACTAGGCACCGTCTCCTAGCTCACTTTTCAGTTTCCTTTGCTAAAAATTATTGCCAAGGCTGTTGAAAACGCTTAGCGTCCGGAACCCCGCGCGACCCCTCTTTTAGCTCCACACGCTGAAAGTCTGTTTTCTGACAGTGCAGACCGAGCAGATTCTAAGTTATGACGGCCTCATTTAAAACGGTGCTGTTGATTTTGAGTTAAGGCAGACCTAGACCGTTGGGGAGGATTTACTGCAGAGAAAGATTCGCTTTTTTTAACTATTTTTTTTAATAAGGTTTCCTGTTGAGCAGTCGATGCTCACTAACACTGTCGTAGGTCGTAACGCTTCAGACAGCAATTCATGGTTCTGTGCTCTTGCTTCTCTTGCAGTCAACAAGGTAAACCAATTTGTAAAACAAACTATATTCAAAACCTGTGCCGCGCGGGGAGACTGCGTCTGGGCATGTGTCGTGGAAGTGTTTGGAACAGTATATATTTGAAGAAGGCCAGGTGGCCCTTCCAGGTGTTGCCTGTAATAGCAAAGGCCCTGTCACGTGCCTCTGCACTCGTTAGCGCCCGGCGCCCGGCGCCCGGCTACCGTCATTTTTTATTCCTCGGAAGTAGGCCAGGCATGTTCTGAAACTAACGAAAAAGGTTTTTAGAATGTCTCATGCTGGGCTACCTTCAAGCAAAACTAGCTCATGCTCTGATTGCCCTAAATATTGTTCTCATTTCAATGAAAGTTTGTGAACGGAGTATTTTCTTAACACACATTTTTAAAAAAAAATCTTATCATTTAAGAAATAATCACTTTTTATCAAACAGACTATTTAGTGCCCTGGTGATTTTTGGCTAATCTAGAGTGTGCCATAACTGCCAGACCTGGGCAAGCAGAAACAATTGGTTACAAAAGGGTTTAAATGTTTGCCAATGCTCATGCAATCACAAAAATAATCTAATAAAAAGCAGTCTAGAGTAGGCCTGGACAGTGAACTGCGCTCCGTTCGCGGATTTTGTGAAGTTTTCTGCACTCTGCACTCCACAGAGCTCGCGGAGTGCAGAATACTCTGCTTAGCGATGTGCAGCAGAGTTTTTTCCCCGCTCGCGAATGGTAAGTTCGCAATCGCCAACAGTAAGTTTGCGAGCTGCTGCTCGGGTAGAATTTCTACCCGAGCGGCAGGAATACCAGCACAAACTGCAGTTCGCACTGCACTCCGCCACTTGCGGAACTTCGCAGAGTTTTCTTGTAACTTCGCGGAGTTCCGCGTAGCAAAACTCCACGAACTACGCCCAGGCCTTCTAGAGCGACGAGATGTTGCTCCGCCCTTTGACTGGCCTTCATCTTCACGGACATTTGATTGGGCAGCAGTTAGCCTGGTCATTAAGAAGTTCCATTGCTCATAATGGATAAAGCCATTGGGAATGCAGATCCCCCAGTGCAGAGATCTGGTCTTTTATGTGTACATTTGTAAATCTAAGTCTGGTATTTTAGTGGTCCGAGTTAGTGCTTTTGTTTTTTGAATGTAGAAGCACTGTGTGGACATGGATTTATTAAGTGTTATTGTGTACTTTGTGGAGTTTGAATTTGTAACCCCCACCCCTCCCTGATTCAGCCCTGCATTGCTCCACTTTGCTACTCTGATGGGCAAATACTACAGGGCTGAACGTGGTGCTCTCTTTGGGTCTATTCGTAAGAGTGCTCTAGGACACCAGATGAAAATTGTCACAGGAACCACTGACATCCCTTGAGCCAGTGACATCCCTTGGGCCGCCGAACCAGTTCCCACATGAATTGCAATTGAGGTGCATTGTTATCGCCCGCTGCCCTAAAGTCCTTTTCTGTGGAACCTCTAGCACCAAGCTTCAGTTCCTGTTGCTGCTTAAAAAACAGCAGGAGAATGCATCATGCCACGTGTGTGAAACACAGGGCTTCTACAACGAAGCATGAAGCTCAATGAAGCTCAGTGAATCCACTACTCCTAAGATGGCTCCCATGTCTGAACCTAAGGACACAGTGGTGTATAGAGGGTTGGTGGGCTGTGGATGTTGAAGTAAACAAACCTGCAGCCAAGCTACTGTGCTGTGCCGTGCCATCTTCGTTGATGAGTGCTCACACTGTGTATTGTTTTGTCTGCCTTTGGGCTTCTCCTAGAGTCTACCCTCCACCTCAGTAGGTGATAACAATGGTGGGTAGAGCCTATGCTGCCCTACGCTTTTTCGGCTATGATGGAGCCCCATGCAAGTATGTGTGCTTTGAAATATGAATACACACCAGGGGGGCTAGGAGGAGATTTAAAGACCTGCATGGGCAAGCGCCCCACTCATAATGTCTCTTGCAGAAAGACCCCACGTGTCCAAGGCAAGAGTGAGGCGCAAGTGGACTGTATCAACCATGTACTGGAGGGGGATCCCTTCTAAGGACGGTTCCCCTCACACACCAGAGGTGTCATGCTTCATCATAGGGGTGCCTCCTCGTGTCAAGAACCTAGTCTGTACGCGGGCTACAACCTCCTTGCTGCAAGAGAAGAGCACAGGGATGTTTTTGATTAACAAGGAGGGTAATTCTAAAACCCTATGTGAGCGTGGTGTGTGAGTGAGGTGCAGTGCTGGAGTGAGTGTTTAAAACTGGCTACAAGGTTAGCTATATTGCCTGCTTTATTCAGCTACCGTGTGACAGGATTAAAAATAAATTGAATGGTAATGCAACTGCTGACATTAGAGACAACTGCATTAGTGGATGATTAACATGTTTCAGCCTTTGGACCTATCAGAGTATTGTGGCCTTCATCAGGATCAACAAGTAGCTACTGCAATCAGTACCTATCTAGAGGTGTGGAATGTAATAAAAACAATAGTGCATTATACTGAACCAGTGGTCCTGTAGTTTAGTACATTTGTCGTAGAAACCCACAGAGGATAGAGAATTTGCCGCATCTGTCCTGGGCTAATTAGCCAAAGGTACATCTGCCAACGCAACTGCACAACGTGAGTGTGGGAGTCTGGCTTGGATGTCCGTCTGAAATATGCACAGTAGACTGATCCTGCCTTGGTGCAAAGCAGCTTCTCCACGCAATCTCACTGTACAGCTCATGTGGCCTTGTGAAGTGTCCTTTGCTGCTACACATGTGCTCTGTGTGCATGGATGGGAGCTGGAGTGGCAGCAGGGTTGGTGCACTGGGACTGGTGTCAGCCAGGGAAGGCCGCTGCTAGAAACTGTAGAGGAGCTGTTCATGCGATAAGGTGAGTATCTGCAAGAGCAAAGGTGGTGGGGAGGGAGCAGTGACCCTGTGCTGGCGTAATCTGCCCTTGGCGATGTCAGGGAACACAAATGATAATGCACATGGTGTGAGTGATGTGCATCACCATTTGTGTTACTTGGCATCCAACCTATCATTCAACATCATAATGAAGTGGCCTAACGGCTAGAGTGGTCGACCTCGACCTCGAAGCTGGGGAACTGGATTTGAGTCTCGGCAGGGACGCTCAACATCCTGTGATTCTGGGCAAATCACTTAAGCTCCCCGTGCATACACAAAATGGATGTGTCCTTGTGTAACGTAACTTGTGCTCATGTAAAGCGCTCTGATACCTTAGGGTCGAGTTCGCACTAAATAAAGCTAAAAAAAAAAATGGTGAATGTAGACCCTGCTGCGAAATGATTGCAGCAGTGTAATTTGACTAGTAAGACTCGGTCATTGCTTAAAAAAGGGAAACAGCAGGTCTCAGCCATGCCCTCCGCAACAGCATGAGAGAAACTGTTAAAACCCATAAGGTGGAAAAGGACACCACAAATAATTCAGGCAGCACTTTCACACACTAGCTGTATCAGACTAAAGACAGCCTCATTCTCACAATGTTCATGGGGTAGCAGAATTCCTACCAGGTAAACTTACAATGGGTTTGTCTGCTAATTTGTGTGTTTGTGTATGGGAGAATGAATGGACCCAGTAATGATTTAACTGGTGGATGAATACCTGCATGATTGCAATGACTGGCGACAGAGTATATAGATGGATGGATAACTGACCTGGATGGAAACATCCAGGCATTATCAGCTACAAGCCAAATCTATTGGCTTTATACAAGGGCTTTGTAGAGCAGCAAGGGTGCAAGGAGTGCTGCGAATACCACAAACATCAACCACTTAACACTTCTCATTACACCCAGAAATATCGTTTGTAAGATGTGCGGAGTATAAAAGACATAGAACTTGCCTGCCTTTTGTACATACAGAGTTTGTGGAGCAACGCTTTTATGTTTTGTTCAGCTGTTGGCCCTTTGGTAAAGGTACATGATGCAATGTGCCATACTATGGACGGTTTAGTCTGGAGGCAAGATGTTACTGTGTCGTGCTAGACGCCTCTCACCAGCCAGGACATACTTCGAGCTCTTGAAGCGGCACTTGAAGGTGGATCCTGGGAAAGCGGAGGGACTGCAATCCCTCTTCCCCTAGTGAATCGTGCTGATTTTCATACCACAGCACAGTCAGGATGAGCATGGGCACCACAGTAGGTTTGCCAGTATCAGCACCACGCACCGGGGCAACATCTGGACGATTCTTCGGAACAACCTAGAACATGGAGTATCCAGTTATCCTCGGGAACTGGAATTCTTCTGGCTCTTTTTATGGTCCGTTGCATTCGACAGTAACAGTTGCCCTACTGCATGTTAAAGTGCAACCGTTCCGGGATGGATAACTCCTACATGCCTCAGCTGAAGTGGAAGGGGAGAGCCTCCTCTGATGTGAGGCCGAGGGATGGACAGACAGCTGACCAAGAAACGGATCTTCCTGCCAGGTTACCGGCTGGCTGTAAGAAATGTAATTAAACACATTTGGTTAATCCTCAAATGTAAAGGCTGCTTGGAAACCGGTACTGGCTTTAATCGACGGAGTCTCTTGAAGAGTATTCTTTTTAAGAGTGATTGTAAAATGACCTGATGAGCCGAGGGGTGAGTGCTTGGATGCGGACTGACCCAAGCGCAAAAATTCTTTCTTACGGAGATTCAAATTTTGAAAACCCTTTTTAAAACCAAATCATAAGCCTAAAACTTTTTGTGCGACTTGTGACAGAGTATCTTATACTGTGCGTAATGCAAGTTTAAAATAATGAGGTACTTACTCAAAGTGTTTTCTGTCACAGACTGGGACCTCGTAGCACTAAAAACTCAAAAGTCCCTAATCCGTACTGCACCACTCCGAATTCAATTCCATGGCTCTCTGGTTAATCGCACAGAAACCTGCAGGTATTTTATTTACCAATAGAGGTTTCACAATTTAAAATAGTGCATCTGTCACTGATTAGTCTAATTTGCATTTATTTTTCATTTAATGTGTGTTATTTTATATGCAGTCACTTGAAGGTGAAAGACCAGCAAAATACTTGTAGAATATGTTGTTCTTTTTAGCTGCACCTTGATCCCGCCCCCACGCTAACTGGCCACGCCCCCATTTGGACTCGAGATCACAGTTCCCATATTTTTTTTGACACACTTCGACCGCTAGTTAGTTGGGACGTTTAGATTTATTAACTGTCAGGATGCATTTATGTTTCCTGCAGGTTCTTCTGGAAAGTTCATGCCATTGATAGCATTTGGCAGTGCACAGCAGAACATCTGTTTATTTAAGGACCTCTTTATTTATCTCCACATAAGGCGAACGTGCGGACAAGAGGACGAGGAGGGTAGGCAGAGACAGTATATGTACCCCTGTCTCCTCCCCGCCCTCGCCGGAAGCAGCTATCTGCTGGGGTCTCCCCTGCCCTGGACTAGCCCAGGGACTCGACCTCCCACTCCTGTGCCTTCCTGTGGCACTAAGGCGGCCGCCCTCTAAGGGGCGGGCCGGTACGTGCGGACAAGAGGACGAGGAGGGAAGGCGGAGACAGTATATGTACCCCTGTCTCCTCCCCGCCCTCGCCGGAAGCAGCTATCTGCTGGGGTCTCCCCTGCCCTGGACTAGCCCAGGGACTCGACCTCCCACTCCTGTGCCTTCCTGTGGCACTAAGGCGGCCGCCCTCTAAGGGGCGGGCCGGTACGCACCCCCCCCCCCCCCAGGCAGCCTTACATAGTGCCAATATCGGACCTTGGGGAAGCCTTGGCAGCTGCGGGTTGCAAATAGTAGTGGTAGTTTGGTGGGGGGCCCAGGTAGTGACGGTGGCCACTCCCTAGGCTGTGGAGGAGTTACAGGGCGATCCAGGGTCTGCACATACCAAGGGGTACATCATGCAGCAGCACCGCGGGGTGCTAAGCCAGGATACCCAGGGATGTTTTAGCGTTGTCCCCTGGAAGAACGACGGCGCCCCGCTAGCCGACAGGCGGTTGTGGGTCTGAGCAACCGGGGGCTGCCATGTATGCTCCGCCCACCCATCACGGGGGGGCGTGTGAAGCAAGTGGATTGGGGGTCCACGGATGGGAGGGGTGGCCCCTCCCAAAATTTGGTATACACCATTTGGCGTTGCCATGGTGACTCTAGGCTTATCAGACAGGCAGGCGGCATAGGGGCTGGCCTGCCCTGGGATCGCCCGTAAGATAACCCACCATGTTTGCATATTGGTTATGCTAATAAACCTGCAGCAATATTTCTCCACTTACATTACAGTGTTGTGTGTTTTATTTATGTACTTATGTGTTTTGTGATAACTGTTGCCGATATTGGCACTATGTAAGGCTGCCCGGGGGGGGGGGGTTGCGTAGCGGCCCGCCCCTTAGAGGGCGGCCGCCTTAGTGCCACAGGAAGACACAGGGGTGGGAGTTCGAGTCCCTGGGCTAGTCCAGGGGAGACCCCAGCAGACAGCTGCTTCCGGCGAGGCCGGGGGAGGAGACAGGGGTACATACACTGTCTCCGCCCCCTCCTCGTCCTCTTGTCCGCTCGTTTGCCTTGCCCGCCTCTCCGCTTACCCGGCGTCCGGAGGGACAAAGAGGGGGCCAGGTCTTCTAACAATTTTAGTTTGTGTTGCAGGAGGAGTTACAGGGCGATCCAGGGTCTGCACATACCAAGGGGTACATCATGCAGCAGCACCGCGGGGTGCTAAGCCAGGATACCCAGGGATGTTTTAGCGTTGTCCCCTGGAAGAACGACGGCGCCCCGCTAGCCGACAGGCGGTTGTGGGTCTGAGCAACCGGGGGCTGCCATGTATGCTCCGCCCACCCATCACGGGGGGCGTGTGAAGCAAGTGGACTGGGGGTCCACGGATGGGAGGGGTGGCCCCTCCCAAAATTTGGTATACACCATTTGGCGTTGCCATGGTGACTCTAGGCTTATCAGACGGGCAGGCGGCATAGGGGCTGGCCTGCCCTTGGATCGCCCGTAAGATAACCCACCATGTTTGCATATTGGTTATGCTAATAAACCTGCAGCAATATTTCTCCACTTACATTACAGTGTCGTGTGTTTTATTTATGTACTTATGTGTTTTGTGATAACTGTTGCCGATATTGGCACTAAAATCTATTCTTATCTAGTTTCTTTGAGCTAGACTGCGGCAGCATTCTATCAGGATGGGGGCTGGGGTGCACCTTCCTCCATTTTGCTTGAGGTAACGAGGTGGTCTTTCTTTGGTTCCGTAGGTGGCTCTGTGCCGTAGACTGGGTTTAAATGCTGTGGCATCTTCACAAGTCACGCACAGCTGCGACTCTCCTGGCACAAGTTAGCTCTCCAAGACGTTCCTGTTGACAGCAGTGCTTTGTGCTAATAGCCAGCTGTGCCGGTTCCCCCCTTTCTGACTAAAACAATTCTGTTGTTCAGTGTGGTTTATTCTGTTTTGTTCTACCTTAAAGCCACAATGTTCACATTTATTTAGCGGCAGTCTGTGCTAGCTGGCATCTGTCTCCGATGGAAGCATTATGCAGCCTTGTAAACGGTTTGCTTGTTTTGACTTGTTGCAGTCTCATGGGGAAAAGCTGAGTTTTGGTTTACATCAACGCAGTCTCCCTTGACCATTCAGCGTTCAAGCAGATGCTCAGCTTGTTTTGCAGATTGTCATCATATATAATTAATTCTTACTGGTTCCCTATCATCTGATGATTCCTTGCAATATATATTTTATCTTGTTTTGAAATTTTTCATTGCAAGCTCCAAATGAATAAGAGAGATATTCACGTAACCATAGTTATGGCGCACTCAGAGTTCTTTATTATAAATTGTGTTGAGGACTGTTTTGATGGAGAAAGTTACAATACAGCTAGGTTAGCAGTTCATGTAATAATCAATTGGCCAACAAGTAGCCCAATATCTTTGGTATGGGTATGTCCCGACATAGTCTGTGGCTTCACTAGGCAGAAACTGCCTGTTGCCATGGAGCTTCTGCAAGTCCTGTCCAGGTTCACATGTGCTGATGAGGTTATGAATGAAGTAATCCTGGCAGAAATTCACATGAGCTGCTTCCCCCTCAGCCCCCCCCCCATTTGTAGCAGTTCCAGACAGACACCAACACATGTTATTTGTGTTTAAATTGTTGCCATCATTGTTGTTTCTTGGCCCTGAGGTCTGTGAGTTATAGTTGGGCATGCAACCATTTCTGCTTTCAGCATGGTTTTGGTGGCTGAAACCACGTATCGCTGACTGGAATACCACTCCCAGTTCCTGGTTCCCGATGCCTTTTTAAGATACAATCATAATTCTCTGCAGGAAGCCCTTAATAGTTTTTGGCACTTTAAAAAAAATATTTTTATTTTTAAATAACCAGTAAGCAGTACACAGTCATGATATCGTAGACAGTTTAGGTACTTAGCACAGGTGACCATACATTGTCGTATCGATTGAACATCATCAATAACTTTATAATTGTGATACAGACACATAGTTCCAGAATGTAGCCGTGGACTATAGATCACTGTTTCTGCGAAAGTCCTTAGTCGCTAACATCCACTGGATCTCTCTCTTGTGGGGGCTCGCATATATTCCCGCGAAAGGTATTCCAACTACCCCAAATCTTGTTCCATTTTGTGGGGCAACCCCTGTGTATTTACACTGCCCTCTCTATAACCATAGCCGCATCCATGTCCAGGTACCAGTGTTGCAGTGTGGGAGTTTGTTGCAGTTGCGCGCTATGTTCCGTTTCGCCAGCGCCCTATCCAGGGTAGCCCAGTCCTGCTGCATGTGGTTGTTTTTGGCACTTTTTGTATTGACATCACTGCAGATTGTGGCTTTTTGCACTCATGTAAATAAATCAAAGGGCCCTGATGAAGTTCCCTGGAATTGTTTTAGAATGAAACGTGTTTAAAGGAAGTGGTTAAAAAAAAAAAGGGAAATGGACAATTGGAAATTAAATAATGAAATTCAGTCAGTCAAAATAAAATGCATTCGCTATGCTTCCGTGGCATAAAGGTACAGGTGAAACAAAATATATTAAAGAAAACGTTAAAACGTTAAACTAAAACATATAACTCCTCCCCATACAAATGCAGCTAAAACAGCACACACTGTGCTTTGGCAATCAAATTAAAAAAACCCTAGACCCATAAAATAGATTTATACAACGGTGATCCTTCAAAAAGAATTCCTTTGACTTAACGCCACCGTTTAATCTTTTTAAACCTTGAGCCATAAAGTGCAATCATACAGTCCTGCGAAGCATGCCGCTTAGAGACTGTAGACATAACCATGGTATACAAATGTCTTCCCAAAAGTGATTCAGAAGTGCGGTAGTGCCAAAAAATTACACTCCACCTTGGGCACGAAGGGAAGTGCTAAATGGAGCTTACAAGACAGTCATTGGGTTTGGGAAACAATTAGACTGAGATTATGGTACCATTCAAAGACCACGAAATTACAGGATAACATGCAGAAAATTTCATAAAACCCTAGTATACAGTTGACTTACTAATAATAAAGTGCTTCAAGGGTGCAATAAAACCATAACTTAGATACAGGAAGAATATTTTAAGCAAAATAGAAAACTATTCATGGGTTTTAAAAACAGTTGTCCTGAGCAATCAAAAAGCAAAGCTTACAAAACAAAGTGCTAAACATTCCTGAAACCCTGTACATTAGAAATACATTTTGCAGAACAAACACTTCTGAACACCTGCCATTGCCTAAAATTATACCTTTCAAGAAGTGGTACCCTCAATCTTATCCCCGGGCTTATTAAAACAAGCAAAGGAACACGATGTGCAGGGTGGTTGGGCAGATGTTCGGTCACATGCGCAAGGGTTTAGCTACATCAGGCTATGACACTTTTCATTGTTGTCAGCGATGCAGGCAAAGTAAGAATGTATGCTGCGGCTATTATTGTTCTGCAATAAAAACGGTTTAAAAAAAAAAAAAATCAGGCTATGACACTTTTGGGGATAACCCAACATAAGAAGCAAATAGTTCAAATGGAACCCGGCAAGAACAAAGCGAAGCCATTGATTCTGGATGGCAGAGAGATGAGGTTGCAAACCTAAGTAAAAAGAAATTGAATTAATAAAGGTAACTGCAGCTTTTTGATTAATCCCCGATCTTTTTGCCACAGCGTTCTCCAAAAATGTCTGCTTCAGCTTTGACTTACTGCAGACCAAACCGGACTGGGGTGAGGAAAAGAAATCAGGGAGCCCCATTTCCTCCAAGGTTTGTTTGACATGCGACTCCCAATGTTTGTCAAGAGCTGCATCCAATTTCAAGCGGTCCTCAAGGACTGTTTGATTTAGGGGTTCAGTCTCCCTTGTCCAAATTGAGTGCCACAGCAAGAGCGGGGCTAGCTTAATTTTATCTGTATTATAGGGAATACCCAGCTCGCCATGGCAGACAGCATTAAGACAACTGCGTGGGAGTGACCGTTTTTTAATAAAAGCATTCTCATCTAACTTAATCCCATGGGTGGCAGCCATATCTCAGATACGTGGCTGTCGCTACAGACTTTATAAAGCAAATGGTCAGCAGCTCCTGCACTGGTTTCAGGCCTAGGTATTTGCTAAAATTTTGCAGAGCCAAGATTGTATCGGCTTCCAAAAATGTTTGACATCAAAGAGGATACCCAAATAGGAGAAGGACAGGCTGTCATCCACCTTAGAATTCTTGATGTAAAAAAACAGGCTCTCCTTTGATTTCCTACCATATTTTAATGTATAAGCCTCACTTTCATTGACCTGCAGATCTGACTCGTGCATAAAGGTGGGATAGTCCTCTATTTGGGCTTGCAGGGCCCGCCCCGTTCTTGCCATTAGCACTGCATCATCCGCATAGAGGAGAATTGAAGGAGGATGTGTTCCAGTGTATGGGATATCTACAGCTCGAGCCACAATGCTGATTCAGCTCTGTTTGTGTACAGGGTTAAGAGGAATAGGGCAAGAATGCACCCTTGCCTAGCCCCCTGTTTAATCCTAAACGGAAGAGTGCACTCATCCTCTCTGCCATAATGGACACAGGTGCTCGCCTCAGAGTTACAGCTCCCTGATGAAGTAATAATTGCAACCTCAATACCCATCTCCAACATAAGTACCTAGAGCTTGGAGTGCGAGACGCAATCAGACGCTGCAGAGAGATCGTTAAATGCCAGGTAAATGGAACCATTTTTGGCGAAGGCATGCTTTCCTACAAACATACTCAAGTTTAGGCATTGAGCAGTGGTGCCTAGCCCCTTCCTGAAGCCAATATGGGTATCCACTAGTATATTGTCGGCCACTGCCCAGTCCTTTTAATCTATGTAACAAAATACAACCCATTACTTTAACTGATGAATTGAGTAAGGATATGGGTCTGTAATTATTTGGGAGTAACTTATCACCATCTTTGTAGATTGGCACAATGGTTGACTTTTTCCATGAAGCTGGGGGGGGCACCCTTGCAATAGCATTAAAAAACGTTTACAAGCAGGGGAGCCCATAGAGCTTGGCAGTCTATTAAAACATCCACAGAAGCCCCAGCAGGACAGGGTGCCTTGAACTGCTACATTCACCTGACGCCCTCTGCACCTCCTATAAACAAAAAACTAAAGGGGAAACATCCCCATTTTGCTCAGTAATAGCAGCCGAATCAGTGGACTCTGCATCACTCAAGTAGATCGTAGAAAAATAATCAAACCAGCGGGGTTTGTAGATTGCTTAAAGTAGGGGGCGTTGCACTCCCATCAAAACCCCTAGCTAGATTTCTTCATACTGGCTTCCCTAAGAGACTCCCAGGCCCTTGCCTTGAGCTCCTTTAATTTAGCTGCTCGTGCTTCTTTATGAAGTGCGCATAGATCTATGATGTGTTCCCCATCTCCCGGGCCGATACTTCGGGCCAGTTCTAACTTTGCCCGTGTTCTTGTGCTAGCCGAGTCAAACCACTTCCGGAAATGTGAATTGACATTACGAGGATTGAGTGTCAGAGCTTGCTTTATATGGGCCAAGATGTCCAGTTGCCAGCATAATCTGCGGTGGGACTATATCTAGGGCTAAGATCTGAGACCTAGAACTCAGCTTGCTTGTGATTAAGAATTGCAGGAAGAAACTTCACTTTATCTACCTTGTCCCATCCCATGTAGAAGCAATTTCTCTTTGCTAGGACAAGTTTAAATCCCACCCTGGATTGAGACTTACTCGCCCCCTCTAACAGCAGCCTACAGGACAGTTTTGCATAATCACTAAAACCCAGAAAAGGGACCTCAATCATATATATTAAAACATTTAGTGCCTCAGAAACTATAATATAATCGATTGTAGAGGAACAATCTGCACCCCTAAAAGTGGGGTGAACCTGCCAGGTTGATCAGTTCCCTTATTCACCAAGACAAGGTCAAGTTTCACCAAGACTATTGTGCACATTGACATACTAGTTATGCTCAAAGTGTATCAAATTGTCCCCCTTGTTGTCTATTGGACTGCAAATTGGTTTATCAACCTTTGGACAGTGGTGGACATTGAAATCATACACCCAAAGCAGTTCAGAGCCTTATGAGGATGGTTTCAATGGTACATGTGACTGCCTTAGGTTCAACCACAACCTGTGAGGCACAACCATCAAATCGATTTTTTAAAATAGTTAACAATTGACAAATCCCAGTCCTTGGCCATGTCACAGACTAGGCAATGAACATATGGGGATTCCTAATAAATTGGACCACCACCCTAAAAAAAGTATTTGCGGTCAGAGTGAGAAGACCTACTTTCGCTCTTCCGGCGGTGAAGGAAGGCTGGGGAGTGAAGTGTAACTAGGGTCAATCTCCCAAGTTTCTTGTAAGCAAATTACATGGTACCTGACCACTGACGTAATCCAGTCTGAGTCCCCTAGTTTTTTCCTCAACGCTGCAATATTCCAAGTAAAGATATTAGCAGGCTTTAAACTATTTGCACTTTACTCAACATTGGTCATCCCGAGGCTCTTTATAATCTCCTTACTAGAAGATACAACCGGATTCGGATGAGTAATAAGTCAGTTGCACCCCTCTAGTCCTTCCTATGGAGCATATTTGTTGCGAAGTGCCTCCCCAGAAGGACCCTTCAGACTGACCTGAACATTGTGAGGCCCCTCAGGAAAGCTCCACCTGCATACAAAGTGTGGAGAGGAAGATTATAAGGTTTATAAAAGTATCCCAGGGGGAGAACAGATATCTGAGGTCTTCTTGAAAAAGAGAAGGGGAGAAAAGACCTTAGTGGTCCAAGACCAGTCTAGGGCTATTGAAATGTACCACTATGCAGTCGCCTGAGAGTGTTTGGGAGAAGGACCAACCCACCCCAACCTTCTCGGCATCAAGATGTGTTCAGATAGAGGATACTCATGCCTGCTAAATTTTGTTAGCCAGTAAAGAGCTTTTAAAATCAACTGGCCTGTGGACACGGTCTGTACCAGTATGGGGGTACATGCTGCTGGGGAGGTGTAACACTTCAGCATACCATACTAGGTTCTCCTTTCGCTTTGCTATAGATTCCATCCCCGTAATGAGGGAAAGACCTCCCTGGTCCCTTCCTTCTGCATCACTCGGGGTTCAAGATAGAATGGGGGTTGTGGGCATCTGAGTCTGAGATGGCAGAGTACAATAAGCCTGGGACACAGGGGTCACAATTACCCCCGCAAATCACAACTGGTAGCGTGGGTTGGTTGTGTATGTTTTAAACTTGGGTCAAACTACTCAGCCTACCGTGCTTCGGGATGGTGTGGGTAAAAACCTGTAAAACCTCCAGGGTAGAACTAAGCTTAGCCATACAAAGTAATTTTGACCGCTTTTTCACAATAGAGTCCAGGCAGTTGTGTAGCGGACTAATATATGCTTTGACCATACATTCTGGTCTGCTGCATATATCATCAATGTTGGAAAGAGTCAATAATGCAGAAGCGCCATCCTGCTTGGATTTGTCCCTGTTACATGCAGGTGTCAACTTCTTGCGCAAGGGGCCACCCTTCTTTTTTTACTGTGGGCTCAAATACAAGGCGAAGTATCAACGTGGAGTATGCAAACACTGTCCAACCTTAAAGGGGAGATGAGCGGACGGGGGGCATTTGTAGAACCATTGGGGCCCAGTGGGTCAGTCAAACCATCTGAAGTAAGTGAATATCCCCCTACCTCCTCTAAGAAAAGGCGTCTTTCAGCGAGTTCATTCTCCCTTGATAGAACCCCTGCTGCGCGCTCCAAGAAGGATCAATGGTGGTTATCCTATCCCCTCCTGCGGTCCCTGGGGCGGTCTTCCTTTTCCCCATACTTACCGTAGTAGAGGGGAACGTCCCACTCTGGTTAGAATACAAAACCCAAAGGCACAAAACTCCAGGCCAAGAGAGGGGACCCGGCCTGGCCCGGCCTCCTCCAGCGGTGAATGAGCACAGACAGGCTGCTCTTCATCCGAGCATTTTCACGGGCACGTCCTAAGCTGTGGGGTCTCTCAGTGCGCTTTAATAGTGCTGCTCCTCATGTTGGTTCCCTGCGGGAGTCTGGGGGACGTAGTCCCAACCCAGATTTACCCTCTATCACTGCGGGCAGGGAAACCAGGCTGTGGGCCTCCTTTTGAGAGCACAGTGTCAAAACCTGAAAAGTCTGTTGGGCCGCTTGTAAAACTTGAAAGAGAGAGAACGGGACAATTCTTGTGCATCTACTGTCTGGTTGTTGAAGGACCCTGCTTTTTTCCCAGCAGTCTATGATCGTACACTCACAACACATATCCCCAGCTCTCAGAGACCAGGTTTTGTGTGGCGCAAGACTTTCATCATCTTGAAAATGCCCAAAGTGGGTAGAGTTTACAGCAGGAACTTTCACCCCACTGGTTAGGGCGTGTTTATGCAAATGTTATTAACTAACAAAATGTGTTTTTATTAATTTGCTAAGCTTATGTACAGGTAAAACATATGCTAAAATGCAAAATTTGTAGTTGGTAATCATACTTAAAGGTTATAGGTCAGCAAATAAATAAAAGTGCCGATTTTTATGTTTGCCTAACTGCATCTGCCATGTTAACTGAAAAATTATACATTAACACAGAAAGGTCCATTTTCTTACATTAAATAGCTGTTAACGCACACCTTCTCTTTGTTTCAAATACTGTACTTTTTAAGAAGCCTTCTCTTAGATAGTGAATAGGCATTTGTTATGTATTAGACAACTGATAGTGAGATCTCACTGAAAGAAGAGGGGGTGACTGGAAGAATTATTCATGGGAAGAACTGCCTGGACTGCAAAACATCAATAATGTAACTTCTCAGGGTTCAATGTTTGAAAGCCTATTGTGCACCTCTGAGAAAATGGGGGTTTGCTTATTCACAGGAGCTTACTGAAATTCTATTGGAGGATAACAAAATCTGAATAAATGTTGCAACATAGAATGTGTGTTTATATTAATGTGTGTTGCCAGAGTAGCAGCTATATTCTAGGATTCCTTCCACGACTCTGACTGGAGACTCACTTTTGAGTTTTGAATGTCTTTTCTTCATGAGAGGCTGCCTTACTTATATTGTGCTGAGTTATCTGCTGATATCTTTGAAGCTGGGAATACTTTCCAGCTCATTATGCAAAGGCTTTACGCTTGCGCATTGATTCTCTCATCAGGACTCTTTATGGGTATCTGAACAGACACCTTTTTTTCCTCTCATTATTCCAACTTTATTTAGAATATGTAAATTGCTTTTATGGAACACACTTCCTGTATTATTACTATATTTACTTTGATTCTAACCAATATTTTGTTCTATTATATAATCAAATATCGATTGATGGATTATATTAACTTTTAATGCTGAAATCTAAAGTTTAATACCTAACGAATAAATAGATGAAAGACTAAGAGATTCGAAAATAAAACCCTTTAACTCACACTAATTCTATTTATTGGTTAAACTGAAAGTCCTTAATGATTTATTGCTAAGTATATGATTGCTCCTTACTTCTGCTTGTCAACGAGCAAAGGTCTATACGATTAGTGGTGGAGGTTATTACAATACCCGAAGATTGAGATACAGGAAAGGCCATTCCCTTAGGTGTGTCCAGGAGCCATTCCCACACATTAGCTAGTGCTGGTCATAAATGTGACCCCCTCCAGGCACCCAATTCAGCACACTTTGTTAACCTGCAGAAGATCAGAAGAGGAGTGGACCTGCTGTCAATGACCTGTGCGGAGAGCCTTGAAGGACTGGACCTGCTACCTCTTGTACCCAGGAAAATGAAGTAGACTTCAGCGATAAGGTTCAATTAAACATGCTAAAAGAGGCCTTTTATTGGAAGTATCCAGCTGACCAGTGGGAACTGGACCTGGACTAGATCCTGCTGTTGGCTTCTGCCTGGCACCCTGTAAATGTCCAAGTGCCTCCCCCAGGATCATGGGGGGGGGGGTCTCAAGAAGTGCACTTCAGCGATCGATTGGGAATTAGGACTCCCAAGGTAAAATCTTTGACCAGGGCGAACCTGGTTAGAGTATCAGACCTGCGCTCCATCGTGGTTGGCCTCAAATTGCGTCTAGGCCTCGGTCTACCACGACCATTGACTATCATTGGCGCTTATTGTTTCTTGGGGCTATTTGCACTCAAAACTGTAATCATTCTTCTCTCTGGTTCCACTTATTGGATTTTTGTCATTTATCAACCTCAATGTTTATACAGATCCATAGTGCCAGTGGATGTGTGCCATTCCAATTTGGACACCTTCTTAGATCTCTTAGCAATTTTGTGATGCAGGAATGTTTGAAGATTTCAATTTTGCCGTTTGGGGTTTCCTGATAAATTAAGTATTACCAATGAAATTTGGAACCTTGACTCCACTATTACTGGCAATGCATTATCCCTACATTGCTTGTAATTCCTGATTTGGCAGACCACACTGATCTGATTCTGATCGAGTTTGGAATTACACTTGACCTGTTATGTGTGCAGGTTTTTCATAATTGAAGGTAAAAACATATATATTCTTAAGAGATACAA
Organism: Triturus cristatus; assembly: GCF_964204655.1. Lineage (NCBI taxonomy): Eukaryota > Metazoa > Chordata > Amphibia > Caudata > Salamandridae > Triturus > Triturus cristatus. The sequence goes on from NC_140590.1 coordinate 1,546,167,106, forward strand.
AATGCTTCAAGTTCTACAGACCTTTACATATTGCCACTATCAATTCCACCTTCTACATCTTTCTACAAGTCCCAAAGATGGTACTCCGTGTTATTCTTTCTCTCTGTCCCTTTCTCCATCCTGCCATGCTAGTGAAGAGATAACTGTAATACCACCTTAACTCACTATGAAGTCTAATGTTACAAACTCAGTCTTCCCTTTTTTACTTTAAAGTTTCTAATGCTGCCTGCTGTTAAACTATAAAAAGTCGTATCAGTTGCTTTCTATATGAATGTTGTGAAGACATGGTTGCCTTACTTGCAGTCTGTGCAATTATCCTAATGATGTTTTTTAATATACTGGTAAGATACATAGAAGAGAACAGCACTTAACTTTTAGTGTTTACATTCACTGAAAGTACACATTGTTTCTTTGTATTTTATTGTGAGTAATGGTAAATGAATAGAGTCTAAATGGCTTTATGTCCTCTATTTTAGAAAGATGTATTTGGGCACATGTCTGAACCTGCTTTGGCACCAAGTTGTCTGAAAAGAGGAATTTCCATTTTACAGCAGTGTTCATTGTTTTGGATTGGGTTTGGTTATCACTCGTTTGTAGCAAAGCCATGTGGAAAATGAACTGATTTGCAGCCAATGTCGTATATCATTTTTACATTAAATAATGGATCTATGGGTGAACGAGACAAAACGTTCCACAAAAAATATGTAGAGAGGGGCCAGACTCATGAGAGTTAAAGCTTCTAGTGGGTCTGAAGACCTTTTACTCACTAAACATCGGTGATAAATGGTATATTATACTTTGCACATCTGAATGTATTATTTATACCATGTAATTTGCTATGTGTTACTTTTTAACAAAATGTATTTATTCAAAGCCAGGTTTCAGTTGGTTAGTTACTCATTTATATAACTACTGCTAAAAGAAACCAGCATGGCATTGTACGAAGCTATTTATTACAGCTGCTGACTGGTGGGAGGAGCATAATGATTCACTCAAAGGTTTTCCTGTAGTAAAATATATATATATATATATGTGTGTGTATGTATATATATATATATATGTGTGTATATATATGTGTGTGTGTGTGTGTGTGTATGTATATATATATATGTGTATATATATATGTGTATGTATATATATATATATATATATATATATCATTTAATGAACTACCCGCATTCTTAAACCTAAATATTTTGCAAATGTTTGAACAAAAAGTTTGGTCATTTATGCCTGTCCCTATTGTCAAAAAGACGAACGACCGGACTACAAATGCAACTGTTTTATGCTAAGATGTTTTTAATTTTATTTAGAGTATTTATCTGTGTTTACGGCACTTCTTTTCTTTAACATATTCGCGATATGCAGCATGGTACTGTTTTTAATTAAACATGTTGAGATGACAACCTGCGATGAATTAAATGTTTTCTATTAGGTTTGAAAGACCTCTAAACCGACAGTGCTCCGAATGACTCCATTCTAGGGCAGACCAGTTACGGGGCCTGCAAGTTAAATGCCACTAGTGGATGCAGCACCTGTTGTGCCATTCACTACAGTCACTGTGTAAAACGTGTCTACAGGCCTACCAATTCAGCCTGACTGACATTTTAAAAACTGCAATTTGATTTGCCAAAATAAACCCTTTTGACAGGTCAAACCCCCCGCCCCCCCCCCACACTTTTTAAATATTAAGTCCCTCCTGTATTGTGCTTTTGGCACACAAGGCAGGGTGCATGATATTTAAAACTAGGACAGGTGGAAATTTAGGATTCACATGTCCCTAACCTAGCTGGCACACAAAAACTATAGTTATATGTTATGTCCTAGTTTTCAAAGGAAACGCTTTTTTTTGTTTTGCTAATAACGTTGGGCGCTGCTTGACGAATCTTCACGAGACTTACGAAAATAAGTCGTCCATCTCTGCTCCTTCCTGGTGATCCGATGAAAAGGGGATCCCAAAAATTGTTATTCCCATGTAAATTCCCATAGGAACATTGGGAAATAGTATAGAAAAAAAAACGGCGAAACAGAATTGCACTAATTTGGCAGAAAGCTAGATCTTTATTCAGAAAGTGTGCCTTTTGCAATTTGGGGTAAAATCTATTAAGCAGTTTTTGAGAAATTAATGCTTAAATTACAGGTAGGTTGATCCCTCTGGAGTACCCCGGTAATCTCACGATATCGCAATTCAAAAAAAGGAAGCATTCTGAGTAGATATTTTTTCGCTATCTGCCATTCAGTCCTTCGAGACCTGTACTGGTCCCACAGGATCACCAATCTGATTGGCTCCCCGCACCATGAAGAGAAATATTACGGCTGCCATTTCAGGATTCAGGGACTCTGTCCCTGTGTCCTTATTTGAGAAAAAATATGAAGGTACAAGGGGGGCAGTTAAGGGTACCCTGACATCCAGGGTTCAAGATGTATTTTTTTTCTTTTTGCAGGTTCCATGGTAAACTGCAAGAAGCAGTGTGGCCCTCAAGTGGTCCTGTTGGTCCTAGCACACATCCTCCATTTAGTCCAGCGGGACCTGTAGTGCCCCAAGAATCAACAAACTAAGCTTGAGTGGTCTTCTGGTTTCCCGAGTGGCGTTTCAGCTGCGATACCACAGGAGTACAGTGGAAAAAAACATAAATACATTTTATTGTACTAACATGAAAGTTCATGTTATGGGAAAATAAAGTGCACGTCTTTGAAGTCTCCGACAAGGTTTTCTCTCTACTTTAGGTAAGAAAGGGCAGACTTCAAACATCCATATCTCTCGTGGTGCAGTGTTGAGGTATGACCGATGACCCTTCCTACTGCTCCTGTCTGTGGAAACTCTAAGTTACAGCGCCTCCCTTTGCTCAGTGTTAGGGTTTACGGTGGAGCGCCAAGTCCAGGGGCAACCCTTGTGCGCTGCTATCTCTCTATCAGTTGTACTAGCGTTATATCACGACCCAGGCACGCATGTTGATTAATAGAAGATTCCCTTTAAGAACACAGGATGCAGGGTCGAATTGGTAATGCCGGCACTCGGGAAATGGCCGAAGGGCCAGTAGCAGAGTTCTACCTGTGGGCTGCTTTTTTGGGCAGCCTGGGGGCTGTCTGTGCTGTTAAGATGCCCCCAGCGCCACAGCCCAGTGGATGCCAGAGTGGCCTTTCTGGAGGTAGATGGGTGGAAGTATCACTCCCTTTCTCCCGCTGGGCCGGCTCATTATTGTATGCTGATTGAGCGGGGGCAGGGGGCCTGAGCAGAAGTGGTCGCACTTGCAATAATGTGTGGCTCAGAAGTGTGAACTAATCTGTGCATTTTTTTTATCTAAGTGAAGTGCATAAAACTTTGCTGAAGCAGTGTTTTGCTGAAAGGCAATATGAATGTGGGCCATTTTTTTTTGGTATGCCCGGGCCAATTTTTGATTTCAATCCAATCCTGACAGGATGGGCTGTCATTGGCCACTAGTGGGAGAGTCCCATGAGGGGGCCTCGCAGTACCAGAGTGTGACAGGCCTTCTCCACTAGTAAGAAATGTGTTGCTATGACGAACGAGCATGGACGTGAATTCGGGAGTTATAGTAGAAAAGGAAACCAGCATTGGTAATGCTTCGGTTTCGCCTTGTGATGAATAAAGAGCTGTTTTCATCAATCATTGTCCGGCATAAGGAAAGAGCTCCCTGACAGATAACATGTGAATGGAGAAGATGTGGCGTAGGGGCCAGAGCTGCTGGCTCGAGAGCTGGGGATCCAGTTTGAGTGTCAGCGGTGTTGCGCAACAGCCTGTGATTTTATGCAAACCAGTTAACCTCCCTGGGTCATAAGTTATTATATAAATATGCTGCAAGAGTAAAAGGCAAAACTTTATTAAAATATAGTGGCATCAAAGCAGATGTTAACAGTATTTCGGTGGCGGGAATCTTATAAGAGAAGTAGAAAAGGAACTGCAGGAAAATATGCTACAGACAACAGAAATGGAGGAAAGGTAAATGCCACGCACAGGAACCAATGAGATGCTAGGAAAGCGAGGAAGCGGGACGTGGGTCTCTTTTAAGTTTCTATTAAAAGTAATCGATTTCTCAAGCACAGCGCAATTGCTGTGCAGTTGAAACCTGACAATCACAAAACCATTATAATCATCAAATGGCACTTTCATCTTACCTGAAGTGCTTTGAGGATACAAAAGGATGGTTAGCAGCGCTTTAAAAATGCAACAGTAAATCAACGACACAATCACCTGCGCAGTCAAAATAACATGATGAGTAGGTTTATACACTTTGTCAACGATGATTGTCTCCTTTTAGGCTTTGATGACTGCCAGCTAAAATTCAGAAAAATAAAAGCCAGATGTTGTAATCTTAGAGACCAGTTACGTCTGCACACTAAGAACTTAGCCAAATTACTTTCTTACAGTACTAACAGGTTCACTGCTTGTACCAATAGCTTATGCATTAGCCAAGACTTTTTATTTTTACTATATATATATATATATGTGTGTGTGTGTGTATGTATATACATACATACATACATACACACAGAGAGAGACTGTTTTTTGTTGTGTTGGCCAAATTGTTCTTTCACCCACCATAGCAGGGGGCAATGGGTGAGCCCCCTTTGCCCATTGGCTAACGTCACCATGAGAGGAACCGTGATTATTACCCTGACCGCGGAGACCGAGCAATATGGCTGATGCCCGGTGGACCTGCCTAAACAGCAATAGAGGAGATCAGCTTTGGTTCACCCCCTCGGCCGTCACCTACCCAGCCGGACATTGGACATTGTTTTCCTCGTCTCTCCGCTGTGTCTCCTTCCGCCCCCCCTCCAACCATGTAACATTGTTTGTTGTTGTACTGTGTAACCCTGTAACTGATGTAATTTGTAACTTGTAACTCACTTGTCCTCATGTAAAGCGATCTGATACCTCCGGGTCTAGCCAGCGCTATATAGAACTCTTCAAATAAACAAATAAACCAGACTGGTAGCACAGCCGAACCCCACACACACCCTCCCCTTCCCCCAACCCACCTCCGATCAACAGAAGCTCTGTGATTTAGGCTCTGGTTCAGGCACTGATTTACCCAGTGACACTGGCCATTGCCACTTGTGGCTCACTCCCCGGCAGCTGGCCCAGCAGAGGCAACCCAGGCCAGTGTTCAGGAGTATGTGGCAGCCTATTTCAGTCAGATGTCCTCCACCAGTGGGAGACCTGGTTGATAAACCAACTGCCCCCCTCTCCCCATTCCCCCCCCCCCACCCACCCACCAGCAACTTAGTTATTTATTGTATTGTAATAGGCACTGTTTCAAGCACTAAAGTAGTCAGAATGGCCGGTCACTGGCCACGACTGGCGGTATCTCCCTTTTTGTCACTCTCTCACTATTTTTTTTTCTCCTCTGCTTCTCTCTTCTAGCACTCTCCTCTACCTCGCGCTCATACTCAAATCCGATTTAGTCTCGTTTTCCCTCCCATTGTCTCTCCCACTGTCTCTCCCACATAGACTCCCTGAATGTCTCTATCCTTTCAGCTCCTGGTGTCTCTCACCTTTTTCTTTGAGCTCTTTCTGTCTCTTTGGTGCATTCACTCCCGCAAGCAGACTCATACACACATATATAAAGGCACACACATACAACACATTAAAATCCCTGTGTGTGCGCGTGCACACATAAAAATGCATATCACAGACACACATAAATATACACACACAGCGCACTTGTATGCACTCGCACATACGCACACAGGCATACATACTACCCATACATACATATACAAACCTATAAAAAGACAACCCATTCATCTCGTCTTGTATCACTTACTTTCATCTTTCTCAAACTTTTCTCAATTCTCTCCTGTCCCCGTCTTTCATAATAAGTTCTTTCTTTCTCTCCCTTTTCTTCTTATCCTGCTTCTCTCATCCACTCTCTCCTCATCTTTCTCTCCCACTGCCTCTCAAACATTTCTTTTTTCTCCGTCTCTCTTTTCTGCCATTCTGTCTCTCTTGTTCATGCTCCTCTTCCCTTCCTCTCTTCTTATGTTTCTGTCCTCCATCGCACACACTGTCTCCATTTCACCCCCATATTCCATTGCTCTCCTTCACTTCATGCCGCTCCCTCTTTCTTCCTTCCTTTCCACCCCTTTTTTTACCCGGACTACTGTTTGTTTCTATGACTTTGGACACATGAGCACTTCAGGCACAGAGCAGATGAGTCAAGTTCTGCCATTAGGCGCGCGCACCTGATAAACGCGGGAAATCTATGTAATGTGTGTACATCACCGGATGCTTTGGGGACCTTTGGAACTCTGCCCAAGCACAGTCCTTGCTTCTTTCGCATCCATTCCTAGTATTCATGTTCTTTCAGGGTCGTTAAACATTACAGATGATTGTATGAAGTATGGATCTAGTGAAAGGCACACCTCAGGACAGCAGGTGCACCTAGATGGACCTGCAAGGTGTGAATGTGAAAGAGAGCGTTCACAAAATCACCAAGAATAAGGAACAGGAGCTCTTCTGAAATACTTTTCAGCAGACCTCCGATTTTCAAGCTCTCCAATGTGTGGGGAAACCTTTTTCTTCCGATGTAGGGCGTGTTTTTTGTTTTTTGTTCCCCTGGCCCCCAGGAAGTGGCTGTTACCGGGGCCCATATTGGTCATAGGGAGGGAGGCTTCATGCGTCCCCCCCCCCCCCCCCCCCCTCCTGTAATGTATGTTAAAATATGCCCCCGGGACCTGGCCCATCTGGCGGCTGAAACACAAAGAACGGCGGGAGACCACGCTTGTTTTTTTTGTTAGTTACATTTTTGCAGCGAATTTGCGACTCCGGTGCAATTCCACATAAAAAATGTAATAAATATGCTTTTTTTCCCTAGCGGGGTTCCAGAGGAACCTGTGCACCAAGGCTACGGGGTCAGGGTATTCCTACCCTCTTTTCTTTTCTTTCTTTTTTTTTTTTTAATCCTTTTTATTGGGTCTCGGCTGAGGCAGTGTCCCAAGACGGCTGCCAACACTTGCTGGATGAAGTGTTAGTAGCCAATCAGACCTCTGCACAAGATCGGGAGGATTCACAGAGAGGTGCACATCCCTAGATATACACATTTTGTTTTCTTTAAATAACTCTAAAACCACTGAACCAATTCACAACAAATCACATAAGACAGTTCCCTGGACTAACTTCTACCTTTCTGCCAAATTTGGTGTGATTCCGTTCAGCAGTTCAGGCTGTAGCTGGGACTAAAGGTCCTATGGGAATTAAGATGGAAAACACAAGTTTTTGGACCCCCCTTTTTCTCTGTCTCCGCTTGACGGATCACCCTGAAAGTTTCCATGCGCAGCAAGAATCAGGAAGGCACTTTTCTTGGAACATTTCGTGAAGATTCGTCAAACAGCGCCAAAGATATAGGCAGGTCAAAAGTAAATCTGTTCAGTAGTTATTGAAATATTAAGGGAAAACCAAATTTGTATATATAGGGACCCCTCCCGATCTCGTGCTGAGATCTGATTGGATGCAAGCACTTCAAACCAGGAAGGGTTGGCAGCCATCTTGGGACTTGCCTCAAGCTGAGTCCCAGAAAAAATGTAAAAAAGAAAAGGGGGCAGGGTAAAAATACCCTGACCCCCTAGTTCTCGGGAGGTGGGGGTGATACTCCACAGGGACCCCGCAGCACCCAAAAATCACTTGTAAAAAAACAACAATCGCCCGGGTGGGCCTGGTCCCGGGGGTATTTGCATAATAAAGGACGGGGACACATGCCCCCCCCCCCCCCCCCACGGGACTTATTAATGCCCTGGGGACCCCCACCTCCCACGGGCTTCTTTACTAATGAATGCAGGGAAGCCTGAGCGGCCTCCCAGCTGCCCTGGGCACCACCACCTCCCTGGGGCTTATTTGTTTTTCAAATGGTCGGGGCCTGTTGGACCCCCCCAGAACCTAGGGACCACCACATCCACAGGGTTTTATTTTAAAACCATGTGGGGGTCCTCTCGGTCCCCCAACCCCAGGGGCCACCACCTTCCTCGGGGTTTATTTTAAAACCATGCTAGGTGCTGCATGGAGCCCACTGCAGCCCCAGGGGCAACTACCTCCTAGAGGTAAAATCTAAGAAAGGATGGGGTTCTCACAGCCCCCCTCCTGGAGCCATGCATGGCCCTAGGGACTGCTGGGGCCTTGAGGCCCCCTCGTTCCCAATAGATGGTAGAGGGTGACCAGGGTGGGACCAGGGCACCCACAATAGAGACTGGGCCCCACCACCACTCTGCAAACATGCCTCCTGGGAACGAAGTCCCCTTGGCTGTAGAGGATCCTTGGAGGAGCAACAACCCCTCCTGTTAGCTCTAGTAAGTCCCACATAGGGGTATTGCTGAGAGGTGATCCGAAATCCCGCCCCCTTTCTCCACCACTCTGCAAACGCAATTACTAGAAAAAAACCCATAGAAATTCACTTAAAAAAACAAAGGTTACAGGGACGTTAGAGTCAGGATATAACATTAAAAAAACCATAGAAATTCACTGACAAAAATCAAAGGTTGTAGGGCTGTTATAGTGAGACTCAAATTTTACTTGTACAAAGCCAGTGAAATTCAGCAACTGAGCTAACTATAATTTACGCCCCCGCAGTGCATTGCTTATGACCTCACATATTACATCACTCATGGCATGATCAGTGACATCACTGATGACATCTCAAATGACATCACTGATGACATAACGGATAACATCATCAAGTGAGTTTGTGTTTTAAGAGTTTACAAGTGTAAAACATATATACTAACCTACTACAAAACAAATCTCCATGAAAAGCATTTTCGCCATTCATTTTGAAACTTTAGACACAACTGCAGCCCAAACCACTCAACAAATTTACAGCAAATTTGGCATAAAGGTAGATCTTGGTCCAGAAAAAGAGTGCTTTTTGTGTAAATCTGTTGTGTAGTTTTTGAGCAATTAATTCTCGAAAACTTTGTATAGGGACGTGGAGCCTCCGTGGATCCAAAGGATCTCCTGCTGAGATCTGATTAGTTGCCACAACATTAACCAGGCAGTAGTGCCAGCCATCTTAGGACTCCGGACTCAATTGCTGCCCCCCTCCCTGAGTCTCCTTGAGGCCCTAGGCACCCATACCCCAGGGCTGCTTAAACTAAAGAAGGGGGGGGGGTTTGCACCCCCCCCCCCGCCCCCCCCCCCCCCAGAGCCTAATAGGCCCCAGGGACGCCATCCCCTGGGTCAAAAATAGACTCCCTGAATAGCTCTATCCTTTCAGCTCCTGGTGTCTTGTCTCTCACCTCTTTCTTTGAGCCTTTTCTGTCTCTTTGTTGCATTCGCTTCCGCAAGCACAGACTCATAAACACATATATAAAGGCACACACATACAACACATTAAAATCCCTGTGTTCGCGCGCACACATACAAATGCATATCATAGACACACATAAATATACACACACACAGCGCACTTATATGCACTCGCACATACGCACACAGGCATACATACTACCCATACATACATAAATGAATAACAAGCATTTGTAATACAATCGGTCTTGCCTTTGTGACCTAATATGTATTTAGATATGCAGCACATTAGCCTGGGTGCTGAAACAGCTACTGTTCTTTAACATGGAGGGAAAGTAAGCACCAAAGTGCGTGACACGCCAGGTATGGGAACACATGGAGAGAAATATTGCCTTTGAGCAGGAAATGGTATAGTTCAGAGGTCTGTTTTTAATATAAAATCAGGGCCTTCGGTCGTCATATCACTGAAAATACAAGATTTGAAAAAAATATTGTCGTCTATGGGTGCTCGTGGAAGACCATTTCTGTGGATTGGAATCTAGAGAATGTTGAAGTGATTCTGGTATTTATTGACCTCTGCCGGTTGTTTTCTATCAAGACAGTTAAATGGAGGCAGTTGAACAGAAAAAAAAGTCCCTAAGCTGAAGCAGATGAGTCCTAGGGCTGGTCTCCAGAGCCCACAAAGTATATACACATATAAGTATATATTAAAGTATATACAAGAGGTCTCGAATTCTCGACCTAAAAAGGGAGGGGGGCCACTCAGCCTCCCATCCCCAAACCTAAAAAGGCTCTAAGGACCCTATCTCTCCGGCCAATTAATTGAACAAAGGGAGAGGGCTTGTGGCCCACTCCCCTCCCCAAGCCTTAAAAAGGCCCTGGGGACTGTGCGTCCCCCCCCCTCTGAGCCCTTAAAGGCAAAAGGACCCCATTCCCCGGGGCTTGCTCCGTGACTGTGTCCCGTGGAATCCACACTTGGGACATAGTCCCAAGAGTTTTCCTGCCAACACTACAGTGGGCAGGAAAACATATGTTTGCTCCTGTTTGTCAGGAGCATTTTTAAATCTCCTGCCAAACGGGAGCAGACTTCGGTTCTCCTTCCCTGCCAGCAGGAGTGTAGGCAGGGAAATAGAGGACATATTGCTCCCACCTGCAGGGAGCAATAACAGATAGCTGCTCCATCCGGGCGGGAGAAATGCTGGCTCGCGCATCATGCAGGGATCCAGCTGGGGCCCTCTGGCTCCCCTCCATGGCCCCTAACATGCTACACGTGCCCTAAGGTAACTATAACTTGCGCCATTGCCAGACACTGCTAATTTACCCACATATGATATCACTCATGACATCTATGATATCATTGACAATATCACTGCAACATTTGCAATGAAATTATTGATGAGAAAATTGTGCATGGTGGGGGTGTGCGTTATAGTTACCTTGTGGCACAAGGTATAGTTACTTGAGATGAGTATAACAATAACTGGAGAATTTCTGAGGTTTTTAGCATTTAAAACGTTACATTGTTGCTGAACATTTCACCTAACGATAATGCTAATATATAAAGTTAATATAAGTGTGTGTGTGTGTGTGTATATATATATATATATATGTGTGTGTGTGAATACATTTGTTGTAATGCATTGTGGTGTGCATCGTAAATCTCATTGTACGTAGTCAGTGTAGTACTCTGTGTTGTTTTATATACTCCGCAAAGGTGTGCATTGTTGTGGCATTTGCGGTAGTATTCGTCATAGGCTTTAATGCCCGGTCTAGGATACTAGCAATGGAGAGTTATCTAATATAGCAACTCGGTGACTTCCATAATTTCTCAAAACTAATATGAGAGCTTATTTGTGTATGTGGACTGTCTGCGTCATCCTGTAGCCCTCCATGTATGGTGAGATGAGGCGCCAAATCCTGCAGACGTCCCCTCGCCCCTCTGCAATGTTCTCCAGCTGTTCTCTGGCGTGAGAACAATCTTTCACATACCTTGCATATTTGTTTGTTTTTGGGATCTCTGCCAGGGCTACCAACAAGACAGTTATTGGCTGTTATCGGCATGTTTTTGTTTAGTGAACGCCGGACCCCTTGGAGCAGCATGACTGTCTAGGGGAACAGCTGACAGCCCAAATGTCAGAGCCTTCCTGGTCAAGTACCAGTGGGTCGAACCATCACTGGTGCAATATCTAATTGCTTGTTACACTGGGATTCTCAAAATGGAAAATCATAACAGCTTATTGATTACCTACTGTCGTACAGAGAACATCTTTTGAGGCTCTGACGCTTCTCTCTGCCCTCTTTGCAGTGAACTGTACAATTCTAAGGTGTTAAAAAAAAAAATAATAATAAGTTCACATGATGCTGCTTTGTTTGGCAATCTCAGTTTCTGCTGTCAAGTGCATTGACTTACTTGCATCCCTTTGCTAGTGTGTTGATAAAGCATCTGTAAGAAATCCATCTGGCGTATTGTGTATACCCCCTTTAACTCTCGTGCATCTGTGAAACTGCCCTTCCCTTGCCTATTGAACACATCACGTTGTTAGCAAGAGTGAAGCTTATCCCAGGTCATTCTTTATGAGGTGCTTTTGCAGATTTTGCGTTTATATCAAGTGAAGTCGTGTTGCATACCTGGAACTTGAGCAGTAATTGTCTCTGTACAACACTGTGCCACTTTAAAAATAAGCAAGGCATAATTCAGGCCATGGAAAAAATAAAAATAAAGGTTATTTATTTATATATATATATAATCTCTTCATTCCTCCGTCACCAACAGCATTTGGAAAGACGAAGATAGACCCAAAATTCAATGCACATTCGAAGTTTTTATTATCAAACGTCCTGCACCACCGCCATTACGCGTTTCAGCCTCACAGAGGCCTTGATCACATGATACGCCAACGGAGAGTTTTTTTACCTTTTTAAAGTGCTAGTGCTCCAAAATACGTGATAAGACACTCCCACAAAAATTCATGGAAATAGACAACACATTGTCCTTCAAGTGCAATATATCCCAATGCTAGTGCAAACCATAACGCAATACAGTACAATGATAAGTATCATAGTGCAAATAGCGCTAAACCCAATAAATATATAAATAAATATTCAGGAGTACAAAAAATAGCATTAATAAAATCTAATAAGAATGCTAAAATCCAAAGCTAAAATATTGTAACAATAAAACCAATAAATCAGATCAAATGGAATTAGCAGCATAGTTGCATGTCCAATCCTAACTGTCAGAGTACATGGCTAAAGTTATTGCATAGACAGCTCCATCATTCGCAGCTCAATTCAGGCCTAAATGCCGATTGATACTGCTAACAACTTAAGGTGTTAATGACCAGGTTGTTGCACTGCAAAGGACATATATCATACAGAAAAATCCAAGGTATCAGCCCCAGTGGGCCCAATAATTATCTTGTGGGAAAAGAAAGTGCGTTGTGTTATGTGCAAATTGCGCTTTAATTTACACTACTCCAAATCACAGCCGTGAATGGATAAGTAAATATAAAAAAAAAACAGTCTTAAAATCTTCAGTTCTATTAAATAATTTGTCAGGAGGCGGCAGTACATCCTAACTATACTAAATGCAAGTGGTATCTAATTTTTAAAGACAGGTAAAAAAGTCATCACTCGCATTTAACCCCTGGGGTGCCTTACTATCTAACTCTAAGATATATCTTGTTTCCATTCGTCTCAATAGTCGATCCCGGTTGCCACCCCTTCTCATTGGCAAAACCGTGTCTATAACAATATATTTGAGATGAGACAAAATATTCTCATGACACTCCCTAAAGTGCCTTGCCACCGGGTAAGCGGCATCGCTGTTATTGATAGCTCTAATGTGCTGGAACACTCGTTTGTGAACCTGCAGTTTCGTGCTCCCAACGTAACGCAGGCCACGAGAGCACTCCAGCAGATATATCGCATATTTGGTCTTACAGTTAAGAGCTTTTGTGATTTTAAATGGTTTGGGCTGAAATGGCGTTTGGTATAGGTGTGTGTTAATACCATATTTGCAGGCTTTACAAGAGGCACATTTAATGAATCCCGTCCTGCTACCGAGCCATGTTTTGGTAGATCTGATCTGATATATATATATATTTATTCCAAACTTCATGCAAAGAACTGGACACCAGCACTCGAATGTTCTCAGTTGAATATATTTTATTGCACGTCACCAATAATGTGTTACAGCCTTGGTCACATTAGGAGAGCCACCATCTTAGTTGCAATATTTATATGCTCAATGTGCCGCATGGCACCATAGACATAGTACAAATGTTCAGTGTGTATGTATGTATGTATATATATATATATATAATGTACTAGGCAGGTAAGTTAGGTCTGCTTCTCCATAGACTGAGCGTTTTTTGGTTTGCTAATAACTTTGGCCCCATTTGACAAATTGTGCCAAACCTTTCCCAAAAGAAAGGTTAATCTTACTCACCTCCTTCCTGAAAAGTTTTGGGGTGATCAGTCAAGCGTGGGCCGAGGAAAAATAGGGGGTCCCAAAATGCAAAATACCCATGCATTTTCAATAGACTCATTTTAGACAAAGCTACAGCAAAAACTGCTGAACGGAATCACACCAAATTTGGCAGGAAGTTAGAGCTTGGTCTACAGATTGTGCATTTTGTGTAAATTCATTCAGAAGTTTTTGAGATATCGAGGATAAATAAAATAGATCTATTTGGACAGTTGGTCTTGCAAGAGTCTCCGAGACTCTCATGGGAGCGTCAGTTTAAAAATTAAAGAGTTCTTATTGGCCCAGGGAGCTTTATTTCCCTTGGGCAATTTTGCTCCCATGGGAGTCAGACTTCCATGAGCGCTCTAATTGGTTGCCAGAAACATGAGAAAAAATATTGCTGGCAGCCATTGCAGGAGTCTGGACTTAGTTCCCTGTCCTGAAATTCTTTAAAAAATATATGTATGTATGGGGGAGAGTAAGGATACCTTAACTCCCTAGGCCCCATGGGAGGACCCAGAGGGACCTTCCCCAGTGCCAAAAAAGAAAAGGAAATGATGATCAATGCAGCGATCCTGCGAGAGTCTTGGAAGGCTAAAAAAAAAAAATAGTGGCTGGATTGTTTATTTATTTATTGTAAGCCCCGAGGATCGTACCCCAGGGATGTTTTTATAATGAGGAAGGGAAGCTGCGTGGCCCCCTCCTCCAGAGCCCCCCCCCCCCCCCCCCCCCCCGGGGACCCAAAAATGTTTATGGGGAGGGGGACATCTGGCCTCTCACCCTGACCCATTGGAGGTCCCACCCGAGGCCAAGGTATTGGGAGGGTGTCTGAGTGACCCACCCCCTCCCCAAGCCTCTAAAAGCTCCTAGGAGCCCACTTGCCAGGCTGAAAATTCATAAAATGGGGAGGCCACTCCTCCCTGAGCCTGCAAAGGCCCCGGGGAGCCCACCTTTAAGGGAGCGTGGCCCCCTCCCTCAGCCAATAATGGCCCGGGTACTCCATCTTCCAGGGCCAGCTCACAGGCTATGTCCTGGGGAGCTCAGGACATAGCTGTTCCCCTGCCCGGAGCGGTGCAGGCAGGGAAAGTTGTGTTTGCTCTCGCTTGGCCGGAGCATTTTTAAACCTCCCGCTAAGTGGGAGCGAACACCAAGTCCTCTTCCAGCTGGCAGGACTTTAGACCCGTTTCCTGGCCCGCAGTGATGTGGACAGGGAAACTGATCTAACTATTGCTCCCTCCAACAGGGGAGGCATTATTAGCTGCTCCTTGCGGGCAGGAGTGACGCTGGCTCCCGCTGGATGCCGGAAGCCAGCTGGAGTCGCAGGACTCCCTGCTGTGGCCCACAACGACAGTGTGGTGGGCACTAGGGCATCCACCTTTCAATGCTGTGGACCCCAGGGAAGTGGGTCCCCGGCGCCAAAATCAACTTGGGATAGGGGGCAGAGAGCCCCCCTCTCCCATGAATGTGTTACCAGGCCCTGGGGGGATGGAATCACCAAGGCCGATATCCGCCCGGAAGAGAGTGCATGCCCCCTCCCCATAAAAATTGCACCAGGTCCTGAGGCACGGGGTCCCTGGGACCAAAATCTGCCCAGGAAGGGGGGCAATGTGTCCCTGCCCATAAAAGTTGCGGCTGACCCCGGGGATGGGTTCCACAGGGCCAAAATTGGTCCGGGGGGGGGGGGGGGGGGGCTGCATGCTGCTCCCCACAACAACTGTGCCTGTCTCCAGGAATGGGGTCCCCAGGGCTGAAATCGGACTGGGGGCTCAAACGCGTGCCCCCTCCACCTTCAAAATTGCTCCAGGCCCTGATGGATGGGGTCCTTCGGGCTGAAACCGGTCGAGGCCGCCTGCCTCCTCCCCAAACAAGCATGCTGAGCCCCGAGGGTTGGTGTCCCCAGGGCATAACAAGGCTCAGGGAGGGGGCCACACAGCCCCCTCCCCTTTATTTAAATAAGTGGCCTCAGCGGATTGGGTCCCTGGGTCCAGTAACGGCCCAGGGAGGGGGTCCACGCGGGCCTCTCTCCCCTTTAACTAGAAAAAAAAGGCCTCGGGAAGGGTGTCCCAGGGCCAGGTCCTATGGCCAGTTCGTGAGTTGGCTGTATGGGAAGGTGATGGCTGCAGGACCTGGGGGGGTGTTTGCATTTACGCATGAATTTTAACGTATTACTTTGTTAAAAAACCTAAATTCACTGGAAAAAACAAAGGTTAAAGAAACATTATAGTTGGGTGAATTTGTCAGTGACAGCATTGTTTTAAACTGGAAAAAAGCACAGAAATTCACCAGTTATAGTTAGCAGTGGTAACTATAGCTTGTGCCTCCACCATGCTCTGCTTATCACCTCACATGACATCACTCATGACATGGTCTATGAACTCATTTGACATCACTGATGACATCTCAAATGACTTCTTTGATAACAACACCAATTACATCATCCAAGTTTTGTATTTCCTGCATATTGCTGTATAAATTACTGTGGCATTAGAGGTCTGACAGTAAGTACAAAATAGCTCTGGAGAAGATCCAGCATCATAACTATCAACACAGAAAACCCCCCTTAGGCATTATGTGCAACATTGACCCTATAGCATACACTTTACAGGTAGCATAGTTTGCATTAACAATCAACCACAATTATATGGAAAACCCTTATTGAGTACAGTGTTCAATCTGTATTCAGCTGTTTGGAGAAAGCTAAGTAGTGCATGCCAATTCCAAAACAAATTCCCCATCACTCTTGTTTTTAACCTAGACAAGGGGACCCACTTAATAACTATCATTATTAGGTGTACTCCTTAGGCTATTTTAATTCACTCACACCAGTCTACACGAGAACCCATCCACCCTCTCCTTCACATACACCAAACGAGCAAAAAGATTTCTGACAATGAGTCCCCTTGTCAGACATTGCACTGCGGGCCCAACAAGGAGCAAACGCCAGATGATGATGAAGCACTACACCTCTCGGGTGTGTGAGGGCTCATGCTCCTGAGCAATCCGATGCCTCCATCTGGATCCTCAGCGCTTCTAGCACCAACCTGTCAGTGTTCTCTTCCTGTAGGAACGGCATACCCCTCGTTGTTAACTAGTGACCATTTGGAGCACATATGCTGGACCTTCATGCGCTCCTTGTCCCTCTTGTTTATATTACTTTGGTTTTCCTGCTTCATACTGTCAATTTGAAATGTGTGTGTGCTCTTGTAGAGCAGTTTTTGTCTAAAGCCCTTTCACCAACACAACCAATGGTGAAGTTCTTGCTCCACAGTAGTGATTACATCCTAAGGTATCTTTAATTTCTGAAATTAACCTTCTTTCGCTATTCAAAAGTATGCAATAAGTGAGTACGATTACTTTCCTGTTGTATCGGATTGCTTGTTACTAGGTGTCCTCTGCAGAGACCCAAAACATCTAGTATACTTAAGCAACAGTTTTATGTTTTCCCCTTAAACATGGTCTGGATCGTGATTTTTTTTTTTTTTAATTAATAACTTTTTGAAACTGAAATCATATATGTTATTTTGTTTAAGGCCACCTGCTAATACCCATTGATTGGCTGACACGTTGGTCCTGGTTCCCATGGGAGAACCTGTTAATAGTTGCATTCATTGGAAATCCGAATCGATGTTATTTCACTTTCCTTTTTATTTGTCCTCAAATTTAATGTTGTTGTATGTTAGTTAATTGTTACTTGTTTTCTTGATATTTCTTTGGACCTTTCATTTTGTATTCTTTAACTATTTTGCTGTTTGTGTTGTGCCATCTCACCGCCCTCTCCGACACTTCATGAGGGTAAGCCTCCAAGACATTTTTATTGGAAGTTAGGGTCCCCGGCTACTGCCATCCCAAGTGAGGACTCACTGGAGATTCTGTCCTATCATAGGTAAAACCTTCATGCCTAAAACTGCCATTGTATGCACAGGAAATGTCTCCTAGATCAGACACAGCCTCATATACCTATGAACAGCCTCAAAAGTGCCTGGATTAGCATTAATGTTTGGTTTTTCGCAATTAAATTAATCTCTTATGTTTATTCAACATTTATTGCTGTCAGATAGGAATGTATGCCATAAAGTACATGTTTTTTTCAATGTTTGTATCTACATGTAAACTTTTTTTTTAAAAAAATTATACAATCATTATCTCAAACTTTACCACTTAAAACAGACTGTATGACCTGGAGGGCTTATTAGTCTTTAGTGCACGTTTTGATTAGTACAGTACACATCCTATTTTGAAAGAAACCAAATGGTAAAAAGGGACAGAGTTTTTAGCAAAGCAGAGCAAATAGTGTTAAGGAAAGGGAGAGAGTTCAGATTTGGTTGTGGCTAGAGTTGAGGTTAGGGTTTTGATTCTGCTTAGAAGTGCAGAGAGCTGGTGTCAGGGCGAGTCTTGAGGGTGAGGAAATTGAAAAATGCATTCAAGCCAAATTTAGATTTTAACTCAATGATTCCAAACCTTGTCTTTGCATAAGGCCCTGGTGTACATCTTAAATGTTTCCCTAAGTATGACGCTTTAGGGATCGAGCCTTCGATGAGCCCAAAGAATTAGAGGAGGCTATTGCACCGTTCAGTTTCCAAGGGTGCGTCTAGGGTTCGGAGTTGAATCACCATGTCCTTCTGCAAGGAATGGGTTTCCACCATTCCAGCATCTTAGTTGCAACAAAACTAGAGAATGGTCTGTCTATGCACAGTGGCTTGGATTTATTACAACTGGCATATGTCATGGAGTTTGATCTGCCTTTACATGCTTGCTCTACTTTTGTATCGTCTTGTCTTAAAAGCACTCTAATTAAGGGTAGATACGTTCACTAAATTACTTAGATTATGGTATTCTATTTAAAGAAAAGAGACTCGTTCGGGCCAGTCAGTGAAGGCTCTTAACATCTCCAAGTGAAACTTTCCATGAACAAGAGCACTGTTTGTTTCCAGGCTAAGACATTCATTATCTAAATACCATACTGTATGTGTAGATTATTGCTACTATAAATAGCTCTAGCTTCAAGTAAACAATTATATTCAGTGATCTGCACTGCTTTAAACATTGCAAGTTGGCACATGAAATAGTATCGAAATGTATCCCTCTGGGGGAATGAAAATATGTGCTTAGCGGTGCCAACAACAAGCAACTTGAAATTTAAAAAACAATATGTAAAAATAATTTAATATTGTGCTTGCTGGTATTCTTTAGAATGATTTCCCCCGCCCTTTTTTTACTGTACCTTCATAAATAATAAAATCTCGAATTTTCAGGTACCAGACATTTCGGGGTTGTTTGTCAGTGTGTACTGTGGACCAAAGGAGAGACAGCAGATGAAATGGAAGCACCTTACTGAGTCTTTCTTTCTTGATGTTACAAGAGCTTTTATCTCTATTTAGGAAAAAAATAAATGTAGCTTACCTCAGTGGTTATTAACCGTTTGAATCTGTGGACCTCCACTTAACCATTTTTGGAATCCGGAGACCCACACTGAGCCATTACTTAAAGGCAGAGATCCCAGCTGAAGTAATTCGGATGATTTGGACCTCAAAACACCCCACGTAAAATAAAGAAACAAGCACTCAACAGACAAATACACAAGTAAACAAACGATTAAATATTTTATTTAATTCACAAGCAAATATTAAAAAAATCGAATTTTTCATTTTTATGGGACGTTGGGGCTTTTCTAAATTCAACTGAGGCCATTCACCATGCATATTATATTTTGTTTGATGCATTTGCACGCCTCCTACAAATTAATCTGAGGACATCAACTTAATTTGTGCCTCCGATGTCAACGTGCTTAATTTTCATACCATTCTAAATTTTTCAATGTTCATGTCTCCATTATTTACATACATTTTATGAATCTGTTAATCATTTCATTTGTAATCCGGTGTGGACTCTCTGAATAGGTATCAAATACTCTCAGGGGTCCCTGGTCCACTGGTTAAGAACCCCTGGATTAGGTGACACCGTTCTCTCCATTACACTAGATCCTAGGGAGCATATTTAGTGGGATTGTAATCTAGACATACCAAAAAACAGAATACAATGGTTGCAGACTGTCAGATTCTTGATAAAGGTTCTGCTGTGAATGCATCCAATTTTTCACCACCCGTTTAAAGCATATTTATTGCCAGTTGCTGAGTTACAAGTGTTGCAGGTTAAACCGAGACTCAAAGTATTTCACCCAGACATTTCACCCATTCAAGGCAGGATAGTCTTAACTCGCTAAGCTGAGGGTATTTCTTATTAAGTAGTGTTACGTTTTCAATGATATTGAACGAATCGAGTGGCAATGGCTTTACTGATAAAACGGTAATAGAATCAAGCAGTCAATGGACGAAGAGTAGAAAATGGCTCTGGGACTGCAGTGGCCCAACCATAAGGACAGAGAGGCCATGCCACGCACCTTTTGACAATAAAGAGTGTCTAGCAGGCTGAGCAAAGGTCAGCTTGACAGACACTCTTTATTTTCAGGTCTGGCAGCCAGGAGTTAGACATGCGCTAAATGTACAGGCGCCTGGCTGCCTCAGCTGAACTTTGCTGGGCTGAGGATGTCACAGCTCCTGTGGGTGTGACCTCCTCAGCCCAGCAAAGGTCCTCGAAGCCCTCCCCCTCGCAATGAGGGGAAGTGTCGGCGATAGCCCTGTACCTAGGCATTTCAGTTTTAAGCACTGAAGTGTCCAGGGCCGACTGTCTACCACTGACACCTTGTCACAGAGTAGTTTGGGGTCAGCAGTCTCACTGACTCTATCCCAATTTGGGACAAAGTACGGATCTAAGGCCAACCGGTCCTAGGAAGCTTGTTTCCGGTCCAGGGAAGGCATGGCTTGGCAGTTCGGGCTGGACTGTTCCCATGAGGCACAGGGTCAGACTGATTTGCATATGGCCATGTCTGAACTGGGGTGGCAGAGTGGGCTAAAGAACGGTGATGGATCAAACCCAGAACTGTTGACTGGGTGTGAGTGTTTGATTGGTTCTGATGCTCTGTCCATCACCACCCCCTTTTGTACCGCTTTGTTCACCATAAGTTGGCAGGGTATGCTCAGACGTGAGTCCCTTGCTCACTTTGCCACTGGATTCAAGCAAGCCTGGCTGAAGACAGCTGAAATGCCAGAAACTGGTCCTAGGAAGCTTGTTTCCGGTCCAGGGAAGGCATGGCTTGGCAGTTCGGGCTGGACTGTTCCCATGAGGCACAGGGTCAGACTGATTTGCATATGGCCATGTCTGAACTGGGGTGGCAGAGTGGGCTAAAGAACGGTGATGGATCAAACCCAGATCTGTTGACTGGGTGTGAGTGTTTGATTGGTTCTGATGCTCTGTCCATCACCACCCCCTTTTGTACCGCATAGCCAATGAGAGGAGGCACAGTCCCAACCCTCTTGTCACCTCCAAGGCTTCTCTTCCCAAGAGCTGCAGCAGGTTAGTGTTGTGTTTTAATTGACTGGTGTGTGCGCGTAAGTCTGAATGTGTGTGAGTGATTTTTGTGAATGGGTGTGTGTGCGGGTGTCTGCATGCGAATGCATGGGTGAGCGTGTGTGTGTGTGTGTGTGTGTGTGTGTGTGTGTGTTAGCTCCCCCCACCCCTCTCCACTGGGTTGGGATTGTTCAGCTTCTGTCTCCCAGAGAAGATATACGGGAAACTGTCAAGAGTTGTTAAAGGTGTGGGCATTTCACATAATGGTTTCTTGAGTTTCGAGTTTCGTCAAATCCTAGGTCTAGGTTGGTCTGTAACGGGTTAATAATTATTGTGGTTTCACAGGAAGTGGGCCTCAAATGCATTTTTGATGTGATTTGTTACTTTACTTCATAATTTGGCAATCATTTGCTATTATGTGACTGCAGTTCAGTGTTTATGTGGAGTTGGTGGCCCCCGGTGCTCACTTTTGGGACCAGAGTTTATTATTCATAATCTGGCTTTGATTAGGAGCAAGAGAGAAAAGAACACTATGGAGAAGGTAGGAAGGATCACAAGGAAGATAGGAAAATATTGGCAAAGTGAGATTTGGAATTGTAGGCTGGTGGAAGAAAGGCACAGGGAGGAATCAAGACGAGGCAGCCTTGTTTTTTGGTGAGCCCCAGGTTTTGCGGCCAGCAGTGGTGGGCCCTCAAGAAAAGCTTTGACCCGTGGCCTAGACTTTTATATTATTATTATTAGTAGTTGTATTTACTAATCTAGCACTACTGCAGTGGTATACAGTCTGACTCTCTTACAGTACCTGGACTGACCATGCACACTGGAATGAATGATCACAGACAGTTTATTTTAGCTTTCAACTGGTTTCCCTAGAAAATTGATAAGGAGTGCATTGACTGTACACTAGCTACAACTGGTTTCCGATCTGCATGTAAGAGGGATTAGCTGGATTGGCGCCATTAGTTTTTTTTCTCTTTTGGCTAAGAATATGGGCAAAATGTGATCTTTCGGGAGCGTGCTAATAGTTTTTAATCAGTGCAAAATCAGTTCAGGCACAGACCTCTGTCCGAAGTTAGCACATATGTACTTTCTGGGATTTCCATATGTTAAATTCAGGCTGGCAGTGTTACCCCTTAGATGAAGAACATGGTCTGGAAATCTCCAAATCCCACTTCTGGGCTTTCTGGTTAAGGTCAGACAATTTAGGAATCAATCGAGTTTTGATTGTCCTTCCACTGGACAGAAACCTGATGACCGGCTGGGTAAGTTCTACTTTATTGTTGGTTTGCTCACTAGAAGAGCTTCCTACTTAAATGCAAAGGCAACTGGACATCCTATTCAATATGTGTTAGCTCAGAACATCTGTCGAGCATGCCCTGGGTACACTTTTGAATCAGTGTGCTAATAATGCCCAGAACACTCTGCTGATTAATCAATTGGAATTTGCATAAAAGCCCATATAGCAGGGATTATTCTGTTCTGGAATATAGGAATAACTCTCCTTCTTGGTCTTTTTTGCCCTTTCAAATGTCAGTTTGTTTTTTGACATTAGTGAATGAAATGAGATTAACAAGTAATAATTTGTTTTTAGGTCTGGCATGACATCGCAGCTCTCGCCAGACGTACTGTGTTCACAACCTATAAAAAGATTTTTTAGGAGTACTACAGAGAGGGGCTTTGGCTCCGCCCAAATCTTGGTAACCAGTACTACATGTCGATTGGGTAGAAGTTGCGTGCCTCCACAGAAAAAAGTGCTTCCTCTCTATGCAACTGTGATTATTTTGTTTATTGAGCTACCGGAGCCTGCAGCAGTATTGCTTCCTGAGTTTAAACTTTCAGTAGCAAATGCATAACATTGTAATGCTGATGAAACTTCTTGTATATCTAGATAATATCCAGATAACTTACACTGTTTGTTTTTCTCTGGCAGTAGCACAGATGGCAGGAGGGCAGTCACAGGGAAGGTATTTAAGTCCCAGCACCCTCCATTTCCATCATTACCTTTAGACTTCAGAGTGTAGTTTTGTGTTTGAGAGCAGTATAGGATGGCTAGTGACGAGCTATTCTACATGTATTTTTAGATCTGGATTGATAGTGCAACTGTTTCCTGACCATGTGTGATCAACGAAAGAGACCTCTCCGAGTATTACTCAGAAAGATACTTAGGCTCCCCCCACATGTTGGTTCCCATGTGTACAGGACTTAATTTTACCGAATGTGTACTTCCACTAAGAAGACTGAGTGTATTGTGCTTTTTTGGCTTGTTGAAAAACGTATACTGAATACAGCAGTAATGAGTTTATTACGGTGGCAAGCCAATAATCGTGATTATAGGCCTGATCTGTTTATTATTAAATGTTATGATAAAGGCACTAAGCCTCAAATATTTATTGTGAAATGCATATGTAAAAGTATAGGCATTTAAATGTGAATTGGTATTACTATAACTTAACGCCTACAGATAGATATTTTGTTACATGGAACCCACTTTTAATGGGGCAATGGTTTTGATGTTGGTTGACCAGTGTGACAAACATTATGTATTTATAAGGGTTGTTATTTGAGATTAGTTGTTGGACCCCCTTAGGTGAGATATTATTTTGCTTAGCGAACTTTAATATGTATACCTTTCTGATTTTATGACTGTGTGCCTGATGGTTGCCCTGTGGAAAAGCTTAGCCTTAAAAATGTAGGCCTGAGTTGGTTGGTTATTGTGACAAGTTATAGGCCTGATTGGTGCCCTGGGAAGCATTATGTGCAATAGCATTAATCGGGTCTGCTTGAAAACCATAAACACCAGTAAACCTTTGACTGATAGTTATCACATTGTTTTACAAGCTATAGACAGTTGTTTTGTTACTTGTAATCTCACAGATTACTGTAGTAGTCAAAGGTTTTGGTCCTCTGTGACAAACCCTGGTGGTTTTCACTGAGATGATGCTTCTTAGGCACTATTGAGAGGGTTTCTATATTGTTTTGTAAACTTTGTTTTTTCGTATTTGTAATTTTATAAATGTATACTAGATGGTTGCCCGTTTATGTGCATTTGAATAGGTCGGTGTTGGGTAAGGTGTGATTGCGCCCTCTTTCTATCTTAAAATCTCACTAAGAATCCTCAGTCGACTGGACCTTTGTTACCTGCTGAAAAGTGTAAAGGGGAGAAACAGTACATTCAAACTAGACAGCATGGACCAATCAACTTAGACTCGGAAAGGATCACTGACTCCGAATTCCAATCTAGGGGTTTTATTACAAAGCTAAGAATAACTGTACATACAAGCATCTCATGACGAGGTTGAAGAAATACATAGGCACTAATACAAAGTTAATTCTACGTATTAATCTAATCCGATGCAGCGTAAAAAGAAGGAGCAACTCCCAAAATACTAAACGTTCAATAACTGCTCCAAAATCTAAATTAGTCTTCATTAGTGGCTGCAAAAGAGATCTGTTAATCTGTCCCTACACGATCACTAAAGTGGCATCCCTACTTAGCATCTCCCAGGGAAGATCAAGAAAAGGTGTCAGCTCGTGAAGACTTCCTAAGAAGTACACTCACATTGTAAGGGTCAGTGGCTACAGCCTTCGTTTTAAGCATTCTATGAATCGTTCCCTTCCTCCTGAGTCTCTAACGCCTTTCTGCTAACTCATCCCTCGGAGCACTATCCCTAATACAAAATGCACAATTGATAGAACACGCCCCTGAAACGCCTCCTCTGGCCAGGCACCTCTTGTAGGTAAATTTCCACCAAAACTTGTACTCCGTCCAGCAACGGTTGGTATGTCCCTAGGTCTCAGGCTTCTTTATCGAGAGAGTATCGGCTCCCAATTATCGATATTCCTGAATACATTGTTGCGGACCTCCTCCATACCTAACTCCTTAAACAAAGGGCGTCAGTCTAACTAACGAGATTGGTGTCCTTGCACCTGCAACAGAAGCAAGAACATAACAACCTTGCACGCACATGAATTTCGCTGACTACCTTCAAATGAGAGCTTTACCAGGGAAAATCCATTTCAGGCCTACATAATTCAGCTAATTAAGAAAACGAATATGCCTTTCATAGCAAAATGTGAACATTCATTTAGGCCTTTACACATCGGAAATTATACGCATGAATAAATGTTACATCTGCAAGCACTACATTTCATCACTTTTTTAAAGCACACTTAACCATTTCTACATGTGCAATTTTTAAAATGGTGCACGTTTAATCTAATGCATTACATTACAAGTGAGCTACTTCATTAAGCATTTGCAATGAACATCGAAAATTACATAACTCCATTTAAATGCCATTTTACTTTTCTGAATGGCACAAACTAATTTTCTATCATTACACTTACACATTTCGTTATTACCCCACGTTTCTAATGATCGCCTCTTAATACAACACAAGAATATATGCGGGTGCGGACTATCCATGAATATGATGCACCCCTACAATTTTCAGAATATCATGACGCTCTAGCAGCTTCCCCCACCCCCTTTTGACTAGTGTCATCAGCAAAATCACAACTCCCTGGAGAAAGAACCGACCTAAACAGAGCTCGTAGCCATCCTCCCCTGTCAAAACTTCTCTAGGTTCTTGATATTCTCATAGTGACTGCCCTGCAGTCTAGCCATCCTTAGCTCTTTCTCCCTATGGGACGTTTCGACTTGGTTCGCCTTGTACCACTGATAAGCCCTAGCAAATCCCCACAGGCAAACCACACCAACCATGATTATAATGATGAGCTTCACAATGTAACCAAGAATACCCTTTCCCAAGTTCACAAACCAACTTCCTACTCTTCCAAATCCTTTACCAACTTTTTCCCAAACACCCTCTTCAGTCAGATCCTGGATCTCATGATGGATCACAGTGATGTTACTTATATACTTCTCCAGATCTTTACTGTTATCTGGTATATAGGTGCACCACTCTTGAACCTTCAGCATTTTACAGACTTCGCCCTCTTTTGCCAGTAACACATCCAAAGCAAGACGGTTCTGCATCACCATTGTCCTTATCGACAACATCTCTCCATCCACAAGTAACAACGACTTAGCTGTATTTGTCGACAACTTGTCAACACCAGTTGCCAACTTTCTAATCTTCACATCATTCAGAATCACTCCCAAACTTGGTATTACGGCTCCAAAGAGATCTCCAATCACTGCTCCTGCACTTGCATCCCTCCTTGCTCTAGAATGCTTTTCACCTTCCAGGAGTTCTAGTTCCTCTGCGTGGTAGATCTTGGGGAAAATAATTCCCAGATAACAAGTGCCATACCAATTCGCAGGCAATCTTACGTAAGCATTCTTTCCATACACATAATATACTGTTGGCACCACCTGCACCGGACCCTGCAAAAAGTTCTTTGCAGACTCTTCCATAGTGAAAACATGATCACACGTACTCTGTCCCACATAGACCTTATCATAATAGGTCTGTACACGTTTCACACACAGCTTCCCCTTCTGCACTAGATCCAATGCTATAGGGCTGGGGAAATGTGCCTAAAAGTGGGCACACTGGTGCAGGGGCACCCCCTTGTCCACGGGTCCAGAGACCAACAAAATAGAGATCAGCACTGGAGTTGGAATAAATAACAAGTTTATGAATCACTCATGAGTTAGACCACATCCACACAACACTCTTGTGCTGCATGAGGTAGTACACTGAATTCACAAACTGTGTCCCTTTTATACCGGTTTTCTGCAATGTAAGCATGTGAACAGAAATACACGTTTTAGAAATAGTTATCAGCAAACAAGGGCAGATGAATAACTACGTGGTCAGCCAAGTGGGAGGGGGAGCAGAAATGCTTGTGGCAGCAGAAAATGGTCGACAGTTCACATCTATGACCAGGTGCACTGGCAGATACAAACCCTAAGCACGTACATTGCTTTTAGCTGAGTCAGGAAGTCAACTAAAATAGATAACACGAGCAGCAGAGGACGGAAGAATTACGAAGAAAACGAAATGAACACCACAGCCAAAATGGCTGTCGCTTATGGTAAGTAAAATATTGCACATTTCCACAGACTGACCTTTTGGCATAAGCTAAGACATTTTCTTATGCTTCAAAAGGGGTACGATAAACATCATGTATATCAATTAACATTATATCGCTGACTTCTTGGTCTATTGCTAAACGGGCATTTACATTTTGAACATTCGGTTTAGATGGTAGACAAGTAGTACAAGTGGAAATACAGAGGGAACAAAGCATTAGCCCGCATTGGATACATAAACAACAAGAGAAGAGAATTGCAATAATTATGAATAAGGCCGATAATATTTTTAGACCCCATACAGAAAATATGTTCCAGAACCATCCAGCACAAGTCCATGTTCCTAAGTCTTGATGTATTTCAGTAGCTATTTTGTGTAGTTTGGAGATGACCGCATATACAGAAGGTGAATTGTCCGGTGTGAAGACACAACAGCTGGATCCGATGATACAGTATGCTCCACCTCGATCAGCCAGAATAACATCTAGAACAAGTCTATTCTGCAAAGCAACCATGCGGATCAATGCTTGTTCTTCTGTCAAGTTCCCTAAGGCCGCAGTTGTCTGATTGATCACTGCTTCCATTGTACAGGTGAGGCGACGGACCAGCTTACTGTTCTGTACTGGGCCAACAAAGAAGAAGAATCCTCTGTTAAAGTCTATTTTGTTCCCATGTGGTCTCTGTCTGGTCGACTACAGAGACATCGATTGCACGTTTTCCCCTACTACCAGCATGGTGATCGAACAATTGCAAATCTTGATGGTAGGTTGGGGGAGCTAAAAACACTGGTGGTAGAAGGAAGGCTATGTAACGGGTACTACACCAGCCTGGATGTAGGAAGTAGTATGCCTTAGTTCCACAAACAAAATAAGTGTGACGTGATGCAAGGAAGCTGCTTCGGCCTCTCGTAGACATCTGCAACACTGTAGTACAGTTACTGTGGCCCACTGGCACATCGCCTGTACTTTGTACACAAAGGGGGCCAGTGGTCATGGCAACAGAGATAACAAGGGGTCCATTTCCTTTAGCCGACCTAGAATTTGGATACACATAGTTTGTTGCTGCACTTCCTTTACTGTATTCTTCCATTTCTAAAGCAGTCCCTTTTGCTTGTGGGTCCCCATCTTTGTTGGGGTAACAGACTTTGTTCATTAGAGGCATATAGAAGTTTGAACCAAACTGGGCATGAGCCATTGTGAGAGAATGGCTGCGGTGACAACGGGATTCTTTTTATGTTCTGATGAGGAGGAATCTTGCCACAAACCCAACAGTTGGTAGCATTGCTTAGCTGGTGTATCTGATGCATCATTTGAAGAAATTAATTGTTTCTCAGATTTTGCCGGCATCCCTGTTCATGTTGTGCCAAATCAAAATGATGGTGCTCTTTTGCAGCAAGTGATGTAACAGTAATGTTAGGTAAGGAGGCTCCATGCATTACTTCCTCCTCTGCCCACATTACAGTAGCGATGATGGCAGCAGTCAAAGTCAGACCAAGGATGCAGATTGTACAGCCGTTGCACGTTGTCGCAGCGATCTCCTTCTTCTTAGGCGAGCTCATTGTCATCGGCAAACAACAAAATAGATGCTGGCCTAAGATCCTGGGCAGGCGTTGGTTTCTTCACTAACGCTGAGACGAGTAGTCACTAAAAGGCTACCCCGCCCCCCCCTTTGTAGTCCTTCTTTAACCACCCAGGACAGTCTCTTTCTGTGATGAAGTGTCTTTCTTCCTGGATCGAAGTAGGTATCTAGAAGCACCAGGGATCATGTGGTCCGGGAAGACTTCCTCAGGTACTTAAGGTGACGCAGCTCGTCCTCTCTCTGTGACCAAAATGTCACGATGATCTGTCAGCACAGCAGGGCTCACGAAGGAAGAGCTTCCTGCACCTGCTGATAAATAGAAGACAAGCGGTCAATTAACTGGGACAAATAGTCACTCATCAAAATGTCTGGGGTACCTAATACTGGTGCAGAACAAAGGGCTTGGCATAACTGTTGGAAGGCGCTCTAGCACTCAGCAGTCCATGGGAGGGGCATCGGAGTGTCTTTAGTCAAAAGGACCAACAAAGGATTAATAATGTGCGAAAACCTGCCTACAAAAAGAAGTGAGGCCAATCGGTGCACAAACATTCTTCTGAGTGCGGGGTACAGGAGTGTCTAGAATGGTCTGGTGTGAGTGCACGTCCCTCCTTAGACAGGAGGTGACCTAAATAGGTAACCTGCTGTCTACAATATTGCAATTTCTTTCGTGAGACTTTGTGATGATGAGAGGTAAGAAATGATAACAATAACAGTGCTCCTTCTTCACACTAGGTAAGGACGCCAGAGCGGCATCCTCATTGATCAGACAGGAACTCTCAACCATTGGATAATTGTTATTTAAAATAACACGCACACCTTGCGGAGAACAACGTTTTGTAGCACGAAAATATTTAAGCATATCGATACCCAAAATGTTGTCCGGCGTTTTAGGGGAAAGCAAAAATGGACATACTGCAGTGAATTTTGTCAAGTCCGAATTCACGTGGCTGTGAAAGCAGGCTAGGTGTCCCATTGAAGCCCATCGATATTATCATTGTGCTGGACAGGGGAGCACTAGGAACGAATCTTTTAGACAGAGCGCTACGGGTAGCTCCTGTATCAACCAGAAACCGATCAGTAGATCCCAAGACGTTTGCGTCAACATAAGGACCCATTTGATCTACTGGCACCTCAACCAGTTCCTTACCCCATCTTAGGCATCCCTATGCGTTAACGGAATCCGCAAGGGCATCAGCAGAATAATCAAACATTTGATATTGATTTCGTCTATCAAAAGTATTAGAGTAATTTGGTCCTTGTTCAACTGCTTCATTTCTGGGGCGAGCTCCTGTACCTCCCCTGTTTCCTGAATTCCCTGGGTGTCCTCTCATACTTCCCCTTCCCCGCTGATCCTGCAAAAGAGGGCTTTCAGAACGCCAATGCCCAGTCTCTTTACAATAAGCACACTGATCAGGGGACAAATTTGCTCAAGGGAGAGGTGGCACCCCAGGTTTATACATTGCACGTCCGCCTCTTTGCCTCCCATAAATAGTGGACCGTATACTTGAGCCAACATAACTTTCGTCTTTAATTCTTTAACCTTCTTATTCTCCCTGCTTGTCGCTTCTTGTTCCTGTTGTTCATAATATTGGGCCATAGTCAAAAGGGAAACTGGGGAAGACGTGGCCCAAGAACTCTCGCTGGCTTTAAGCAACTAGCTATTTCCGGTAACCTATTAGCGACAAATTTATCGACAAACAAATGCTTACCTGTATCATTGGCCAATGACTGACCGCTAAAATCATGGAATGTTTCCTCAAACCTTAAAAAGAAATCATAAACTGACTCATCTGTTTTCTGTTTACAGGACGCTAACATAGTCCAATCTATTTTCTTAGGGGGTATGAGAGTCTTTAACTTAGTCACAATAGCTTTAGGAAGATCTATTATCTCCTACTGAGGTTTCTGCGCAGGCTCCCTTTCCGCATCTGTTTGTTCTAAATGTTCCCAGGTATCACCATAAGCTACATTATCATCTATTTTACGTATCGTTCTCCACATATCAGGAGGCAAAATAAGCCAGAAGAACATATCAATATCTGGCAAAGTCATAGTGCAGGAGCTAATGTTTCCTTCCACCTCCTCATAGAAGGCGGCAGAATTTTTCTGGGGATCGGGCAAAGCAGCCTTAAGAGCCATCACGTCAGCTCTACTCCAAGGAGGGTAAACCCATTTATATATAAAATATCCCTTAGCATCATCTGAAATTTTATCATCATTGGTTCCCGCACCCTTCAGAGGAACATAGAGGGGTGCAGCTTCATGCATAGGTTTTATAGCAACTGTACTACTAACGGGTGCAACCTCATCCACCGGAGCATCTACTTTCTGTGCTGGGGATTGAACTGTTTCTACACCTTTCTGTTTTCTAGCTAATTCTTGCTCCTTTCGTAAACGCATTGTTGCGTCTCGTATTTTGACCACTCGTCTAATCATATCAGATAAGGCTGAAAAAGAGAAAGTTCCCTCTGTTAATCGTTTATAATCAGTATTTATATCGGCTGGCTCTAGTTCCTGAGAAATTTCTCTATAGTCAAATATTGCCTCCCAAGCAAATATTTTTACAAAATAAAATTGCTCCATATTTTGCCACTGTTGAACCATAGCTACGTTGACAGATGCAGTGTGAGGCCGATGAGCCTCCTCTGTAGCAGCGGTTTTTAATTTTCTGCTTTAGTCAAAGTAGAGCGAGTCTGTCACCCATCTTGCTTAACTTGTTCTTTGTCGTTGGAAGACGAATGCTCGTCGTCAGAAACCTCATCAGGGGCACTTGGAGTCTGAAATTTATACTGGGGTGGGGGGCGTTCTAATAGGATGCAGTCATCCTGAGGTTTATTAAGTATGGGATAAATAGGGCGCCTAATAGGGTACTGGCAATTTACCTCTAATCGACGTTCCCTATCTTCTTTTTCAATTTCTTCCTTTTTTTCTTTTCTTTTTTTAAATTCTAGTGCTTTTTGATATATTGTTTTTCTTTTTCTGCTATACTTCTGCTCTCTTCGCTCTCTCTCTCGTACTTCTTTCTCCCACATACGCACACAATCGAACATATCCTGTCTACTTTTTCTTTTAAATAAACACTGCTCTACTTACTGAACCTTTTTCAACTCAAATGACCCATTCACTGGCCATTGCAGATTAGAATCTTTATTTGTGTATTTGTTCCACAGTGTACCGTACATTATGGAAGAGATACCATATTTGACGTACATGTCTCTATTAGGCGTCCCTTCTGGGGGAGCCGGCTGACTTTTTTTCAAGCTTACTTTGGTACCACCAGAGCAGCAACACCACCTACGGAGTGTGCTGAGAACAGGCATGCTTTGCCAATATTTGTAAAATATTACTACTCCAAACAAATATTTCAAAAGGAGAAAAATCACCACTTTACCTGCCTTCAAACTTTGCAAAGATTGAATAACCTATCTAAACAAAAAGCCCAGGCCAAACAAATCAAGAGTGCCGCTCCCGTGACCCTACCAAACAGAAGTCTCCAACTCCCACCTGCCGATCTCTTGGTCGACCTAATGGTCACTTCAAAATTGTGCCAAAGAAAACCCCACTTGAGACCGGCCACCACCTGGAGGGTAAAATCGGTAAAATCTGAAAAGTCACATCTGCCTGCAAAGGTCTCCTCGTGCAGTGTGCTTCCTCAGCAAGATTTCGATCCTCCGTCAAGACCACTCCTTTGGACGGCCGCGTCTCCAATGGGGCCCCACGTGTCGGGCGCCAACTGTGGAAATGTGCCTGAACGTGGGCACACTGGTGCAGGGTCACCCTCTTGTCCACGGGTCCAGAGACAAACAAAATAGAGATCAGCACTGGAGTTGGAATAAATAACAAGTTTATTAATCACTCATTAGTGGGACGACATCCACACAACACTCAACTGCTGCATGAGGTAGTACCCTGAATTCACAAACGGTGTCCCTTTTTATACCGTTTTTCTGCAATGTAAGCATGTGAACAGAAATGGGAAGAACAAGTTTTAGAAATAGTTATCAGCAAACAAGGGCAGATAAATAACTACATGGTCAGCAAAGTGGGAGGGGGAGCAGAAATGCTTATGGCAGCAGTAAATGGTCGACAGTTAACATCTATGACCAGGTGCACTGGCAGCTACAAACCCTCAGCACGTACATTGCTTTTAGCTGAGTCAGG
Organism: Triturus cristatus; assembly: GCF_964204655.1. Taxonomy (NCBI): domain Eukaryota; kingdom Metazoa; phylum Chordata; class Amphibia; order Caudata; family Salamandridae; genus Triturus; species Triturus cristatus. Next base: position 1,546,199,974 of record NC_140590.1, read on the forward strand.
AAATCAACTACAATAGATAACACAAGCAGAGTGAAAAGACTAGCAGCAGAGGACGGAAGAATTATGAAGGAAACAAAATAAACACCACAGCCAAAATGACTGTCGCTTATGCTGAGTAAAATATTACACATTTCCACAGGGCCATAGCCCCCCTTCGCTCTGTGAGCTCTCGCCTCTTCTGTCCAATCTACTGGACTTTCTCCGGTGTTAAGCGTTTGAGTTAGCTGTCTATATCTAGCCTCTACTTGATTTACAAATTTCTTATCTACACCGGTTAGTGAACACGTCAAATTATGTCTATGAGCATAAACTGTATCTAACGTTGCAGTCGGTATGAAATACTTCCCAATCCTATCTTCCTGCTTATAATAATCATACTTGTTCAGGTGCTTATAAGCTGGTACCTCTGAAAGCACCGCATCATAATTGGAATAGAAGTACTCATAATGACCTCTCCCATTGAACATACTAAGCAACAAACTACACGAAATCCCATAAGTCAGTGGAAGATGGTGATATTTAATGCCCTCATCCACTGATGCAGGCAACTGCAGACACACAACAATCTTTCGCATCCATCGCCTCAACATATTCATATAGCAGCTTGGCATACGCATTATGCTTAAAATCACCTCTAGACAAATCTACATGCAATCTACGATTGTTCTGATCTAGCATAGTCTTTTCAGCTACTATGATACCCTTTTTCTTGGTAGAAGTACTGGGTGTAGGTGTCCCCTTCAACTCTATGACTTCTACTTCATGAGGAATAGCTACTGACACTATGATAACTACAACTATTGAAACTATCACTCCTACTATGAGTTTACCTATCATACATTTGGACTTGCGGTTCGGATTTCCAGCCTCCATTCTCATCGGTTAGGTTTTCAGCAAACAAACACTACAGGTTGCTGTTTACCCAGTTCAAACACCACTTCGGAGGTTCTGGAAATTCCCTTTACAGTACTTTTGTTCTGTATTTACTCAGTCCAAAAAGACTTCCTCAACCCTCTTTCTTATTCTACGGAAAGTCCCTAAATTTCTTCTTCTTCCTCTCGGGCCTTGGTTATCTTCTTAAAGCACTTATTCACAAATCACAGTTCATTCGCAATCCATGATAAGTGCAGACCCAATTACAGCTAAAACGTGTTGCAAAATTTCAAGACGAACATCTACCATTTCATGAGGTGGTTTTTCAAATCCAAACGTTGGGAAAACTAATCTGTGCAATATCAGAATTCGCACATTGCTCAAAACTGGAGGATTCGGCACCGTGATGGTCAACACTCCTTCGAGTCCTGGAACTAGCAGTCCCACATCGATTTTCAGTAGAGGATTCCTGCTGATCACTTTCATGGACCTCAACCTCCCGGAAATCACTACTCCCGGCATCAGTTAGTGCGTAAGTCCACTCCGGGGCAGCGTATCTTTGGCAAGGCATTCTTGGTCTTGATCTTCTCAGGCCTTGTTGAGCTTGTTCTTCACTCACTTCCGATTCAGTGGTCTTGGACACAGGGGCAAGATCTCTCTCGGGAGCCAGTCTCAGAGTCAGCCTTCTCTGTCTCTCAGACCACGCTTCTTCTGCTCGTCTAGCCCTTCTGCTTTCCTCCCGAACACTCTGCACACCACTTCCTTCCTTCTGTACCACTCACAATGTGACCTTCTTCCTCAGAGTCAATATCTGGGTTGTGTATAGCGTAACCCTCCTCAGCCTGGTCTGTTGAGCAACCAGCTTCGTCAGCAACCCTCACAGCTTGACCTGTCCCCTCTCGTGGCCCTGCCGCCACAGCTGGATTTTCATTCGTGAGAGGAGCTGTTTCTTCCAAGGGTGCTGAAACTGCGGGTGTGGGAGGCATGTACCCAGTTTGGCAATCCTCCGCACTTCGCTGCTGTGTTCGTTACCAGTATCACCTGATAAGGGACTCGCCACCGAGCATCCAGGCAGCTCTTCCTCATGTGCTTGCGGACAAACACCCAATCACCCGGGCACTGGTCGTGACAGAGGTCTCTTGAAGCTGGAACAGCAGCAGCTTCCACCTGCTGAGACACAGAACGGACCACATCAGCTAGTCCTTTGCAGTAATCAAGGATTAAGTCATCAGTGATGTTAATCAAAGCTGTGGATGGTACTGCTGGCAATTGCATCGTCCTCCCCATAAAGATCTCATGCGGAGAAAAACTGGTCCTTCTATCTGGGACACTGCGGACCCTCATCACCACCAAAGGCAATGCATTAGGCCATTTCAGAGATGTAGACAAACACACCTTAGCCATCCGTGCTTTCAAAGTTCCATTAATCTGCTCCACTATCCCAGAAGCCTCTGATAGATAGCTACAATGGAGTCTCTGATCAACATTTAAAGCAGCACAAAGCAACTTCATGATTTCGCTGTGGAAGTGTGTTCCTCTATCCGACTCCAAAGAGGTTGGAAAACTGAACCTTGGGATCAACTCCCTCAATAGCAGCTTCGCTACTGTGAGGGTGTCACACCTTCGTGTTGGGTAAGCTTCCACCCACCGTGAAAAAACACACACCAACACTTAAATGTACCTCAACCCATTGCACTTAGGCATCTAGATAAAATCAAGCTGCATTCTATTGAAGGGTCCTCCTGACCTCTCAATGTGACTCAACGCAACCACAGTCTTCTTTCCAGCATTCATTTGTTGACAGATAACACACCTCTGACACACTGCTTCAGCTACCGCTCAAAACTGTGGATTGTACCACGTTTGTCTGAAAACTCGCACCATCGCATCCCTTCCAAGGTGCACAGCACCATGAATCTGCCTTGCCATCTGGCTCAATAGGTCATCTGGTAACACTGCTCGACCATCACTTGAAACCCAAATGTCAATATCCCCTTTCTCACATCCTGATTTGATCCATAGGTTTTTTTTCATGCTCTGAGACCTCACCCTGCAGGCGCTTGAGTTCCTCCCGAGTGTCTGGCATGGCTAACATCATGTTGAGCTTGGTTTGTTCTGTGCTCTCTCCTGTGTAATCTCCAGTAAAAATACACCCTTGTTCAGCGCAAAAACGTGCAACTTCATCGGCGTACTTGTTTCCAGGGGAAACAAAGTCCACCCCCTCCCATGTGTAGCGCACTTTACCACTGCTATTTCCTTGAGGCATTGCAACGCTTCCAACAATTGTGTCACATATTCTCCATTTCTAATGGGAGATCCAGATGATGTCATGGAAACCCTCTGAGACCATAGCTGTCCAAAGCCATGAACCACACCGAACCCATACTGGCTGTCTGTGTAGATGGTGATTCGGATCTGATCAGCTGCCAAACAGGCACGAGTCAAGGCAATAATTTGGGCCACTTGTGCGGAGTATACTCCTTCTAAACAAGCAGCTTCAACTATTCCCGTAATGGTATATACAGCAAAAAAGTTCAAAGTAAAAAAAAATAAATCTTTATTTGGATAACAAAGTATCCATAAAAGCACAAAGACACAACAACAAACAAATTTAAAAAAATGTGCAGATAGGGGAGTCCTAATAAGACCATTAGCGGCATAAAATATACAATAATCTTTAAAATCGTGAATTCATAGAATATAATGTCAAAGCTCTAAGATTAGACATCATTAGACGTGCTTTAACAGCTATTCTCAAAAAAGTGCCTGTGCGAAAGATCAACTCTTCATCGTCCAGGGTAAGTAACCTCAAATAAGCATTATCAAAGCTGATGGACATACATTTTTTTAAATAAGGAGTTAAAACCCACTTAATATACTTTAAATAGTACTTACAAAAAAACAAAAAGTGCAAAATAGATTGGCAACTCTGATCATCGGACAGACCAGGTGTGTGATCGAGATCGGGATGGTAGCCAAGGGGAAAGCATAATACAAATTTAATAGTGCCTGCCCTTAAGCGAAATAAAAGGCTCCTCTCTCAATGGCTCATAGGCAGGGAGATGTAATTGGCCAGCGGTGTACAAGATTTTCAATGGCCATATAGCTAGAGACAAGGGATTTTTTGGATTCTTTGGATTCTTTTTCGATCCTTTCCGCTTGATATAGCGAATAGAGTGCAGTCCTAAGCTCGTTTTTATTCGTGGTCATTGCTGTGCTAGGGTTTGTGAAGATACTTCCCTTGTTAACACTACATAGGCTTTGATGCACCCCGGATAGCCATGTTATATCCTTCCCATTGTCACATCCTGTACTATCGATAATAATCTCTCTAGTTAAGGATGTGGACGGATTTTTCCAAATGGAGAGCCAGAAGAGAGCAAGGCGGGCCCTAATAAATTCTTCAATAAAGTTTAAGTTAAGTTTCTTATGGCAGGTATATTGAGGTGTGGAAATTGGGACGCCTAATAACTTCCTGCAAAATCTATTCTCTTCCTGTTAAATGCAGGAACTCTTGGCAAAGCCCCAAACCTCAGCACCATACGTAGCTGTTGGGACGCATTGAGTTGTAAAAATGTTAAAATCGCTAAAATAGCACCTGTTCTTTTACGGCGTGGGAGACTAAGAATCGAGTTGGTGGCCTTTGAGAACTTGCATCATCGGCTTAGAGTAGTACGGGGAGTGATTTTCCATTGATTTTTGGGACGTCTTGGGTTAGAGGTATTAAAGTTTTATTCAGTCCATTAATGTAGATGATAAAAAAGAGGGGGGCAGAACACAGCCCTGTCTGACCCCCAGGCCTACATTAATGGCTTCAGTAACCTCACCCCCACAACCAATCCTGACCCGGGCTTTAAGATCTTTGTGAAGATGCGCCAGGAAGTGCACCAGGGGCTCATCCAGTCCATAGGCCAAAAGGATAGACCAGAGCTTTGATCTATTAACAAGGTCAAAAGCAGAGGTTATATCCATGAAGGCCAAATAGATTGGTGAGGCCTGCGCGATGGTATATTTGCCCATTATTAGATTAAGATTTAGGCATTGTACGTTGGTGCTGACCTTACTTCGAAAGCCCAATTGACAGCGATCTAAAATGCCATTTTCATCAGACCACTCTAATATCTTGTTGTAAAGGACTCTACCCAAAATGTTTTAAGTATTGTCAATTAGGGAGATAGGCCTATAGCAATTGAGTTGAGAACGATCCCCTTTTTGAAAATCGGGACAATAATACTTGTAGACCAAGAACTGGGTAGTGGGGCATGCATTAAATTATTGAAAACATTTAAAAGAAGAGGCGCCCAAAAGCCCGGCTTACATTTAATGAGGTCAATGGGTAGACCATCTGGGCCAGGAACTTTGTTGCCCACTCTCTGGTGAATCGCTTCTTCCACCTCAGGTAGGGTCATCTGTATTCTAGTTAGTGGCCCGGCTCAAAGTGGTCCATCTCTTGTGCGAGAGCAGCATACATTTCTGTGAAGTGGTTACCCACGACTCACTTGCAATAGCGCAACTGATGGGGGTAAGAAGCTGCCTCATGAATCGCAAATTCCTCACAGCTGACCAAACTGTATCGCCTTTTTAGTTATTTGCAGCTGTTACTAGTGCCTCTCACCGTTTTTTTAGGATTTCCCCTTTCCGATTGGAGATTGCAGTTTTGTACCTCAGCCTGGCTGATTTCACTTCAGAAGTGCTCTGCGCAGTTGTTTATTTGCCTCAGAGCACTCGTGATCGAACCATCTAGGGCCATGTATCACAGGGGGAATGGGTTTTGACAGGAGAGTTCTAATTGCTAGGCAAAGTTTATTAAAGTCATGAACAGCTTCAGGGAGTGGATCTTGGGCTGATAAACACGAATTTATAAGGTGCATGTTATCATTTACCACTGTCTGAAGCAGATCATTATTATCTATGCCCCTCCATGTCAATCTCAAATTGTCGGTGGAGGGCGTTAGGTTCCTGGCCCCACATTCAGAGGTGAACGTGGGCCGGGGGTCTAAACTTAGCCCGATTTTAATTGGGTTGTGGTCCCCTTGACTCATAGCAATAACTTCTGCTTCCATTAGGTGGTCGGCAAGATGGGGAGAAAAATTCAATAGTGGAAGAACACCCCCTTCCTCTAAATGTTGGCACAGGATAATTGTTTGCGTATGTTGCGCCCACAATGTCAATGGCATCGGTGAAGTTATGCGTACTCAATAACATGCAAAAAGAGAGAAAGGGTATTTTTATGGAAATACTCCTGGTCCCCTTTTAATGGAGTAAGCAAACAATTGGAGGAGTACACCCTGGAGACACCTCAATGTCTCCGAGGTTTTTATTCTGGAGCAACTGGACAATGTTAAAAATTCGTCAGATGCCGTTCTTGGTTAAATTGACCTTCGGTATCTTTGTAGTGAAACAAAAAGTGAATAAAAATGGTGTACATGTTTCAACCTGATGCGCTAATACCAGGTTTTCGTCAGGACCAGTGGTCGTGACCCGGGCGGTCTACACTCGCTAAAGTGTACTCTACCCTTGGTCGCTGCAAAACCCAACCATGTACTCAGTCAGCCGCCCTCTCCAATTGTTGAAAGGAAAAATATTAGAGATGCAGAGTAGCGTGCCTCATGGAAGCCGCGGTCAAGGTGCTGGCTCTACTCAGTTGCGTGAAGACCAGTCACCGGCTGCTGTGCCTAGAAAGAGACCCGAATCTGCCACCGGAGGAACCCGTGGCCAGCTCTGCGCCCCTACGACAGGTGGATCTGGAATTATGAAACCCAGAGCTTTGTGGTATGTCTGTTAATTTCGCATTGAAGTCACCCCCCAAAAGGATGCCAGTAATTTTTGCTGATTCTTGCTGGGAATCAAGATGGGAGATGAAGTCAAAGAGCTTAATAAAATTTCCATTGGGGATAGAATTAAAATCGTTGTTGTAAAAATTAAACAAATAAAAAGACTCTCCTTTTATATAATAATGCTTGGAAGTTGCGACTGTTAGTAGGTAGAACCTTAATGCTGCCACCGGCAGCGATATTAATCCCAATAAATAAGCCACCCGAGGGGCGACCCAATTTGGGACTGGGGGCTACAATTTTATAGCAATGGAACCTATTAATATGTAAATTTTGGGTGTCCCTGGTCTCCTGAAAAATGACTGTCCTGTTCCTTCATTAGGCACAGCTAGTCCGGATCACCAAGCCTCTGCTGAAGGCCTGCTACATTCCCGCTCATAATACTCAGATCTGTATCAAGCTTAACTTTAGATATGGTTTGCTGGTTGTTTATCATATCAGTAGAAGGCGGGGATACGAAAACCCGAGGAATTTCCAGGGGGTCTGGACAAGATTCCTAGGGGAATGGTTGTCAGTCCTGTGTATCCAAATCAGATAGGGCCTGAAACCTGTTGGATACAGAGATGGGGTGAAAATTTTTGAGGTGGGCCTAAATTCTGGTTTATAAAAATAACCCAAGGGGAGCGCACAAATTCTGAGACTTAATGAATAAATGTATGCTCACAAAAACTTAATATAAAACGAACCAAATCAGGCCTACGGAAATTGATCACAATACAGTCCCCATCTATGTTTTTAGAGGATTGAACATACAGCAAATGCTGCTCTCAACTGACCCACATTGTCTCTTAAACATGAACCATCGACAAATAAAATTTCATCAGGGTCAGGCAGCGGTTCACCAACAATGTCAAGTCTCGGTGTGGTGCAAAGTTCAGTCACATCAAGACAGTCATGGTCTTCACAATCTTCATCATCTGCATGTGGCAAGGGCATCAGTGTAGCGCGATTTTAAAACCTAACACCTTTGCAGTGTCACATTCTTCGCGGCAAGTATGACTTGCTCATAGCGTGCAAGTCTATTGTTTGTCAGGTTTTGTGCTTTAGTCCTCTTCATCAACAGCTCAACAGAATGCGGACATGCACTATCAAAGGGTGACCCATGACGATGCTTTCACATCTCTCAATGCTGACACCTGTTGCAGCAACGGATTTGAGACATCCGGGCAACCCTGAAGCTACTGGATCTAGAGTAGCTGAGAAATAGGCAACTGGTTTACGGACACCTTCATGACTCTGAGTCGGGAGTGACAATGCGCAACCTTCTCGCTGTCAACAGAACAATGAAAAGGACATGTTGTAGTCAGGCATTCCTAGAGCCGGAGCACAACACATGCCCTCTCTCAGCTCCAAGAACGCCATCAGGCAGTCGTGGTCCCATGGTACCGGATCGCTCACATCCTTGTGCATCAGCCTTTGCAAAGGCTTTGCCTTAAAAACAGAAAGTGGGAATCCATTGGCGAGAGTAGCCAACCATCTCCAAGAACATTCTAACTTCCCTCTGAGTGGTAGGCACAGTCATATTCATGATCGCCTCAATTCGGTCTGGTGACACCTTTCTCTTGCCTTTCTCAATTCGATGACCCAAGTACTGAACCTCACTCACACAGTATTGCAACTTGTTTGGGGATACCTTTTGTCCATTCTCTGCCAAATGATTCAGTAAGGCAGTTGTGTCAATCCTGCAAGCATCCTCTGTCTCGGACGCAATCAGGAGATCGTCGATGTACTGCACGAGAACGGACTTCTGCGGCAATATAAGACTCTCAAGATTCTTTTTCAAGATCTGATTAAAGATCGATGGACTCTGTATACCCTTGAGGGATACGACACCACGTTAACACGCGATCTTCCAGCCGGAAGCGAAACAAAAATTGGCTTTCCTCATGTAGAGGTATCGAAAAGAATGCTTGACACAGGTCAATCACAGTAAACCACTCGGCCTCGCATGGAATCTGGAATAGTATCACTGATGGATTCGGTACCACTGGACAACATGGAACCACAATCGTGTTGACCTTTCGCAGGTCTGGCACGATTCTGAATTTCCCGCTTGGTTTCTGCAATCCCATAATGGGTGAGTTGCATGGACTGCCCATTATCTCCTTCAGGATTCCCTGCTTAATCATGGAATCGATTACAGGTTTAATCCCTGCGATCGTCTCAGGTGACAGATTGTACTGTGGTGTTCTCGGGAACTCAACATTCTGCTTAACCTGGATCTTAACTGGCTAAACACCTCTGATCAGCCCAATCTCTTCTCCTATAAAATCCTACACATCCAATGAAACAGTCTCTTAGGTCAAGTGGAAGCTCTTCCACGGTCAACACAGGATACATCTCTATGCACAAATGCTGATTGGCAACCTTAAAGGTGGCATCATCATTCGTTTGTAATTCTACTCCCTTGGGCGCACAGTAGATAGTAAAATTTAGCTTGCACAAAAGATCACATCCTAGCAAACAGACTGGGCTTGAATAGCACACCATGAACTGGTGTCTGTCTCGGAAAGTTCCTATTCTCACAGGAATCGGCTCGGTCAATGGGTTAGTAATTTTCTTATTTGCCATTCCTACACCTTGGATTGATTGTCCCGAGAGGGGTAGGTTGGGAACTACTGCTGATCTCTCAGTAGAACGGGTAGCACCAGTATCAACCAAAAAGGTGGTGGGATGACCGTCAACAACCACCTCTACAAACGGTCCACTCTGGTCTACCTCTAAGACTGCCCCAAGAGTGCAGTCTTCCTCCCCCTCAGGCACCGTCATTTCAACGGGTCTGAGCTGTACTCATCATAGTTCTCAAAAAGGGGCATCTACTGGTACGTTCGATTTCCCTGCGGAATTCTCGGAGGTTGTGGAATTTGCACATGCGGGGCCATTGTCCCCCTTGCATGGACCTAGGTCTCGTTACTGTATTGAGGACCTCCGATACTTGCACCGCCTCTGCCTCTTGTTGCACCTGGTTTGCTGGGTTCAAACTGCACTCACGTTTCCAAATGCCCTATCTTGTGACAAAGGTGACACGCAGTGGTCTTTTTCAGTGTTGCCACATCCATCTCTGTCTTGGGGTCTACAGGTTTCCCTTTCCCTTGACCCTGCACATTCTGGGTCCCTCCTTAATTGTTTCCCTGTCTTCTCCCTAACATCCCTCCATTTGGCTGTGTCTGGTATTACCTGTCAGCGGTTTGCATTTGGACCAGCATCAGCTTATCCTTAAGCTTCCTGTGTTTCGAGTCCACTTCATAACTGCAGTACCTGGCAAACCGCAGTATTTCATCCACTGACTTGTTCTGCCAGCAGATCAAATGTTGCTGGATCATGAAGCTAACTTCTGGTCTCTGACCCAAAACGAACTTGGAAATAAACTGTCCCATGTCTTTGGGGTCTAAGGTGTCTAGCCCACTCTACTGCTTGAAGGCTTGTAGGAGCCTCTCATATTATTCATGTACGGACCCCTTCGGTTCCTGAACCGTTCGATCTATCTTAACCCAATCAATATCTTGTGGCGAGATTTTGGATTTTAGCCATGTAATTACCTGTTCAAACTTTTTCATAACAATAGGTGAAGGACCATTGGTAACAGAATAACTGTCTGGTTCAGAAGTCTGCCAATCAACTGCAACTTTACAAACTGCCCACAAATCACTTGGTACTACGATATCAATCAAGATGTTCAGATCAACCCACAACACTTTCAAGATCTTTGCAAAACGATCAACCTGCTTGTACCATTCGACAGGCTTCTCCCTCAGCTGAGGAAATTCATTTGTAAATGCTGCTAAATCACCTCTACTCCAAGGCACATGCACATACCCTCCATTCTATACATCTCGCAAAGGATAATTCTCCTCTCCTATTATTCCCCCTCCTGAAGGCAGTGTCTCTCCTACACTCTTTTTGGTGCTCTTCTTTTTGGACTATCTTTTCTCCCGCTTATGAAGCATACTCCATGCACGTATCCCTATAATCAATTCTCGAATGTGAGCTTTCAACCCTATGACTCTTCTCTTCCAATTCCTGATCATTGTACTGCAGTCTGTGACTTCCCTGTAACATCTTTGTTTTAGACAGATCTACCTCATATCTCTTTGCCAAATCTGTCAGTTTCTCATGTGTTGACCTTGCCTTGCGAGTTACATCCTTTGCTACAAACAGCAACTCGTCTGGTTCATAAAGTTCCACTCTTTCCAAAGGCAGGTTCCCACTAATTATCTCATCTACCTCCGCTTTCAACCTCACCACGTCCAACATCTTTGCTCTTATAGTAACCTTCAGGTTCCCTCGACTAGATGCGCCACTCGATTCTCCATCCCGCTATATTCCTAAGGGCTGGTCGGCTTCCTGAGTTTCCGTGATCCCAATCTCCTGTCATTCTGGCTTCTCACTGGTGGTTCCCACATCCTTATGTCGGATCTTGAATCGGCCAAAGACTTTGATCTCGTTGTTCTTACAACCACCTGTCCCCTAGAGGAGTCTGTACTGGCTGTCAATGGCGTACTTGATTCTATGGGTCTCGGAAGGTGAGCTATTCCACTCACTATGCCATTCCCTCCAGAACCAGTACCCTCTCCTACTGCTGACTGTGCCAAACTTCCATTTCTCGCCTGATCTGGGTCATATACTGACACTTTGTGGCCAATGGTAACTGGCACTGTAACAGCATCCGACAGCCTTGGGATACCCGTAACTCAGTTAGCTTTGGTACCTGTTGGTATCTGTGTTCCCATCCCATCTGTTCCTGTTGAAATTCTTCCAACTACTTTCGCACTAAGTTCAGTCTGCGATTCTCCACTCTCCTCTGTTGATACGGACTTTCCCTCTTCTGAATCTGGCTTATATGGAGGTGGTCTTTTTGATAGTAATCTGTCTAACATGCTGTCATCTGTATCACTATCGTCTTCCTCACCACACTTCCTCTGGGTATCTCCTCCTTTCACCATCAACAGGAATAGCCTATAGTTTCCACTCCATCTTTTCTCCAATGCGTCCCATCGCGCATCTTGAAATGCCCTGATTGACTTTTTCACTCTTTCCTGACTTTGATCTCTTTTCCTGTCATGTGCTGCTCTCATCCATGCATGTAGCGCCTCAAACCGTGTTGGTTTGGGTAAAGGTCGCAATGAAGACATCACTGATTTCAACTGGTACAACACTTCCAACCTAAAAGTGCCATAACGTGGAAAAGCCAATTCTTTCTTTTTCAGTAATTTTATGCCAATTTTCGAGCCAAATTATGGTATGCAATCCCACATTCGTAGCCATGTAATGTGCTGGGGTATCCTCCGGTGGGGCTTCTTCTCCTCCCCGAGTAACCACCCTTCTATCTCCTCTACACATATCTCGTAAAACCTTAAAACATTTCATGATGAAAGCAACCTTCTTTTTACACACAGTGTTTTCGCTTTACTTCCTGATGTCAATCCACCAATACCAGCGCGGCTTCACATCAACCGACCTATCGCAGCACGGCACCCTCTGACATCACTCTTCCTCCGCACGCAGCAGTTCCCCTTTCTTTACAGTTTGTCTCTTGCACACTCACACGTCTCTTTCGTACACTGAAATAACTGTTTGTCCACCAAACGACTGGACAGTCTCATACAATTGTCGACCTTAACTCTGGCAATCGTCTGTCCAAGAAACGACCAGACAACTGCCTCAGACTATCTGCCCACGAACAGCTGGACAGTCATATACTTAATCGATAGGATCCGAACAACTGATGTTCCACATACGGCAACCCACGACCTGTATCGGTTACTCATGCACTCACACATGTTTTTCCCTATCACCGGTGGGTCATCAACGACGTCTCATGACTCCCACAATCACTGGTTAGACAATTTCAACTCTGGGTGTCTTCTACACCGCAATCTCTTATCCCGGGATATCAAAATCAAATCTCATGGACCGCAAGCGTTCGGCCCGAAACCACAATCGCTCAACTCTTATTCCAACTCCGCAAGACATCACACAATCAAAACAACACTGTAATCTAACAGACACACATCCCTGTTCATACTCACTCTACCACGAACTGCTGCTTCTGCCACACCGCCACTCTCTGTCGATTTCCATCAAACGCCGTCGTCCTCCGCTCACGATCCACTGGATCACCATCACTTGGGCTCTATGGGGTCAAAATCTATCCTTCTCTACGTCTCCCCTTACTACAGAGCTAACCATCCTCTGCTACCAACTCATTGCGCCCTCTTTCTATCTTAAAATCTCACTAAGAATCCTTGGTCGACTGGACCTTTGTTACCTGCTGAAAAGTGTAAAGGGGAGAAAACCAGTACATTCAAACTAGACCACATGGACCAATCAACTTAGACTCGGAAAGGATCACTGACTCCGAATTCCAATTTAGGGGTTTTATTACAAAGCTAAGAATAACTGAACATACAAGCTCCTCATGACGAGGTTGAAGAAATACATAGGCACTAATACAAAGTTAATTCAACGAATTAATCTAATCCGATGCAGCATAAAAAGAATGAGCAATTCCAAAAATACTAGACACGCAATAACTGCTCCAACATCTAAATTTGTCTTCATTAGTGGCTGCAAAAGAAATCCGTTAATCTGTCCCTACACTATCACTAAAGGGGCATCCCTACTTAGCATTTCACAGGCAAGATCAAGAAAAGGTGTTGGCTCATGAAGACTTTCTAAGTACACTTGTTGTAAGGGTCAGTAGCCAAAGCTACAGCATTCATTCCAAGACTTCCTTCTAAGAATCGATCCCTTCCTCCTGAGTCTCTAACTGCTCTCTGCTAACTCATCCCTCGGGGCACTATCCCTAATACAAAATGCTCAATTGATAGAACGTGTCCCTGAAATACCTCCTCTCGCCAGGCACCTCTCGTAGGTAATTTTCCACCAAAACTTGTACTCCGTCCAGCAACGGTTGGTATGTCCTTGGGTCTCAGGCTTCTTCAGCGAGAGAGTATCTGCTCCCAATTATTGACATTCCTGAATACATTGTTGCGGGCCTCCTCCATACCTAACTCCTAAAACAAAGGGCTTCAGTCTAACTAACGAGAACGGTGTCCTTGCACCTGCAACAGACGCATGAGAACAGAACAACCTTGCACGCACATGAATTTCGCTGACTGCCTTCAAATGAGAGCTTTGCCAGGGAAAATCCATTTGAGGCCTACATAATTCAGCTAACAGAAGAAAACGAATAGGCCTTTCATAGCAAAACGTGAACATTAATTTAGGCCTTTACACATTGGAAATTATACGCATTAATAAATGTTACATCTGCAAGCACTACATTTCATCACGTTTAACGCACACTTAACCATTTCTTCATGTGCAAACTTTAATATGGTGCACGTTTAATCTAATGCATTACATTACACGTGAGCAACTTCATTAAGCATTTGCAATGAACATCGAGGATTACATAACTCCATTTAAATGCCATTTTACTTTCTTGAATGGCACGAACTAATTTTCTATCATTACACTTACACATTTCGTTATTACCCCACGTTTCTAATGATCGCCTCTTAATACAACACAAGCATATATGTGGGTGCGGACTATCCATGATTATGAGGCACCCCTACAATTTTCAGAATATCATGACGCTCTCTTAGTTGTAAAGCCAATGGTTAAAGGTGAAATGTTATGATAAAAGCATTAAGCCTGAAATATTTATTTTGAAAAGCGCATCTGAAAGTCAATAGGCATTTAGCTAAGGATTGCTATTACTAAATATTAAATCCTGATGGTTGCCAGTTTAAGCGCACTTTATTAGAGATGTGTTGTATATAGTATCAAGACTTTGGTAAAGGCTTGAAACCTTATCGGTTTACTGGAAAAATGTATCCCTGATTCCTTAGGTGTGCCCGTTTATAATCAAAAGTTATGACAAAGAAAGTAGGCCTTACTTTCTTATTGTGAAAAGCATGTGTTAAAGGCAATAGGATTTTTAGGTTGGATTGGTATTACACTGCTAAAGCCTAAAGGCAAAGAATTTTGCTGCATGTAATCTTGCAGATTACCATAGAAGGCAAGGGTGTTGGTGTTGCTGACCAACTTTAACAACAGGGGATATAAAGGATTTGCACTATGGTAATCCTTAGTAGGCTCTATTAGTAGAGATTTGATTGTGTTTATATTTTTTTTATTTTATTACGTTATAACTGCCCTGTGAATTATGGCATTTTTTTTATTGTGTACATCCGCCTAAAAGTGAGTGCTCTTCAGTGTCTTTAGTTTTCAGTTTTCTATTTGTACAGTTTCCCTTTAATTTCTTTGCTTCTTTTTCTTTTTTTGGAATGTTTCTTAAGAGGATACCAGGCAGTACAAACAGGTCACTTGCTTGCCACTCATTTCATGTGCAGTGTGCTGCATCCCATGTGGCCACTTTCTCTAAACCCAGAGTCCATTATGGAATACTATTGTCCCTCGTGTATCATTGTTTTACTATTCCAAGATGGTGACCATACTGGAACTTTAAAATGGAAATAGACTGTTTAGTCCTGGTATTGCATATGCCCAACATGTTTACACAGCGGCATGCTCTTTTTTTCTTCTTGTATACTTTTAGTTTATCTTTCAAATATTGCGTTTGTGTTTTATTTGCGTTGTGTCTAAGGGTAAATGCATGAGTGAGTCAGTGGATTAATGAGTGGATGCATGAGTGCAAAGGTGAGTGACAGAGTGCAGGTATGATGGCTGATAGAGTGCCTAAACCCATCAGTGTAACAAAGGGCACTTTCATTCATAAGCCAGTGCTTACTCTATAAATTGATTAATATCACTGTTTTGTCATTCCTATTCACTATAAATAGTAGCTGTTAATATTTCCCGGGATGAAAGGCTGGAAGGCAGAGCTGGCCTTACCAGAATTTTAATTCATGATCCACAGGTAACACTATTCTGAGAAAAAAGCATTTAATCTGCCGAACCATATTTTTAGTGAAATTGAAGTGGGTTCTGGGGACGAGATTTGGTGGGAGAAGCCCCCATTGTTTCCTGAATGCCCAATAACAAAGGAGTAAAAGTTGAGGCGTTGTTTCCCATATCGTATTCTACCAGACAGGTCTGGCATTCAGTAATTCTGTGCTTACTGTACTTACCATGCATGTCCAGTCTCCCATTTCCCAGAGCCGCTTTCGAGCTTCCTTGTTTCCAAGGCAGCAAAATGGAGGCCAAACTTTCACTGTTTAGACTTTAAGGCTCTCGAACTAAAGTTGAACTGCATTACATGTCCAATCACGTAACCTTTAACAAACCTCTTAAACATTTCCTCTGTAACAAATGTCTAGTTTCAGCCTGGAGGCTGCTCAAATTAGCCGACATTGCATTAAAATGATGTCCAATTTTGTGCATGCATATCCTCTCATTGTCTGCTTTGACTCTCTTCTTTTACATGTATCATTGTGATGTAGGGACACTATGAAAATCAATGTGTGCGTTTATTTAAATATTTCGTACTATTTTACTGTCCTTTTCATTAGCTGTTTTTTTATCTAAACTTTATTCGAAATTGGAAATGTCTGCATAGTTAATTCAAACAGTTTTGGTTGATTTGGAATTTTAGATTAGGCGTGTAATGTATAATGTATTTGTCTTTTTATAAATAGTGCATGATCATTTGTAATTCTTATGATTCATAAGGGTCCTATACTTTGACAATGATACTCTTTACTGTATTGTATTGTATTGCTTGTGGATAATTTTTCTGTAATTTGTGTTTTTTTTAAACATCTGAAATATTAATAATATTTGACCCGGTGAGCTTCTGAGAGGGCGAATGGCCACAGAGCTGATTAGAGGGCACAGTGTCCTAGTGCATCTTTTAAAGCTTGGTATATTTTGCATGGCACCAGAAGTGGGGTCAGATGCATTATTTAAGATTGCGCAAATCTCTGGGGAGACTGCATTCAGAATACTGAGCTTGATTTTGTGTTCCAAATACGTCTTTATGCATCTCTGTCTTGTTTTCCATAATATTCAGATTATCTTTCACCCTTTTGTTTCCGACAGAGCTAAGATTCCTTCATGTCCTGTGGTTGGTGTTTGTTATTCTGAGGGGAGTGCTGTTTGGACCATGAAAGAAGAGCCTTGGGCAGTCCCGCTAGTGCTTTCAAAGAGTGGTTGCATGAAAACATCATAATTACTGGTAAGGCACTTTATATGACCTTGGAAGGCAGTACATGGGAGTAAGCAACAAATTGTGATGATAAAGACTCTAGATACCATATCAAGGACCTTGCGGTCTGTACTATGTTCTGTCCTTTCTCTTCACGTTTTTGTTTTATTTCCCGAGATTATCCTGCTTTACCTGCAAAACGTGTGTTATCAGCTTGGGAGAGATGTGTAGCGTCCAGCCTTAATCTTGATCACTAGATAGGCTTAAATCATCACTAAGCAGGCTTAGGCCTTGTGGTGTGATTGACAACTACACCCCATTCTCAGACTGGTCT
Source organism: Triturus cristatus (assembly GCF_964204655.1). NCBI lineage: Eukaryota > Metazoa > Chordata > Amphibia > Caudata > Salamandridae > Triturus > Triturus cristatus. The sequence goes on from NC_140590.1 coordinate 1,546,217,132, forward strand.
ATAGAGAATGGGGCATGAATATATGTAAGTGTGTAGATAATCCTAGATCGCCATGTATGAGTTTGTAGCAACAAAATGTGTCTGCTTGGGCTTGCAGAACCAGTAGTTATTGCTATTCAAACACTGGGCTTGCAGAACCACACAGCCTGAGAACATACAAGTACAACATGCGCTAAATCCATCTGAAACTTCCCTATGGACTCTTTCTACAAAGCACTGAGGGTTGGACGTCAAAATGCACCTATTTCTCTGAAGCTCTGTACGTTCAATCCAGTCCCTATGGCGCTACCTGCTTGTGCAATTCATACCTTTGGAAATGCTTGAACCAGCAAAGGGGCCGTTTATGGTTCCATGACTAGTTCACATGGTTACACTGACCTTGTACAGGGGCAGAGAGAAGGCCTCTCACAGCCGGTAAGCTCAGCTGCTTCCACAGTCCTTGTAGGAAGAGAGAGAGTAAGGCCACTCAGTCAGACTTTGGTAAGCTCAGCTGGTTCCACAGACCTTCTGGGGGGGGAGAGTGTAAGGATTTTCAAGGTGAGCAGCAGTGTGTGTCTGAGTGTGTGTGTGTGTGTGTGTGTTCGTGTGTGTGTGTTCGTGTTGGTGTGGGTGTGTTCGGGGGTGTGTGTATGTTCGGGTGTGTGTTCGGACTATCCGTGTCCAGCAAGCTCAACTGGCTTCAGGGACTGTCTAGGAGCGGGTCGAGTAAGCCCTCTAACATTCAGACACTAGCTTGAGCTATAGCTGGTTGGTTTCGTGCACAGCTCTCCTCAAGACTTTTTGTTTGGTCTAGTGGAAAATCCCACTGGGATGAGCACTGAGGACTAGCAGTACTTCAGGAAATCTGTGATTTGTGTTGATTTCCATGAATACATTCAGATGGGTTTGTGAATGACCAAATTTGCTTTAATCAATATAAATCGTAGACGTAGGTCTATGATGCACAGAAATAAACATTGTATTTTGAGAACCATTGGTCTAATACGTTTGATGAGATAACAGGTCTGCAGGTAGGGTTTGATGCATGTTTCCCGAGCCTAGGCCTATATTACTCCAGGCAGTGGACTGCTCTGACTGGCAGTTCCTTATTGTGTCAGTGATCTTCAACAGGGATTACTCACCCTTCAAGGAGATTCCGGAGCATGAGGGCCAACTGGGCATTTGGCCCAGAAGGATCTCTTCCAGAGCCGGTGAAACAATGGTGACCGTGTCGAGGACACTTATTCTGTGTTGAGGGAAAGAGAAGTTTGAGAGTGGTGATGTTCTTACTTGACTGTGTTTAAGGCTTATTCGGCTTCCATGGAAGGATGGACTCATTCCCATAGAAGGACAAAATGTACCCTACTCCCCACCTCTTTCAATTGCAACTGATTGATGGCTTATTCCTAGTAATAAAATGTTTCCTTTGACGTTCTGTGACCACTGTTCAGCAGTTCTGGGTCTTCGGGTGGGTGTGAAATGACTGCTTTACAGTTGCTAAATTCTCAAATATTTTCCCTCATCACTCGTCTGTTTCTCTACCCCTGTGCATGCTGTATCTTCCATGAATGTGAGCAGCATTTCCTGGCTTGCCTTTGGGCTTTTCTATGTGCTAAGTGGTTTCTGTATGGTTCCAAATCTCTGAGACCCGATATACTGACTGGGTTGGCACTGGTTAGCAGTAAGGAAGCTTCGTTTGTAGCTGAAGCCTGTCTGACCTGATATTTTTCCTCTTTGACCTGGATGAACCCATCTCACAGCTTGGACATTTATATATTTCCTTGTCAAAACCCAGGTTTAAGTAGCACAGACCATTTCCCGTAAAAGTATAAATCAATATATTTTCCCTTCAGCACCTTTTACTGACTTCCATTAGTCAATATTCTGCCTTCTGAGTATATGTACTCCATCTTCAGGAAAGAAGAACGTGTTCACCAACTAAAGTGAGCTTAGAGAGGTACGTCCTATAGAAGCTTAACAGAATAAGGGCCTGGAAGAAGCCATTCCTGGTTCTTGGTGTAAAGCACAAGAACATTTGGTTTGAAGTTCTTCTTCGAGTATTACCATGTTTTATGGCCTTGTAAGTTAAACAGTTTAACTTGAAGGTAGAGTGGGTCTCCAGAGGAATAAAAAGCTTACCTCCAGCTATACCTAGGAGAACATTACTTGGACCACTGATATCAGCATGTCATAGGAGATGAATGGTGTTGACGTTTCAAGGAAGTAGAATTGTTCAAAGGCAGTTTATGCATGGTGAATTTTCAGAGTGCTGTTGAATGCTGTGCAGGAAAAGTAAAACAATTTCTGTATTATTAATAAATGTGTGCTTTTTCTTAGAAAATTTCTTGGTGAAGAGTTCAGAGTAACCTTGCATTGCTGTCTCCCTGTTAAGTTTACTTTTTTGCTTGCATGCAGTGATGGGAGTCATCCTACTCATGCCATACAAAAATAATGTTGCACATTTGCGAATAAATAGCTTATCTAATGTTTCATCATTTGCACTTTGCCATTTTTTTGGCTTCTGTCACTAGATCATGTTTGAGTAATGTAGTTGTGGAAAGTGTTGCTCCGTTTTCGAAGATATGGCACAGTTACCAACACATTTTAATAGCCTGAGTATCATGGTTGGTGTTATGCCTGATGGTATACGAACACTGAAGGAACTGATTAAAATCGACTGGGTTATAATTTCGTTATGGAGAGGTTGTATTTACGCCACACCAGTAAAAATTAATTTGACACGAACACTATTTAGAACAACTCTACTGTAGTCTTATAGGCCACTTAGGGGGCAATACCAGCCATTAAAGGCCCGCTCCAGCGTTAAAAGGCCAAGCAAAGGCAAGGGCCTTTAACAAGCGAGCCGGCCTTTAATGTCCAGTATAGCCCAGCTATTGCGGGTTATAAAGCTTTTAGAACATTCCACAACTACAGTGCAGAATGTTCTAACAAATAACAACAAAGGCCTCAGTGAGCCCGACGGGATTTAAATCCTCTGTGGCTCAATGGCAACAGCTGTAAACAACAAGCATTGGAATGTTATAGCTCAAGGCTTTTATCAGCCATTAGAAGCTCTGAGCACTACATTGTCTTCAATGGAGCTCCCAATATTCTATTGTGCTACTCTAGCCTTTACCGTCCATTAAAGGCCCGCTCTAGGGTTAAAGGCCCGAGCTGAAGGTGAGGGCCTTTAACTAGGAAGTGGGCCTTTAATGGCAGGTAGAGTCTGCTACAGAGGGCTCTAAGGCTATTAGAACATTCTGCCCCTAGCGGGCAGAATGCTCTGATTTGTAAAACAAAGGCCCCATGGAGCCCAAGGGGGTTGAAATCCTTTGGGCTCCATGAGGCCTTTGTTCACAGCAAGAACTGCGAACAAACATTGAAATGTTGATTCTCTGGGCTTCTACCAGACATTAGAACCCCATGCACTCCATTATCTTCAATGGAGTGCTCAACAGTCTAGTGTTCAAATAATAAATAGACCTCCACACATTTATTACTCAGTGAAGAGGTCAAGTTCCCTTTTATGATCACAGTGCAGCAGAACTGACTAAACTGCAGCTTTAGGTGATCCTGGTTATACTTCTTTTTGTACCAGCCCAGCAAGTATTCTAGACTGGATTACTTTTTGACTCCTACTTGTTTGCTAAACGGTGCGAAAACACAGATCTTTCACAAAATGTTGTCTGATAACTGCCCAATAGCTTTAGATGTTTGGGCAAACTCAATTTACACTGCAAGATCAAGATGGAGGGCACTACTTCAGGACTCTGCACATTGTTAATATGACTAACTGGATCTCTTTTTCTCAAAACAGAGGATCAGCAGCAGCTGCAGATATTGTATGGGACACTTTTTAGAGCTGAGGTGATCGGCCAGACCATGAGATATTGATTGCACTATCATAAGCAGAAACAAAAACTGATGAGATTATATTATGCAGAAGTTCATGAACTAGAAGTTAAACTTGCTGCTGCCATAGTTAGCAGTGATCCCGAAGAAAAGGCAATCTGGGAGCAGATTGCAGCGTCCAAAGCTAGGGTGCACAGTTTGCATGCCCAGGAGCTGGCCAGAAAATATGCTGCTTAGAAAACAGAGCCATGAATGTGGAGAGAGCATCTGCGAAGTCTTGGCTTTTAAGCTAAGACAAGAGGCAGTCAGACATTATATAGAGGCAATAAGGGACAACACGGGGGCTATGCTCTCTGAATCTCTCAACATAGTTCAAATATTTCATACCTCTTTAAGGTAGTACAAGCCGGGCACTACCCTCCCAGGTTCTTTGACTCTTAGAAATATAATAATAAAAAATAAAAAAAAAGATAGAGGCTACCAACCCAATGACTTACCATCCTATTTCGTTCATAAACAGCAATACAAAAACGTACTCAAAATTATTGGCCATGCGATTAAACAGGGTTATCGCCATGGAAGTCTCCCTGTGGCAGCACAGCTTTGTGCCAGCAAGAGGAACAATGGATCATATTAACAGAGCCATTGCGCTGTTCGACCTTACACATGGCATTGGAACATCTTTGGCGATGATGCAGCTCGACTCAGAGAAGGCCTTTGATAGGGTGGGTTGGAAGTATCTTTGGGATACCATGAGATGCATGGGATTCGGGAGTTCCTTTTTGAGGGCTCTCCAGTCTTTCTATAAAAATCCAATAGCGAAGCTGCAAACAATGGGAAGTCTACAAATAAAAATTTCAAGCGGGACAAGGCTGTCCGTGTTCTCCACTGGTGTTCTCGACCTATATAGAACCATTTTTCAGAATTTAATAAATAAGGCTAATATTAACCCAATAATAGTGAATGTCAATAGGACAAATCTACTTGCATATGCTGATGATATTACTAAATGACACTATTCTCTGATCTCACGTTAAGGGAGATAAAGGAGGAAGCACAGGAGTTCAGGCCGTGTCTGGATATCTTCTAAATAAAAGCAAAACCCATATATTACATAATTACTATTGTGAGGTTCAAGATCCGCTGGTGACAAACTAAGTCACGTACTTGGGGGAAAAAGTAATACCACACATTGATACAGTAGTCTCAGAAAACTATGATCCTCTGTTTAAAAAAAGCTGAAAATAAATTGAAGACTTTAATAATCTCCACTTAATTATTGTTTGATGTAATGTAAAAATGATCATTTTGGCAGCTTTTTTTATACATCTGTGTGGCTATTACTCTTGAGGTAGCTTCCAAGAGGTTTGAGAAATTTTATTTTATTTGTAGCAGTTTTGTATTGGGATAGAAGCGATCAAGGAGGACCTTGAGATTTCTCAGAATTCTGATCTTAAAAGGACTATGGAGGGTTCCCTAATTTTAGATTTTAATATTATGCAGTGGCTTTATTGTATGGAATGATACGGATACAAAGTCGTATGGAGTGAAGGTCCAATATGCCCTCATTCAATGAGCTATTTTTAGGTAGGGAGGCCAATTGTGTTTTTTGTTAGAACACTGGAAAATAACTAATATAAAAGAGTTAGATTTAAGGCTCTAATATGAGCATGCAAAATTTGAATTATTTTGTCAAGAATGTTCAAAATTAAGAAATATAAAATAGATATACTGCATTATGGTCTTCAAATATATTTCCTGAGATATTTAGGGATTGTTATTGCACTGCTTGGCCAACATCTGTCGTACAAATGTTAAGTGATCTGTACCTTAATAAGCTATTTGTCATTTGAACAATTGAAGGAAACGTATCATTTGCCTCATTATTCGTTTTTTAAAATAACACAGGTTAGGGACTTTTTAGGGACTATAGCCCTTGAGCATTTGACCATGGCAAAGAATGCACTACAGGGCTCGACAAATCAACTCGCCCGCTCGTATTTGCGAGGGAGAATTGATGAGGACGAGCTATTTTTAGGTCCTACTCGCCCTTTCTGGCGAGTAGGAAGACAAACCAACTTTTGCCCTCTGTCTTTGAAAACGGTGCAAAAGTGACAAGATAACAAGATTTAAAGGCATTTTTATTGCTCACAAAGGGAATGAGCAATAAAGATGCCTTTAAATCTTGTTATCTTGTCACTTTTGCTCCGTTTTCAGAGACGGAGGTCAAGTAGGTTGCAGTGAGGTCGAGGGGATTTTCCAAGGGACTAGACCTGCAGGACTAGTACCATTTTTCGGATTTTTCGAGCCCTGCACTACTCCACAGAATTGTCTGTCATCCAAGATAAATAATTAAAAGATTCTATCAATGGTTTTCGATCTAAAGGAGGATGAATTAGCTACTCAGGATTGGAGCTGGGAATGACAATTAAGTCTGAGAGTGGTGCTAGAAGATATTAAAGGCACCATTATAGTTTATTACTGCTCTCTGCAAATATGAAGATTTAATACTTGAAAAATATCTTCAACATGTATTATTCTCCCATCAAGCTAAGCAGATGGGGTAGCTGGACTGATTCTAGGTGATCTAGGAAAAGGCCCCAAAAAAGCAGTGATCTAAGTTGGGATCCTCTTACAAGATGGATTACGACATATTTATTACTAAATTAACTCTTTCTAATGCACACTCTAACACTGAAATCACTCTAGATGTCTTATTCTGTTTATTTGTGTAACAGTGAATTTTAACAATTTTATATTTTATTGCTAAAAATGACTGGTTAATTGGTTAATATTGATGTATTACTGTTCTGATACTATTTATGACTTGTATATAATAATGCATTTCTCTTTGTATTGATTGGATAACATGTATATCTGAATATATCTACTTCAAATTAAAGAAGAATCCTCCCAGATTGCATGTAATAACATTTTTGCAAGAAAAACCATTCTACTAAAACTCACGAGCAGTTGCAGGTTCTGTACAGGGGCGTGGGGTGGTTACCCACCACCTGTTGTGAGGTCTGCCACACAAGACTCATACTGAAGGCCACCTGAGCCAATCTGCATTAAAACACAATGTTTTCAGATCGTCAAAGCTAATGGCATGGTTGGAATAGCAAGACAGGGAGCAAAATTCGGTACTAGAGGTTAAAAGCACGAAGGGAGAACTATGCGACAGGAGAAAGTATGGCGGAAGCATTTACGACCTATTATGAACAGATGTATCAGTCTACCGCGACCCGCAGTGCAGCATATTGTGTGAAACTCCTAAAAGACATACAATTTCCCATGCTTACGCAAGAAGATAGGGAAGAACTAGATAAGGATATCACTGGAGAGGAAGTCTGCGCGGCCATTGGAGCGCTCTAATCAGGAAAGACAGCAGGGCCAAATGGCATACCTATTGAATCATACAAAGGAGTAGCAACTCGGGTCGCCTCACACATGCTAAGCATGTTTGAAGAGTCACTACAACATGGCAGTTGGCTACGATTGTGGTCATTCCAAAACAGGGCAAACCCCTAGAGAATTGTTCCTCCTATAGACCAATATCTCTGCTAAATATTGAGGCGAAGGTACTGGCTAAGGTAATAGCTACCAGACTCACTAAAGTAATAACAGGCCTGGATACACCTAGACCAGTCAGGCTTCATGGAACAAAGCTCCAACCAGAAGAAAGTGCCGTACTATTATCATTAGACGCCGAAATGGCTTTCAGTAGCATAGAATGGGAGTATTTGTTTGCAGTTTTAGAGCTCTTTGTCCCCAAGATAAGGGCTTGGATAAAGCTGCTATATACAAACCCAATGGCCAGAGTAAGGGTCCATGGTACGGTGTCCAGACAAGTGACACTGCACCAGGGTACAAAACAGGGCTGTCCGCTCTCTCCTATGCTGTTCGCAATTGCATTAGCCTTTGGCGGCGTGGGTTTTGGAGAGACCCGATAATAAGATGCATACTGATAGGTGAGGAGTGGGCAGAAAGAATCTCATTATACTAGGACGATAGACTCCTGTATGCCACTAGGCCTTGCTCGACAGCTCACCAAATTCTACACATTACAACTTTTGGGTAGTTATTCCGGTTATCGAATAAATTGGAGCATGTCCCTGCTCTATGTTTTGGCAGGAGAAGTGCCGACGTTATTGACCACAGGGAGTGCCTTACTGATTAAATATCTGGGAATGGTGATCTTGCAAACGGAACACAAATTCAGAGATAATTTGATCCCCCAGCTGCAAAAACTACGGAGTGATGTAATACACTGGCGAAAACTGCCACTCTCATTGATGGGACGTGCTGCCATCTTTAAGATGAGGGCACTATCGGACTTAATATATGTGCTACAAAACACCCCATACAGAATACCAATGGGGTTTTTTCCAAATTTTGATGCAGAGATGCATCAACTGCTTTGAGACGGGGGACTTATGGCAAATTTACTGACACACACACGCAAATACAGTCAGAATATTGAGAGGGGTGACCACATTTCTGGGCTGTGATGGCAAGCTAACGGAGTGAACCCCCCGTGGGACAATCTTCTGAGGGAGGTGCGAGAGCTACAACGTTTTCGCGCATGGGCTATCTTTGGCATAGAATCTTTGGGAGACATTTGGAAAGGTCAAGAAATGGTAGATTTCCATAAATTACAGACAGAATATCAAATGTCAGACACTGAGAACTTTCGATACATTCAATTGAAACACGCCTTAAAAGCATACATAAGATTAGGAGTGTACATACCAGAATATACACCGTTGGAAGACAGATTCCTAGCGGACCCAATAGTGGAGAAAGCAACCTCCCTAATATATAAAACAAATAATGAACAATACCCCTGATCCGCTAGTAGCCCTGAGGGGCAAATGGGAGGGGGAGGATGTAGGGATCCTAGAGGAGGATGACTGGTTGTAAGTCATACAGAGCCCAACCGAAGTAGCTATCAGGGCCACTTCAGGCTGGTACAAATTAGAATAATACAAAACCCGATTGAGGCTTTTTCAAATGGGCAAATGTGACTCAGCTAAGAGGTTGTGGGGAGGAAGGTACCTTTTTCCATACATTGTGGAGATGTCCTGGGCTGCAGAGATTCTGGAGGGGGACTACAAGGGTGATGTCCAAGGTGGTGGGACAGACAGTCCTGATGGAGGCTGAATAGCACCTGCTAACTGTAATGGAGGACTTGAAATGGTCAAGAAATATTAAAAGTGTGGCTAATGTTAGCTGCTATGGTGGCTAAGAGGAATATTGCCAGAATGGGGGGGGGGGGGGGGGGGGTTGGGGGAGGGGGGGGATCTGCAGCCACCTACAGTGAGCAAGACCTAGATTGGTGCTGTGTAACAGACAGAGTAATTTACCAAGAGCGGGGATGTCCTGGCAAATGGCTCAAAGTCTGGGAGAACTGGGTGAAATTTAGAGGGCTGCCGACATAAGGGGATAGGAAAAGACTACTTGGGGGGGGGGGGGGGGGGGGGGGGGAGAGGACCGGTCTTGATTGATCTTAAAGGGCGCTGAGATTATTAACCAGCTGTATTTGAGGCATGGACAGACCAAAGGCAGTATATGTGGAAAAGATTTAGGTGGAGGGGGGGATACTGATCTGTATTTGTGATGTATTGCTATGCATTCAAATACCTAATAAGTAAAATGATTTCCCCAATTTATTTTGTCACATTGTGTATTCATTCAAGCTCTGTGATATGGGCATGCCAAGCCCAGCACCCTGACAAGAGAAAGGTAAGGTCTCAACCTGGCATGATGACGGCCCACCTGCAAACTCATGTTTAGAAAAGTTTGCAGATAGATGTCTAGATTGCACATGTGTGAGGGGAGTAATTCAAATGTATCCCCTCACAAAGGCACAATCCATGTCATTTAGCAAATGCCTCAAGCAGCGCAGTACATCTGCTAAAATACAACAGTCAAGGGTGCTCTTCAGAGGGACCTTAGCACCAATACCAATCCAGTTAGAAGAGATGGAGTGGGTCTTACGCGCTCTGTCCAAGCTTCTAATAGGTCTGCAACTTTCGGCCCACCAAGAAGCAAGGAGTAGCTTGAGGAGGGCCTTTCTATGTTTAATACCACCTATACTGTTCAACCTGCTTTCCTGGCACCTGCATTTTGACTTGCCACTGAATTTCTGAAGTTGCCCATATTGGAGATTTAAAGATTGTGTAATTAAGAACAATATATAATTACGGTAACTAGTGAAATAGAGATTGTGTGTTCAAATTTGCAGGCCTTGACACATTCGTTGTAAGTCATTGGATTATGGTCCTCAGTGCGCCGAAGTGCTATTAGATGGAGTTCAGAGGAAGGGCTAGGAATGTGTTGTTCAGTGTGAGACTACCTTGAGTGCAGAGTCAGTTAGGTTGTCAGACTAATAAGTTTCAATAAATGTTTAATAAAAGTTAGACTGTACCGTTTTGCATGTGCTCCTAGAATTTAATACTCGTTCTAAGTACCCAAACCATCAGGTAAGAGAGCTGTGATAAGAGGGATACGACGCGATTTGTTCAAGATCACTCGGTTTATTGCAGTCCTGAAGCTGTGATTAGATACTTCATTCAAAGCCTGGAGATGGTGCAACCAGAAGTCCTCCTTTTTTCTTTAGGGCAGTGCTTAACTAGAGCCGATAGTTTCCGGTACTTGGCACCGGCACTTAATTGTCAACACTGGCGCTTCTGACAGTCTGTCAAAAAACGGTGCTGCCTGGCCAATTTGGAGATGACCACAACAACAGTTATCTTTAGATCAAAGAAGGGAGTGAAGAGCGAGATAGTTTACCGAGGTCCTACACCTTAGCTCCTCCCATGGACCTGTTCAATTGTTATCAAAAGAAGGGGTAGGGCCTTCTGAGCCAGTTCGGTACACAGCGTTGTACCAGATGGCTCTGTTGTGTGTCGCTGCAAGAACTGAAAATCACATCTAAGTGCCATCGCACACCTGTCAGGGTGTCATGCTTCATCACTAGGCGCGCCTTGTCAGGCCGGCACTGCAATGCCTGACGGACCTGGGGGCTTCTTTATCGGAGATCTTTTGATCTGAGGGTGCTGTATAGATGAATGCAAGTGAGGGAGTGAAAGGATTGTGTGGGTGCGTAGTGACTAAAATAAGTCCTGGTAGCCTAGGACAAAAATACTTTTAATGAGGAAGGGTACCAGGGCTCAGTAGAAATAGTGGTGCAATCATGTGGTCTTGAGGTACCAGGATAGCTACTAGTCTCGGGTGTTGACTAGTTAGATGTGGTCGGTCAACATGGTTCGTGCCATGAAAGCCCCATGGTCGGGCGGCACTTCATTAGGACCTAGAGAAAAGTATTGTACCGGCCCGTCTGAGGCTGAGGGTCTCCTTGCTATAAGAGGATGGCCTATTAGTGTGGACCGGATACCCCGGAGTAGGTGCCGGTCAGTGATTCCACCTCGATCAGGGCAAAGTTGGGCTCCTTCGGCAGAATGGAGGGTCCCGACCAATATAAGGGACACTTTGTGGATGATCCATACACTGCTGTGACACCTATCCACTTCCGTTCAGCCTGGAACGCCACAACAACAGTTAATTATTAATTTATTATACATTAAAATGGCTCTTACCTGCAACCCAAGCCATTCTTTGGGTGCCTGGAATAGTCTGAATTGTGACACTTGTTTGATGTTTAGTAGTTGTGTTACTATCATTGGCAGCACAGCAGGGGTAATGTGCAGTGCAAGCTGCAGTGGCCTCCCTGTGAGAACCCAGATACTTTTTTTTTTTTTAATACAAATTAAGCACTGCTTTCGGGATATTTTAAACCTGTTTTGTTTCAGAACCTAAACTGAATAATGAAAGCACAAGAGACTAAAATAATTTACGCTGTTTATAGTTTAATGAAAAAAAAGCTGCGTTTTGGCTGTAACTCATTGTGTCTTTCAGGGGTGTAACAAATGGAGTGCTTGCTTGGATAGTTTTACTGTAAATAAGATGAAAGCGCTAGTTTAGGCCCGCACTAAGTGTTGCACACTTTTATGTTTACATTTTTTTATTAGGGTTTTGCATACAACATTCCATAATGGACATCAAATATATCATTGACGAACCACTTGTTACATCATTGGAAGGTATCATTCCTGTTTACAAAGGGTGATTGCATTAGTTGCCGAGTCCCTGGAACCTCTTGACATTACTAAGATCGTAAATCTACTACTGGTTTTTTCCAATAGGCTGTAGTGTACGCCATTGCGACTGTACCGGTGTGTCACGTGTTAGCTAGGGTTAGCTCGTTCTCCCCACTTCTGTCTGTGTAGCTCTTCCCTCTTGACGTATGTAATCATCTATTCCGTTTAACTAGTGTATCGGTTTTTGAACTGCTGATGGAATTAACTATGAACTGTGGGGAGGAGAGAAATAACGGTAAACAAAAAATAAAGGAAAAACTAAAAGGGGGAGGGAAATTAATAAGAGGAACATGAGGGGGGGGGGGGGGAGTAGATGTAGGGCGGGCAAGGATAAGCTGTCCTGGTGGGCGGTGCGTTGACTGAGTGCAGGCACGTTGGATGTGTCCTGAGGCGATCTAGGGAGAAAGCGGGCCGTTGTAAGGGCAAGCGATAAATTCGGGGGGTTTCGCCCATCTCTCCTAGTTGATTCTTCTACTTGTCTATTGTACCGCTATCCACTAAGTGTTGCACACTTGTCACACTTTTTTTTAGCAAAATGTCAAACCTCAAAGTCCAAACATACAGGTGCCTTTTTTACTTTGGTGACTATCATATGTACCTCATTTGGCAGTATTTTATTTTAAATTGTACACACTGCTCACCCTTTGATGCAACCTTATCGCGACTGTGAAACCTCAAACACCTTCCTTGATAAACGAATTCTAATCCAGACAAATACATTACCTTGTTTGAGTGCTGACTTCTACATTGTAAAATATGTTTTCCTTTATAGCAATTGTGTAATGCCTATTATAGTTGTGTGCATTTCTTCAACGCATTATTACTTAGTATACGCGAATGTGTGGGTAAGTGCAGCTTGTCACACATACGGATTCACTAGAAAGCCTCTACTTTGCTTCTTCTTGTTCCCAAGTACTTTGTTTTCTAATTGTTCTGTTGCAATGACAACATAACCTTCACGTTTGCTGAAAGAGGCAGCTACAGCCTGAAGTACAAGCAAACAAACCTCCCACACAAACATCTGTTCCTAATGTTTGAGTGTTGCCAACCAGCCTAGCATTGGCAAAGGCAATTATATTTGCTTTCGTGTGCTATTTTGGAAGAGAGGAGCAGCACAGACCACTGACACCCGGATTGTGGGTGCAAGTCTGTTTTATTGAAACAGGTGCACATTACAACATAACCTGGGCCTTTGCCGTACAAAACTATAACCTCACTATACATTGTTAACCCATTATAAGCTACCCAAACCCCTAACATACCCATCCCCCATAACAATCTTAAAACCACAATAAAATCCATGCATTAGAGCTGATCATCAATAACTGAGATCTCTAAAATCCCTTCAATTTTCCTACCTCAATTACCCTTTGGACCTCAATGAACTTCCTACCTAACCTTGAACTTCATATGTCGTCCAGTTTGAAGTTGCCTACCCATTCCCCCTACAGCCTGAACCCACGGACAAACAATAAATGTATGTAAATCATGGCAACTTCTCAGCCCACTGCCACCCAAAGAAAGCGGAAGGGGGGAGGGAGCCACCCGGTTACAATGGTCCCTTCCTTCCTCCTAGGTGCGGCTTTCTCTGCCCCTCACCATCTCCCCATGGTTCTCAGTAAGTGAAATGCCCCCCCCCTTCACGAATTGCCTAGTACTTTGGCGAGAGCCACTTTCACCTGCAATAAGTATATTCCCATGCCTATTAATGAGATGTATCCCTTCACCCCCAAAAAATTTCACAGCCTTGTAACAGAGATCCAAATGTTCTATCCTGCCAATCCCTGTGTCCCTGCAAAATTCACACATCTTTTTGTGTAGTTTTCTCCTCGCCTTATCTAGGGCAGCTGACCTAGTTGCCCCACGCCACACTTTCCTGGGGAAGAATTTAGTCCACATTGTGTGGCATTCACCCCATGATCTACGCATGTCCCTTAGGTCCGCCTTAATGAGTGCCAAACCCTTCTGTACTACCAGGTTGTTTTCCCCTAAATGAAGAAGAACCACATCTGGACATTTCCCACCCACCATCACAGAGACATGGTCTGGTGAGCTGGTAACTAACTCATCCCACTCAACCACCTCCCTTGACTGCTGCCCCACCTCCCCGCTGAGGGGTCCCCCACCCTCCCTGCTATAGACCTTCCACATACCCTGCCCGAGCCCCTGATTTCCAAGACACTGACTACGCTCCCTCGTCTGGACCTGGCTGCCTCCCGCCCACCCTCAGTAAGCCCCTCCTCCTCGTCATTTCACAGCAAGACAGCCAACGCTAGATTATGGCAAGAGTTGGTAGAAGGCGACCGGCAGCTGACCTAGTTGCCCCACGCCACACTTTCCTAGGGATGAATTTAGTCCACATTGTGTGGCATTAACCCCTTGACCTACGTATGTCCCTCAGGTCTGCTTTAATGAGTGCCAAACCCTTCTATACTACCAGGTTGTTTTCCCCTAATTGAAGAAGCACATCTGGACATTCCCCACCCACCATCAGCCTACTTTGACCTCACCCCCCCCCCCCCCTTTTCCTACCCAAGTTATAGCATACAGCGATTTCTCAAAACCCAAATTCCTGCCGTGGCTGGCTTGCCGCTCCGCCCACTTTACAAAGGAGTGACTGACTATCCAGATGTTCATCCCTGTCTCCTGTGGTCTGGGAACAGTACCTGTAACAGAAATAAAGTTGACAAACTGCGCTCTTACTCCCCCCACATATCTGTGAAAGCAACTTGATGACCATCTGCCCAGCTCCATGATGCTCCTTTGGTACCAACCCCGACTGACTGCTTCTGTTGCTGCGCCTATCCTAAAGGAGTGTGTCCCATACCTGCACGGGTCCAAGTCCCTCGCCTTCAAGGCTGGCCCCCCCGGCGATGTAAAGCTGTAGCCCAGCGTACTGAGCAGATGCTTTTTGCAGGGTAACTTCTACAGAACACAGATCTCCCCATCTTCCTTTGGTCAGCCTTGGACTTGTACAGGCAAACCTGCACACCATCTTCCCTGCAATGTACTCTTCCCCCCCCCCCCCCCCCTCCCCTCACAGCAGACCCCCCCCTAATGCCCCTGCCCCCCAACAGGTCTGATATGCTGAAGGCCCCAAAAAACATCCATGACATGAGTGTTGTAAAGAGCACCATCTCCCCCTCCCGGAGCGTACCGTCGTAATGGACAGAATTGCCCTGGTCAAAACATCGAAAGTCAGGGGCCTTCGCCTGCGTAGCCCCGCTCCTGTTTCCCTCACCCAGCCCTCCGAAATCCGATTTCCCAACTCCCCTGCCGACGGGGCATAGCCCATAGGAGCTTGCCCATAAATGCAATACCGGACATCTTGCCTGCGATTGTAATCTTTGACTGGCTTTTCCCTATGAAAGCGAGTATATATTGTACTACATCATCCACCCTCTCCCATTCCCGTGACCTCCTTGTGGCCCACCATCTCCAATAATTCAAACCATGCTTGTTGGTATGCCCTCCTCGTGGAAATAGTTAAAGACCAGCTACCGATTGGAGTATCCTCTTTCTCCTAATGACCAGAGTTCTTGTGGCATCAGAGACTTCACCAGATCCGCTTCCATGGCTAGCCCATGGAACCTCTCCCGCTGCGAATGAGACTAAGCATCGGCAATGTCATTGTCCACCCATGGGACATTTCTAGCTCTGAATGTAATGTCAAGACTCAAGCAATGCAAAACTAACACGCTTAGAAGCTGCCACAACTGGGGTTCCCTGGCTGATTGTCTTTTAACCACGTGCACGACTGATGTATTGTCCACTCCAAACAGAAACCTCTTGCTGGCCAGCTGTCCCCCCCCCTCCCCCCCCCCACCCCACAGTACCCCGCTACTACTAAGGGAAAACCTTCTAGGAAGGCAATACTATGCTTACCCTCTTTCCACTGCTCTGGCCTTTCTCCAGCACACCAGTGGCCCTGCCAATACAGGCCAAAGCCACAGACCCCTGCAGCATCCTAAAACAGCTGTGTAGCCATTCTAGATCCGTCAGCGATGACGATGGGATACTATTGAATGACTGTAAAAAAAGTCCTCAACATTCTCAGATCCTCCTTCAGGCCCCTGCCGACAACCTGACACGACGGTGCTGAAGGGGCAAGCCCAAAAGTGAAAGACCTAGCCGTCTACAGAATGTCCTCCCTCCTCTCACAACCCTGCAGGCGAAGTTCAAATGACCGAGCATCACCTGCTTCTCTTTCACATCACCTTCCGCCTGCCCAGCATCATGTTCAGCAGGCCCAGCATGATAAGCTTTTTGTCATCGGGTGATCTCGCCATCATGGCTATGGAATCGATCCTAAAAAACTATCTTCTCAGCCTCCAAGTCACCCAGAAGTGCTTGGAAGCTAGCCAGCAGACTCTGCCAGTCTTCCAAACCGGGAGCGCCTGCATAAAAAGAAATCATGCAACTAGTGCGTCACATGGTCTTGTCCTGTGTGCCATATGAAAAGCCACTACAGGAATGTGCTGAAGCACTCAAATAGAGCACATGAGATGGAACATCCCATTGGAAGTGCTTTATCCATGTACTATTTTCTGTCAAATTGGATACCTAGCAGCAGAAAGTCAGCAGGGTGTACCGGCAGCAGACGGAAGTCAGACTTAATGTCGCTCATAGCCATCAGCGCCCCCGTCCAACCCACTCCACTAGTGTCAGGGCGTCATCTACAGAGGAATATGTCACTGTTACTTGCTTGAAAGGTTTAATGTCATTCACAACTGTCCTCCTGGCAGGAAAGATGCTGTATGAGCCGGAACTGGCCAGGCTCTTTCTTGGGTATAACTCCTGTTTGGGAGCACAATAAGGTGTTCCATTGGCCAGTTTGTGCAGTTTCTCCATCACTACCGATGCATGTTCCCTTGTTAACTGTCCAGTGACGCGCCCTCGGGCCGTTTTATCCAAGTCTGAACCCTACCAGCAACACCCTTCATCTTCTGTCATGTCATACTGAGCGAGGCAAAAAGCAAGTCTGTCCACCTTAATGGGCGTACGTGCCATTCCTTCCGGATCGCTGTATGTTCCTCCTGGACTGGAAGCCTGCGGCCAGACCCTGCATGGTCCCCTGCTGTCCACCTGCTGCCCTTTGTTGCTTCCCATTCCCGGGTGCATGCCCAGTCCCGCTCGCCCCAAAGCAGGTGACCAATGGGTGTCTGCCAGAGCACTTCGAGCACTCATGTCGGAACTTATGGAGTTCCCTTGTGCACAGAACTTTGTTAATGTTCTGCCACCCCCTACTTTGGCTGATGTGATTTTTGCTTGAGCCCCCCACCCCTTGAAAGGGTTTGTAAATGATTGTCAGACCACTAGTTGTAAAAATGGTTTTGCCGAATTTTGCCAGGCCCATAGTGTGTTGCCATAGATCGGTTTTCAACTCTCCCCATTGTGCAACCAGGTCTACCGCCATGTGTGTGACTTTTCCTTGAGCTCCCCACCCCTTGAAAGGACTTGTAAATGATTGGCAGACCACTAGCTGTAAAAACGGTTTTGCCTAATTTTGCCGTGTCCATAGTGTGTTGCCATAGATTGGTGTCCAACTCTCCCTATTATGCGACCGGGTCCACTGCAACGCGTGCCGCGAACTCCTTGTCATCCTGGACCCACGCATAGACCTCTTAATTTAACAGGGCCTTTCTTATCACGCCCATATACTTGAAGAGGGCAACCGACCTCTATGGATATTTCTTGTAATAAACACTCCCCTTTAGGACGAACACTCCAGTCCAATTCTCTATCATCATAGGCACTCTCGGACACTTTTAGATCTCTAGTTCCTCCTCCTTAGACCGCAATTCACAATGGAGGAGTTTCATTATCTCGACATAGTCCCCCTTCCATATCTTCTCCTTTGTTGCCTGCATAAGGTATGCTCCCAGCGGCTTGGCCATTCCTATGTAGGGCAACTTCTTGACTTTAATCTCCTTGCTCACCGGTTTGTCACCCGGCTCAGCCCGAGTGTCACTTTGTCTCCCCCAGCCCCTGTTCTTCACCCTTTGGCATTAGCCCCTTGATTTAAGGCCTCTTGTTTCTTGTCCCCCAGCTGCCCTGTGGTATTAACTGTGTGCACCGTGGGGTTCTCGCTGCCCACACCAGTATTCACCAGTATTCTGGACATACCTCCCTTTCCTCAAGCAGGCCTCCCCGCTGTCTTGAGGCTCCCTTGCCTCAGTCCCAATGGACACCATGTTCGTGCGGGCCTCCCCTCCTGTTATGGGCATCTCTACCCCCAGCCCCACTGTTGGTATCCTTTGGTGAGCCTCCCCGCTTATTTGAGTATCCATGGCCTCTATCTCCAATGAGATCTTTGTGCGGGCCTCCCCGCTTCTCTGTGCCTCATTAGCTTTTTCCCTCGTATAATCTGCGCGGGGGATCTCTGACCCATACTTCAGTATCTTACCTGGTGCCACTGTTGGTGCCCGCTTGGGGGGCCCGCCACTTCGTCATTGCCTGCTGTCTCTATGTCCGGTCGTGACTCCCCATGTTCTACAGGGTCATTGTGTCCTTTAACATACTAGGTGCAGAAGGGTTAAAAGATCCCCCCCACTGCCACCAGTTTCGTACTTACAACTGACCCTCGTCTTTGTCCCTCAGTTTCCCTTCCGCCAAACTGCCCTTATCATAATCCAGCAATGTGCTCTCAGTCTGTGCCAGTTCTCCAAGCACCCCACTGTCCCCCACCTTGACATGGGCTCTTTAGCCTGCAATGTCTAGTCGCTCACCAACCTACTGGAAGGGTCCGTACCATGCCCTCCCCACCTCTCCAGTGGTGCAGGGCACATAGTCCCGTACTCTGACATGAAGGAGGACGCCTCAGTCCTTCGGCCCGTTTCACCGCCGAGGTCACCCCAGACTTTCTTACGGCCATTATCTTGCTGTCCCCCGATGCATTCCAGCTAGCCGCACAGGACCTCGCTGTCTCTTTGCCTCCGGACCGATGAGCTGCACCTGGTTTTTCCGAGTTTGGCCCCCCAACAAACATGCTGACCTGTAAAACAGAGACGTGTGCTGGTAACTAACTCATCCCACTCAACCACCTCCCTTGACCGCTACCTCACCTCCCCCTCCCTGCCGAGGGGTCCCCCGCCCTCTCTGCTACGGGCCTTCCACATACCCTGCCCGAGCCCCTGATTTCCAAGACACTGACTACGCTCCCTCGTCTGGACCTGGCTGCCTCCCGCCCACCCTCAGTAAGCCCCTCCTCCTCCCCGTCATTTCACAGCAAGTCAGCCAACGCTAGATTATGGCAAGAGTTGGTAGAAGGCGACCGGCCCGTATCAGCCTCCTCTTCTTCACCTCCTTCCCGTCATGCTCATTGGCAGCCTCATCTGCCCACTTCTTATAGACTTCCCTAAAGTCCGCTGGTTAATGTTCCTGCCTGTCTGCCACACTACTCCTCATAAGTCTAATTATGTCTTCTAAGCTTTCTCCCGTCCCCTCCAACTCCTGGCCCTGAGGTCCTCCCTGCCTGCAGTGCGCGGTAGTCTGTTGTAGCTCTGCCCTCTCACTCCCTCTACTCGAGGCTGCGCAGGCATCTGCAGCGGCCCAGCCCATTGACCGTAAGCGCAAGGCCTCAAAGATCTGCTGAGGCCTTGCGAAGTGCTATGCCTTGATCGCCCATCTCCGAACTTCTCTCCCTCAATGGATAACTCCTCCTTGCCCAACCCCCATCCCTTTTCTCGTGGAGAATCGCTACACTGCGCAGCAGGCCTGCCCACCATCACCACTTGTGAAGCGAGCTGTGGCCTCGTGTGAAGCCGCCTGCTGAGGACCTATCCGTCGCGGCTGGGGAGGGAGACAACCCTGCATCCCCATGCTCTGTCTGCACGCCCCTGCCCTGCACACCTTCCAGAGGCTGCTCTCCGAGTACAGGAGCGACCCCTCCCTGCCTGGCTCAATGCAGCCGGGTGCCGGCGCAGTGACCCGCAAGCCAATTACACGGCTGTGACCCAGTCAGCCACCCTCTGAACCGGGTGGCCCTCCTGCAGATGTGCCCCCCCAAAGCAGGAGGTCGAAGCAACCAACCTCTGTGAAGCAGCACCACCTGGGCCACCTTATCATTGATGTTGACTGCTGTCATCATGTGAGTTATCTACTAACATCACTGCAACTTGCAAAAAAGGAACCCTGCCTGGGCACCAGCCGCCAAGTCAAAATGGTGGCTGGTACCTTGAAATGGAGACCTATATCTGCGTTTGGCTACACGGTTGCCCAAATATAGCCCAAAACCCATGGTGAAGTCGCTGGGCTGCACCACTTCTCCAAAATCCTCGGGAGGCGGACCTTCCTGCTGTCAGCTGCCCCCCAATTCCCCATTTGCTTTTCGTGTTCTGGTAGTGTCTCCTTACTTTGGGCCCAAAAGACACTTTACTTGTTGCACTTGGGTTACCAGCTCCCAACCTGCCAAAGTTGTTAGTCACCCAAACATTTAAATTAAATCTCATTTGAACCTGCTGTTCAAAAGCATTGACCTGCTTTGCTGAAGGTTTTTTTATGCTAAACAATTTTATTGAAGTTTAGTAATATCAATCACTGTCAGCATGTAGGAAAAAACGATCCACCCACACAACCTCATATAGCCGTCAGTGACATATAGATCAGCTTTGATGGAAATAAGGGCAGAGGCCGTAGTAGTCCATCCATTTGCCTCACATCCGGGAATGTTTCTGTGGACAGCCCCTGGCCGTGAATATGGGCTTCTCCAGCTGAGAGCAAGAGTCCATTGCCCTGCGCCATTCAAGAAGGGCAGGCGGTGCTTCCGATATCCACTAATGTGTAATGTCCCGTTTGGCCACTACAGTTGGCATGCTTATCAAGGATCTATCCCCCTACTATTTTCCACCTCCTTCAACATGCCCAAGAGACAAAAAATAAATACCACTTACCTCTTCCACCGGCCGCATCTCTCCTCCGGCGAGTCCAGGAAGCACACAGGCTCCCCGAAGCCAATCACAATGCTGCCATGCAGCGTTGTGATTGATCTGAGCGCCGTGTTTCGGCGCTCGGACATGGACAGAGGGAGCGTGCATTTTTCCCACCAGGCTGTGCATTACAGCCTGGTGGGGAATATACAAAGTGCGCATGACTGTTTGGCCGGCCCAAGATGGCCGGCCAAACCATTATGTGCACCAGGAGTGTGTAAACCACTCCTCCCGCTGTGCCACCAGCCCCGCCCAAACCGAGCCCCAAACCTAAGAAAAATAAAATGATAATACCATTATCATTTTATTTTTCCTGCTCTCAGAGCAGTGAGGCGACGCTCCTCCATCTTAGCCGAGGAGCCGCCCCTGCTTGGTTCTTTCCCTAGTAGACTTTACAATCGAAATTGAGGAAGTGATAGTGTTCCCGATGTCTGCTGGAAACAAATTATATAATATAGTTTGTCATTGTATGTAATAGACATTTCGGCGTACAAGTTTGTGTATGTAAGCACCGTTGATGGCGCAGCACATATGCAAACTGTTGATCATCGAATATCTTTACATAAATAGTTGTGTTAAGTGCTCTATCCAATAATAAAATTCAAACGTTTATTGGCTGTGCAATATACAGTTTAACATAAGGCGAGATAAAAGAGCATACCTAACCAATTGATTAATATCTACTCTTCATAGTTTCATTTACTAATCATTAACATTCAATTAACTGAACGATTCCCCCGTTAGCTAGGTAAAGTGAGGAGTTGTAGATCTATCCCTTAAGTGCCTGTATGTAGGGTGTGACTTGTGGGAGAGGTGGCACTGTGAATAATTGTGAAGCTTACTTGAGTTTTAATGGCAGGTTTGATGTGGTCACTCTTACAAAAGATTAGGCACTGTCTGACAACCTGGTTGTGTAGCATTTGTATTCGGGCAATACGTTTCTTGGGGATACTAGTGTAGATGGTATTGGCAGTAGTCTACGTGTGCTAAGAAAAGGGCTTTTTCAGGTCAACCCAGTGGTCAATTTTGAGTAGTGAGAATTTTTCGCAAAATAGGGAGCTACAAGTTGATTTCCTTAGCCACTGCATTGACTTGGGGAGCTACTGAAAGTTACAAATCTAAAGGGTCCCAACATTTGTTACTTTTGGAAAGATCCATGGATCAAGTGCAGATCCTTGAGACCAGTTGAAGTGTAACAATTTAGGCTCACTTTGTCTCATTTCCACAGTCTGGTTCGTAAGGACTGTCACTAAAGGTGGGGAGGGAAGATGGAGATTATGTCTCAGGCCTTATGCGTTATTTGGGACCTGCTCACTCGACAACATTCTACATTCGAACAAGCCTGTTTCTAGTCCTATTCATGGAGACAAAGTTCTCCATCAAGCAGAACACATGTTCCATGTGCAAAGTGGAGCTGGTTGAGTTACCTAATCTATTGTCTAACTGAAATTGGATTACAAATGTATTAGCATACACCTGAAGGTTCAGTTGGTGCTGTTCAAGAAGATGTGTTGTTAGGGGCTGTATGTACCTTTTGAACTGTAGGCACAAGAGTGATAATCCTCAAGTGTCTGGGCTAACCTAATCCTGATTTTATGCCTTTGGTTGGTGTTAGACCTGGCCTACTTGGCGTAGTTTTCCCCAAACATTTTGCATTTAGACCTCCTGTTTTGCTGACTTCGTTTTTGCTAGCCTTAGGACTCTTCACACTTCACCACTGCTAACCAGTCCTAAAGTACTTGTGCGCCTTCCATAAAACATGCTAACATTGGCTTATACCCAATTGGTATTGGTATCTTTAATTGCCCCAGTAAACTGGCACAACCTGTGTCCACTGCTTGTAAATTAAATGCTCCTAGTGGGTCTGCAGCATTGATTGTGCCACCCACTTAAGTAGCACTCTGAACATGTTACAGGTCTGACCTTGCAGAGCCTTTGTATGCAGCTTAAAGCTACCACTTTGAACTAGCCAACTAAAATGTTTGCCAGGCCCAAACTTTCCTTTTTAATACATATCCATCACACTTCTAAGGTAGGTCCTGGACAGCCAAAAGGGCAGGGTACAATGTATTGAAAAATTAGGACATGTATTTTTAAATTTTGCATGTGCTGGTAGTGAAAAACCCTTAAATTATGTTTTCAAAACTGTTTTCCTATTCCTCCCATAGAATAATTTGGAGTTGTCATATTACATTTTATAAGCGTAATTTCCAAATGTGAAGAGATAACCCCTACATGTTTGGTGTCTCTGGAATCACAATTAACAATCCTAACTTATGGTGAAGTTAAATTTTAACTTGCAATTCTGAAAATGCCAATTTTATAAAGTCAGGTATGTGGAGATTGGGCCCTTAAATCTACAGCTAGATTGGGCCTCTTTGAAATTTGTAAATAACCAGAGTCCAGCTGGATTTATTCAACCAACATTTAAAAAAAAATCTAAGCCAAGTGAGCTACTTGTCTTGGCCCATGTATTTATTCACAATTCTTTCATTATCATTTCAACACATATTATATACATTAAACATAACTAAAAAGGGGAGCCACATTTCAACATTTTCCATAACCACAAATATGCCCAACAGAACTGGACTCGGTGGTTCAACTGTTAAGCCGTGATTGCACAAAGTATAATTGACTGTGAATTGTGCATAAAAAAACAAAACAAAAACTTAATGATGCTTTCAAATCCGGTCAACAATTTCAACATCAACCTAAATAGTGTTCTTAAGACCAGTAAAATAATATTGACATAGTGCAGAGGTTATGATCACGATCATTCTCTTTGCTGTGAACCTCTTTCTAATAATGTCTCTTGTGGGGTTCCAAAGCTATTTATTTGGAGTGGGTTTTCAGTTCATTGTAAATGCCCACTAAACAGATGGTATTCTGGTACGGCACTTCCCAAGGGTTTTTGTCAACGCGTTTCGAACTTCTTAATAATTTGTGATTCTCCTCAGGAATCTGACTGGCTATGTTCTTTTGAATAATAATATGTGGAGTATATTGGCTGATAACCTCCTTATTCTTAATTCTTTGATTTGTTATCTCCAGTATTTTGACTTAATTATGTTTTGTTGACTTTTCCCAATACTTCTTCGAAACTGCTCCCGTTTTTAATCCACCTTCATTCTGCTTATGTTATAAGAATTGTGATTTCGGCTTGAGCATAAGTGTTTCATTTCTTTGCATAGCAAAAGAAAATGACTTTGTTGCGCGTTCGTATCTTTTAATAGCTTCCCCTAAACTATCCAAGTTTTCTGTGCCAGTTTTTTGTTTGTGTTTCACCTATCTTGATTTACAAGCGTTGTCCGTCATACGCTATCTGTGTTTGACTTGACTAAAGCTTCTCATTCCAAACGTGCACATCCAGGTTGGGCGCACGTTAACTAAAGTGAAACATTGGTGCGGTTTGTATTTAACGAGAAGGCTTCTCATTCTAAACTCGCATATCCCAACTAGGTGCGCCTCGACTTCAATAACATGAAACATTGTTGTGGTTTAGAAAAGACATGTGTGATGTAGCTTTGTTCCTCCCTCGGTTCATTAGTGCCGGCGTGTGCTGCTGTTTATTCAGGTTAAAGATATTAACGAGACTTTTCATTTGGGTTTTTGCAAGCTAAAATGTAACTTCCTTGAAAACAGTCTTACAGCCTCGTACTTGATTGCATTTGTTGATAACAAACGTACTTGTTCTCCTTTCGTTGGAAGGTCACATAACAGCGGTCCCTACACTCTCCTTCGTTCAGGCCAGACTGGTTGTCTTTCGTTTGTATAATTTATTCGGACTTGAGTAATGGAGTGATAAAACAGTCTCCTATTGAATGCTGGTACTTGTAGTGAAATAGGGCGACTTCGAGTGGGGATAGCTGGCCCTGTGATCAGTTATTTGAACATATGAAGCCTTTAGTAAGGTAACTAATCAGCCATAGGTTTTAATTATATTGAAAATGCAGATATCACAAAACAAGGACAATTAAAAAGTAAGTTGGATGTGCTGCAGACGGAATTCCAGTTGCAGGACAGGGAGTACTTTCGATATATGCAGATCCGTCATGCGTTGTGCTCCGTATTCCCGGACGTTGCCTCCATCCCGGAGTACTCCCCTCTGGAGGATAGAGTGCTAGATGGGCATGTACCGGATGCCACGATTTCATTAATTTACAAAAAACTCATCAATGATCGCTCGGGACTGCTGACTGGCCTTCGTGAGGCGTGGGGGGCTGATGGATTGGAGCTGGATGACGAGGACTGGGTGTCTGCGGTGGCCTCCCCGAAAGAGGTGGCCATACCGGCTCGCCTTCGCTTCGTCCAGCTCAAGATACTCCATAGGGTCTATGTTACGGGGCCGAGTCTGATGCGTATGGGCTATGCTGTGGACGGGTTGTGTAAGCGTGGGTGTGGTTCTTTGGGGACCTTTCTCCATATATTGTGGGAATGCCCAGAGGTGGCGCGATTCTGGCGTGGTGTGCACGAGGTCTTGCAGGCAGTTACGCATGTGCCGCTGCTGCCCGAGGCGAGGAGATGTCTCCTGAATGTGTGGGAGCCAACCGACTACTCAGTGCCGCAGACGTGGTGGGTGACTCTGGGATATATGGTGGCCAAGCGTGATATTGCGCAATCGTGGGGTTCCCAGAGGTCACCGACTGTATCGGCGTGGAAGGACAACATGGATTAGTGTATGTTTCGGGAAAAGGTGGTGTATGTTGCGAGAGGTAAGTCTGGGAAATGGGTGAAAGTGTGGGGCCCCTGGAACGCCTACCGTGGGGGAATCTGTACCCCGCCGCTGACGCCTGATCCGTCACCGGCCCCGTCTCCTTAGCCTGCTTGTCTTCCTGGTTCTGGGCTTGAGTTCACTTTGTCTCCGTCCCGACCTATCCCCCCCCTTGATATTCCTGTGGACCTGTAGGGTCCCCCCCAGGGGAGCACATGCTATTGTTTCCGATTGTGGGTTGCCTTGTGGATTTGTTTTCTTCGTTATTTATATAAAAATGAAACCGTTGTGTGGGGTCCGGATGGTGTGGCTGCCAACGCTTCTTTCAACTCCTGTGATCTCTCTTCTGCCGCAGCGTGTGTTCTACTGTTTGTATTATATGCTCTTTCTGTCTGCTAGCGGCCGGCCTGAAGGTTGTAGGCCCATCTTTGTATATCTTTTGGATTCTGTAATAAACGGTTTCAAAAAACAAAAAAACAAAAAAGTAAGTTGGAATAATGTTTAGTTCATTTATAGTTTATTAACTTGAGACATTTCATTGAGCCCATGAATGACCGTGTTGAATTTTAGGATTAAGTATGCTTCTTTTTAGGTCTCACCTACCGTTGTAGCGCGCATGCGCTACTCGCTCTGTGAGGCATATTGTAGTAGGGTATGTTTTAGAAGAGGAGTTGAAGCTACCATCTTTTTCATTGGCTGGCGTCATTGTACATGGTAAACGCTGGCTTCTGATTGAAAATGAGGCTTCTTAGTCCCTCCTTGTTTCCGCCCTATCTCCTTTTGGTACGGCCCATCCGGACAGGATCGTGTACTTGCGGTGTTAAACCGTCTCCTTTAATTAGTGGGTAAGCACTTTCTTTTGTCATTCGCACATCCTCCTTGTACAGATCCGTGCTCTGCTGTCTCCTGCTGATTTAGCAATACTTTGTTTGTCCAATGACCGTGCCGAGGCTTCTGACTTATTAAAAGAAAATGAAGCACTTTAAATAAAAGAAATAAATAACATTTCTTTCATTGAGGTCTCCTTTTCCAACACGGAATGGCAGGGTCAGGCCACCGCAGGGCATCTACACCCCTCCGGCCTGAGATAACATCGGAAGTCGGGCATAAGCAATGGAACAAACAGGAAATGACACGTGCCCCAGGCAATAAGCCAATGTATCAACCAATAATGGGCCGAGGGACCGGCTACTACCATGCTTCTGACTCATCAAAATATGGCTTCCCGCAACAGTTCCTCAAGGCAACAGGCTGAAGTTGGCTGAGATAACATGCGAAGTATGCAGCTCTGGACTCCGTGCTGCCCTGGCACGCTGCAGTGTGCCTTTCTGCCTCACCAATGCACGTTTCATTTTAATTAAGGAGGCACGCTAAACTATGTATTTGCGTTTCCTTAGCACCGAAGCCAACAAAGTGATTACTGTATGTTTTCAGGGGTGTCCAACGATGGCGCCCGAAGCGTGCGTCATCTCTGTTTTTCATCAATTACATTTATTCTATTTGGCGCTATTCCCGCATCTGACGGCTAACGTTGGAGACTCCTGGTACATGGTGTGGTGTTGTAGTAATGGTGAGTTCTGAAGGCTAGCAGCTTGGATGGTTTGCAAAACCCTCACACGACTCTATATACGATATCACAATGCATGCACGCGGTACACAACTTTGTGTGATGGTGAAAAGTTAACAAGCATTTGCAATGCAATAGGTCTCGCATTTACGCGAGTTTGAGCTATTGACATTGCAAATAACAATGCCTTTTATTTTTGTTTTTAAAACCTAAATAAAAGGCAGTGTCATTTACAATGCCAATAGCTTAAACTTGCGTAAAGGCGAGACCTATTGCATTGCAAATGCTTGTTTCATAAGCTATACTTCCAAGTCTCCTCCTCCTCTTGGATTAGGCTGAACTACACATAGTACTGTCCATTTGATGTCTTTCTCCGTGTGTCCCTTGCTAATGAAATTATTTACTAAGAGGGCTGAGACCATTTTAGTTTTAATACAAGACTTGTGTTGTATTTTTCGTTGCTTG
Source organism: Triturus cristatus (assembly GCF_964204655.1). Lineage (NCBI taxonomy): Eukaryota > Metazoa > Chordata > Amphibia > Caudata > Salamandridae > Triturus > Triturus cristatus. Next base: position 1,546,244,798 of record NC_140590.1, read on the forward strand.
ATTTCTTTTTTTTTTTTTTTTTTTTGAAACCGTTTATTACAAAGTTCAAAGAATATACAAAGATGGGCCTACAACCTTCAGGCCGGCCGCTAGCAAACAAGAGGAGCATAAGATACACACAGTAGAACACAGGCTGCGGCAAAGGGAAACGTACAGGAGTTAGCCGCGTTGATGGCCACACCATCCGGACCCCACAGGACGGTTTCTTTTGAACAAATAACAACAAACAAGATCAAACCACAAGGCAACCCACGATCGAAAACAGCAGCATGTGCTCCCCTAGAAGGGGGACCCTACCAATCCATAGGAGTATCAAGGGGGGGGGGGGGAAGGTCAGAACAGGGACTGGGTGGACTCAGTGCCCGGTACCGGAGAGCTAAACCGGCTAAGGGGACGGGGCAGGCGATGGATCGGGCAATAACGGCGGGGCACAGATTCCCCCACGGTAGGCGTTCCAGGGGCCCCATACTTTCACCCATGTCCCAGGCTTACCTCTCGCTACATACACCACCTTTTCCCGAAACATGCACCAGTCCATATTGTCCTTCCAGGCCGAAACAGTCGGGGGCTTCTTGGAACCCCACAGCTGAGCAATATCGCGCTTAGCCACCATATATCCCAGAGTCACCCACCACGTCTGTGGCGCCGAATAGTCGGTTGGTTCCCACACGTTCAACAGGCATCTCCTCGCTTCGGGCAGCAGCGGCACACGCGTAACCACCCGCAGGACCTCATGCACACCACGCCAGAATCGCTCCACCTCTGGGCATTCCCACAAAATATGAAGAAAGGTCCCCAAAGAACCACACCCACGCTTACACAACCCGTCCACAGCATAGCCCATATGCAATAGCCTTGGCCCACGTTATGTAGACCCTATGGAGTATCTTGAGCTGGACGAAGCGAAGGCGGGCCGGTATGGCCACCTCTTTCGGGGAGGCCACCGCAGAGACCCAGTCCTCGTCGTCCAGCTCCAATCCATCGGCAACCCAAGCCTCGCGAAGATCAAGCAGCAATCCCGCGCGGTCATTGATCAGTTTTTTATAGATTAACGAGATCGTGCTTTCCGGTACATGTCCATCCAGCACTCTATCTTCCAGAGGGGAGTACTCCGGGATGGAGGCGACGTCCGGGAAGACGGAGCATAGTGCATGACGGATCTGCATATACCGAAAGTACTCCCTGTCTTGCAACTGGAATTCCGTCTGCAGCATCTCGAACGTTTTGAATCCCCCCCTCGTCCAGAGATCCCCCACCCTGCTGATGCCTATCATGTCCCACTTCTCGAAGCCCTTCGAGGTCCACAGGGAGCCCAACTGCTCAGATGCGTACAGTGGTGACGCCCGGGTCAAACGATCCTTCCAGTTGCTTGATTTCTTGATTGGATTTTTCAATATACATTTTGTCACATAGACAAATTATTGCTTTTGAAACATTTTTGGTTATAAAGTTTGAGAAATAAACATGTTTCCATTGGATCTGGCTTTTCTGAAAAAACCTTCAGTTGTCTGTCTGGAAACTGTGCAATTCCCACATTTGTGTTGACCCTCTAGGTCTCCAGTTCCATTGGGAGTGCAAACCACCACAAACAATGGAAGTTCAAATCAACATTCTGGATTTTTTTAATCAAGTGCCAGTTGTTAGTCTGTGGACAGTAGCTAGAAACACAAACTAATTTTTCTAATGGCTTCTTTTGTTGTTTGACTAGCAGACACTCGTGGGGTATACCACGCTCTTCTCATTTAAGTGTTTCAAAAGTTAATGCAGATAGACCCTCTTTAGAAAGTTGGCATTTTATTTGTCTTAGCCATTTGATGCCTGTCTCTAGGTCACATGACTGGGTGTGCAGAGCTTTGGTGTAACTGGATGGACCATCACTGGCAGGATGGGAGGGAGCAGCTTAGCCCAGCTCCACTTACATTTGAATAGGCTGTTCCATGTCTCCACACAAAGGGCTGCATACCCTGGTAGTAAGTCTGGAGCCAGGGCCTGGAGGGCAGGGCTTCTGTGCCTCTAGAAGCTTCTCCCCACTTCACTGGCACAACTGTGTATTAATACTGGACCTCAGACACCACCACTTCTGTACACTTCTGGACCTGTAGATACTTTGCTAGGAAGGACTGCTGTGCTGCTACGAGGACTGCCACTTTGTTGGACTTCTGCTCTAAAGGAACTGCTGCCCTGCTGTGCCGACCTGCTGCCCTCTTGTTTGGGTGAGAAAGACTGGATCTGCATCTCTGGAACCATTGACCCCCAAGTACTAGTTGACTGACCTCCAGATGTAACAGACTCACAGCTCCTCCGAACCAATGCATTGCCTTCACTGTGTGACCCATCCCTGACTCCGGACTACGCATCACAAGCTCTCATCGACAGGATCTTCGACTCAAAAGGACCTCGCACTGCAGCCTCGCCGGATCTCGGAACCCACACATCGCTTGAGCTGTGCAATGCATCTTCATGGATCCAAGCAAGGCTCCGCAAACCAGGATTGAAGGTATTTGGTTCAGCTGGCCTAACTGGATACCTGTAACAAGCCCGTGCGCCATTGTAGTTAGCTTAAACTTGCGTCTTTGTCCCTGTCCAGCGCGACCAGATATCCACAGTTGGATTTTGTGCTTTTTGGTGCTGTTTTTACATTATTACTGTTTTAAGTGTTGCACAACTACTATTCACATTGCCCCCAATTTAAACCGGACTGCTCAGTGTCAAGCTACCAGGGTGTTGACCACCGTTTAATTTAGGGTTGGTGTGTGACTCACCCTGACAAGGATTGTGGGTAATGCTTGACCAGGGTTCACACCCAGTCAACCAACAACGCAGTTTCTCACAGTTGGTGAGATATATTTTGGTCTATAGCAGAGCAGGTAGGGTTATGCTCATTCTTTGTTGCATTGCAGTATTGCATGATCAGCTGTGTCATAGGCAGCACAGAGGTTGAAGAATGTAATTTAGTTTTTCTGCCTCCTTCTTTGGGGAAAAAGAGCTAGTTCAGAACATTGGTTAGGATCGATTCAGTACCACTTTAGGCTGGAATCTTGACCAATGGTCTCGGGGAAGATGATTTAGTTTCACATGTTTTTGAATTTGTCTTGTCTTTCCTTTCAATGGGGCAGTAGTTCGCCTCTATCTTTTGGTTCCGTAGGTGTTTATTCATGATGAAGTTGTTGCTGATGTGTTTCAAAGGGCCAGGCCTGACTCCAGTGAAAAGGGATGCATTTACCATATTTGTTGTATTAGGTCAAAGAAGGAAATAATTTTTTAAAGCCTAAATCCGAGCAACGGTGCATTGCGTCAAATACTTTAGTCTTGATTGACAAGCTTAGCACCTCAAAAGTATGTATGGGTTTGAGAGAGGTGAAAGCAGAGTTTTGTGCAGTTGATTTACAAATGTTGGAAAAGATAGAAAAGTATAATGTTTTGAATTTCATTATCATTAACGTACAAAATACTTTGACCTCTCAAGAACTGTTTAGCGATTTAGCGCTGTGATGTGAAAATGGTGAGACTTGTCTGATGACACACATGGTGATAGGAACTGTAATTGGAACGATTACGAAAGTTTGTAGCCAGAAATAATATTGTTCAAAACAATTTAGTGGTCATTTCACAAATAAGGGCGGGTTTGAGCTCAAAGGATTTTGGGTCTCTCTTGCAGACAACCATAGTGCGTTATTCATTGTGAGAAATTAGGTTGTTGGTTGAGTGGGAGGTTAACCGTGCTATTAACAACCCCAAAACTCATCAGGGTGAACCACCGAAAAGTCACTAAATTAACTTGTGCTTAACTCTCTAGTAGTTTGGCACAAAAGCAGTCAGACTTAATGTCTTGAAAACCTGGTTGTTTGAATAAATTATCCCATGACTGTCTGAGAACGTACCATATGAAGGCCTAGCCCCAGGATACCCATTGCGGGTAGCTGCGCCCTTTAAAAAACATCAATGAAAACAATAATACAGGGGCCAAGTTATGCCCGTTGAACAAAGTACCTTAAATCCTGGTTATGGAGCGTTGCGAGGTCCCACTTTGAGGATATGTCATGCAGTGGTGCTTCTGAGGGGTTGCAGAGCTGCTATGCGAAGTCCTGCGCCAAGGATCCATTGTGTTGTTGCGGTTCCGAGGAGCTGTAATGCGAAGTTCTGCATCCTGGACTTCGATGCAAGGTTCTGGTTGAGAATGTGCAGCGCTTCATCAATTCTGCTAGGAAAACAGCTGGGCTGTCAGAGCACATTCAGGCGAACTTCCAAGGGTCCAGGACTGTGGTGGCACCACTTCAGGGGGGAGGGGGGGGGGGGAGAACAGGGGTCTCACAGCAGGCAGAGCCCAGGTGCAGGATTCAAGATGGTGGGACCCTTCTCTGTCCCTGAGAATCTGATCAGGAGGTCAGCCAACAAGCCCCTAAAGTCGCTCTGGTAATCCTGGGTTCCTTCTCACTCAGGCAGCAGAGTATCAGTGCTTCTTGCAGCAGAGCAGCACTGCAGTCCTCCTGATTCTTTTACAGTTCCAGAAGTGTATTGGAAAGTGGGACTGAGGTGCCTTTTTTTTCATACCTGGTGCCGCCTTAGAAGTATGAAACGTTTCTAGAGATTTTCTTTTTTTAATACCTGCCTCCCCTGCCCTGGATCCAGTCTGACTGCAGTAACCATGAGGTAGTGTGAAGTCCTTTGTGTTAAGCCAGGGCACAGCCTATCTATTTGAAAGTGGGGCTGTGCCCAGCTCCGTCTTCCATCCTGCCAGTGCTGCCACATCCAGGCACACTGAATCCATTTATTGTGTGGCTGTTGGGCAGGATTATACTAAGTCTAACTGCCATCTACAGCCAGTCATGTGACTCAGCAACAGGCTACAGACACCAAGTGGCTAGGGCAGAAAATTGTCAACTTTCTTAAAGTGGAATTTTCAAAATTGTGACTTAAAAACCAACTTTACCATTAAAGGGGGTTTTTAATTGCAATTTCTTAGACACCATATGTGAATTTCCTACCTGCTCCTAATCAAAAGTTAAATGTAATAAGACAACCCAATGTTCTCCTATGGGAGAGGTAGGCATCACAGAATTGAACAAAGAATTTGGAGTTTTTCACTACCAGGACTTTTGTAAAATGTAAAAGTACATGTCAAATCCTTTAATTGCAATGCAACCGGCCTTATGGCTGCTTAGGACCTATCTTAGTAGTGACTTAAATGTAATAAAAGTGGAGTTTAAGGCTGGGCAATAAGGTTGTTTTGCCAAATTGAATTGGCAACTTAAAACTACTAGCAGACTGCATTGGAAGGCCCAAGACATGTTTCAAGGGGCTACTGAAGTGGGTGGCACGATCAGTGCTGCAAGCCCACTAGTAGAATTTAATCGACCAACCATGGGTATATGGTATACCACTTTACTAGGAACTTATAAGTAAATTAAATATGCCAATCTGGTATAAGCCACATTTTCGATGTTTTAGTGAGTGAGCACAAGCACTTTAGCACTGGTTAGCAGTGGAAAAGCGCATGGTGACCTAAGGCCAACAAAAACAAATTTAGAAAAATGAGAGGCAAATTGTTTGGTGAAAGACCATCCTAAGGCTGACAGTTCTAACACTCATGTTTTGTCTTACCATTTTGGTTCACCTTACTCCTTTGTGGCAAGGTCATTCTGTATTTGCACACTGGCGGACAGCACTTCTAGAGCATCCACCACACAAATAGGTCTCTTGGTGCCATGTGTCATCAATGTAAATTGTTTTCAAATTGTTATTGGCAATTGTATTGATGAACATGTGCATTTTTCTGCTTGTCTTGTTGTCTAGTTATTGTGAACGCATACATGTACATCCCTGAGATGCGGGATGTCATAACTGCTTATCTAGAAGGTCCTTCTTTCATAGTCTGATTGCATCAGTCTCATTGCAGTGTTTTATGCAGTTCTCTGTATGCTTTTTTCCCTTTTGCACTTTAGAAGTAGTTGCTCTGAAGAAGGAAGTTTTCATCCAAGTTCTTGAAGTTGCAGTTAATTTCAATTTTTGTCTTAAACCCACCTTTTTGGTTCAAAGATGCACTTCAAACTCTTATTTGGGAAGGCATTTATAGGGTAGACGTTACTTGTAATACTGGATGATATTCGTACCATTAAATGTGACACTGATGAATGTACAAAGTGTTGAAACTTCTTACAGAGGCAGATGAAAAAATATATTCTAAAGACAAAGGAGCGCACTGTAGGAGGCCAGAGGCTTAACACAGGCCCCTGCAACGTAGGGGCTCAATTCCTTCAAGGCTTCAAGGCAACCCCCATTCAGCTCAAATCCTTTGAATATTTTTGATATAGTGGAGACTTAAGGGACCCTTATCATATTCTACAAGCTGCTCAACCCCCCCCCCCCCCCCCCCCCATCATTTTACGTTACGCCACAGGAAGAGGCTCTGATTTCACTGGAGGAGTGTATACTAGCCTTTATTGAAACTGAATTTGTAGAAGGTGTGTTGTGTGTTAAGTCACAACAATTGCATGCCGGCATGTTTTTTTTTTTTGCTCTGTTAATTTACTCTCTTGTTGCTAAACTGCTGTATCTTTTCATCCATAAGTCCAGCTTTTGCATTATGTAAAGGCTGTGGAAGGTGAATGTTTTACAATTTTGCTGTTGTAAGTAGAAGACGAACTATGCGGCTGAACTGACGTTAATAGGTGAAAAAACACTGCTTCGAAGTTAGCATGCAGTGGTTGTTACAGACACTTAAAACTGCTCACAATTATTTAACTGCTTGAAATAGGAAATGTAGTCCAAGTGAGAATTTCTAATTATTTAAAAAAATAAATCTTATTACGAAAACATCACAAACGTAACACAAAATTATGAGCAGACAATTCGCATTAAACATAGAAAGTGCATTGCAGATGGAAGGTACGACCGAGAATTGATGCAAAATAAGTGATATCAAATATATCAGCACCTCAATTTTCCTGCCTGTATTGGCAAACTTCAATTTGAAGCTGTACATGTGCAGGAAAGAGAAAAACAAAGAAGCTGATATAGGATCTTAAGTTAAATGATCGTCTAATATGAGGGGTTTGCTGAAGGGGAGTCTTTTTGGAGTGGTTGGTGCTTCCGTCCTCTGACTTATCCAATATGGGAGTTCATCTTTAAAAACTTACATTTCTTTTTGTTGTTAATAGCTAGTGTTTGAACTTAATACTTCATTGTTTCTTAACATGCATCAGCCTCTGCTTTTTTTTTAAAGAAGTATTTTTACAAGAAAGATGGACTTATTAGTAGTCAATGGTGTGAAAGATCATGTAAAGGAACTTCCTGTTTTTGGGGTGTGTGTCTGAGGGTTTGTTCTGCTGTGCTGATGTGTTTTTCTGAATTGATTGTACTGAACTTGCCGCTCATCCATTATGCGTGGTCAGATTGGTGACCTGCTCAAACAAACTAAATTTCAAGACCTGCACTATGCACATGCATTAACTACTACTGCAGCCACAGGAGAGTTGAAGATGAGGGGTAAGACAGCAACTGGTTCTTAATTGCAGTTAACGATCCAGAAACAATGGTCAATATCTTAAAGAATCGAGCATAAAGTTGCGTTTTTGTTGTTATACTGCTTTATTTATTGAACTGGAATAAGAAAGTTTTATTGTTGTATGTATGCAAAGGTTTTAATTAATCCTGCATAATAAAATTAGTTACTTACTGCATTTTTGTTGTTGCATTAAATGGTGGGCAGGGAACCAACTGTGGTTTACATAGCAAGAAAGCAATGCTGGGATGGGCTATACCGCAGAGCAAAACATGTGGAAATGATCCACATATGCTGACATCACTTTATGAGCTATTGGTAAAGGCAGATCTGGTTTGTTTTTCCAGAGCTGAAGGTATATTTTTTAAGATTGCCTTTTATTGCTGACGTTGTTCCGGGGATTTCAAAAAGGTTTGATTTCCCAATCGAAAACTGGAGTGGGAGGATAGTGGCAATCTGTATATAGACGTATAACCAGAGAAAGCGCTGTCAGAAGTATATAAAGAAATTTATAACCAGTCGACTTGTGACCATGTGTACAGCCGATAACAAAGTGAAACATTAGCATAAGTCATCAAAATGAGTCTGAGGTTAGAGGGTGTGAGAAAGAGCACGAGGCTTTCAAGTTTTAAAGAAAAACCCCAGACTGAAGGGCACGTAATCATTCTTGGAATGTGACTTCCAAACGTCTGAAGTCAAAAGGATAAAACCCAGAGCTTCGGCTAAAATGAGGGTCTCCACTATCCTACGATGTAAATCCAAAATTAGTTCTTTAAGTTCTAGAACTTTGTAGTTCTGTAGAGGATGATTAAAACACATATTTTGTGTGATTCACAGGACTCTAAAAGGTTATGGGATCCCCTGATACTTTGGACTTATTACCAATTCTAGGAAAAACTACTAGAGATTGTGATCCTGGCCAATATGTCCTGAAAGTAACCGTGTCAACCCTGCCTGGCTAGGGATCATGCATGTAATTTGATACAACACTTAGGCAAAGCATAGGGAGATTAGAGACTGCAGGCTCTCGGACCCAGTCCTACCAGATACAAGAGGGTGCTTGACCTATTCTTGTTAATTTCACTTCAACCATCAAATACATAATGCACAAGGTTGAGTTGGCTCTCTAAGACCGGCTTGGGCAGAGTCAACGTGGTCTCATGTAATCAGCCCGTTGAAATTGATGAGAGAAAGGTTTGCATTTGAAAGTTATAAATAGACAGGAAATAGAATCTGGACAACAAATATTTTTCTCTACTATGGTTGAAATTAGGTTGACTGATTGCATTGTTTGCCAATATTATCTCAAATTATATGTGAGGTATCTAGGAAATATAAATATTCTTTTCTGTTAATTGTTATTGTACACGAGGAATAGTGGTTGAAATGGTAGAGGCCCATGTCATTGGATATCTTAGTGGTTGTGAAGTTATGAAATCCTATAGGAATTACCTAATAGCATTTATAAATATCACATGACCGATGCGCAGAAGGAAATTGAAAGTATTCCAGTGAGCAATTTAATAATTATAAAAAAACAAACCAAAAAACACTTCCTGTAAGGACTAAGCCGGGGTAACTTAGAACGAAGCGGAGCATTCTGGTGCGTAGACATATAAGAACTTTGTGAATAGCCAAAGTGTTGGCAAGCTGTATTTACAAGAAGGAGATGCCCGAGTGTTTTTATATCCCAGTCTTAGCCCTACTAGGACATTATATGGTAACTGCATAATTACTATTCTTAATTCCTCTTCCCTTCCCTGGTAAGTACAGAAGAAGATAAGAATAGTAATAACATTCTTTTGTTACAATGTAGCAGCAGGTCAGTGTAGTGAATGTATGATTATTGTAGGTTGATATTGTCTACATCGTCATAAGGACTTGGGGGTTCACTAGATCAAATATTAGTTGTGGGAAAGAACATAGAAGTATTATTCTCTGGGATCTTGTCTATGGATAGGGTATGGGGTGTCGAAGGCAAAAAAATCACTGGTATAAACACAAGAAAGTCCATATTAGCTTAAAGATAAGATAGTTGTATGAGAGTTTAGTAGACGGTGTGACACTTGACCAACTGAAACATTGTGCGATCTCGAAGTTGAATGGGTGCAAATTTACAAGTGGCAAATATACGCTTTTCTGCCATACCAGACCTCTATAAAAGGCAGCTTTAGTACCATTATTGGATCATAATTTCATAGAAGCAGAAGATGTGAGGTTTGTGCCTATTTTCTCTTGAGTAGCTTGAAATCTTTTGACGCTCTCGATTATTGACTAGTCTTGCATCAAGATGGCATGCAGAAAGAATTCAGTTTGTGGAGATTCTGCCTTTTTCTTACTGTCCTAAAATACACTCTTGCTGTGTCCCGTAGAGATATCTGTTGTTATCAATGCATTTTAATTTGTATCTCCACATCCTGGCCTTGGTTGTTTCCAGAAGTAGCTTTCCCTCTTTCCTGTATGCAAATTATATTAAAATCATGCTCCAAATCTACGGATGGGTCAACTTAGCCGTTCTTCTGTTGCCCTGGGGTTAACAGAATGTCAAATAATAGATCTGAACAACAAACCGTGAGTAGTGGAATGCATGCACACTTCTCACTTGGGTCCTGTTTGAATCCATCATTTATTTTGCCTTCTACACCACCCCAGAGAGGAACAACAATATGTAATCAGTCTTGATCCTGCTCCAATAGGAATAGTTTAGTGCGAACTCCCACAGTGCCTCCTTCCTAAAGCACAAACAAATACTAGACTAATTTTAGCAAAGTTAGGCCACATCAGTGAGTTGCAGCTTGGATTCTAAAGCTCAGCAGGTTGTGCCTTGTTGTTCGGACTTTAGTCTCCTACATATTGCCAGACATGCAACCTGGCCCTGAGTGCCCCATCCGCATGGCTGTCTGAACCCATTTTTTTTTTTTTTTTTTCTTTAAAACACATTTTATTGCGTTATCAAAACCATATGCACAAAAACGTACCCAAATAAGACTGCAAGTGGACAGATTGAATACAAACTTAGTACTTAGCAGGATATTACAGTTCCAAAGTACATCAACAATCATCTGCAAGCAAAGGAGAAAAGGAACCCTCTCCTAACATGGGGGAATGTGATCTGATTGGGGTTTAATCCCCGGCACCCCTTCCTCCGTCTTGTAGTAGAAATCCGCGAGATCTATCAGTTGGTATCTCTCCGGCCACCATCTATAGCTTGCAACTCTAACAACACCCTCCCCCCCTCCCCCTCCCAATCCCAACTATCCCCCTTGGCTGTCTGAACCCATGGTAATGATTTGTGGTCATGGGGCAGTCACAGCTAATATGTGAGCGCCATGATCTAGACCTGTCTTGTGGTAATGCTGTCTTGTTGGACTGGAAGGGATGCACCAAGCATTGTGATGGTAGAGGGCTATTTCCCTTACCAGGAGTTAAATGTCATGAGCATGGTAATGGCTGCCTGCTGGTTTGTGTTTCAAAGTAATTAGTAGTGTGAATAGGCTTTTTTAGCTGTATCTAGGGAGTTGTGCCTACTAGCCCACTCATGTGAAGTTTGATGGCGGTGTGCATAACTCCCTCTTGGCCTTCATGGATTGTGTATTGCACAGAACATTTCTTGGTACTTGCGTGTGCAGGCTGGGATATGTGTGCCTGTGTATAGTACATAACATGGATCCCTGTGCATTCCATTCGAGAAAAACATTGACTGGAGAGATTAGGAGAGGTGAGGACTACAACCCCCAGACAGGAGATGTGTATTACTGACAATAGTGAGGAATTGGATCTGAAACACACTGAAGGAAGGGTAGCACAGCAACCTCTGTGCTCATCAAAGGTCTCTTTGATTCCAGGAAGAGTTACTGGTCAGTGGGGCCTGGGCTCATTATCGGGGACATGGTGAGATTGATAAGGGTGGCACTGTGGACCCGGGAATCTAGATGGAGAGGAAGGCTTAGGCCTCTGACCTTTATGAAGCATATTTCAGTAGAGTCTGTCAGCCAGGTGTGATCTCTGGTTACTTCCTTGGCCGGTGCTATGCCAAACAGAATTGTAGCCATTCCTGTTGTGGCAGACTGCTGCTTTGACAAATGGCACTGCAGAAAACTAAGCACTCCAGAAGAGCTGGCACTCATAACCTGAATTTCAAAGTATCCAACACTAATTCACATATGTGCCTGGATTAGAACTATAGAAGTGACAGCATGATATCCACAAGTTCTTCAACAGCACTGTTCAGCAGGAGACATCACCACAATTTCCATCTGCTGTATCCTAGACTAGGGTCCCTCACAAAAAGTATTTCTATAATAAATTGTCGATGTATTGTAAAACTGGACGAAGTGTCTCGATGTTGCACTTAAATTTAATGAATGTATAGTACAAATGATGGTGATGTCCAATACCAATTCATGTGTTATTGTCCATGAAAGAGTTCAGATTGATCCCGCTAGAGTTACTGTTCTGTTCCTTATAATTAGGGCTCCCGGTTTTATGGTATTTTTTTTTTTTTTAACATTTCTGTCTGTATTTTTCCATATTTATTTTTGGGACATTTTATTGGTATTATCCATATTTATTTTATGTTTTGAGAATAAATGGAGTCTTAAAATGTTGTATTTCCACCTTTATTTTACTGAGAAACATGCATTCATACTTTGATGCCTATCGCGCTTTTGCAAATTAACCAGCCCATTATAACAAAACAATACAGCAACAGATGAATATTAGAATTATACACAAATATATGCCTGTATTTAAGGGAATTGTCTGTATCTTTCCACTTTAAAAAATAAATACAGACAGAAAATAGATTGTTTTATGTCTGTATTTATCTGTAAAAATCAGTAAAAACGGAAAACTGGAAGCCTTACTTATAATGGAACCAGGACTGGGAACCATGGTCTGCTTGTCTCCCTGCTGGGTGAGGGGCACCACCCAGGAAGTCGAGACTGACTTGCCCTGACCCTGGAGCACCAGCCTTCTCTTTTCCCTGCAAAGACGCTGTGAGTATATGAGGAATACACTTTGAGGGAATGAGGCCCAATTGTGTGAGATGCCTGGTCCGGTCGGGACAGTTACACAACCGAAGTTGGCAACCCCTGTGCACCAGTAGAGTTCCACCATGAAGTAAGGGCTATCACCCTGGCACAGTGCCAGCCCACAATCCCCATATGCCCATGGGGCCACTGTGAAGTAAGGGATGTCACCCTTGTCCAGAGCCAGTCTGCAAACCCCTTTATGCTTAGTATGACCAACGTGTAGTAAGAGCGGTTGCCCTTGTGAGTGGGATATCTGCCACCCTGTGTGCTAGGAGGGGGGCCATAACTCTGTACCCCTAGCCCCATCCACCTTACCTCTATAGCTTAACCCTATAACTATAACTCTTAACTACTTCGTTTTGAGAAGTGTAATTTTTGAAGTTTTGAGGCAATACCGGCAAAGCGACACTGGGACCAACAATTTGGCATAACCATCAAACTTAGAGCGGCACATTAAAGCAACAAAGGAAGATTAGTAGTCTCAGCCACTGGCAGTCGCTCCAGACTGCATTCCAGTCCATTATTTTTTTGCTCTTTTTCTCTCCAGACTGGGAGCAATTATATACAAATAACTGTTGGTCCTGCTCTAAATAAAAACATTTAACACAAAATTCCAGGCCATATCCCCTCCAAATGGAGAGAGACAGTGACATCATTATTTAATTTTAGCCAAGTTTATTTTCCTAGCACTCATTTGGAAGTATAGCCATGAAATAGGTTTTCAGTAGGTTTGAAAGAAAAAGCAGCTACAGCAGACCAATAATGAACATTACTATCTTCAGATTACTCTGCCATCCTAGAATCTGCAATTTTGGGCAGCAATAGAAATTTCAGTTTTTCAATTTACAGTGAACAGAAAAACCTAGATTTTATGTACAACTGAGAGGTAACAATTCTAAAAGCTTTGCATTTATTTCCTCAGCTTCAAAGGAACAGTATGTAGAGCTTTAGAATGCTAGCAAAAAATGTAGAACATGGAATCTTTTGCACACTACATCGAAAAAGTACTAGTACACAGCATTCGCATAAGTTGAACCTCTGGAATGCCAGTTCAGGATCCTTGCGCACACATACAGAGCCCTCCATGACCTAAGACCGGCCTACCTCAAACATTGACTGAACTTCCACCAACCCTCCAAACACCTGTGCTCCACTTCACTCGCTCTCGCACACACCCCGCATCTGCAGCAGCAGTGGCCACTCCTTTTCCTACATCACTGCCAAAACCTGGAACGACCTTCCCCTCCAGCTCTGTACAGCCCCCTCTCTGGTAGACTTCAGAAAGAGACTCAAGACCTGGCTCTTTGACGGAGACACAGAACCCAGATACCCTTAGGGGTGATAGTGTTGCACTTTACAAATACGGTTTGATTGAAACCTCCGTCACTGGAGAGCTTTCATCACCATTGTCTCTGTAGAAACCAAACAAACAAGCGTTGTTAAAGCCAATGTCTGACTTTAATGTGATGACTGTTCAAATACACAATGCTGTTTACATGCATTAGCACTTTTAAGCCTCACTAACTGTCAATGCCTGATATCCCATGAGTACTCAGCACAAGACTGAAGTAACACAGGCTCTGTAGACGGTGGCCCAAGTCAGATATGCTTTGCTAAAAAGCCAGGCCTAGCTTTTCATCACCTTTTAGCCTGTACAAGTATGATTTTTAAAGCAAGATAATTTGACCATGTTTTGCTAGTGGCACATTTTTTAAATCTCTGCCATATGGTATGAAATAGGATGTTCTATAGGTGGAAAACACAAAACCATCTGATGCTCTGGCAATATATTCAATATTTTCACATTGTGCAACATTGAGTTGTGAGCACCTAAGTAGGATCCTTCCAGACTATACTCACTCGCATATCTATTACTTTTCGAGACAAGGTGTAAATTGAATTTGTGGGTGGAAGGAGTTTTAAGCTTCTAATATAAACCTCCGTATTAAAATTCTAGTGAATATTAGATTTTTATGCCATTCTTATCTCTTTATTCAATTGCTCTTTTGCTGTACCGCGCCCACCTATGGCTTCCGTGGAGTGCGCCATACATATGTTCCTTTGATTTAGTTGGCGCTATTAAACCTTAAAATGTGTTTACTAATCTTAAGTTAGAATTTTACAAGAAAAACAAACTGTGTGGTTACTTGTAAAAATGTAGAGCTTAGTTGTCTTTGTCATATCAAGAATAATGGATAAAAGAGGATACTGCTGAGGAGCAGAAAAGAAAGAGGACGATTTGAAAGAGACGGGGGATGTTTTTGCTCAAAAGAATCATTTTTAACATGTCAACATCTAAAGAGCGTGTTGTAATTTCGCTGTTATTCACAAATTAAATTAACAGTCGCTATGCCTACTATGAGCCTTCGGGTTCTCCGTAAAATCAAATGTTGATGCTAGGTTTCTACATTAATACATTACAGCTAATTGTGTGTATTGGGATATGACTCCTGCGGACTGAATATTTTTCACTTTAATCGCTTACAAACATGTTGCAGACAGTCCTACAAAAGTGTGCACGCACAGACACTCTCATTTGCAGGCCTAGGATGTAATTTACAATCTACTTTGGAAACAGTATGCAAATACTGTACCATGTTTTGCATTTGCAGTCCCTTAACGTCCTGAATCCATGCAAACGTGCAATGCTTTGACTGTATAATTTTGGTCTGTCTTGCTCATTTGAGAATTCTTAAACAGATATTTCATTTTTCAATCATCATAGCTGTGGCATAAACGTGGCAGCTTGTGCCCTCTGGCCTCTTGATTCCATCAAATGAGCAGTGAGTCCATTTTCGGGTCCAAGTATGTTCTATATTAACAATTCTTATTGAAATCTCGATGCTACTGTTTTTTATCTGAACTGTGATTAATGGAAAGCACAACTCTCCAGAGCCAGATCTTAATGTAGGGATATAAGCTTAAGGGAAATAATTCCTTGCTGTGAACCGATTTATATGTCTGAAAAGATTAATATCCCTTTTGAAATAGTAAAAATGAACCAAAGCTATCAATAGCAGAATGAAAAATTGTTCTTAAAAGATCAGTCGAGATGGCATTTTAATGTAACGTAATGTAAAAATAATTTATAGAGCGCACTGCAACCCATCGGGCATCCTGGCGCTAAAGAGGGAAAAGACAGTAACAATGACTATGACATGAGCAGGAAGATGTTAAACTCTGGGAAAGAGCCAGGTTGTAATTTGTTTACGAAAAGATGAAAGATCTTTCATCTGTTGCAACTCCAGGGGTAGTTGGTTCCAAAGTCTTGCAGCGTCAACACTGAAAGCTTGTCCCCCCAGCTTAGCTCTTCTAGTTAGGGGTACTTTCACCCAGTAAGCTGTAGAGGACCGAAGGCAGCGGGGGGGGGGGGGGGGGGGGGGGGGGGGGTTTGGAGGGCATACCAGCAGAATTTACTCTGCAGTGGTATGGGACCCAAACCATGCAGCGCCTTTAACACAACACAGAGGGATTTAAAGTGGATCCTCTGTACTATGGGAAGCCAGTGCAGCTCCGCAATGGCCTGAGAGGAACAGGATTGACAGGGGCGCGTCAAAGCCAACTTGGCTGCCATATTCTGAATTCTCTGCAGTCTCCCAATCAGAAATGTAGGGGATTCCAACAGTAGTGAATTTTAATAATCCAACCTGCTCAAAATCACGCTCCTAACTACCAAGGGCCATGTTTGAGCAGGGGCTTCCTCAGAACCCTAACAAGTGAAAAACAGTTCCCCATGATTTTATTGACGTGTGTTTCCAAGGTCAGTTTCTCATTGAATGAAACGCCCAGATTGCGGACTGCCTTAGATGGTAGCAATGGGGGGGTCAGCAGGAATGGGCCAGAAGTCGACCGGAAGGGAATGGAGCACTCTCCCATCCTCAGTACAGAGGATTTCAGTTTTATCTGCGTTAAATTGCAGAGAGTTGTTTCTTAGCCAATAAACCACATACATACATGGAAGTTGACTGTTCTCCCTCCAGTGATCAGATCAACTGGGTGTCATCTGCATAGTAGACATTGAACAGAATGGGCCTTTTTGTAGAGCCCTGCGGCACACCATGATGGATATTGGTGAACTTGGACTGAAAAGGTGGGAGAGCCACGGCCTGACATCTATCTATCAGATGGATATGAATGAAGCCATTTCTGTGCCAGACCAACTACCCCCACTCCTTCCAACTGTTCCAGGAGGACCTTATGATTGACTGTGTCGAATGCGGCAGACAGGTCTAATAGGATCAAGATGGCATGTTGACCCTTGTCTGCACGCAAACGAAGATCATCCAACGCGGTCAACAGGGCAGTCTGTCACATGTCCCGGACGGAATCCAAACTGAACCTCATCCAGTAGATCATTTGCCTCGAGGAACTGGGAAAGTACCCTGCTCACATGGTGTGAAATAGGCCTGTAGTTTTTAAGACACGCTGGGTCAAGTGAGGGCTTCTTCAATAGGGGGGAAACAACCGCTTGCTTCCAGCAGGAGCGAACCATCCCACTATGCAGGGATTGATTACACAGCTGTCTAAGTGGGGGAAATCATTCAGATCCAAACGCTTTCCAGACCCTTTGTAGGAAAGGGTCTAAAGATGAGCCGGAAGAGACCCCAGCAGCGATTTGCTTAAATAGCTCAGTAGAGAGTATATCAAAATGATCTAAGAGAGGCATCTGAGCCGAGGCCTTCCTCGTCACTTTTGGGTCCTCCTGCCCATCCTGTGTGGGGCCAGTAGTCTTATCAGCCATGCTTTTCTCTTCCAGCCCTTCAATATTTTACTAATCTTATTTTCAAAGAAGGCAGCTAGGCTATCACAAAGTTCCTGCGTGTGGAGGACCTTATTTTTAGTGCAAGCCGGGTTGGCAATATCGTTCAGAATTTTGAAAATACTTTTAGAGCTATTAGGGGCCTTCAAAATTCAACTGCGAAGTACTCAGCTTTGGTAGAGGCAATACTTTTCTTATAGCTAGAAATGTTCTCTTTCCAGATAACTTTGTCTGTATCAGCGTACCCCTTCCTCCATTTTTGCTCTGCCTGTCTACAGCCCAGTTTTACATTTTTCAAGGCAGTGTTATACCAGGGCGCTGAGGGTTTACCACCTTTTCTAATCATTTTTTGCCGGGCGATCTGATCAAGATGGTTATTGATGTGTGAGCAGAAGGTGATATAATTATCCTCCACCTGTTTCCCTGGATCAAACAAACCTTCCAGATGGAATACAGGGGAGGAGTTAGTTTTCCTTTCGATTGATATCAAACACATCAAATTTTATCAAGTGGTGATCAGACCAACCAACCGGAAACACATTCACAACTTCCAGTGAGTCTTCCCTAGCGAAGGTCAGGTCCAGGGTATGTCCCCCCCGTATGTGTAGGCTCTACCACTCATTGAGTAAGGGACAAATCCATACATGATTGTAGGAGATTGTTATATCCTGAGCCCATACTCCCGTTAGCCCATAAGTTAAAATCCCCCAATATAAGGAGCCTGGCATGTGAGAGAGCCATATTACTAAACACATCGATCAGGTTTTTCTGTTGAAGAAGGCTAGCCACTCCAGGCGGCCTATAACATATGATATCTATCAGCACCTGGTGCCCAAGAATATTTAGAGCAAAGCCCAATAGCTCGACCCCTTCGACCAGATCGATATCCACGGGTGAGAAGTTCCAGACCTCCTTAAAAAAGAATCCGACCCCTCCACCTCTACCGCATGGCTTATGAAAAGCTTTGTAGCCCTTACGGCAGGCTAAGCCCAGTTCTAAATCCGGATGGGTCCAGGTCTCAGTCAACACCAGGACATCCAGGTCATGGGACTCTAACAGCATCTGTGTCTCCAGATAATGTTTACAAAGGGACCTAACATTAAGCAGGCCACATCTCAAGGAGTCCGTTCTAGTAAAGTCAGCTACTGTCCCCTTAAGTGCTAAGGGTTTTGTAAATCCTCCGTTCCCACCGTGCTGCATATTTTTATTTATTTTTTCATATATTTGATAATTAAAAACTTCTGCAGTCCCAAGGGAGAGGCATTACCTCTTGTTAAATGATCATTGAACAAGAGGGAATACCTCTCCTTTGGCACCCCAACATTTTTTAATTGTGGCACCGCATGTGTACGAGCTAGATAGAATACATTGCATTTTGGATTAATTGTGATCCCAACATTAGGCCTGAAACCTTCAGGCTATAATCAGACCATTTTACCTTGAGAAAGCCCCAGGCTTGCCCGCCATAGGGGATGAAACACGTGTTGGCTGGTTGCAGCTGGCTTATTTATACTATATTTGAGGAGCACCAAAAGTTTACAAAATAATAAATACAACATATTTGACTAACAAGACATCATTTTATGTTTTTATTTTTTATTATTTTTATTGAGAGTTCATAGACTTAATCAACATACAATAATATCATATATAAATACATATTTCAAAATATTAAGAAAGGAAAAGGAAAATTAATTTAAATCTAAAGTACAAAGTATTACAGTATTGTAAATATACATTTCAAAATACTCAGTAGTGCAATCACAATATTTCTATAATACAGAAAAAGATCCTTACATATGTGCCCTATCTTCTTGTACCAAATGTGACAAAAGTACGGAAAAAAATCAACTTAGCCTAAAGTGCAGAGTGCTATATCCGAACAGATACCTATATATATGTTCTCTCCTTTTATACCCACTACAAGATGTTATCCTATATTTAAAACACACTCCAATATTTCTCATTCTTTCTTACTGCTCCTGGTCTTATTGCATATTTCTTTTCCAATTCTTGTATAATAGACAATTTTGCCCTCCATTTATTAAAGGTAGGTACCTTCTCTGATTTCCACAATTGCAGAATTAGAAATCTTGCTATTAAAACTGCAGTAAACAAGCCTTCCTCGTGTGCAGAGGTGGCAGGAGAGCAGCCCAAAACTGCCGTAGATTTATCAAGTAAGATGAGGGGATCAATTATAAATTTAAGATATTTCTCGATCTCCTCCCAGAAACTCTGGATTTTTGGACACTCCTAGATGATATGCGTCCAGGTTCCTTTCTCTGCACAGCGAAAACATTTATTTTCTATTTGCGGGTATATTTTATGAAGAAAAGAGGGTGTTCTATATAGCAACCATTTTGCATAGTATTGCATGCGTTTGAAGTTTGCCCCTCTGAATATAACTGCATTAAGTTTATTAAGCCTATTCCAGGTTGGTTTAAGAATCTGTATATCTTCCCTTTTCTTCCATCAATCCCCAACTTTTTCGTATAGTGAAAGAGATTTATTGTCATCCAAGAACTTAATCCAGTTGCTAATTTTCCGTTGTGTGGGGGAATTAAGGGCTTCGCTAATAATAGTTTTATAACGCAGGCTTTCCATATCTAGTTTTTCCAATAAGGGTTTCAATCTAATAAATGACCATTATAAGATTGTGTTTGAAAGTTGGAGCACCCGTTTCAATCTCCACCCAGGTTTTCCAACAGTTCCCCTTGATAAAATCCTGGATTTGGACATACCCGTTTTCTTCCCACAACCGTAGTATATTGTTCTCTAACAGACCGGTTTCCCCCGTATATATATTTGAAAGCCTAGTTGAGATATTAATTCTTAGAATATCGTAGTGTGCTAAAAGCTGAGTTTTTTGTTTAAGTAGCCATTGTAGGGTCTTATAACGTACTTTTTTAGGGTATTTAGTCACTCTAGTGGGGTCTATTATGTTACACTCCCTTAGAATCTTTTTCATGAAGAAGTTATCTACCTCTTGAGGATCTAGAAAAATCTAAAACTGTGATGTGCAAATGTCGCATAATAATAATTTCTAATATTCGGAAGAGATAGTCCTCCATCAGCGACAGGATTATTTAAAGTGCTAAGGGCTAATCTTGGTACCTTATTTGTCCATAAGAAAGAGGAGAACATATGGTCTATTTCTTTTAAAAAAAAAGTAGTCTGTATTGCACAAGGAGCTGCATTAAAAAGAAAATTAAAAAGCGGAAGAATAGACATTCTAATTGACCCAACTCGTCGTATTATTGATAACGGCAGCTGATTCCATTGTTTTAACTGAGAATGTACCTTTTTTGACAATGGAATATAATTTAAGGAAAAAAGATCTTCTACTCTCTGTTACATAGATCCCTAAATACCTGTTTGGACGGGTGTTGTATGTCTGTCAAAATTCTAATAAGAGAGAATTCACACCGCAATTGCATAGTACAATTTCTGTTTTAGGCTTATTGATTTTATAACCCCCTATTTTTTCAGTCTGCAAAGATTCTCATAACTTCCATCTGGGTATTTATCTTTGGGTTCAGGAAGAGAACAATGTCATCAGCATATAATTTTATGTTCGTCATTCCTTGAAGCAGAACCGTATGGGCTCTTTTTTCCCTGATTGCAATTGCTAATGGTTCTATAAATAGAGCAAATAAAATCGGGGAGAGGGGACAGCTTTGTCTGGTGCCTCTATTTATTTGCCATGCCCCTATATTAACAGAATTGATTAAAATTTGGGCCTGTGAATTTATATAGAGTTGTTTCAATAAAAATATAAACTCATTTGGGAAGCCGAAGTTTTCTAAAATTGTAGAAAGACAGTTCCAGGAAACAAGATCAAATGCTTTTTCGGCATCTAAAAACCAAATCTGTGCCTCAACCTTATTGATATTAAAAAATCAACTGCCTTTAATAAAAAATTTGTATTAGTAAAAAGTAACCCTGGGCGCAGTGCGCGAAGTAGCGCTACGCGTAGCTACGCAAAGTACACTTCGCACTACGCGAGCTACGTGTAGCACTTCGCGAACTGCGTAGTACCCTGTTCGCACTGTGCAAGATGCCGTTTTCAATGATTGCACAGTGCGGACAAGCATCCGGCACTGTGCAATCATTGAAAACGGCATCTTGCACAGTGCGAGCTGTAGTTTTCTGCCGCTCGAGTAGATTTTTACTCAAGCGGCAGCTTTCTCAACGCGGACTGGTAGTTTCTCATCGCAAGCGGTCGCGAGCATACTCGACCACTCGCAATGAGAAACCTGATCTCCCTGCGTTGAGAATCTCGCCGGGTGGTTTATTTTCCACGCTCGTGATCGGTAACTTGATGTTGCTGATCGCGAACGAGGAGAAAGTCTCGCCGGGATGTCATTTTGCTTGCTCGCGGTCGCCAGCTTGACGTTGAGGACCGCGAGCAAGCAAAAAATGACCGCTGCACTACGCTACGCATGTTTGCACTGTGCTACGTGCAATTCGGGTAGTGCGAAGTAGCGCAAACTTCGCAATCTACGCGAGCGTAACGTAGTGCTTTGCCCAGGGTTAGTATAAAGCTGTCTCCCTGCTACAAAACCACACTGATCTGTCCCAATAGGAGATCCCACCATCTTATTTAGCCTGTTGGCAAGGAGTTTAGTAAACATTTTGTAATCCGTGTTTAAAAGGCTTCTTGGCCTATAAGAGTTCACATTTTCACTATCTTTATCTTTTTTTAAAATACTGACCACTACTGCCGTGCGAAAGATGCAGGTGGGTCACCCCCTTGTAATAAATAATTTGCAAGTCTTAAAAATTCGGGGCAGAGTACAGTAGAAAATGCTTTAAAAAATTCTGCGGGAATGCCATCCTCTCCGGTAGCTTTACAGTTGGGCAAAGAGCTGATAACCGCATCTAATTCTTCCTTCGTGAATTCGGCTAGCAGCAGCTCTTTACAATTATTTTCCAAAGTTGGAATTTGCAATTCCTGCAGAAATTCATTGATTATTTCTAAGGAGACCTGGTGAGATGTCTGATAGATGTCTTTATAATGTTTAAGAAACACCTCGCCTATTAGTGGCGTAGTTTTTACGCGAGTTTTAGTTACTTTGTCCTGAATGCATTCGACTCTATTTCGACTTGCTTTTCCTTTGCTTGCCAGGCTAGCAATCTTCCTTTGTACTCGCTATCTTCATAGCTTGTCTGAAGATATAATCTACTTGCCCTATCCCCTGAGTCATAATAAAATTCCCTCATTTTTGTTTTTGCATTCAGCACTTCTTGCCTATTATTCGAAGTCCTATTTCTAAAGTATTCTTGATTTGCATGGGCTAGACTATTTTCTATTGCCATTCTCTCCTCCTTCTTAGCTTTTTGTTTTGGTATCTCTTTTGAGGTGATTATGCCTCTCAGTGTAGCCTTAAAAGCGTCCCATATAATGGTAATTGGGGCAGAATCTTTATAGCAAAAAAGGAACCAATCTCCTTCCCTAAGTCTGCACACCATTGCTTATCTGCTAAATTAAGTTTATTAAAATACCACCTTCTTGATGCTTGTTCATCTTTCTTCCCTATAAGGGTTTGCATCTTAATGAGGGCATGATCTGAGAAGGCATTCACTATATGTTCATATTTACTGACTTCCACATTATGGAAGGTTAGAAAAAAATCTAGCCTTGATGACGAGTCATATTTCGCCGAATAACAAGAGTACTCGCGTTTGGGCGGATTGTTGAGCCGCCAGTTGTCTAAAATATCTAAATCTATCTTACAACTCAACAGTGCGGTGCATACTTGTGGTTCATTTTATGTGTTGTAAATAACCAATTTGGGCTTTTGATTCATATACTATATATAGATAACTGATCTATTTTATCAATATAATAGGCTATCATAAGCTGACTGGCTTGAAGCAGTTGAGAACTGGCCAAGACAAAATAATATATGCTTACATTTTATCCCAGCAGATGGAGGGTGCAGATATTAAATCATTTGTAGTCCAGTTATTAAGCAAGTCTGTTTTGAGTGATATCCTGATTAACAAGTTAAGAAAGGACATACAGAAAAAACCAAGATCTCTTCAACTCGAATGTGTCCAGTTGTAAACTAGGAAAGATCCTAGAAAACTTGTAAGTAATGTTTTGGGTTGGGTAAAGACGAAAAAGAACCTGCTGCTGGACATAGCAAATATATTACAAATTAAGAACTACAATGTGAAATACCCCATAGCCATTTCAACAAGCAATTGCAATGCAATAGGTCTCGCATTATTAAAGTTTGAGCTATTGGTGTTGCCAATGCTTGTTTCTATTGGTCGTTGCAGGTGGTGGGCACTGGAACTTATTTTTGGAGACGTGAACATATTTTTTTATCATCAGACTTTTCTCAGAACAAGTCTGAGAAAAACAAAAAAGACACCTAGAAGAAAGGAAATATTGGAAAGTGTGACACTGGGAGAAAGCAGGAATGGAAAGTAACCTGGAAGAGTGAGATAAAAGAGACCGGAAGTGCCAGGTGGTAAAAGAAAGAAGCACGAGGTGGAATCAAGACAAGGCAGCCTTACAATCAGCAGCCACGTCATAAAACGGTGTTGGAAGAAGGCCTTTAAAAAATGTGGCCCCCTGCACTTATTTTTTTATCTTTTTACAAATTAAGCACTCTCGACACGTCACCAGTGCATAGCATTTCTGAAGTGTTATCTTCTCACAACACAAACATCTGCCCTCCAAGTTCAGCAGTTGATTTTGGAAGGAACAGTCAAATACTAACAGTAACGGAATTAGACTTTGCCAAAGGTGACGTACATTGTTTACATTCTAGAAGCAGTTTAAGGAAAAAGCTGAAGGCCAATTTGAGCAAGTAATCAAGTGCTGGTTAATTCCTCAAGAAAAAGGGCTTATTTCATGTTAAGAGCAAACGAGTCATAGATCAGACGGCTCTTTGTCGCTTCTATGCAGCCGAATGCTGGTGAAGGTAGATAGGCACTCTGTCCAGAGCCTTGGCACTGAGAGACAGATCCCAACAGACATAAAATATGTTCGGCAGCTGGCGAAGCGTCTCCAGGTGGCTCTCGGGTTCAACCCGGAGGCAAGAAGCGCTGCATGTTTATGGACTAACCCGCCGCTGGGACCACAGGGATTTCGTAAAGGGTGAGCCTTTAAGGAATGGCAAACATTCATTTAATTTGAGCTAAGTATGAGGTCTTTCGGTGTATCCCAATTGCGATGGAGGTTAAACCTTAGGAAAACACTAGTGTTACGCAACAGGTAGAACGTGAAGTTTGGTGGTTAAATTCAGTTTTGTGTTTCAAGAGAGAATGTTCTTTTTCCCACCGCTTGAATCTGTGAAGTATTTGTTACAAGCAATATCTTCATGTGCACCCCTGAAAAGTGTCCTCTCTGGAAATTCCGAAGTGCAAATTCTACTCTGGAAATTCAGCTGCATCTCCTGCACTGTCCCACAGGTGACAATAATGAATTAAAATCAAAACCGCGAAGTAAATTTAAAATATATTGGAAGAAAATGTGATTTTATTAAAAGTTAATTTTACTAAATCTCGTAATTATTGAAAACATAACTAGTGCCTTCGTATTTAGTCGAGTCGGCAGCATCAGAGAAAATGTAACAAAGGTTGCACGTAACTTTCGGGGATTTTCAAATTTTTTGGAATCACTTGACATTTTTTTTAATACCGGCCGAAGGAGAGGAAACGAAAAAAAAAAAAGAGAAACAGCAGCTTGTGGCACCGCGCTACAAAGAC
Organism: Triturus cristatus; assembly: GCF_964204655.1. Taxonomy (NCBI): domain Eukaryota; kingdom Metazoa; phylum Chordata; class Amphibia; order Caudata; family Salamandridae; genus Triturus; species Triturus cristatus. The sequence continues at coordinate 1,546,269,816 of NC_140590.1, forward strand.
AAAAATGTTTGTGTGAAGCCGTGAAAAACTCAAAGCAGAGCTGCAGGCCAACATACCAATTTGCATGCTATACGTGTTCCCGGTCTTGGGCCAAGTGTACTTTTCCGAAGGCGCCTTGAGGAACGAACCCGGAGTCAATGTTCCGGTCGGTCAACTACCGGCTGAAGGAGAGGAAACGGAAAAAAAAGGAGAAACAGCAGCTTGTGGGAGCGCACTATAAAGATACAAATGTTCCGATTGTACTTTGCAAACATATTAAAAAAAGCATCGGCCATGTGCGCGCTACAAAGACAAAAATGTTCCGATTGTACTTTGCAAACATATTAAACAAGTAAAGCGATCGCGAAACTGAAAGCAATTGATTTTGGAAACATAGGAAGCCGCGAGTGGTGTGCGCGTGCGCCACATCGAGCCATATGGTTTCAATTTTCGCGCCTGTGTCTGGGCATGATAATTGAAACCATATGGCAGCAATGCGCGTAATAGACACCAATAGGCCATGGGCAGAGCAATGCGCCCGCCTTTGGCCGATTGCGTGCTATCTTAAAAACAAACAGGCAGGCAAAGACCAATAGCAGGACACAAAAGTTAAAACGCACGAGCGTGCACAATTCCAGGCTCCGTTTCAGAACCCCGGACAAAAGGACTCGTGCTGCACGAGCAGCGCAAGACCTAAAAAGGGAATTGTCTGAACGGGGTTTGATGGTTGGGAGTGAAAGAGCTCCGGTACCGGAGACAAAAGCCATCGGCAGCAGATCTGTGTTAATCATGTGAACGTAATTCTTCCATCCAGTATTTAGACAACCTTTCTACTCCTAGCATGCTTAACACAATCTTAATGTTAAGAATTGGACTCCATCCTCTCCTCTGGGGTATCGTCCTTTGAGAATTCAGGTGGGCTGTGTGGCTGTGGAGTGAAGATGGTGTTTGAAGGTTAATGTTGTATTAGATTGTGTTTTTTATTTTTTTATTTGTGCGCAAAATCTTTAAACCAATTTTTAAACATCTAATATAAAATCAAGATTTGTGGCAATGAAATTCCTATTTTTAATGCAATAGATTGATGTAACCTAGTTCAGTGTTGCTGTCCTGTCAGGGCATCAGGGATGAAGGGCCTTTCCCAAGGGAGTAATGTTGGATTCTCTATGTGGATAAAATGGATTGTTCAAATTTCATTTGTAAGAAGTCGAGTTATTGATTGACAGGGGTGAAAACCCTTCCCAAGCAACAACTACAGTCTTTGTCAGGGTCAACCACAACAGTCACTAAATTAACCTGTGTTAGCATGGCACAAAGCAAGCAGGCTTAACTTAGAGGCAATGTGTAAAGTATTTATGCAGCAAACAAATTAATAAAGTGAAACACAACACAAGAAAAATCCCTCACAAATTTAGAAATATAGAGTACATTTTTATATATTTTTAAATAAATAAAATGATACCAGAACAATAAAACTCCAATTAGTAGAACCGGAGATATGCAATTACAAAGTTTAAGCAAGTATAGGGCCTAAAAGTACAAAGCGTCACTCATGGTCATCTGGTCGTGCTAGACGGGGGGGAAGTCATAAGATTGACTGCAAGGGAGTGTGGGTGTGTTGTATAGAGAGACTAGGTTAATCCTGCTCAATAACTTACCTTCTCAAAGTCTGGCACAAAGTGTCCGGTTTGTGGTGGAGGAGGCAGCGAGGAGCCAGGAGAGCATCGCTATTTGTCATTGCAGTAGCATGAAGAACAGGCCTGGCATTGCGGACAGTCACCACTGTAGCAGGGAGATCCAGTTGGGCATCGCCGACTGTCGTTTCTGGACTTTGCATTGGTGGTCACTGGGGGCTGTCGTTGCTGTAGTACAAAGTGCCGATCTCAGTAAGCCGGTAGTTGCTGCAGCACAGTCTTTTTTTTTTTTTTTTTTGTAAATCTTTTTATTAAAACTGATTCGACAACATGGCATAGTATCACAGAATCATAGCAAAGGTGGCAGCAAAACAGGGGTTCATCAGAATACATTAACTTCGTGCAGTAGGTATTACACGTTGAGGGAGACATCGTCCTCTAACAATTGGGGGGGGGGGGGGGAACAGAGATTACCACGGAGCACAGACTTTTGACCGGAGCTTTGTGTTGGCGGTGTCACGGGTGGCTAGTCTCATGCGAACTGGCACATTCACAGTTGCAAAGAGCCCAGAACTCCAGGATTTCTCCTTTTCTTGAATAGGAGTGCACTCTGATGCCAGCCAGAGATACAGGACCTAGGGAGGCACCTCTTGCTGATCAAGGACTCACTCCAGCAGAGTCCAGCAGGGCTCAGGCAGATCCAGTTGCAGCAGATCAGTTGGGCAGTTGTAGGAAGGACTCTGGAGCTTGTTGTGTCCCTGTAGCTCAGACCAGGAGGTCAGCCAATTGAAGTCTGGGGTGAAGGGGCCAGGTACAGTGTTCCTTCTCAGAAAGCAGGGCAAACCTCAAGATGCAGGGCAGTCCTCTGGGGAACATGGCAGGCCTCGAGCAGCATGGCAGTCCTTCTTTTGTGGTATCTGCAAGTCCAGGAGTGTACTGAAGACGTGGATTAGGAGGGTCAATATTTTTAACCTATGCCAGCCTTTGAAGTGGTGTTGACATCCTGGCTACCACCAAATCTGGTTCTGTAAAGTTACTGCCTTTTCCTGCCAAGACTCCAAGCTTTAAAAAAACTGGTGTCCAGTCCCTTTGATTGAGTGCTGGATGCAGCCCATTGAACTGTAAGTGGGGAAGAGAAAGGCTCGGCCCCAACCATCCTGCCAGCCAACAGCTAGTCGCCCTCTTTGCCTCACTGTCTGGGAGCAATACACAAAGACCAGCGGCCAAGCTATTCTCGGATAAGAAAATGCCAGCTTTTCAAAAGTAGCATTTTTGGAATTGTGACTCGAAATCTGACTTTACCATTAAAGAGGGTTTTAAATTACAATTCATTTGAGTCCAAACTTAACATTCCTATTTGTTTCCAATCAAACGTTAGCACTTATTAAATGTAATAATGTAATCCAATAGGAGAGATGGGCCTTGTGGTACTGAATACCAAATGTAGAAGATTTTCGCTACCAGAACATTTATAAAACACACCCTTCTTGTTAAATACAGTGCACCCTGCCCTAGATGCTGTATAGGGCCTACCCTACATGTGTCATATGTCTTATAAAGGAAGGTTTATGCATGGCAACTGTTTCTTTTGCCGGGTCGAAATGGAAGTTCAACTGCACTACAGGCTGCAGTTGCTGGCCTGAGATGTTTTAAAAAGCTACTTTAGTGGGTAGTACAATGAATGCTGCAGGCACACTAGTAGTATTTAACTTGCAGGTCCTGCGTACATGTAGGACTATTTACTGGGAACTTACAAGTAAATTAAACATGCCAATCAGATATAAGCCTATTGTACCGTGTTTTAGGGAAAAGACACAAGCAGGGGGTAAGGTACATATAGGGGTGAAGGCAAAACATTTGGGGAAACACCACACCAAGGATGACAGGATAATGTTGCCTCCTTATAAGGTTTCCACTTTGAGTACCTGATGCCCAAGCCCTAGACAAATCTCTATTGTCTACATAGGATGATGCCGAGTCCGGTCACTGCAACCTCCCTTCTCACTCTGTTATTTATCTGACAACTTTCTTTCTCCTCTTCTTCTATATGAAGCTGTAGTTTTGTTACTGTTTAATATACTTGAACCAATGTTTGCACGCAAGAATCCCCGATTAATAGATTTCCGAAAGCTGCCATAAGTTCTTTGAGCTTCTAAGTGAAAGTATCTGAAAAATGTATGCTACAGAAATGTAAAATTGAGATTTATTGTGTCTATGTATAGATAGCTCGGAGCTGAAATGCATGACAAACAATGGGATGTACTATTGCTGTAAAACCTTTTATATGCTACCTTGTTAATGTAAAAAAAAAAAAAAAGGATGACCAGTCTAACAGTCTTCAAATGCATGTTCAACTTTGGCTTTCTATCATCATCATCAATACTATCATATAATCAATAATCCTATCATCTTCACAACCATCGCCATCCATCTTCATCACAGTCATCGTCACCACACGTTATTTTAGCACACTATGCCAGTGGCCTTAATGTCAGAAGTCTAGCACAGAGGAGCCTTTTCTTACAAATTGCAGTGGTGAAAGGACTGGTGTTATGCCACTACACTTCTGGTCATTTTCTTTTGCAGTGGTTCTTAACCTTTTCACTTCTGTGGACCCCGCCCCCCCCCCCCCGACCCCACTTAATCATTACTGGAATTCGGGACCCCCACTTAATCATTATTGAAATCAGGGGCCCCCAGCTGAAGCAATTTTGATGATTTAATCAACATGGCAATACACAAAAAAAACAAGCATTCACGGTGATGAAATATTTTATTTAATTCACAAATTTAAAAAAACAAAATTCCAATGGGAAGCATGGATTTTTTTTCTTATTGCATGGAGACCCCTCATTGTCCATCCTATATTCTGATGGATTCACTGGCACTGCTCCTACAAATCAATTTGAGGATTCCAACTTCATTTTTAGCCACCAATTTCAAATGTCTTCATGTTTACAGAATATATTAAAACGTTCAATTTAATATTTTGATACTTTATTTTTATACACTTTAATGAAGCTGTTAATATTTAATTTTGAATCAATCATCGACCGGGGTAGGTGCCACAGACCCTCAGATGTCCCGAACTACAGGTTAGGAACCGCTACTCTAGGGCGCCAGCAGCTAGGGATCTTCAGACTTCAAATATAGCCCAAATGATAAGGGAGGTGTCCAAAATATTACTTTTGTAGGGTGGGAATAAAGTATGGGGCTAGCTCACACATTGAATGAGTCCTTCTGTGTAGCTCACTGTCCGTTAAAGTGACTCTCAGAAGAGGATCTTCCTACAGGCTTTCTCAACAGTGATGGATTTAACATATTCAAAAGCCACCAAGTCTGATGACCAGTACCTCCTCTACCTTACCCCGTTTCTACTCCTTTTATCATGTACTTTTGTCAGATTGCATCCCTGCACAGCTCTAGGCACATGCTTAGTACTTCATCAGAGCAATATCATCCACTCTCAAGACTATGAAAGAAAACAAAAGAACAAAGTGCATTGAGTTTCCAATAAATACAAAATGTAAAACAAATGTAACAGACCTAGACAAGAAGAAGAGGGTTATACAAGAGGAATTACAGTAGAGAGAACAAGTACTGTCAAAACCATTAGGATCACCTATCCGAGAGCTATTGGCTTTACCAATGTGTTTTAAACATGTTGTATTGCATGGTGCTGCTGTGCAGCATGGCTGAAAGTAAAGGAAAAAAAGCGAAATGGCGTGGCAGTGGTGACAGGGGTCAAAATGCTTTTTTGTTGACTTTTGACCATGCTGCACAGCAGATGCTGCTATAAAACGTTGCTAAAACACATTGACATGGCCAACAGCTCTTGCAAATTCACAGCCTATTGGCTTTGCAAGTGCTTGTTCCTAGGAGGCCAAAGCAGCTGGATACGAAGGCCCCACTGCAAGCTTTTTGTTCCAACATCCTCCAGTCCGGATTCTCTTTAACACTTGCAGGTTCTTTGTCATCCCAGTTTTCTCCTTGTTTGCCTATCATCTCATTCTCATTCTTTTGCATTTTTCTGCATTTCCCTGTCTTGCTTTGGGTCGAAGACCATTGTTGCTAATAAGTGCCCATCCCCACTATCTGTACAAAAGAAGCACAGCGATATATACAGTTTTCAAAGGTCCACTTCAGGAACAGTAATAACTGTCTGTGCGGCCCTGAGGCAACAATCACATGTGTGTACAAGAGAAGCAGGGCACAGTCTAGCTTTCAAACTGATCCCTTTATTCAAGGAATACACAGGAAGCACACCACAGGGAGTAATTGCTGTTCACAGCTCAGCCTCTGTCTACAGATGCCCTTCAGCTCTCCACCTACCTAGAACCACATTCCAGAGAGATCAGATTTCCAGTCATGTGGACCCAACTAGCACAAAATACATCATTGGCTTAAAAGAATATCAGGAGCTTCCGTGCTAGCCCCCTGCCGCTGAAAGGCAATAAGGCAGCAGCAGTTTCTTCGTTGGGGTGTGGGGGCGCTGCCTCCCTGTTTGTATTGGTGCCCATAACCCTAGTTTACTTTGCTGACTTAATTTGTTGTAATTATTATTTTTAAGTCTCTGCTCTAGACAGCGTGCATGCTCTGTCTCGCACCAAGACTGCTGTGTCTACTACATGGGTTTCAGCCTGCCCATAGGCTTCCCATTTGCTGCCACAATCGTCACTCTTCAATTTTTAAACTCCATTCGTCCATGGCATGGATACATCTCCTTGCGAGCCCCGGCCAATTACTTATGGCCTTAAACAGCGGCCATTTTAGGTACTCATTTCGGGACTACTTTTTTCATTGTTTAACACTGCTGTATATGGTAAGTGCAGGCGCGCTCTATATGGATTTTGAAACTGTCTGTTTGTTTATTGTTGTCTTGTGCTTTTAGCTTGACACATTACTGGCTCAGGTTTTTTTTCTGTTTGTGGCGTTTCCGTTGTTCAGCATGCGCCCCTTCACAGCCGCTGCATTATGGATCTAAATGGTTACACAAATAAATTGGAATTGCAACATCATGCTGCCTGTTGCTTAAAAAGCTCTTTTTCTGAAGGGACAGTGCCCAATGCTGCTTTGGTTAAAAAAACACACTTCCAAGTTGTTAAAATGTAAATAGGAGCTCAGTCAGATCACATTGTAAGCAAGCCTGCCTGTAAGACCCGGCAGTGAGATCATAGACGGGACTAAGAGGGGCTGCAAGCTAGACAGGGACACTTGAGTATACCTTGCAGAGGGCTGCAGTCTTCTCTGCAGGTTTCGTCCTCACCCAGCAGAAACATTCATTTTACTCGTTTAATTTCTTTCTGGTCTCCTTCTTCCAGCTCTGCCCACACGTTCATGTTTAACAGCGTGAACACAGTGATAATAATAATTTAGATTTTCATCTACAGCTCTTGTTACCGTATTTATGTAAATTCATAGCTTTGCCTCACGCCTTGAAGATACTATTTTTAACAACCCAGGCATTAATAAATATCACGTAGGGTAGGCCCTTCGCCACTGGCAAGGGTTTATTTCACAAAGTATGCTACAGACAATAGCTTGCTCTGTCCACCCTGACATGAGCACTTAAACCCTCGCCTACCATTGCACAATGTAGGAGCTTGGGGAGGCTGCCACAGCCCCCAAGTCTCCTAAGTTTCGTTGGCAGCACCTGACCAAGCCTATCATTGCTCTGCTCTCATGCTGTTTTTTAACATAAACAGCAAGGGAGCAGTGCCTAGATTTGCTCAGGCGTTGTGGGGTTGGCACAGAGGGCTGAGCTGCCTTTTCACGCTTTCAATCAGCGTGTGTGCAGTGCACTATGTCACAAAGCTGGCGCCATCCTTCTGCATCGCCAATATCCTGTACCCCTGGCACCAGTCACAGGCAGGCAGAGAAGCGACCGATGGCCTACAGACGGGCCCCTCGCACCTGCAGGACCCTCTCCCATGAGGTCCAAACCCGTAGACCCCTACAGTCCTCTACTGTCCCCGATCTCTGCCTACCACCATCACCCCCGTCTGGGGTGCGGCTTTCCTCAGGGGCGCAACACCATGGGCTCTTCAGCTCAGCCCACCCCGGCCAGCAAAGACCTCCAGTTCGGCATCGGCTGCTTCAACCGCATCCTGTCTGTGGAGATCGACCTCAAATTGAGAGCAGGCCAACGTTCTTTAGGAGACTTTGGGGCTGTGGCAGGAATCCCCGAGCTCCTACATTGCTCACTGGTAGTCGAGGGTTTAAGTGTGCATGTGAGGCTGAGAGGTAAATCCGGCCACCCCATCGAGGTTGAGCTGTGTACTCTGTATTTTAGCAGGGCACTGTTATGTTATGTTAATTAGGTACTTGTAAAGCGCACAGCTACTTGATAGTGTCCTGACTCTACACCTCAGTCTGCACCCAACCCATGTTTCACCACTGCAGGGGGTATTGTGCCAAATCAGCCAACCTGGCACTTTTTAACAAGGGTCCTTGACGTCCCCTATGCTAACATTCCACCAAAAATGTTTGCCTCAATGCCAGTGTGAGCAAAGTTCTGTATATAGTACATGGAGTTATCTTTCATCGAAAGCCAAAAGGAATATGGAATAACAGTCTGGCATGGGGCAGCATTGCTGCAAGAAATTATTACATACAATGCATAGAAAACCCTTGACCTTTACAGAATAGGCCTTTTGCCCAGTCAGATGTGAGATACAAGTATTTCATTTCCTATCGCACCTCTAGCTACCCATGAAAGAGCCCTGTTATCTGACGAAGGGGCCCACACGGTCCTATATGCACTTAGTACATATTGTGTCCCTCAGGACCTGCCAGGATGCTTTGCAGTGTATAGAAATAGAAATGACACTGTTTATGGGACTTTGAATTGCATTAAAGTAACAGATATTCGGGACTTAGAGGTGGCAAGGCGTGATTTAGGTGTTAGAAGATTTTGATATGCCAATCGGAGATTATGAATTGGTGTTTAGCATGATTAGGTGTCACAGGGGTAACGCAGGATTAGACTGTGAACTGATTTGACGGCTAAGGCTAGCTGTTTTTAGAGGCCCCTGCTCTTGACAGTGAGTCACGGGAAGCAAAGTTGAGGCCAAACAGATTGTTAGTGCTTTAAATGGGCCGGTAGTCGCAGGTACTGAGTACCCTATCACAGCGCTGACCCTGTGATCCAACCTCAACTGTGACAAAGCGTCACACATCAATAAGACAACCTAAACAGCGACTAAAAAACTCAAAATGAATGTGGAGCAATGAGGCTATAGCCTCGGTATCCAAAAACTCACCACTGTCAGATGGCATCTGACAGACGAAAACAAGACACACAGATGGTACTGAGTATCAGCACTTCTTATTTTTATCACTCTGAGGTCCGGCACTTCTATGCTGCCGAGGAGAGTACCGTTGCTCATGAAAGGGTAAGCACATTGGCTGCTAATGCTGGGGAACGGTCTCTGACAATCAAAACACTTCTTAGCCGTGAGGCGAGCCCTGCTGAGCTATTCAGCATGGGCTCATTTTCATGATATCACTGTTCACCATCATGCTCAGTTGCAAGGAATCTAGGCAGCCCGGTGCCAGTACAATTAAGAAAGCCATGGGAGGAAACAAGGCTAAAATGGCTTTAATCCCACCCGATTCTTTTGTGTGAGTGTCCTCACCCGATTCTTTTGTGTAAGTGTCCTCTTATCTGTGTCTGTTACCAGTGCGTGATTTCGTGCGAGAGAAAAGAGAGGAAATCGAGACACTCTTGCGGGAATATTAAAAGGAAATGTGTGGAATGCTTAGTTTGTGCACACCTGCTTGTTTCTTTCTGGGTGTGTCTTTATGCTCGAGATTATATAGTATTGTGCAAAGTAACAGCAAATAACAGTATTCAAGCTGCAAAAATTACAAAACAAGGAAATGTTAAAATATCACTGCGTTTGTCTTTTGTTTTGTGTAACGATTTAACCTATTTTGATCCTTAAAAACATTTCTCATGGGTTTTGTTATGTGCTACAACTAGTATACAAGTCTCGCATGTCTTGCCTTTGGCCCCGCCCACTCGCCACTTTGAAATGAGTACCTGCACTATTTTCTTCCCATTTAAAGCACTGGATTGTTACAGAAATTAAGTCTGCTGAAAACCAGTGCGTTAGTGAGCGTGTTGGCTGTGTGGAATGGTAAAGTGAGTGCCTCTAGCACGCTTTGAGAAGCTGAAAGAGTGCTGTGTTGGCAACTAACGCTTTCATCCTCTTGGCTAGCAAGCAGCTGGCACAGGTATGAAAGCAGTAAAATGAAAACATATGTGCTACGAAAGCTCACGAAATCCCCTCTTCAGCAGAAGTGCAAGATGTAACTACTGGACACCTCTGAACTTTCCATTGAATGGATTGACATCACTAGGTGCATGTGTGGTAGAGGCAGTAAAAATGAAAAGCCAACAGTGATTGAATTTCAATCACTGTTGTCTTTTCATTTTTCATTTGTATCATAGCGCATACACGCTGTGTATTTTCTTTACTGCATAATATTGCTTTACCAAAGCAGAAGACACGTATATGCGCCCTTAACACAGCTCTTTGCCTATTCGCTGCATGTTTGAATGTCTGCGGCCCATACTCGTGCTTCCCGTTGTTTGAGGTATTTCTCTAGAGCGTTCCATCCTTTCTGAAATATTCTTGAAAATGCACCATTTGCCCACTCTTAAACAAAAAAGAAAAAAAAAAAGTGGGGAGAAACCCCATTATTGCAGTCGGGCACTCATGCAGTTTAGAACGTTTACGCCTCGCCAATGTCACCAGCCGCCACTGCAATATCATTGGGAAACCGAAGTGAGAAGAAGGTCAGTCTCTGCCCCACATGGACTTCCCAAAGCAGTGCTGCCTAAGGGAAACTGCAGATTTTTTGTACGCCCAACAGAGTGCCCGTCTTACGACCTAGAACCACGCATGGAGGTTTAACTGATCTAATGCAATTGTAGATCTGTATACTGTTACATGATCCTGGCCTGCTTGCATTCCTGGAATCTTTAAATATGTCCAGCTGTAAACTATACCCCACGATTTGTCTTCGTATGAACACCAGGTTTAAGAATACAATAAACAGGATTTGACTACCAATGGGAGCAGATAAAATGCCTTCTATTGGAAGGGGTCTGATGGGGCTGTCTTAGGTGGTGAGTGCTCTCAATCCATGAGCACCTGGAAACTGTTTATGTTTGGGGGATTTATAAAGCGCTCGTTCACCGAAACGTCTCTAGGCGCTATCGGAGATAGAAGAACCATCCTGAGGTATACTCTTAACTATTCATTCTTGTGCTCACTGAAGTGTAAGTCGGGCAGGGGTCAGTTGACCTCTAAGCAGTCCTGCTGCTTCAGGGAACTGGCCTTCCTGAGTTAGCAAATTCAATTAAAAAGTTAGCAAATATAATGAAAAATCAGAAACACTAGATGGGTGGGAGGTGGCAAGCAACAAAGCGGCAGGGTGCCCCAGGGAGGGACAGTGACAACAGCAGAAAGGAGGGTGCAACAATAGGGAAGGGGGACTGGGCAATCCACGAAGCAACAAGAAAGAAAAAAGTACTTTAATCCAAGCCAGGAAGTGGAAGCAGATTAATAAAGCAGTTAATCAGTATTTGGTCCATGCGCCATCAAAGTGCCAAACACACGAAGAAGAAAGTGAAACTAACTTGTTGACCAATGAGCAGCTAGGAAATGAGAATGATGATGATGAAGCAAGTAATTGGTGGACTAAAAGCCCTTTATTAGAGTATTTTTGTTTGTAAACAAAAGATGTCAGAGGAAAGAGTGTGGACCAAAAGAACTTGAAAAGAGGGACAAAAAAGGAAAATAATGAAAAGTGCAAACAGTAGAAACATGAACAGCTTCTGGGAGTTGCAAGTTAGAATGACTGTGAGATAGATCATTGGATTAATGTACGGCAGAGATCTGTGTAAACTACATGTCACTGGCTCCAGAAGTAGTAAAGCAGATCTGAGTTTAGTATATATACCAGTAGATCACAGGTTGTTTTATCTCAATGAAGCACTTGCACTGACTACAAAGGGTTTTAGGTCTGACTTGACAGCACAGCTGTCATCATACCTTAAGTGATAAACCAAATAAGCATTTACAATGCAATGGTCTCGGCATTGTTAAAGTTAGAGCTATTGGCATTGCTCATGACACTCTCAAATGCGAGACCTATTGCATTTGCACCCACACACACAGAGCCACCCACACACACAGAGCCACCCCCACACACAGAGCCACCCACATACACAGAGCCACTCTGCATCAAACGTAAAATAAGATAAAGCTGGAGACAAGGTCGAGAGCAGACGCACAAGACTCCTGTCCTTGGCTCCTGCGCAGTATCACACTCAGAAACTACAGCATCCATCACAGCCCTGGCTCAAACAAACTGCCAAACACTCCCAATGAAGAGCTCCGAGGAGCACACAGCCCTGGTCAAGGACAGGTCCAGCTAGCAGAGAGGCGAACACGAGCAACGCCTCGAAGACCTAAGCGCTCTCGTGCAAACACAAGCTGCATTAAAATAGCACTGCAGGGCACGGCCCACAGCGCTTCGAAGACCTAAGAGCAAACACAAGCTGCATTAAAATAACACGGCAGGGCATGGCCCACAGCGCCTCGAAGAATGAAGCACTCTCGCGCAAACACACGCTGCATTGAAATAACACGGCAGGGCACAGCCCACAGCGCCTCGAAGAATGAAGCGCTCTCGCGCAAACACACGTTGCATTAAGATAACACGGCAGGGCACGACCCACAGCGCCTTGAAGAATGAAGCGCTCTCGCGTAAACACACGCTGGATTAAAATAACACGGCAGGGCACAGCCCACAGCGCCTCGAAGAATGAAGCACTCTTGCGCAAACACACGCTGCATTAAAGTAGCACGACAGTGTTTGGGTGTGAATAAAATCAATCTGGCCAGTTTGCTACCACTGTTACTTTATTTCATTATTTTTCATATTTTTAACCTTTTATTCCAGATGCTGCACCTTAGAATTAAAATGCCACATTTCCAGCAAAAATGATTTTCTTTTTTGGATCCATTTCACAGGGGAGCAAATAAAAGAAAGTAGAGGAAAGAGAGTGAGAACCCCATATTGAAGTCAAGGTTTTCAGTTGTCACAACAACGAAGAGAGCCCAGGAGGGGGGCAGTGCCAGCGCTAGCGATGCCTCTTTGTACACGCGTTTTTCATCATCCGTTGATGTGTGTTGTTGTGGATGCTGTCTGTCATTGTCTTTTGCTGCTGTTTTTAATGAGCACGCTAAAAAGCATTTTAAAACTACAAATTGCACTGACCTGTATTTTCGCCACCTCGTGACCCCGTTCCGCCCCGGCTTGTGCCGTTTGTGCGGAGGGTCAGCTCGAGGAGCGTCACTTCCTGCTCGTGACACCACTTCCGCCCTGCACGAAACCTTCGCAGGTTAGCGGTCTAGTGTTGCTGAGCTCTCAGAGTATATAGAGTGCGATTCCAGCTCCCAGGCCCATTGACAAACGCGGCGATCTAGGCTGCGTGTTCGTGTGTTGTTGTGGATGCTGTCTGTCATTGTCTTTTGCTGCTGTTTTTAATGAGCACGCTAAAAAGCATTTTAAAACTACAAATTGCACTGACCTGTATTTTCGCCACCTCGTGACCCCGTTCCGCCCCGGCTTGTGCTGTTTGTGCGGAGGGTCAGCTCGAGGAGCGTCACTTCCTGCTCGTGACACCACTTCCGCCCTGCACGAAACCTTCGCAGGTTAGCGGTCTAGTGTTGCTGAGCTCTCAGAGTATATAGAGTGCGATTCCAGCTCCCAGGCCCATTGACAAACGCGGCGATCTAGGCTGCGTGTTCGTGTGTTGTTGTGGATGCTGTCTGTCATTGTCTTTTGCTGCTGTTTTTAATGAGCACGCTAAAAAGCATTTTAAAACTACAAATTGCACTGACCTGTATTTTCGCCACCTCGTGACCCCGTTCCGCCCCGGCTTGTGCCGTTTGTGCGGAGGGTCAGCTCGAGGAGCGTCACTTCCTGCTCGTGACACCACTTCCGCCCTGCACGAAACCTTCGCAGGTTAGCGGTCTAGTGTTGCTGAGCTCTCAGAGTATATAGAGTGCGATTCCAGCTCCCAGGCCCATTGACAAACGCGGCGATCTAGGCTGCGTGTTCGTGTGTTGTTGTGGATGCTGTCTGTCATTGTCTTTTGCTGCTGTTTTTACTGAGCACGCTAAAAAGCATTTTAAAACTACAAATTGCACTGACCTGTATTTTCGCCACCTCGTGACCCCGTTCCGCCCCGGCTTGTGCCGTTTGTGCGGAGGGTCAGCTCGAGGAGCGTCACTTCCTGCTCGTGACACCACTTCCGCCCTGCACGAAACCTTCGCAGGTTAGCGGTCTAGTGCTCCTTCACCCCCTAGTATAAAATGGCAGTATGGAGGAAGCGCAGCGGACGAGCGCAGCGGGAGCGCCGACGTCGCGCACAAGTCAAGCCCGTCTGCGCCCGTCCGCGGCCGACCGGGCCCAGGGCCCTGTCGTAATGCCCAAATTACTTATTCCTCCTCTGATCTCCTGAGACTTAAATCCTCAGGACCTATTCCCGCACGTGCTGCAAGAGCGGCTCAGGCGTGTGACATATTTGTTCCATCTGGTTGCTCGGCACATGATTCCCCCCACGACCCTTCACCCCCAATACAGCAGATCACCGCCTCCTTACTGATTTACTACCTTAACACCCGGTCTCTTATCCGCAATCAGCTCGAGATCTTCCAGTTACTGCAACAGAGTTCTATTGATATCCTTCTCCTAGCAGAAACCTGGATCTCGGAAGACTCGGCCCCTGACATTCTTGCAGCAATCCCTACGGGATACTACATTATACACGCCAACCGGCCCGCGGGGAAGACCGGCGGCGGAGTGGCGACTATTATCCGCTCGGTTCACATCTTCTCCGAGGTTACGGCGACCTCGATCCCCAAAACTGACTACCTAGTTCTAAAATTTACCTCCCCTAAGTCGTCTTTCATTTGCATCCTTGTCTATAGACCCCCCGACTACATGCCTCTCTTTCCTAAACTTTTCAGCGACTCTACCGCCCAATTAGCAATAAACCATGCTAACATCATGGTAATTGGCGATTTTAACTATTGGCCTTCTGATATCCACGAAAGCCAACTGTCGCTGGAATTCACAGACCTTTTAAAAGGCATGAATCTCTCCCAACACATTCACATTCCCACCCACCAGAAAGGTCACATTCTCGACCAAGTCTGGACGTCCGACCTCGACATCTCACCTCCTTCAGTTTGCCCTTGTTCCTGGTCTGACCATTATTTCATCTCTTTTTACCTTCACTTGCACACTCTGTGTCCTCCCCCCCAACTTAAGAATCTTATGGCTCGCAACTGGAAAAGAGCCAATCTGTCTGAATTTCATGCCTCACTAGCTTCTACCGTACCCACCTTTCTGACCTCACTTGAGGTTCAGGCTGACAATCTTGATAAATGGTTACGTCAGGCTAGTGATAAAGTAGCCCCTTTTAAAAAGATTAAAGCTAAGCGCCCCCACGACGCACAACGCTGGTTCACAGACCAACTTAAAGCGGACAAACTTGCCCTGCGGCAAACTGAACGCCGCTGGCGTCGCCACTATGACCCTCAACTCAAACTAGTTTACATTGAGGCTCTGAAATCCTACAAACAATCGATCCTGGCAGCTAAAACGGCATATTTCTCCAAAATAATCTTGGACTCAAATAACAAATCAAAAGACATCTTTTCTATTGTAAATGAGCTCTCCCTGCCGGATAGGGTTACCCCCCAGCCCCAGCCGACTCAACCCCTCTGTGATTCACTCAACTCTTATTTCATAGAGAAAATTACTACAATAAAAAACAACATCCCGACCCCGGCATCTCCTATCCCCCCTCCTCTTCCCCCTAAAAACACCAGCACCTTGTCGGAGTTTCCTCCCATCTCTCTACAAGAATTTGCCTCACTCCTTCACAAAGTCAGGTCGGGTTCCCCAAATGACTGCTGCCCCCCGCAGATCCTGAGAAAAGCCTTCCTCGCATGTCCAGGCCCCCCTCTTGCATTACTTAACAACTCTCTTGCTACGGGGGAGGTCCCTCTCTCTTTCAAGCAAGCAGCCATTGTACCTATCTTAAAGAAACCCAACACCGATCCCACAACACTCAGTAACTACAGACTCATTTCCCTCCTCCCTTACCTAGGAAAAATTCTGGAGACCTACGTCACCCGCTGCCTGAGCTCTTTCATAGAGGAATCGTCCTTTTTGGACTCTCAACAAGCGGGTTTCAGACCCCTCCACTCCACCGAGGCGGTCATAGTAGCAGTCATGGACACCCTCAGGAAGGGCGCTGACAATAACATCTCTCAGGCCCTTGTCCTTCTGGATCTCTCGGCGGCTTTCGACACGGTCGATCACACCACCTTGATCGACCGTGTCCACAACGCCGGAATCCAGGGAGTGGCCTTTGACTGGCTTAGATCCTTCCTTCACCAGCGGTCACAGTCCGTCCATCTCTCCACTTTGTCCGCACCCTACACATCCCTTCCCTGCGGCGTCCCACAGGGCTCTGCATTATCCCCTCTTCTTTTCAATTTGTATCTCCAACCCCTCCTAGCCTCCCTCCGCAACTCCCTGGTCACAATCTTTAATTATGCGGACGACCTTCAGTTAATTTTTTCCATAGATTCCTTCCCTTCCTCCCGTTTTAATTTCCAGTCCACTATGATGTCCATTGCGGAATGGATGTATCACAGCCACCTAAAGTTGAACCCTACCAAAACTGAGCTTGTCTTGGTAGGTGGCCCCAATCACCCATGGAACTCCACCTTCTGGCCTCCATCTCTGGGGACTGCACCCACTCCTGTGCGCTCAGTCAAAAGCCTGGGGGTGATCATTTCTGATGACCTCTCGATGAAACCGCAAATCAACTCGGTCCCCTCAGCCTGTTTTTTCCATCTCAGGCGGATTCGCAAGATCAGTAGGTTTCTCACTAAAGAAGCCCTGACCCTAGTTGTCATTGCACTCATCACCTCCAGGCTCGACTACGCCAACATGCTGTACGCGGGCATTCCTGCCTGCCACCTTCATCGATTACAGCTGGTGCAGAATCAAGCTGCCCGCCTGATTTTCCACCAGTCCAAATATCGGCACGTCACTCCCCTCCTCCACAGTCTGCATTGGCTCCCTATTCCCAAACGCTGCATTTTCAAACTGGCATGCTCTACCTTTAAGGCCCTCTCGGATGCAGCCCCCGCCTTTATTTCTTCGAGCCTGTCCCGTCACATCCCTTCTAGAGTTCTTCGATCAGCATCTCTTAATCTCCTTGAGACCCCTAAGTTTAAAAGGAAAAAACACGGTGGCCTGTCCTTTTCTGTCCTGGCTCCTTCTACCTGGAACTCTCTGCCACCTGCACTTCGTCTGTGCCCAAAGTACGACTGTTTCCGCAGACTTCTAAAAACCCTGCTTTTTCACTCCGCATATGACTAACTCTCTCATCCTGGCTCATCGTCATTTGTCATTGAGCGCCAAGAAACCGATGGTGAAAGTGCGCGTTACAAATATTTTTTAACATAACATTTAACATAACATCCGAGAACAAACACTGCTCGTGCAACATCTGCTTTGGAGAAAGACATCCAAACGCCAGG
The DNA here is from genome assembly GCF_964204655.1 of Triturus cristatus. Classification (NCBI taxonomy): domain Eukaryota; kingdom Metazoa; phylum Chordata; class Amphibia; order Caudata; family Salamandridae; genus Triturus; species Triturus cristatus. The sequence goes on from NC_140590.1 coordinate 1,546,287,076, forward strand.
ATGATGATATAAGTGTAAGCACTTTAGACGCATCTTTTAAAGTGGCACCATGCCAGAGACCCACCCTGCACATCGTGACAGATAGCACAGAAGATAGTGCCAGCGCCTCGTGGCTTCCTTCTACTGTGCTGGGACTTATTTTACATACATCCGAAGAAGGCCATGAGTTTACTTGTAGAGCAATGCCTTCAACCCACTGAGTTATCCCATTACAGAAGCGTCGGATTCCACAGAATACCACAGCAGTGGCAGGATGCATGACAAACACTACATTTCATAGGCAGTGTGCTTCAGCAGGAGTAACCCCCCCACCCTAACCCCCCTCCCAGCCCGCTCATTGATTAATACAAACACTGGTAGAGAGCAGCCGGCTTACCGTACTGGAAGCTGAGGCGTGGGAGCAGCTCCTGGGCGGTCGCCATCAGCCCCACCAGGCACAGCGTGTGTAAAGTGGGGATCAGCCAACCCCGTGTCGCCCCCATGTCCTTGGCTCCAGCAGTGCTGTGCGAGTCCTCGCCGCCTTCCCTCCAGACGGTCCTGGTGGGTAAACCCAAGTCACTGGGGCAGTCCGAGCCGGGGTGAAGCGAGCTCCGTGTGCCCCGCCGCTGCTGAAAGCTGAGCTTGAAAAACTTTGCTAGAGCCCGCCTCCGTCTCCGCCAGTAACCAGCCCACACACGCACGACGGCTCAAGCGACCTGCAAGAGGCAAACACGGCAGGCTTGAAAAAAAACTCAGGCTACCCATTGGGCATCAGGGGGAGGTGAGGCTGCGCAGAGCTGCGAGCTGGGGCTGAAATCAGGAGCGAAACCCTGCCCACTACCTGTGCGAGGTTTTACTCACCGGACTTGAAACGCCTGGACGAATGTTCCGACGCTACAAAAAAGCAAAAACACGCCCACCACGTATAAAATGGGCGGAAAGGGGCGGGGCTTAAAAAAAGGGAAAGAATCGCAAAAAACACGCCCACGAATCCGAAAAAGACGGGGCTTGTTTGGAGTGACAAAGCTCTTCTCCAATGGCTGACCAGCATTTAAGAGGCCAGCCAATGGAGAATAGGAAAAAAAAGGGGCGGGTTAAAGCCCCACTCCTGAAAACATTAAATCTCGCGAGCGAGATTGCGCAAGCGCAGCCTTCGCTAGCCGAGACCTAAAAAGAGCTTTCAAAGGTACTACTGAGAGAGGCGCTTAGGCTCTGCCCACGTGTTGGTCCCCCTGTGTACAACATTTGATTAGGGTGTAGTTGTGTACTTCCACTGAGAGTAGTTGAATTGCACTTTTTGGCTTCTGGGAGACTTGCATTCAACATATCAGGGCTGAGTTGCTTATGGTGGCAAGCAAATTAACAAATGTATAGGCCTGATCTTTTTATTATGAAAAGTTAAAATAAAGGCAGTAGGCCTGACACATTTATTGTAAAAAGCATATGTTAAAATCAATATTAATTTAAAGCTTGATTAATATTTTTCTGTATTAGAGCCAGCGGAGAGGATTTTCAGTTAAATGGAATCTCAAAGGTTACCATAGTAGGTAGTGGTTTTGGTTACCCCATCTGACAAATCGTGGGCATGCAAGATTTGTAGTGTGATAAAGCTTGTTAGGTCCTCTTAGCAGAGACAGTATTTTCCTTTATTCAACTGTCATTTTGTATATACTTGTAATCTTATGACTGTATACTTGATGGTTGCCTTACGGGGTGCTCGCTTCAGCAGCACATATACCAGAAAGTGGTTGCCTTACGGGAAAGCTTACGCTCCATACAGTGGGGCTTGTGGTGACAAGCCAATGATAAAGGCTACAGGCCTGATTTGTTCACGTAGAAAAGTTATGTCTAATGCCATAGGTCCGAGCTGTTTATTATGAAATGTTATAACCAAGGCTGTAGGACTTGCTTATTTACTGTTACAAGTATTTGTTAAAGCCAATAAGCCTTTACTTATGATCACACTGTGTTACAGGCCGTAAATAGGTATTTTGCTACATGAAACCTGAGAGTCCCATAGTAGGCACATCTGTTGGTTGTGGTGGCCCACTCAAGCTAACCATAAGAAGAGAAGATTTGCATTATAATAATGCTTATTAAGCCTTCTTAGGAGAGATTTTATGTTGTACAGATTTGTAATTTTATTATGGGGTCCCGTTATGATTCCCTTGTGGGAAAGCTTATCATTACAGTAGGTCTATGTTTGTTATGTTGGCAAGCCACTAATGAATCCTGTAGGCCTTATTGGTTGATTCTGAAAAGCTGCTTCAGTGGCAGTGCTGGTGGGCCAGTGCTTTAATTTTCAATTTCCCCTTTTTTTTCTTTCCTTCTGCTCTTTTAAATTTCACTTTTTTGCCCATAGTACAGCTCCCCAGACAGTTATAACAGTGTCTTGCTTGCTTATGACTCATATTCATATACAGTGCACCACATCCCGCATGGCACTGCATGTTAAGCAGGCAACCATTGTGAAACGGTACATTCCATATAGTATTATTGTTTTACCATTTCAAAATAGCCATTCCACGGGGGAACTAACCCAATGACACACTGTGTACAATACCATTGCAAGACTGCCACCCACTGCTATATTTTTTTAAAACATTTTTTACAGCAAGAATTTGGCCACAACGTTAAGCAGCAGCATGTTTTCTCTTTTATACTGGTTTTCTTTTGATTTACCTTGGATATGTTGTTGAGATTGTGTTTTATTGCGATTGTGTAAGTGGGTGAATGCAAGAATTATTCAGAGTGTAGATGAATATTTCGTTGGTGCAAGGTTGACTGACAGTGTGTATGAATGATGTCTCAATGAGTGCGTATTCCCTTCCATCATTGATTGAAGAACAATTTCATTAATAAGCCAGACCTATTGACATTGTCACTGCTTATTGTAAAAGCTGTAAGACAAACCTGTTGGTCTGGAGTATATGTTTAGGATGTTTATGGAGTTCGTACTCCCTTGTGACAACCACATAAACATAGAGTAGGGGTGATTGAAAAGAAGAGGGGATTCTTACTTCAGAATTTGTGACCTATACTGCATGCTAAAACACAGAATACCAATAATGTTGTTGTTTATTTTTCTTTATTCCATACACATATTCTGAATGCATACATCATTGATTTTCTACATTCTTCTCCACTCAGACAAGCCCTAATTTTAGTGGTGCTGCGGCCCAATTTTCTTGTTTACCATTCATCTACAAGAACCCACTCTGGCTGATTGAACCTTTTTACTTGGCCAATAGCGTGGAGGGAGCAAACACAATTATCAGTGAATACTTTCCGCAATTTGACATAATTAAGAACTCGAAACTCAATCTCTAGTGTTCTCAGGATTTTATTATCAACATAAACATCTGCAGATAAAGGCACCTCAATACAAGGCACAACAGGTAAATGGGCACTAACACAAATGCTACTCTACGAAGAATCCGCATACGACTAAATAAAAACCAGAGTACAAATTCTAAAAGCATGAGGTAGATAACTACCAAGCCAATGTCGATATTAGGAATCATTAAACCAAATCATCTCTGTCCCTACTCTATACTAGATGACATCCCTACTTAGCGTTCCCTTGAGACCCAAGAAATCATGAAAAGGTGTCAGAAGTGAAACTCCCTAAGAAGTCTTCACTTAGTGAGAGTTCGATCTAGAGTATTCCTTCTAGCTCCTCGCCCACCTCGTCTCTCTGCTCTGGGCTACTCTGTTCTGCTCCACCCTTGGGGTGCTGTCCCTAATACGAAACCCCAAAACATAGAACTCGCCCTCTGGCACACCTCCTCGATCAGGTCTTCTTCCAGTACTTTTCCGTCCTGTGCTGTCCATCTTCCATCGTCCATCAGCTTGGCCTTGAGTCCCAGACACCGTCGGCACGAGGAGTTGCGATTGGCACACTCCAATACACTCCCATGTCTGGCTTTCTCCATAATTCAACTCTTAGACAAAGACCTTTTCTACTAACGAACCAACTGTCCTTACACCTGCGGTGAGATCATGGGATGGAGAAATACTTCGCATCTTTTAACTTTACAATTTACTGCAGCCTAAAACCTCTAACGGAATAAATCATTGCGGCCTACCGCATTCAGCTAACATAAGGAAATACCAGGCCTTTCCTCTGACGATATATGTGCATTCAGGCCTCTACCAGGTTAAACACACTATTAAATCACATCCTAACATTAATGCTTTTACTTTCATATACATGGATTAACGACGTACATGAGTTAATTCAATCAGGTTTACACGTTGAGCCGAATACATTGCATTGAACAAAACTAGTCATCATGTATTTCACCGAATATATTCACAATGTAGTTTCACATTTCTAACACTTCTATGTTACGCTATAACTGATACATTTACTTAATACATTGTGCACGATACATCTAAATATGCATTGATTACGTGCGGGTGCCGACTAACCGTGAATATAATGCACCCCTACAATTTTCAAACCTTAAGGCGCTACATCAGTTGCCCCCTTTGATGACAACTGTCATCACACCATCATTCTCATTCCTCCTGGAATGAAGCTGATCTAAACTGCAGTTGCTACCATCCCACCATGTCGGATCCCTTCCATCCTTTTGAGATTCTGATATTGATGATCCTGCAATCTCGCCATTCTTTGCTCATTCGCTCTGAGGGCTCTTTCGGCCCTATTCCCTCTGTACCATTTCCATGCTCTTACGAGTCCCCACAAACAGATCACACAAACCACGGCAATTATTATAGGCTTCAATACAGATCCAAGAAATCCCGTTCCCACGCGACCAAATCCTTGACCAATCTTTTCCCACACGTTCTCTTCTGTCAGATCTAGTATTTCCTTGTGAATTGTGGTAATGTTGACAATGTATTTCTCCAGATCCTTACTATTGTCTGGAATATACATTCAACATTCTTGAACCTTCAACAATTTACAGACTCTGCCCTCTTTTGCCAATAATACGTCTAACGCAAGTCGATTCTGCAAAACCATATTCCGGATCGATAACATTTCTTCATTCACCAACAACAATGACCTCGCCGAATTCATCGAAAATTCATCCACCACTGTTGCCAACCTTCTTATTTTCACGTCATTCAGGACCACACCCAAACTAGGTATAGTCGCTCCATATATATCACCAATCACTACTCCTGCACTCACAGCTCTACGCACTTTAGAATGACGTCCCGTCTCTAGCATCTTCAGATCCTCAGCATGATAAATCTTTGGGAAGATGATAGCCAAGTAACATGAACCATACCAATTCGCAGGCAATCTCACATAGGCATTCTTCCCACATACATAGTACACGGTCGGAATCACCTGTACCGGACCTTGCATGAAATTCTTAGCAGAGTCCTCCATGGTAAAAGTATGATCACACGTACTCTGTCCCACTGGAACCTTCTCATAGGAGGTTTGAGGATGAGCAATACACAACTTCCCCTTCTGTACTTCATCTAATGCAATTGGTCCATAACTTCCCTTAGATTTGTGCAATCTCTCCTCATCAGTCCAATCCACTGGACTATCTCCTGTATTTCGTGTCTGAGTCAGTTTTCTGTACCTATCCTCTATCTGAGCTATGAACTTCTTTTCTGTCTCAGACAACCAACATGTCAAATTTTGTCTATGAGCATAAGCTGTGTCTAGCTTCACAGTCGGTATGAAATACTTCCGAAGCCTATCTTCTGACTTGTAGTAATCATACTTATTCAAGTGCTTGTATGCCGGAACTTCAGGAAGTACTGTATCATAATTTGAAAAGAAATACTCAAACTGTCTCCTGTCATAGAATAGACTAAGCAATAAGCTACAAGAAATCCCATATGTCAATGGGAGATGGTGATACCTAATACCTTCATCTACTGAAGCAGGCAACTGCATGCACACATAACAATCCTTCGCATCCATCGCATCAACATGCTCATACAACAGCTTCGCATAAGCATTGAGTTTGAAATCAGCTCGAGACAAGTCTATATGAAACATACGACTCTCCTCAAGCGTCTGAGCTCTCTGATCCCTACCAGTGACCCCTCCCTGTCTCGGAGTGGTAGGTGTAGGTGTTCCCTGAACCTCCCCCTCCTGTCTATGGGCCACCATGTATGAAGTTACTATTACTGCAAATATAACAGCTATCACTACCCCTAACAATGTGCCTATCACTATTTTGGCTCTACGGTGTGTATTTCCAGGTTCCGCCATCTTTGAACGGTTCTCAATGTTCAGTACAGTCTCCGTTGACACAAGTCTCTTTCTCATCCAGCAATGTTCAATTCAGCTACTCTCTTTGACGGGGGAACCTCTAGCAAAGTTCAATTTCTTATCCTTTCGGTCTGGAAGGCTTCCCTAACTCTTCTTCGCCCTCCAACGGAAAATCATCCACTCGGGCCTAGGTTATCATCTTTTCAAACTTTGTATACGCCAAATTTTCAATCAGTCCAGAATAACTGTGGGTCCCAACAGCTGTAGGACCCCTTGCAAGATTTCAAGTTTAAGGGTTGTCAGTTCTTGGGGAGCTGGTATAACTGCAAAAGTTGGGAAGTCCAGCGTTTCCAAAATCAGACCACGGATGATGCTCAGAAGTGGCGGATTCGGAATATTGATGGTCAATATTCCTTCGATCTCCAATCCTGGGATCTTCAACAACACTTCCACTCTCGGAAACGGAGAATTGCTGACCAATGTGATCGATCTCAGCCGTCCCGTGGTCAGTAAACCTGTCATCAGTCACTGAATAAGCCCACTCTGGTGAGGCGTACTTCTGACACGGCACTCTTGTTCTTTTCGATCGCCTCAAGGCACCTTGGGGTTGATCTTCGTCACCTTGCTCCGCTTCAGATTCTTCAGAAACTGGGGCAAGATCTGTTCTTGATGCTGATCTCAAGTTCACCCGTCTCCGACTCACGGGCCAAACCCTTTCTGCTTCGGTGACACCCCCAGTCTCCCTACTGGTACCCTGTGCACTGCTTTCTCCTTCAACAGGATTTGACTCGGCACTGCCCACTGCAGCTCTTTCTTCTTCTGCTTCCGAATCAGCTTCTGTGTTACTTTCACGTTCTCTCTCAGCTTGGTTTAGTGCACAACCAGCTGCGTCAGCAACCCCTACAGCTTGACTGGCCCTCACAGATGGCTCTGCCACCTCAGCTGGGTTTTCGTTCTCGAGAGGGGCTGTTTCTTCCAAGGGTGCTGGAACTCTACGGGTATGGGAGGCGTGTATCCAGTTCGGAAGTCCTCCACACTTCACTGCTGTATTCGTAATCAATATGACCTGGTACGGTCCGCGCCAGCGAGCATCCAGACAACTCTTCCTCACGTGTTTGCGCACCAGTACCCAGTCTCCTAGGCACAAGTCGTGGCACAGGTCACTTACAGCTGGAACCGTTGCTTTCTGCACCTGCTGAGACACAGAACGGACCACGTCAGCCAGGCCTTTACAATAGTCCAGTATCATATCATCAGTAATATTAATCAAAGCAGTAGCAGGTATTGCTGGCAAGCGCATCACCCCCCCATAAGGATCTCGTGGGGTGATAATCCAGTCCTCCTATCAGGGACACTACGGAGACTCATGAGAACCAAAGGTAATGCATCTGGCCACTTCAGGGATGTCGAAGAACACACTTTTGCCATTCGGGCCTTCAGAGTCCCATTAACTTGCTCCACAATCCCAGAAGCCTCTGGTCGGTAACTACAATGCAATCTTTGATCTACGTTCAAGGCAGCACAAAGCAGCTTCATGATTTCACTGTGGAAGTGCGTTTCCCTATCTGATTCAAAAGAGGTCGGGAAACCGTACCTCAGGATCAATTCCCTCAATAGTAACTTAGCTACAGTGAGTGTGTCACACCTACGTGTCGGGTAAGCCTCCACCCACCTGGAAAAGACACATGCTATGACTAATATGTACCTCAACCCATTACACTTTGGCATTTCAATAAAATCCAGCTGCATCCTATTAAAGGGACCACCTGACCTACCTATGTGACTCAACGTCACAGCGGTCCTCTTCCCTACATTCATCTGTTGACATGTGACACACCTCTGGCACACAGCTTCAGCCACTGTCCGAAACTTCGGATTGTACCACGTCTTACGAAACACTCGCATCATTGCATTCCTGCCAAGATGTACAGCACCATGTATCAACCTCGCCATGGGATTCAGCAAACATTCTGGTAACACAGCTCGTCCATCATTCGAAACCCATACATCCACATCTCCCTTCTCACATCCAGCTCGTATCCAGCTGTCCCGCTCCTGACCAGAGACCTCATCTTGCAACTGCTTCAGTTCCTCCCATGAGTCTGCCATAGCTAACATCACATCGTAATCTTTTATCTCTTCGCTTTCCACAACATAGGTCTCGGTAAAATTGCATCCCTGCTCTGCACAAAATCGAGCAACTTCGTCTGCGTAATTATTACCCAGTGACACAAAATCATTTCCTTTAGTGTGTGCAGAACATTTAACAACAGCAATTTCATCTGGGCCTTGCAATGCTTCCAACAATTGTCGTACATAGTCCCCATTTCTGATGGGTGAACCAGAAGATGTCATAAACCCTCTCTGGGACCATAGCTGTCCGAAATCATGAACTACACCAAACCCATATTGGCTATCTGTGTAAAACGTTACACGGATCTTATCAGCGGCCAAACAGGCACGGGTCAAAGCAATAAGCTCAGCCACCTGTGCGGAGTATACTCCTTCTAAACAAGCGGCTTCGACAACCCCTGTGATGGTACACACAGCAAACGCTGCTCTCAGTCGACCAACACTGTCTCTTAAGCATGAACCGTCCACAAAGAAAATCTCATCTGAAACTGGGAGCGGTTCATCGACCATGTCTGGTCTCAGTTTGGTGCATAGTTCAGTCACATCGAGACAATCATGGTCCTCACAATCTTCATCTACATCTACATTTGGAATAGGCAACAGTGTAGCAGGATTTAAAACAGAACACCTCTTCAGCGTCACATTGTCTGCAGCAAGGATGACTTGTTCATAACGAGTCAGCCTATTATTCGTGAGGTGCTGGGTTTTAGCCCTAGTCATCAACAATTCAACAGAATGTGGCACATGAACAGTAAGCGGATGACCCATCACAATGCTCTCACATCTTTCAATACTGACACCTGTTGCAGCAACGGATCTGAGACATCCGGGCAACGCAGAAGCTACTGGATCTAAAGTAGCTGAGAAATAGGCGACTGGTCTACGGACACCTCCGTGACTCTGAGTCAACACTGCTAATGCGCAACCTTCCTTTTCGCAACAGAATAACGCGAATGCCTTGTTATAATCTGGCATTCCCAAAGCTGGTGCACTGCATAAAGCTTCTCTCAGCCTCAAGAATGACTTTAAGCAGTCTTCGTCCCATGGTACCGGATCATTCACATCCTTTCGCGTCAGCCGCTGTAAGGGCTTTGCTTCAAAGGAAAAGTTCGGGATCCACTGGCGGCAATTGCCCACCATTCCCAGAAACATTCTGACTTCCCTCTGAGTCGAGGGAACTGGCATTCTCAGATTCGCATCAATGCGATCTGGTGACACCTTCCTTTTACCTTTCTCAATTCGGTGCCCCAAATACTGTACCTCACTCAAACAGTATTGCAGCTTGTTTGGAGACACCTTGGGACCATTCTCTCCTAGGTAATTCACCAGAGCAACGGTATTAATTCGGCAGGCGTCTTCCGTTTCCGACGCAACGAGCAGGTCGTCAATGTATTGCACTAAAGCAGAGTTTTGTGGCAACACAAGACCCTCAAGATTTTTCTTCAAGATCTGATTAAAGATAGATGGGCTCTCTGTATACCCCTGTGGGATACGACACCACGTTAACACGCGATTTTCCAGCCGAAATGCAAAAAGAAATCGGCTTTCTTCATGCAGGGGAATCGAGAAAAAGGCTTGACACAAGTCAATCACTGTGAACCATTCAGCTTCACATGGGATCTGAAATAGGATCACAGATGGATTCGGTACCACTGGACAACATGTAACAACTATTTGGTTTATTTTCCGCAAATCTTGCACAATCCTAAATTTCCCACTTGGTTTCTGTGGTCCCATGATAGGCGAATTACATGGGCTACCCATAATCTCCATTAGTATTCCCTGCCTGATCATAGACTCAATTACGGGTTTAATCCCTGCAGTAGTTTCAAGAGATAACTTATATTGGGGTGTCTTCGGAAACTCTACGTTCGGTTTAATCAGGATTTTCACTGGGTCTACTCCCTTGACTAAACCAATCTCCTCTCCACTAAGGTCCCATACGTCAATAGACACTGAGTCCCTCAGGTCAAGTGGAAGCTCCTCCACCGTCAATGCTGGGTACATTTCCACACACACACGCTGATTTGCAACCTTAAAGGTCGCGTCATCGTCTCTCGTTTCTACCCCCACTCCTTTCGGGGTACAGTAAATCATGCAGTTGAGCTTGCACAATAAATCTCTCCCTAGCAAACAAACCGGACTAGAATCGCACACTACAAACTGATGTCGATCACTGAAATTTCCTATCCTGATCGGGATTGGCTCAGTCAGTGGACTAATCAGTTTCTTATTTGCTACACCAACAACCTGGATGCTTTGTCCGGAAAGAGCTAACCCCGGAACCACTGCCGATCTTATAGTCGATCTGGTAGCCCCTGTATCAACCAAAAAGGTTGTAGGGTGACCGTCAATGTCTGCTTCCACAAAGGGTCCTTTCTGATCTACCTCTAGAATGGCTCTAAGGATGCAATCCTTATCTCTTTGATGCCAACAAACTAATATCGTTTTCCTCGCTCACTTCAAACATTGGCATTTGCAAATAAGTTCGAGCTCCCTGCTGTACATTCTGTATTCTGGGTGGCTGGGGAACTTGCACCTGCGGAACACCAGTCCCCCCTTTTACCATTCTAGGTCTAGTCACTGTCATTATCGCTTCCGTCCCAGGGACCTGAACTATCTCCCCTTCCGGCTGTATCTGATTCCATGGGTTCAGGGGACACTCGCGTCTCCAATGTCCAACCTGGTGACACTGATGACATGCTGTAGTCTTTTTCAATGTCGCCACATCCATGCCTGTTCTGGGGTCTATTGGCCTTGGCCTTCCCTGCCCCTGAACATTCTGATTTCCCGCCTGATAATTTCCCTGTCTCCTCACCAACGCTCCCCCATTAGGCTGTCCCTGAGCGGTTTGCATCTGAACAAGCAGCAAATTATCTTTCAACTTCTTATGTTTTGATTCGATCTCATCCGTGCAATATCGAGCGTACCGCAAAATCTCATTGACGGGCTTGTTCTGCCAACAAATCAAATGCTGCTGTATCATGAGACTAACCTCTGGTTTCAATCCCAACACAAACTTTGAGACGAACTGTCCCATACCCTTAGTCTCCAACACATCTAGGCCACTATATTGCTTAAAAGCCTGTAAATGTCTCTCGTAGAACTCCTGTACCGTCTCCTTCGGTTCCTGCACTGTCCTGTCTATCTTTACCCAATCTATATCTTGGGGTGAATCTTTCTCCAACCAGGCGATCACTCGATCATACATCCTCATTACTGCTGGTGACGGGCCATTTGTGTATGCATTTCTCTCAGGCTCGTAAGTCGGCCAATCAACGGCAATCTTACATGCTGCCCACAAATCTCCCGGAACTACAATATCAAATAAGGTATTCAGGTCAATCCACAATACCTTTGAAATCTTTACAAAGCGATCAACCTGCTTGTACCACTCTGCGGGCTTCTCCCTAAGCCGGGGAAAATAATTCGCAAACGCCGCCAAATCACCCCTACTCAAGGGTACATGCACATATCCTCCATTCTGCACTTCCCTTAAAGGGAAGTTTCCTATCTTTACCTGCCCTCCACCCGGAGGTGTGGTCCCTCCTGTCATTCCCCTAGAGCTTTTCTTCCTGGACCATTTTTCTTCCCATTTATCAAGCGTCATCCATATACGCATGGCTAGGATCAAATCTCTGCTATGGGCCCTCAATCCGACGACCCTTTTCTCCTCCAATTCCTGATCACTATACTGCAACCTATGGTTTCCTTGCAATGTTTTAGTTTTTGACAAATCTACCTCATATCGCCTAGCCAATTCCGACAATTTCTCATGTGCAACTCGTGCTTTCCGAGTCACATCCTTCGCTACAAAGAGTAATTCATCCGGTCCATATGTTACCACTCTCTCAAGGGGTAAGCTTACACTTATTATCTCATCCACTTCTGCCTTTAACCTTACTACATCTATCATCCTGGCTCCTAGGGCTCCTTTCAGCACCTCCCGACAGACCACCCTTCCTCTACCGTCGTCCTCACATTCCTGGTCCTGCGACCTCCTTTCTTCTGATATATCCCTTGGAGCGGGCCGATCTCCGAAAATGACCTGCTCTCTCTCTGCTATCCTTACTCTTGGGTCCTGGCCTCTCAGTGGTGGTACCCATGATCGTAAATCTGATCCCGACTCTCTCAGAGACCTCGACCTCTCTGATCTCTGTTCTCCTTGTCCCCTAGATGAATCTGACATGGCTGGCAATGGGGTACTCCATTCTATAGGGTTCGGAGTCCGGGCCATTGCACCCGCTAGGCCACCTTCTGCGACCTCTCTCCTAGCCCCCTCGGCTGTCTGGGTTTTCGCCCTCCTCTGTATCTGGGTGGTAAATTGAAACAATGGGTCCAATGGTAACCGGTACCTTGAAAGCATCCGGTAACCTCACATCTCTCTCGACCTTTAAGCTTGCCTCGGACAAGCTCCTTGTACCCGCTGTTCCTATCGAGAGTCTTCCTTCTACTGTCATCTCTGGGTGGACTGTTACTCCTCTATTGTCTTCTATCTGAATCAATGTCCCTTCTGGGACCTCTGGGTTATACGGAGGTTGTCTCTCTGACAACAATCTTTCCAATAAATCATCATCTATCTCACTCTCATCCTCTTCTTCTGGCTTTACGTTCTTTACCCCTTCCGATGTGATCAATAAGGGATACAGTCTATCTCCTTCTATCGCCTGCACTCTCCACCTTTTCTCCGCTGCATCCCATCTGGCATCCTGGTAAGCCCTGATCGACTTTTTCACCCTCTCCTGATTCCTTCCTCTATCCCTGTCATGCGCTGCTCTAATCCATGCATGTAGTGCTTCGAACTGTGTTGGCCTTGGCATAGGTCGTAACCCTGCCATCACAGATTTCAACTGGTACAACACTGCTAGCCTGAACGAGCCATACCTCGGGAATGCTAATTCCCCTTCACCTTGTGTCATTCTCAAGCCAAATTATCGTATGCAATCCCACATTCTTTGCCATATAATGTGCGGGAGTATCCTCAGGAGGGGCTTCTTCTCCCTCACAAGTAACCACATGTTTGTTGCCCCTACACATTTCTCGAAAAACCTTAAAACACTTCATGATGGACAAAATTCGATCTCACACTGTTTTTACCTCTTGGTGTCGAACCCCAATTACAGCGCAACTAACACCAACCGGCCTATCACAGCGCGGCACTCTCTGACGTCACCTTCCTTCGTTCGCAGCAGTTCCCTTTCCTTACGCTTGCGTCTCACGCCTGCATTCGTCCCAATCATACACTGAAATAACCGTTTGTCCCAAACAAGTTACCTCTCTGGCTGTCCGTCCACAGCCTCTGACTGTCCGTCCACAGTCTCTCGAAATTGTTGACCTCGGTTGGCAACTGTCTGTCCCCGTCCGACCAGACAGATCGCCTCTGATAGGTTACAAGTACTCAACTTCACATACAGCAACCCACGACCAGCGTCGAGTTGTCATGCACTCTCACATTCGCTCCCCCTATCTCGGTCCAGGTGATCGATGGTACCTCACGATCTCCTTTGGGTGATCAACAAAATCTACCACGGGTGTCTTCTACACCACCATTCCCGGGCTGCGCGCGCTCACAGCCTGATCTCACAATCACTCAACATTCACTCCAACTCCGCAAGACATCACACAACACTCAACACCGCAATCTACAACATCTCGTCCTATTCATACTCACTCCAAGGACTGCTGCTTCCTGCCGCACTGCTACTCTCCGTCAATGTTCACCATCTGCCGTCGTCTGCTGCTCACCATCTGATGATTCACCATCTCTTATCATATATGGGTCTCAAGGATCACTTATCTTAATCTAATCGTCCCTCGCTATCGTAAGTTACCATCCGTCTCTGCTACCAACTGCTGCGGCCCAATTTTCTTGTTTACCATTCATCTACAAGAACCCACTCTGGCCGATTGAACCTTTTTACTTGCCCAATAGCGTGGAGGGAGCAAACACAATTATCAGTGAATACTTTCCGCAATTTGACATAATTAAGGACTCGAAACTCAATCTCTAGTGTTCTCAGGATTTTATTATCAACATAAACATCTGCAGATAAAGGCACCTCAATACAAGGCACAACAGGTAAATGGGCACTAACACAAATGCTACTCTACGAAGAATCCGCATACGACTAAATATAAACAAGAGTACAAATTCTAAAAGCATGAGGTAGATAACTACCAAGCCAATGTCGATATTAGGAATCATTAAACCAAATCATCTCTGTCCCTACTCTATACTAGATGACATCCCTACTTAGCGTTCCCTTGAGACCCAAGAAATCATGAAAAGGTGTCAGAAGTGAAACTCCCTAAGAAGTCTTCACTTAGTGAGAGTTTGATCTAGAGTATTCCTTCTAGCTCCTCGCCCACCTCTTCTCTCTGCTCTGGGCTACTCTGTTCTGCTCCACCCTTGGGGTGCTGTCCCTAATACGAAACCCCAAAACATAGAACACGCCCTCTGGCACACCTCCTCGATCATGTCTTCTTCCAGTACTTTTCTGTCCTGTGCTGTCCATCTTCCATCGTCCATCAGCTTGGCCTTGAGTCCCAGACACCGTCGGCACAAGGAGTTGCGATTGGCACATTCCAATACACTCCCATGTCTGGCTTTCTCCATAATTCAACTCTTAGACAAAGACCTTTTCTACTAACGAACCAACTGTCCTTGCACCTGCAGTGAGATCATGGGATGGAGAAATACTTCGCATCTTTTAACTTTACAATTTACTGCAGCCTAAAACCTCTAACGGAATAAATCATTGCGGCCTACCGCATTCAGATAACATAAGGAAATACCAGGCCTTTCCTCTGACGATATATGTGCATTCAGGCCTCTACCAGGTTAAACACACTATTAAATCACATCCTAACATTAATGATTTTACTTTCATATACATGGATTAACGACGTACATGAGTTAATTCAATCAGGTTAACACGTTGAGCCTAATACATTGCATTGAACAAAACTAGTCATCATGTATTTCACTGAATATATTCACAATGTAGTTTCACATTTCTAACACTTCTATGTTACGCTATAACTGATACATTTACTGAATACATTGTGCACGATACATCTAAATATGCATTGGATTACGTGCGGGTGCCGACTAACAGTGAATATAATGCACCCCTACAATTTTCAAACCTTAAGGCGCTACATCAGTGGTTCGGAGAGGCTCATTACAAAAGGCTTGTAGGATGTGATGGGCCTTGTAAACACATGGGAATGCGTGCAGAAATACTGTTTACCGCATGTTATTCCCCCTAAAGTTATACAAATGAAATCCCCTTTATATCCCGGCTACTGCATCTACCTGCACACCTGTTTGAAATAACGGTGATTGCTACATGCCACTCATAATGCGGACTTAAGTGTGCTACTTACATTGTTTACTCCATGGTTATGTCTAGCCTAGAATAAGCTTTAACTTTTTTCAGTTGCCTCCTGTAATCCCCCAATACACACATGTGCAGTGTCTCTGGGTACTCCTCCTCATCCATTTGAATGTACGTTGTCAGTCCCATTTTCAGTACAACATGGAGCAGTGGTTAAACACACTTCAGACCCTTGCCTTTTGCGGTGTTAATGACGACATTGTAATTGACAACATGTGCGTATCTGCCTAAATGGAGTCCACATCAGTGTCAAGCCCGGTGAGACAAAACTATAGTTCTACAATTCTTTTTTTTCTTTTCAATAATTTATGCTTTTTAAGTCCTACAAGTGTGCTTGAAAGATGTCTACATTTTATATAAACTGAAAGCTAACTTTTTTTCTTTGAATCAGTAGGAATCATATTTCCTTTGATGTAATGGCTTCTATAGCCATGAAAGTACAGGTCACTCTAATGGAAAGAAGGCATTGAAATGTTACCTGGCGGAGGGAATAAATCTCTGTAACCGGCAGTCATTTTTTCACCTTCATACTGTCATCACTTAGCAGTGGAAATTCACGGTTTCCGTGCTTAGTTTTTTGTACTAAGAAAGTAATAAACCATCGTTCCATCGGTTCTTTTAGTGATTTTTTGCTGCTGCGTGCATGTTCTCTGCAGTTATTTCGGGTTGTTATGGGAGACAAGCGTTCAGCCAAAGAAACACACACACACACACTTGTAAGAAACCACACTTGATAGTGCCGGTTGTGTATAATTTTGACAGTCACTGTATTTGATCATGATGTGTGTGTTGGTTGTGAAGAGATTGATGATGCAAATGAAAATATAGTGGGTAAACTGAAACTTGTACGCAGGAAACCACCATTATGCAATGTGATAATCAATGCTGTGGACATATGTCTAATGGCAGATTCGGGGTAACCGTTCATGTTAATCGGCCTTGATGTCTTCGCATAGTTCAAGCCACAGGAACTTCAACCATCCAGTGCTTAATTTGTAAACTATTAAGTGCAGGTGCTCAAATTTGTTTAGGCCACACCCACTCCCCCAGCTCCGCCCACTTCACCCACTGGCTCCACCCACTTCCTTTATTGGCTCCATCCACAAACCTCAACACATCATAGCCAGCTCCTCACTTCTTGAGTTCAGCAAAAAGCTAAAGACCTGGCTCTTCATATAAGCAACTTCCGGCCATACCCTGCTCTGGTACGACACTTCAGAGTAACTTTGCTGCCAGTCATGGGGGCACCACTTGCAGACTGGGCTGAAAGTGTACCCTTTTTCTTTTTGTTGGTTTTATATGTATGAATATCTGTAGAGACATTGCTCTGTCTGTTTGAACATGTGATTTCTGTTAATTGCCCATCGATATTGTGTGTTTGCATGCATTTCTGCTTCCACTATTCAAAAGTCCAATGTGTTGGTTTTGTTAGTGCTTATTTTGTTTTGCTTGATACTAACAGAAGCCTGATTTCAAAGAGCAGTGAAACACTGTACAGACAACACCTATTGTAGTTTATCTTCTCAAATGCAAGGTATAAATAGAATTATATATGTAGGGCAGTAAAAACGGTAGGAAAGGAATCGGGCTGTAATCGAGTAGTATCGCAATTGTGGAGAATAAAGTGATTTGCTTATAATTGCAGAATGTGTTGTGAATAAGACAGGATTAGAACCAGACCGGTGCTGGTGCACGGCGAGGGAGATGGGAGGGAGTTTAATGGGATGTAAAACTGCACCTGCGGCAAGTTTAAAAAAAAAATAATAATAATTCAAAGCAAATTAATCTAAATCATTGGATTCAAGAAGGACGTTGTTGTTTATGCAGGCTTTAACTGAGACAGCTACGTGCACTCGTCTTATGATTGGTGGCTTGGGCCTAGCTCGCCATGCTAAAAGCCGGCCCATATCAGAACCCAGGTATCCAATCCAACCCTTCGCTCAGGCGAGATGGGGGAAGACCACTGAAGGTAAAATTTCCCAGAAATATCTCATTACTTTGAAGGAGCCTTAGATGGAAGCTACTCAAAACAAAATGAAAGAGCTTATGCATTTATCGCTTCGCAGCTGCACCTTATTTTTAAACACTTACTCACTGTCTTTGCAGATCCACACACAGAGGCTGAGGCAGAAAAACGCCAGAAAACAAACGCACACACAAAGGAAGCTTCCAGCGAGAACGACATTAGAACTGAAATGAAAAACTCATTTTCGATGTGTTTCCCATCTCGAGCCCGCATGCCTCTCATAATTAGTTTGCAGTGCACACCCAAACCTGCAGGGCAGGTCCAAGAGGTACCCCCGATTTCATATAGCCTTGCAGCAAGATATATGAGCAACTGCGAAACCGTGCATTTAACTTTATTGCTCTCCCCCTGAATTTATATACACATTTAACATTATTCAAACTGCAGCCCAACTCTTTTCCTTCCTTTTATACCTTGCTTGGAGCTGTGAGGACGACTACACAATGACTGACATTAAAGAATCCCATTCATTGTCCAACACAACATACACCTGTCCAAAACTTGGTATATTTCCTTTTAAACTATCACGCTTCAGCAAAGAAATATAATTCTTACTCCTCATTACTGTGCAGCTCAACTTACTGGCGACTGACTCATAATTCTGTCTGCACAGCACACATACATAGCAGGTGTAAATGACTAACTTCAGGGAATGTCGGTCTGAAACTGCGCTGTGGCTGAGAGACGGCACAGTGGACACCTATGCATAAATGGAAAACAATGCAGGGGCTTAAATGCTTAGCAAATGATATATGTATTAACAATAGTATGTGGGAGACATTAAGCTTCAAGGTATGCTCTGTAGCCATATGACACCTGTTTATGAGAAAATGACACCTAGTTGCTTGTAATAATTTACTACATTCACTAATGACGCACTATATTTAAGCGTCTCATAACAGAGCGGCAGATCCTGCCTTTGAATCAGTTCAGTTCAGTTCATTTATTTGTTTCGAAGGTTAAAAACCATCATGAAAATACATAATAATCATAATATGTAATCACAAAAAGAACATTCTGAGCAACGTCACAATTGTTAAGAAGTAGACAAAGAGAAAGTTTATCCCAATAAAAAAAAAAGTTAGGTTTTTGTAAAAGATAAAAACCAGTGAGCAACAGTGATACGAGACCCCGTATTATAATAATATTTCCCGTACCTCCCTAACCCACCCTTCATCATTCCCTTGTGTTTCTCAATTTAAAAGCGATTTTGAGGAAACTTATAACAGCGAATAAGGTTCGCGTTTCAGCGGCTCTTTGCAAGAACAATAAGGCAGGTTTAGCATGGATAATATTTGAGACCTTTAAAACATCTACTAAAAATCTTTGGCGCGGTGTTTTATAAAAAGGACACAATAATACAAAATGAAGGGTGTCCTGCGGAGACCTATTGTCGCAGCCGCAGGCACCCTTCTGCTCAATTGTTTGAGTGAAACCTGATGGATAAGCTAAAATATGATGCAACAAATTGAGCCTAAAACGAGTCATTAAAAACCTCTCGTGGTGACTGTACAATAAGAAGAGGTATGGTTCCATGCCAGCTTGATTAGAGACAAGGGAGTGGGCAACTGCCGAGGATTTAGTTAAATCCAACTCCTTCCTCCTGCCATTAAATTTGTCCAACAATGAGCTTTGAACATAGTGTCTGGAGTATATGTCCACCTTGGATGGGTCCAGGAATAGCATTTGTTCATCAATATCCCCCAGAGTGTCTTTAACATATTTCAGCCATGGGATTTGAAGACATTTCTCTTTCGACAAACAATCCTGGATGATCTGTCTGGATAGTCCTGCATTTGGATTTGTCCAAATTTTGAGCCAGGCCAGTATAGGTCTCAGTCTGATGATGTCAGCAATATATGTGATTCCCAGCTCTTCATGAGTAATTGCTGCAGTGATGCTCGGCGGAAGTTTTAACAGTTTTTTTTAAAATGTGTCTTCCTCACTTTGAATTAGTTGTGCCTCTCTGCAGCCCCACACTTCTGCTCCATAGATGGTCTTGGAAATACTAACTGATCTATACAAAGACATCACCTGTTCTGGTGACCAACGACCCATTCGACGTACAAAGCTCAGTATAGCCCCATTAGCTGACACTAGTCTCCTTGCCCTCTCCTCAATCAGCGGGACAAAGTTTAACTTATCGTCAAATAGAAGGCCCAGGTATGGGAATGTTTTAACAGTGTCCAGGACCTGCTCCCCCAGTTTGAATACAAATTTCTTTCGAGGTTTCTTCCCCGCTATCATAATGAATGATTTTTTCATGTTGACGCAGAGATCCAAATTCCTCATGAATTCCGCGAAACCCTTGATTAAAAGTTGCAGACCAACAGCTGTTCGGGCTAGGAGCACCGCGTCATCGGCATACAAAAGCACTGGCAGATGACGCGTGCCCACCTTAGGGCAGTCAGTTCCCAGTGCAACGAGGTCATTCTCCAGGCCATTTATGTAGAGGGAGAACAAGAATGGCGCCAGGATACACCCCTGTCTCACCCCGCCCGAGCACGGGAAGGGATCAGTGCTCACCCCCCCCGCACTGTAGCGGACCTTGGCAGTGGTGTTCCAATGTAGCTCCCTTAAAATGGTAATGAGATCCGGGTCAATGCCTAGATTAGACATAAGTATCCAGAGTTTGGCTCTGTTGACATTGTCAAAAGCTGCTGCTAAGTCCATAAACCCCATATACATGGTGCCTTCAGACGTCTTGGTATACTTAGCAGTGATCAGGTATAAGTTAAGGCATTGGTCGGTGGTTGACCTGCCTGTTCTGAACCCATACTGGGTGTCCACCAGGGTGTTGTTGGTGTCAGTCCAATCTATTAGTCGATTGAGGAGTGCCCTTCCTAATACCTTGGCGGAGACGTCAATGAGCGAGATTGGTCGATAACACTGCGGGCTGTCCCTACAGCCTTTTTTGTAAATCGGGACAATCACCGCAGTGGACCATGATCTCGGCAGACCCGTTTTAATTGCTGCATTCAAAACTCTTGTTACCATTGGAACCCATAGCTCAGTGTTGCTAAGAAAAAGATCCAGGGGGGTCCCGTCCGGGCCCGGGGCTTTGTTGCGTGTTAGGCCTAAAATTGCTTTGCGAACTTCATCCAAAGATAGTTCAAATTTATCTGCCCTTGGTCCCCTTTGAATCAAATCTCACGTTTGCCGAGAAGTCACAGCGGAAGGCGGCAAAAATCACACCTGCCTCAAATCACTTTGTGCCTATTCCCCTTCTCCCACACACTCTGGGCCCCGGAGGCGCAGCAGCAGGGCCCGGCTCCCCTGTCGGGGTAGATTTCTGGAGGTCAGGGGGCCCCCAGCTCAGGAGGCAAAGCCGCCAGTTTACCGTCAACACCCTGTCACGGAGCTTGGCAGCTCATAAACAGATATTTTATTTGTGCGCCTGCCTGCAGCCAAAAACCTGGAACGTGTGCATCTTTGTTTGCGTTTTTATCTACGTAAACAATCGCCAGGGCTCTGCAGGGACTAGAAGATGTCTGCTCTGTGGCAACCGGCTAAAATGCGAACAAAGTGCTTGGAAATTGGATGTAGTCCTTTGGTAGTTTCAGGGCCCTGTCTTTAAATATCTTAACTATTACCATGTACATGCAATTTTTGATATTTCTTGACAGCAGGAATTGGCCTTGTGCAGGGCTTTAAGTGGGATGAAAAAACTGGGGGTCTCTTAAAGGGGCGAGTCCCACGATTCAATACATACCAATAAAACGGAGGGAGATCAATGGTTTCTTCTCTCCATCTCCAGTGCGCTCCGTCTGAACCAGCAGTGTCCGAGCAGGAAAACGGACCATAAAACAGTGTAACACGGCGGCCAACAAGCATTGGCAATCACAGCCAGTGTCCCGGAGACATAGACCCGGCCCTGAAAAATACTTGCCGGTGCTAAGCACCGGCACAAATTAAGCACTGCAACCATCCAAGGATAAGATGTATGTGTGCTTATGGTGGGAAAATAATTGAAGTTGGAGGTAAATTTGACAACCTACTAGAATTCGAAGGGAAATCTGTACATGGCATGGTGTGTTGTGGCAAAGGTAGGTTCGAACCTATTGGAATGGCATCAGGGAGAGTTGGACATGAGTCTTGACCCTAATCACCTAGATTGTGGCTCTCTAAGTCTAATTTGATGCAGATGTGCATGAATGTGTCTCCTGGGAACTTATGGATTGAATGGTTTCCCATTGTACTTATGGAACAGTTAGGGAAACTGAAAGGGTTCAAACACAAATTCGTATTGAAAACTGATTCTGCCCCTATAGCGCATAAAGTGAGTAGGGCA
Source organism: Triturus cristatus (assembly GCF_964204655.1). Lineage (NCBI taxonomy): Eukaryota > Metazoa > Chordata > Amphibia > Caudata > Salamandridae > Triturus > Triturus cristatus. Next base: position 1,546,309,116 of record NC_140590.1, read on the forward strand.
CCCTTATCGTTGAGAAAAGATCTACGGACAGAATTAGATGGACTGTGCACGTTGAATGTTATCAATCCTATAGAAGGCTCAGAATGGCTTGCACCAGTGGTCTTCGTGCGAAACGTGTGCTTATGTCGATTTACGTGATCTCAACCAAAATATTTAGGTGGATAGGGAAACCCTGCCCAACATCAGTGAGATGTTGAGTACATTGGAGGAAGCTGTAATATTTACCACCCTAGACATGTCAGCAGGATACCATCAAAGTGGTCTTGTGTGAGGAGTCGAGGCACTTGACCTAGTTTGTAAATCTGGAAACAGCATTCCATTTCAAATGAATGCCCTTTAGACTTGCATCTGCTTCATCTGTATTCCAAAAGCCGATGAAGGAGATATTAAAAGATTTTGAGGGTGTCCGATATTTCCAGGATGACATATTGATTTTTCGCCAAAATCCTCAACAGCATAATGTGAGTTTGGACAGGGTGTTGCATATTTTGTAAGATAAGTGAGTAACTTTGAGGGGGGGAAGTGCAAATTTGAACAGCCTGGTGTGGACTATCGAGGATACGACCTATACAAAGATGCCATCAGCCCCAAAGTAAAGTTGCTTGAGGCAATTGAGAAAGCTCCTGTTCTAGGTTATAAAGATCAACTGAGATCCTTCCTTGAGTTAGCGGAGTACTACTCAAAATGTGTTCCCCATTTTGCAGACAAAACTAGTCTCCTCAGGAACTTGCTAAAGAAAAGAGTCTCATTATTGTGGGCTGAGGAGTGCTGAGTTGCTTTTGAAAATGTACGTTTCAACATTATATAGGCAGGTCCTTAGAAGTATTTTGAGCCAAGAGACAGTAGCATCCTAGTTACTGATTCTAGTAACTTTGGGTTGGGCGCTGCCCTCATGCAGAGGAGAGGTTATGTTGGATGTGATTGCTTTTGCTTCCAGAGCTCTCGGTGGCGCACAGCATGCCTGTTCAACCATTGATAAGGAAGCCTTTGCACTTTGTTGGGGAGCACAGTACTTTGGCACATGTGTGGGGAGTCGCTTTTCTTTTAAGAACAAATAATAAACCATTGATTGTATTGTTTAGCACTAAAGTTGGTGAGAAGGCTGTTCCCAGGATTGCCAAGTGGAAACATCACTTAGAAGAGTTTAATTATGACATTGAGAATGTTCTAGGAAAGAAGAACGTTATTGCTGACTTTTTGTCCAGAATACCATTAGATGCTTCAGATGTAGAAATGGTGGATGAGAATGAAATTGTGTTTGGCAAATTCAATCACTAGTGTGTTGAGTGGGGAATTGGGAGAGAGTGAATGGAGATATGAGATACACAAGGATCCTGTTCTTGGAAACGTTATTCAGTGGGTCGCGCAAGTGTGGTTTAACTCTAAATCATTAGATGAGAATTTCACCCTGTATGGGCATGTGGCTACTGATTTGTTATGTGATGATGGATTGCTATGGAGGCTAGGACAGCGGTAGCACCCACAAGTTTGAGACAAATTCTGGAATTAGCTCATGAGGTTCACATTGGTATAGGAGCAATGAAACCCAGAGTGCTGAGGATTTTTGGTGGCCTGTGGTATGCAAAGCTGTGTAATGAGAATGTAGTCCTTGTGTTGTAAGTGATAAGTACCAGGTGACCTAACCCACCCCTATTAAATATGTGGATTCTCCTTTGATACCATGGGCGAAATTGACATTGAACATACGTGGCCCCATAAATATTTTTTGGGGAAATCCCAAAGTCTCTATTGTTCTCATGGACTATATGTCAAAATGGCCAGAAGTTGGGTTCATGAATAGTGTTACCTCCACTTCGGTTATTCAATTCTTAAATATATTTGTAATTGAGGGTTACCCTGCTGAGATTGTAATGGCTAATGGTACGCAGTTGTTGTGGAAATGAGGTAATTCTTAGATTGCCATGGTTTTAAACACATCAAGACTTTCCTGTACAATCCCAGAAGCATTGGTCTGGACGAACGCTTCAACCGCACATTGAAAGATCAGTTGCAGCTTGCAACTTTCAACAACTTATTTTGGAAGGCAGTGATGGATTGCATGCTGTGGGCATACAGGAGAACATACAATTGCTCTATGGGGGGGGATCTCTTTTGTTGTGGGTCAGACTTCCCAGTTCTAAACTCAAGCGTGCGTCAGTTGGTTGTAATCATATTGATGATGCGTTCCTGGCGGTTGTGGTGGATGTGAGAAAAACATTGCAAAAGAAGTATGGCAGTGTTTGCATGAAACCACATTTTCGGGGTTTGAGAGTGGGTAGTTGGGTCAGGATCAAGTAACTAGGACATGTTCTCAAGGGCGATTCAAGGTTTTCTGCCCCCCGGCAGGTGGTTAGGTTATCTCCTAATGCAATACACACGAGTGATGGCAAGGTGTGGAACAGAGACTGGATCTCTGTTTTCCCTGAAAGTAAGGTTGACCTTGGGGAGACATCTGAGCATGAGTATTTAAAGGAACCGTGTGAAACCAGAGTAAGAAATGAGGCACAAACTGGTTTGGCATATGTTCATTTTTGGGTGTATGAGGCAAACTCATAATGTGATACTTTCATTTCCTTCTATCATTAGGTTAGTTGGATCTCAAGTCATGTGATATATAATGTCATATCCATTTCTATACTGAGATTGTATAATGTTTTACCGTGCTTTTATTTCTTGCCATTTTTTATCTTGTATATAATGTTTTACTTTGGTTTGAGGGGAAAGAATGTGTTGGGTTGATGTGGCTCCTGGGCAGGACTGGTCAGAATGTGGAATGTTGGGGGTTCAGGTATGCTGGGACATCATTTGGAGGAAGGTATTCATTGGGAGCCAGGCGGTGTGATGTACTGGTAGCGTTACTACTTTGCTGCTTGAAGAATAAACAAGCTGCTTCCCATCGGTTGTGTGACACACCTCTTTTTAGCTTTTTGAAAACTTTAATTTTTTCATTAAAAAAAAGTGTTGGCTGAGATACATAACGGTGAGATAGCAATGGTCAGGTAGCATACACAGGGCATAAGGTTTGCTTTAGGAATTATCCCAAATTTCCTCCCAGAAAAAGGGCGCTTCAGAGTGCTTTCTCTTATATTCATTACTGCGAACATGCGCATTGTCTTCCATACAGATCAGCCTTATTCATTCACTCTCATCCCCTTCCACACTCAACCCAGAGCTATGGTACTCTGCGGAGTCAGTGCTTACAACCATGCCTCTTTTTAGTTATCTGAAGCCAGTATCTTAAAGGAAGCAAGGAGATGTCCCATTTCCTCTATACCCGTGCTGATTGACTGGAATCCAAGAACAATCCTCTTGACTGACTACATAGCCTTTTTTGTTAATAGTGTTTCTTGCCAGTCTGTGAAGCTTGGAGAAAAAATGCTTTTTGATCTGCTATGATGAAATAAAATTCTTCGACCCAATGAACATTGATGCTAGAAACAGTGTCATTACCTGTGAGAGGTGCAAATGTAGTGAGAGTCAATCATGAGTCAATCAGCATCCCATCAAAGAGGCAACATAAATCCTAAACGGCTATTTCAAATCCACCAATGCCCTACTTGTACACCAGCACACTGATCAAGTTAGCTGTTTTTAGGACACTGGCAGTTGGCCCATACAGGAGTGTGTTATAACAAAGCATTCCTCCCACACAGTAGTCCGCTGAAGTCTTGAATCGAATGTAAGCCATGAGCTAACATACCAGACTTTATATTTGCGCTGCGCATGGGGTGCCCAAATATACACTCCGATGTCATTAATATCTACAGGGCTCATGTAAGATTGGGTACATGCTATCATACAGCATATTTACCAGCCCCAATGGCAACAAATGTCTGTGTCCTTAGGCCATGCGCGCTGGGGCTGACACCCAACGGTTGGTTGGGCGAAGGGAATTGTTGCATGCGTTATATGATTAAAATCAAAAAGAAAATTCACAGAAAAGCAGAAAGTGAAATAATTGGTTTGCTTTTGTTATAACGCATTAACATATGTTTAAAAAAAACTTTGAAATTCATTGAAAAAATCAGTTTAACAAGAATTAAAGCAGAAAACTCACTTAAATGCGCAAGTTATGGCTAGGACCGCAAACCATAACTTCTGGAACTCACACACCAAATGCAATGTTTAGGACCACATAATATTTATCCCAATAAATAACACCTAATATCACAACGCAATTAGAAAACAATATGTACTCAAACAAATAAACACTATTATGTTCATAGTTGTCTCTTTCTTAATATTGAGCGTAATATGATTATATGATTTGTAATCTCATCAGTAAGATTTATCACATTTGTAATTGCATATTTCACATCAAAGGCGAGGTCAATACAGCTCTACGTTAACGGTTTTTTAAGTGAAAAAAAATAAATAAAAAAAAAATATATATATATATATATATATATATATATATATATATATATATATATATATATATACACACACACACAAAATAATTGTTTTTTCTTACCAATTTGTTTTTGTGAATTTTTTTCCACTGAGAAAACAAAAATTTAACTGACGTTATAATTAGATGTTGAAATAACACAAAAACAAACTTGTATATGCCCAAAAAAAACCAATGATATACCCCAGTTAAAATTTACTGAGCTAACTACAGCTTACGTCCCATTGATGCACTGCTTTTTACCTGGTCCTTTGTTGTATCTGCTGTGAGGTTTGCTGATCCTGAAATGAGTCTGTGAATCTCTCTTCTCATGAGAGGTCCAACAGGGGACCAGAGCCTCGTTGTGGTCTGCGAACCATAAAAAATATACTGAATACAATTATTTAAAAAACGAAACCAGGAAGAAAGTTCATGCGCAGGAGGGGTTGGCCACCCTCAGAAGGTTGGCCAACTCCCGCTGTGGCTGCCTGGCTGTGGACCAGGCCCTGCAGTCAAACCTTCCTGTGGATGGAAGGTTGGTCACACGTGGCGGGTTACAAAACAAAACCTACAAACCACTGAAATTAACCAGATATGGTTTGGTAAAACGCCTATAATTTGCATACCCTGTCATGCACTGCTTAAGACCTCTCATTACATCACTCGTGACATGTTAAATTACCTTATTGATGACTTCGCTGATAACCTGAAATTACATCTTTAATGACAAAATTCAAAGGTACTTCGCCCATTTCCATTAAAGAAAATTATTTTTGACAACATAAATATTTACTAAGTGCCTCACCTAAAAATGTTCTAACTAATGATGCACTCCTTGTAGAACTGTTAACCCACTTAATTTGCTTAAAACTCACATTTAACCATTGACCCAATATAATCATACCAAGAAACTTTGTTTTAAAATACATGCAGCAATATTGATACATACTTTAACTGGTGTAGACTAGTATAAAAGATCCAACATAGACTAAGACCGTCACTATCACACTACCACACATGCACACTCGTATGAAATAACTGCATTCCATGATTTAGAAACACTCACTTATCATTTAAAGATTCCACCTGTATCATCCGACCACGCATCCACTTATAAATACAAACAAGAAAAAAAACATAGTCAGACAAGTGTTGCAAAGAGTGGACACTGTTCTTAGTAGATACCTTTTAACACTGTTTACAGTACCCACTTTTCTACTCATATCAACGTCCTTTCTCAATGTAGGTTTGGTCACTGTGAGGGGTTTGATGTAGATCAAAGCTGTCTATAGTAGGGCATTAATTTTGGAACAGACGTTGAGCATCACGGTAACTTGCATTCTCTGAACAGATTTATACATCTTGAATACCATGTGGATGAGGATTTCCCATATACCTGTGGTTGATTATTAATGTGAACTATGCTAACTGTAAAGTGTATGGTTTAGGGTCAATGTCGCACATATCACATGCTTGCTGTACCCAAGGGGGTTATATCTGTGATGGCATTAATGATGCTTCATATTATTCTGAGCTATTTTGTACTTCTTTACATACCTCTAATGCCATATTCGTTTATAGAGGAATGTGTACAAAAGAAGCCTGATGTCAATTGAGATGCCATCAGTGATGTCATAGAACGTCATGAGTGATGTAATATGTGAGGTCATAAGCAGTGCATGGTGGGGGCGCAAGTTATAGTTGGCTCTGCTAATTATAACTGGTGAATTCATGCGTTTTTGTTTTTAGTTCAAAACATTAATGTTCTCACTGACAAATTCACATAATTGCAACGTTACTTTCACCTTTGCTTTTTTAATTGAATTTCAGCGCCTTGAGACCCTCACGGGTGAGTAGTACGCTTACAATTCCCTGATTGATTGGAGTTTTTTTTTAAATGTAAAGTAATACTTTATTACCATAAGTGGAAGCAACCCTCGCTCTCCACAGGCAGCCAACCCCACGCAGCGCACGGCCTTTCGTCGCATTGGGTTGGCCGCAGGCCGGTCCGGGGCCAAATGCAAACAGAGGGGAGGAGGCTATGCAGACCCCCACCCAGAACCCTTATAGGGCCCGGGGACCTTGTAGGAAAGTGCCACTTTTACATGGTCAGCCCCCACTTTTTGCCTGCTGTGATATCGAACTGTAAGTTCACTGGATCCCTACTAACCAGGTTCCCAGTGGCAGATCTCTTTCCCAAACAATGTACCATCATTGGCACCACTTCAGTTACCCCCGTAAGTCCCTAATCAGTAGTACCCCTGGTGCCGAGGGCATGTGTCCTGAAGAGGGTCTTCTGGGGCTGCAGCACTGGTTGTGCCACCCCAGGGACCCCTCACCAATGTTCTGCTTACTTCAATTGCAGGCTGCGTGTCTTGGTGCAGAGAAATCTGAAGAGCCAACATGGCACACAGTTCTGCGTGCCATGCCCTCCATACACTGCATAAGGTATAGGTAAGTCACCCCTACTGCAGGCCTTTAGCCGTAAGGCAGGGTGCACTATAGCTGATGTGTGGGCATATCAGCATGATCAGATACCTGTTGGGTGTTTTCAAGTAGCCCCGTTAGTCCTTGCATACCCGCTTTCAAGTTCCTCAGCACTCTGCTCCTGGTCGAACTGGGACGACCTCGAACTCCTGCTGGAACTTTGAACCTGGCCCTGACATCGACCTAAAACGAGAAGGTGAACTTCGCGAAAAGCATTGTCCAAATTTATAAACCACCTTCTACTTTTTCTCCATTGTTTCCTATGGTGCGTAGTTGTGAAATGTAAATAAAGTGAGGGTGCCGTGTGGCGCCCTCCCCGGTCCTTTATAGGAGGTGGCAGGCAGCCCCTCTCCCTGAGCCTTATTGGGCCCAGAGGACCTCATGTAGGAAGGTAGGATCTGACTGCATGGTTATCACCACTTTTTGCTTGGTGTTTTGCTAGTTTTTGACTAGTCTGACTGGGATCCTGCTAATCAGGATTCCAGTCTATCTGCTTTCTCCCTAAATTGGTTGTGTTATTTACTTAGGTAGACTCCAGATTGGATACTGGGGTACCCTTGTCGGACCCTAGTATATGGTACACATGTACCCAGGGCATAGGTACCCCAGAGGCCTCCCATGGGCTGAAGCATGTATTATGCCACCCATGAGAGGCCATGCAAAATGGAACTACAGGCCTGCCATTGCAGCCTGTGTAAGATGGTGCATGCAGCACTTACTGTAGATATAGGTTTGCTAGATCTATAGGTCACTACACTCAGTCACCCCTATAGCAGGCCTTGACAATCCTGAAGGCAAGGTGCTGGGTTTTATGTGAGAGGGTGCCCCTGCATGAGCAGAGCCCCTCTGCAGCCTTCGGAGAACATTCTCCCGGGTTGTCTGTGACTCGGCCAGACATATAGGTAGAGGTGCATTATAACCTCGCTGTAAATGATATCTCAAACGGCTGAAACAAAACATGTTGTGTTTGGTATCAAACACCCTGGAATCATACCTCCACACCGGTAATTGGTTTGGGAGGTATGATTCCACCCTTCTGAAGCGAGCTTTGTGGGGTCACTGGTCTTACCGGTGCCAGCCTTCTCGAGCCGGACAGCACAAAATGGTTGCTGCCAACCAGAGACACTTTTCTGCCCTCCTGCTGCTGAGCCAAGCTTGAGCAGGGGAAGGCAGAACAATAGGCATCCTGACACAGGAAGGTGTGACCACCTCCCAGACATTATTTAGTGTATTGGAGCTGGGTGGGTGCATTTCCAAAGTGCCCAAAAGTCTGCATCTGGGGCACACTTGGTGTCCCTGTGCATAGTCTAGCTCAAACCAATTCTATGAGTCGTTCGCTCGTGCTCTGGCACGAAACTGGACAAAGGACATGGGAGTAACCTCCCCTCTGTCCTGACCCTCCCCTAGGAGGGTCCCCTGAATCTGTCCAACCCTCTCCAGTGGGTACATAAGGGCTTACCTGGCTGTAGGACCTTAGATTTGATTTGGACAAGATTCTGAAACAAGAAACCACTGACCTTTGACCGTCTGGACACTCTGGACTTCGACTGGGTCCGACTTCGTCTCCCTCTCCGTCTAAAGCATCGTCTTTGCACCTATATGGCCTGTGGAGCATTAATTACATCTGTAGAATCTCCCTTGGGGTGAAGGAGTCACTCCCCTGCATTCGCAGGCACCGTAACGCAACTGACTGGTCTGCTGATCCTGAGGTCCTGTGGACTCCGAAGGCTCCAGCAACACAGGAGGTGGGTTCTGAAATTCCTTGAGGTCGAGCTGCCCTCTCACCGAGTTTAAGGCCAGTATCCCTCGTGGGGACCGCATAACCTAAACCCCTTTCCACCAAAGAACTCCGTCCTCCTCGCACAGAGTGGTCCGTGAGCTGGTACTTTGTGATCTTGCTCGAAGTCCCCTCGCGACTCCTGGTAATTCGACCTGCGGGTCCTCTGAAGGGTCATCTTGAATTCTATTGGGCTTCCCTGGTTGCTCCAGACGTGCCCTGACTCCCCATTGCTTGGTGAGTCCCCTGACCTTGCTGGTCCACACCGTAACCTGCTTGACCTTCCTGTATGGGTTGCTGTTGCCAAGGCTTGTTGGTGCTCCAGCCGGACACTGACCCCTCGGCACTCGACATCCTTCGTGGGACAGCTTGCATCCAGCTCCTGGTTGTCCTCTGCATTTCCTGGACCTCGTGGCTGCAGAGTCCAGCATCCCTTCTTCGCACCTGAAGCCCCCAACATCGGTGGGCATTCATCTACCGAGCCCCTGGTCACCCTGAAGTGACCCAGACTCTGTCCCCTCTGTTTTCAGGTTCCTTCCATCCCAAATCCACCCTTGGATTTCAACGGACACTTTCTTCCGTCCTGGCAGCAGCTCTTCTTTGAAGCCCTCCATTGCAAACTACGGCGGTTTCCACCACCACTCCAGACCTATGCACTCGGCTCCGCTGGGATAGGTAGCTCGGGTACTCTGGTATCTACGGGTGGGGTGTCTCTCCAACCTCCTAAGTTCCAAAGGGTTTCCTTGAAGTCCACCGAGAAGGGTCCTTAAACTTTAAAATTGTAACCGCGACTTCCCCATTGAAATGTACGGAGCCCGCGGTTGTGTTAGCACACTGCATCCGTCCTCCGTGGGGTCCCTGTTTACTCACCTTGGGTGGTTCCTTGGGGTCTCAGCGATTTTACGTGTTCTAGACACTGTCTCCAGTCGTGGTTCTTATACCACTATTTTAGTATATGGTTTGGTCTCCCCCTGGAGCCCACTGTGTATTGTGCTACTTACAACTGTTTCTTTGTTAAAGTATTGTGTGCTTTGTGTTGTATCCTCGTGTAGAGGAGACTAGAGTGTTATATAAATAAATACATATTTTTATAACTACTGTGGGGTTCTCCTTTCATTTAATTAATACTAAAGGTGATATTCTGGTAAAACCACCTGCTTTACATTCCTTCTAGACTAAGCCTGAAGGCTGCCCTCCACAGCTACCACTAGGATAGCTTTCTAAAAGTTATCTTTGACCTCATACATCATAAGGGTCGTTTGGACTGGTGCAAGGTGCTCACTTTAATTAGTGGACAGCATATAACAGGCCAACTTCTCACACCCCATCCCTTGCCCTGATTATCACCTCATATATAGACCAGTATAAAAGAGCCAACATAGACTAAGACGGTCACTATCTCACTACCACACATTATCTCACTTCCACACATGCACTCACATGAAATAACCACATTCCAAGATTTAGAAACACACCCATATCATTTAAAAACTTTCCACCAGTTCAACCACACATCCACTTATAAATACAATCATGAATAAAAACAGTCAGACTTCGACATGCACAAACTGATTTACTGTTATACATTGTAGGCCTTATTTTTAGTTTGGTAAATTGAGATACTTAATCACAAATGTGGCCTTATTACAAGTGCCATAGAATGTAATACTCTTGTAATGAGAGGGACAGGATATCCATCACATCTGTGATGGAGAAACCCGTCTCCAAACTCCAATTCAAGTCCTAGGTCACTGTGTAGCATACAATAACCTATATAACAAAGGGGTGGTGGCTGAGTGGGCCCCCTCCCCGAGCCAACTAGGTATCAGGGATACCATCCCCTGAGGCCAAACCAATAAGAGAGTATGGGGGCTAAGTGCCCCCCTGCAGCCTTCATATGCACTAGGGAGCCATCCCCACGGGTCCGAAGCCAATTAAAAATGGGAAGGGGCATGCATCCCTCTATCCAAGCCTTATTAGGCCCTGGGGACACCATCCCAGGGCTGTGTGATTAATAAATGGTTGGGGGGAGGCACGGCCCCCCTCCTCCTAGCCTATTTTGGCATCTGTCGACCCCATCCCCTGGGGCTGGCCATTTTTTAAAAGGGGAAGGGAGCTGTGTGGCCTCACTTCTTTGTACCTATATGTGTGCTCCAGGATGAAGACACCCTTAGTGCTACCTGCTGTAAAATGCATCACCCTACACAGAGCAGCCTGAAGAGGAGGCATGAAAGAACCACCCCAAACCATTTCTCCAGTTTGAGATTGTGGCTCCACATCCACTGTCAAGAAGTTGCATATAGAGATGGGACATGTTGTTTCAGTTGCAAGTAATTTATGATCAACATTTGGAGTGCTCTGAAGAGTACTCAGAATACTCAACTGATTGCTGTGAAACAAGGGCTGGAGTCTGGCTGTCAGTCTGTTTCCCAAATGTTAGGGGCATCACTTGTAGTCTGAACTTTCTACTGGAGAAGTTATGGCTCTGTCCTGAAGCACCTAGAAGATTCCCGCTTGGATGCAGGAAGTCTGCTTAGCCCTGCCAGAGGATAGACTGTTGAGAGGGAACGAGGCCCAGTTCATCCTGGTTACCTTCAGGATGTTTAGGGAAAGCAGACTACATATGCACAAACTAAGGTGGTCCCTTGTGCTTGTGAACCCCCCAGTCTCTCCTCTTCATTCCTGGTGAGAACCACTGCACTTTGCTCATCATCAGCCCTATCGTAACTGCAACTACATGATTCGCTAAGGCTCGAATAAGGGCTGCAACTACATAATTGCTGAAGATCCAGTAAAGGGATGTAACTGTGTGATTGCTGTTGTACTGCATAAGGGACTGCCTTCTGGTTGATGGCTTCAGTTGCCTGGTTGCTGTAAGCCCATTTTAGATTCCAACTACCTTCAATCCAATTTAGGCTGTGACTTCCAAGCCTGCGTCACCTAGACAGGACTGCATCACCACACCAGACAAGGTCCACTGCATCCAGGCCTGTGCCTCTGCACGGCCCTAGTTCAAATGTCCTTGTTTAAATTTCATTTACATAGCGCTTACTACCCCTAATGAAGTGTTGAAGCATTAGACGGCTACCTGGAAGTCTACAGTTAGTGGTCAGTCAATTAGTTATTGAGGGTTTAGTTCTGCATGCTCATGCAGTCACTCCAGTTTCTTTGTGCTACATTATTGCCATAGATGTGAACATCAGAGGGGGCTGTGTGAGAAGCAAACGCTTGCTGGAATTAATAGATATTATGGTCTCCCAAAAAGCATAAGACGTATATTTAAGGCATTGGTACGTTTAACAAAATAAAGGGTGGAAGTAAGTTTGAAGGTCAATATTTCATTTAGAAATGTAAGTAGGTTGAGATTTGTTCCACGCAATCTGTGGAAGGAAACCTGTTGAAATGTTTAAATTCTGCTCTATATGAAACCATCTTTCCAAAGGCGCTGATACTTCCACACTGAAAAAAGTAAGCTCGGTGCTTGTTAAGACCCCTTTACAAGTTATCTTTCAAGCTGTGCGATTACAGTTTGACAACACCACCATCGCCCATCTGTATGCAATGCAAGCAGTACTTTCACGCCCAGAGACCCCTTTTATATGCCTACTAAAGCAATATATTCAATACTATAGTGTATTGCAACAGTTTATGCAAACCAATTGCACCATACATAAACTGCACATATACTATAAAACATATGTTATGTAAACAACCACCAACTTGAAAATATAACAAGGCAATTGATAATCACACTGCATCCATCATTAGTAAATTCAGTGCATGTTTTTGACCCATTCGATACCTGGTGCAGAAGGTGCTGTACCATGCGTCCACCTGAAGAGCACCTCCACAAAAGACACCATGCCCTACATTTTGAATGTGTCCGAGGTCACCTTGATCCACCAGCATCCACCTTGCTCGTGCCCTCCTCAGACACTTCAGCTGACTTGCCGGGTCACAGGTAAGCTGAATGTGCGACTCCAGTACAACACAGTATAAAGTGTCACCCAGCATGAGGAGGGTTAAGATATAAACTGCAACTGAGCCTGATTCTAGCTACTTTTGATTTCCCTAAGGGAAAAGATTCCAGAGCAAGTAGAGGCCACGTGCAGGGTGTAGCACCTTCAGTGGATCGCTCTCAAACACGGACGTGTGATTATTAAATTGTATTGTGTTTAATGCAACTGTGTAATTAAAGTTATTTCTTTTGTATAGAGACAAGAGGTGGACTGGATAATAAGATTGTGTCTGTTTCATTGTGGAGTGCTGAGCTTGTGCACCCCTACACTATCTTCCCAAGTAGTCTGTGATGTCTTGCTGTTGCTACCACTGAGAGTCAAGTGCTAAAGGGGTTATATTTGGCCCTGTTTTCAGAGCACTAGTAGGACGGACTATTGGACATTGGAGGCGAGTGACTCCAGAACTCACAGCTGAGACCCAGTATCCCCAGCTTTCCCTATGCCCATCCCCTCCATCCCCCAGATCTGGGCCTGACACAGCTAGTTCTATGTAGGTTGGTGTTGGCTTACCCATATCACTCAGCGCCCAGGTGGTGAGGTCCACAGTAATGAATACCTTGATAAATAAAGAAAAAAAAAAGTTGCATGACTAACAAATTAATAATAAACATACTTTTTCATTGGCTTTACAAGTCTCTTGTTCTGCACTTGTGGCACGTTCTGATGAGGCTTGGTTGCCTGCCTACAGATCTCTCCTATGCTGCCAGTCAAGCCGCTCCTCTGTGTTTTATAAATCCCCCCCCCCCCCATAGAATCACATTCCGCCCCTTGGTTCTTTCCTTAACTTGCACAAGAAAAGAAACACTGCAAACATCTTGAAAGTCATTGGTGGGCTGGATTTACTGCAGAAGCTAAAACTAGTAACCAGCTTTAAAAGAATATCGCAAACATATTAAGATGGCTCGAGCACAATTTTTTGCAGACAGAATTAGGAAGGCAGATAATTCGGCACATGAAACTTTCAAAATTGTAAATCCATTTCTTCTTCCTAAAGCTTGTCCTGCTAAGATTCCCGCCTCTCCTAAACTGTGCGACAGTTAGCCATGTTATTTGTTGATAAACTCAAGAATAGCCAGGGCTCTTTTGCCAGTTTGGCGGTGGTTTCTTCCTCAATGGTGGAGGAGCTTCGGTTTAAATTTACAAGCACTCTACTCAGACTTGACCAGCTAACACTAGATGAATCTCAGTCGGTGATTCTCAGTGTAAATCTTGCTCTCCGCCTGACCCCTGTCCCCCTGATGTGCTCTCGCACGTTATAGAGCTCATTAAGCCGTTGCTTAACCATGTCTTTTATTCCTTGCTTGCCGACTGAGCCAACTCCTAGAGTTTGGAAACCGGCAGCAGTTATTCCTTTACTGCAAAATACAATTGGGGACCGACTAAGTTGGAAGAATTACTCCCCATTTCTTTACTTTCAGCAGCGGCTAAGGTGCTGGTGCACCTCCAACTAAACTTACTCCATTCTTCACAGTTGTCTTTCTGCTCTAACTAGAGTACCGAGCAGCCTTATTGGGAGTCATCTGAAGAGATCAAATTCCGCCTGGATCAGGGCCAGATGACTGCCCTTATACTGTTGGATTTGTCAGTGGCCTGTGACGCTATCTCTCACCAGATATTACTAACCAGTCAAGCAGATCTGGGAATTGTTGGTACAGCACTCAGTTGGATTCTGTCATTCCTATCGCATAGAGAGCAATCGGTGTACTTGGAGCCTTTTTTTCAGTGCCTAAAGTATTGAAATATGGCGGTCCCCAGGACTCCTCGCTGAGCCTCAGTGTTTTTATGTATATATGATGCCTTTAGTGCATATTGTGGAAACATTTCCATTAAAGTAATTTCATATGCCGATGACAGCCAGCTTATCTTCTCGTTTGGGAAGCAACCGTTGGGTGAGCCGGTTTGGTTTAAGCAATGCCTCTTTGAGGTAATTAACTGTCTGAGCGGAAATTATTTAAAGTGCAACTCTTCCAAAATAGTATTTTATATTTCGGTTGCTCTGCTGATGCATTGTCCACCAACTGGTGGGCGAGGAATTGAGAACTGCTTCCTGACCCCTTGGTAGTGGGGAGAAATTTAGGAGTCAAATTTGAGAACACTCGCTTTCTGCCATCAAATTTCCTCTGTGGCAGGGTCATGTTTTACCATCCTAAGGGCACTGAAGAAGGCTTTGAAATTTGTCCCGTAGACATGTGGAAGACTATTGTGCACGCCGCTATTAACTCGAGATTGGATTACGCCAACGCACTTTATTTGGTTTCTCCTGCTTGTTTGCTTAATCGGCTTCAAACTGTGCAGAATGCAACAGCTAGGCTGATTTTGGGTTTGCCTAAAGTTCAATCAGTTCGCTCCAGCTGAAAGTGCCCCACTGGCTTCCTATTACTAAATGAATCGCATACAAAGCCTAATTAATTGCATTTCAGGCTTTTCATTAGAAGGCTCCTAGTTATCTGTGCAATAGACATAGGTAATACTTCCTGGACAGCCCTTTGCGATTAGAGTCTGCTTTATTTTTATACTGTCCTTGGTTTCGCTTGAAAACCAGAGGAGGTCGTTCTGTTACTGTTTTAGCTTCTGATGCCTGGAATAAGCTATCAGAGGCATTGCGGCGTCTGGAGAATGAAAAGCTGTTCAGGTCCCAACTGAAGACCTAGATTATTGACAGGGATTCATTTCCTTATTGTCCTTGAGTCCAGTTTTGTGCTTTAGCGCTGGGACGCCTGTTGGCAGCTGTG
Organism: Triturus cristatus; assembly: GCF_964204655.1. Lineage (NCBI taxonomy): Eukaryota > Metazoa > Chordata > Amphibia > Caudata > Salamandridae > Triturus > Triturus cristatus. The sequence goes on from NC_140590.1 coordinate 1,546,324,521, forward strand.
CACTCTATAAATGTATTTTGATTGATTGAAGGTTTGGAGCTCCACATTTTGCCAGCCTTTTGTATGCTGTCAAGGGACCACGGAAAAGTTGGGCGTGTGATGGTTGTTCAGAGCTTGAAGCAATAGTACCTTAGAGCAGTGGTTCGAAAATGTTTGACTTCTGTGAACCCCACTTAAACATTACTGGAACCCGGACATCCCCACTGAATTATTACGGGAATTCGGTGACCCAAACTAGTTATTACTGCAACCCGGGAACCGCGGCCTGAGCATTTTCAATGATTTGACCCACACAAAAGAATACAGAAACAAGCATTCATCAAATACACAAATGATGAAATATTATTATAGTTAATTAAACAAATATAAAAAAAATCAAAATTGTATTTTAATAGGAAGGTTGGAGCTTTTCTAAATTAAATTGAGGTCACTCACCGTCCATGCTATATTCCGTTTGATGCACTTGACATGCACTGCTCCTTGTCTTCAATCTGCGGATACAAAATGAATTAGTAGCCTCCAATTTCAAATTCCTTTACGTTTAGGAATCGTTTTTAACATTTTCAGTTTTATATTTTGCTTCTTTATTTAAATACACATCATTAAGAAGTTAATATTATTTAATTTTCGAAGCAGTTGCTGACCCATTAAGTAGGCTTTAGGGACCACCAGGGGTCCCCTGACCACAGGTTAAGTACCACTGCCTTAGCACAAGGATCTGGGACAGAGTGTCCACTGCAGTTTGAAAAACAATACAAGTAGAATAAGGATTATTGTCTGATGAAGCCTTATATAGAGAATTGACATTGCTTCTCTTGCATGAGCTCCTGCTATATTCTTCTGATCCTAGTTAATTTATGTTACTGCCACAAGCTTTTGGATTTGAACCAGTTTTGTCCAACCAATGGACGTGTCATTGCAAGATTGGTTGTTTAAACCACTTTAAAAACGAATGTAGATTTGCCCCTTGATGCTTATGCCCTGTCCCACAAAATGGATGTGCCCATTGGGAGGTTACTTTAAACATGGCCCACAACAGCAGGCAGGACACAGCTATTTGAGAAAATAGTGCTCGGAGGCTGTAATTAAAGGCCACCGAGTAACAACAAATGTAACAGGGGTGTCGCCATGGGAGGTTTCAAAATGAGAGAAAGCAGTACTAAGGAGGGACTATTAAGCCTTTTGTCTAATGACCAGCCGCATTTTACAGTGTATGATGACACAAGCCAATAGAAAAATATGGGCGGAGAGTGGGCAGAGCTTCAAGTTCCTACCCCAATACAGCATTCCTCGCAGAGCAGCGCATGCGCTGCCCAGGCTCGACCTAAGAAAGAGACCATAAGTGGGACCCAGAGATTAGAAATTACTGGGGACATTTGGAATTCAATTTCCAATTACTCCCAGTATTTTCTTCTTAGGTGGCTCCTGCTATCAGCAGGCAGAGTCCCTCAGTAAGCAATAAAACGGGTAGTAAGAAGTTTGTAGCGTGCAGGAAAGGCTAGCATTAGGAGGTAGTGAGGGGCTTTTAGAGTTCAGGTAAGGGTAGCATTAAGGGTAAGTAAAACGTTTTAGGTTTTGGGGATGGGTAACATTAAAGGGTAGTAAAAACTTTTTGGGATTCTGAAAAGGGCAGCATTAAGGAGTAGTAATACTTTTTAGCTTTCAGGGATAGGTACCGTTGGGGGTAGTAATGGGTTTTAAGGGTAGAAAGATGGGGAGCAATAAGGGTCCGTAATGATTTTTAGGGTTTAACGATGGGCAACATTAAGAGATAGTAATGGGTTTGTAGGATTCAGGAAAGGGTAGCATTAAGGGTTTTTTGGGGTTTAGGGAAGGGTTGTAGGAAAGTGACCCTTTTTGCATGGTCAACCTCTACTTTTTGCCTGACATCTGATGCACTTTGACTGAGTGTGCACTGGGTCCCTGCCAATCAGATTCCCAGTGCCTGTGTTCTTTCCCAAAATGGTACCTTTGTTTCCACAATTGGCACACATCTGGCTCACCTGTAAGTCCCTTGTAAAACGTACCAGTAGTACAAAGTGCCTTTTGTCCAGAGAGGGTCTCTAAGGGCTGCAGCATGTATTGTGCCACCCTCAGAGATCCCTCACCAAACACATACACACTGCCATTGCAGACTGTGTGCTTTGGTGCAGACAAAACTACAGAGTTAACATGACACCCATCCCTGCATGCCAGGTCCACCAACCACTGCCTGTCGCATAGGTAAGTCACCACTTTAGCAGGCCTCACATCCCTAAGGCAGGGTGCATTATACCACAGGTGTCGGCATAGCTGCATAAGCAATGTGCCCCTACAGTGTCTATGCCATTCACATACACTGTAAGTGCAGTAAAGCCATATTGATAACATGGGCTGGGAGTTTGTCATTACGAACTCCAAAGCTCCTTGATGGCTTTACTGAAAGCTAAGGAGTTTGGTATCAAACTCCTCAGAATAATAAACCCACACTGATGCCAGTGTGGGGTTTATTACAAAATGCACTAAGAGGGCATCTAAGAGATGCCCACTGAAAAATGACTAACTCTCTCATGTGCAGCTGACTGGTCTGCACCAGCCTGCCAAACACAGACCTGTTTCTGACCCCCTGAGCTGGGAGCCCTTGCGCTCTTGTGGGTCAGGAACAAAGACTTCTTGGACTGGAGGTGCTTCACACTTAACCTAAGTAAGAACAGCATTCAGGGCAATGAGCCTCAAAGGCCTGCGCCTTGATAGGCTAGCCAGGGCCTCTCCAGCTAGTGGAGATGCCCGCCCCCTTTACAAAGCCCGACTTTTGGCTACACGGTCAGTGGGAAAATTAGTAGTCAGGAGAGGTTTGTCCCCTCTCTGCCAGGACCACCCCTAAGGTCCGAGGTGACCCCTACCTTAGGAAATCCTCCATCTTGAATGGAAATATTCTACCCAATAAGGTTAGGGGGATACACCCTTCCCAAAGGCAGGGGACATTGTAAGGGTGTAGTCACCCAAAAGGTAAGTAGCACATTTGCTACCATCTGCCAGTACATGTAACACCCCTAACTTCAGTATTCAGAGGCACCCCTGAACCTTGATCTTTAGATTCCTCTGACCCAAGAAGAAAAGGACGAAGAAGGCACTGTGCAGCTGAGCTTGGAAGACTACTGATTTGGCCCCCAGCCCTACCGGCCTGTCTCCTGCTCAAAGACCCTGCAAAGAAGACAACACCTGTCCTGTGGCCAGCGACTTCCACGAACCCCAGGATGACTGTCATTCTTTAGCCAAGACCAGATCTCTAGAGGATATTGGCCCTGTCCAGAAAGAAACTCCATCTTCAAGGATTCTGGATCCAGGTGGATCTGCGACCCCTGCCCACTCTGCTCCCACAGTCCGAGGGGCTTAACTGTCCTGTGAAGTCTCCCCAGTGATCCTGACCTCGTCTCCTTCCATGGTGGACTTCTTCTGGACACCACGGAGTCGCCTGCAGCCTAAACACAAAGGGTCCCCCCTAGCTTGACCGGCTTCTGTAATGTTAATCTGACAAAAGGCACCCCTGCATCCTCTGCCCCCGACTTTTGGGAGCCCAGTCAATAATACCCAGGTGTCCCTCCAACTTAACTGCCCAGCCAGTGGCACCTTCACCCAGCCTCCTGGCCAGAGCCTGCAGCCTCTTTGTGTGACCAAGATTCCCTATTAAAACACATTGGGCACCAGACGCTGATTTTGCACCCTGCACCAGGCCACCCGTGCCACTGGTGGTGTAGCTTTAGTTCTGACTAGTGCCCCCTCCCCCGTGCTGGTCTTAACCCCCGGTGCCTGTGACCTTCCCGCAAACCGTGCCTCTTCGAGGTACCCCCAGTCTCCATTGACTAACATTGGGCCCAGTTATCTCTATACCCGGCCGCCCCAGTGCCGCTGGTGGTGTAGCACCTACCTTGAACTGACCCTTGCCCAGTGTTAGTCTAAATCCCTGAAGACTAGAATTGTAAGTAGAGTACTTACCTGCTAATGCATAACACTGTTTTCCTTCCATAGGATTCCATATAAAAGTCTGTCTATTGCAAAGTTCTACTATTTTAAATCAATATAACTAAAGTACTTCTATTATTGTGAAGCAATGTTTACTGCCTTGCAAAACAGTTACCAACTGCATTTGAAAAATATTGTTACTTTTAAAAAGTTATTAACCTGCAACTGAGTTCCTCTTGGTTCTAAGAATAAAATAGCAAAGTAATAACTTTTTATACAAATCAACTGGTCTGGATTCAGTCTTTGTCTGCGTGTCATCATTTCCAATTCCAATTCCAAAAATTCTTTATTTCGGCCATATAGACCATAAAAGATGCAATGGAAACATTACAAACATTAAAACATTATTTTAAAACACATTTAAATAGAGTCCGCTCTCCCAGCGAGGAGTGATTTAAAATTGCATTAGAAAGTTCAAGGGGCTTCAGAGGATTTTTTCTTTCTGATCAACCATATGGCCATAAGAAATTTGGAAACAGCGAACACAATGTGGCCCAGGGTGCTAGTTTTCAAAATCCTGTATGCCTGTGCATACTCTCTGAACCCCAGGTTCTTACAGAGCGGTGCTATCCAGTATTTTCTGGGCCTTTGGTATGCAGGGCACACAAACAAGATGTGGGGGTCATCTTCCACATGGTTGTTACAGCAGGGACATGTTTTATCGCCCCCATTTGTCCACTTGCAGGTGTATGAATTAATAGGTAGTGTGCTAAGCCTCCATTGAACATACAATTTCCTCGCCAGGATGGGAAAGATAAAATCCATAAAAGGTTCAAAAACATAAGAATTTTTGGATTCTAAAAATCGCAAAGTTAGGGTGCCGCTATTTTGAGCGTCCATCAAGTGAGCAAGGGACCTGGCTTTGTAGATTTGTGCCAGGGCTTTGCGCGAGATTGTTTGGCAGCCTCGCGCGGGGTCCTCCCACAGGACACGGAGATTGATGGCAGACAGTTCATTTTCCACAAAGGTGAGCCAGGGGATTTTGCCGCTGCAGTTTAAACTCATGACATGGGTGAGATCCTCCCTATAATGATGAAGTTCGTCCGTAGACCAGAGCCTGTGCCAGAACTTCACTGGCTTTGACACAAGCTCCTCTGCAATAGGGGGGAGACCCATGTCCATTCTCAGAGGCTGAAGTGGCGTGGCACTTGGAAGGGCTAGAAGGCGCCTTAAAAAACTATTTTCCACTGTTGATAAGCCCTTCACCGCTTTGTATCCCCATAGCTCACTGCCATACATGGCCGCAGCCTTGGCCTGGGTCTTGTAAGTTTCAAGGGCCGGGCTTATGGGCTTGAAGGAAGAAGTATTAGCCACTTTCAGGATTGCACCCGACAGTTGGGATAATTTGGCCTTAGATCGTACTATCTGTCGGTCCCATGCTAAATATTCCTGCAGTGTTACCCCCAAATATATGAAGGTGGACACCCTCTCAAGGCTGGCGGTCCCCAGGGTGGGATTGGGCCTAGTTTTGGTTGGTGGGTTGAAGATCATGAACTTGGTCTTTTCTGTGTTCACCTCCAACCCATGCTGATGACAGAAAAGACCAAATCCATCCAGGATCCTCTGGATCCCCATGGGGGATTTTGAAAGGAGGAGGGTGTCGTCGGCAAACATGATTGCCGGTACCTTCCTACCTGCCAAACAGGGGGCGTCATTGTCCTTGACGTTTTCCAGGTGTGAGATGACGTTATTAATGAATAAGCAAAACCGGGTCGGTGCCAAGACACAACCCTGCCTCACACCTCGACGGACAGGAAACCTGGATGAAAGTTTGCCATCTTTCCCACACCTGACTTGAGCATAGTTGTTCTCATGCAGCCTGGCTAAGATGTTAAGTAGCTGGGGGGGAATTCCTAACTTTTCCAGCACCTCCCAAAGTTTCCTGCGCGGGACTAGGTCAAAGGCTGACCTCAGATCCACGAAGACCATGTACAATCTCCCCCCCTCGATCCTCACCGTCTTCCAGTAGAGGAGAACGAGGCGGAAGATCTGGTCCATGGTCGACGTGTTTTTCCTGAAGCCAGCCTGCAGGGGACTCATGATGTCATTTTCCTCCACCCAGTCTAATAGATGGTTCAAAATAAGGCGCGCAAAAAGCTTTTGGGGGACATCTATCAGGCTAATAGGCCTGTAGTTTGCCGGACTCAAAGCGGACCCTTTCTTGTAAATCGGAACTATTTCAGCCCCTAGCCAAGAGGAAGGGACCGCCATACCTCCCAAAATAGCATTAAAAAGAACAAGAAAGTACGGGGCCCAGATGTCAGGGTGGTATCTGAACAAATCACCGGGTAGCTTATCCAACCCCGGTGCCTTCCCCAGCGCTAGGCGCTCCAGTGCTAGCTTCACCTCCCCCAAGGAAAATTCCAAGGCCACATCTGGAAGGCAGGGGGACTCCACCACCATCCCTTCCGGGCAGAGAGTGGTTTCTTGATATAGTGTCCCAAAGTGGGCCTCCCAAATAGAGGGGGCAATATTGGGTTCTACTGCGGATAGCAGATCCCCTGTTCCATTGTTTACCAGAGCCCAAAATTTTCTAGAGTCTTTGGATTTGAGGGCTTCAGTCAGTTCATGCCAGTGGTTCCAATCCCACTCTCCCCTTGCATTGGCCAGTGCTAACTTGTACCCCCTCCTAAGGGCTGCAATCTTCACCTTATCGCTACCCTCTTTAATTGCGGAAAGAAGCTCAGACTTAGTTTTCCTGCAGGTGGAGGTGTACCAAGTCGGAGCGCGAGTCTTTTTCCTTCTAGTGGGCAGGGCCGGATTGAAGACATCTGCAAGGTCCCTCACTAAGGCCTGGTGAATGCCAAATAGTCTCTCATTGTAGTCAGAGGGTCTTGGTTGATTGATGAGAGCATCCACCTCCTGGAACCTGGGGAGTGCTATGCCATAGAGGTTATTTATAGCTTCTTCTTTATCAACTAGCTTCCCCCATTTCACCCGGCGCCTGCTTGTAGTGAGTAGTATGTCTCCCTGGTCGACTCCAGAATCGGTAGTTAGCAGCCCTATAGCAGGGGCTGGGTGCTGGATCTCCAACAAAAGGGAATTGTGGTCACTGTCTGTCCTCGGGATCACTCTAAAATCTTGAACTTTGGGCCACAGGGAAATATCTATAAAAATGTAGTCCAACCTTGACTCATGGCCCTTTTTGTTGAAAGTACACACCGAAGGAGTGTCAGAGGGGGTGCGTCCATTACACGCCCTCAGTGCAAAGTTCAGAGTGAGAGAGGTAAGTTGTACTGCCAACGGAGACCAAGCTTTGGGGTGGGGTGAGGAGGAAGGTGGGACTCCCCAGTGGTCATCCTCGGCAGTAAAGGCACCCTCCATTAGACCTTCCAGGGGTTCAAAGTGGCAGTTGAAATCTCCTCCCATCACTATTTCCAAGTCATCTGGCAGTTGCCCTAGAAAAGATGAAAGATCAACTAGGGTTGGGGATTCCTTGCCCACAGCGACTGGTCGAGAGTAGACGTTAACAATAGCCCATGTACTTTTACCAGGCCATCTAAGGAGCACACACTGAATGTCCTGTGAAAGTGTATCCATTCTTTCCACCTGACACCCAATGTGGCTCGCCACCCAGATTGCTAAACCTCCCGAGGGTCTCCCCCTCCCATTCGACTTTGCCGGGATTTCAAAAATGTCATATCCCCTCCTAAGCTGTGGTGCCCTAGCCCAAGTCTCCTGGAAGAGGAGGATGTCACTTTTACTGACCAAAGTTTCCCACTCCGGGGTATCCACCTTACTTGAGATGCCAGCTACATTCCAGGAAAGGATAGTCAGGCCTGGACCTTGAAATTGCGGACCTGCTTCACTTGGTGCAGACGGGATGTCATGTGCAAAATTACCCAGGTCACCCAAACCAGTAGTAATGGGCGACTGGGTGGGTAATTCAACAAGCTCCACCAATTGCGTTGTAAGAACAGTTGGTGTGTTTGGTGGATCCTCATCTAAAACTTGGATACTTCCCAGGGCGGTCCCCCCCTCATTTGCAGGGGCCAGGGACCTTTTTTCATTTACGGGAACAGATGTACCTTACCCCCTGAGTGTAGACCCATAGGCAGAATTTACTGGGTGTTGTGGAGTGTCCCCCCTTATTGGTCAATCTACTTGGTCCAGGCAGGAGAATCTATTCTGATGGACAAAATTGCCATGGGCGGGCAGTGTGTTGTGCTTGGGTCTGTACCGTGAACCATCTACGGCGAAGCCCACTCTGGTCCAATTCTGTTCCCTCCCCACTACTAAGTTGGAAACATTTGGGTAGAAGTGTGAGAGGGACACTAATTCTATGTTGGACTTATCCGGCCTTACCAGCCAGTTACAAATGTAAGGGGCAACCAGTGGGCTTTTAAAACTAATTATGATACAGTCCCCTACCCTGTTTTGGGGGGTGATTCCGATCCATGGGATCCTTCTGACCATCAACACATCACCTTTGATGTTAGAAGGGAGGGGCCTGTTAATATTAAGCCAGCTAATTACCTTATTACGGAGTGAGTCCTGTGGCTCTCTGGTGTCGCCAGTGAGCTCAGGAACTCCCACCATAATCGCTGTGTGGGGCACAGCCTCAGGGGGCAGATTGACCGCCCTGCGCCTAGTGTTGGGGCTAGTGGGGCGACCAGTATGTTCATTGTTAACTCGCCCCCCACTCGTTGGAAGGGGTAGTGTTGGTTGCTTAGATCTTCTAGGTGCAGGGACAGGGGGCCTAGACATTTGTGAAGAGGGCAGTGGGGGAGCATGACTTCCTGTAACACTGTGTTGTGCCCCAGCCGGGGCCTGTATGCTTGTTCCAGCAGTAGATGGTCTATTCCCTACCGATTCCCGGGGAGCCGTCTGTGCACTTGGACCCAACCCCCTGCTAGGACTATTCCTGTTATGTGCGTTTTCTATAGCCCTGAGTCTAGCAGCTATGGAGTCCAATTTTACAGACAGGGGCTCCAACAGGCTCCTAAGGATGTCCCTGAAAGAGCCAATTAGAGCCTCTGCCGCATTAGGAGGATTTCCACCAAATATGAACGGCCCAGAACACCCAGGTACCACTGTGGCTAATGGCGAGTCTGGTTGATCAGACCCAATTCCCGGGGAAGTAACCACGGGAGAAGCCGAAATGTCTGAGCTAACATCTAATGTTGGGTTGGTTTTATCCACTTTGGCCCTTTTTGCCCCTCTAAGCTTCCTTGACCTTTTCCTTTTCGGAGGATGGTCCACTCTACTGCCTACGGGATCTGTTGGCGCTGCAACTTGCCCTTCATCCTGCGCCTTAGACATTTCCGCACAGTTCATATACGGAGTGGTCTCCACCACCCCCGAGGGACGCAGAGGCTCGCTATCCCTCAGTAGATTAGACGGGATCCTAAGTTGTTGGAGGACTGGCTCGATTGTCTGATCAATGCTATCCATGAGAGATAGATGGGTGACGTCAAGGGGTATTGGAGTACTAACATCGATGGAAGAAGAGTCCGAGGGGTCCACTGAAACTGACGCATTTTCTAAGTTTACCTCAAGGAGAGTGTCTGATACTGTGCGACCTTTGCTAGCCGCAGCACTGGTCTTCGGAAAGAATTTTTCCAGTGTGCTAGAGCACTGTTGGGCAGCCTTACTCCTGGATACTCTAGTAGCCATGGCGAGAGGAACAGTCAAAGCCGCAGGCTGATGGAGTATGGAGAAGAGCCTTGAGACAGGGACAACGTTAGAGGGGGGGCCCGGTCCGGTCTCTGCCGGCCTCTAACGGCCTAAAACGGCCCGCTCTTTGCCCGGTCTTCGCCCGCTTCCTCGTCCGCCCGCGTCCCGCGTACGCGTTCAAGGCGGGGTTAAAGTAGAGGAGGAGAGAAGGGGGCGGGAAGAGGAGCCAGGTGCGCGCGGTGGACGGCGCAAGCACTTCTGGACCTCGCAGTCCCGCTCCCTATGCAGGTGGCGTCTGAAGCACTCCCCCAGCCGAGGTGACCGAGCCGAAATGCTCCCAGGCCACGCAGAAAATCTTGGAAAGGGCTCCGCTGCTGATAGTGCTCCTGGAACGGCCAAAAACACTGTCCACAATTCTTCCCGCTACACGAGCGGCATCATTTCATATCTGAGTGTTTACAATATATGCTTAACACAGCCCTCTGATAAGCCTAACTGCTCAAACACACTACCACAAATAGAGCTTTTAGTATCTACTTTAGCCTCTGGGGATCCACTGGACTCTGTGCACACTATACTTTACTTTGTACATTGTATACCAAGCCAGCTTCCTGCAGTTGTTAAATGATAGCAATGGGCTTTGAGTCAATGGAAGGGCACATTTGAGGGGTAGTAAAGTATATTTTTTAAGGTTCATGTGAGGGTGTAAAGATTTTTTAGGGTTCAGGGAGGGGTGGTGTTAAGGGATAGTAATCATTTTTAGGGGTAATAGAAGTGTAGCATTAATGAGTAGCAAAATGTTAGTGTTCAGGTATGAGTAGTGTCAAGGGGTAGTAAGGATCTCTGTGGTTCAGGTATTGTTGGTGTTAAGACGTAGTATGGGTTTGTAGTGTGCAAGGAAGGGTAGCGTCAAGGGGTAGTCATGGTTTTTTAGGGTTCAAGAATTTAGTATGATGTTTTAGGGTTTAGGAGAAGAGTAGAGTTAAGGGGGGAGTATAATAGGGCTCTGGGATGGGTAGCGCTATAAGGGGTATTACGGTTTGCCAGTTGAGGGAAGGGTAGCATCCAGGGGTTATTTTGGGTTTCTAGTGTTCAGAGAAGGGTAGCTGTAATGGATGGTAGGATTTTTTTATTAGAGTTCATGGAAAGGTAGCTTTAAGGGGTATCCAAGATTTTAAGAGGAAAGGATAGCATTAAGCAGAAGTAAGGATTTTTGGCTTCACAGAGATAGTGATAATGATTAGTAAGGTGCTTTTAGGGTTTTAGAATGGTAGTGCTCCAGAGTATTAAGGGGGTGTTTAGGATTCAGGGAAGAGCAGTGTTATATGGCAGCGAGGAGTTTGTGGAGCTCAGGGAAGGTAGCATTAAGAGGAAGTAAAGGGTCATTGGGATTCAGGGAAAGGTAATTTCAAATTACAGTACATTACATAAGTGCATTCATTTAAGTACACATACAAATATTACATTTGAATTGTATGAAATATAATATTGTTAATGTTGTTTTTAAGAAATGAAATAATAAAATAAAATCGATTATTCAGTTAACATTTGGGAGCCAAGGGACTGTTGCCAGAGAAGAACAAACACTATAATTATCTAGAAGACATATAGCATTGCAGTGGTATGTATTTGAACTTAAGGTCAAGCTCAGTTGTGTCACAATAGCTAGACTTGATAAAGAGGTCTGGCAATTTGAACAACTAATTATTATATCTTTTGGAGAGTCCGCATGTTTTATGTGGAAGTACACAACTTCTGCCCAATTAAAGCTACTCTCTGTAGTACTACTGAAAGCTTTTTTTTTTTTTTGTTGATCACATAAGGTCTGGTGACAGCTGCGCTATCACGCCGGACCTAAAAAGGGGTCTTGTTGCCTAGGTAAATGGGGGGGGGGGGGGGGTTGTGGTGCCAAAGTGCAAATAGTCATTCCTGCCTCCTACTCACACAAACAAAGAAGCATTTCACCAGACGTGTCACAGCCTGTACTGTTGTCGCTCAGCCACGCCTCAGCAGTAATTAAAAAGTGACTTTACAATGGGACCTGACCAGGCCCAATATTCATGTCCTTAACTTTATAGGCAACATTTTGATTAATTTCTTAACAATGACAGGGCAAACCTTACGATAATCTGTCAGTTAAGCTGTCCCTGCATGCATTTGACATATTTTACTTTGCCTTGCATTACCTTGAGTATTTGCGTTTTTTTTCCAGATGTAGTTTCAGCAGGTTCTTGTATGTAATATGACTGTTATATAGTGTATACTATGAACTGAGCTTGCTCTAGGTGGATGGATAAGTGTTGCTTTTGGGTCTGTGCTCATAATGGGGCACACTTTTGAGCTCAGAAGTAAAGGCTGATGACAGTGCAAGTTTCTCACTGTTCTGCCAGTGGGTCATAATGGTCTTCAGGAAACATGTGTATCCAATCCTCGGCCTCTATGCAGAGTGTACAGAGTAATGGTTACATATTTGCCAAACTGTAATAATGAATTTGAGTGTGTGAGAAGGAGGAATTCACAACTATTGAAATGTTGACAGCACGAAAAGAAAAGGTTTACTGGTGAGAGAGATAGCGAGAGAGCAGGGAAGGGAAGAAGGAGTTACTGCAAGGAAGTACATGAGAGTGGGGCACGATAAACAAATGGAGGATTAAAAAAATATGTGAGGACCTAAAAGGAATAATTGTGTCATAGAGTGAAAGACTACAGTGTAAAGTGATGTGGAGTGGACAGAGGGAGTGACTGAGACACTTTAAAGACCACTCACTATTCGTGCCACTGTGCTTCCCCAAACCTGAGTAATGTTTGACATTTATTTTCTAAACATTTATCAGATACTGCTAAGGCCAATATGTCTGAGGCAGAAGCCAAGGAAAATTCTAGTGATCTTTCTCTCTTCTCTCACATGCAGTAAAGGAGGCGATATTGAGTTCAGCCTTAAGAAATGGCCCTTTCACACTTGGCACTATTCAATTCAATTCAAAAACTTTATTTCGACAATTAAGTCATAAAAAGTAGCAAACATCACCTATTTACATCAACATTAAAAACTGTGCCAATACTTATCATATAGCAAGTCATGAGTTACACTACTTATTCATTTACATTAAAAAAACATTAAAACCTATACCTACAATCAGTTAAGAACATTTCATATTTAAATTACAGTTTTCAATACTCAACGATATAGGCCCCATAAGACAGCAGGATAACCTAATTAGACAAATTCTATTTACCCGAAGGTAAATGAATGGGTTAGCAAATGAATATAAAGGAGAATGACTATAATTAGATATCTATCTATCGGAAGCTTCTAAGATTTGCCTGGACCGTATGATCCATGCCCACTTCATGAATTTAGCCATTGCAATTGCAATTATCGGGCTTGGGTCTGTACACAGGATTCTTAGTGCCACCTCGTGTTTTCTGGTGCCTAAGAGCCGGCAAACGGGTAATACCCATTTCTTGCGAGGGAGCACGTAAAGGGGGCAAAAGAACAAAAAATGACTCAAAGATTCAGTCAGATCGCTACAATTGGGGCATTTATCCACATTTCCCTTAGTCCATTTAGAAGTGAATGTACAGATGGGAAGGGTGCCAATCCTGAATTGAAAATAGAGTTTGCGATCGACTGGCATTTCTATCAGACCCCAAAATGGTTCCTGTCTAGGATAGGCCTTGAATTCTAGGAATCTAGCTGTCAATTGCGATGTGCTTCCCTTGGAAGCTGATTCCATACTGATCATTTCCCAATACATTTTCTTCAGAATTTCTTTTGAGGGAAAGACCGCTTTTTGGGGATCATGCCATAAATTGCTCAATCCTAATCTATAGAGCAATGATTTAGTAGACCTCAACCAATCAATTTTACATGAAGTGTCTCTCTCCATTATTTCTTTTAGACCCAAGGCATAGTGTTTGAGCTCCTCTGTTGACCAAACCCTACGCCAATACAACAAGGGTCGCAGGTTGGCTGTATCTTTTAGAGTTTTCAAGCCTAAGTCCCAAAAAAGAGGTAACAGAGGAGTGCTTTGGGGTACACCGACCACTTTTCGAATGAACTCACTCTCCATAGCGTTCAAGCGTTTTGTATTGTTACCATACCCCCATAGCTCTGAGCCATAGAGAGTTGAGCTGCGTATCTTCATCAAATATATTTCCAGAAGTGGGCCTATAGGTTGTGTTTTCGAGGATTTGAATCTCTTTAGAAGAACGCCTGCCTGTTGCTGGAACTTCAGGATAGATAAATCCAGGTGGCTGTTCCAATACATATTCTTCTGCAGCGTAACTCCTAGATAAGTGAACGCGTCGACCTGTTCCAAGGGCGTGCCATTCAGGCAGATAGTGCCATTGAAGGGTTTGTAAGATCTACTCGGGTTTGGGCCGTTGAGAACCATAAACTTGGTCTTGGAAACATTTATTACCAGACCACGCAACAAGCAAAACTCTTCGAAACGCCGGAGGGTAAGCTGCAGGCCTCTAGGGGTTTTAGAAATCAGCAAAGTGTCGTCCGCGAACATGAGGACTGGAATTCGGATGCCAGTCAAAGCCGGTGCATCCGAAGGGACCCGGGCGAGGAACTCAGCCACCCCGTTCACGAAGAGCGAGAACAGGGTTGGTGCCAAAACACAGCCCTGTCTGACTCCCCGCTCCACGGGGAAGCACTCCGTTACCTCCCCCTGCCTGCCCCATCGGACCCGGGCAAAATTGTCCTCATGCAAGCGAACGACCAATGCCAATAACTCCGGTGCCATCCCCAACCCCTCCAGTACCCTCCATAGCTTGCTGCGCGGGACCAGATCGAAGGCCGCACGCAGATCTACAAACACAGCATACAGAACCCCTCTTTCCAAGACCACCGTCCTCCAGTAGAGTACAATAAACCTAAAAATCTGATCAATGGTACTGGTTTTTGGGCGAAACCCAGCCTGTAATGGGCTTAAAACATTACTAGCCTCCATCCAGGTCTGGACTTGGCACTATTCCCTTTCCATTAGATCGGATGTCTGCCAGGTAACAGAATTGCATAAGTTGGTGGCAAAAGCACAACTGAAATTCCCGGCAATGCCTCGTGTCATGTAGAATAATCATATGCGGAACTACCGTACCAGTGGAAGAAGTAGATGCCCTGATCAACACCTTAAAAAATGGGGCGGTGTCCTGAACCTCAATGAGATGGTGACTGTCTGCCTCGGGGGTGAGGGGGGAATGGGGAACGGGGGGGGGTACTCCAAAGTGAAGTTAACTTGAACATATCTACTCCTCTGTGGGGAGGCTCATCAGGCATTTCATGCCTGTTAGCTATGGGAGGGATCCCCAGGATGGGCTGGGGGAGGTGGGGGGACAGGGATGGGCATGGGCACTGGGTGGAGATGAGCACTATGTAGGGAGTAGTGGGAGAAAATGAAAAAACAAATAAGTCCTCATTATCATCTAGCAATATCCTTATAGCCGGGTGGCCTAGGATAATGCACTTAAAGAAAGGTCTTGAATTTGCGGATGCCGATGGGGAGAAGCAGAGAGCTGTCATTTTTAATGTGAAATGTTAATGGCCTCAGAACTAAAAGTCGGCAGAGACTGGTGATGAGATATTTAGAAGAAAGCTTGACCCACATTATCATATTGCAAGAGACTCCTCTAATGGCTAGCGAGAGTAGAGCCCTCTTTTCTAAATTTAGATGGTGGGAAGCTATGTTGTTTAAAAGCAAGCAGTGCACTGTAAAGGGTTGGCTATCCTGATAAGGAGGGGAGCCGGGGTTGATGTAATATCTTCGAAAAACGATAGATCAGGTAGGTGGGCCCTGGAAACTCTGAGATGCATTGATTTGGAGTTTGTGTGTATTGGATTTTACGGCCCGAACTTAGATAACCCCCAGCATATAGTAAATCTGGAGAGGAACCTAGTGGAGGTAACAACCCCAGTAATTATTATGGGAGATTTTAACACCCTCCTGGACCCCATGTTGGATAGATCCACCCGAAAGAATTGTGTCCAAGCCCCTAAGGCGAGACAGGCCCTTAAAAATATGCTTCAGGGCATAGGCTTGGTAGATGCATGTACATATTTAGAAGGGTTCAAGAAGGGGCTATACTTTTCACAGTAAAAAAATATGGTAATTTCTCCTGACTGGATTAAATCTTTGTGGATAGAGTTCTAGCATGAAAAATAAGAGGTCAATCTTTTACCAGGGCACATCAAGGACCATGCTGCAGTAAGCATTTCGCTTAAGTGTTTTGGAGGCGATAAAGAATGCTTGGAAGCCCCAATAACTAAGGGGGGGGGGGGGGAATTTGGTGCACCTCCTACGGACAAAACATTGGAAGGCCGCGGTCCAGATGCAATACCATGAGAGCTCAATAAGCATTGAATAGATGAGATGGTCTCAGAATGGGAACTATTATTTAACTCAATATATCAGCGGGGGTACAGATCCCAAGTTCATGGAAAGAGGCCATAATTGTTTTGGTTTTAAAACCTGCCAAGGATCTTAGAAAGGCAGACTCCTATTGTCCAATCTCTGTTAAACGCAGATTATAAAATCTTAACGAGCATTTTGGCAGGGAGATTGGGTATATTAGCCGCCCAGCTGATCCATCTGGATCAGAAAGGATTTGTGCCAAAGAGGCGAATCCAAGAACTTACACAGCAGTTGATAGGAACTACTGATCTCACTACCGCTTGTTAGATTACCCTGACTGTGGTCATGATAGATGCGAGCAAGTCATTTGATCAGGTATGTTGGGCATACTTGTGGATGGTCTTGGATTTAATGGAATTTAGTACTGGTTTCATCTCTACACTCCGGACACTTTATGAAAACTTGTTAGATAGAATTCTCCTCAATGGCTTCCTGACTAGGAGTTCTAGTATTCAAAGGGATACTAGGCAGGGTTGTCCCATGTTGCCTCTCATGTTTGGCATCTATATTTAAACATTAGCACAACTTCTCAGGAAAGACAATCAGGTTATCCCTTTTTACTCCTCCCTAGCAGTAAGACTGCGCTATATGCTGACGACTTGATAATCTATACATCAGATCCTGTCCTAACCATACCTAGGGTGTAGAAGTTGGTAGTGGAGTTCGGGACTTTGTCTGGGTATTTGGTAAATGGCTCCAAGACGAAGGTAATGTGTTGGAATATAGATGGTTGGAGGGGGGGGGGGGGGGGGGAGTGTGCAAGTGTGCACAGAGTTAAAGTATCTTGGGATTGTTATTGTCCGCCCTGTGGATGAAATACCATTAAATAATTTGAAAAGGATGGATAAGGAAGTAGATACTTTTTTGTCTAGATGGAAGAACTTGCCATTAACAATCTATGGGCTAGTGGATCTCATTAAGTTATCGATCCTTCCCAAATTGACATACCTATTCAATTGCATCCCTCTCACATTCCCAAGATCAATTATTGGCAAGATCCAGGGGAAAATAACCAGCTTTATGTGGGCTTCCTGTGGGGCAAGGCTGGTGTGGAAAAGGCTGAGGTGTAGGCTTGAGAATGGAAGTTTAGCCCTCACAGATTTAAACTTGTATTGCATAGCATTTCAGTTTAAAATCCTTCTGATGCTCTTGGGAAAGCTGTATAGTTCAACATGGGGAATGCTTTTATGAGATATGATACAGGAGTTTGGAGTAGCTGTTTTTTTTTTATATACAAGTTTGATGCCCTGAAATTGTTCAAAAAGGTGCAACTGAAGGTTCTAAAGACTGCTCTAAACCTTTGGTGCGTAGTGAGGAAGATACTCCGTATTGGATATTACTCTGACTTTGCACCTATATGGGACTCTTCTGGCACCCCAGAATGCATGAAGGATGTGTTGAGTCTCCCATTAAGGCTGGTAGGGATTGCTACCTGGGGGGATTTGATGACCGTACAGGGGATTCTACACTGGGAAGTCCTGAGACGTCAAAATGGGGATAGCCTATCTAGGTTAGAATATGTGCAGCTGTCATTCGGGCTTGCGTCTTCAACCTCGGAGACTGGGAATTTGAGTCCTCACTCCAGGATGTGAGCTCCAAGAGAAAGGAGATCGCCACATGGCATTGGAAACTCCAGGAAGCTGAAGATCAGAAAATGATATTACCATACACGGTGTGGGAAGATACTTTCCAGGGGGTTGACCTACAACCCATATGGCATAACTCTTTTAAATTACTATATTTGGTTGTCAAGCCTGCAAATCTAAAGTACAATCACTTTTTCACTATTAATAGATTATACTGGATACCCCCAAAAAATCGCTAAATTTGTATTGCCACCCACCCCCAGGTGTAGAAGATATGGCCTCTTAAAAGTTAATGAAGAACCATCTTCTTTACTTGTCCCGGGATCGAGGCATTCGTACAAGACATTAAGACTATTCTAAAAGATATTCTGGGGTTAACCATAATATTAAATCCTGTATTAGTCCTATTGGGGGTAGACAAGACCTCACATAGTATATTGAGAATGGAGCAAAGTGGCCTCATGTTTTATCTGATACTTTTAGCCAGGAGGGAGCGCTGCAAACACTGGATCGATCCATCTCCTCCAAATGTTATGGACTGAATTAAAGCAGCAAAATGGACTTGTCACCTATATATGGAACGCAAGTCAGGAAGACTGTCCGAGGTGTGGGCTAAGTTTGCCAGGTGGAGTGGAATCAAGGGAAGAACCTCCGATAGAACATGGCGTCCTATGATTACACCAAGGCACCGCCCGGTAGGCTGCGTCAGTGCAGTCGGGCCAAATGTGAATGTAACAGACTGCGTGGTGGAAAGAAAGGGTCAAAACGGCCTGAGGTTTGTATATGCTATGGTGATATGCGGACCAAAAAAAAGGCCAATATGTCTGGCAGGTTTTAGGAATAGGTTTGTTGTTGTATGATGTGTTTGGGTGCAAGAAAAGAAAACGCAGAGAGGCTCCTCAATACTGGTCAGGTAGCACGCTACATGAGGCACAGGATTTTAGTTCATGTTTTAAGCCACGCCTTTTGGAAAGTATTTCTAGTTGCGCTTGTTTGTCCACTTACCTTTTAGAAGACCCCTTTACCATCTTTTTAATCCCATTTAAAGTGCTATGCTTAGTCTTTAGTATATAGAGTGAAACGAAGTGCCAGCTAACAGAGAAACGCTGTGGTGCAAGTAAACCAGTTGTGCAACATGAAGGACCACAATTCAATAAAACACCATGACTCTTGTATTTTCTGGGCAACTGTTTCTCCAAAATGAACAACTATCCAGGTCCAAAAACAGGCTTGACAATGGCTTCTCCAGTGGGGAGGACACGCAAAAATATATGTATGTAAAAAAAAAAATATTCCTGGATGTTAGTGATGGGTTCATGAATGTCTCACATTGTTGTATCATGTACATTCATTTAGACAGTGCCTTATTTTGAAAAAAGCTTCTGTAGTTGCAGTGACAATTTGCCACTGCCATTATGTCTCCTGGCTTTTGGTCCAAAGTGGTATTTCATTTGTAATTCTGGTCTAGTACCCCCCCCCCCCCCACCACCACCACCAGTTTGTGGCACCAGTGGCCACTGTCTACTATTCTTTTCTGCTTGGTCAGGATCTGCCAGTGACTTGCTTCTTGAGAATAATTTGAAGTGGGGTGGGTTTCGCCGGGTACCAGACCCAGCAGGAAATAAAACTTGCATTAAAACGGGTCCCTAGCTGGCCTTATAATCAGGTCCTTAAGTTACAGGCACAAACACTGATCAATACTAAACAATGATGTAGTGTGTAAATACTTTTAGGTACTCCATGGCAGCTCTGCAGTCCCTTTAACATTTTACACGTGTTACTTCATCTCGCATTTCCTAAGAGTATTTTGCTTTTTCCTGATGCATTTTGTTATGCAGTATATGACAGTTGTGTAGTTCATACTCTACCTATAGATGTCTGGGGGATTTTAGGTTGGGGTGGGTGGTCTGGACTCGTCTTTGAGAGGTTTGGGGTTTCTCATACTGCTTTCAGGGCGTCATAAAGGTGTTCAGACAACGTTTTTATCTAGTCATTGCCCTCTCAGCAGACAGCACCGTGCGCTGACCACATATGTGCCAATTCTGATTACCACTTTATGTGAAAGTGTGAGAGGAAGATGTACACAGCTGTTGAAATACTGACCGCGCCAAAGGGAAAGGTGTACTGGTGGAGAGGGAGAGAGTGTGTGTATGTGTGCGCGGGCCGGATGACGAAAAGGTGATACAAAGGAGTACATGCAGAAGGGCAGAGCATAAAGCCTGTGATGAAGAGGAAGGAGATGACATGAGTTGTGCAGATTTACCATTTCAAAAAGATGTGGGGACAAACAGAGTATAGGTGTTCGACAGAGTGAAAGACTGCAGAGAAAAGTTGTGTGAAGGAGAGATCAGGAGCCTTTGAGACACTCTGAAGACCACATACCTTAGTACTGTTTAATACCGGGTCTCATATTTAGAATTTACTTATTTCCATTTGTAATTATTCACAAAAAGCATTGTTGCTCATTTATCTGAACATAATTCAAGATGGGAATGAGAGAAATGTTTAAAGAGACCGAGTAGTTATCTTCTCAAATTGCAATATATGCCACGCTACAGAACGGTCCGGTTCTTGTGGTTGTTATATTCAAACTAGTATGGTATAACTACTCACCATCTTGGTGCGCTCTAATGACGACTTGCGTATCAACTCCTATTGGACTTAGTCTTCAGGATGGCAGAAACATTTTTGTATTAAGCGATCCCCCCACTCGTTTATAGTGGCATACTTCAACATAAGGTTGCTCCATGGTAAGCACTGAGCTTGGTGCTCAGCAGACTCCTTGTGATGTCCTGGGGATCTTTTAGGTTGTTATATTAAAATTATATCTGGTTATGGATTGTAATTATGTGTGTGTTTGAAGTAATAAAAAAGTCTAACCTGCTCAAAATGAAAAGCAAATGCAGAGTACGAGTGTGTTCAAGCTATTAGGGTATCTTCCTCTTACTCCAGAGTGGTCAATATGTTTTAGCCCTTCTGGTGAACTCTGGCATCTGTGGGCTTCCTTCTGGACCGAGCTGGCAACCCTACAATAGCTACTCTATTTAGACCCTACCTTTATGGTGCTAGTAGCTAGCTATTCCACCTTACACCCTTGTCATTGGTGTCCTGAAGGGTAAAGACAGAAAATCAATAGTAATGTTAATTCTTTATATCATGACACTTTGTGCCCCATTATGATTGCGGGCGGATCGCCATCGCCGGGCCAGCAGTGGCGATCCGCCCGCCATATCTCCCTGGTTATCCCCCCACCATATTAGTATGGCGGGGGCACCGTGGCGGACGGAAAGCCGTCCGCCACTTTTCCACTGGTCGAATTCTCGACCGGGCAGAAAAGGGACACAATATGGTGGCGGTGTCTGCAAGACACCTCCATCCATATTATGATGTGGGTGGAGAATTGCCTTTCCATGGCGGCGATGCCGCCATAGAAAGGCATGTGGTTTATGACATTGGGAACCCGTTGCGGGCCCCCAGGGTGTTGTGGTGGGGGGAGGGTGCACATGTGGGGTAGCTTTGGTACCCCCCTTCATTGCAATGCACTACGTGGCAGGCACCACGTGGTGCCTGCCTTGTTGTGCATTGCGAGCGGGTCTGCAGCCAGCAGATCCACCCGCAATGTAAAAGGCCCAGAATGCACCCGCCAGTGTGGCGGGTGCATTCTAATGTGCATGGCGGGACCGCCGCAGCATCGGTGGTCAGTCCTGCGTTCCCGCCCGCCATCGTAATGATGTCCATATTCCTACCACCAGAAAACCAATACCCAAAATGTCACACTGCAAGTACACATGTGAGCAGCTTTTATTTGATTGTATGTGAGCTCTTGTAGCGTACCACTTTGCAGGTTAATTTTCTGTTGGAAGGAAAATAGACATAATGTGTCATTATTTAAGGAATTAATTAACGGTACTACTGATTTTGTGTCTTTTCCCTACAGGATACTAATAATAATTCCAATGGCAAGGTTGTAAGGTAGGATCTTTATCTACTAGCACCATAGAGGTAGGGCCTAAATAGGGTGACTATTTTAGGGTCACCAGTTAGGACTGAGTTCACCAGAAGGGCTGAAACATGCTGATCACTCGGGAGTAAGAGGGAGATAACCAAATAGTGTCAACATCTTCATACTCCATCTTATCTTTTAATCTTGTGCAGAGTAATGTTTTTGTTAGTTCATTAAACACAAACACTTACAATACCTAACCTGAAACAATTTTAATACCATCCATTACGGACTCTAGCTATCCCAATCAATACATAAGAACATAAAAATCTCCAAGGGCTAACAGCTAGCCTCCTGGGCATCATAATTGGTGCTCGCGAGATAGCACCTGTGACTGTGATTTATGCCACTGTAAGTTGGTAAGGGATTGCTTCCAGAGAGAACTCAACAGAAGCTGTCATGCAAGTCATCATTTGGAGGATCATTGACAGACTATCGAAAACAACACTATTGTTAAAAAAATATTGTGTCAAAAATATCATGTCACAATACTTATAATAGTAAGTATAAAAATATCGAAAATAAATTATAGTTTCACACTAATATTATTAATAAACATACGAAAATAGTTTTTAAAAATATATATATATATATTTATATCATCAAGCAAAAGTTACTCCTTCTGGGGTGCTGGGACCTGAGAAGGGTGGTGTACGCGCCGGTGGAGCAAGCCGGTAATGCAAAACGTCCCAAATTCCCAAAATATATTATTAGTACGCTCTCAGGAAAATAGGCACAGCAACCAAGTGTATGGGTCCAAGTATTTAATTACACAACGCGTTTCGGCACAGAGCCTTGATCACGTGTACCGTGAACACTACCACGACAAACATTAAATAAAGTTTCCACATTGATCCAAATGTTAACAAAATAAACAAAGGACTATACAGCAAAATGCTAACCCCTCTCATGGTCGCCATCTTGGAATGGTCAAATGTAAATTCCCGTAACTTCTTATATGTCCAAAAGATTGTTGGAAAGAATGTTGCAACATATCACATTCTTCGAAAAACACAATATCGTTCAATACAAATAAACTTTAAATAAGTTAACGTACTTCCCATACATCTGAAACAATTCATGAATTACTGATGGAAAATGCATGTAATAAGGAAATTCCTAGCGTATTCAGGGTGAAACAGAGTGAAACAGGCCAAGAGTGAAACACCGGACTTCAAATAGTGTACAGATGTACATGGTATTTGTTATAAGCGGAGCCATTGAATTCCAGGCACAATAAAATATAATTCTCTGGAATTCCCACTGTACTAACCGCGCCGCTCCATTGTGTTACAAAACAAAAGGTGGTGATATGCGCATGCAAAAAATTAAATGCGAATGCAAATGTACATACACATATGAGGCAGACATACTTGCGTCCATACTAGCGCAATTCTTTACTCAATACATGGCGCGCTAGCGTACACGCCCTCATAACTCCAAATAAATGTGGAATTCTACATTGTTTATATCATAATTCAGGAGTATCTGTTGACATTACACATTGGGCAAGTGCCCAGTTGTAACTATAAACCAATATCAGTCTGTGATACTCCTGACTGATCAAGTATAACCCAATACCATCATCTGGTGTTCCTCAATCGGGTTCGCTGTTCAAAAATTATTATGTCCTTAACAAAACAGAACTTATCTTAAAACCAATACAAACTCGAATTGACACTTGGTGAGGAATTAAATAATGTACCAATACCATGTGTAGAAGTGTAGAACATTGTCGGAGGAAAGGGTAGGATGCCCGTGATGGTGAGTGCAAGTGAAAGGGCTCCTTCCTTCACTCCTGTTAAGAAAAACATAAAACATGAAAAACATTGAATTAGAAGCAAATATATGCACAATCGTAAGCACATCATAGAGTCCGAGGGGACAAACAAACAAATTTAGTAGAGGATGAATTACATTAAATCGATTAATTTAGAATGCAGAACAGAACAACCTCCAAAACCGTATGGTACATCAATTCATCTTAGATGGATAAAAAGTCAAGTTTTCAAATGAATGGACAACTCCTCGTCCATGTTCAAACCTCCCGGGCTCTTTGTTAAAAATTCAACAATATATCTGGATTCCCGTTGTCTCAAAGCCAGAACCCTATCCCCACCTCTCGGATTCCTGGGAATATGTTACAAGATCATGTAACTTAAATCAGAAACATTAGCAAAATGGTGGTCATTAAAATGTCGGGCAACCGGATATTTGGGATCATTATTCGCTATGGCTCTAAGGTGTTCCAGAACCCTCTTTTTAGCTGGACAGGTTGTGCTCCCAATATACATGTGCATTCAATTGCATAAATGTGAAGACATCGATCGAAGAGATACGCAACTGTGCATTACTTCGGACCCGTGGAAGGTAAGCCTGCTAGTTACCCGTTCGTCCCTAGTGGGGGGGGATGGTTCTGATGTCTCGAAGGAGTCATTTGGATCAATGTGGAAACTTTATTTAATGTTTGTCGTGGTAGTGTTCACGTTACACGTGATCAAGGCTCTGTGCCGAAACTCGTTGTGTAATTAAATACTTGGACCCATACACTTGCTTGCTGTGCCTGTTTTCCTGAGAGCGTACTAATAATATATTTTTGGAATTTGGGACATATATATATATACACAGAAGATGCTGTAGATAGTTATAGTTAGGACCGTGTTTCCATAGGAAATCTGAAAATTCTATTTTGAATAACTTTGGCGCCGGATGACGAATCCCTGCGAATTTTTCAAAATAGGTGGGGCGCTCCGCTCCTACCCTGAAAGTCTCGGGGTGATTAGTCAAGCGGGGGCCGAGAAAAAAGGGAGGTCCCAAAACGCGTTTTCCCCATGTATTTTTCCATAGGGACCTTTAGTCCAAGGTACAGCCCGAACGGCTGAACAGAATTACTTGAAATTTGGCAGAGAGGTAGTCCTCAGGTCAGGGATGTGCCTTTTGAATATCTGGAGTCAATCTGTTCAGTAGTTCCTGAGAAAATTTCAGTTAAAAGTACATATATATCTATAAGCGCGCACCGTGCGAGCACGGTGACGTGCGTGAGCGCAATTCTGATTGGTTGTTAGATGTCAGTAAACATTCGAATCGGTCGAAATCAGGAAGTGTCGTCCGCCATTTTGTCTCTCGCAGTCTGAGGCAGTGAAAAACAAAGGTGGAGAACGTGAAAAGGGGGCAGGGTGGACAGTTCCTGACCCCCTAGCCTTTGTCAGGGGGTCACTGAAGGACCCCCAAGGGTGAAAAAAACATTTATTTTTTTTACGAAAAAGTGTGAGGTGCGCGCACCGTGCGCGCACGGCACGCACAACGCATCGTGGGTGCTCGGTGCGCGAAGCGCACCGAGTGCCCACAGCGCGCGCACGGTGCGTGAAGCACACGGTGCGCGCACGGTGAAAAACCTGAAAAAAAAAATATTAATAAATACACAAATTCTCTTAAAGAACCATAGGTTTCACACACGTTATAGTTAGGAATTAGCATTTAAAAAACCTTGCAAATTCACTTAAAAAACCAGGTTTCACACATGTTATAGTTAGCTGGACATTTCCCTCGTAAAAAACCAATGAAATTCCCCCGTTATAGTTAGTGCAGGCAACTATAACTCACGCGACCGCAATCCTCTGCTGATGACGTCAGATATTACATCACTGTATTTAGACACCTATTTACCCATGTCTTCTTCCATTAATCTTTAGCTATACATATATTACAAATATTTATTTTTCAGAAAGACACATATGTAATCAGTGATGTAATATCTGACGTCATCAGCAGAGGATTGCGGTCGCGTGAGTTATAGTTGCCTGCACTAACTATAACGGGGGAATTTCATTGGTTTTTTACGAGGGAAATGTCCAGCTAACTATAACATGTGTGAAACCTATGGTTTTTTAAGTGAATATATATATATATATATATATATATTTTTTGCACAAGGATTG
Source organism: Triturus cristatus (assembly GCF_964204655.1). NCBI lineage: Eukaryota > Metazoa > Chordata > Amphibia > Caudata > Salamandridae > Triturus > Triturus cristatus. The sequence continues at coordinate 1,546,350,085 of NC_140590.1, forward strand.
TTGCGAACTTCTGCTCACCCTCCTATCGACGCCGGTGCCTGCCTCAGTCGCAACTCCGTTTTAAATATTTCAAAGTGGATCAATCCAAACCATCTCAATGAATAATCCAGCGGCACACCCAGGACAAAACAATAAGTTTATTATTGTTTCAAGCGAACAGAACTACGCGTTTCGGCGAAGCCTTTGTCATATATATAAAATAGTACATCTTAACTATTTGACAAATACAATGTATATGAAATACATTTAAAAGACTATTGAAGACAATATATATACTTGTATAAATGCACACACACGTGTTCATATATACATATATAATGTAATCTATTATAAAAATATATATTTTACTTTAAATTGTAATATTTTGGTTCTTTTTAAATGTACTACTATACATATCTATCATAAGAAAATAATAATTTAATAGCAAAACATGAAATAAATTACTAAATATAATCTATACAAAAAACAAAATCCAAAGACATTTAATAAAAAAAATTATATTTATATATAAACAAACTATATAAAAACAAAATTTAACTATTAATAGATATTTTTAAACAATTTTATCTAAATTATCGGAGTCTGTGAATTAAAGATATACTATTGCAACTCCAGTTTATGCAACAATGGGGAAAACGTAGGCCTTTAGAGGGGTTAAATCTAATATTTACACACCAAACAGGTCAACAGTAGGGAAATTATTGGACTTAGGAGGGACAAGATTTACTATTCTCACTCCAGTCTGTGTAACAGTAGGGAAAGTACTTCAGTTCGAACACATTACATATTTGAATAACCCTATTAATTTAGAACAAATATAAAACTCATAATAGAAATATTAATAATTAACCACCCAAAAAGAATATATATGTACATATAAATCAATTAAACAATTTACATGATTATTAAACAATTTTATTAATTGTCAATTTAAAACATTTATTTATTACTTAACTTCCCACACTGCACCCCTAAGCACCTTGCACTTAAAATATTGCTAAATTAATAAGTATAACACAATGTACATAATGTACATAATAATAAATTAACTATCAATTGTACCCCTACAAACCTAACAACCCACAACTAAAATATAAGTATTATAAATCAGTATTGCATCAAGTACATAAATCAGTTAAATAATTTACAATAAATAATTGATCATTAATACTTGATTAAACTCCCACCCCATAACCCTACAAACTGAACAGCCCACACCGAAAATAGTTCTTGCACAATTTACACAAATAATCAATTAAATAATTAATAACTAATTTGTGCTTAATTATTACTTGGCTTCCCACCCTATGCGCCTACAAACCCAGCAGCACGAACCTAAAATATAAGAAAAAAAGTAATTATTACACAACTTGTATAATAATCAACTAAATTATTACTAAATTAATAATTATTACTTCGTTAACTTCCTACCCTATATCCCAACAAACATCCCAGCAACCCACTACAACACTATAAAATACTATTAGCAATTCAATAAAAAATTAGAAATCACTTAAAGTTGCAAACTATATATACAAATATTAACAATTATACAATCACACAATTAATATATAAACTAAAAAGCATTAAGATAATTAAAAATGATATTTTTTTGCAACTGTGTTATTGAAAACAATATTAACAACCATGATATTCTCAACAACTATATGACCAAATAGATATTCTTGACAACAATGTTTCTGCATTGCAATATTTTTGGATCACAATATTTTTTTCCAATAGTTCTTGCATCCCGATATTTACAAATCAATATTTTATCCAAGTACCCATTAGAGGACACCATTAAGGTGTGTAGTTATACCGTACTAGTCTGAGTGTAACACCCATCAGAGCCAGATATTTCTGTAGCGTGTAACTCGTGTATCTGATACAGCAGTAATTAAAAAGTGACTTTACAATGGGACCTGACCAGGCCCAATATTCATGTCCTTAACTTTATAGGCAACATTTTGATTAATTTCTTAACAATGACAGGGCAAACCTTACGATAATCTGTCAGTTAAGCTGTCCCTGCATGCATTTGACATATTTTACTTTGCCTTGCATTACCTTGAGTATTTGCGTTTTTTTTCCAGATGTAGTTTCAGCAGGTTCTTGTATGTAATATGACTGTTATATAGTGTATACTATGAACTGAGCTTGCTCTAGGTGGATGGATAAGTGTTGCTTTTGGGTCTGTGCTCATAATGGGGCACACTTTTGAGCTCAGAAGTAAAGGCTGATGGCAGTGCAAGTTTCTCACTGTTCTGCTAGTGGGTCATAATGGTCTTCAGGAAACATGTGTATCCAATCCTCGGCCTCTATGTAGAGTGTACAGAGTAATGGTTACATATTTGCCAAACTGTAATAATGAATTTGAGTGTGTGAGAAGGAGGAATTCACAACTATTGAAATGTTGACAGCACGAAAAGAAAAGGTTTACTGGTGAGAGAGATAGCGAGAGAGCAGGGAAGGGAAGAAGGAGTTACTGCAAGGAAGTACATGAGAGTGGGGCACGATAAACAAATGGAGGATTAAAAAAATATGTGAGGACCTAAAAGGAATAATTGTGTCATAGAGTGAAAGACTACAGTGTAAAGTGATGTGGAGTGGACAGAGGGAGTCACTGAGACACTTTAAAGACCACTCACTATTCGTGCCACTGTGCTTCCCCAAACCTGAGTAATGTTTGACATTTATTTTCTTTTTTTTTTTTTTTTTTTTTTGAAAAACCTTTATTGACATTTCAAGCAATAACAAGTATGGGCCTACAACCCCCCGGGGCCGGCCGCTAAGCAATCAGAGCAATAAAGATCAAATGTGAACACAGGCGGCACCTCGGAGAGCAGAATCTTCATGCTAACATAGTCCGACCAGTGAGCAGCGCAGGTAGGACACCAGGAGAAAAAAGGTTTTTCATTTTATAATGGAACAAGACAGTAGGATCAGGTGCCAAACAATTTCCCAACAGCGATAAGAGGCAGGCAGAATAATAGACGTAAGCAATAAACAGCAATCTATTGGATCAATGGCGCAGACACAGGAAATTCAGGATGGGGAAGAATATCATAAACAGTTGCGCCTGCAGGCCCCCGCCCTAACGCCCAGAGAACACCCCGGAAACTGTGGCACACATGAAAAGGCAACGATTCACAACAAAGGAGGTGTACCACGCTGATCCCAGAAAAGAAAAAACAAGAAGAAGCGGAGAAGAAAGGGAGGCCATGGAAAAAGAGATGAGAGACTAAAGAATCCCCTCCCCCAACCCCCCACCCTGCACCTCTGCAAATGAGTATGGCCCCACCCCCCAGCAGTGTGCCTGTCGCCCTGGAACTAGACCCGAAATATAGAAGAAACAGGGAAAAAGGAGTAAGAAAAGAACCCCACCAGACGGGGGGGTAGAGAAAGTATAATAAACTGGAGGAGGGCCTTCAAAACATACCCCCGGCTTCTCCCTCCCGCACGGTGAGGTCTCCCCACAGCAAACAATAAGCAGCACAAAATCGACCATATCAAAAAAGGGATGGGGAGCATTATGCACCTAATATGCTAATAGCTATGTCATGAGAGTACGCAACCCCTGAGTCCACCCGTCTACTAGATGACCACCCCCGAAGGATCAGCCTTATCCTTGACCACTCTTTGCAATTCTGCCCATGCCTACCCCTCGACCCAGCGCCATGTCCGATGTTCCAAGGTAAAGGAGTGTCCAAAAACGACCGGGAAGCGACGCACACAGGTGGGGTGGAAGTCTCTGAGTACCAACACAGTCCGCATCATGGAGGGACGTCTTTCCCAGTTCTGCCCCAGGATCTGCACTGCACACAAGGACCAGGAAGGCGGAATCAGCCAAAGTAGACAACTGTTGCTGGAATTGTCCCTGAGTCGCCGGAGGCCGTGCACGGGACGAGGCCACCACCTTCCACTCAGGTCCAATACCTCCGGAACAGATCAAACCCTCAGCTAGCCGATCACACGGTAGCATACTGTCCGGAGTGTCCAGCTGTGCACTAATCGCAGGGGTGGCCGCGACATTGTCCTCCTGTGTGCAGTGTGGGAAGTCCCTGTGTACCTGTGGACAGGCAGGCCGCCACTGTCCCAACGCTGATGCCACACCATCGAGCTTAGTCCCCAAGACCCCGACGCCACGAGCCAAGGAGAAATGAAGGGCACCAAGGGCCTCTAGGAGGTCGCCGTACCCCAGCACAGCTCTCTGCGATCGCTCCGCCACACTCCCAAAAGTCACACACTCCCAATCCTGCTGCGACCCAGTGGACAGGATGGTAGGCTGCATCGCAACAAGATGGCCGCCGGGGAGGCCCGACCCGTATTGGGGCCGGGACCCAGGGACAAGCGCCTCGAGGTCCACGTCGCTGGAGACAGGGTTCCGGGGGCAGGCAAAAATGTATCCGTTGCGTGGTCACGGGCAACAGTCGTCCCCACCACGGACCAGCTCCCGCGAAAATCCGGGAGCAGCCCGCAAGGATCAGGGCGAGCCACGGGCGGCGTCCGGGCAGCTCACAGTCAAAGGCAGGGGCAAGCACCGGAGAATCTGAGAATTGCACCCCCGGGCATGCCCTCAGTCCGCTACGCTTAGCAGTGGGAGCGACCACGGCGAAATGCAGGCCGAGGTTAGCACCGCTCCGGTGGACCGACTCCACCCAGTCACCACAGGCCGCTGTTGTTGAACTGCCACCCGGCCAAGGCGTCCACTCGAGGTCCCTGCTCCAGGGCTGCACGGGCCGCAAAGTTCAAATGCACATTTCTCCGGCGGTACCGCAGCCAGAAACCTCGGAGTCACACGATCGGTTGCCACTCTCATTCACAAACACGATCGCATAGCGCAGACTAAGGATCTCGTGCAGGATATCCGTGCGGGATGCGGAGGTTCACGGAGCCGGGAGTCTACGCTGCCGTCCCGGTCGCCATCTTGGCTCCTCCCTGACATTTATTTTCTAAACATTTATCAGATACTGCTAAGGCCAATATGTCTGAGGCAGAAGCCAAGGAAAATTCTAGTGATCTTTCTCTCTTCTCTCACATGCAGTAAAGGAGGCGATATTGAGTTCAGCCTTAAGAAATGGCCCTTTCACACTTGGCACTATTCCCTTTCCATTAGATCGGATGTCTGCCGGTTAACAGAATTGCATAAGTTGGTGGCAAAAGCACAACTGAAATTCCCGGCAATGCCTCGTGTCATGTAGAATAATCATATGCGGAACTACCGTACCAGTGGAAGAAGTAGATGCCCTGATCAAAACCTTAAAAAATGGGGCGGTGTCCTGAACCTCAATGAGATGGTGACTGTCTGCCTCGGGGGTGAGGGGGGAATGGGGAATGGGGAACGGGGGGGGTACTCCAAAGTGAAGTTAACTTGAACATATCTACTCCTCTGTGGGGAGGCTCATCAGGCATTTCATGCCTGTTAGCTATGGGAGGGATCCCCAGGATGGGCTGGGGGAGGTGGGGGGACAGGGATGGGCATGGGCACTGGGTGGAGATGAGCACTATGTAGGGAGTAGTGGGAGAAAATGAAAAAACAAATAAGTCCTCATTATCATCTAGCAATATCCTTATAGCCGGGTGGCCTAGGATAATGCACTTAAAGAAAGGTCTTGAATTTGCGGATGCCGATGGGGAGAAGCAGAGAGCTGTCATTTTTAATGTGAAATGTTAATGGCCTCAGAACTAAAAGTCGGCAGAGACTGGTGATGAGATATTTAGAAGAAAGCTTGACCCACATTATCATATTGCAAGAGACTCCTCTAATGGCTAGCGAGAGTAGAGCCCTCTTTTCTAAATTTAGATGGTGGGAAGCTATGTTGTTTAAAAGCAAGCAGTGCACTGTAAAGGGTTGGCTATCCTGATAAGGAGGGGAGCCGGGGTTGATGTAATATCTTCGAAAAACGATAGATCAGGTAGGTGGGCCCTGGAAACTCTGAGATGCATTGATTTGGAGTATGTGTGTATTGGATTTTACGGCCCGAACTTAGATAACCCCCAGCATATAGTAAATCTGGAGAGGAACCTAATGGAGGTAACAACCCCAGTAATTATTATGGGAGATTTTAACACCCTCCTGGACCCCATGTTGGATAGATCCACCCGAAAGAATTGTGTCCAAGCCCCTCAGGCGAGACAAGCCCTTAAAAATATGCTTCAGGGCATAGGCTTGGTAGATGCATGTACATATTTAGAAGGGTTCAAGAAGGGGCTATACTTTTCACAGTAAAAAAATATGGTAATTTCTCCTGACTGGATTAAATCTTTGTGGATAGAGTTCTAGCATGAAAAATAAGAGGTCAATCTTTTACCAGGGCACATCAAGGACCATGCTGCAGTAAGCATTTCGCTTAAGTGTTTTGGAGGCGATAAAGAATGCTTGGAAGCCCCAATAACTAAGGGGGGGGGGGGGAATTTGGTGCACCTCCTACGGACAAAACATTGGAAGGCCGCGGTCCAGATGCAATACCATGAGAGCTCAATAAGCATTTAATAGATGAGATGGTCTCAGAATGGGAACTATTATTTAACTCAATATATCAGCGGGGGTACAGATCCCAAGTTAATGGAAAGAGGCCATAATTGTTTTGGTTTTAAAACCTGCCAAGGATCTTAGAAAGGCAGACTCCTATTGTCCAATCTCTGTTAAACGCAGATTATAAAATCTTAATGAGCATTTTGGCAGGGAGATTGGGTATATTAGCCGCCCAGCTGATCCATCTGGATCAGAAAGGATTTGTGCCAAAGAGGCGAATCCAAGAACTTACACAGCAGTTGATAGGAACTACTGATCTCACTACCGCTTGTTCGATTACCCTGACTGTGGTCATGATAGATGCGAGCAAGTCATTTGATCAGGTATGTTGGGCATACTTGTGGATGGTCTTGGATTTAATGGAATTTAGTACTGGTTTCATCTCTACACTCCGGACACTTTATGAAAACTTGTTAGATAGAATTCTCCTCAATGGCTTCCTGACTAGGAGTTCTAGTATTCAAAGGGATACTAGGCAGGGTTGTCCCATGTTGCCTCTCATGTTTGGCATCTATATTTAAACATTAGCACAACTTCTCAGGAAAGACAATCAGGTTATCCCTTTTTACTCCTCCCTAGCAGTAAGACTGCGCTATATGCTGACGACTTGATAATCTATACATCAGATCCTGTCCTAACCATACCTAGGGTGTAGAAGTTGGTAGTGAAGTTCGGGACTTTGTCTGGGTATTTGGTAAATGGCTCCAAGACGAAGGTAATGTGTTGGAATATAGATGGTTGGAGGGGGGGGGGGGGAGTGTGCACAGAGTTAAAGTATCTTGGGATTGTTATTGTCCGCCCTGTGGATGAAATACCATTAAATAATTTGAAAAGGATGGATAAGGAAGTAGATACTTTTTTGTCTAGATGGAAGAACTTGCCATTAACAATCTATGGGCTAGTGGATCTCATTAAGTTATCGATCCTTCCCAAATTGACATACCTATTCAATTGCATCCCTCTCACATTCCCAAGATCAATTATTGGCAAGATCCAGGGGAAAATAACCAGCTTTATGTGGGCTTCCTGTGGGGCAAGGCTGGTGTGGAAAAGGCTGAGGTGTAGGCTTGAGAATGGAAGTTTAGCCCTCCCAGATTTAAACTTGTATTGCATAGCATTTCAGTTTAAAATCCTTCTGATGCTCTTGGGAAAGCTGTATAGTTCAACATGGGGAATGCTTTTATGAGATATGATACAGGAGTTTGGAGTAGCTGTTTTTTTTTTATATACAAGTTTGATGCCCTGAAATTGTTCAAAAAGGTGCAACTGAAGGTTCTAAAGACTGCTCTAAACCTTTGGTGCGTAGTGAGGAAGATACTCCGTATTGGATATTACTCTGACTTTGCACCTATATGGGACTCTTCTGGCACCCCAGAATGCATGAAGGATGTGTTGAGTCTCCCATTAAGGCTGGTAGGGATTGCTACCTGGGGGGATTTGATGACCGTACAGGGGATTCTACACTGGGAAGTCCTGAGACGTCAAAATGGGGATAGCCTATCTAGGTTAGAATATGTGCAGCTGTCATTCGGGCTTGCGTCTTCAACCTCGGAGACTGGGAATTTGAGTCCTCACTCCAGGATGTGAGCTCCAAGAGAAAGGAGATCGCCACATGGCATTGGAAACTCCAGGAAGCTGAAGATCAGAAAATGATATTACCATACACGGTGTGGGAAGATACTTTCCAGGGGGTTGACCTACAACCCATATGGCATAACTCTTTTAAATTACTATATTTGGTTGTCAAGCCTGCAAATCTAAAGTACAATCACTTTTTCACTATTAATAGATTATACTGGATACCCCCAAAAAATCGCTAAATTTGTATTGCCACCCACCCCCAGGTGTAGAAGATATGGCCTCTTAAAAGTTAATGAAGAACCATCTTCTTTACTTGTCCCGGGATCGAGGCATTCGTACAAGACATTAAGACTATTCTAAAAGATATTCTGGGGTTAACCATAATATTAAATCCTGTATTAGTCCTATTGGGGGTAGACAAGACCTCACATAGTATATTGAGAATGGAGCAAAGTGGCCTCATGTTTTATCTGATACTTTTAGCCAGGAGGGAGCGCTGCAAACACTGGATCGATCCATCTCCTCCAAATGTTATGGACTGAATTAAAGCAGCAAAATGGACTTGTCACCTATATATGGAACGCAAGTCAGGAAGACTGTCCGAGGTGTGGGCTAAGTTTGCCAGGTGGAGTGGAATCAAGGGAAGAACCTCCGATAGAACATGGCGTCCTATGATTACACCAAGGCACCGCCCGGTAGGCTGGGTCTGTGCAGTCGGGCCAAATGTGAATGTAACAGACTGCGTGGTGGAAAGAAAGGGTCAAAACGGCCTGAGGTTTGTATATGCTATGGTGATATGCGGACCAAAAAAAAGGCCAATATGTCTGGCAGGTTTTAGGAATAGGTTTGTTGTTGTATGATGTGTTTGGGTGCAAGAAAAGAAAACGCAGAGAGCCTCCTCAATACTGGTCAGGTAGCACGCTACATAAGGCACAGGATTTTAGTTCATGTTTTAAGCCACGCCTTTTGGAAAGTATTTCTAGTTGCGCTTGTTTGTCCACTTACCTTTTAGATGACCCCTTTACCATCTTTTTAATCCCATGTAAAGTGCTATGCTTAGTCTTTAGTATATAGAGTGAAACGAAGTGCCAGCTAACAGAGAAACGCTGTGGTGCAAGTAAACCAGTTGTGCAACATGAAGGACCACAATTCAATAAAACACCATGACCCTTGTATTTTCTGGGCAACTGTTTCTCCAAAATGAACAACTATCCAGGTCCAAAAACAGGCATGACAATGGCTTCTCCAGTGGGGAGGACACGCAAAAATATATGTATGTAAAAAAATAAATATTCCTGGATGTTAGTGATGGGTTCATGAATGTCTCACATTGTTGTATCATGTACATTCATTTAGACAGTGCCCTATTTTGAAAAAAGCTTCTGTAGTTGCAGTGACAATTTGCCACTGCCATTATGTCTCCTGGCTTTTGGTCCAAAGTGGTATTTCATTTGTAATTCTGGTCTAGTACCCCCCCCCCCCCCCACCAGTTTGTGGCACCAGTGGCCACTGTCTACTATTCTTTTCTGCTTGGTCAGGATCTGCCAGTGACTTGCTTCTTGAGAATAATTTGAAGTGGGGTGGGTTTCGCCGGGTACCAGACCCAGCAGGAAATAAAACTTGCATTAAAACGGGTCCCTAGCTGGCCTTATAATCAGGTCCTTAAGTTACAGGCACAAACACTGATCAATTACTAAACAATGATGTAGTGTGTAAATACTTTTAGGTACTCCATGGCAGCTCTGCAGTCCCTTTAACATTTTACACGTGTTACTTCATCTCGCATTTCCTAAGAGTATTTTGCTTTTTCCTGATGCATTTTGTTATGCAGTATATGACAGTTGTGTAGTTCATACTCTACCTATAGATGTCTGGGGGATTTTAGGTTGGGGTGGGTGGTCTGGACTCGTCTTTGAGAGGTTTGGGGTTTCTCATACTGCTTTCAGGGCGTCATAAAGGTGTTCAGACAACGTTTTTATCTAGTCATTGCCCTCTCAGCAGACAGCACCGTGCGCTGACCACATATGTGCCAATTCTGATTACCACTTTATGTGAAAGTGTGAGAGGAAGATGTACACAGCTGTTGAAATACTGACCGCGCCAAAGGGAAAGGTGTACTGGTGGAGAGGGAGAGAGTGTGTATGTGCGCGCGGGCCGGATGACGAAAAGGTGATACAAAGGAGTACATGCAGAAGGGCAGAGCATAAAGCCTGTGATGAAGAGGAAGGAGATGACATGAGTTGTGCAGATTTACCATTTCAAAAAGATGTGGGGAAAAAATAGAGTATAGGTGTTCGACAGAGTGAAAGACTGCAGAGAAAAGTTGTGTGAAGGAGAGATCAGGAGCCTTTGAGACACTCTGAAGACCACATACCTTAGTACTGTTTAATACAGGGTCTCATATTTAGAATTTACTTATTTCCATTTGTAATTATTCACAAAAAGCATTGTTGCTCATTTATCTGAACATAATTCAAGATGGGAATGAGAGAAATGTTTAAAGAGACCGAGTAGTTATCTTCTCAAATTGCAATATATGCCACGCTACAGAACGGTCAGGTTCTTGTGGTTGTTATATTCAAACTAGTATGGTATAACTACTCACCATCTTGGTGCGCTCTAATGACGACTTGCGTATCAACTCCTATTGGACTTAGTCTTCAGGATGGCAGAAACATTTTTGTATTAAGCGATCCCCCCACTCGTTTATAGTGGCATACTTCAACATAAGGTTGCTCCATGGTAAGCACTGAGCTTGGTGCTCAGCAGACTCCTTGTGATGTCCTGGGGATCTTTTAGGTTGTTATATTAAAATTATATCTGGTTATGGATTGTAATTATGTGTGTGTTTGAAGTAATAAAAAAGTCTGACCTGCTCAAAATGAAAAGCAAATGCAGAGTACGAGTGTGTTCAAGCTATTAGGGTATCTTCCTCTTACTCCAGAGTGGTCAATATGTTTTAGCCCTTCTGGTGAACTCTGTCATCTGTGGGCTTCCTTCAGGACCGAGCTGGCAACCCTACAAAAGCTACTCTATTTAGACCCTACCTTTATGGTGCTAGTAGCTAACTATTCCACCTTACACCCTTGTCATTGGTGTCCTGAAGGGTAAAGACACAAAATCAATAGTAATGTTAATTCTTTATATCATGACACTTTGTGCCCCATTATGATTGCGGGCGGATCACCACCGCCGGGCCGGCAGTGGCAATCCGCCCGCCATATGCCCCTGGTTATCCCCCTGCCATATTAGTATGGCGGGGGCACCGCAGCGGACGGACAGACCGTCCGCCACTTTTCCACTGGTCGAATTCTCAACTGGGCGGAAAAGGGACACAATATGGTGGCGGTGTCTGCAAGACACCGCCATCCATATTATGATGTGGGCGGAGAATTGCCTTTCCATGGCGGCGATGCCGCCATGGAAGGGCATGTGGTTTTTGACATTGGGGACCCGTTGCGGGCCCCCAGGGTGTTGGGGTAGGGGGAGGGTTCACATGGGGGGTACCTTTGGTACCCCGCTTCATTGCAATGCACTACGTGGCAGGCACCACATGGTGCCTGCCTTGTTGTGCATTGCAATGCTGTGCACAGTCCTTTTACATTGCGAGCGGGTCTGCAGCCAGAAGATCCACCCGCAATGTTAAAGGCCCAGAATGCACCCGCCAGTGTGGCGGGCGCATTCTAATGTGCATGGCGGGACCGCCGCAGCATCGGTGGTCAGTCCTGCGTTCCCGCCCTCGTTATGATGCCTTTAATGTCCATATTCCTACTACCAGAAAACCAATATCCAAAATGTCACACTGCAAGTACACATGTGAGCAGCTTTTATTTGATTGTATGTGTGCTCTTGTAGCGTACCACTTTGCAGGTTAATGTTCTGTTGGAAGGAATATAGACATAATGTGTCATTATTTAAGGAATTAATTAACGGTACTACTGATTTTGTGTCTTTTCCCTACAGGATACCAATAATAATTCCAATGGCAAGGTTGTAAGGTAGGATCTTTATCTACTAGCACCATAGAGGTAGGGCCTAAATAGGGTGACTATTTTAGGGTCACCAGTTAGGACTGAGTTCACCAGAAGGGCTGAAACATGCTGATCACTCGGGAGTAAGAGGGAGGTAACCAAATAGTGTCAACATCTTCATACTCCATCTTTGCTTTTAATCTTGTGCAGAGTAATCTTTTTGTTAGTTCATTAAACACAAACACTTACAATACCTAACCTGATATAATTTTAATACCATCAATTATCGACTCTAGCTATCCCAATCAATACATAAGAACATAAAAATCTCCAAGGGCTAACAGCTAGCCTCCTGGGCATCATAATTGGTGCTCGCGAGATAGCACCTGTGTCTGTGATTTATGCCACTGTAAGTTGGTAAGGGTTTGCTTCCAGAGAAAACTCAACAGAAGTTGTCATGCAAGTCATCATTTGGAGGATCATTGACAGACTATCGAAAACAACACTATTGTTACAAAAATATTGTGTCAAAAATATCATGTCACTATACTTATAATGGTAAGTATAAAAATATCGAAAATAAATTATAGTTTCACACTAATATTGTTAATAAACATACGAAAATAGTATTAAAAAATATATATGTATATAGTTTAAAATAGTAAATCTTAACTATTTGACATACATAACATGTATATGAAATACATTTAAAAGAATATTGAATACAATATATATTCTTATATAAATGCACACACACGTGTTTATATATACACATATATAATGTAATCTATTATTAAAAATATATATTTTACTTTAAATTTAATTATTTTGGTTCTTTTTAAATGTACTACTACACATATATATCATAAGAAAATAATAACAATAGCAAAACATGAAATAAATTACTAAATATAATCTATACAAAAAACAAAATCCAAAGACATTTAATAAAAAATATATATTTATATATAAACAAACAATATAAAAACTAAAATTAAATATTAATAGATGTTTTTAAACAATTTTAATTAACTGATCGGAGTCTGTGAATTAAAGATATACTATTGCAACTCCAGTTTATGCAACAATGGGGAAAAAGTAGGCTTTTAGAGGGGTTAAATCTAATATTTACACACCAAACAGGTCAACAGTAGGGAAATTATTGGACTTAGGAGGGACAAGATTTACTATTCTCACTCCAGTCTGTGCAACAGTAGGGAAAGTACTTCAGTTCGAACACATAACATATTTGAATAACCCTATTAATTTAGAACAAATATAAAACTCATAATATAAATATAAATAACCACCCAAAAAGAATATATATGTATATATATCTCAATTAAACAATTTACATGATTATTAAACAATTTTATAAATTGTCAATTTAAAACATGTATTTATTACTTAACTTCCCACACTGCACCCCTAAACACCTAGCACCTTGCACTTAAAATATTGCTAAATTAATAAGTATAACACAATGTACATAATAATCAATTAAATCATTATCAATTGTACCCCTACAAACCTAGCAAACCATAACTAAAATACAAGTAGTATAAATCAGTATTGCATCAAGTACATAAATCAGTTAAATAATTTACAATAAATAATTGATCATTAGTACTTGATTAACTTCCCACCCCATAACCCTACAAACTCAACAGCCCACACCGAAAATAGTTCTTGCACAATTTACACAAATAATCAATTAAATAATTAATAAATAACTAATTTGTGCTTAATTATTACTTGACTTCCCACCCTATGCGCCAACAAACCCAGCAGCAAGAACCTAAAATATAAGAAAAAAGAAATTGCACAAATTGTGTAATTAATAATCAACTAAATTATTCATATATTAATAATTATTACTTCGTTAACTTCCTACCCTATATCCCAACAAACATAGCAATCCACTACAACACTATAAAATACTATTAGCAATTAAATTAAAAATTAGAAATCACTTAAAGTTGTAAACTATATATACAAATATTAACAATTATACAATCACACAAAATTAATATATGAACTAAAAAGCATTAAGATAATTAAATGATATTTTTTTACAACTGTATTATTGAAAACAATATTAACAACCATGATATTCTCAACAACTATATGACAAAATAGATATTCTTGACAACAATGTTTCTGCATTGCAATATTTTTGGATCACAATTTTTTTCCAATAGTTCTTGCATCCCGATATTTACAAATCAATATTTTATCCAAGTACCCATTAGAAGACACCATTAAGGTGTGTAGTTATTCCGTACTCGTCTGAGTGTAACACCCATCAGAGCCAGATAGTTCTGTAGCGTGTAACTCATGTATCTGATACAGCTAACAAGTACTGGTAAAGCCAATATGCTTAGCCTGTTTAAGGCGTACGTGTGTTGTGTGATATGTCTGTGGCCACTTTACCTACCGGGCTACGGGGTCATAACAGGCATGTGCTTCCTTTTTCTGTGCCCCTGGGCCTCAATAGTATGTCAGAAGGGGGCCACAGATGCTTTTGCGGCTCCTTCTGTAATATAGATAGCGCTTGTGCTACATGTGTTCTTGCACTGTCACACGGGGGCGTTCTATCATTTGTATGGGGGCGTTTCGCAATGGAAACACTTTGCCTATGCGCCCTCGCCATATTATTTACAGGGGCGCAGAGGCAAAGAGGTCATTAGGAGTCTTTCTGACTGCACCTAAAGTAGGTGGTGCACAATGAATGTGCCACTGAGGACACCTATCTGAAGGGAGGGAAGAGGGTCTCATGAATCTCCACAGCCGTCCTCCTACAGGCAGGTGCAGTCACTCACTTACTTGCACGCACCAATAGGAAGCGTTTCGGCCTAACATGAAAGGGCAGTCTGGGTGCTGCCTGCACTGTGAAAGGTGAACTACCTGCTTCAATCAGTCAGTCAAGTGTTTGCGGCTGCCCTGGGAGCAGCGCATTGTCAGTAAGTAAGCATCTAGTTAAAGGTGTGCCCCAGCGCAAACAAGGACAGTGCACTCCTACTTATGTGGCGCGTGGATTGATTAATAGAAAATTCACAGAAAGTAAAATGCAGATCAGGGGCACACTGTGCTAAACCCGGAATTTTAATTGACATGTTTTAAACCGCACTCCTAATTATATAGGCCACACCTTTTGCAAAGTATTCCTTGTTACACTTCTACGGCCATGCTCCTTTTAGGGACCCCCACTTTTTTATCCCACTTTATGCACTGCTTTTGAGAGTTAGGGGCTTATATCTTGGGCCCCCGTGCGTCACTTTTAACATGGGGAAAAAGTGACGTACAGGCTTGTTGTAGCCTTAAAAGTGTGCATTTACAGCAGCCTTTAGTGTTTTCAGCTGGGTTCGTTTGGGTGCCAGCCAGGCCAGCCTCCTTAGTCGCATTTAGCACGCTGAATCAATTCGCACTCACAGTGCAGCTGCACGGCTGACATAGGGAAATCAAGATGAAAGCGAATGCAAATCCAGCCGAGCAAGCGTTGCGGCAGCAGGCACCGCGGAACAGGTGGCAGCCTGGCAGAGACCCTTTGTCGCAGGGCATAGTCATAGGAAACTTCGTATTGTCCGGCAGACTCGGCTGATTAAAATTGAAGGAAGGATGTTTGGGGTTCCCAGCGTGACTGCGCTGGGGTGGAATTACAATGCCAAACTAAACAAGGCACATTGTGCGGAGGAAACGGATCTCTCCCGTGTGCAGTGCACGGTGGCAGCTGAGTGAGCGCCGCGTGACGTCACCGGGCTGAGCATTGGATTACAGCAAACAGGGACTTGCTGCGGGAGCCGCCCACCACAGGCTAGAAGTGCACGGTCTGCAGTCTGGCGAAGTTTGGAGCAAGTGGGAGCATTATTTCACACACTCGGAACAAAGACGCCAGTAGTTTGGGTGGGAGCCTTCGGAGCCATGCCCTGCCTTCGCCTCCTTCCCTGCCGACCCGTGGGCGCCCCGACCCCGTGCCTTTGAAGTCCGGAAACATTTCACACCACACCGATTCGGTGAGTACACTTGTAAAATCTGTTTATAGGGCTCGCCGTGCGCAGAAAAGAGGGTGTGGGACGTGAAAAGAGTGCGTGCTGGTCTTCCGTGTTTGTGGGAAAAGGTATTGCCATCTGCTCCGAAATACGTCTTCTTTGTGTAAAGTGATTCTAGTTTGCATTGGGTGACTGGCTTGTGTTCTGTTCGTGTGCGTTTTTTTTCTCCCTGTGTTTATGTCCTCCCCTCATATTTTGTGTTTGTGTGTGTGTATATGTATGTGTGTGTATGTATGTGTGTCTGTGTATGTGTGTATATATATATATATGTGTGTGTGTGTGTGTGTATATGTATATATATATATATATATATATATATATATATATATATATACACGTATACACACACATACATACATACATACATACACACACTGACATTCATGAACATAAAAAAATAACCCCCCCCCCTATCGAGTCACTATAATCCGGTGTTAATCTCTTTATGAACCTGTCTTTTCTCGGTCTACTTGGCGCTGCGCTCGATCTAAATCGGGCACGTGACCTCGTGGTCCCGCCACGCCAAGTATGGGAAGCTAATTACAAGTGCATGTCAACACGAGGTTAATGCCGAAACTTCCGTTCTGACAGTGTATTTTTAGGAACAAGTGCTTGCAGCCTGGGATTTATGCGTTTTTAAGGCCTGCTTCAGTACGTTCTGCAAGAGCACCCCTGCCACTCTAATCCAGCGCACGCTCCTTTTATAATTTATAATTTTCATGTGAAATACAACGTTCCGAGCAGACCTTGACTTCCCCATCGCTGCAGTGACAAAGAAAGACCGCAGACTCGTGAGAGAGGCCTTCGTCCACGCGCCCTGAGTGCCTACATCCTCTTTCTTTGGATATTTACAAAACCTGCACTTGAGAAAAAGCAGCCCGCTCTTTTTTTGTGTTGAAAAATCAAGAGCATGATTGAAAGGTGAATAGGGTTTGTGATTGCGCATTCATCGACTGCGGTTCTGAGAATCTCTGGGCCACATCTTGATGTCACTTGTCATTCCCGCGGTGTCGTGGTGAATATGGCCAGGTACTGTCTAGACCCCCTCCTCCCTTATCAATACTAAGACAGTAATACACTTAGCACAAGGACATTTTTGGATTAGGGAGTCGTTAACCCCTGGCCGTATTTATTAACCTAAAATGAAATCAACAATTTTATATATAATATTTAAACAGTACGCAGAAAACCATTACATTGATTACTTGGATAGGCACAGATGTAATTTGCTAACCTTAACATAACTCTAATACAAAGATATTCCTATCCGAATCTAAACATACGATAATCAACCGTCATAATAATGTTTAATTACTGCGTATCCCTATTTGGGCCTACGGCAAGGTCACTAACTGGTGCCAAATCCTCATCAAATTATGCCTGCACTCCAGCGGAGTGCGCATGCGCAGGGGGCCCGTTTACGGTGAGGGTACTTCCCCCCCCCCCCCCCAGGTCGCCCCCTTATGCCCGCCCTCCAACCGGAGTGCGCATGCGCAGAGGGCCCGTTCCCCGTGAGGGTACTCCCTCCCCCCCCCCCCCCCCCTTCCAGGTCACCCCGTACGCCCTGTAAATTATCTCCAGAAGGGCCCCTTGCAGTTATGCGCCATTGTGCAGGTGCGGGGTGGCCAAGCAGCCTACTGGAAAGCGTGACTCCCCCCTCCCCCACACCCATCCAGCCAACCGGCTGTAACTGCCCCTGGAGTTCTATTAGAGACCACTTGTCCCTCCCCTTTGGGCGACGCCATTCAAGAATGGCTCCGCTCTCTAAGGACCTAAAATTTACTGCTCACCAATCATGACCTTACCGCCTGACCAAGGAATCGCACTAAAAATACGACAATAAACATAACCTGTTAAAGGAAACAATCTCCTAACATAATGGGAAAGAAAAATTATCACACATATGAATAGACTTAACCATGTCAACTTGAAGGATAGCACTAAAACATGACAATAAACATGACCTGTTCAAGGAAACAATCTCCTAAAACAATGGGAAAGAAAATCATCACACATATGATGCCAACCTGGAAATTAAATTCCTAACAATACACCCTGTAAACCCTGCTTTTAGGGGACGGTGGGTGGGTAAATTAAAATACAGCCTCCTAGCGAGGCTGTTGTGCTTAAGGGCAGGCTGTAGGAGCAGCGAGCAAAGAGGAAGACTCCGCCGCTCCCCAGCCTTTTATTCTAAACCCTAATCAGGTCAGACCGGTTCTAACCGGCCTAGCATTGATGCGACGCATACCCCGGAAGTGATTACAATCACTTCCGGGGCACGCACCAACAACCCGGAGACCAATCATTGGCGGGGCGTGCCTGTCGCGCCACCATTGCGCGCGAAAGGCCAGCCCCTGTGTGGTCCTTGAGGGGCCGGCACGACCGCTATATCTGCGGCGTGTCCGATGCCGGCCCTGCCTTCCTATGAGTAAAGATGGCCATCTGATGTTGAGGACGTTTAAGAGAAAGGTTGGAGTCTCGAGCCAAACAGAGTGCCCATGGTGTGGGCATTAACTGATAATAAGTATCTGAATTCCAAACAACCGCTTCAGCCACAGCGATAATGACATTCCCTCAGGGCCGGACAGCCCATTTATTCCCCTGGGCCTTTCCCCGGTGGGCTGGGGCTTTTTGTGGCCGATTGTGAAAGCCTAGGGTCGTCCCTGGTGCCTCTGTTACTTTCCCCAGCCCCCTAGCTTACTTGTGGCAGGCATGTAGAGGCTTCGAGAGAGAGAGACCGGGAGGAGGAAGTTGGGGAGAAAGGGATGAGAGGGGGGGAGAGAGAGGGGAGAAGGAGAGCAGGGGAGTGGATGGATGGAACCAGGAGTAAGCATGAGGGGAGCTGAGCTTGTTTGAGCATTTTTCGCAAGGGCTGATTTTGGTCCCCTAGGTTACCCCCTCTCTTTCTCTAGCTCCACCTCCTGTGACTGCCTCAGTTACAACAGGAGCTTCCTATGGACATCGTTCAGTTAAACAGCTTTTGGTAAAGAGGTGCAAGGCACAGAGTGCTTAGGTTGTGTTTGACACTTAACTTGTGGTTAAAGAAGAGCTGACTGGTGCTCACTCTTAATGGATGACAGTTGAAGCTATATATACAGTCCCTCCAGAAACTTTCATTTAATTACTGCAATCATCTATGGAAGGAGGGGCCTTTGCACGGGTGCTATACAAACCTATTGCGACTTCTACATCTTCCTTGCCTGTTGATGTACCTCATTTGGGTATTTAGGTGTGACTCATCTTCATCCGCCTCTTCATCAAATATTTGGGAAGAGCTGACTGGGGGATTGAGGCAGGAGTACATCTTATCCAACTTCTCTCAGCCGACTTTGAGGTAGATTTGGGCACCCCTGACTGGGGTGAGGCCCAAGTAATTATCTGCTGCTTGAGTCTTGCCCCTCAGTGGAACTTACTAGGGTTTTTAGTCCAAAATAATTATCAGCTGCCTCTTTATCTTCTATCTGGGTTAATTTGACAGGAGTTTACCCTGGATACTTCATATCCTGCCTGGATGGTATTCTGTTTTGGTTGGCATTGCTAAAGTGTGGTATTTCTTACTAGGCCATATCCGCAAAATAAAACGGCATTTCTCCTTGCAGACAACTTCCCTTTTCCGCCTGAACTTGAACTATTTACTCTTCAGCACTAGCCCCCATCATATATACAAGCCTTTTAGTCTTAAACTTGTTCTCTGGGAGAGTTCACCTGGATAGGTATGACATGCGTACAGCGTTTAACAACATAATACAGATGTCTTGTGATAGATACATGGGTTCTTAGCTTCAGGGTACGCCCTCTGTGAAAGTAATGGAGCACAACTCTGGTCGTCAAATTTTGCTGCCAGTACTTTCACATCGGAGTACCTTTCTACCTACACATGCAGTCTGTCCTTAAAGTGCCCCCTGGAGAAGACAACACCGCTGTTACACAAACTGTGGCAGTTGCACATGCTGTACAGAAATCAGATACTGTGTTGGCACTGATTAGCATTCTCGTCATAACTTTCTGAAGTGCAGTGCTTTTGCTGTAGAGTTTTCTGGCATACTCTGGTGAGTCATACCCCCGTAGAGCATGTTTGAAAATAGGCACACATTAATGTTGGCTTTGCAGGACGAAATATTTGGGTCACAGACCCCACTAGTGAAGGTGGTAGTCATGTACTCTGAGATCTTAATAGATAGGGCTTTTAAGTCCTGAAGAAAGACCCATGGCGTGGTTTAGCGTGTTTTAAAATGGGCTGAAACTCATACAAGGATTGAACTATTCCTCTGCACATTTCTCATTTTAACCTCATTATATAAAATAAATAGAAACCAAGCCAGTCTGGTGGACTTGGCCTCTATCTGCGGGGTCACTGTCAAACATTTTGCCTTCACCCCTCTGTTTTCCAAACCTGTTTTTGTTGGCTTTTAGGACTTAGTGCACTCTACCACTGTTAACCAGGTCTAAAGTGGTAATGCTACTCCACCCACCAAAACAATGGTACAATTGGCTTACACCTGATTGGTACCTTTGATTTACTTGCAAGTCCCACAGATATGTACCACGGGTACTCAGGGGCTGTAAGTTAAATACTACTAGTGTGCAGCAGCACTCATTGTACCCCGGCACTCATTGTGCCACACACTAAAAGTAGCCTATTAAAAGATCTCAGGCCCACCAATGCAGCCTGTCGTGCAGTTTTAAACTGCCAATTCGACCAGGCAAAACAAACCCTTTGCCAGGCATAAACATTTTTAAATACATATAAGCCCCCTTTAAAGTAAGCCCTAAGCAACCCATGGGGAATGGCACATTGTACGGAAAACGTAGGATATGTGTTTTTAAGTTTTACATTGGCTGTTAGTGGGGAAAAAAACAAATGTGTTTTTCAGTACTGTAAGGACTGCCTCTCCCATAGAATAACATTGGGCTACTGTATTACATTTAATAAGTACCAACTTTTGATTAAGACCAGGTAGAAATGCCATTTTTGATCTCAAATGAATTGTAATTCAAAGCCATCTTTAATGGTAAAGTCAAATTTTAAGTGACAATTCTGAAAATGCCACTGTTGGAAAGTTGGAATTTTTCTGTCCTAACCTTTTGGTGCCTGCAGCCTGCGTCCTGACATGACTGTGATTAGCATGGCACTGGGCCTTTGTGTTTTCCTCCTAGACAGTGAAACAAAGATGGACTGTGTTGGAAGGATGGGCCAACCTGCCTGGATGTGTGGGGCGGAGCTTTCCCAATTGCATTTCAAGGAGCTTCTTCCAGCATACTCACAAAGACCATCACACCAGTCTTATGTCACCCTAGACCTCTTGGAGCCTAGGCAGCGGAAGGGGTACGTTTCCAGAAACCAGGTGTAGAAGGGCCTATAAGTCTCTTGCACTTCAAAGGCTGGCAGCACACATAAATATTGGACCCTCAGAACAACTGTTCATTTCCCTCTTTCTTGGACCTGTGGAGGACCCTCATAGGGACTGCCATGTACTTCAGAGAACTGCTCTGCGGCTTGAGGCCTGCTTTGTACCTCCAAGGAGTGCCCTGCTGCTACTAGAGGACTGCTGCTTGAAGCTTGCCTTGTACCCTCAGAGGGGAGCCCTGTAGCTTGAGGCATGTCTTGCTGCTTCATCTCAGGAATGCCAGAGTGACTCCAATGCTGAGGTGACTGACCTCTTGTTCTGAGCTACTGGAACACAACAAGCTCCAGAGGCTTCCTTGCAATTGCCCAGCTGACCTGCTGCACTGGAATTGTCAGGACCTGTAACTGGACCTGCCCGAGTTCTGCTTACCTCTGCTGGAGGGAGTTCCTGATCCGTAAGTGGTGCCTTACCTGGTCCCGGACCTTTGCTGGCATGAGTTGAGCTCCTCCTGTGAAGAAATGGAGAAATCTTGAAGTTTTTGGCTCTTCGTGACTGTGAATCAGCCTGCTTGTGCTGAAATATTGCCGGCTCCTACGACCACCAATGCAAAGCTTCTATGAACCTGACTCTTCATGCTACAGTGGCCAGCAGCGACGACCGGCTGTGCAGGATCTGCACTTCACGCGACAACCACCTGCGGTGACTGGCAACAACCGTCTGCAATGCCCGACCGGATCTTCAAGCTAAAGCGACAACCACCCACGATGCTCGGCTTGCTCTTCGCTCTACAGCAACAACCATTTGCAATGCTCTCCTTGTGGCCTCCTCCACTGCGAACTGGACCATTTGCACCAGACTATTGGTAACTTTTTAGCAAGACTAACCTGATCCCTGTATAAGGCCGACGCTTCTGCTCGATCGGCCTGAATTTATTACTTTCTCCTGGTTTAGCATGACCAGATGATTGTGAGTGGCGCTTTGTGCTTTTTGGGGCTATACTTTCCTCAATCTTTGAAATTGCAAATCTCTGGTTCTACTGATTAGATTTTTATTGTTTGTTAAATAATTTCTTAACATTTTCTACAGGTTTCTAGATTCATGTGGGATTTTTCTGGTCGATAGGTTGTATTAATGTTTGTGTACTGCATAAATACTTAACACTGTGCCTCTAAGTAAAGCACAGATGCTTTTGTGCCAGACTATCAGAGATTTAAGCACAGGTTAAATTAGTGGCTTTTGTGGTTCGGTTCACCCTGGCAAGGATTGTGGTGGTGGTTTGAGAAGGGTTTTTCATCCCCCTTAATCAAAAACCCAATTTCTAACACAGTTCTGTGCACAGTGCCAGATAATAATGCAATCTATATTCCTTTTACTCCTTTGGTTGTGTTAATGCGAGTGTTTATTTCTCGGTTTTCCAGTCACCAGCTCTAAATTCTGTCCTGCTTCTTCAGTAGCAGGTAACTTTACTGGGAGAACTGCTTCCCCCTGTTGCTTGCTGTAATTAGTGATACTGGCAAGTCAAGGGTTGTCAGTGGAAAGCAATATGGTTGCATTAATGACTCTCAAAGGATATCCTTGGGTAATTTGCATTCATTATTTTTGGGCCAAAGAAAGGCAGATTGAAAATGTGGGTAATTGTCTGACAAGAAGAAAACATTTCAGGATTATTATGATCTATCTGAGCTTCTACAATACTCGGGGCCCACAACACAAGTGACCTAAAATGCTCTCATAGACACCCCCCCCCCCCTACATCTTATACTCTTGATTTTGATTTGATTGAGCTCCAAGCCTTAATCTGGCGAAATGTGCTAGAGATGTCGGACTCAACCAGCACGATGCAATTCAGAGAAAAGATAAAGAACATAAAGTCCAAGCAAATGTAGAGAACAAAAAAGTGTATTAACTTGGAACAACTAAAAGTTTAAAAGTGAAGTAGGAGCAGTTTGTTTACATTAAACACACTTAGTCTGTGGAGTTAGTCTGGAGTATTGTAAATGTTTATTACGAGCACCCCTCATTTATTGAAATTTGGAAACCTATTTTCTGATGATTTTTAGGTTTCGCCTTCACAGCACTCAAGCTATCTAATGTATTTAATATAATTCTTAAAAGGGACTTACATCCCACCCTTGCTTTTTATTGGTTGGTGTGCTTGTCACTTACGCTTCCTCCGTTTCTATTGGCTAAAGCATACTATTTCCTGTTTCTCTCATGTGCTTCTCTTATCAGTGTTCCACAGCCCAAGTACTGTTCATCTACTTTTGTGGAATACTTTTTATTGGGTTCTGCCTGCACAGCGCTTGTGCTTGTTTTTCAAGTGCTGACATTTCTGTTAGAAGGCTTAATTGGTTAGTCGGAAGTTTTCTTTTGCTGTCCGATCTGGTGTCTCTTGTTTCTGCTTACTCCGCGCTGTAACTTTAATTTCTTCCACGAGGCTTGGAACACATTGTTCTCCAATTCTTGCTTTCAGCCTTAAGCGCCACCCCCGGTACTATCACGCAAAAGGCCTTGGAGGCAAAGGTAATTCACAACACTTCAGTTCTTCTAAGCGGTCGACCAAAACCTAACGGCCAGTAAGCAATCTCCAAGCACCACAGCAACCAGAGTTCTAACCTTTGGAAAAAAGGCGATGGCAAGCTTGAGGTAATGATTGCATTGTGATATGGCTTTATTTTTTTGGAAGGCTCTGCTGTAAGCGGATGGATGTAAGCATAAACGACAGTGCGGGGAGCTCCGCATGGGGTTTCACCTTTGTTCAAAGACAAGCTTATACAGTCTATCGAGGTCCAATCAACTTGACAATTGGACGCTGTACAGGCCTGCACCTGCCACTGAAACCCGAGCACTTGCCATACACAATATTCACCCTATAAAGTGAAGGGCTGGTCTGCTAATGCTGCCCATAAAACAAAACACAATCGTACTGGGAAAGCAATCACAGAGAACCAGTTGTGTAAAGGCACTTGTAAAATTACACTTAATTCTGCAGTGTAAGCCCCTCACTTCGCCCCCTTCCTTCAGCAAGCACCCTCCCTAAAGTACAGAAGGCTCTTCAGCACTGCTAGCCACATTGGCATCCATCAAACCCTGATCCCACAGCCACGCCCCTCCCTCCACCCCAGTAGCGGGCCCAGAAGCAGTAACTGCGCCGCACGATGCACAGAAAACGCCCTGAGATCAAAGCCTGCCATATCAATACCACCACCCACAACACCCTCAACTATCCAACCACTAGCAGCGACGCTCAACTCTGCCAATATACATCAACTCCACCTGCAGAACCCACTGCCATTCAAACTGATGGCCTTCGCACACCTCTTGCCATGAATTTCAACTCTAGCATGCAGCTGTCGTCTCTCTGCCAGCACCGGCACCCACAAACAGCCCTGAAAACCCATCTCCAGCCTGACCTGCAGCAAGATCTGCCCCTCTAGTAGGGGTAACCCCAAAGTAATCTCCCAATGCACCCTTCTAATGCTCTTTCTCACCGTAGGTCTGTCCACCCTTTGTGTGTCTCTCTCTCCCGTTCTTGCCAAGGACAGGTACAATAATATACATAGTTTGCACATTAGTATAACACCTGGTTAAGGTCTCTAGCAGTTACCTGCCTGGATTAATGGCGCATTCACAAAAGTGTAATTTTATTTACACAAAAAAATATTATTAATCACATAGTCAAAACCTATTGCATTTACCAATGCTTGTTAGTACAGCTGACCACACTGGATACGCTAAAGAATCTGGTCCCCTTGACAGCAGAACAGAGAAAAAGGTGGATCTTCGTTCACTCTAATGAAAGATGGTTGCAGATGATGATCCAATGTGTTTCGTAAAGTATGATTGACACATCAACTAGTGCTCATGGTAGTTGCAGCTTGCTAAGGTGAGAAAGCTCTGTAAAAAGGGAGGCAGTATTCAGGCCTGCGGGGGTTCAACATTTTTAGGTGACATACTGTTGCAAAGGCAATTTGGATTGGTCAAAAGTCTGACACGGTGGCAGCTGGCATCTATTGGGGTGGAAACCTCCTCGCTCCGGACGTCCTTGTTGCTTCTGCAGCCCTGCCACCAGGAAACCCCCTTGACCAATCACGGCACTGCTTTCACCAGCATGAGTATCACCTGGATTGAAAGGAGCTGCCTCACTCTGCACTCCACAGAGCTGTGGAGGCATGCACTTGCTCTAACCCCGTTGTTTTAAGACAGCTGGGTTAGAGATGTTTAAAGTGTGCATGTGTGGCTGGCTTTTACTAAACGACTGGACAAAAAGACATGCACACTTTAAACAGTGCATTTGGCAGTCCACCCGCCTCCCTGCTGCTGTCACTCGGCTCGGGACAGTGGATGAGAAATAAAATGGTAATTAATTGCCATTTGATTCTTCAGGATCTCGGGGGTATTTAAGTGGGGCGATGCTCCTCCCCTCCATCGGAGGAGCTGCCCCAGGTCTGACATTAAAAAAAAGAATAGCGGCTCAACTTGATTGTTGGGATGGTAAGTTCCTAAAAGTCTAATGTAGTTTTTCTAATCCCGGTCTGTCTGAACACTTGCCCATGTTTTAACAAATAACTTGCCACATAGATGTTGGGCATGTGCCAGGCTCATCTCAATCTGGATTGGTTGCAATCCTTGTTGTATTAAAGGGAAAGAGGCTGCCTCGGACGCGGGCTACCTCTTTCCCTCTGGATTTCCACTTGATTATTTCTCCTCCTCTCCAGACGCTCCCGATCCATTCCATACATTTTTCACAACCCCATACACATTTGTACTGTGAAGCTTGAGTTTATCAGTAAATATGTATCAAACACTACACTAGATTTCAAAATCTCTTCCAAAGATAACCATGAGGTTTAGTTTGATTTTAAAATGTGTTTGGGAAAGTAATGGTATACACTAGAAATGTGCAACACGTTATAATGTTATTGATGTTCTGGTTAAAGATTTTTTTTTTAAAGTGTGTGTTTTATCTTGGTATGTCACCTAATGAAGTAGACTACTTGCGCGTGTTTTTACTCTTTGTGGTTAGGATACTCTGACACTTCATTATCCGAAACTGTACTTGTAACCATGCAACGCTTCTAAAGTTACACTGCAGCCTTGCACAGTGTGTGCTTCAATAATAAGGACTGGGGTTATCGTTTTCACTGAACTGAGACAGCATGCATGTACAGGCCACAGCCTTTAAATAAGACCAAAATTGAGGTGCAAAAGATCTTGGGGTTCCCCACCGAGCAGATGAGTGTGCTGCAGAGTGTGCTGCATGTTTAGTAGCACAGTCGTATAGTATTACCCGACAGTGCTGGCAGTGTATAAGCTTGTAGGAGCTAAATGCATTATTGAGTATAGACACAATGGAAGTAAATCTTGTACATAATAGGATCTATGATCTGTAGCTGCTTATACCTGCTTTAGGGGACCAGGTACAGAATGCATTATCTAACCAAATCATTGCGCCACGGCTGTGAATTTGCAAGTAATCCATTGATCCTTTGATGCAATAAATGTGAAATGAGGCATCAGAGCGGTTTAATAGGCAGTTGTCAGCAGGGGGATATGAGGTCGTTTCCTCAACAAGAGTTAGCAGGAGGATTCTCGAATTCACTCTTTTCAAACCTGGGTGGCACAGCTGCTTAAGGAGTGGTGCTAGATTACTTCCTCGGTCTGTATGGGAGGGAGAGTTTGAGCTGTGCAAACTTCTCCTAAGCTTTCATAGTATTCAAACTATTTGAAAATGGATCGCCAGCAAAGACATCTCATTTTAAAATCACAGCCTGTTTTCAAGCCTATACTGGTATCAATGTGAGCAAACAGGAAGGACATGTTCAAATATTTTACTTAAAACTCAGGCAGTGACTTGTGTTGTAAATCGGCCATTTGTTTTCAAAATAGTTTATATGTTCGTTACCTGATTTTGTCATTTGTAGCCTCTGAGGGAGTCTTTTATCCCATTACTTTGGTTACAACTGTTTTATCTTTTCGATGGCATTTCATACCATGTGACAAAGTACCTCTACTCCAACCTTTAAAATACTTTTTATGGGCTCAGGCATGAGTCACCCAACATTACTTCAGTGATGGTTGTCATTATCGTTGCTACCGAACGATTGGAGGAATTTGGCAAAGATCAACCTAGATTTTCAGGTGGATCGCAAATAAGTTAAAGGATATTATATGTTTTAGTAAGTTAGTCTTATTCTGTTGTCTAATATACATAATTGGATCTCATATCTTGTCATGTACATCAGTGATGCATAGGAATTCGGATTGTTATTTATAGTTCAATACAGCTGAAATTTTATATCTGAAATAGAACTGGGAATATTTACGTGTATTACACAGAAGGGCACAGACCGCTTTACTGCTTATTTGGTTGTTTATCTCCCAAGTATACCCTTACAGGTAGGAATACATATATATATAAAAATTAAAGCAATAAACACTACATTTTCCTCTCCAATATAGAATGGCAAATACTTTGAAACCTAAGGACTTCATTCGAATGCTGAAACAATGCAGTAAAACTACTAGATGAATTACTGATGCAGCGACATTTGTTTTTTCCCACATGAAGCATTACCTCATTACGTGTTCTGCAGCTCTGAGTGAGGGACAGCATGAACATACTGCATGTTGACTCCCTTTCTGAGTTACAAATCTCGGATCATTGCATTTGTCCTTTGCAGAAGTTTCACTAGGTTTGGCCAGTGTTGGCAAGACTATCCAAGCACTGTCTGTCTCCGAATGTTTGGATCTGAAGGTGCTATGGTTATTATGAACAATCTGTTTCATGTGTAGGCTTCCTATTGCTGCACATTTTCCATTCTATTGGAAATTAATTTTCTCTATTTTTTGACAAATTGATCATCTGTACATAGTGCTCATTTGAAACCTATTACAATGCATATAATTTCAATGCAGTACGAATCATAGGATGCTAAGCTATCATTTCTGCTTGTATAAAACTGATTTGTATTCGTCTGGATTTCTTATGATTAATTTTGTCTAAACTACTACTCGCCTGTAAATGTTTGCAAACGTTTGAGCTTAGAATCCAACAGCAGTTGTAGATGCGTGTACAGCCGATCCATCCTTTGGGAAGCTTGGTTTATAGAATTTGAGATAAAGTTTTAAACAAATCCTGCTTGTAAATTTGAACGATATCCTGTAGAGATTACACTTAAGTAAAGAATTAATACATGTTTTTGAGCAGCCATTTGTGACAGGGATTTACCATTTTGAGATAGCATGCAAACTACAACTGTGCCTTTCGTTTCTGAATTGTGCAGGAGTAATGATTGTGGCATTAGGTTTGTCTTCAGACTGCTTTAATTTTCTGGAAGACCACGCCATCAATTCTTCAAATAAGTGCAAGATATTGATGTGCTGAGAAAGGATGAGATTTGTGTTTTCCCCATTCAGCTATTGGCTTTCATAGATTTGTCATCGTTTGTTTGCCATTTCTAGAATGGGCGGTCTAGCAAGAGCAGTGACATTCTGAGGATGGTGATAATGTCCCATTTGTGTTCCCGTTCATTTGTGGTGGTAGGACACCTTGTAGTAGTTTGGTTAGATAACCCAATGTGACATGACAATTAAAAGCCAATGTGTGTTCTTCATTGTAATTGTATTTATACAGCGCGCACAACCCCTGATGAGGCGTCTAAGTGCTTTTCAGGGAGTAGCACGCTACTCTGGAACCAAAAAAGGATTAGTGGTAAATTAGTATAGGGAAAGTTAATTAATTTAAGCGGTGGACATGTGAGTCTGTTAGTTGGATTGAAAAGGATAAAGGAGGGATAGAAAAGGGAAGGAGGGATAGAAGAGCGAAGAGTCTAGACAGTGTTTACTTTAAGATCATAGCAGTAGGAGGAGGTTTGGGATGAGTAAAGGAGAGATGGAGGTTGGGGAGAGTCTCTAGTGATAGATTAGGTAGAAAAATGAGGTATCGGATGAGTCGAGGGATGAATGAATGAAAATGCATTTGTAGTGCGCGTAGTTACCCGTGGGCATCCCAGCGCTATCATTGGCGCCCTTAAGCTATAAGCAGATCAGGGGAAAAGAAAAGTTTTAAGTTGTTTTCTAAAATTCAGATAATTTAGTTCGAGCCGTATGTGGTCCGGCAGGTGGTTCCAGAGCTTAGCCATGTTATATGAAAACAGACGGCCTCCAGTTTGTGATCTCCTAATCTTCGGGACTAAGATTAGGCCTTTTTTGTCAGATCTCAGTGCCCTACTTGGTCGGTAGGGCTGCATCATGGAATGGATCATTGGCAAGCCCTTCCCAGTGAGTGCTTTGTGTGCAATGCGCAACAACTTAAATAGAATTCTTTCTTGGATTGGTAGCCAGTGTAAAGTGGCAAGAGCAGGTTTTGGAGAGGCATCTAGGGATTTTCAATAGAAGGTGAGCTGCACAATTCTGTACAGTTTGCAGTCTTTTGGTTGAGACCTGAGGGGCTCCTAAATAGAGGGCATTGGCATAGTCAAGCCGTGATAGAATTAATGCTTGAACTAGTATCCGTCTAGCCACAAAAGGGAGCAGGGGAAGGATCCCTCTGATCATTCTTAGGAGGCCATAGCAACTAGCTGCGACTTTTTGAGCTTGTTCCTTAAAGTTGAGATTACAGTCGAGCCAGACACCCAGGATCTTGATCTGTTTTTTCGGAGCAGGCGGTGACAGACAGCTGCGCCACAAGGGGTCTTTATTTGATGGGGCCGAGTGACCCAGGAGCATAAGCTCAGTCTTTGCTCCATTAAGTTTTAAGAACGAGTTATCCATCCATCTGGATACCTTCTCGGGACACGAAGCCAGGCCAGGACCAGAATTGTCCTGCTGATTAAGAGAGACCACATGCTGGGTGTCATCGGCATACGTAACCATCTGGACACCATCGGGACATAAGATTCCTGCCAGGGAGCTCATATAGATATTGAACATAGTTGGGCTAAGGGAGGATCCTTGGGGGACTCCACATGTCAGGGGCAATTGCTTCGAGGTGAATTCCTCTAAGAAGACTGTGAAAACTCGATTTTTCAGGAAGGACTGTCGCCATTTCAATGCTATTCCGGTAACTCCGGTATACGTAAGGGAAGGGTTTAGAAAGGCTCGTTTGGGAGATCTGAATAGTAAAAGAGGTTTGAGATGATGCCAGGAGGGATAGAGGAGAGAAGAGTCTAGAAAGGGTTATTTTGGGGATCATAGTAGTAGAATGAGGTTTGTGATTAGCCGGAGAGTGGAGGTAGAGGATAAATTGAGTGAGATATAGAGAAGCGCATTGGAGAGGCTGATTTAAAAAAACAAAACAAAAAAAAAAAATCTTTTTTAAAAGGAGCAAAGCAATAAATATATAGATGCAGAAGTACTTTTATTTGTGTGTGTGTGTGTATGTATATATATAATTCAATAGAGAAGCAATTGTAGATAGTTATAATAAAAATGTACATATTGTGATAGATAAATGGGGAACCATAAGCATCTAATTAAATGACTTGTATTAAAACTATGCAGTGACCTATATACATGTTAAGCATAGAATAATATAACCATAAGTAATACATCCATTTTTTAAGTACACCTAACGAATATCTATATATTCATAAATATCATTATTATACACACTAATACAAAGGAATACACATATCTAAATACATATAATCAAATTAAATGCTTATGTACACATGGATATACTGTACATTTATGTTTGCGTAGGGTGGTTATGTAGGGAAGAGTCAACTCTTGAGTAGTCCTCTGAAGATGAGCTAGTTATCCGTGGATCTTATGTTTGGGAGTAATGAGTTTCATAGTTTGGCTGCTTGAACAGAGAAGGATGGCCACCTATGTTTTTTTTCTTGTATGGTGGGATTTTGAGGCGAGGTGCCAATCTGGAATGGAGGTTCCTTTGTTGAATGTATTTGGTGAATTTATTTCTGAAGAAGAGCGCCCCTGTTCCATGTATCGCGTTGTGGCTGATGCAAATTAGCTTGAATGTGGATCTTCTGACAGCCAGTAACCAATGTAGGGCCATCAAGGCAGGGCAGATGTAGGCTTGCGGCTTTACATGTAGGAGTAATCTGGCAGCAGAGTTCTGAATCTGTTGTTGTCTTTTCATAGTTGATGATGATACATGGTAGAGGCCTTTGGCATAATCAAGTTTAGACAGTACAAGACAAAGAGTAGCCTGGACCTTGTGTGGGAATCCCAAGTGGGGGAATATTCATCGCAGAGTTTTTAAATTAATGAAGCTTGATCTCGCGAGCTTCTCCACTTGGGCATTCCTTGATAGCTTGGAGTCCATGGTAGTTTCAAGGTTACTTACTTCCTTAGATAACTTTAAGAGCTGTTACCAGAACGTCCGGCCAGGTGGTGAATAGGTCAACATTTTTCCAATTGCCAAATGTGATTATTTTCGTTTCGGAAGCATTCAATTAAGGCCTACAGGTCATGATCAATGGCTCTGAGGCAACTAAAGATTTTTGCGTTTCCAATGTCTTTGGGGCTTTCCAGTTTAAGGAGTGTTTGTGTGTCATCTGCATAGTTATAGCATGTGATGTGAAACTCATTGGTCAGTGCCGGTAGTGGGTTCATGTAAATGTTGAAAAACATGGGTGAGATGATAGAGCCTTCAGGGACCTCTGGTTTTGTGTAGTACGGTCTGGATGAGAAAGGAGAAGGTATGGTTGACACTAGTTCTGTTTTCAAGGAAGGATGTGATCCAGTCCAGAGTAGTCCCTTCTATACAGTCTTTGTAGAGACTTTGTATCGGAGAGTCGTGGTCAGCTGTGTCAAAGGCAGCTGAGAGGTCCAAGAGAAGTAATGCAGCAACCCTGTTCTGGTCTACTGTGTTCTTAAGGTCATCCGGGATGGCAAGGAGGGCAAATTCTGTGCCTCATCCTAGACTGAATTCTGTTTGGAAGTCTGAAAGTATAAAGTGACCTTCAGTGAATAGTGACATCTAGGTGAATGCTGCTCTGTCAGTTTGCCCAGGAAAGGTCAATTTGTAAATTATCTGTAGTTTGTTTTCTTTAATAATGGAGTTATGCATGACTTTTTTTAGGTCTTCTGGAAAGATTCCCATAGTTAAAGAATTATTGATGATACTTCTTAGTGTTTTGCAGCAGAAGTAGTTACAATAATATTTTGAAGGTTTGTGGTGTACATGGGTCAGAAGGGCTGCCAGCAGGCCTGCTTGGTTTGACCATATCCATAAATTCACTTTGTGATATTTGTTGGAAGGAATGTACAGGCTGGGTTTGTCTACTCTTGTAGGAGTTTTTTGGAAAGGGGTCGGTGCTGGTGGTTTTCCTTTGTTTTAAATAGCAGTGCAACATGTCTGCTTTGGTTGTGTAATGATTTGACAGTTTGCCTGTGAATTCGTGAGTGATTGGACGAGTTTCTTCTAGGCAATTTGGTTTACGAAATTCTGTGAGTATTGTATATATTTCTTTATTTGCACATTTAGAATTTTGAATTATGACAAAATAGTTTTTTTTTTTTTTTTTTAGCTTTTTTGATTGCTGACTTGTATAGTCTGTTAAGTTTCTGTAGGCAAAGTTTGACCTGGTTGGTGTTTATTTTGTTTTCTCTTTTAGCTCTGTATTTATCCGAGGTGCCTATTTTCTTTTGTCCTGTTTTGTTCTGAGTGGTATTAGAATATCAAAGGCTTCCTGTAGCCACTCATAGTTTTTTTTTTTTTATGGAATTTATCGTGTCTAGATCTGTACTGGAAGGAAGTTGTGTGTCTAATGGTTCAAAATTTAGTTTATTCCATGGCCGATAAATGGATGCATGTGAGGTGGTTTTAGGTGTGTTGCTTTGTGGTGTTTCATGTTGGAAAGCTAGTTAATGGTTGTCTGACCGTGTGACTGGTGTATTTGTTTGAAAGGTAACTAGTTCTGTATTTGCAAAAATGGATCTAGGATGTGTCCCCCCATGTGTGTGGGTTTGTGGTTGATCTGATGTAGGTTTAGTTTGTCTAGGCCAATGATTGTTTTCGGAAGGGGCATATTGGATTTTGTCAAACCAAATATTTAGGTCACCAAGAATGCATAGTGTAGTGTATCAGGTTTGAAACTGTCTAGAAGTGTGTTTGGGAATGTTGCATTGCTAGGTGGAGGTCTGTAAAGGAGTAGGAAGTTACAGTAGGAAGATGGTGTAGGGTTGCATCTGTGAAGAGGGCCTCACAACCTTGTATGGAGACGTCGGCTTTAGTGATATTTAACGTTTGCTTGAATACAACAGCTAGGCCACATTTTCTTTTGCCTATGCGATTTTGTGTGATAGCTTGATATCCTAGAGGAACAGCTTCATGCAACACTGGGGCCATGTCATCTCCCAACCATGATTCAGTTATTAAAAGTAAGTCAGGCTGTGTGTCACTGAGACGGTCGTAGATGTGAGGTTTGTTTTTAGTGAGTGTTCGAGAATTTATTAGTAGGCAGTTTAATGATTGTGTTTTGGTGATGGTGTGACTTTATTTTGTAGAAGAGTGAGCAGTATTTTGAGGACTTTTAGCAGGTATGTCCTTAGTGCTGGTATTAGCTGTATGAGGATAGCAATAGTGTAGCTTTTCTATATCTTATTCCTCGTCCCTCCGGCTAAGAAGGCATTTTGATGGGTCTGTATATGTAGGTGGTGGAGATGATGGTTGAGCATGTACAACAGCATTTTAATTATTGATGTATGTAATATTGTTAAGGAAGTGGGTGTTAAAGCTCTTTAGCCTGTTACAAAGACAGTATTTTTCACTTATCACCCTTGCACATTCATTTGTTTTACTTTAATGTCACAATAAAATGTTATAATAATGCCTTTTTTGTTCATAAAGTAAATATTTACACACATGAAGGTTTTCTTAAAGAAACAATGCGTGCATAGACTGCGGCCAAAGCAGTGGAATGTAGGTAAATGGCAAGTATTCTAGAATATTAGGGCATTGTTTTTAAACAATCTATAAAATAGTCCAGCTAATTACCAACAACCACCCTTCATTAAATAATGTACTTTGCACACATGCACTTTCCACCAACACTGACTATTTGACACATACATACTTTAAAGCATTCACTACCTCTATTCCTTTGCACACACCTTACTGTAACAACGTATTACCATCCAATTAAAACAAACACTTTCATTGCTACTTCACCCATTCTAAATGTATAACACTGTAAAATCTGTTTTGCTAATATATATTTGGACGCACATAATTAACTTGTAATGCAATTCCACTATATATACCCGCTTTATTTCAATCACAGTTTTAAGTACCAAAATCCCACCATATAATGTTTAATCAACAATACAAAATTCCTTCTAGTGTTGGTGCACATTATCTCAGGGATGAATGGTACTGGATAGCTGCTAGAACACATATCTGCTGTGCTATATTTTGTTGTGCATGATGTTTAAGTTCACCAATTACAATGCAAACTTTATCTTCTTACTAATATTTATTACTCTCTTCTGTGAAGGTGCTGCTTACATCATATAATACAGTATGTTCACCCTTTTCCCAGCTTTGTTAGGTTTGTAGCCCAAGATGTTGCTTCAATATGGGTTTGTTTTGTGGACAGCTAAAGGCACCTCAAACAGACGGCTGCCCAACTATCACCAAACACTTCCCCTTACGAAAAGCTAGATCTATTAGCTTTGCCAATGCTTGTTTTTACTTCATGTCTTGGCGTTGAACATTGTCAATCTCAGTCTATATCTCTAGAAAACAAAATAAAAAAATACTAAACATTACTATTTTGTTAGTTGGAACACAGCCAGAAGAATTAGACTTGAGAAGAGAATCAATTTTTTCCATTACACCAAACTGGTATCCCTCTGTTTTTGTAGTAAAAGACATCGGTAGCAAGTAATCACTGTGAGTGAAGAAAGACAGTTAATAGTTCTGAGAAAGATACTTCATACATAGATGATAGACGTCTACTTTACAATGGAATTGAATGTCTTGTTCCCTTTTGCTGTCTCTCTTTTGACTGTGTTGTACATAATGAGGTCAACAACCACATCCTATTTCGCAAACCCACCAGAGACCTCCGCACAGCCGGTGTCTAGACACCACATTCCACACAAATGCAGAACCTGATCCGGCAGTTGAGCTTTCTCCTACATTGCTCCCGAAGCCTAGAATGACCTGCCACCGCACATCAAGAGTCACCTCCTCAGGTCTAGAATTCCGCAAGAAGCTGAAGACCTAGCTCTTCGTATCCTTCCCACTACCTAGTCATTGGCCAGACCAGACTACTCCTACTCATGTGTTCCATTCCAAGATGACCACCCCGATGATAGTGCACTATATAAAAACATATAACATAACAATGCATGAGAAGTTGATTCATCCAATTTGAAAAATTTCAAGGCATCTGAAGAGTGTGATGACTCAGTGGTATGATGCACCAGTGCAGGGCTAGTACTTGACTCCTGGTTACTGATTAGATCTGATCTGAGCTGCTTGATAAAATGAGCATCATAGAGGTGAGTATCAACGAATATCAAGTCTGTCAGTAATGCCTTGAGACTCCTCAGGTTGAACATGCCCTCCCCAACATGAATTTTATGTAAAAAAGGTAATGGGGCTTTGTGTATTGAGCCTCATTTCTGATCTTCACAGAACAGTCAAGATAGGCTTTATGTGCAGTTTAATTTCCCATCGGATTGTGCTCTGATTAATTTGGCAGGGTTCTTTATGGCCTTTGTATTTCTACTAGGAAGCCTTTGTCTGGTCAATAGTAGAGCCATCCCTCTGTGTTGATTTTAGCTCGGGCCAGGGAAGCAAAACGCAATTTTCAAAGCCTAGAAACTGTGTATTTCATGCTACTAGTAGTAGGTGCTCCTCCATGATTGCGGCTCTTATGACACCGCCAAGAATGTCTTTACTGATCTAGAATTCACAGTTGCCTCTTTGGCAGAGTAAATGTCCTTGGTGCCTGCGCAGTAGTCTGCTTGTGCTCTTCTGGATTTGCATGAATATAGTCTACAATACTTGCTTGCCTTTATCTGGTGTAATGTCCAAGTCCAACATATTGTCTAAACTTCACCCTTTTTCCAACTTGTCAATTCTAGTTAAAGCTTAATAAATTATAGTTGGCTGAATAACAGAGAAATGTGGTATATGCCTTCCCCCTCCCCCATGCTTGTTCCAAGCCGTGTGGCCTTTTCTGTGGTGGTCTCCTGCTTATCCAGCTTGTTAGAGACTGGTGGGACCCTGAGATTCGGTTTGTGAGGTCTTCAGTTGTACCCTCAGTGGTGGTTGTTTTTTTAATTCTGACAATTTTGTGAAACTCCGAGGGGGATACCAATGACACATGCATGGTATTGTTGTAACTGGTTATCAGCACTTGTGTAGCCCACAATCTATAATTGGTAAGGCTTTCCATTTCCTTTCAGTAGTCCGAGCTATTACTTTACCCACATTTCCATTGGAGCCCGCAGCCTTATTCTGGCTTGTGAAAGTGTGTGATCATAACGGTCAATATGTCAGTTTGAAGGAATTGGAATCTATTTGACTGAGTGAGACTGGAGGGCAGTGCCAAATTTCTTTTGTATTTTTCTAAGTTAAATTGAGTGTTCCTTGCCTAGCAAATGTAGACATGGAGTAGCTGATGGGAGAAGGTGTTGGTAGATGACTGAGTAGCTAGTTAATTGCATTTTTAGGCTGAGTTGCGTGATGGTCAAAGTTCAGTCTTATAGTGTACTATCGTAAGGTAGTGTGTGGGACGTCTTGGTCTCTTCGAGGTGGAGTCTACATCCCTCCTATGTTTGAACAAGTCTGCGTTTCTTACCTTGCCCTTTCTTTTTGCCCTTGTTGCAAGTGGTGTAGTTCCCTTCTGGCCCTTGGAGCTCAGTTGTGTGGAAACACCACTAATCCTATTGGAATTTGAGGGAGACTCTTGAAATATGTTGTTGCAGCCTTCAGATGCCATGTGCTCTGCCATATCCACCAGATTCATGATGGTCTCCTACCCGAATACTGCGTGCAGGGCTAGTGCCTAGAGGTTCATGTGGCACCCTTACGGTATGCATTTATACCATGGTGTCATATTGCAAATGGGGCTTCCCTCAGTACATCTCGGCTCTTTTCAATCTTTTCCCAGATTGTGTTTGTCTTCTGCTCCTGAGGTTCACCAGTCGTGGACAATATGCTGACCTGGGCTTCCAGCATTATATTTTAAGAGAATCGTCCACCATTTTAGAATTCTTTGCATCAGCCAGGAGCGATATGGCTTCTACTAAAACGTCCGGCACGACCCTCAGAGTAGAGTCAGTGTTGAAAAGCTGAAATGTTAAAGAGGTCTCGCTGCATGGCTTCCCGCACTGAGCCAAATTCAGTCCTGCTGTGCACCTGTGGGTCCAAGGGCCGCACGCTGAAATTAGTTTATGATCATTCTCAACATGCTCAACAGAGTTCCCATCACTTTCTTTTTAAAGCTACACTTGTATTCATGGTGCAAAACAATAACTAGTGGTAAGGTTTTCTATAATAACAATTACACACTATGTATGTTGAAACAGCAAAGATGGAAGCATGACTAAAAAAAACAGATGACACGTTTCAATCTTTTTGCAAACGGTCAGTAAACTTCAAGGACGTTCTCTGCTGAGAGGTACGTTAAGATACTAGAGTAATGGACCGGCTTGGAGCCTTGGGCGGGGTTTGAACATATATGGAAAGACAGAAAAATTACACGTCAACTTGCCTGCTGCGGCCGCGTGTGCTCTTCATTGAAAATACGGTGCACCGTAGCTGAACTGAAGAGGATGGCTCCACAGTAATTATGCCGTCTTTTTTCTCATTGTTAATTTTACCAACCACGCCTGGGGGATGTTTCCACAGGTTCCATAAGACACAAAAGGATGAATGTGCGCATTATATAAAAAGAGCTTGTTGCCTGCGGCTAAAAGGAGTCACTGGTAAATGTCACTTGAAACCTTGGTGTGTGCCAAATGCTATAACTTCAGTTACTAAATATAGCGAGCATGCCAGAGCGTGTGTAAAGCAGCGAATACCCAGAACATCTAACCAAGGCAGACGTACATAAGAGGGTCCGATTATCAAAGCAGCTTTTGTTTATATATTTTAATTTTGTTAAATGAGTTGTCCGGGTTTCTTACAAGTCTAGTCTTCTTTATGAAAACCTCTACTTCAGTGTTATCCAGGGAAGGTGTGAATCTGTACATTTCACTAACATTCCACGCCCGAGAGTTACTGTAGGAGGCCTTCATGGCCACTGTTCGTCTAAAAATGAGAATACTGTCTTAATGTTTCTGGCTATCACCCCTTAAAATGGTTATAAAGTAAATGCGAGAAAATCGGTGCCTCTGGGACTATGCTATAATGGAGGGCCAAATTATGCATAAATTACCTGCCAAAGAAAAGGCCAATTATGCGGCATAATGCAGTGCATTCTGTGGTTTTCTTTTTAAAATGTTTTTCATTTTAATACATAATATTGCACTGGTCAAAATGTTCATGTAATTTTTGCTCCATTAACACCTCTTTAGTATCTCTCAGATACCTCGTACACACTTGAATTTAGTAATTGGCAAATGAAAGGTGAGAAGTTACCTTAGCAAGGTGTCTGCCTCTGCCTAGCACCATGAGTGATTCTTTTTTAGGTAACTATAGAAGTTGTTGCTTAGTCTTCAACAAGAGTTTGGAGCCACTCTGGTAGGGTGGTAAATTATTTATTTCATGTTAGTCCCTTAGATTACATCAACAGCTGGTAGTCCAGTCAGGGCTTCATTCTCCCTCCAACAGTACCTAACTCCTAGCTTCCACTGCAGACCACACACCAACATTCTATAACATCATTCACTCTCAGCATTCCAGGTACCAGCTGAGACTACATGGAATGGGGACACGATGCTTCCATAACTGACCCGTCTGAGCTGGAAATAATTGTTTTGGTCTGCAATTTTGCCAGCAAAAGGCAGCTAATGTTGCAAATGTGGTTAATCCACAATTATGCAAAAATACTGCACCCACATAATTACATAATGCCAGTTGCTCATGATATACTTTTTTGGATAATTGGAAATAATACATGAGGTGCATTGACTTAGACATGTGCCTCCATCCTAGTGCACAAGATACTTTGGATTCAATCCGGTTAGTAGAGAATGCATACAATTTACTTTTTGTTATTACTGAGTAGTCTTTTGTGACGGATAAGGAGTAAGCCTGACAATTGGATCCCTCTTGTATACATAAAGTTTCAGCTTTAGGAGCAAACTCTACCTGATTATATTAAAATAATCATTGTTCCTTGTCAGATATATGAATATTTTGAGTCAGGAGTCCAGGATAGTCACTGCCTTACCTTCCTTAACCTCCATAATTAACTTTAATAAGCTGGTCTGCCTCTGCGATAGGCATAGGATTTTTTGCTGGTGTTAGGCAAAAGAAGCTCCATAGTATCCCTTTACCCAGAATGCTGCACTGCAACAATTAGTGCTGGGGTTAGCACACACTAATACAACCTCTTACATCCTCTGCTAACAACAGCCTCCTACAGTAATATGTAAAAAGTAAAGCGCCTTGCATTAACATTTTGGAAAACAGTGGAAAAGTTTAGTTTCTAATCTGAAATATTTCACATCATCGAACCTTTAAAAGATTCACACACCATATATTTTACAAGCTTGTTCATTTTCTATAACCTTCTAAAAGGCATATTGTTTTCGTAATCAACACATCTAAAATATCTAGTTTGTGTATCTTCCTAGTAATAATAAACTCGCCCCAAGTCCTTAATAAATACTTAAAGCCGATTGTCTTAATGGAAGCTTGGGAGGAGGGTGGATTGGGAAGGGAGGTTGTTTTTTTCTGTTATATTTGTAGTTGAATTGATTCTATTTCTGTGAGGATTCTCGACTGCCAGAACCTAATATATTGTAGTCGCAGTACATCCTGGCTGGACATCCCTATTACTCGGATGGATATGGTCTACCGTTATGCTGAATGTAGTCAGAATGGCTGATTTTATTGCCCCCTGTATTTGGCCGATGTCAGTCCAATATTGGCCGACTATTATACTGTGAATCATAATATACATATACTGTCACTTGAAACCTCAACAAAGAAATATTTATTTAAAAATAAACCATAACTTGCCCTTCATTATTTTAATAATGTGATCAATATTTAGAGGTTTGCTGAACCTGTTGTCCATATTGGCTGAATTAACGTTTGCACAGTACTACAATGAACATGGAAAAATTTCCTTCATACAAAATTTCCTTTTTTTTTTGTAGTTAATTCATTGGAAGCACAGCAAGGTGGGATTTAAACATTTGCACATTGGTTGTGTTTCAAACCTTTGTATTTGATATCAGCTTAAATATAACCATAACGCTTCTTACCTCAGACCTAGCTAAAGTTGCAATCCCCACAAAACCACACCCTCCTATTGAGTAAACTGTTTTTGAGATGAAGAGCAGTTTGTATGGCCATTGTTTCTTTTTCACCCAGCTGATGTCATGATTCTTTAAAATAGGTATCTTTTTCTTTGGGCAAATCCCAAATTTAGCCATTAATACAATCTGCAATCCATTTTACCATGGTTTTGAAATATGGATAAGGCAATTTCAGTTTATGAAATCTTGGGTTCCAAGCGCTTCCAGATGTTGGTTTGTTAAACGTCCCTGATATTATTGCTTCTAAACCAGGCTCTGGATTTAGGATGGTGCAGGGAGTCTGAGAAAATAAAAATGTAACATTTGTTGGGAGTACTGAAGTCCTCTTTGGAGGCTGGGTTACATCGAACCCTTTTTTGTATTCCATGGTGGTTGGTTGGGTAATGAACATCTTATATCCATGTCCACTCTGTGTTGTTGTATAAGGATGCTCAAATAGCCTGCAAAAGCACGGACATCACAATGATGATATCAATGATACAGTAAAAAAGGTTTTGACTCAGTAAAGTTTGAACATTCTCAGCCATTGAAATCTTTATATTTTATCCATTTAATTTTGTTTCGACCAGTGTTACTTTTTATATTTTTTAGGCTTATTTTCATTTGTAAATTGTGGTTGAATCTCTTTTGAACAGGTGCACCGTGCATAAATTGATCTTTGCAAAGCTTTTGTACTGCTCTTATAGCAGCAAGAAAGCTGATTAACAAATTAGCTGTGAGTTTTAAAAAACTCATGACACCCAAATCATGAGTTGAATAATCCTTATGGGACATAGTTTATTAAAGTTAACCTGCTTTTATGGCTCTTAAAGAAGGAATTTGAGTTATTTAAGTCTCTCTATGGAAAAATAATAAAATGGAGATGTGAGAGCCTGTGAAATGTGAGCATAACGTAGCCATGAATTCATGGCAAGTTTATGATCCGTGTAGATCATGCATACAGCAAAAATTGTGCTCTATTGTAATGTGGCATGATTTACACATAGAGTTCAAGTTGTCGGTATTTGGCGTGCTGTATGTAAATTTAAGGAAAAACAAAGTAACATGAACCCATCTCTAAGATGCTAAATGATATAAAGCCTGTTGAGTAGAAAATTGAATTAATAGAGAGTTAGGTAAAAAATAATTACAAAAATACATTAATATTAATTGACTAACGTTACCTATTTTTTTTTTTTTTTAAAGTAAAAGGT
This sequence comes from Triturus cristatus, assembly GCF_964204655.1. Lineage (NCBI taxonomy): Eukaryota > Metazoa > Chordata > Amphibia > Caudata > Salamandridae > Triturus > Triturus cristatus. The sequence goes on from NC_140590.1 coordinate 1,546,392,184, forward strand.
GTAGTGGACGCCCATAGTAAATCCTAGTTGGAGAATACAGTCTTCATATTGGAGCAAAAAAAAACTTGCAGAACAATAGTATGAAAAGTTTAGATGAAGGAATGTGGGTGTGTAAGGGAGACCTTATAAAACCATAAAAATATAAAGAATGTAGAAAAAAAGAGTAACAATGGAGGGGAGAAATAAACTTTAAAAAAGTGGGTGAAGGAGTTGGATTTGAGAATGTCCTCTTTGTTCCTCTATCGCTCAAAAAACCAAGTGGGAAGGTAGGAAGGAGGGGAGCGGGAAGGGAGTAGGAACATTAGGAGGTAAAAAAGCAGTGAAAAGAGTGCAAAGAATGAAGAAGGGTTTAAAAAGTAACCCCGTGGTATAGCAGGTTAAAATAAAAGTGAAATATCACCCAGTGACAGGATGTGGAAGAAAAGTTGGATGACGGAAAATTGTAAAAATCCTTGTCCAGAAACACAACAGATAACTAATTGAAACGGATAGGATTTGAACCTTTAAAAACACATACAATTCAGTTTTGAAAAAGACATTCAATGAATTGGTTTCTACCAACTTGTAAATTACATTTTATCATGAAAATTTCAATTTGAACCGGTTTAGTTTCTCTGAAGTGGTATTCTGCGAATTTCTTTTTCAAGGAAATTACGTACAATTGCTTGTTGTCTGTCTAAGGGACCTGTAAGGGAAGGTCCTTCATATAATATAAAAGTTATAGTCCTGTTTTTCAAAAATGTATTCGTTTTTTAGAATTACACTTATATTAATTGGTCAAGCATTGAACCTGTTTTTATATATATAAATTATTCAAAAGAGATGGATGAAAAAAGCATTAACACGTTTTTTCCAATGAAATCTGTCTTCGCTTCCTTTACCATGCCACCTCAGAGTTTAGGAGCAGCTACCAAACATAGCCTTGATTAAAGGAACCCTTTAGATCCCTTTACTGGTACCCAAGCCATTAGTCACTTTTTTTCAGAAAGTATCCAAAAACAGAAATGCATTCCTGGGAAATACCGTACTAGTATGTTCTCAACTATACCCTCCGCAAAGATCTGCAAGTCCAGCATTTGTATGACTAATCATTTGAGTTGGATTTGTCATTACAATCCATTTTAGCAGTTGCGGTTTGCAAGGGGAGTGCTGCGGAGCGGGGGAGGGGCAGGGTGGGGGGGGGTAGTGGATTTGGACATACGACGGCAGGTATTTATTTATGTTCACCTTTGCTGTTGTATGTCCGACTCCACTACCCCCCTACCCTGCCTCTCCCCACCCCGCAGCACTCCCTCTGAGAGCTGTCACTGCATTTCAATGCTGACTACAGTGAGACATCTTTGATCAAGACACATTGAAACAGGGGTGGATGCTTCGTCCTCAGAAACGTGCTGCCGCGTTGTGTGGAATTGTACTAATTTCCTCCCACTAGTGATGCTAGTACTGAAGGAGCATGGTGATATCCGATGCATTATCTTTGGGTTGTTGGTCCAGACTGTGCTTCTGGCCAGGCCGCTGCCAGGCTCAAGGCTGCACTGTTCCTTGTCTGAAACGTCCGATAATATAGTCATAGCCTGGCCTTGCCCAAATTCACAATCTTCAGGGCATGTGCCCCTATTGAAGCTTGCTTCCAGACAAGTGTTCTGGTCTGTGCCTGCTTCACAGATCAGCAAAGAAGACACTAAGATGGCTGCGGCAACTGTCAAAATACCTTCTCCCAAAAACATTTTTTTAGGTCTGGCACTCCTAGCCAGTTGAGCAAGTTTGGTTTAAGTAACTGACACTCAGCACCAGCAACATGTGAGTTCGAGGACTGATCTGCAGTAATACCAAGAAAGGGGGGTTTGTTCTGAGAGTAAAAGTAAGCAGCGTGTGCTGTCCTCTACACTTGATGTACATCAGTCGATCTGCGTATGTGGTTATTTTTTCCACGTTGTCTCGGTTTTCTTATTGTGCTATGTTTGCAGGTGTATGCAGATGTTTGTGGGAATCCCAGGCTGTACCTTGCACATGACGGCAATGAATAGGCTTAGAAGTCTGTGCCTAGTTTATCATGGTTCCGCTTCATTAATGAGGCCTCAGCTAAGCTATGAAGGCTTTAGCTAGCACACAATGTCTTTATCCCGTCATTTATGACTTATGAATGAGACGTTCCTTGATCTGTGTGTGCCAAATAACAAAGTGATAGCTTCAAACATCACTCTGGCCTATTCTGTTTAGACAACCTAGGCAGATTGTGGTGCCAGCAATAGCACAGGAAGTTATGTTTGGTTCAACTCCCATTTCCCCGTATACATTCTGGGCAAGAAATGCTAGGCAAGTTTTAATTGGCTGATATGCAATATGTCTTTGTGTTCATCTATTTTGCTAGGGTTAGGTGTGTTGAGCCTTCTATACTGCACTTATGACTTGGGTCCCTAATTAAGAGTTTGTCAGTCCATCAGACCGCTAAACTCGCGGTGGAGGTGTGGTAGCGGTCAGGGACTGCCACAATGGCGGTCCGACGGCTGAATCACAACTGGGGCGATCGGACTGCCATAGGACCACAGCAAATGTCAGGGATCCGCGGTCAGAGGTTCCAAGATGCTTGGCGGTGCCGCTGCAGCACCACTCAGCATATTTGGAGTATCCTCACTGCCACATTTTCATGGTGGGGAGGCTGCCATGAAACCTGTGGCGGCGTGGAAACAAAGGGGTCCCTACAGGGCCCCCGTTGCCTCAGGGCCATGGGATGTATGCAGGGGGACAGGGTGTGTCAACTTGTCTGCATATACCCCCTTTCCTGCACGGCATCGACTGCACAGTCCATGCCATGCAGGAACGGGGTTTGGCCCTCCTACTGCGGGGCCTTTTTAATAGGCACCACCATGGGAACTCCAAAGGGTCGACCGCAATGTGACTCGTAATCTGGCCGACAGTAAGGTTTGGAGTGTGGTAGCAGGTAGGTGGCGTGCTAGCCCTCTGCTATACAGTTGAACTCATAATCGGTCCCTTAGACTGCTGGGCTCAAGTTAAACGTTGTATAATTATTTTCCAAACACCTTCCTCATTGTCTCTCTTCTTTTGTTTAGAACAGATGTACTGGGTGATAAAATGCCTGTGGACGAGTGCGCCAGGAAAATAAATTAGGTAAGCCTTTTTATTTCCTTTCAGTAATAAGTCATTTACTGTGTAATCTACTGTGATTGCATGCAGTAATGTGTCCATTAATACTGTGAGTCTCTGCAGCCCAGCTCTAGGGGTCATGGTTTAGCACTTGAAATATGGCGGTCACGTCTTCCAGAGCTTACCGTTTCCAGCAGCGTCTTTGCATTGTTATACTTGCATACAGAGCAACGTTCTTTGTATATTTATTTCTTGATAAAGGTCGCAGTGCGTGCCCACAAAGTCGTGAAAAAATAACTTCTAAGCAAAAACCAATATTGATTTTTAATTGTATTTGGAAGGTATGAGATCTGAAATCAGGGCAGAGGGTTTAAGTAGTTTTTTGTACTTTTTCACCAGTTTCTTATTGGTATTTCGAATATTTCTGCAAGTAAGTTATTATTTCTCTGTTTGTCAGTTCATAACGTTGCAAATGACGTTCTATTTTCACTTTTCTTATAAACCAGTGATAGTTCCCATGATTTGTCTTCTGCTTGCTTGTTTATCTAGTAAGAATTCTCAATTAAAATAGTTTTTTTGAGCGAAGAGGGTTGGTTGAGGTCAGACTCAGCAGACTACTATTTTAGTGAACACTGCATTACCAGGAAAGAATGGAACATTTCCATTACTATGGAAAGCGGGATACCTTGAACTTCTGAGCTACAATCTCCAACACACTGCACACATAATCCCATATATAAAATATATTTAGGTACTGCATTTCATTACCCTAGTATTAGGACATCAAGAACAGAACAACTCTAACAAACAAAATCAGAATTGCAAGTACACTATTATTTCTTCTTCCTAATAACTAACAACGTGGTTACATTTATATATTTAGAATAAAATTCATTCTGAAAATCAGTGTTTCTAATGGCGGGAATGTGGTGGATTGTAATCTTTAATAAAGTAGAAATTTGTTGTAATCAAGGTCTGGTAGCCGAGGTGTAGTTTTAGAACACATGTACTCATAAATATTTTGTATGGGGCCAGAAGCTACAGTCTGGGATGTGCTTGAGGGCCACATCGATGCTGGGCCATCTCCAGGGTGACAGAAAGAGAGATTATTGGGGCACTTAAAAAACATAAAACCTTCAAAACTAAAAAAATGGGAGATTTTGAAAAATATTGGGGGAATCTGTTTTCCAAATTGGCTTATGTTGAAACTGAGGCAATTTTAGGTGGGAGACACCCAATATAAAGCCTTTTTTGACTTAAAAAATCTGGAGTCTCCCATCTGAATTGGGTCGATAGAAAAAAAAAATGCAGAACCAGAAAACAAAGTTGCTTCCTTAGTAAAAATGACAGAAAAAACGAAACTCTGGTAGCTTTTATTTTTCCGCTGCTCTTCCCCAGAGGAATGTCTGGGAGCCGCAAAGAAAGGTCTACCGGGCCGCCACGGGCCGAACTTTGAGTACCACTGTTTTAGAAGATTATGTATTTGCTTTAGTTGCAGATAAGTACTCCCATAGCTTGGTCCAGGGTTGCCCCTAGAACAACCCCACCAGGAGCAGCCTTCCTGCTGCTCAGCCCATACTCCAACTGCCACTCCTCGTCTCGCAGGCACCCAAACATTCCATTATATCATCACCACTCCAACATTCCACACAGCATATTCACTTTGGCTGAACAGTATGTGCCAAAGCAACAGGGAAGATGCATAGATAAATGCACAAGATATAACAAACTTGTCTGTCCTAAAGAAGTTCTAATAACTCCTATATCTGTTTGAAAATCGCACACAAATATTCAAGATGACATTTACAGAGCTTGAACCTGCCCATATATATTGTCGTTTACTTTGTAATGTACCAACTTACTGTCCTCTGTTTGTAAAAGTAAATAGTGGTTCTTCCCTATAGATGGATAAATGGAAAGACGTATGTGTCAAACAGGAATAACAATCCAAGATAGTTTCATTTTTGGGGGCTCTTACTTTTAATGGAGCCCGTGTACCTGGGGGCAAGTTTCTACAGTGGTTATCTTCATAACTGCACTCAACATATTTAGTTGGGCTGTTTCTTCCAATACAGGTTCTCTCACTCTCTAGCGTTGACACCTCTGGCTGTCTTCTTGACCTCTACACAGAGTGGGCTTTGGCTCAGCTCCTTCAGCTTCTTGCTACTGTGGGTCACCCGCTTCAGCAACTTGCTGTGAGAATGTGTCACTCACATGTTGGATCTCCGTCCAGTAGTTTTTGTCTCTCAGTTATGCTATTTTGGCTGTTAGGTTTATTGTTCCATATCCTAGTGATTGCTTCTATTGTAATGCTTGACGTACATTGTTTTCAGCATCTGGCAGGGACTATTTGCTGAATGCAAAATTGGTCTTGAATGTACACATTAAGCCTCTAAGAGCCACACGTTCTGCAAGACAACCAAGCCTACTTGAGGTATGATTTGCAAAATAACATTTGTTAGGTGTTGATTTAGATTTGTGCATTCAATATTAAATACTTGAGAAAAATCTGAAACACGTAAGGTTTTTTGGATAAAAACACTTAAGTGCAAATCATCATTCAAGTAAGAGTTTGTTGCTTGTGTTTCTTATTTCCTTTCTGCAGTGCGTTTATCTGCAAGGTGAGATCTTTTCCTCCCTCAATAACCTGCATCCGCACAGGGGGTCCTGTTTTTTCCCCCTCCACTGCACGCTAATAGACAAGTTTTGATGGGACTAGTTTGTGATATCTAAATATCTTGAACCAGAAAGCTTTGCCCAACAAAAGTTACACATTCAGCATCTTAACCAATTGCTTACTTGCAGTGTCATCTAAATAAACATGTAAAAACACTGTTTGGCAGGTGTTAATTTTCAGTACGATTTTAGTGTCCAAAAGAATGCTAGATCAAAAAAAAGTTTTTATTTTTTTTAAAATTCTTTTTATGAACAAAACTGGAACAAAACGGTCACTTTCACATTTCAGAGCAGTAGAAATACAATGGTCCAGCCATCAATCGATTGGCGGATACGCAACACAATATATATAAGAGAGTAAAAGAGAGCAGGTTCTCATTCATAATTTCATTGGGAGAACAGTGCTTCAAGGGGCGGGGAGATTGGGGGCTCACAGATATGGCCTCGGTAGGCGTTCCAGGGAGACCATATCGACACCCAACTCTTGGGGCAACCTCTCGAGACATAGACTGTCTTTTCCTGCAGCATGCACCAGTCCATGTCATTTTTCCATACTCCAAGCCGCGGTGGTGCCTCCGCCCCCCACAAGCGGGCAATGTTACGTTTCGCCACTGTAAGCCCCAGCGTCGCCCACTTTTTGCCCCTCACTGGCAGGTCCGTGGGCTCCCAGATGTTTAAGAGGCATGTCTTCGCTTCGGGCCGTAACCGAATTCCCCACACCTCACTTATACAGTCATGTATCTTTGCCCAGTATGCTTGGACCTGTGGGCATTCCCATAGCACATGAAGAAATGTCCCCCTGTCCCCACACCGCCTCCGACAGAGCCCATCCATGCTCCTTCCCATCAATTCCAGCCTAGTGACGGAGACATATGCCCGATGTAGTATTTTAAGTTGGATCAGGCGCAGTTTGGCCGAGATCGCCACCTTCTTAGGGGAGGAGAGCGCTTCCCTCCACTCCTCCTCATCAATTTCCAGGCCATCTGTCTCCCCCCCAAAATATATATATATATATATATATATATATATATATATATATATATATGTATTATAGTGCATTTATATACTTGAGCAGATCATAGTTCAAGTAAGGCTCTGGTTCTTATGTAACTTGTTTTTCCTCTTTCCTTTTCACAGCACACTAGTCTGCAACGTGAGTTCTTTTTTGTTCCCACAGCACACTAGTCTGCGCAGGAAGTGTTTTAAGGTGCTATTGCATGATAACACCATGGGGTTTAACTGCATTAGCGCATTAGAGCTTAGAAGCACAGTTCATCATAGGTGACTCGGGCAGTTCAGACAATTGTTTAATAGGTGGTCCAGTGCATTTTCTTGTTACAGTGGTATTTCCTTCAGTCCATCTCTTCATCCACACTTAGATGGCCGAGGAGAGCTCGGAGGGAGGATTGATGCCTCCCTTGCTTAGTATCCTTTTAGCGTACAATCCCCTTCTCCCCTTCCAGGCCCCTAGTAGCCCCCTCAAAGCTGAGCGGGTTGGGAAGAGTCAAGTTTTGGGAGTTCTTCACATACCAACTCCTTTTCCTACACCCTCACTCTCCTGGCAGCAGGATAGCAAGAGATGGTGGTGCCTGTGGGCATAGAGAACCCTCTCCTTATATTGGTTCCTCCCGACCCAAGTGCCTCCTAAATCTGTATGGAAGGAAATTAGTTGTGCCTTGGTATCTATTATCTGGTGCATTTTTGGCCTAACCTCCTCTGCCTCACCAGTACAGTAGAACATTGGGAGGTCTATGGCTGGCATACGTGCACTCTCCAAATGGGTCACACTCCTCCACCCCCAGTGTCACATTAACCGGTGTAAAATTCAGTGCATGTCGCGTGTTGTAGTGCCAGGATGTTTGTTTATAAGGATGCATCATGTATCCATCATGGATCCTACAGTAGTAGCTGGGCCTAGGATGTTTGAAATGACAGAAAATAGCAGTAGATATACATACAAACTGCACCTCAGCATGTGGAGTGTTTTTTGGACGCACAATAGAACCAAGCTTATATCTCTGCACCTAAAAATATGATATCTACACGTTGGTGTAGGATGGCTGTACCTTTGTATATATGGCTGTGTCTAAGAAATTATAGCAGTGCTTGGTCTTTGAAGCTGTAATTGCACATGATACGGGTATCATGTTTGGGGGATTGTTCTTGACATACTACTTCTATTTCAAGGAATTTCAGGCTGTGCCTAGCGTACAATGACTGTCGTACTAGGAAGGCAGTACCTGGAATAGGATTGCTGTTACTGGTATATGATGGATACACATAGGGTGTACTCTTTGGCTTTGAGATTGTGTCTGAGTATCTGTTTTTTAAGGAGTTCATGTAAATCACAACTTTAACCACATAAGGAGTCTTTTAGCTTTGGGGGTACATATCACTTAGTACAGTACAGTACATTAAAGAACATTTGCAACTAGGTTTTTGGTATTCTTCTGAGAAGAGCCTGTTTTGTATATGCAATGAATGTGCTTTTCACTAAAAGGACACACCCAAACCCTGCACTCCCACCTGGGAGGCAAATTTACCACTGCACCTTCTAAATAATACACGTTTGCACAGCACTCCCACTCTGGAGGCATAAAGACAAATTCAGGTGCTTTTTAAAATAACACACACAAGTTTATTAATCCAATACTTTAAAAAGGTAAGCCAATTATATCAGTAAATGCAGATTCTCGGGTATCAAACACTACTAATTGAACAAATAAAATTAAATGCAGTATATATACAAATAGGATGACGCAACTTCAGTCCGTGAGCTGTTCCTAACCATTTATATGTATATATTTTCTGCTCTTTGCTGCCAACTCAAGCTTTGGGAAGCCCGTCAAAAGCCCAGGTAGGAGTTTCAATCAGGACTCAACTTCCGTCACCTCCACAGCAACATGTGTATTTTGTGGTGAACTTCCACCTGGCCCCCAAAAGCACCTAGCTTTAATACCATTATTCAACGTGAAGCGAAGTTTCTAGAAAACCTCGCCCCTTTCTCATTGGAAAAAACCGAGCTGGCTAGTACCAGTCTGCGTCAAGGCCAAGAGGGAGCCTGGCCGAGCTCCCATGTTTTGACTTTGAGACAGAGTTGACCATTCAACAGATAATATCCAGTTCACTCTGGTCAGTGAGGTGCGAAAAGCAAGTGAGGAGCAGAAAGACCTTCAATATGAATCGCAGGCACTGCTTTGCACGCAGAAGCGAGGCAAAGTCAGAGAACAAGAAGACATGAGGCCATGTCAAAGCCAATAGTAAGCACCTACAATTCTCAGCCACACAACTTGCAAGCACCACTGTGCACATAGAAAAGTTTGAAGCAAGGCAGAGTCAGAAAGCAAGATGACATGAGGCCATGTCAAAGCCAATAGTAAGAACTCGTAATTCTCACCAATGTACAGCACCGAGCACATGTGTGCACCACCGGCCACAACACTGCACCTCGAGACCAAAAAGAAAATTCCACCTCGCTCTCTCTCATGCCTTTAAATGCACATCCCACAAATCTAAACCGAACCCCTCCCACTCACTAAAATCTAAACTGAACCCCTTCCACTACCTAAAAACTACCCTGTACCCCCCACCCCCCACCTCCTAAAAACTCACACGAAGCCCTCCAACCTCATAATAACTAACACTAACTCTTCTCATCCCCTAAAAATTAACTTGAGCCCCTCCCACCCTCTAAAAACGATCACGACCCCCAACCCCTAAAAACTAACATGAACCCCCACCCCGTAAAACCTACCCTGAACCCCTCCCACCCCCTAAAAACTAACACCCAACCACCCTCCCCACACCTACCCCTCTTACCTGTCCTGTTCCTCCGACGCATCTCGCGACTGCCCATCCTGAACACTAGCATGTGGGTGGTTCAGGCCAAGTCGTTGTTCGGCTTGCATGCCTCCGTGAATGAGTGGCTGTTTTGAACAGGTTAAGTGATTAGAGACCTCCTTCATCTATCTCTCCCTTTTGATCATCCAGGATCACAGAGATGGGCTATTACTTTGCTGTTGGCTGAACAAAGCCTGATAGCCAGCCACATAGTTGATAGAGAATGGCCAACTATAAACATTTGACTATAAATTCCTTCAGTCTATTGAAAAAAGACGTATAATTCATGGCATCCTATGTGGATGACTGAGGCTTTTCCTGACTGGTGGAGACAATGCCCTCGTGCTTTGAGATATTAATCATCGTCACATGGGCTGTCTAGGCCTCCAGTCTCAACTCTGGGCTGTGTACATGCATTCTCATTCTACAGAGAAAAATAATTCTGAAACCAGGCTTGTGATATCTTCTGTTTTGGCCAAAGAGTCAGATTTTTGACTATTGTCTTTGTTTGTCGTTCTGCATTGATTAATCCAATCTTGAAAAAAATAGTCTGTAGTTGCATCGTGTAGGTCTTGTGATATCAGAAGGATGCCTCTTCTAATTTCATTGGTTCCAAGTTAATTTTACCATGCTCTATGCGTCCTTAGGGTTTGAGGCATTGGTTCCACCATCATTATAAAATTTGTTCTCTATAATCGAACATTTGTAAGCTTAACTGTATAAGTGATGGTGTTGCTTCTTTATAAACATTTCATCCGCTTTTTTTTTTCAATATTCAAGTTTTGTGTATTGAAAAAAACAACTTTTTCGGCAATTCAGCCTTTTCCCTGATGTGAGGTTCCGATTGCACACTTTGTGATTGGATATGCCAGATTAATTCAGTTGCTGAAACCACCCAGACTTGAGTAATTTCCTTTGAAATGTATTTTGTTTTTATTTAAGCTGTATTGTAATGTAATCAAATGTAATATTTTCCATTTTAAATTCTGAAGCCTATTTGCTTTGAGTTGGTGGAATTCTAAGGGAGTATTAAATTACGAAGCATTTGCTGTTACCAGGGGATGGCAAAAGCAGGAATGACCTTAGATTTAAGCTCTTCTTTGCAAAATATTATGTCAAGCGTGTCCACATTTCTCATTAGTACCCTGTGAAGCCGTTTTGGAGAATTGGATGTATTTCATACTGGTCAGAAATTGCTATGGCATATACAGACTAGTAACATATTTTGCCCAATCAAAGTCACCCAAAAGATATAAACACTTATAAACTGGAGCAAAGATCACAACCTGACTTAAGTGGGTGCTTTGTACATAAAAATTTGCTGAAAGTTGTGTGCTCAAAGTAACAGGTACCAGTAGCAATTCTGTCTTCTCTTTGCATTTGCTAACAGGTACATTCAAGGACAGGTGTAGTATGTGATGGCAGGATCTGGACCCATGTGGCAGTACCTAGAATTTGATAGCTGGACCTTTTCATTAGACTTCTGTCACTGCCTAGGAAGGCAGTCCCTGAGCCTAAAAGATTATACCTGGGCATAATATGGTCGTACTAGAACCATATATAAATATATGTGGTCATTTGAGACTAAGCCCATCATATAATTGTATCTGGTTATATGAGGTTGTATCTGTCAAAAGGGACAGTATCTGGACTGATGGTAACCGTACTTTCCATAAGATGACAGTTCTTCAGAAAGTCACAGCTCTTGTTGGCTTCTGAGGTTGTACATGGGAACTTTAAAGGGTACCTCACATAATGTGTGTACTTGGGTATATGACGCTACTCCTGGTGTTTGGAGGTTGTGTATCTGCACACTAGTCTGCCCCTCGGTCTGTGGGATATTTCTGGTAAAAGAAATGTGATGTCCAAGCCCTGCAATTCAAAGCCAGATACTGCCATCTGTCAGAACCTGGATATATGATGGCAGTGCATGGGCATACAATGGCAGTGTCTTGACATATGATTTCAGTAGCTGCCATACATGTCAATATTTGGCATACAATGTCTGTACCCAGGAATGTGAAAAGTGCACATTACTTAAAATGGTAGTATCTGGCCATAAGAAACTGAACCTGACTTACGATTGCCATACCATGTAGTGCCTTGAATGTATCTGGGATTTGTGAATGTACTTCCAGACAAGGTTATACCTGGCTATAAGAGGGTAATAGTGCCAGATATGTTCCTTTCTTATGTCTACATTCTGCATCGCCGATCTCTTGAGGGCATCTAAAATATGGTCGCTTTGGGGGCAAGGCTTGGTCTTGACTGCTAAAGCCTTGGGAGCCATCCCAATCCGTCGTCATACCATCAAGGCAGGTAAACCTTTCGCAAACTGTTAAAGACCTTTCTCTTCTCGTTTTACCTTAAGTCAGCCATGTGTTCTTTTTGAGAATCTGCCTAGCACAAGGTCACCTTCTACCTATGGTAATTTTGTGCTCAAAAATTGTCAAATCATGTCATTTTCTCAGAAATGATGCTTAAATACATAAGGCAGAGCTATCCCTTTGCCAGTATTTTTTTGCATTCATCTTCAACCTTTCTGTCGATCGCCTATTCTTAGGTCAAATATCACTCGTATACCAATGACCACCGTATTTGTCAATTTCTCTTTGTTACAAAATAAGTACAGTGATCTAGTCAAGTGACCTTATTTAATAAAAACGGATTAGTACCATTTGCCTACAGTTAAACCTGAATTCATCTGTTGTTTTTTGGAGCTTCAGAAAATCATATAGCTTTGCAACTTTTCATTTTTTTCAGCCTGGGTAATCCAGTTACAACACCACTCTGAAATCTTGGTTTAATTTTTGAGACGAGTCTTAAACTGCATTGTTTAAATAAAGTGGTTGTGAAGACTACTTTTTTTTGGCCCTTTTTCATATGAGCCACTTTTTCTCACACATGAACATCATTCCATTATCAAGATTATAGTTAATAACTCAGCCTTTATCTTAAGGCTACTCACCAAAGACTGCTTATCTCCAAAGCAAAGCCCTGCCTTATGTTCAAGGGTCACGATTCTGGAAACGTACCCAGTCAAGCTTAGAATCTTTATCTCTTTTCTGTTTTTATAAGCGTCTGAAGTCTTCTGGTCTTGAACAGTGACTGGCACTGTGCCAGTGGTCCTTTGGTCAGTCTACAGACAAAAAGATGCCACAAATGCCTGTGGAAACGATCTATCTCACTCCCCCCTGCCAGTGTTGCAACAATATTCCATGAAGCTGTGTGTCTATGTATTTGATTAAAAATATCTTTGTCCCATATTAAGCTGCTGGGAGCAGGGGCTGGTGGCCGGTGACATGCCCCTCTGTTGCTCGCTGCATTGTGTAGGTTCCAGAGGTGTGGGTCACCTGTTAGCCACCTTCTTTGGCTTGTTTACACTGGGAACAGAGTGCAGGGGCAGGTGGAAGCTAACCAACTTTCCTGTTTTTTGTTTATTGCCCCCCTCTTATGCTAGGTAAGTGCATTGAAGGGTGGTCAAGGTGAGAGGGTATGCCCACATCTCCCCAACTGTTTGGCAGGATGAGAGTGGCAGAAGCATTCCCTTCTCCCACCATCCTGCAAGGTGGGGGTTTCATGTGAATCTTTTGCGCTTTGACAAGGTGAAGAATGTTGGGGGCACAAACTGGGATTGCGTTACCTGCCCTGGTGCAAGGTAAAATTGTTCAACTGCCCTTGGGCAAAGCGGGTGGGCGTGAGCCACATTGTTCCCTCTTCGGTCTTTAGGCAAGGTCTTGGTAAAACCTGAGGGGACTGTGATTAGCCTCTCTGGTCCTGGGCGGGCAAGCAAACAATGAGGAGAAAGACTTTTTTTTTCTCTCTCTTCTCTGTCAAACAAGACGGGTAGAGATATTATTTGGTATCTTTTGTAGCTCTGAAATCCACAAGCGGTGCAAGGCTGGAAACTGTAGCCAGGAGGGCACCACGAGGTCTCATACCTTTGCCCTGAAGATTTTTTCCTTCTCAGAAAAAAACTCCAAGTGGGACCAACCTGGACGTCTTACCCTTCAGCGGTGCGTCCTATTTGGGAAAGCCTCCGCACCGTGTCCCAGTAATATGGAGGTGGAAAAAATGTCTGTCCCCCAAATTTCCTCAACTGCTGGGAAAGTTTCTCCCTATCACTCTTGTAGTTTTCATGTCCTTTGAGGCAGGCTTGTGGCCACAAGGTGTTTCTCTTGCCGGGCCACTTTGTATCTAGCCCTCAGACTCCGGCTGGGCCTTTTTAGAGTCCAGAGTCCTTCTGACCACTTGAAAGCAGTTCCAGTCCATGGGTGCGGGAAGATGGTAGGAGTGTGTTAGGGCGTTCTTTGTTCCAGCAGTCAGGCAGCACTCGCTTCCTTCAGTATGTTATTTCCCAGGAAGGTGGTGCACTAACCAGTGATTGGAGAACTCATTATACCCAACCCTGGCTAACTTCTTGTAGAATTGCCACCTCCTTGCTCAGAACTTCCCTTCCCAGTTTATTACAAGGCTCCCCAAAACCCCTGAACCAAAATATCTATGATTGGTTTCCCCTCCTGCTGTGGAACTTCTAGGGTGGATCTGGGAATAAGTGGTTGCAGTTTCTGATGGACCCATTTAGGATCTCCCCTTAAAAGGAAGAGTTGTGAAAGTTGCCCTTTGTGCTGCCAGTTCTTTTCCCCTTATTAGACTGAAAATGCCCTGCTACGGGGCCACTGTTTATATCCCTTCTGCATCCTGCTGCCAGACGCCAATCCATTGTCTACTTCAAGAAAAGTATTTAGCAGCCAGCCAAGGGTGTGTATTCAGTCTCAGGAGGTGAGCTGTGAGGTAAACCATTACTAAACCAATGTACTCCCATTCAGTTAATTTTTTGCCATTGAGTCAGATTTAAAAAATAAATCGGAAAATAACTTTTGATTACTGTGCTGTAGCAGAATCCAAAGCGGACATAGGATAAAGTGATTTTTTTAAATATTTTATAAATAACTATGCCCCCCTCAGAGAAATTTCATGGGTACTTTCCCAAATATCCAGCATTCCTCACTTTTGTATATTTAGTAACCAGCCCCGTAGTCTTATAAGACACACTTTAGGAGTAATTTGCCCAATATGTAATAGTAGTGTTTTTCTGCTTTCCAAGGTACTTTTCCCCGTCATGTGTCACTGCAGTATTCTTTGGCCGTTATTTAGATCTGGATGGACTGGCTACTCTGTCACAACGGTGACAGATATCCCATCTGCCGAAATATAAATCCCATTATATCCTATGGGACTAATATTTTGGTGGACGGGATATCCTATCTGCCAAGATCAAAATGAGGACCTTAAACTGCAGCCTGCCAGATCACTATGGTGCTTTCTGTAACCATATATTTTTCTTATATATGTGATAGCATAAATACACTGCTGCCCACACTTGACTTTTAATGTCCGCAACACTAATGCATGTTCTGCACCATCTGCCATGGATGCGCGGAAAGTTAAATAAGCCAACCGGGTGAAACTGGGCCACAGTAGATATTTTAGGGGGAAGACATGTGCTGTGCTACTACTTAGTAGCCCCTGAGAACACAGAGTCCTAAAGTAAGTGAAACCCTACCAGAAAAAAGTGGAGGGCCATGACCGGAATAATGTCCTTTTCTTATACGTTATCAAACCAGGATGGGGCAGAGGCAAAGATATGGAAAGACATGACATACCTCCAAGCAGGGTTAATAGAGACAGAAATAGTAAATGGGACACTCGAGAGCAAGGCAGGAGTCCTGAAAAAAAGTGGTAATCTTCAGATGTCCTGGACTAAGTGATGTCAGGAATAAGCGGGGATATTGTTAAACTAATAGGCCTAATGCATCTTATCTGTTGCATTATATCCTTCCTGGAAAGGACTCAGCTGCTTTTCAGCAGAAGTCATCTTATCTTGTGTTAGAAGCACCAGCAGATACAGTGCTGCCATTGCCCCATGCTGGGGCAGCACAGAGCCCTAAAGCGTATGACGTACCCATTTAAATAGTTTAAAGGTTTAGGTGGCAAGTGCCTTGATAAGCAGACTCTAGTTCTGGCTATCGCTTCGGTGGCAGGCTTCTAATAATAGGCTCTGACCTGAAGCTTAAGAGGACCAGATAGCCATTCTGAGATGCATGCTCCCTGGCTGCCAGCCTTCTACGTTATTCATGGACACGGGATTGCCCATTCGATTACAAACTGAGGGGAATGAGACATGCAGTGCAAAGGCCGCCTTGTTATATTGAACTTTTCGAAGTAGAAATAACATGTTCAAAGGTTGCCCTCCAGTTCTCAGCTATTTATATAGCACTGTCAAAGACCAGTATAGTACGAAGCATCTTTGATTGCAGCTTTACAAAAAAGTATGTATATTTATATATTTTTTAGTTTGGTGAGAGGAGTTTGCCGAGCTTGAAGAACATTTTTGTGTATTTATTATTGATATACATTCAGACCTAACTAGATTGTCAATTGTTGATATTCAGGGTTGTTTTAGCACGCTTAAGAGTTCTCTTTATTCACCCAGGGATGACTCGCGTGTTAGCTGAATCAGCAGGAAAATGAGATCTTTACTTGTGATTTTCTGACCAGTCTCTGGAGCAGCCACTGAACTACCTTGGGCTATTGAATGTCATATTTTTTATTGGTTTAGCACTGACTTGCTTTCACGGCGTTTTGGTGATTTTTTTCGGATTCTGACAATTGGAACAGTTTATTTGTCATTTTGTATTAGGTTACTACATAATATAAAGCACAATTGTACTTAATGCAAGAATTGTTTATTTGTTTCATCGTGGTTGGTTTTCCCACACACCCTGTTCCACAATTTATTTTGCCCTCACTGTGTGATCGATCACCAGAGCACTGAGCACATATGTATATCCGACTGTAAATACTATTTTAAATCTGCTCCTTGCCAGGTTCATAAATGGGCCCAGTCCCTAGTGCATTATCCTAGATTTGCTCTTTTTAATTGTATTTTTTTTTTATTGGAATGAGATTGTAATCATTTGAATTACTGCTGTTCCACATGGAACCTCGGTTGGACATTTACATTCAAACAGCCATGGTTCCAGGTGTTTTTTGGGCTGCCACTGTTACATATAATTACTAATTAATATGAATGAGCAGTCTTTGTCTGAGGAGACATCTTCACGTGTGCCATCCAGACATCCACATACAGAGTGGCGTGCTCTTAAACAGCACTATGTAACTTATTCGTGGCTCAACCCCTCAGCGTCCCTCCTCTTCCTGTCAAGAGCCTGGAGTGGCTGAGACCTGACCTGCACACAGGCAGTGTTAATGAAAACGCGAATGTCATGTTGTCATGATATTGCGGTAGTGTGGGCACAGAATGGGTGGGATGCCAGTCGTGACAGTCTGCCAATGGTGGGAGGTGTTGCAGTTAATGCATGATGACAAGAGTTGTTCATCTATCAGGTTATACGTCGTTGCACCAAGATGTATAGCCAAGAGGAAAAATAAGTCCTTGATACGACATGTAAGAGGTTGAGATTTCTTTGGAAGGGATGTAAAAGCAGTGTGGCCTTGGTGGGGAGTGTTTTGGGGTTACCCGTTATGGCCAGAAGTGACTAGCTGGTATCAGCAAATCTAGTCGCTGATGTACTGCTGTTAGCTGTACATTTGTCGATTTAACTGTTGGCCTTAATGTAAATCTTGTATCCCTTTGGTTTGTTCAGGTGGGTCATAAAAACCCTTGCTTACTACAATAATCTGTGAGCTTCAATGTAACAAAATACCTGCCTGCATACTTAGCAGAGTATAGAAACAATCGGCCTCTAAAAGCCTATTGTCTTTTAAACGTAATTTTCACAATAAGTAATTCAGGCCTACTTGCTAAGGAATTTGACATAACTTTGCCCAGTGACCCAATAATGCTCATAGACGTTACAGGTGGTTTAACACAAAAAACACAGTCCTACTGGAGTGTTCATAGGCTGGCAGCCATCATGCATACAGTTTTAAAATTACAGATAGTACAGTTGGCAAAACAATATACAACCCCTCTCAATAGTGCTTAACAAGAATCATCACACTTAAAATATTTTAGTCTCATGATTTGTGGATAATCAACACCGATACACATCCCTACTTTGCTGATCTGAGATAATGTATGACCTAATACCTGAACAGCTTGTAACATAGTGGAGTAACTGTTCTAGACCTATTGACTTTAACAAAATCCGTTCACAACATATAAACCAGGACTATTGTCTTTTCATTACTTTTCATGATAAACAGACAAGACCTATGGCATCTTGCAAAACCTCTCCCAATCATTAATAACCACAACCATCTCAGGCCTACTATACTGAGTGTAAGCTTTCCTGCAACGCAACCATCAGGAATACTGTTGTACACTTATAAATGTAATTGAAATTACAGCCGCCAAAGCAAAATACTATCTCACCTAAGACGGCCTAAAAAGGATTATGGTAGTGTAGATATTCTATCCGAATGGTTTGGTCGTGGGTCACTTACACCCAAGTCCTTGCATAACGCAGTACTGTGGAAGATTCTGTGTTACAAAATAACTGCCTGCAAGCTTTAGTACAGTGTAATAGCAATACACCCCTAAAAGCACGCTGCCTTTAACGCATGCTTTTCACAATAGTTCAGGCCTACTGACTTTTTCATAGTTTTCATAATAAACATATGAAACATGTGGCATCTGTCAAGACTTTTCCCAGTGAACCGGTAAGGCCTATGGCTTTTACCATTGGCTTCACACTTTAACCATCCCAGGACTCTTCATGTGTTCATGAACCGGCAACCATCATGCTTGGTCATACTATAGAAAATATGTTGAAAAATGTGTTTGCACGCCACTATATAACCCCTCTCAATAGGGCCTATCAAAAATAATCACAGTGACACCTCACGGGGTTCGTCCGAGAGGGTGGCCACTGCCAAAACAGCTGGTAAAAACCTACTGGCTTTAACGACTGCTAGTCACAATAAATAAGCTTGACCTACTCCCTTTTTCATTAGTGTTCATAATAAGACAATCAGACCTATGGCATCTGGCATAACGTTTCCCTGTGCACCAACCATAACTGGTCCCTATAATGAACTCTGGCTTAGTAGTATGATCGCAGGCTTCTCTACAAGGCAACAATCAGGCACACAGTCATAACCTTGGAAAGGTGTACAAAACTGGGACTGGCTAAGCGAAATCGAATCGCTATTTAGAGGGCCTAATGAGTATTTTCACAAACCAGATCTTCTATATCTATGGTTTATTGGTTTATTAAAGGGGCCGTGAAAACAAATAACAAACAACGAAACCCTTGCCTACTACAGTAATTTGTGGGATTCCGTGTAACAAAATGCCTATCTGTAGTTCGTAGTATAGAGTATTAGTTACCCTTCTTTAAATGCATTGACTTTAACATAATTTTTACAATTAATTCATCGCATCTGCTGCCTTTTTAGTAACATTTCATAATACACAGAGTGGACCTATAGCTACGATCAGTGGGTTGCCACCATAACTAACTCTGTTCTGCTGCATTGAGTTTAAGCTTTGCCACAAGCCAATAAGTGCAATACAAGCATTATTTTTAGTGGAAGCACACAACTTCTCCCCAATCGAAGCATGTACTCCTGTCCACCAACATGTGGGCCGAGTCAGAGCCTCTCTTTGTATGTAGTGCTCCTGAAAGCTTTGGTTTTAAATTACTCACATAAGGTCCGGCAACAGCATCACTGTGAGTCCAGACCTAAAAATGTTAGTTTCTAAATACTTCAAACTAGTCATTTGAGCACCATGCGTATTTTTTTCTTGAGGAAATATACTGTGATGTACACTTGTCTTAATGTGTCATATTGGATGAATATAATAGAGTACAGGGACATTACAGTTGGTTGAACGGAGATATATAGACGGTATAGTCTACTGTTAAGATTAAGCAGGTTACGGATATAAGATATCCGGTATATCCAGGATAGAAAGGAAACACAAATTAAAGGTTGAAATACTGTATTGTAGAACTGAAAACTGGGGAAAGAACAATGCAGCAAGGAGGAGGTAAGATGATCCCATCCAATAATAAATGAAAGTGTAATACGAATAATTATTGTTCTATATCCAAAAAGTTTGTTGCTAATAATTTGAAATTGTATTAGGTCACTACGGAGAATTGACCTTTTGCATATATAGGTCTATTGTGTTCCATAGAGGATTAGAAGGTGTATTGTTCGTTAGAATTTTTCAGAGCTCCTTGTGAAACAAACCCTTGCCCACAATGTATGGTATGAGATGTTGTTTGAGTTTTTCCATTCACACAGTATTGTCTTGATACCTATGGTTAAGAGTAGGTCTATATGCGATAGGCCACTATCAAATATTGTGCGGCCAATATCCGATACAAGTGCTTTGGGAATCTTAAGGTCCTGAGGAAACACCTCGACCTACTACTAATAACGGCCAGGAAAACTTTTGTACATGCCCTGTTAATGTCTCAAATAGACTATTGCAACATCATTAACTTGGGGCCACCAATGAGTTTGACAAAACTTCAACGCATTCAAACTGCATCTGCTCGTGTGACCCTAAATCTTCCCAGAAGAACATCCACCTCAAAATCTTTGACTACTCTACACTGGCTTCCAGTGGAGAACAGGATTATTTATAAGGCGATGTGTTACTGCCACAGAATCCTGATGGACAAAGGCTCTAGATATCTACGATTATGGTAACACCTTACACACCGTCACTGAACCTAAGATCCGCAATGGCTAACCTTGTAAGAGTGCCACGATTGCAGAAGGCCAGGATGGGAGCCCGGTCCCTCAGCTATCTAGTGGCCATAACTTGGAACTCTTCACCGCCAAATCTGAGAGCAGAATCTATGGAAAGAACTTTACGCAAGGGATTCAAAACCTGGCTTTTCAGTACTTCAGCAGGCACTGCCTAGTTCTGCTATCTCCGATATTCTTGGTCATTCACGGTTCTTGATTTTTCCTCTCCACTTGGGGTCAGCATTTCAGCACGGGAACACACAGCTGGGTGTAACCATGCGGTTTATAAATGGAATAAATAAATATTATGATTGGGAAATGTAAGTGCCAGTGGCCTAGAATAACGTTGAATGGATTTAGGGTTCTAGAATTTAAGTGTCAGGGGCCTAGATTTCCCCCCCCCCCCCACCCATTCCTGTACCAGTATGTATGGCATTTTTATGATCTCAGAGTTTGGCAAGGTAGGGTATCACGTTGTCCTGCTATTTCTTTTTTCACTTCCGGTACATCTTTTAGATGCATCTGTGTTTTCACCCAGGCATGCTTGGGTGCTTTCGCCCTGACAGGAAACTGGCGAGGAAGAGTTGGCAGGAGGAATGCACTCCCAGAACAAACACTACTAAGGGATAAAAACAATCTTGGCGCCCAACCGCACACCTTCTATGAAACAAACCAACACAAACACACCCTCCTACTATCAATAAATGGAGCGCACGCACAAAAAATAAAATCTTTGGCACAGGATCTGGGCTGACTCATTCCCAGCTATTTCTCTTATATTTGATTCATATATAAATTGCTGTGCCAGGTATATTTAAAAATATGTGCATATGCTCTAATTCTACTCCAGTGAATGTTCTTTAATATCTACAAACCCTAAAGTGTCCCTCCCCATTGCTGTACCCCTATAATCTTTTAAAAATACACATGATTATTGCTTGTTTGGTAAAAAGTCTTTGATGGTGTAGGATGTAGAACCTATTAACCCCCAACTTTTCAACTGTCCAATAGATATGCCCACATGACAAATATTATGTTCTTTAAAAATGAACCTTTTTTTAGGTCTCGCCTGGCGAACGCAGCGCGAAGCGCTGCTATCGCCAGCGAGATCTATTGTTGCTGACTTGCCTCGGAAGCGGGACAGGAGATGTGCACGCGCAGGCTCTTGGCGGATTTGAATTGGTGTACGCGCTTACAGCCACGCGGCGTGCACAGCTCCTGTCCCCCTTCCGACCACGTCAGCCCTGTTGGAGCGGCCCGCTGCAAGACGGGGCCGCTCATAATCCTAAAAGGACGCAGTGCCTCGATCAGGCACCAACAATAGCCCACACGGAGCCCCCCCAGCCCTTCTTCACTCACCGGGCTGCTCTTCTGGGGGGGGGGCTCCTCCTCGCGGCTGCAGCACTTCTCTTGCGGGGCTTCCCTGCACTCCCGGGAGCCCCGCGCTGCCGTGGGCAGCCTCGGCCGCCGCAGTCTTCACCCGGGCCCTCTCCTGGGACCCGGGGCTTCGCTCCACTCCGGTCGCCACCGCGGGGCACTCCCTTCAGCATGGGAGCCCCGCGTTAGCATGGCACGCCGTTTCTCTTCCTGCCGGAGCAGGCCCCGCCCACGTCCCGGGCAAGGGCGCCTGACTTCCGGCTTGTTCTTCTGTCCGACTGAACTAGCGATCTGTTCTGCAATGTTGTGAAGCGCCACAGAAAGGGCTTCAGGGCGCTAAGGGATGGCGTATGTTGGCCGGGGCAGCTGCAGCGGGATGGGACACGGAAGGTAAACAACTTTTTCAAGGTTTGCTGGGGGGGACGTCATTAATGACTGCGGCATTCAGACTAGTGGTCGCCCATTCGTGCACTTTGAAAGTATGCAGGGTGCCATGGTGGACTGTGTTTTTTGGGAGGGGCAGTGGTTCATGCCCCTCCCCAAAAGATAAAACCATGCGGAGGGGAATAACGCTGAAGAGGGGCGTGCCTGTGCGAGATAACAGCGGGAGCGTACTTCGATGTATCCTAGCTTTTTGAGAACATCCGTGACACTTTGGGTCTTTAATGGTCGAAAAGGTAATGGATGAACAATCCTCCACGCTGTTAAAAAAGTAATAACATATTAGAACAGTCACCACCTTTTTTCCTTCTACCCATAACAAATAGTATTCCTGCCTGGAAGCGCCATGCTTGGGTCTTAAAAGCGGACTTTTGAACAAGCGCTGCTGAGTGGTTAATGCAGGTATACATCCGCATGTGTGCCCAAAACATTACTTCCGTTCCAGCAAAGCACTCCACGGGAGGCGAGGGGGCCACCCCTCTCGATACATGAATCGGGCATAATGTGTACGTTAGCGTTAAGGGAGAATGGCTGCAGCCATGCTGGTAATATGCTTGGCGATCCAGGGGCGCTGTA
Source organism: Triturus cristatus (assembly GCF_964204655.1). NCBI lineage: Eukaryota > Metazoa > Chordata > Amphibia > Caudata > Salamandridae > Triturus > Triturus cristatus. The sequence continues at coordinate 1,546,414,933 of NC_140590.1, forward strand.
AAGGTGCTGCTGAGAGGGTGCTGCGTAGGATGGATAGTGGAAATTTAAAACACCAGCAGGTACTGGCTGCACACTTCGATGGGGACTGTAGGGGGAGTGGCTGTTTACCTTCTCAAAACTCACAGCTTCCCAGAGGACTCCTCTAGGGGCGTCTTTCCATGGCGTGACAGGCATTCTCACACGGAAACTGCAAGCTATCTTCCTTTTTTCGCCTCCTTACACAAAACACTTATCGCTCACACATCTACAAACCGCCCCTACTAACCACAGCGCTTCACATATCGCTAACAACACCTGCCCCCAAGCCACAGCATAGCCCGCCGGCGCCTCCTCTACTATCACACCCACACTGCGAGCTCCACCCTCCGCAAATGCATCACAAGCCATTGCCCACCCACCTCCGTGAACATAACTGGCACTGACAGCCCTTCTCTCACACATTATGCCAGCCTCCTTCTGCACACTGCGCATACTCAAACAACTTGTGCGCATACTTAAACAACGCATCTTCCTCAAGCCACAACCCCTCTTCCCACCTACCCAGCCCTTCCACTTTTACTCCACACCACTGTCTTTTCCAGCCTCTTTTTACCCTCTAACCTTGCATCCTATAGCGCAACACCCACGGAACTACTCGCCCACCTCCTATGCACTCATCAAGGAGTAACCCATGGTGAAATTTTCTTTTCTACACTTCATCGTAGTTGCAGCTTTCTATACATATATTGGTCTGTGGTTTAGGAAAGTAAATGAGCAAGAGTTACACTGGTGTGAGTGAATGTATGGCATTATCATTCATAAAACTGAGCTCCTTTTACCTTTTGGCGCACTGATGAATTATTAATGGTCCAGAGTAAACTGGGTTTTCGTTTTTATTTAACGCACAATATATTGCTGCACTTTAAAAAAATATATTTCGCTGCAGATAAGGGCAACAAGCAAATGGGTCAGATTTGTTGAACGAAAATGTTCTACTTGGGACATCAAACATATGTAGTGGGGTGCTGGGTGCTTACCACTGCAAGCACGAATCAGTCTGTCCTGCTCTTTTCTTTAAACTAGGATGATACATTTGTTTTGTCTAATTTGGCCCTATTCCTGCTGATAAGGAAGACACTTGCTCAGAAATTATGCACACAAAATTTAGACTTCAGTGATAGCAAACTATGCTGCTGTAAGAAGCAGTTAACGTAGTAAAGAACCTTCATCACCTGCAGGATGCCAGGGGTCGTTTGCATTTGCAGTTCACAACAGGAATTACGTTTTTTTTTTTTACATTGTAGGGCCATTTTATGGGATTTTGTGTATATTTGGAAGTCAGCACAAGGACCTTGGAGTATTTGCAATGCAATAGGTCTCGTATTTGCGAGACGTTTTTGGCTTTGTAAATGACAATGCCTTTTATGTATGTGTTTTGAAAAACCTGCAAGCGGCGCATAGTCATTGCCTGGCAGTAACTGCACCTCTTTTGCTGCCAGCCTTACTTCTCGTAAGCAATGGCTATATGTACAAAGTGCGTGTTTACGCACCGCTTACAGGTTTTCAAAACACAAATAAAATGCATTGCCTTTTACAATGCCAATAGCTCAAACTCTGGCAACTGCGAGACCTATTGCATTGCAAATGCTTGTTTTTTATTTCATTGGGCTCACAAACCTCTGCTTGCAGATTTGAATCTGCCACTCAAGGGATCCAGAGTATTCCCTGGTGCCTTTAACCTAATGTTCTAGGTGTGCATGAAACATCGTCGGCGTGTTGTTCCGGGGGTCAGGTTTAGGCTTATTAATAAGTTATTACTGCCTAGTTGTGACATCACGGTGCGTGCTGCCAGATCCATCAGCCAAGGAGAAAGGCAAGTCATGGAGCATCATTGCAGTTCCATTTTAAACAAAGTGGCAAAAACTGGATTTTCGTTCTTATGATTTTTTCCTCAAAGGAACAGTGATAAGCAGAAAAGACATATAACATCGAAACGGGTTTAATTTTTGCTCGAAAGGCATGTAAAGAAAAATAGAATCTCTCTGCATTAATCTATACATTGTGAACATAATCTTTTTTTAAATTGAACCTATATAGGCTGAATCAAATATCTTTGTTCATCAAAGTACTAACTGCTTTTTGATGTGTCAAATTTCACAGGAGAATCTGTTTTTGTCATATCTACAACTATGCCATCTCTTTCATATGTAAGAAAGCGCAGAACACCAAGGACTTGGGTGGTTTGCGGGTATAGTGATGGTGTCAACATGTATTATAGGGAGTAAAATACCCTGTACCATACATGATGTGGATTTTTCTAGTCACCTCCGAGTTCAATGACCTTATAATGAAACTCTGCCTTCGGCCTTAATCCGGGATAAGGTCATGGAACTCCTCGCTGACTTATAATATCCTTAACATGTATGGCAGGGCTACTTTATCCCTTTTATAGTACTTGAGTTGAATCCCTGTATAAACGGCAGGCACTCATTTCTTTATAATTCGCAGCTTGTGACGCACAAAGTCGCTGATTATATATGTATAAAAAAAAGGTCTGAACTCTACCCTACAGTCGAGTTCTGACTCCACAATGCCTGCTGCAGATCCAGCAGCTGAGGAGAAAGGCAGGCCAGGTCACGGAGCATAATTAAAGCAGCGGTTTAAAGCAGTGAAAACTGAATGTTGCTTTTCTTCTGCTCTTTTTTAACAGCTTACAATGACTAGCAGAAGGCATGTTTATTTTTTTGGCTCTCCTTAGAGGAAAGCTAGAATCTTTCTGCATGTGTCTACAAGTTCCGAGATACTGCAGCTGTTTTTTTAATACTGACTTCTATGGAAATGCTTCTAATATCTATGTGTAAAAAATACCAATCAGGTTTTTGATGTGTTTATTTTTACACCAGACGTTTTATTTTTATTCTTCATGTGTGCAAACATGCTTGCTCTCTTTAACATGAAAAAGCTACACACCAAGGTATTAAGTGGCTTGAGGGCAAGGTGATTGTGTTACCATGTATTATATGGGATAAAAAGAAAACCCTGGCATACACATGATAAGGATATTCCAAGCCACCTCGGAGTTCCATAACCATATAAAGGAACTTAACCTTCTGCCTCATATGGTATGGATCTCTTCTGTGACTTGTATTAGCCTTATAATGTATGGCAAATGGTACTATATCACTAATATCCACAACAATACCCCAAGCAACTTTAGCGCACGTAGGGCACTCCAGAGGAGGCAAAGGAGGAAGCCCTAGGGTTAAGGAATGGGTAAAAGAACGGGTGAAATATGCAATACATGGCTGGACAACAGCCCCTAGGCCATCGATTGTGCACTAGGCAGCACCAACTCTGAGAGTGTGACCAGGCTCACAAGGGACATGGAATCTCAACCCCACCCAGCTACTAACTCCCGCACTGAGAGTAGAAACGTACACACCTACTCCGCACGCTACACGGAACACCTTTTGAGGCACTAGAGTTTAATTTGTGCCGGTGGTTGCTGGTGGTAGGTACTAGAACTCATGTTTGGGGCCTGGGACCTATTTATATTACTGGACTTTTACCCAGAGCAGGAGAAAAACACAAAATGAAAAGTCGGAGGAAGATCTAAAAAACAGTACCAAAAAGAATAAACGGAGACAAAACAGAACCTGCAAGTGTTTGAGAAAGTAACTGATGGGGTGATGGGAGAAAGAGGCATGAGGTGAAATAAAGTTGATCCTGCCTTGTTATTGGGCAATCCAGCACGTGGCTGCGTCACCAATGGGCTCCTAAAAAACACGGGGGTCCCTGCATATGTATATATATTTTTGTTGCACATTGAGCACCGATCTAAAGAGGTGAACATGAACCCTGTGCGCGTGTCCTGGTCACACTCGAAGGCAGCAGCTGCTCCCGGAATGTGCTGGGAGGCGGATTGAGTGCTCCGAGCCCAGTAAATAATTCAAAGCGCCTGTCGCTGCGGCCGGCTCTGGGCTCCACGGCGACCAGGCGGAGGACCGATTAACTCCCGTGTCCACGCGCCTGGCCTCGCAGTATTTCTTCCCGTGACCCCTCAGCCGAAGTGACAGCGAGGAGGAGGGTTTGTCAGCCAGAGGTGAACGCAGCAGTTTACCCTCCGTTAGCACATTTGGGCTTTGCTGAACCATTAGTTCTGCTTCTCCGTGCGGCCATTTTCGCTGCAGTGCTGAGTATTTCTGCAGTCTCCACGCCTGAACAAACCACTGATTTCTGCTTATCTAACCATCACCCCTGACGCTCCTAAGACTGTGGACAATATATTGAATGTAAAGGCAAATGTCTGCTTGGCCTAGATGTCCCCTGTTCCCATGTGCTCCAAATTTAGGCCAGGAGTAACGGTTTTCCAGGGGGTGTGCTGCCATCAGTGTCACATCACTGAAGTCCTGGAACTGAGAGCAAATCCAGGCGCACAATTGCAGCCGATGAGGCATTCAAGGTGAGAGTGGTAAGGATGCGGCATGTAACGTTTGGTGCACTTTAGAGCACACTGTGGTAAATACATCACTGAAGCATTGTGTAGTAAGCACACTGCCATTTACAAACCGCACATTTCACATTGAAATGACCACTACATTTGCAGTTTTACTGATAAAACTATGAAGGACGATGTGTGGAAAACTGGTGTCAGCGAACATTTGTATGTACTACTCGCCGAAAAGCGCTTCGATACCTTGTCAGGGGTTGTAAGCGCTATATAAATACAATTCACAATTACAATTGACATTTCTTGCTTATTTGCATCCTATTAAAGTCTTTCTTTCCATCACACTTTAGTATTACAAAAGAAAGTGCTACATTTGTGCTTTCATAACTGCTCTCTTCATCAATTGGGTTGGCCGAGGGTCATAGACACTTGGTTCGGTCTACCTCACCCTACAGCATGGGCTCAACTCTCTTTAGCCATTTTCCCCTTTCACTATTAGTGATGTCATGTAGTTGTTGCACATATGCACTTCCCCCTAAAAAGTAGTCCATTTCAGGGCCACGACTGGCAGTCCAGTCTCTGCTTTCATTTTTGCTCTCATTTAATACTTTTTATCTATTTATTTTTGCAAGGTCATTTTTTATGTGGTTTTTTTTTTTTTTTTTGCAATCCTATGCAAACCACCTTTAGAGAGACGCAGTTTTACCATTTTTTATACTTTTACACGTTTAACGTCCATTACATGTTGGCAATTAATACATTAATCAAAGGCTTGCTAAGACCAGACTTACTGGTTTTGGCAATGCTTCTTAATAGTGTATGTGCAGTTCGTAGTTTCAGTGGCATTCTTTTAGGTTTGTATCTTTTTTATTGTTGCAATCCTGCTTTCTGCTAGCAGATGGGCAAAGAATGCTGTCCTTATTCACTGTTTGCCAGGAATGTATCTGGAAATATTTTTTCGATAGAGGGAGCTTGACCCTTGGTGAACTGCAGGATGTGTAATCAGTTACAAGATTGAGAAACACTACACATAGCAAGCGCCCTCTTCTGGCTACTGATCCTCATGTATCCAGAGACAGCATGTCGCCAAAGAAGGAGCATTCCAATATAGTCAAGTGGAGAACAGTTGGAGACCCTTATATTTGGATTTGGTCCTCTTTTGAGACTTCTTTTAAAACATTTAAGAGTGTCTCTTTTGGTAAGAATGATCATTTCAAATATCTGCTGGGCAAACTGAGTCTTTTATTCTTCAAAGTTACAAAAGCATTACTTCCAATTTAACAGATCTAATATATGTGAAATGCAATGGAACTTTGTCTAGTAATGTGACATAGATTATATATAACCAAAATCTCCAGTTATCTGTTTGCCAATGGGGTGGCTTAACATGTTCCAGTATATCACCTTTATTCCTTCATGATTAGCTTTGGACTCTGAAATCTGGGAGTGTACAGTCATAAGTCTCTCAAAAGCTGTGGAAACTGGATCCAAATCCAAAGTGTGTACCAAGAACTCATCTGTATATAGTGCATCAATTTTCACGAAAGTGCCAGTACATTTTTTAATTGGTAATTGTTAGAGTGGTGCAATAGATTGGTATCCCCTAAAGACCGAGAACGTCAATGTGAGATTTGGGTTTACAACAATGACTGCACTCCAAGTTCTAATCTAGAACCGTGACCATTGGAAAAAAACCTTCTCTGGCAGCAAGCCCTGTGACTTAACAAGCACACTAGTGTGTCACAATAACCAATCACTCACAAAATCTTTCAAGTCTGGTTTAATTGCAAAAGTGAGTTATTTTATTCTAATTAGTTATAGGGTGTCATGTGAAGACTATTTGCCAGTTTTAAGTAGCCAGAGTTAAGCGCGTTTAATAATTAAATAGATTCAGCAGAACAGATAGTTTTAGGAGTTTACAGAATACTAAAAGATAGGAGCCAAGACCAGAAAGATTCTCCCTCTTAAAGAACTGTTCTTAAAACATGGTGCCTTAGGAAGTTTCACAGACCTCGAGTGAGGAACTCTAAATGGAACCTAAGGTTAAAGTTTAACGTGCTACAGGTGGTGGTGTGGCGGAGGATAACGCCTTCTGAATTAAGACACTCCATAGAAAGAAGAGCTGCATCATGGGCATACCATTGAAAAGTTTCTATATGTAAAAAATCTGATGTCACATATAAGATAGTGAATTAGAATTCTTCTCCCAAAAATATATAGAGCGATAAAATAATGTATAAATGAAGAATTAGAAATGTGTAACTGCAGAACTGGAATGTAAACATGAGACATTTGAGAAGTTAATTGAGAAATATGTTAAGTTATTACGCCTTGATAAAGTGATCTCACTTTGAAACGCTTGTTGACTGGCGAGAGTTGAATGCTGATGGAAGCTGAAGCAAAATAGATAATAAGATTTGAAGGAAAGTGTGATGTTTGTTTTGATCTTTGAATGTCTGTATATTTTATACTTCAATAACTTGTATAAGACATACCAGTAAAGTTTGAAGGATAAGAGGGACTTACATTGATGTGTGTATAAAGGCTTATATTTGAGTTGCGTTCCGTATGTTGGTAAACAGTGAAAAATATAGCACTGGTGGGTAACTAATGTGGGTGAGTATACCGTTTAAATATTGCTGCCCCATTTCCAATTTGCCCTCTCCTATGGTTCAACTCTAATCCAAAGAGTCTTGTCTTTTATTTATTGATGAATCGGTAGTCAATGCTGGCATGCTCAAACCTCCGAAGCACAGTAGCAATCCTTGCTAGTGCATCTTTTACAGAAAGGTTAAGCTATGATCTTAGACCTTAGTAAGTATATTTACAACAATGTTAACTTTAGAGATCAGTGTATAAGGTCATTAAATAAGAGCTTTAAAGGAACCTGTGTTTAGTTAGCTTCATAGTGAGGCAGCATTGTCCTACTCTTGGAGTATTCTGAGTTGAGTTTACTGCATTGAATAACTTGATGAGTAATTAATCCTTAATTAATTTGTTAACCTTCTACTTATCAATACTTTTCAGCCTCCACCAATGTAGCCAGTAAATCAGAGTTATCGATCTGAAGGACCATAGACTACTTGTTCACAGCAATAAAGACCGGATTATTAAAATTGATAGCACACAGACATTATGATAGGAATGTGCATTGTAACCCCTTCCTGGGGTTATTGATTGCTGTTACACCATTCTGATCGTCTTTAAGTTTTAAAGACCCAAACCAAGCGTTTACTGGCATTCCATCATAGTCATGTTGCTAAACCTTGACTGGGCAGATTTTATCCAGCCACTTTAATGTCAACAAGTCTCAATTTCCACAACACTCATAGATGCCACCTTTCTAGAAGTGGCTAGCTTAATTTTGGCCAGGTCAAAATGCCTAAATCATCAGCCTAAAAGTGAGCTTTTGTGAGCCAAACGTCTGTAAGAATATTCCCTCTGCACAGGACAGCATAATAGTTACCTTTAATTCTAATGTTCCAAACGCATACTCCACAATCATGACACGCCCACACATAAACACTGATATAACTCCTCACAAAGCATCTTCTTTGTCCTTCTGTTTCCCTCCAGAACACTCACCCCCCCTTATTTTTTCCTTTCCCTATTCTAAATCTCCCCCGTCTTATTTCCCTCCCATTATAAGTGAACCCAACTTGTAACGTGGTATGACATTTTAGCCAGGTAGCCTTACATTTAGTTTTGGTGTTGCTTTCTGCCTTATCTACCAGAGGTAAGCCTAGGTTTTAACTATTTACTGTACAAGGCACTTGTTTAGAAACTTCGTGGGATTTCATATCTCTCCCAGTCCACTCTTGCCCCCCGAACTTCCAAGTTAAAATAACAAGATCTCACAATCCCTAATTTTTAAATTTGTTTTCAAATTCCTTCTGACAACAATTGTTCAAAGCAAAATTACATCCCTTTTTCAGTAGCACTCTCCCGTGTTTTGTCTTATAAGAAAAACCTTCCACAAACTTTGAATAATAATGAATCCTAATTTGGATAGTTGTTGATCACTGTCCCCTGAAGGGCTCACTCGTACTACGGTTTCACGTAACATTTTTTATTTGGTCAATACCTTCCTCATCAGTCACGTGTGCTAGCCAACTCACAGTTTTGACCTTCAACTTGCACTCCTGTGCATTAAGTGACAACACATTTTCATCCAACTTCTCTAATGTTTGGCTAAGTTTGAAGCTGTGGTCTGTTTCAATCTTTTCATAGACTAATATGTCAACCTGAAAATAGTTCACATGTGACATCGCTTCAAATCTCTTTTGCATCATCTTTTTGAACATCATTGAGGCAGCTTTCTGATGGCAAATTGCCGACTGTAACTCTGTTTGATAGTATGTGAACAACAAGTCTTATGTGGAGAATCACTTGGACTTCCCAAGGGTTGTTAACATTTCCCAGTCGTTGGGCAAGGGGTTCCCAGCTATCTAGAGTGAATGGCGTTGTTGTGATCCCTAGATTCACCACACATTCTTATCGAGTTCCAAGTCTGCATATAATAACACCAGTGCGAGCTATTACAACACTTAAATCTGCTTGGTTATCCCTGCATTTTAGAATATTTCCAACTCTTTCTTCAGTTGCACCCTAAAACTAAATGGAATACATTTAACCTTGTAAACTTAGGGAATCACAATGCGTAGCAAATTAAATAAATAACAAATTTTTTGCTTCCCTTACTTGCGCCAAAAACTGAGTGATCTATTCTAACTCAACATACAATTCTCCACTAGGTTTCACTGAGAATATTTATTCAGTGACATCTTGGCTTCAATTCAAAGTCAAATAATTTGTGTACAAACCTAAAATTAGTTCTCCTTTTGAAACTATATAAATTCCGCTAACCGTGTTCATTCCACTGAATCCAATATTAGCCAGATGTACCCTGTCATATCTAGTTAGCCTTCACTAGTAGCCCTTCACTTTAATATTCCTCGGATTTGAATCTGCTGCTCTTATATAAGTCATCGCTTTGATTTAACTATTAATTTTGCATCATCCGTCACCAACAAGGCTATATCAACGCCATAATAGTTTAGCTTGGATCATTTTTGTTGATCTCATTCTTAACTCCAGCAGTGTTCAGTACATATTTACTTTCTCAAGGATGCATTTTCCTGCAGAGCCTCTAAAAGATGTATCCAGTTTACACCCCCCATGACCACCGACTCCTGTAACACACGCAAAATGATCAAACTTTATGAATTTTATATATCCTTGTCTGCAATGGGGCACTTTGGCATGTGCTTTATAGCCTTTCATACCACACCTTAAACAAGCATCCTCACTGAGAACTCATTATTCCTAAAATTCTCTTTATTTTTATCACATTTATTTCCCTCCACTTGAAATAGGTTTGCATCTGAATTTTCTTCCTTATTACTGCTTGTTGCCAATCGTGTACTCCTCAGCACATGAATCTGTTCACTTTTCGTTTCTGGCATTCCTAACATGTGAATTCCCAAACCACCACGCACTTGGTTTGGGTTTGTAAGCCTCTTGCCCAATCCAGATTAGTGACTGGACCTAATAATTCATGCCAGCTCTTCCCATAGGAAAAAAGTGAAGGGTGAAGTGATTGATTGATTTCCAGCCACTGGCAATTACTCGGGCCACATTCCGGGGGCCTTATGTTCTTTGCTTACTCTGCAGCTGTCGACAGGCCAGCCACCTGCAATCCAGTCTTGATCATGTTCCTGTAGGAGCAGTCCAGAGTGAACTGCCAGGTCACATCCTCTCCAGATGGGAACACGAGAATCCATAGAGAGGTTTCAATCTTTTGGGCCGCCCAAGAGAGATGTAGGCCGACTCCAGCTACATAGTGGGCACGGAACCCACATTCAACCCCAACTCACTTCTGCTATTTAGAATGATTGAAATAATCAGCCCATGGCAACAACTCTGGCTGCTTTCCAGTCTGTTTTTTGTCCACACTGCCAGTCTAGACCGAGACCAGGCCTATACAAAACAGTATTGGTCCTAGTCTAGTACCTACATGCCATTAGAACCAATTCAGGCTCCAGAATCCAGATTTTGAAGCAAAACATTGCTTTATTTTAGCTGTCTCTCTCTTGAAATTGCCTCTGCTTCAACACTAATCAATGGGGACATGTAGGAAGCTGGCTCTGTATATACTATACCAAAGTAAGGTATATTGTGCACAGAGTCCAGTGGCACCCCAAAGGTAGGCAGAGTTAAAAGTAGATACTACCTTACTCTCTATTTTGTGGTAGTGAGGGAGAGCAGTAAGGCTTTATCAGAGGTTGTGTTAAGCATTTGTTGAACACACTCTGGCAAGAAATTGTCACACACTCAAAGATTAACCTCAGACCAATTTTGTTTGTATTAAAAATATTATTTAGTTATTTTATCTCTAGGACCAAGCCAGGCCTGATGTAGGTAAGTGAAATAATACTTTGCAATATTTATGCAGTAAATTACAATCGAATGCAGGTTCAAATGCAGTCGGATGATTTACAGGTAAGTCAACAGTTTGAAATTACTTTTCAGTTACTTTACAGATTACGGTGCACGTTACTTCTTGGGCTACTTTTTTAATTACTTTTGCTAACCAGCCTAGATATCACACTGGGACATCTCCTAGACAAAAGGTAAGTAATTCAGTTTTTGCATGTTTGTAGTGTTTCAAGTTTTCATACAAACCAACTCCACACTTGGAAGATTTTTCAAGGAAAAGTAGTCAATGTAATCCTATGGGAGGAAATGAAGTTATCAGTTCACAGGTAAGTACTTTGTTGTGGGAGTTGGTATTCTGGGGTTAGCACCAGGGTTTCCCAGGGTCAAGAATGCACTCTTCAAGCACCCTCAGCGGCACTAGGGCGGATGGGTGCAGAGTGCTGCAGCTCAGTGTTATCCAAAGGGGGATAGAGGGCTTCCGGTTGATGGCTGCTTACGTGCAGGCCACAAGGTTGGGGGAGCTAAGCTTCTGGTGTTAGGCTCAGGGCAAAGGGGGATCTGATTTAGCACCCAAGGTGCACCCGCAGCGGCACAGGGGCCGCTGGTTGCAGGGTGCTGTTTTGGCATCTGGTGCCCTGTTGGTTTCAGTGGGGATTCTCAGATTGCAACAAACACTGCGGGCTCGGGACAAAGGTCTTCTGTAGGTGACCACCAGTTGGAGAGGTAAGTTGGGATGCCTGGGGATGCTGGGACCCCGTCGGTTGGGCCACTCAAGGGCGTGGGACATCGGGTGCCGGGGTGTCTTTAGGCTTCTAGTTTTCTTACCAGCTCCGGTCGCAATTTGGGGGGGGGGCGGGGGGGGGATCCTCCAGAAGGGGACTGCAGGCGTTGTTTGGAGATTCGAGGCAGGTCAGAGATCACCAGATGTCAGTCAGGATCGCTGGGGAGACCTCCTTGTGGTGTTGGGCAACTCTAACTCGGGCCGTGGGCGTCGGGTGCAGAGTGGTGCAGACTCGCGGATTTGGTCAGAGTAAGAGTCTGTGGGTGAGCAAACCCGTTGCTCACGGGAGACAGTCTTGGTTTGGGAAGTCAGGGCAGGTCCTCCGGGTTCTTGGGGGCTGCTGCTGGCTGCAGGACACACTGGGATTTTGCTGAAGTAGGTTTGAGGTGGGGATAGGTCGGTAGGGCTGCGGAAAAGTCATTGGGCATCCTCCTCTTCTTAGTTAAGCATGGCCTCTACGGTCCTACTTCTTCTCTCTTCTTGTCGGTTCTTGTCTGAGGAGGCAAGGTTCGGGGATGCCCTAAATACTAGATTTAGGGGCGTTACAGGTAAGTAAAGTTCGGGACCAATGGGTCCCTTCCTTGGGGTGGGTACACCCTCTATTATGCCAACCTCCAGTGGGAGGGGGCATATGCCTCTATTTGGTTGGCTGGGTCCTCTGATCTGCAAGATGGTTGGGATTGAGAGTTGTGCTTCACCTCACCTCCCCCACCTGAGGGGTGGGATTGGCAAAGGTTGGCACACCTCCCTTCCTTACTTGGTTTTCCGGCTGATTCTCCCGTCCAAAGTGGGAGTCAGAACCTGGAGGGGGCATCAAATTGCTGAAAGTTTCAAATGGCTGGGGTAGCTCTCAAAAGCAGCAAGCCTTTGAATCTTCCCCTTCGTGGACCCTGCCCATCTTGGTGGAGGAGGCTTGACACCTCGTCCCAGGATGTGCATTGTTTCAGATCCCTGAGAGAAGCAGGCCCTTGACCCAGGGATCCAGAAACATGTCTGGTGGTGGCAGCTGGCGAGCAGCCACTCAGCCAGGATACCAGAGTTAGGTAATTTTTCAGGGGGCATCTCTAAGATGCCCTCTGAGTTGCATTTTTCATTAAATCCCACACTGGCATCAGTGTGGGCTTAAAGTGTTGAGAAGTTCGATGCCAAACTTACCAGTTTTCAGTAAAGCCATTATGGTGCTGTGGAGTTTGTAATGACAAACTCCCAGCACCATATACTCTTAATGGCATTAGTGCACTTACAATGTCTAAGAATTGGCTTAGATGCTGTCGGGGTACAGGGCTCATGCACCTGTACCCTCACCAATGGTATAGTGCACCCAGCTAGAGGGGTGGCTTACGTATGCCAAGGACTCTTCACTTTGTTCTGCAGCAAAACACGCAGCCTGCAAGGGCAGTGTGTGTGTATGTGTAAAGGTACCGGGCCTCTAAGGGTGGCACAGTAAGTGCTGCAACCCTTAATGGCCTTCCTTGGCCACAGTGCTCTTGGTACCTTTGGTACCATTTACAAGGGACTTGCATGTGGCCAAAGAGTGCCAATTGGGTTTTATGTCAATGCAGTTTAGGGAAAGAACATAGGCACTGGCAAAAAGTGGGAGCAACCATGCAAAAAGAGGGAACTTTCTTACAGGACAATCTATTCCTGCTGACTTGTTTATATTTATTTATTATTAGTAATATATATATAATATATATATAATTATGTATATTTATATATAATTTTTTGTGTGCAAAATCCCCCACTCCCACAATGTTGCCGTTTATGCTTGTAGGAACAGTCCACTCCTGACAGGTCACGTCTCCTCCAGCCTTTTGGAATTCATCAGTGAGGTGCAGCTTGAGTCCAGTGGAGCAGATTAATTACAAGTGGCTGGTATTTAAACAATGGGGAGTAATGTGGCTCAGAGTATCTACCAGTAGATGAATTCCATTCAAGAATTCTACCAATCCGGGAAGGGCGGCCTCCCCAGACTGTCTTCGATGTGGGGGAGCGAGGGACTCCTATATTCCACGCTCTGTATTTGCCTGAAATTCAGAACTGCTGGTCACAGGTGGTAAGATAACTTGGTCGGGTGGTGGGCAAAACCATTCCTCTTGATCCCCTGGCACAGTTGGGTGTGCCAGGGGATGTCGACGTCCCCAGGATGCAAATCCTTTTTTGTTACTTTGGGCTGGTGGCGGCCCAGCGAGACGTGGCACGGTACTGGGGGGGGGTGCCTGAAGCCCCGACACTGCAGGAATGCAAGCGAGGCATGGACCTATATATGGCAGGCAAGAGCCTCGCTTACAAGAACCAGGGGGTGCCCATCCCGATTTCACAAGGTTTTTGGGGGGGGAGGGTGGTTGAGACATTATAACATATACGCCCCATCGGGAACGGTGACTCCCTCAACATAAAAAATTGTTGCATTATAAATAGGGGCATTGCAGTAACCATTACTGTAATTTCTTCTGCCCATGTAAAGGTCATGCTGCTGCCTGCTTTATTTGAACGGTTGGGTGTGGGTGTGTGCATGCCTCTTTCACAGTTTAATATTTACCGTTGGGTGCGTGTCTGCACCTTTATGCACTGTTTGCTGCATTATGAATGAAACAAAGAAAACCAAATAAAGATATTTTAAAAAAGAATTCCACCCATCACGTTTTATCTTTTCCTGAACTCTTCCCATGGCAGCAGCATTGTTGTTAGAGGGAGTAAAAAATGCCAACCTGCTCTACTACCGTGCAGCTCAACCCCTAGCAGCGGCTACCTGAATGTCTTCTGAAAAGAGACTAAACTGTGACCCTGCAATGCTGCATTCCAGCTCTCCAGTTGCGCAAATCCTAGCAAGATGCGCGGCTGGTCTTCTTTGTTTGGGAAACTTGCCCAAAGTTACCATTGAAAGAAGGACAGCCTGATTGAAACATATCAGGAACTATCCACTGTACATAATTGTAACTGTATTTCCACCACCCCATGTTATGTGTAACTTGAATACTCGGTTTATTTTTATTTACATAATGTAACGTATGTTATTGCACTGTTCTATTCGTTTTGGTGTTGTATGTGACTTGGTTCATCTTGTGTAACCTGTAACTAGGAACTTGTCCTTGAGTGAAGTGCTTGTTCACCCTTCGAGTAGTCTCTTCTATGTAAAACTGCTAATAGAAACATAAACAGTACAGAAAAGTAGACGTGCGATAATAATTTTATTCTTATCCTTGTTTCCTTCCAGGACTTTTTATATTTTCTGATATGAAAGAAACGTAATGGAGGTCGAGTCCGCATACACCGATTTTATTTCCTGTGACCGCACTGGGCGAAGGAATGCTGTCCCTGATATCACAGGAGAGCCTGGGTCTGGGAGTGTAAGGGAGTTATCCGGTGAAATGGGAGACCTTGCCATTGAAGGGGCTGGTAAGTAACTATACATAAAGCTTAAAAAAAGATGGATCTGTACAAGTTGGGTGCTTCCCCCAGGATCTTTGTGCAGTTACTGCTTTAGTCCCAGAGATGCATATGTCTGTGCTCCGAACTCTCTGGGACAGAAAAGGGAAACTCTGCCTCTTTACAGTTGGCTAATATACAAATACATTCTAATTTTTATTTTTTAGTAAGAAATGTTTTTTAATATGCTGAAATGCCTGATCTTTTAACCTCCGTAAATATGGAGTTCCAGGAAATTGATCACATCCTATTGGTACCTTACTCCAGTATTGTTTTGCAGCTAAGTGTAGGTACACACCACAGTGGGGGGGGGGGAACAATTGGCAAGGTTTGTGAATATTCAAAGTTGCGGCATTGTGGTCAGTAACCACCTTCGAAAGCCCACTTTATACCCCTTTTACTGGGAACACTCATGTTTTAACGTTAACTGCTATTTTCCGAAAATGTGCCCTAGTTCCAGATTTTCTGCGGTAGTAAGTTGCGTCCACAGAAGTGTCAGCAGATCTTAATTCATAAATGTATATATTATTTTCACCAGCAGATGGCGCTTCGAGTGCACCCTAGTTGAGTTTAGGTGTAGAAAGGTACATTTTATCCAGTT
The DNA here is from genome assembly GCF_964204655.1 of Triturus cristatus. Classification (NCBI taxonomy): domain Eukaryota; kingdom Metazoa; phylum Chordata; class Amphibia; order Caudata; family Salamandridae; genus Triturus; species Triturus cristatus. Next base: position 1,546,430,611 of record NC_140590.1, read on the forward strand.
GAGGCATAACAATAGTTCTACCAGCATTGCTTTTTTGTTAATTGGTAATTTGGGCTTTAGGGTAGTCGCTGCCTTTTATGATGTAATCGCCTTCTTTTAAGGGAATGGATGAAACCATTTCTTCCTCGCAACCTAACTGGGATGTGCTGCTGAATTATACAAAGAGCTGCTTAGTACTCAAGCCAGCAAGAAGAGTCCTCTGTTGAAACTCGTAGCCATGGAAGATATCGACGTTTCTTGTGGTAATCGAACCCTCTGCTCAGGTAGCACGAGGTGTAAATAACCGATGTGGGATTTCCTTACATTTACGAGATCAATGACATTATCGATATATCATCTCATCTACGATGCCAAGTTAGGGCATGCGAGTTACAGCTGCATAGCAGACATTAAGGGTCTTATTACGAGTTGGGAGTTAACATGTTCAGATATTTTGGGTGACGTAAAATGACCTTTCTTACCAGTATCCTTGCACATGTTTTCTCCTATTATGACTTTAATCTCACGAAATGGGAAGTAACTGTGCGGACCCAGATTTACGTAATTCAGAGAGGGTTTAAAGCCGAGTGACTGGATATGAGTGACAGTGAGTGACTGAAAGTGAGTGACAGTATGATTGAGAGAGTGATAGTAAGAGTGAGAAGGAGAGCGAGCAAGAGTGAGTGCAAGTGAGCGAGAATAACTAAGTGAGTGCAAGCAGTGAGTAAGATAATTAATGTGAGAGAGTGAATGGCAGCGAGTGTAACTGAAGGAGATTGAGTGAGTAAAAATAAGTGAGAGTGAGTGAATCTGAGTGAGAGTAAGTGAGATTGAGTGAGTGTCTCAGTTAGGAAATGTAAGTGAGTGTGAGTGAGAAATATTATGTTGTGCTTGTGAGTGCAGTTGCCGCTGGCATGCTGAATGCAATACTTGGTTTACAGAGACACCTATTGCAAAAACCTAGTGCTAGGCTATTAGAGGTAATTCGTAGAATAAAAGTGCATGTCAAAGAACGCTGGAATACTAGAGTAATGCTTAGTACTGGCAAACTGCAGGTAATACTTGATATTGGCGTTGCAGCGGTAATACTTGCCTTATGGGACACCTATGAAAAATACTGGCATGCTGAATGCAATTCCTGGCATAATAGGAACATGTGGTAAAATAGTGACACTGGCATCCTAGAGGTAATTCTTGGCATATGGGGCACCGATGGAAAAATTCTGGAACTGATGTACGCAATGCATGACATATGGGATATCAGTGGCAAAATGCTGGCGCTGTCACATTGTATGTAGGTAGTTTTGGAAATATTGGAGGGCAACCATTACCTCTGGGAAGGAGACAACCATTGACAACATGCTGGCCCTAACATACCAGAAATACTTTGTGACACGAGAGTCTCCCATGATATATTGATGGAATAAATGGCCAAATTCTGGCCCTGGCATATTGTATGTAGATTTTGGCATATGGGGTAACCATGATGAAATGCTGTCCCTGGTACAGTGGAGGATATTTTTGACATATGGGTGTACCCCTAATATGTTTTGGACAAAAAATGTAGTCTGCTCCTTGGGAGAGTCGGGTTTCTTTTTTTGGCACGTCATGAAAGGACTTGAATATATGAGTACTCTTCATAACCTATGTATGGCCCTTGAGCAAATGTTGTGAAAAGTGTGAATACACAGGAGGTTCAGCACTATGTACTATGGTTAAATCTCCAAGTACCTATATACTTTTTTATCTTTAACAGGTAACGAGTAAACTTCTAATAAAGCATACGACACATTCAACATATAAGTTTTTTCTTTCTTCTTTATTGATTTTGTATGAAGATTTCTTCCATGTCATATTTCATATTTTCATAGCCAACGCGTTTCGTCTCCCATGAGACTTCTTCAGGGCTCAATGATATGGTGAATCTAATTCTTTTCTATCGTGTCGTTCTTTAGGGTATGGTTTCCACAATTCAGGTGTTTGCGACGATCTAGTAACCACCGACTCCGGACATGATTTCGCTGAAAGATTTCGCTGAAAGAATTAGATTCACCATATCATTGAGCCCTGAAGAAGTCTCATGGGAGACGAAACGCGTTGGCTATGAAAATATGAAATATGACATGGAAGAAATCTTCATACAAAATCAATAAAGAAGAAAGAAAAAACTTATATGTTGAATGTGTCGTATGCTTTATTAGAAGTTTACTCGTTACCTGTTAAAGATAAAAAAGTATATAGGTACTTGGAGATTTAACCATAGTACATAGTGCTGAACCTCCTGTGTATTCATATGTTGTTGTAGGACTTAGTCCTACATTACTGAGAGTAAAGAGGGTAGTACTCTCTGGTTTCGTGCACTATCTGAACTGTCTACGTTAACCACTAATATCTGTTTGGTGCGGTTTTAATCAGCCTCCACCCTTTCCCTTTGTATATATGTTGTGAAAAGTGTACTTTAAAACACACTATTTGACTCCATTTTTTCCAACTTTTATTGAGGGACGAACCACTAAAACCCTACAAAAAGTCCATCTCGCTCCTTGGAATTCAAGCCAAGTATTACCCTCCACTACTTTCAAAGGTCACCAGCTGCCATTGGCAAATCAACCTGCATGTGATGGCAAATGCTCACCATAGTGGGCAAAATTGGTGTGTTCCCTGTCCAGAGCCCCACCCCAACCCTTTTATAGTCACTAAATGGTTGCTAAGAGGTTAAAACGTTTGCTGGGCCTTCCTCCTTCCCAGGGCTGGGAGAGCAGTTAAATAACAGAGGTTAAGGCAGCAGGCAATCTCTTGACCTTTCCCAAGGATCTGGGAATGATTTTTGTGCATCTCCTCTCCCCATCCCTGGAAGTGGGGTATAGGGAGCTACCATTTCCTCCTCCACCTGCTGTTTGTGTGAGTAGAGGATGGGGCAGCTGAAGGCTTTCAGGTCATTACAGTTTTATCTGGGATAAAGTGCATGGCTTATAACCAGAGTTCACTGAGCACATATTTCTCGTAGTCCCGGCGACCAGGCATAGAGTCAAATTTAAGGCCTTGTTTAGTTCAGGCTCCCTTGAGCCGGTGGAGTCGACGGACTCATGGTTACGCACCTGCGCGCTACGAGAGGTACTAGACCTGATACGATTTTAGCAGCTTACACAGCAACCCCACACATTTTCCTACTCCCTGCTGACGAGAGGCAACTACCTCGAAACACGTGTCCAGGGATGGCACACGCCACGCATACTTGCATTCACACTCGAGCATAGGTGTATCCGCCGACGCTGACCTTCAGGGACCATTTTCATTGGGGGAACACGCCTGGTAGGTGTAGCAGTGTGCGACCAATCTGGTTTAGCCTTGTTTAGTTACAGGATTACAAAATGAAAATTGGTCACTGAAAACTTTTTCGTTAGTGAAAGTTTCCATACAAGGATGGGTTTGCTGGCTTCCTTCCGGGTGCAGAGTGGTAAAAAGGAGTCTGCACTATACCATCCTTCTGGGGGGTATTTTGGGTGCAGTTGGTAGCGGGCATCCTGGGTTGTGGGGGGAAGAACACAAAGAATATTACCTACATCGGAGTTTGAACATTGTCCCTCAACTTCCCCCTCTGGTGTTTAATGCCCTAGGAAAGCGCACATCTCATTCAGAGATAATGCTGGTAGAGAGGCAAAGATGAGCCCGGGAACAATTGAACAAACCCACAAATGAAATCTTATAGAAACATCTAACTGGTGAAAGCATGTAGGGACAAACAACATTGTCTATTGTCTCTCTAATGCAGTAGTGTAGTAGCCCATTCACAAACCTACCATGGAGCCCCAAGCACACAGTTGTCTATCCTGGAGTGGACTCCCTGTCCTGTTTTACTACTTTAGTGGTCACATTTGGGGACCGTGTACAAATGTTGGTGAATAGCTTTGGGATCAACAGCAGTGACTGAGCCCATCAATGGTTGGAAAAGTAAGAGGAGCTACATGGTTGTGTGGACAGCAAAGAAAGTGCTGGCTGGCAGAGGTGTTGCAGATGAAAGGGCAGGCAAGCCTCAATGTAAAAACAAGGAATGGTGCTAGGTGTGTGCTCCGGCAGTAGATGAGGCGCTCATGAGTTGGGAGATGAGGTAGAAAGAAGGTAGACTTTCTAGTGATCCTACAATGAAAAGGGGCATAAACAGTCTTAAGGTGAGAGGAAAGGGTGTGCTGGAGCTGTGCCCTCCCAACCAGGAATGGTTACGGGATGCCAGAAAATCTGTATTATGTCATGCTAGAATCAAATGTACCTTGGGCATATCACAGAGTGGCACGACCAACTCCTGTGCACTTTGGTCTGAAGCAGTTGAATTTATTTTTGGATTCCTTGTGGCTGAAGGGAAATGATGAACAGTCCTCCTTTTCCAGTGAGTTGCAGCATCAGCGACTTCTGTTTTTTAGGAAGCATTCGGACCCCACATAGCATTGCTTAGCTGATACCTGCACTGGCACTTTCTTTGGCGCTACTACACTATTCTGTTTGACTCAATTTTTACAATTGACATTTTAACACATATTTATTGCTTTTTTATTGTTGAGACTGGGGTGTGGGAAATTTCCTTTCTTTTACTCACCACTTTTTTTGATGTCGTTCCTCGATACTAGCTGGGGTGGTTGTTTAGATTTTTTTGTCCTGAACCCTGTTTAGTAGTTAAACACTATATTGAGATGAGTTTTACCCTCCTCTGCTATGATCTAGTGGTTGACCTCCAAGACTGATATAAATGTGGGTGTCCTTGCCTGGACATCTCCTGATGCGAGGACCCCTGGCTCTTTTAGCTCAAATTGTCGGGTAAGAATTACTTATACATGCAATCTGCTTGTTTTCTAAATAAGATAGACCGAGAATCTAAGACATGGGTTAAGCACTCACCTTGGGCCTTTCACCTGTTGGTCATGTGGATCTTCATGCTTGGGAGGAGTGATGGAGGAACAATAACGAAGGTTCAGGGCTTTGAGAAAAGCAGGAGTAAATTTATGAAAGTCATCTATGATTGATAGCCCAGCGAAAACCCTCAACTTGAAATGCCTTTAGTTAAATGCCAATTCACTCCCTAAGCACGCAGTTAAACTTTGGGATCTGTCCTCCTCCTTGAGAACTGATCTCTGCTGTATTTAATGAAACCTGGCTCCATTTGACTGCCAACCCTGATTTAGAAACTTAAATTCTTTTGATGATCTCACCAGAACAAATTATATTTCAATAGCGGACAAAAAGAATCACAGTAATTCGTGGGAAGCATGGAGAAAGGTTCTAGTAGATAGAATTGGAAACAGTTCTTCAACTTCTGATGAGCTTTTTAACATTTTAAGAGTTCACGCTGTCTGAGGCGTGTGATACAGCCATTCCGGTCTCCAGTGAAATATGTGAGTCTATCCGTTCATTTTCAGATTAAGATTCTCAAAATATGGGAGAACTTCGGAATTTTAGAGGAAACACTGTCTTTTATGTCTTAACACGTGCAGTCGATTAAAAAAACAACTCAAGATAGACACCTTTATTACCATCACCACAGAGAATGTGGACAGTGCTTTCTTCCTTATTCACTCCGATTTCACAGGATGATCCATGCCCCTGGCACGTGATCTCTTTCCTCTTATATGGCACAAATGTTAAATGTTTCATTACAGACTGCAAGACTCCTAAAAGTGTGGACACATGCCAAAGTGCTTCCCATGTTTAATAAGCCTTCTGCTGCCCTCGGGAAATTTGTCACACCATCTCACTTCTGTTCTTTTCCATCAGGATTTTGGAAAGGATCATTAATAAACATCTATCCAGGTATCTGAAGGATAATAACATACTTGATAATTCTCAATCTGGCTTCAGGGCAGAGCATAGTATGGAGACTACTCTGCTGGCTGTTGCTTTCAGGTTTAACCTGGATAAAGACAGCAGATCTTCTGCTCTAATCCTGTTAGACCTTCCAGTGACCTCTGATACTGTCTCACACAGTTCTAACAAAGACGCTGTATGAAATAGGAATACCCTCTTGAGCATTGGCATGGCTTACAGATTTCATTTGTCAAACAGGACTCTGGCAATCTATCTGCCCTCATTTAGATCAGAGGTGATCAGCACAGTGTGTGGAGTATTTCAGCGTTCATCCATTACCCTCACCTTGTTCAGCATATATAATTCACCTTTGGCCAAAATAGTAACTGATTAGGGCTTTGAGATATTATCCTATGCAGATTATTGGTGGTTACTTTTGCGGTTAATCATGAAATAACCAGAATTAGATATGGTTATTGCCTGAGATCTGTTGTTCAGTGGATAAAAAAGAAAGGAATACAACTTTATGGTGATGGCACAGTGATTAGTCTGTTTGGTAAGGCCAGGTCAGATGAGTGGTGGTCTCAAGACTAAGGTGAAGCACCTCTATCCGGGCAGTAGCAAGCAATCTGGACAACCTCCTGCATGATATCCTCGGCATGAAAAATCAAATCGATGAGGTCTGCAGATCTTGCTCCTGTATCCTTTGCCTTCTGAGGCACATATTTAGGTGGCTAACCATGCAGTTGAGGAAGACATTAATACCAGTATTTAATTTGAGCCGATGGTTCCCGTCGCTCGGCACCAGCACTTAATTGCAAACACCAGCGCTTATGACTGCTGCCACATGGTGACCCGGTTTGTGTAGTCTAAAGAGGAGCAGAACAACAGTTGTTTATTAATTCAGTACCAATTAAAAACAACTAATATCTGCCACTCAAGCCATTCTTGTAGCTTTAGGGGCCTGAACAATCTAAATTGTCACACTTGTAGCAGTGTTTTGGTTAGTAGTTGTGTAAGTATTGTCATTGGCAGTGTGTAGTGCAATCTGCAGTGGCCTCCTGACGAGGGCCCTGGCACTTATTTTTTTTTTTTACAAATTAAGAACTGGTTGTTAATGGAGATTTTCATTACCAGTCGTTTGGACTACGGTAATGCTCTTTATTTTGTTATAAATTAGTCATTGTTATCGCGGTTGCAAGTCATTCAGAACACTGCAACAACTCTAATTGCCAATCTCTCCGCAAGCATACCTTTGGGACTGCTGTTGAGTTCACTGCATTGGCTACCTGTCTACAAACTGAACTTCTGTAGTAGGGGATCTCTGTGTATAGTCATAATCTAGTGAATAGTCCCGCCCATGTGCGTGGACCCCGGAGCAATAAAAAATAATCTCTAAAAGGTGACTAATCATGCAGACCTGCATACACCTTTAAGAGAGAATTTAATTTAAAGACAGATAATGCAGCCTATACCTACAGGCTACACTGTCCAGTACTTCAACTAGAATTCCACCAATATCCACAAACAGCACTGCCTGTCTAGTTTTTCTCCACATAGGAAAAAACCCTGCCTCTACCAGCAAAAGCCTCTGGAATGATAGAGAGGAAGGAGTGGACAGACAAGCCCCATAGGCTGCCATTATGTGGCTTGGAACAGGATACTGTGCCTTTAAGAAAACTTTCCAGTTTTCCAGAACTTTCCCCAGTATCCCAGAATGCCCAGCAGGTCCCATTTACTTTCAGTTCTTTTTTCCGGCTCCTGCTAGCAGGACCATGGAGCATTGAGCTCTCCCTTTTGCAAGGGTTTCATTGAGATTTTGGCAATTTTTGTCATTTTTTCTTGTGTTTAGTAGCTGGTACTGTCAACATGCCTGGCTTGTTCGACAAGTGCCCGGAATGTGGTCGAAAGAAGGCTAAAACTGACCCACACGAGGTGTGCATAGCTTGCCTTCCCCAGTCCCACGTGCCTGAAAGCTGTACCATCTGCCACTCGTTTTCAGCCAGGACCCTGAGGGACAGGATGAAGAGCAGGCTTCAAGCTCTGGAGGAGCGAAGACTGAAGGCACCAGGTGGGTTTGGAGGGGCTGATTTGGCCCATACTGAGGCCTCTGGGGGGCTCCCCAGGGGCAGGAAGACCAGTAAGCGCTCCCACTCCCCGTCGACGTCGAGGGCGTCGACGACGACGTCGAGGAGGATGACCACCGTCTGTTCGCCGTCTCCCCAGGGCTCTGGGGAGAAGCGGCGTCGACGATCGCCGTCGAGGGACCTGAATAGGCCGCCGTCGACTACATCGGCGACGTCGGCGACGACGCCGTCGTCGGCTTCGTCCAGCGGTCGGCGTCGAGTGAAGACCCGGCGTCGGCGTTCGGCGTCGAGGGATCGCAGATCACCGTCGATGAAGAGGAGAAGGAGATCGACGTCGAGGCGAAGATCGCCGTCGAGGCGGAGGTCGCCGTCGAGTCGGAGGTCGCCGTCGAGTCGGAGGTCGCCGTCGAGGCGAAGATCGACGTCGAGGCGAAGATCGACGTCGAGGAAGAGATCGACGCCGAGAAGATCGCCGTCGAGGCACAGGTCGACGTCGAGGCACAGGTCGACGTCGAGGAGAAGATCGACGTCGAGGAAGAGAGAGTCGCCGGGATCGGTGTACTCGGTGGTGTATACCCCGCCTCGGATGCCTCCGTCGCCTCCTCCTCTCCCACCTCTGCCACCGCCTCCTCCACCGCCGCCACCTCCTCCACCAACGTCTCCACCTCCGCCACCGCCTCCTCCACTACCGCGGCCGCGGACGCTGTCTCCGCCACCCCAGCCTCTGTTGCTGCCACGCACTCCTGTGGGACCGCCGCCGGTTCCCCCGAGGTCGGTTTCCCTTCCACGGTACCCGACTCCGCCGCAGGGGACCCCGAAGCCACGACGCCCACGGTCGCCTGGACCAGCGAAACCGGCGGACAGGCCTAAGCCGAAGAGGTCGCGCTCCCGCTCTCACAGGAGGCGACGATCGCGGAGCCGAGGGCGATCCTCGTCGGACTCAAGACGACGCCGCAGGAGGTATAGGTCCAGGTCGCGCTCCTCGGACAGGGACCTTTCCCCGACGCTGTCGGACTCCCCGGGGACTAGGGTGTCGCCGGTGGACGACTTGGTCTCGTTCCAGGAGGTGCTGTTGCGAGGGGCTGCGAAGCTGAATATCACGGTGACTGTTCCAACACCCACGACGTCCGTGATATTTGAGACGCTTCATAAAAGACACTTGTCTCGCCCCCTCCTGCCTCTCGTGCCTGGACTGGTGGAACCAGCCTTGGAACTGTTCCTCACTCCCGCAACGACGAAGGCCGCTCCGTCCAGGCTCATGAAGAAGTATAGGGCCCCGGAGTCGGATCCGTCCTTTTTGAGAGTGGACCCGAAGCCGGATTCGGTTATCGTGACGGCGGCGAGAAAACAACATGCGACCGCCCCGACCTCCACGGTTCCACCGGACAAGGAAAGCCGCTGGCTGGACTCTGCGGGCAGGAAGGTGTGTGGTACCGCCGCCACCACGATGAAGGCAGCGAGTGCAGGGGCGTTGTTGGGCCATTACGACCGGGCCCTGTGGGAATCCCTGCAGCAATATGCGGACCTCCTGCCACGAGACAAGAAGGAGGACTTCTTGGAGACGGTGCGCGAAGGCATGCTGGTTTCTAACCAAACGATCAGCGCAGCGGCGGATGTATCGCTATTGGCCGCCCACGCCTACTGTCATGGCGTCCACCAGCGGCGCCATTCCTGGTTGCGCCTGACGTCCCTCAAGCCGGAGGCGCAGCAAAGAGTGGCCAACCTGCCCTTCTCGGGGGAAACCCTGTTCGGGAAGCATGCGGACGATGAGATGGCCCGCATGAAGGCTGAGGCGGAAACCCTGACGGCCGTCGGGTTAGAGAAGGCCGAGAAAAAGAAACGCCCGTTCCAGAGGAGGTTCGGGTCGTCGGGCCGAGGGCGTGGGCAGGGCTCGGGACAGCAGCAGCCACAACAGCAGCAGTTCCGCAAGCCCTTCCAGAAGCGCCAGAGGGGTAGAGGAGGCCAGCAGGCTACTACCACAAACAAGGGCCCGGCCGGGTCTCGGCCCTGAGCTGTTACTTCCCCCTCAACCGTTACCCACTCCAGTGGGGGGAAGCGTTCAATTTTTTCCGGCAGAGTGGAGAAAAATTACTCAGGACAAGTGGGTGCTGAATATTGTTTGCAATGGATACAGTCTTCGGTTTATCAGCCCGCCTCCAGCGATTCCGCCGGTCAGCTCTCGCTTCCAGCTGAGGGAGCTCCAGGCGGAGGCAGACATCTTGTTGAGAAAAAAGGCGGTAGAAGAAGTACCTTTGTCTCAAAGGGGAAGAGGTCTGTACTCTCGGTTCTTCCTCGTTCGCAAGAAGGACAAGAACGAGTTCAGGCCCATTCTGGATTTGCGACAAGCAAACAAGTGGATTCGCAGAGAGAAGTTTCGCATGCTATCGTTGCACCAGATTTACCCTCAGCTGCAACGGCGAGACTGGCTCTGTGCCATAGATCTACAGGATGCGTACTTCCATGTGCCCATAGCACGGAAGCACAGGAAGTTCCTGCGATTCCAAGTCGGCGCCAATCACTATCAATACACAGTACTGCCATTCGGGCTAAAGTCTGCTCCCAGGACCTTTTCGAAGTGCATGGCGGTGGTGGCGGCACACCTGCGGAGGAACAAGGTGTTTGTCTACCCGTATCTGGACGATTGGCTGATCAAGGCATCATCCTTCGAGGAAGCGCAAGAACACTTCCGATGGACGTGCGAGCTCTTGAACAAGCTGGGGTTACACGTCAACATGTCCAAATCGGTCCCGTCTCCGGTACAGTGCATACAGTACCTGGGGGCCTCCATAGATACGCGGTCAGCAAGCGTGTCTCCTTCGGAGGAGAGACGGTTATCACTCCTTCGGAAGGCTCAGGACCTCAGGACTGCTCCATCGACGACTGTGAGGAAGGTGTCGTCTCTACTGGGATCGATGGCCTCCTGTATCTTCCTCACTCCGCACGCACGTCTACACATGCGACCACTGCAGGAGTGCTTGGAGGATCAGTGGGATCAGAGGACAGGCTCTTGGGACGACAAGATCCGACTGTCTCTACATGCTCGTCAGTCTCTGAAGTGGTGGTGTTCGGCGGAAAACCTCCTCAAGGGGGTTCCCTTCCACAAGGACATTCCCACGACGAATGTGGTGACGGATGCTTCTCTCCAGGGCTGGGGTGCGCATTCCGGGGACCTGCAGATTCAAGGGAAGTGGTCTCCTTTGGAATCGACGTACCACATCAATTTCCTGGAACTCAGAGCTGTCTTCCTGGCACTGAAGGCTTTCCTTCCGTCCTTCCAGACCAACTCGCTGCTGATACAGACGGACAATACAACCACGATGTATTACCTCAACAAGCAGGGGGGGTCGAGATCGCGCACTTTGTCGCAGGAGGCGCAGGCGATCTGGCGCTGGCTGCTGGCCCGAGGACTGACGATTACGGCCACGCATCTGCCAGGGGTGCAGAATGCTCAGGCGGACGCCTTGAGCAGGCTGATTCAGGAAAACCACGAATGGGTCATAAACGACGAAGTACTAGGAGAAGTCTTCGCAAGGTGGGGGACTCCAGATGTAGATCTGTTCGCCACCGCCGAAAACAGCAAATGCCGAGACTTCGCATCCAGGTACTACCAGCGGGGGACGCTGGGGAATGCGCTATGGATCGATTGGTCGAACAGCTTTCTGTACGCTTTTCCACCCATTCCCCTGATTCCGGTGGTGCTCATCAAGCTGTCCCAGTCCAGGGCGCGGATGATCCTGATCGCCCCGGAGTGGCCCAGGCAGTGGTGGTTCACGGACCTTCTTCACTGGTCTCTCCTTCCTCACATGCGATTGCCGTGCAGGCCGGACCTTCTCACGAAGTTCGGGGGGCGGATGGTGCACCCCAACCTCTCGTCTTTGAGTTTGGCGGCATGGCTCCTGAAATAGTGCAATACGGTCATCTGAATCTACCAGACGATTGTATGGACATTCTGAAGGAGTCTAAGCGACCTTCCACTAGGACATCCTATGCTTACAAGTGGAAGAGGTTCTGTATCTGGTGTAAGTCCAAGAACTTTGATCCGACAACATGTAAGGAAGATGTCATCCTTCCATACCTTTTGCATCTGGCGCAGTCTGGCCTTAATTTCCATTCCATTAAGGTTCATCTGGCTGCTTTGACTGCTTACAGGAAGTGCCCTTCACAGACGTCCTTCTTTCAGATTCCTGTGGTCAAGGATTTTTTGGAAGGCTTGAAGAAGGTGTTTCCTCCTGTCAGACTTCCCTCGCCTTCTTGGGACTTGAATGTGGTGCTGTCCAGACTGATGAGGGAGCCTTTTGAACCTATTCACAAGGCTTCATTGCAGCACCTATCCTGGAAGGCGGCGTTCCTAGTGGCCATTACATCGGCCCGCAGGGTGAGTGAACTTCAGGCATTATGTTGTCAAGAACCTTATACTGTGTTTCATGCTGCTAAGGTTGTGATACGTACTCACCCTAAGTTCCTTCCTAAGGTTATCTCTGACTTTCATGTCAATCAGACCATAACTTTACCTACGTTCTTTCAGAATCCCTCTTCACCAGCGGAAAGGGCTCTCCATTCCCTGGATGTTCGAAGGGTGTTGAAATTTTATCTGGATAAGACCAAGGATATTCGTAGGTCTGACCAATTGTTTGTTAATTATGGCTCAGTCAGGACTGGTCTTGCGACCTCTAAGCAGTCCATCTCTCGGTGGATTGTGTCCTGCATACAGTTGTGTTATCAAAAGGCTAATAAGACCTTAGGGGGTAAACCTAAGGCTCATTCCACCAGGGGCAAAGCTGCCACGACGGCTTTGCTGCGTAATGTTCCGATTGCGGAAATCTGTAAGGCGGCCACTTGGAAGTCGGTCCATACCTTTGCTGCGCATTACTGTCTGGACACGGATGCCAGGGCAGATGCTCAGGTTGGGCAGGCTTCGCTGCGTAATTTGTTCGCACAGTAGTGGTAGTGTCTTGTGTGTTCTCCACCGCTTTTGTTGTGTGGGGATGGGCTTGCCATTCTATTCACTAGATTATGACTATACACAGAGATCCCCTACTACAGAAGGAGTAGTTTCTTTTCTGTAACTCCAGTTCTGTAGTAGGGGTATCTCTGTTATAGTCATAAGCGCCCGCCCTCCTCCCCGGTGGAGAGATACTTATTCATATGTAGAATGCTACAGGTCTGGCGTGCTACGCCTTCAAAAAGAACTGAAAGTAAATGGGACCTGCTGGGCATTCTGGGATACTGGGGAAAGTTCTGGAAAACTGGAAAGTTTGCTTAAAGGCACAGTATCCTGTTCCAAGCCACATAATGGCAGCCTATGGGGCTTGTCTGTCCACTCCTTCCTCTCTATCATTCCAGAGGCTTTTGCTGGTAGAGGCAGGGTTTTTTCCTATGTGGAGAAAAACTAGACAGGCAGTGCTGTTTGTGGATATTGGTGGAATTCTAGTTGAAGTACTGGACAGTGTAGCCTGTGGGTATAGGCTGCATTATCTGTCTTTAAATTAAATTCTCTCTTAAAGGTGTATGCAGGTCTGCATGATTTGTCACCTTTTAGAGATTATTTTTTATTGCTCCGGGGTCCACGCACATGGGCGGGACTATTCACTAGATTATGACTATAACAGAGATACCCCTACTACAGAACTGGAGTTACAGAAAAGAAACTACTCCTTTTGTGCCATGCTGACGGAGCAAAAAGGCAGCAGTTCAGCACACCAGTGCACCAGTCCTTTTACCAGTCCAGCAGAGCGACAGTCCTCTCAGCAGCACAGCAGTCTTTCCTGGCAGGGTCCACAGGTACTGAAGAGTTTGTGTCTGAGGTCCAGCGTTTATACCTGGTGCCCTGTTTGAAGTGGATGAAGCTTCTGCAGAATAAGCAAAGTCCAGCAGTGGTCATCTGGATTAATGTGTCACTCTAGTTGTTAGTGTCCCTGAGTGTACCCCTCAGCCTGTCAGTACTGCTGCATATGGTGATAACTAATGAAACTAATGAAATCTTGCAGATAGAGCTACAGCTGTCCATATGTTGGCCCTCACAGTACACCACTAAGGAAAGCAGGAATCATTGGCGATATGGTCCTCATACTCCCGACTCTGAATCTTACTGGCAACCAAAAATGGGTAAGGTCTGACCACCCCACCCAGCTCCCTTTTCTTTTCCAGGTTGCAGATGAGTAAGCAGATAACCTGACCAATGGTATGGTGTTTTGTTCTGTGTGGTTAATAGTTCACCGGACTCCTTCTGCTCAGTTAGAAAAAGCAAGTAGTCATATTTCTGTTATGCATAGTTAGGTGGTAGACTAGATGTTCCTGTGCCCCTCATGAAACAGGGGTATTTCTAGTGCTGTTTGATTTCCAACGCACTTCCCTGCAGATGGGTTGAAGCTGGTTTATATTGAATGATACCAGAGCAGTAAAGAAGCGCCAAAGTCCCCTGTGGCTCTCCTCTTGCTGGAGGAAAAAGCTATCAGACTCCGTGGTAGACTTCCCCATTCCATTTCCTGCCAGCTGTATGAGGACCATTCACTCCTCGCGGGACAGATGTTGTCCCTGCATTCCTCTTCAAAGGATATATATATATCCAAATCAGAAATTTTGCGGGTTTCCTGCCACTTGGAGGCGGCGGGCTGACGGCGAGGTCGCGAATTGAAGGAATGAGAACATATATATATATATCTCCACAATCCTGAAGCCGTGCAGGTAGCGCAAAATCAGGTACAGACCACTCCGTGAGTAAAGTGAAAATATAGTGCTTTATTCTTCACTCGACAGCAGCATGACTTGTTTCGACCGGGTTAACCCGGTCTTGATCACATGACATGGCCAAAAACCAACAAGTTTAAATACTGTGGTGTTTACAACTAATGCCCCACCCACTTTGTCATAAACAGTGAAAAAATACTGACAGTAAAATCGAAACACGACCTTCAATGGTGTTAAAACTAGCAATATAGCAAGCTGAATAGTCAAAACCATTCTAATATAAATATAATTTACATATAAGTACATCATGAATTAAATATATATAAATATTTCACAAAAAATTGTGAGAAAATTCATAGAAGGTGCTAGAGTAGTAATGGGCAAGTTCCCAGAGATTGCCATACAAGAAATAATACAGAAATAAACAAATACCCGACAGTCAATATCACAAAAGAGGTAAAAGGTTTTGAGCAATAAAACACACAGCAGTAGAAGTCAGTGCAATACAAATCGAATATTCAGTCATAGTCGATTTGAAAGGTAAAATCGGATGCCATAATAAGGAAAAGTGCCTAGTGCAAAAGTGCAAAGAATTTACCAAAGTAAATTCAAAACCATAAACACTTGTAATCGGATATACATATATAGCTGGGGACAAGAAAGTCAGTGCAATAGACTATTCAAATGTATAAACATAGCACATTCCCCAAAAAGGTTCCAAAAAAAATGATTAGCAGGACCAAGAAATTAGTAAATAATGAATCCTGCTAAGATAATAAATGAACTCAGCAATTCAGTGCCGTATATTTAAGCCAATCTCCGCCAAATAAATAGTTACCCAATCCCTACACCTCATCTCCACCGAATTAAAACCAGTAAAACTAGGAGACTAGTAAAACCAGCTAAAAATCCGATAAAAACAAGGCATAAAAGAACTCAGATAAAAACTCATTCGGGCCGAAGAAAGTTAAAAATACAATCGATATAAAAATAGCAGCAAACCGATTAACATTACATATAACGCAAGGCTCCGATTGTACAACATAACAGTCAAAGGGTAATGGTACAAGCCTGCCCCATAACAAGATCAATGAAAAAGACCCTATAAAATTGACCCTATAAAAAGTTATAAAGCTCTTCTCCAGTGTTAAGACCATTAGGGATCTTCGTGTCCAAGAGTAGAATGTAGTAACTCTCCAACTGCCTTAGTTTCCTCTCTGTTCCCACCTCTTTTGGAAAATGAGACCGCGTCTATAACAAAATAGCTTAAATCATAAAGGTTATTCTGATGAACCAATTTAAAATGACGCGCCACAGGATAGCTGGGGTCAGAGTTAACAATAGCTCAGAGATGCTGCAAGATACGGTTGAAGACCTGGAGCTTAGTGCTCCCAATATATTGGAGATGACAAGTGCATTGAAGTACATAAACAGCATAATCTGTTTTACAGGTAAACAAACCCCTAATCTTGCATACATCCTGGGTGAAGGCATCATGATATTCTAAGGTGTTAACTCCAAATTTACAGGCTCTGCAAGAACTGTATTTAAAAAAACCTGATCGATTAGAGGATTTAACAATTTCTGGACTGGTCTTAACAAGGGCATCCCTCATAGAGGGTGCCCTTCTAAAAGTAATAGCAGGTGCTTCACTGAGTAAGGTGCTAAAGTGGTCAGTTTTAAGAATGGGCCAATTAGACTTCAAAATATTTCTGACTTTTTTTCTCATAAGAGCTGTAAGTCGTGATCAGTCTAACTGCCGTATCTTCTCTCTTAGAAGATCTATCTCCAATAGAAATGGCAACCTCAGTATTAGAAACCTGGGGAGAATCTTTGGTGGTTAAAAACATTTTATTCATAGCACTTTGTAAATCAGCCTTTTTGTATCCACGAGCCAAGAGCCTTTCAGTAGATTCATTTAAACAAATATTGAGATCTATTTCATTTCTGCAAATTCTATGAATCCTTAACTCCCCATAGGGGATGCTTTTAATGAGGTTTACGGAGATGGGCACTAGAAGCATGAAGAATTGAATTGCCTGCCGTCATTTTACTGTGTAATCTGGTCTGGATTTTATTATCTGTGACATAGATTTCAACATCCAAAAACTCTACTCTTTCATTGTTAATGGTAGCTGTAAATTCCAAATTGAGCATAATAATATTGATGTCGGCAACAAACCTTTCAGCAGTTTCCCTAGACCCATGCCATATTAAAAACACATAGTCTATGAAATGCCACATATGGATAATGCCAGTTCCCTGATTCTCAGTTTCAATGAGGGCGCGGCCAAGAACATGCTCCTCCCAAGAGTCTACGTGTAAACTCGCATAGATGGAGGAGAAGCACGCCCCCATAGCCACACGCCGCAACTGCTGAAAAACCTCACTATTGAAAAGGAAATAATTATTGCACAGGCACATCTCAATCATTTTGACTAACATTTTACTATGCTCATTAAATTTAATATCTCTATCACATAAATAATATTGAATATCATGTAATCCATCCTGATGATTAATGGAAGTGTATAGAGAGCAGATGTCCATCACAATAAAATAATACTCAGGATTCCAAAGGACCTTCTTCAATTTAGTGAGAAAATGACCAGTATCTCTAATATAAGGGGGAAGTGCCTCCATATATTTATGCAAGAAAAAATCTACATATTTAGATATTGGTTCAAGTAACCCATTTTGAGCAGAGATGATAGGACGCCCGGGTATAGGAGATACACATTTGTGCACTTTTGGTAAGAGATAAAGGGTAGGGATGATCGGATGGCCATTTTTAAAAAAACAGTGTTCTTTTTTACTGATCAAACCTTCCACTTTCCAATGTGCCAACTGTTTCTGCACCTGATCTTTTACTTTAAGTTCATTGAAGGAAGCCTTCCTGTAACATTAAGGGTCATTTAGATGTCTTTCTGCCTCTTTAATGTAGGCATCACGGGGCCACAAAACAACATTACCCCCTTTGTCTGCCTTATTAACAATAATATTCCCATGGTCATTAATTTTCCGGATGAGATTCGAATATTGTTTCTCCGCATAACTTCTCTGCTTCTGATTCAGGGAAATAGATCGATTCAATCCCTTCAAATCTTCACTCATGCGGTCACTGAAGACGTCGATAGCGTCTCTGGGCATCATGGGAACAAAGGTAGATCAGGGGCAAAACGGGCTCAAAGCTGCACTACCGCTGTTAACACCCATTAATCGTAATTCTTCCTGGGTGTCAAAAGAAATATCATCACCTTGATCAGATAGAGAGTGCATAGTTTTTAGAGTGGTGACATCAGAAATTTGAATGTTCTTACTGGGTTGAGAGTTGGCAATAATGTTAGAAGCAGTACTATTAACTTTGTTCAATTAGAAAAATTTAATTAACTTCAACTTACGTATAAACTTGAATATGTCAATAAGCGACTGTACGTATTTAAACCCATTCTTTGGACAAAAAGATAAGCCCAAAGCTAGAAGTTGTGTTTCTGCTGCATTCAAGTCCAAATCAGTAAGATTGATAACAGTATTGGCTACATTAGTGATGGTGGTGGTATTCAATTTGACTGAGGGTTCCCTCTCCCTCTCCTCTTTCTCGTTAAGCCGCCTCTGCCTCCTCCTCTGTTTGCGGCATTTGTTGCGTTCACGCCGTCTCTCATCTGAGGGGTCCTCTCTGCCGGAGTGTGTGCTGTCTGTCCTCTATCATAAACCCCAATTCCTCAGATGGGGTAAAACCGCTAAGTGGCAGTTGTTGGACAGCCCTTTGATTTTCATCGTCAGATTCGATACTACTTATTAATGAACTAAGATCCGTATCAGATGATTCTGGATTATCCATTGATTGTGCTTGAGCAGGGGGCACTTTAGTTGTCAACGCCCGCCGTTTTACCCATTCAAACTTTTTAGAAAAGGTAAAAATACGTCCATTTTCGTAGTCGGCTTTGTCACGCGCAAATTTAAAAACTTTGCGTGTTTTAATTGTTTCTTCTTGTCTATCCAGGCGTTTATTTCTTCTCTCACTTTAGTTACAGTTTCTTGCTGCTCCATTTCCTTTAGTTCCTGATTCAAAGCATCGATCTGACGAACAATATCAGTCCTATCAATTTCCGCATATTTAATCAGGATGCAGACCATGTTCATTGAGGCTTCCAAATTGTTAGATGCCCATTCTTTCAACATGAGGCGGTTGGGGTTCTCAAAAGATGGAGCAATGAGAACCCTCAACCCATGAGGCACCCTGCCGGCTTCCTTATATTTTTCTAGGGACTTCTTTTCCCACCACTTCGTCAGCTCCGTCTGGAGCAACTTCTCAAGTTTCTTAAGTTTCGACTTAACGTCATTCTTATCCGCCATATCGCTGCTTCCCTTGCTGATTATATTAGTATCCGGTAAATTTAAAAACAAGGCGTCGGCCACTAGTTCACGGTCTTTAAGCACATCAGCCGCTGTCGCCATAACGGGAGTGGTAAAGGAAAAAGGTTATGCACACGTTGATTGGAGCCTTGCCGGCTTGTCAAAGTGCAAACGGCTCCAAAGTCTCAAACTCACAATCTCTTCACCCGCTAATATCCTTAGAGTAGCAGAAACCACCTTGGCTCACCTCGGTCACAGTCCAGAAGGTCGCTGGGGTCCTCCGACTCCACACAATCCTTCCAACTAAGACTTTCCGTTCCGCCGAAGTGCAGCTGCCGGTTCCTCTTCTCCTGTCTGCGGGGGGCTGGTATTGGAAACTTCTTCCGGGTCAAACACACATCGCAACGCGATACTGACTGAATATCACCAGCCGCTTTTGAAGAGAGGGTCCGTAGTAAGGCGGAAACAGTCACATCGCCAAAATTGAATCAAATCCACAATCCTGAAGCCATGCAGGTAATGCAAAATCAGGTACAGACCACTGCGTGAGTAAAGTGAAAATATAGTGCTTTATTCTTCACTCGACAGCAGCATGACGCGTTTCGACCGGGTTAACCCGGTCTTGATCACATGACGGGGCCAAAAACCAACAAGTTTAAATACTGTGGTGTTTACAACTAATGCTCCACCCACTTTGTCATAAATAGTGAAAAAATACTGACGGCAAAATCGGAACAGGACCTTCAATGGTGTTAAAACTAGCAATATAGCACGCTGAATAGTCAAAACCATTCTAATATAAATATAATTTACATGTAAGTACATCATGTATTAAATAAATATATAAATATTTCACAAACAATTGTGAGAAAATACATAGAAGGTGCTAGACTAGTAATGGGCAAGTGCCCAGAGATTGCCATACAAGAAATAATACTGAAATAAACAAATACCTGACAGTCAATATCACAAAAGAGGTACAAGGTTTTGAGCAATAGAACAACACACAGCAGTAGAAGTCAGTGCAAAGTTCAATGCAAATCGAATATTCAATCATAGTCGATTTGAAATGTAAAATCGGATGCTATAATAAGGAAAAGTGCTTAGTGCAAAAGTGCAAAGAATTTTCCAAAGTAAATTCAAAACCATAAACACTTATAATCTAATATATATATTCACTCCAAACAATCTCATATGTCTTTGAGAAATACTCGGACTCCCAAGAAGAATGCAAAGTATTTATTTACAAGTGCAGAACGACGCGTTTCGCCACAGGGCTACATCGAAGTTGGTAACTTTATTGAACTTTGCATAAACGCAATTCGACATGAGGCTTTGCTGTGTTTCCACATATATGACAGTGTATATTATTAATTTTGCTTTATTATAACAATACATGCATATATTTCATATGGTATCACACTGTGTAATATATGGTCTTACTGTCTATTCAATTTTGAGTTACTACTTCATTTGTTGTTGAGATCGATACATCGTTGCAAAATGGCCGCGACAGTAACATGAAATTTTCACGTTGTTGTGACTTGTCCATCTTCTAATCCATGTAATTTAAATCTGATGTGTTTTACTGCGAGTTCGAGCGTGAGCAAGCCGTAATGGCGAAACGCGTCGTTCTGCACTTGTAAATAAATCCTTTGCATTCTACTTGGGAGTCCGAGTATTTCTCAAAGACATATGAGATTGTTTGGAGTGAATAATTTTGGAAATCCGGTTTCCAAACTCAGACCGCCGGCGACAGACCGAAATCTTTTTACCGGAATTGGTGGATTATATATATAATATATATATATATATATATATATTTCTCCAAAAGTTTCCCAGATATGAGGCCGCACTCCTTGGCAGGTAGGTGTCACCACTTTTATTGCAAAAACGGATTGCTTCTCACCCCCAATATTGCCCCCTGGCCTGACGCGTTTCAGGGAATCCTTCCCTTTCCTCAGAGGCCAAACACGGACATCCAGTGTGCTGCTACAAACTCCCCTGCTTGCTTCCTTTTAAATGGCCTCAGGTGTGCCACTTCAGAGATCCGATTTTTCAACATTGCCTGCTGGGATTTGTAATCAATTGCACCAATCACGACCCTCCAGTGGGTTGGGTGCTCGTGTCATATTTCAGGGGCCAATCATAGCTCTCCATTGAGCCTGGGTAGGACTCAGTCCGTTTTAAATCTCAATACCTGCCACGCCGATCACTGAGACATAATTCCTCCGCGCAGACCCTTCAAACAGTGCATGGGCGGTGCGTCTCCTCCACGGCCTGGAAGCGCCGCGTGTGAATTTCTCCAAAAGTTTCCCAGATATGAGGCCGCACTCCTTGGCAGGTAGGTGTCACCACTTTTATTGCAAAAACGGATTGCTTCTCACCCCCAATATTGCCCCCTGGCCTGACGCGTTTCAGGGAATCCTTCCCTTTCCTCAGAGGCCAAACACGGACATCCAGTGTGCTGCTACAAACTCCCCTGCTTGCTTCCTTTTAAATGGCCTCAGGTGTGCCACTTCAGAGATCCGATTTTTCAACATTGCCTGCTGGGATTTGTAGTCAATTGCACCAATCACGACCCTCCAGTGGGTTGGGTGCTCGTGTCCTATTTCAGGGGCCATGAAATATGACACGAGCACCCAACCCACTGGAGGGTCACACCTGAGGCCATTTTTTATATATAATATTTTTATATTATTATACACATATTTTCACATATATTTAATCATCACTTGTCACTTTTTTAGAAGTTTGAAATTCAAGCACTTTTTAGCACAACAACACTAATATCTAAGTAGATACCAAAAATTGTTTTTAAAAAAATCAAATAATAAGTTGAAAATCACAAAAAAATAATAATTATTTCAATGTGACGAAACATATCGGGGATGATTCTACAATGGGCAATCTAATCTGTCCCCCTTTTTTCTATTCTTTTTAGTCTTTCGAGTCTGTGATCATCAAACGTAGAGAACCGTGGCTCCCAATATGCTATCACAATTAGTCAACAGGGGTCATGGTAGACAAAATGAATTGTAATATTGAATTTTAAATTGTGATGTATTTTATAATCTTACACTCGGATTTCTTTGCATTTACGTATTTATACTATATATTTATTCATACATTTATATGTTTTTATACATGTCTATATGTCTATATATATATGAGGTATTTATATAAGATTTTATCTCTACATGTTTACATATTTATATATATTTATATATTTATTCTGAAGATTTTAATCTTTCTAAACATGACACGATGAACATAAGATCGCTCATTCTGATATTTAAATCGTTATTATAATCTCTATACTAACTCGAAAGAACTGACACGTTAAAGACTCGGACAATGATGAAATTAACTGACTGTGAGTAAAGTTTCAAATGTTTCATTTGTGAAAAAAACTGTCGAAACTCATTTTGCCCTACCCCCTTTAAAAGTGCAACACAACTGGTGGTTCAGCGTCATGTGATCAAGTCCCCCAGCAGGGACGAAACGCGTAATGGCTGCTACTCTGTGGATGTAACCTAAGGACATTAAAAAACTTCGATCTTTAAGGATTGTGGTCCGTGCTCTTTTTCCGTGGCTGGTGGCAGAATCGCGGAGTGTAAGAGTGCTTGCATATATATATATATAGCTGGGGACAAGAAAAGGTCAGTGCAATAGAATATTCAAATGTATAAACATAGCACATTCCAAAATAAAATTCCCAAAAAATGATGAGCAGGACCAAGAAATTAGTAAATAATTAATCCTGCTAAGATACTAAATGAACTCGGCAATCCAGTGCCGTATATTTAAGCCAATCTCCGCCAAATAAATAGTTACCCAGTCCCTACACCTCATCTCCACTGAATTAAAACCAGTAAAGCTAGGAGACTAGTAAAACCAGCTAAAAATCCTATAAAAACAAGGCATAAAAGAACACCGATAAAAACTCATTCGGGCCGAAGAAAGTTTAAAATACAATCACTATAAAAATAGCAGCAAACAGATAACATTACATATAATGCAAGGCTCAGATTGTACAACATAACAGTCAAAGGGTAATGGGACAAGCCTGCCCCATAACAAGATCAATGAAAAAGACCCTATAAAATTGACCCTAGAAAAAGGTTATAAAGATCTTCTCCAGTGTTAAAACCATTAGTGATCTTCGTGTCCAAGAGTAGAATGTAGTAACTCTCCAACTGCCTTAGTTTCCTCCCTTTGTCCCCACCTCTTTTTTATATATATATATATATATATATATATATATAACGTAGGGAACCAGCCTAAATACAGGGTATGGGCAACGTTCTCCAAGTGGGTTGGATAGAAAGCAGCCCTTCACGTCGCCTGACGCGTTTCGCTATAGAGCTTCTTCGGAGGTTCCGGTGAAAGGTACGTGCAGCGGTGTACTTACTCTCCCATCAAATAGCCTATTCAAACACGCCCCTGCATGGGGTTACCAATCACAATTATTCTAGGCATTATGGGAGATGTAGTATTTTATTTCACCTTTAGTCATCATTAGTGCACACTTCCTGCTAAGATAAAGTCCAGATTGGACCCCCACTCAGGATTGTTGTCCTAAATCCCTCGTCGCTCCTCCGTTCTGCCGGTGATCCGACCTCACTGCCCCCTATGGATGTGGGGTGGTGCTTTCTCGGCGGCAGGACGCCGCCCTTAAGATGCATAACAATGGTTTTTCTTCGCGAGCAGCACTCGAAAAGCGACGTAGGTAACCAGCCTAAATACAGGGTATGGGCAACGTTCTCCAAGTGGGTTGGATAGAAAGCAGCCCTTCACGTCGCCTGACGCGTTTCGCTGTAGAGCTTCTTCGGAGGTTCCGGTGAAAGGTACGTGCAGCGGTGTACTTACTCTCCCATCAAATAGCCTATTCAAACACGCCCCTGCATGGGGTTACCAATCACAATTATTCTAGGCATTATGGGAGATGTAGTATTTTATTTCACCTTTAGTCCTCATTAGTGCACACTTCCTGCTTTCCCAAAACAGGATGCATTGGTCAGGGGGAAAAGACAATTCGAGCGCCAATGCAGGGGAGGACAAGACATACTGATGGAGAAAAGTATTCCAAAGACTCAACTTGACCCAATGCATACACCAAAAATTATCACCTAAAAAGGAACAAGGCATTTATATTTGGCTGTGCAGCAGGAAGAAAGTGAAAGAGAAGATGTACTAGAGGCTTAATAGGCCCAATTGCTAACTGTAATGTTAACGTCCATGCGCTCAGAACCTTAGAGTAGATTTTAGATGACTACGGACAGAGTTTTAGTCCTTTCGTTAATTTGTTAGGTTTTTTTTCGGGATGCTCTACTAATAAAGCAAAAAACGTGAAGAATAATAGAAGATTATGGCATTGTAATAAAATTGGATTGCCATTTCATATTCTAAAATAATATTTGGCAAATTGTTGGTACAGGAATCTGAACCCAATAGCCAGGCTGTTATCTCGTTTGATACTGTGGTCTGCTTGAAGTGAGATTCATAGGCCGGCTTCTCCCTTATCGAAGATGTGTGATGTTTATTTAGAGGTAGTTTGTTCTCTATCGACACAATGTTAAAATGTAAAAGCTTAAGCACAGAGAGAGTCTTAAATTAAGTAGGATATTTTTGATCAACTGAAAAGTGCAAGGACATTTGATTCATAAATAATTATTGTGAATCATAAATGTCTTCTTTTTGCTACATGTTTACATGACTGTGGGAAGTTCCTTTCGAGCTTGAACAAACATGTCAAGGATAAGGTTCCAAATGAAATAAAGGTTGGCATTCTCATAGTTGTTTTAAATGGTGCCCTACCATAACTGTGTTGACTTTAAACAATGGAATCTATTGATGAGAGGTTTGTTGAAAGCTGTGAAATTTAGAGTTGTTGGCAGTCACCTGCAAACACATCAGTCTACTTAGATTTCAAACATTTCATTGTTACGTTCATGTTTGTGAGAGTTTGTGTATTGCTTGTAACACTTGAAATCTTTGTGTATACCCAAATTTCCATACACTTACTTCATTGTTTGTTTGCAGAGACTCAGGAGGGGGCTTCTTCGGGTGATCCTGGTCCTGTGGAAAGACCAGAAGGGCAAGATAGCAGCTCTGCATCATGATTCCAACTTTGGGAACAAATAATGACGAAGGACTACTTCATTGAAAAAAGGACATTTTGAGGAGATGGCATTCTGCCTGAGAGCCAACCAATGACGATATTTCCATTCAGATAAATGGAGAGTGACAAATTGGTTCAGAGACGCTTGCATGAAGTTGCACTCGGCATTGTTCCTCAACAGAACTTTGCTCTCCAAGAGACTGACAACGCTAGTGACAGGTCAATATTGTTTGCTCATCACTTGTAGATGAGCTCTCCTAAACTTGCCTTTGATAGAAATGCTCTTTGACAGAAACATATGCAATTCTGAAGTGCACATTATACAGACAACTCTATAATTGCATAAAGGTACATTTTTTACATTGTACAATTGAAATATTTATTCTTCAATTTCATAGATTAGAATATTCTTTAAACTTCACGGTTCTTTATTTTTTCTTGAGTTATTTTCATTGTCTTTTCTTAGACAGCAAAACCACTTTCCTTAGTGATGATGCAAAGGTTTACATTGCTCTTCCGCTCAAGCGTGGTCAGTTGTCTTTGAGCACTGCCTTACAGGATCATAAAGGACCAAAATTCACACTCAAATGTAACCTCCAAAATTATGAAAATCGCCTTACAAACTGCATAAACTGCCAAACACTCACTTTTATTTCCTTTTAAAAGTGTAGATTTTTAAATATAATGGTATGTTTTCTTGGGAGAAGGATTTGGAAAATATTGCATTCATCTAAGAGTCTGACTCAGTTTAAATTCTTCACATATATTTATTACGTTTTCTAGTTATAGCAAATACGTTTTTGTGTTCAAGTTACTTATGGCTAATAACGTTCTTCCTACTGTTCGGCGATATTTCATTTGAATAAAATGTTTTTTGTGTGGCTGGGTTAATTGTTTCTTACTATACATTTTCCAGTGATTAAGATAGAAAATCAAAAGTTTTGTTTCTGCCTATTTGCGACACAGACATACTTTGCTGTTAGCAGCCATTATGTGTATACAGTATTGGAGCAGATATTGCCTCACACAAATATCGGATTGAAAGATGAGATTTAGAGATTGCAGATTATTTCAGATTTTAACAGTAAGCAGACCATTTAAAATATTTGTTAGATATAAATTTATTTCTAAACATTCCAAAACCCTCCATAATGGTGTGTTGCAATTGATGTAAATGTGTAGAACTTAATTTCGTTTTGGTAGAAGGAAGTAGGAGAAGAATAAGAGCATTTATATCTCATTATTATTTTTAAAATGTGTCATTTAAATCCAATAAATTCTCCTCATTGTTCAAACTCAGTTGATCAGAAAATACGCATAATGATGAAATGCCACTTGTATGTGACTAGCTTTGATTGAAATTGTTAGTCCGACCATTATTTCTTTGAATTGTGTTTTCAAAATAGATATCTCCTAAATCTCCACATACAATTAATTGGCAAGAGACAAAATTGATCCAATCTGCGCTCTGGCTTTAACTATTGTTGGCATTTCCCAATAGATACACCAGTCAGGTTTTCACAGCTGCCTCCTGACTTTCTCAGGTTTCAACTGTTATGGATAATAATGTTATCTAGATGTGTTGTGGCGAGTCCCAGGATTCTGAAAGATATGTTTGTATGTCTTCACGAGATTTTGCAAGAACAAGTAGAGAACATCCCTGCTTTAGGTAGCAAATATGATACATTGCAGTCTAATTGTGGCTCTGCATTTATATCCACTGTAAGTAACATCCTATGTAGGCTTTTATTTGTGTGAGATTTTATCTCCTACCTAGAGTGTACCTAATATTATGGTAGAATGTTACCTGAATTTTCTCAGCTGCATTAGCTGATCTAGAATTTGTGACTCAGTGCTATTTTTCCAAAATATCCTGGGACATAAATATGTAAAGTTTATTTATATATATATATATATATATATATATATATATATATATATATATATATATCTCCTCACACTTCTTCTCCAGAAAGTATACACGGACACCAGGGAGATTTGCAGTTTTCAAGTCAGTGTATACTTTCTGGAGAAGAAGTGTGAGGAGTTTCATAATTGTGGTTGCCGATTACCCCCCATACCTACCGTCCTAACAGACAGCCTTCGTCTTTATCGGGACTGGCTTTTGATAGATATATATATATATATATAATTTTCCAGGATTTTTGCTCATGTAGTGTTCAGTCATTATAGCATGGAGTATGGTTTGCCTTATGTTTTGATTTCCATAGTCAATTTGCTGACCTTAAGGTTCAATATGCAGGCGTTAAAGAATGTGGAAATAATTTCTTTGCTCCACAAATGTCGAAACCGTTTTGCCATGAAAGAACAATTGGCTTAGTGGCTAGCATTATCAACTTTAGAACGTAGAGACCTTGATTCAAATTCCAGTCTTGGTACTTGGCTGAACATCATGTGATTCTGAGGAACTCACTTAATTTCAATGTACCAAACAATTGTGAAATGTAATGTGTGAAATGTAGGTCTTTAATTCCCACTTGACATACACAATCATGTTGATCATCTCCCAACCTCCCAAAGTAAGGTACAGCACTCAGTTGCTTTGTTGCTAGATTTATGCTACATAAATTCCAATACATACATATAAACAAATGAGGCATAAATTATAAGTGCCTCATTAGCTATGTCCTATGACTGTCATAGTTTTGGAATTCCCTATAAAGATGTCCATTTTGAGATTTGTATTATATGTGTGATTCATAAAGTGACCAGCTAGGGAATAATTTGCAGAGCATCTTTGATCTACCTTCTAAGTATTTTGGCTGAAAACTTTCATGAACGTTTTTTTCATGCAATCTCTTTCAAACTGCTTTATCTCCTTCCTCTATTTCTATTATGGTGTTGAGACAACCCATCAGAGATCCAAAATCACGGGTAAGCACCCACAATTCAACTGTAGTTTTGCAGTTTTTTTTAACATAAGTGATGATAATTTGGTTTCTGATGGATACTGCAATTCGGCTCTTTTAGAATATCCCCAGGTGCCAGGCTGGATATGAAAATTTTCACAGCAATGCTCCTGCGTGCCACTAGGTAGTGCAGTTTGGCTTCACTTTGGCTTCGTTCCACAGCCACAAATAAATGCCAACCCTGCGCACCAGCCCTTTTTTTTTAAATGTGTTTTTTAACGTGTCTTTGTTAGTGTGTCCAAATCTCCTCTCTCATTGTCTTCTGTTTTCGACACATTTCTTATTTCAAATCCCGTGTGCAAGGAAACAATGTCCCTACTGAAAACTACAGGGTTCAAGTGTTGAAGTGAATGTTGAAAGCAGGTGTGACACTCTACCGGCACCCTCTGGTGCACCTTTGGGGCCCAAGGGTCCCGAAGTGCCTAAAGTCAATGGATCCATCTTCGGTGCTGCCTGAGTCCCTTGAAACCCACCTCAGGTTCCACACGGACTCTGGTGCAGATTTCCATTCTGGCTTCGAGACCTGTGCCGTTCCCTAATTTATCAGCACCAATACCAACTTTACTGGCGCTGGAAGGGAATCCGGTGCAGACTCACATACCTGACTGTGAACCAAATCCATCTCAAACCCGAAGTGGTCGGGCTCCAAAACCTTTTCAGTGTGCCAGTTTTATGTACACCCTAATCCAGACAACATACAACTGCAGCTACAAAGTCATCCTCAGAGTCTCCATCTTTTTCGTTAAGATTTAAACCAAAGTTACCTCCTGGATAAGATGATGGGAGATGATTTGCCACTGCATTATGATAACAGTTTATATATGGACCTACAGGTGGCCAGTGGACTTGATACTTCTCCTGGTAAAGGGTTATTGCCCCCCATTAGTCCCACAACAGAAGAGTGCTTCTTCTGCTCTGGAGACTTGACTTTAGGCTGAGGCCTTGGACACTCAACTGCCTTCTGTTAAAATTTCAACCTATGTCCTGATGGAATACTTGAAGATAGGGACCTGCTCTAAACCCTGCTTTTGCCCGCTAATGAACAGGCAAAAAGGCAGGCGCAACAGACCGGCACCAGATGACCCTCATTTTTTAAAACAGTTTTGGGGCACACCTACCCAATAGAGCCTGGTGGGTCAGATTTCCACCAGCAAGCTCAACCCCAATTCTATCCCTACAGCTCTCCTGGAGTGAGAATTAAAGAGGATTGAGGCATTCAATGTGCAAATATTCTCGACGGTTATCCTGGCTTTGAGGTCAAGAAATTAAGTTTGCTACTGAGCTCATATACTGGGAGTTGGCCAGCAAGATCTTGTGGTCTGGAATAATGTAGGGTTTCCCTGGCATAAGCCATTCAGAATGCTGCCAAATATGTTGTGTGCTTTCCTGGATACAACTGATTGTGGCGAGCAGTCTGCACCAGCGTGGTGCTTCCCCACCGTACTTGGATGTGCTTCACTGAGTTTTCAGGAGAAATGCTTGCATTCATTATGGATATGGATTTGGCCTCTTTGGCGAAAAAGGAGACTCCACCTTAGATCGTTTTAGGAAAGCGGAGCTGAAGCAAGTTCTCTAGGCCTCTCCACCCCTACAAGACCATTTTCTTACCAGTTTCGGCTTTTCTGAGGCTACTCAAAGGGTTTTACGTAGTGGCCAAGGACCGGGATAAAACATGCACTGTTCTGGCCAGTCCCCCTCCTATGTGGCATCAGCCTCCAAGTTGCTTTAGTTTACTTCTACCAGCGACCACTCATCCAGTGAGAGGCAGAATTCAACACTTTCTCCCTGTCCTTCACATCTGACATATCACATCAAATGTGTCCTCAGGCTGGGTTAGGACGTCTTATTTCCTTCTGACCACCTTCCTCCCACATCAGAGCAGTTCACAGAACACCTTTCCATCATGCTACAAGAGGTGCTGGCTCTACTTTCTTAAGGACCTATCAAGAAGGACCAGCCATTGGAAATCAGAATGAGCAGCTGCTCTGCTGTTTCCTTGTGCTGAAGAAGTATAGAGGCCACCGTCCTATTTTGGATCGTTGCCCTCTGAATGCCTTCCTGTGGAAGCACAGATTCAAAATGCTCCTACTAACGCAGGATCTCTCTGCCCTGGATCAGGTGACTGGATGTGGCCTTTGACCCGAAGGGCACGTATTTTCCTATACTCATCCTCTAGTCCCACAAATGTACCTGCGGTTCTGGGTGGACCAGGAGCATTTTCAATTTGCTGTGCTCCTCTTTGGCCTCACAAGTGCTTGTAGTATGTTCTCCAAGTGATGGCGGTGGTTGCCACCCATGTTCAGAAGTTGGGGGTACCAGTTTTCCCCTGTTTTGATGATTAGCTCCATATGACATCCAGCCGCCTGACATTGTTGGAGTTCTTGATCAAAGTGCCAAAGTCGCACCTGATAACTTCATAGAGATTTCCTTCCATAGGAGCTGTCTTGCATACTGTGAAGTTCAGGGACTTCCTCCGTCACAATGAGTCCTGGATATTCAGGTTTTGATCTAGATGTTTAGTCCTCTGTCCTGGTTATCGAAGAGATCTCTTCTGAATCATCTTGACCTGGTAGCCTCCTGCATTCTTCTTGTCGAAGAAACCATATGGTATATACATCCTCAGTAGTTGATTCGGAAGTCTGTGTGTCCAGCACCAAGGAAACCTGTTTGAATCCATCCAGGTTTCGGAGGAGACTGTAACAGATTTGCAGTGGTGGCTGCTCAGTCGCAATTAGATCAGTGGAAGACCACTCTCCTTGCCCCACCCAGATGTGACCGGTGTGTTACTGCTGGGTTGGAAAGGTCATGTTGGGGGAAGTGGAGATCAGAGGACTCAGATCTTCGACGGAAGACCAGTTCCATATCCATCTGTACAAGTTGTGGACCAATCACGCAGTTGCTGAAGGTCTTCATGCCATCCATCAAGTAGAGGCTGGTTCAGATTCTCATGGACAACCCCACCAGCATGCGGTACTGCAACAAGCTGGGCGGAGTGGTATCCTGGGGACTGTGCCAAGAGGCTGTGCACCCCTAGAGAAGGCTGGATGGAAGGGCATTTCTCGGGTTGTGAAACACCTGGCAGGATCTTTAACCACCCAGGTGGACAAGGTCTACTGACTGAGACTGGTGGATCATGAATAGATGTTGCATCCCGTGGTGGCACTGGACATCTTTCGACGATGGGAAGAACCCTATCTGGATCTTTTCACCATCATCAAGAACGCGTAACGTCAACATTTTGGTACGTTGGAGTTCCCAAAAAAACTCAAGGGGATGCATTGCAGCTAGAGTGGAGCCCAGGACTCCTGCATGCCTTTCTGCCTCTCCTGCCCTGAGTTTTGAAGAAGAACGATAAGTACGGGGCCCAAGTCATCCTAGGGGGTGTGGCCTGGGCCAGAAGTGTTCTCTCACAGCAGAAGGGCAGGGTTCTACACCCGAACCTGTGCAATATACACCTCAGTGCATTAAAACTGAGCGGCAACAGCAGACTGTTCAGTCCACCACCTTAAGTGTTGTGGGTGTCACCCTTGTTGCCAGTCATCCCTCTACAAAGTCCATTCATGTCTGTTGCGTGGACCGATTTGTGGCCTGTTGTGGCGTCCACTACACAGTCCCATTACAAGCCAAACTGTCAGATATTTTGTTTGTTCTGTCTTTGGTTCAGCAAGGTCCTGCATTGGGCGTTTTTGCATTTGCGTCCTTGTTCGGATCACTGGTGGTTTTGCAATTTATTAAGGGTTTGACACATGTTCCCTCCCAAATTGTTTATTATGCACAGTGGAACCTTAACTTGGTTGTCCCCCCCCCCCCCCCCTTTTTAGCCCTTTGTGCACAGCTGCTTGTTGTGTCTTCAGACACAAGACTACCTTCTTCATAGCAGTCACTTCAGCTTTTCACATGAGTGAACTCCAAGCACTACTTAAAGGAACACACCCTTGCTTCTGATGAAGGTATTTGAGTGGTAGTGCTTACATTCTTCAAGATATTGCAACTTGTGACAAGCTGAGCTCATCTGAACACCCAATCAAAATTGTTAAACATCAGGCGATAGCTTAAATGCAAAGTGACAATGAGTTTAAATTGAGAAGCATATGTAAGAATGTGAAGTGAAAGAAAGAAAGTAATGGACTAAACTTAGGTCTCGCTGGATACCAACATATGAATACTTAAATTTATTTGCTGTCAAAGATTGCTAATACTTTCCTACGATCAACACCTGAATACTGTAAATGCTGAAGCTCTGTTGCCTATAACAGCCCTAAAAGTTTATGTAGACATTTACCATTTCTTCTGAATGAAGACTTTGCTTGTTATGTTCCAAACGTTCCAAGACAGTGTATTTGTTGAGAAGCTGCACTTTCCTGATAGTACATAAGAAGACGGAGTACTTGCGTTATGATACTTTAAATTGAGATGAATTCTGAAGATAGCAATGTGAGATGCAGTAAGTACTAAACAGTGGGTTTCCCATCCATTTGTAGCCTGATTCCTAAAACTGATGAGAAATCAAAGAATGCAAACCGAATTCCCCAGGGTCTCTGAGCACAAACATGAATAGTGTAAATAATGGTACTGCCTTGTTCGAAGCAATTACACTTTCTCTTCAACAATACTGCCATTGTACATCAGACTCTCACACTTCATCGACCTTTCGGCATAAGCCATAACATGTGGACTTGAGATGAAGGTTAACTATATCCTTGTTTTGGTGGTATGGTACTAGTAACACCTACAGGTATTTCAAGAGTTACTGAAGCAAAATGTATAAAATATTTACCTGTTACAATCATCTAATGACTGCAAACCCCAGTGAAATGTGTAATAGGAGGGAGGTGCTGTTTACCACAAGCTTAACTACAATGGCCATAGTACTTGATGGAAACCGGACATTGATATAAAATAAGAAAAGTGCAGCTACACGGTGCACGCTTCAGGGGTGACCATGAAAAGAGTTATGATTCTGTGCTCAGTAAAATAGGGAGTCGTGTAGAGCACCATCTTTAGAATTATGGTTCTGTGCTCCGTAAAATAGGGAGTTGTGTAGACCACCATCTTTGGAGTTATTTTTCTGTGCTCAGTAACATAGGAAGTTGTGTAGAGCACCATCTTTAGAATTATGGTTCTGTGCTTAGTAACATAGGAAGTTGTGTAGGGCACCAAGAAGTTGTGTAGGTTCGGGCTGATTTTCTCATTTAAACTAATGATTGAACTCTAATTGTCCATCATGTGATCTTTTCTGAACTCATACAACCGATAACACTGAATATATCTGTCTGTGTGAGGAATTTGACAACACTTCTTTGAAAGGAAAACTTCATCTCTAACTTTTTTGTTTTATTTGCTTATTTCAATGAGGTATACAAACATCTAAAAATCCAATAGAAAACTGCATTGTTTAAAATACGCAGCAAAGCTTTATCTGATCAGTTTGTTTTTCACCAATTCAAAAGAGGAAAAAGTGAATGTATCCTTTACTCCATAACAACACATTTTTTTATCATGGGTAGACGTTGGATTTAGTTTTTCCTGATCAGAATGTGGTCAAAGTGGCGCATGGTGAGATTTTTAACAGTATTTTATATTTGTTTTTCTTGATTTGAGGTTTTTCTTTTTTGTATGAAAAATGTATTTTTCACGATTAGTATAAAGAAGAAACGTAGACTGCCATTGCAGGTGTAGCAACTTTGTTCCACACATCAGATCAACAAATTGGACATGGATGATCTACACTCCTTCTAATCTTGTGGCCTATAATAGCTATTAGAGACTACGAAGAGACTTTTTTCAATTGTGTACAACCCTTGACATCCACAAAAGTACCTTGATGTCTAGTGCCCCCTGATGTTGATCAAAAACTCTTCAATAATTCCTTGATTCTGGCATATGACCTCAACAGCTAGAGACCTCTACTTCTTGCAGGCGGTCACGGTGTCAATCTTCAATGCTTAGCGGATGCTCTAAACATCAAGAGGGTCTGCCAGGGCATGATTACTTTGACATCACGAGAGCTCTGTTTTGGACATCGTGATGACCATGAGGTCAAGAGGATTATTGACGTCGCAAAAGCCTTGATGTGGAGTAGCTCTCAATAGAGGTACGTGACCGTGACCTTTGAAGTTGTTAGGTGACTGTATGCCGTGCTTCTTGTATTGGTAGATGCTGTTACACACCTTGAGGTCTCTGCCGAATAAAAGCAGAAGTGTATCCACAATTGCAGAGGGTTACTCTGTGAATGGTCCGGTAGGCCTTCAGGACTGGTACTCTAAATGGCTATGCCATGATAGGATTACACAATGATATGGCCTGGACTGCAGAACACCAGAAGGTTAGAATACACCTGCTAATGCATGACTACAGTGTCAGGACTGTGTGTTCTGAGAGACGATAACATCAAAATGTCTATAAATTTGTAATGGCATAAGTTATGGGACCCATACACTACTACATATTAGGACATAGATGCGCTGCAGTTCATGACCGGTAACGTCATATGTCTTTAGGTGCTGTAAGTTAGCCATCAACAGAATACACCTCCTTACATGCGGACAGAAATGTGTAGAGTAGCTCAATAAGGTTCCCTCAATCCTAGAGTAAAACTAAATTATTTCTTCTGACTTAATATGCCACTCTGCCGACCACTTTTCGACGTATGGATCGAAATAATCTTCTGCATTATGACCACTTACCTCCTAGAGTCCTTCAAAAATAATTCTCCTAGTGATGAGACTTAAGAGGATCTTCTCAAAAGCAGAAAGATGAAAACACAAGTAATAACCGTATGTAATATATTGCAGGAAATGGGAAATCCAATTCACGTTTTGGCAGCAAGGGGATATCCAATTAAAGTTTTGGAACAAGCCAAAACCAAAGTTGTGTCCAATAGCAGAAGGAGCAGTTGCTCCCAAATAATAGAAACCAACAGAGATTCTGTGTTCATATATACATTTTACATTAACAGTACAACAACCAATCGCAGTATTATAAAAATATTGGCCTGTACTGCAGAGCGAACCCAATTTTAAGGGAGTGATTTTACCTAACATTTGAGTTATCAATGACATGCATCTCAAGAAATTGTATGTAAAAACAAGAAGGTGCACAGCATTGACAGAACAAACCGAAAAGACTGCAGACTTCCTTGCCAAAACTGTGTCTACTGTAGTGCCATAATTGAAGGAAATGTACTAGTTCACCCATATGCCAGCAAAAAGTATAAATTCTACAATGCCTTATTTGTGACACTACTAACTGCATTAGGACCTTAAAGTCAGTGTGCCAAAATGTTGGGAAGACAGCACAAGTTCACAGCAAATCTGAATGAACAAAAGTTATGTGATGAATAGGAAAGGACTATCCTCTGGGGCTAGATACTTTTTTTTTGTTTATTTATTTATACATTTTGCAAAAATACAAAATGAACAAAAATACAAATATCACATACAGAAAATAAAACGCAGGTCACTTACATTGCACGCAATCCAGCGTCAAACTATAAAAGCATAGGGAGGGCAATGGGCAAAGAGCGATATAAATGACAACAGTACTTTTGAAGGCATAGTTGAACTAATTGGGCCAGCAGGCATGTCCCATATTTGTAGAACGTAGTACATCCACCACATTGCAATAATAGTGCAGCACATAGGAATTAAAAACAGTAATACCACACAAGCTTTAGTCATCCTGTATGTCAGCCTCAGTACGACGTGATTCCCGGTATTGAGCATAGAGGCCCCAGAAACTCAAAGGCCGAGAGGTTGGTGGGAGCAGCTCGTTATAAATGTCCGACTGAGTGCTACAATACACCATATCCCTGTCCCATTCAGCGACAGTTGGTATAGGCCCTCGCATCCACCTCATAGCGAGCCTACGCTTCACCAAAAGTAAACCCATGGCTATTAGCTTACGTAGTTTTTTTACGCAAAGGTTTTGTGTAGCCTAGCAACGCCAATAATGGATCAGGTGTGATGTGAATACCCACATTCTCAGTCAGAGAAACAAAGATCTGATTCCAAAAAGCAGCAACAGGGGGGCACTGCCACGCCAGATGGTAAAAACCTGCTTGCGGCATATCACAACGTTCGCAGCAGTCAGATTCACGCAACCCATATCTGTGTAAACGTTCAGGTGTATAGTGAACCCTATTCAAAAACTTGAAATGTGCCAGCCTATGCCTGCCATTTAGAGAAATCTTACGTGCGACCTCACAGCAGTAAAACCATATATCATCCGGAAGTTCCTTTCCAAGGTCATCCTGCCAGGCCAGTCGGGGCCTAGAGTATGTGGAAATCTTGGTTTGTAGGGCATCCGCATATAGTTTAGAGACATGCTTAATAGGGGACTGGGAGCGGAGTAGGATAGATAATGGAGGAATTTCCAATGGTTCAGTCAACTCCTCTCCTAACACCGCATGAAGAGTTTGCTTCGTTCTAAAAAACTGAAACTTTGTCAGCAAAGAGGGTTGTTCCCTGTTATCGATGGCGTCATCCCAGGTGACCATCCTGCCATTTTAAAAAAGATCACCCATTTCAGACATACCAAGACTGTGCAGTGCATGGAGCATGCCTTTTTCAGAGCTAAAAACATACCAGTGGCACCATTCAATACGCAGTCGAGTACAATTGAGCTCCGGCGAACATACCAAGTAGGACATGCCACGAATGTGTCACGGAGTCCAGGACCCCACAACGTCTGATTGGGGCCCTGGATAAGAACCAAGGTAGTGGCTCGGGGGCGGCAGCCACTTTCTCAATATGAAGGTGTGGAAGGTCCTGGGGGCCATGGACCCAGATCTGGGGCTAGATACTTCCGCTGGGACGGTCATGATATAAGTCAATTGAAACTTTCAAGTAATCAAGCAAGAGGATCAAGAACCTGACGGAGATAACGAAAAACTATTACAGAGAGAAATATTTTGGATTAACAAGCTGTGTAGCTTGGAACGTAAAGGTTTGAATGACAGTATAGAAATGTCCTCGCTTCTTAGGATTGTGACTAAACTGGAATTGTCAAATTTAGTTTCCTCTATAGCTTTATCCACATAAGGCTTCAATCGGAGTACTTTGTTATAATTATATATCATTTATGTTTTGGGACTGTTACAGAAATTTGCCATATCATTGTGCCTTGTTTGTATGTATGTTATAATATGTCAACAATTTATATGATACTCAAAATTGACAGTTCAGCTATGGCTACTTTATTTCTTTAACATGAACTACATTGAGGGGAGCGGTCTAGCTTTTGCAGCCTTGCACCAAAGTACTTCAGATTGGTGCCCCGCTTGACACTAGTCCTCATGAAAAACGGACGTGGCGGAGTGAGGGTAATCTATGATTATGTACCAGTTTTTTTTCTCAATAAATTACTTGTGATTTGTCAAGAAATGTTTGGCAAACCAATCAATTTGTAACACTTAGGAGAAACATTAGGGATTATACTGGAAGCAAAACCTGCCTATTCAAGTATTGCCAAAAGTTGTTTTTAAGTCGTGTAGATTTGCTTTGGAACATTCTCTTTCCTTCTTAAAAAGGTACAAGGCCAGTTGTCGAAGTCTCACTTCTATTCGAAGCTCAAACCATTGCAATGTCCTTCTAGCTGACTGGCTCCTTTTTCGCCTCTATGTGCAGAATGCGGTTACAAAAGTGGCGTGTGGCTAGAGCCTTGAAGCCCATGTATCAACAGCCAGGGTTACACAATAAACTGGCATTGTAGCATGTAAGTGTGCCAAGGGTTGGACTAGTCATTCCGGCCCCAGGAACAGAAATCATAAGGCAGGAGAGAAATAAGCCTCATTCATGGATGGTCAGGAGTGACTTTTAATCATGGGGCTAGAGCAGGATCCCTGAAGTAGCACACATTGTTTCTTACAGAAGCATACAAGACTTGCTGCTTCAGAGAAAATATGTTTCAGACACTGTGCCAGCACCTGAAGAACTGCAGTATTTAAGGAATTTCAGAACTATGTCTAAAACAGAAGCATTTTGCCCAATACATTTGGAAAATTGAGCTGTAAAATGAATATTTTTGGCAGGCGAATTCCCATAAATCCTTGGGAGAGATTGAGGATCTCTTGCTGCGCTTATACAGTTGTGACCTGATCTCACATTTCCCAGGAATTTTTAAATCCCTGCCCAGCCCTGGCCAAACCCAATTAGCACTAGTATGTGTACAGAGCAAATTCACCCCTGGGGGTGATCTGCAAAGTGGTGATAGGAACCTTCTCTTCAGTGCTGAATATGTGTCAGTGGGTGCAGGTGATGGGACCCAGCACTTTGTGTTCATCATCAGATATTTAGCTAGAGCAATAGAGAAGGTACAAAAAGGAGAAAGATCGGAAACCTGATTGACATCGGTAGAAAGCAGGGGCAAAGATGACCTGCACTGGTGAGATAGAAAAACAGGAAGTTTAGAATGGGGGAAGAAATGGGCAAGAGTTGAATTCTAGACTGTGCATCCGTCGTATTCCGCAAATCTGGCATTTGGCAGGTTCGAAAAAAAGACTTCGGTCCTCTTCACTTCATTTATTAATATTTTTTAGCTAAATTGTGCACTGTTGATATTTCCAGGTTTGACTACTAAAAAAAGACACTGGGTTCAGGAAACAGTTGTGTGAAGCGAACCCCAGGACCGTTGGTCAGATGAGAGGGCACCTCTCTTCCTAGGTTCAGAGACCGGAATCCATTCAGTCCAGGCGCCTTTTTATATCCTCAGAGTCTAGTGAGAGCAGCGCTTAGATACGATTCAATTAGTGTAGAGCGTCTCGGATATGTAATTTTTTGGTAAGTCACCACTTGACCCCTACATGTTCAGCACTGTCAACTATTTCAGAATACCTTACCATGAAGCAGTAAAATTCGATTTCTTATTTGTACCCTGATCCCATTATTTTCACCTTAACTTACATTCAAGATCATGTGTTACTAGCATGTGCTATAATCAAGTACAAGAGTCTGTCTTCAGGTCTTTAAAACTACAGAGATTTGAGAGTTGAGACGGTTGAATAGACTAAGGTTAACTATTATTAATCGGGGATGAAATCTAAAATCTAGCAACTGCAATATGGCTTTGTTTACCAAAGAATCAAAATGGTTGGATTTTAAAACTGGTTTTGATTATTGAATTAGTTTTATCTAATGTATGGACCGAAGGTACAAAGCATTTATGAATCACAAATTGATTTGTGAAAGCAAAAATATTTCCAATGTGATTTGCGAAGACACCAGTAAAGACAATATTTTATAGGTAGCACAGGTAGCAAACACAAAATCAAGCAATTACAAAAAATGATAGATGAACGTAAATTGAAATTACAGTGATGTAATAGCAATTTACTACCAGTATGTAATACACAATCCCAAATTACAAAGCCTTGCAGATAACCAGTGAGTGTAATCAGACGGCAACCAGGTACAAATTATAAAAGGAGACTCAAGATACAACATAATTCTGAAAATAACTGTCCTCATCTCATGAAAGCACAGTCGGAAGAGGAGAAAAGAGACTATTCAGGCAGAGATTAACACCTTGACCAATCAAAGCAAGAAGTGTATGAAAGTTCAGCAAGGGAACAATATCAGAACTTGTTAATGAGCTACAGACCATGGGAGGCAGATAAACCCAATCCAATATTAACTTTTGTTTTACATAGGTGACAATGCCTGTACCATAGGTCTGTGGACTTCAACTCCATAAATCAATCCACTGACTCAGAGGTAATGGAGATACAATATACTTCCCATCAAAACAAGATCAATGGTCGAAGGCACATTTAGAAAACTGAAATGCCAATTAACCTGGCAGTGTAGAGTTCTGCCTGCCTAGGTACTTCATCTGATGAGTTCCTTAGTGACATCACTGAAAGCAAGAATAGGCATCCACATGTTACATTTGGAGGACGATTGGTGTAGATGAGGTTTGTATGGAGTGAATAGAGATTTGGGATTTGGGGGTTGTGTTAATAGTTTACATTGAACTGAATTGTTTATTTTTTCTTTCAGTTATAATTTATAATTGTTTATCTAAACACATCTGTTGTGCTAATAAGTGTACACCTTTAGCTTGATTTCTTGGCGTGTTCAACGTTTCTTGCACGGGGCCATGAAATCATGCTCTTCGGCAGAAATAAAAGACTTTTGAATAATTAAAGCAGATAATGAAATGTACCTACCAGTTTAATTAATTTAACAGGTGTTAGCCTAGGCTGATTTAGATAGCATCGGTACCACTCCACAGACAACTGTTTTTTGTTTTGTTTTTTCGCTAAAAGGGACACACATAAGCAGGCTTGCTCGACCAGCTCTAAGTACAGAAAGGTGTCTCAGAAAATAGAGGTTCATGCAACAAAGTTGAATAAAGCATTGGAACCCAGGGCCAACATCTGGAGAAAGTGATTGTAGAGTATCTACACCATACCCATGATGAGCCCATTGCGCCAACTGCGGAAATACCATGTTGACATTCCTGCTTATTTCCCCTTTGCACCCAACATTCTAAATATTGAAATATGGATGTACTGCGTTTATCGAGGGAGTAGTGCAACGAGTCCACAATGCTTACTCTGGTGCCTGCCGCTGCTTAGGAATTCAAATTATATTAACAAATTAAAAAATATATTATATGCGAAAATGCAAAATTGAACATTGGAAAAAGTCTGTAAATGTGCAGGTATTTAAATTGGAGGCCAAAATTAGGTTGGTATCCTTTTCTCGATTCTTTTTTTTTTTTTTTTTGAAACCGTTTATTACAGGTCTTAAAAGTATACAAGTATGGGCCCACAACCTTCCGGCCGGCCGCTAGCAAGGGTAGGAACATACGACATACATTCATGGAACACGTGGTATTACAGGAGGAGCATTTCTCAGTAGATAACAATGTCAAAAACCACATCATCCAGGCCCCATTATGCGGTTTCATTTTAAATTAAGAACAACAAAAATTAAAACCACACCCACAAGGCAACCCACAATCAAAAATAGCAGCACGTGCTCCCCAAGAGGGGGGATCCCAACTATACACAGAAGTGTGAAGAGGGGGAAGAGAGCAAAGCGAGGACTGGGGGAACCCAATGCCCGGCAGCGGGGGAATGAGTCGGCTAAGGGGATGGGGCTGGCGAGGGATCAGGCAGCAGCGGTGGCGCGCAGATACCCCCTCGGTAGGCGTTCCAGGGGCCCCATACTTTCACCCATGTCCCAGGCTTACCCCTCGCCACATACACCACTTTTTCGCGAAACATGCACCAGTCCATGTGTTCTTTCCAGGCCGAGACCGTCGGGGGCCTCTGGGATCCCCACAGTTGAGCAATATCACGCTTGGCTATCATATATCCCAGAGTCACCCACCACGTCTGCGGCGCCGAGTAATCAGTCGGTTCCCACACATTCAACAGGCATCTCCTCGCTTCAGGCAACAGCGCCACATGCGTAACCAGACGCAGCACCTCATGTACACCACACCAGAACCCCTCTACCTTCGGGCACTCCCACAAAATATGCATAAAGGTCCCCAAAGCACCACACCCACGCTTACATAACCCATCTCCGGCATAGCCCATACGCAGAAGCTTTGGCCCCGTCATGTAGACCCGGTGGAGTATCTTGAGCTGGACGAAGCGAAGGCGAGCCGGTATGGCCACCTCCTTCGGGGAGGCCACCGCGGAGGTCCAGTCCTCGTCGTCCAACTCCAGCCCGTCGGCAACCCAAGCCGCACGAAGGGCAGTCAACAGGCCCGAGCGGTCGTTTATCAGCTTTTTGTATATAAGTGAGATCGTGCTGTCCGGGACGTGCCCATCCAGCACTCTATCTTCCAGGGGGGAATATTCCGGGATGGAGGCAACGTCCGTGAAGACGGAGCCCAGCGCATGACGGACCTGCAAATACCGGAAGTATTCACTGCCCTGCAACTGGAATTCCGTCTGCAGCATATCGAACGTTTTAAATCCTCCCCTCGTCCAAAGATCCCCCACTTTACTGATACCTATTATGTCCCACTTCTCGAAGCCCTTAGAGGTCCACAGGGAACCCAACCGCTCAGACGCGTATAGCGGTGACGCCCGGGTCAAACGGTCCTTCCACCCCATAGCTGCATTGGCCGCGTGCCAGACTTGCACCATGACACGCGTGGGGCCCGTCAGACGAGCGTCGGGCGCGCTAGAGTAGAGCGCTCGATTGTAATCGCCACCTGGCAGGAGCATCTTGTCCATTTCAAATGCCGGGTTTAAGGCGGGCCCGTAGAGGCCATGGTTAATGGCAGCGAGCTGGGAGGCCCAATAGTACCGTTTAATATCCGGGAGGGCAATCCCCCCGTCAGACC
Organism: Triturus cristatus; assembly: GCF_964204655.1. Taxonomy (NCBI): domain Eukaryota; kingdom Metazoa; phylum Chordata; class Amphibia; order Caudata; family Salamandridae; genus Triturus; species Triturus cristatus. Next base: position 1,546,472,874 of record NC_140590.1, read on the forward strand.
ATGGGAGCGTCCGCTTAGCCAGAGCAATACGCGGCCTCCCGTCCTAGAACAGGCGGCGCTGCAGACTCTCCACCTCACGGAAGTAGCGCGCCGGGACCAAGTCCATGGTGTTCTGCAGAGCGTACAGAAAACGCGGCAGAGACATTTTGAACAGTGCCGCCCGGCCGAGCGGCGAAAGCGGCAGGCGCCGCCAGCGTGCGACATCTACCCGCAAACGCTGGAGGGGGGAAGCAGATTACGTTCATACCGGGCCTCCGGGTCCAGAGTAATGAAGACACCCAGGTACCGAAATCCCTGCGGGGCGATCTGGATCGGACAGCCCCGCGGGAGAATAGGAGCCTCCCCAGAGAGAACATACACACACGATTTAGCCCAATTGATGACGAGACCGGAGTTACGACCAAACGAGTGTAAAACATCAACTAGGACTATAAGTGATTTGCGTGGGGAGGCTAGGTACAGAAGGATGTCATCAGCGTATAGGGATACGCGGTCCTCATACTCGGGGGTCCAACGGAGACCACGGATGGAAGGCTCCCACCGCAGCCACTCCGCCAGGGGCTCCAAGGCAAGCGCAAAAAGAAGCGGCGACAGGGGACAGCCCTGCCGCGTGCCCCGGCCCAGCTCAAACGGGGCCGATACTCTTCCGTTCACGACCACCTGTGCCAATGGGCCCGCATACAACAATTTGACCCAACTGATGAATCCTGGGCCAAACCCGAACTTAGCAAGCATCGCCCAGATGTATGGCCACTCAAGCGTGTCAAACGCCATGGTGGCGTCTAAGGACGCCAAAATGGCCGGTTCCCGTATGAATGGGACGCGCGCAAGCACCCCATGCAAACGCCGCAGATTAAGGGCTGTATTGCGATGGGGAATGAAGCCAGACTGGTCCTGATGAACCAGATCTCCCACCACACCGACCAGCCGATTGGCGAGTACCTTAGCGAGAATTTTGGGCTCCGCATTCAGTAGTGAGATAGGCCGATAAGAAGTAACCCGATCCCGAGGTCTCCCTTCCTTGTGGATCACCACGATTGTAGCCAGACGCTGGTCAAGCGGGAGGGAGCCCAACGAGTGGGCCGCGTGGAACATTGCGCGGAGGTGAGGCGCCAATGTATCCGGTCGCAGCTTATACAGCTCGATAGGGATACCATTCGGGCCCATGGCCTTGCCAGAAGCGACCGAGCGTATGGCGAGGGCGATTTCGTCGGAGGTGGGAGCGGCGTCCAGCGACACCCTGTCCTCCCCGGACAGGGAAGGCAGCGCGATATCTCTGAGCAGGGCACGGGAATCCTCTTCCTAGCAAGAAGAGACCGGGGAATACACCTCGCGGAAATACTCCGCGAAACAGGAGACAATTTCTTCTGGCTCAGTTACACACACACCATTCGTTTTCTCAATCAGCGGGACCACACGATTCGCTCTTTCCTTTTTATCCAACCACGCTATCAGTTTACCAGCCTTATCACCCACATCATACAGCCGCCCCTGTTGCTCTCTACTAAGGCCCCTGGCCGCCTCCGTAACGAGGGCCCTATAAGCCGCCTGCTTGAGCTGGAGGACATGTAGTGCAGCGTCCGTCACCCCATCTTCTAGATTACCCTCCAGCTCCGCTATTTCAGCCTCCACCCAGGTCACCTCCTCCCGCTCACGCCTCCGGGCGTGGGAAATAAGGGATAGGGCCTCCCCTCTAAGTACTGTTTTGAAGGCCTCCCACAGGGAGATAGCTGAAGGCACTGACCCCACATTCTCCTCAAAATAGCGCTGGAGGGATTTAATCAAGTCAGCGCGAATGGTGGGGTCGCGCAGGTACCAGGAATTGATTGGGACCACCCTGCTCTCAGCCCTCGGAAAGACATCAACATGCAACAATAGCGGGGAGTGGTCCGAGATACCCCGTGCCAAATGGCGCACCTCCCCCACCCTCCCGACATGGGCCGCCGGGACAAGGACATAATCAAGCCGTGAGAGACTACCATGGGCCCCCGAGTGGAAAGTGTATTGCAACTGCGTGGGATGTTTTAAGCGCCAGCAGTCCACCAATCCCAGTGTATCCAAGAGGCCGGATAGCCACGCCTGTGCCCGGGGGAGGTCCCTAGTGGGGTGACGATCCACAGTCCCAGAAACCACTGCGTTGAAATCCCCCCCCACCACCAGAAGCCCCCCCGGAAGGCCAAGGAGGAGGCGCCCCAGATCTGCAAAGGTGGTCGACTGCAACCCCGGTGGGACGTACACTGACACAAAGACAACCACTTTGCCCTCCATTCTCCCCACCAAGACAGTGTAACGTCCCCTGTCATCGTGGAGCACCTCATCAATTTCTAACGGGAGCGAGTTCTTTACCATGATACCCACACCCCTCGAGCCTGACGTGAAGCCCGAGTGGGCCACGAGGCGGTAGCCACGCCGATTCATGGCGCAGAAGGAATTGCCAATAAGGTGTGTCTCCTGCAGGAAGACCACATCAGGCGAGAGTCGCTTCAGATACTGTAGGACCACACCTCGTTTGATCCTGTCCCCCAGTCCATTGACGTTCCAAGACAACAAAGTTAATTCCCTACCCCCCATCATACACAAAAACCATCATTCGTCCCCCCGAGAGCACAGTAGAGCCTACACAAAAAAGGGTTGCCTTGTGATAATAACGAACAACGCCCCATCCCTGCCCACCCACCCCAACAAAACTCCCCCCTCCCTGCACCCCTGCATGAGCCCAGACAGCCCCCCCAATGTGCAGTGTGCCTGTCGCCCCATAGATAGTTAAACTAACTAGACCCCCAGAGGAGGAGGGAGAACCCCCAAGAGACCCCACACAACCTCCATAGGAGGGGAACTTAAGCAATCCGACGTATAGTCAAAAGTGGCATCATTTTTGTCCCGAGCGAGGCCTAATATTAGTCCCTCAGTCTTGATCCGGCGAGCCCTCTCCCCCGGCCGCTCCCCCCCCCCCGCCACCCCGATCCCGATCTCCAGACAGAGTATCCAGCCAGTCCCCGGCCGCTTCGGGACGATCAAAAAAGTGTGTGCGACCTTCCACCTCCACTCGCAGCTTAGCTGGGAAGAGCATGGCGTACTTGAGATTTAGGTCCCGAAGACGGCGCTTGACACCAAGGAAGCTCAGTCTCTGCTTCTGGACCGCAGGGGTGAAATCAGGATAAAAATTAATGTCCATATTATCAAGTCTAATCGGTCCCTGTAGTCTGGAGGATTGCAGGATAGCGTCTCTGTCCCGAAAATTAAAAATCCGGGCGATGAGAGGTCTCGGAGCGGCTCCGACCTTAGGCCTTCCCCCGGGAACCCTGTGGGCCCTCTCCACAGCAAAGAATTTACTCAGCCCCCGTGGCTGGAGATGGGTAACGATCAGGTCTTCCACGAAAAGGTCAGCCGCCGCTTCCTCACGTCCCTCAGGCACCCCGATGATACGGATGTTGTTACGCCGGGCCCGACTCTCGGAGTCCTCCAGGCGACGATCCATCAGCGCACTCGCCCGAGCAAGCCGGCGCACCTCCGTTTGCAGGGCCGCCACATCTGTCGTAAGGCCTGACGCGGTGTGGGCCAAAGAATCGACTCGGTCGTTGGTCTTGGAGAGATCGGCCCTTATCAGGCCAACATCTACGAGGACCGAGTCGATCTTCTGCGCCAGTGTGTCAAAACGCTGGCCCACAGAGGCCTTCATCTCGGCGATGGCGCCCATGACATCCCGCAGAGTCAGATCCGTGGGCAGATCGGGGGCATCAGTAGGGCCCTCAGGGGACTTGCGTGGCACCTCAGGAGATCCCTTCTGGAGGGTATAGCGATCCATGCTGTTGGACTGATGGGCTGCGCCACGCCGGGTCGATTTTACCTTTGCCCGATCGCCATCTTGTTTCGTGGCCATGGTCCCAGTCTCCCGTTCGCACCAGCCACGTCGTGAAGGGCGGGCAAGCCGGTCCACGGGCTCCGGGGGGGTGCCACCCCAGATCTGCGGGGCGGATCACAGCCGGCGGGCAGGCAGGGTCCCCCAGCGAGGCCACACCAACACACAAAGCCCCGTGACCCAACCTCGCATTGACAGCAAGGAGGGTACGAAAGCGAAAGTGAAAGTGCGGGTTCCGCGAGCCACCAAGCCCTGCCCGCCGCTGTTATTCACTTCGTCACTGGATCGCCCCACAACGCAAATCCGGGGTTCGGCTAGGAGAAGGCCGCAAACCTCAATCGGTGTTAAAGTCGGTGTCCGAGGTCCGATTTGGAAGCGGAAAACGGGCGCCACCTCAGCTCGGGCTCACCAACACAGTCCCCTCATCTGGGACAGGATATGTTCAGGATAGTGATAGGAGGTCGCGGAGGTCCTCGGGAGCCTCGCACCTACGCGGCCATCTTGGGTGCGCGCTAGGCTCCTCCCCCCTTTTCTCGATTCTTGAGCGCAATGTGAACAGAGTAAACAATGAAATATGGATGATTAGTGGCATCAATTTAAGTACTAATATACGCCAACATATTCATAGATTAGGAGCAAAAAATGGCAGTGATCAGCTAGGGCCTAATTAAGAGTGGCGGTCCACGGAATGCCAGACTCTTGGGGGTGCGGCTGTCTCCCGACCGCCCTATTACAATTTGGGCGGTCAGACCGCCATTGCCCTGCTGTAACTGGCAGGGAACTGCCGTTCCCTGGTGGTGTTGCGGTGGTCAGGAGGCCACAATATGCTTGGCAGGACCACGGTTGGGAGTCCCCTGCTTCAAGTAGTTATTCAGTGGAGGGGGGGTCTACAGAGGTCAAAAGGTTAAGAACTGCATCTGTAGTACAATTCAATAACCTCACACTTGTGTTGCTTATGCCCTCCATGAGCCACTGTGTGCGTATACCACAGATTTCTAACCCTTTCTGTTAATGAAGAAAGACGTCGCTAACCCTTTCTGTTAAGGAAGACGTCGCCATATATTTGTTTAATTCATTTTATTAAGTACATCCCCATAGAAAGGCCAGCTTATTATGAATACAAAATGCTTTTTGGTAGTCGAGTTTTCGAAAAAAAACTTAAAAGAGAAAATGCTCTGATGTCAAATCTAAACTCTTTGAAATGTGTGCTAAAAAAGAGAGAGCCTGGAATCTAATTTGTAGGATACCTTTTTTCTTTTTGCAAAGCCATCACGACGGAAAAAGTATTTGAACTTTAATTATAACGTGCATCGTTTATAAGAGGAGTACGAGACCTGGCCGAAATATCACGGTGGAGTGCCAGGAATTTGGGGACTATAGTTCTTTTCTGATTACGATCAAATTTAAGCTCTAATGGTTGGTGTGTTATTCCGTTTCAGGCTCTCCCCTGCTCATGGTATCACACAAGTTCCATTTGAAAATATAGGTTGTTAAACATCTTTTTAGAGGGTTGCATGTAGAAATAGCAAGATTAATAATGTTAAGGTACACATATATTGACTCTAGAATACAGACTACTAGCATTTCGTTAAAGTAAGTATTATTGCAGATTATAGTTTGCTCTTCTTAATTACACATCTGATTACTTTGATTATTTGTTCCTAGTCAATATTGTTAGATCAATATATATGCAGGTCGATATAAAAAAAATCTATATTTTGGTAGAATATGCTTTTGTAGATAGCCGGAGAAAATATTGTCCTTGCAGAAACATATCACTACACACAATTCGACCTAAATTAAATCCTTAAGTTCAGACACACTCACTTTCCAGATAGGATGATTCAGTATTTTTCCTCGACTCCTAGCATATTTGGGGCAAGTATGGGATAGTGGCATGAGGTGCAGGCTATTTTTTATTTTTATTTAGGGAGATACTTATGTAAAGGTGAAATTTTAGTAGTCTGTTTGGAGTTCATTTTTTTATGTATTTATAAATTATGTTTTGACTCTGAGGTTACCTTGCCATACTGACATCTCAGATGCTGGAAATTTGTACCTGCGTGTGCACTAGCAACAGTGTAAGAGTTCTATACCGGAGCGCAGCAACATCTCCAAAGTGCAGTGGAACCTCTTAAGTGCTAACACACCTTTTAGTGTATTCTGAAAAATCTCACCCCAGTTCCCCCAGGAATAGGACAAAAGGTGACTTTGTATAACATGCAACTTGTTGTGGCCTAACCACGCGCCTGCCTCTCCTTATGTGCGGCCCAAAGAAAAAGGGGATTCTTTTTCATAATTCACATTTCTTTTAAAGTTTAATGGTGTCAGTTACTTGTGCACACACTGTCTTATCGCATACTATTGGACTTTGATACCCTTAAAGAGGTCATGACCTTTGCTTCTCATTACAACATCAGGGTGAATTAAATTGTATATCTTTTCATAGCTCAAGCATTCTGCTCTTGATTAGAAATTACTGTACCCTGGGTCCCCGGCAACAATGTCGCAAAGACTTCTCATCGTGTAATTATGAGGTCATCTACTGTAAAATGGATCCCAAATTCAGTTAATTGGCAAGATTTACTTAAATATTCTGATCTGTGAATATTCTACACCCATGATGGCTCCCCTCTGCAGAAATACTCCCAACCTTGTATATTAAGTTTGGGGTGCAATTAAACTGTGCAAAATCACAAACATCAATGCTTGACAAGGCTCAGTCTGTGTTCTTTCCTCAAGTTTCCTTATGGACATATCACTGTATTTCCATGACTTAGTTGCCAATGTTATGTCTTTTCTTTACAATGTGCATCCCCAGCATGACTGCAGGACACCGACTGTATTTCGTCATCATAAATGTATTCCCTCATGATCATATCACATTCTTTGACGTACGATCTCATTTGTGATAACCTAATGGCGATGCATGGTGAGTTAACTTGTTCTGCTTACAATGTGATACCTGTTTCCATATATTCCATTTCTTTAGTCACCTTACCAATTCCATTACTCGCAGCAGGAGATTATCCCAATCAACACCTTTGGAGAGGTAAAAGTCAAGCCAACTACTTATATCAAAGTTCCCTGTTTGTTTTGCATCTCTACAAGCAGTTGTGGGGGGGGGGGGGGGTGGTGGTGAAGTAGTTCCAAAAGTACACATATTGACAACATATTCTTGAGAGTTCACAATATCACCCTGCGTTTTCGAGTTATAGATTAGGTAGGCAGCCTTAGGCTCTCATTACGAGTGGACTGATTATGATATTTACAACTGGTATTACTGCATCTGCGATTATTGATGCTGTGATGTCGGACTTGGTATTGGCTTGGGATAACAAATTACTCCCCTTTAGGCCAATTAAAATTGGAAATAACATTAGGACATTGGTGTTACTGCGCCAACTTCCTCATTTAAAACCATAATTTCCTGCTTCTAGGGTTTGCACAAAAAATATTGTGGGAGAGGGAATAAACTGAAAAAACTTCAAAAAAACTAAATGAAAAAAAGGTTGTTACAAAAAAGGAGGGGCAAGGGGGCATCCTCCTGCTAAAGTAGAGAGGAGCATTTAAAGTGAGATGGGGATGCGGACAAGAGAGCAGTAAGAAATTTTTGTAATTCAGAGAAGGGTAGCGTTAAGGGGCAGGAGTCAAGAAAGGCTAGCGTTACAGGGCATTAAGGTTTTTTGGGGGCAAGGGACGGGTAGCATTAAGGGGTAGATAGGATTGTTTTATGGTTCATGGAAGTGTGCATAAAGAGGTATTAAAGGGCTTTTAGGGTAGAGTGAAGTATAGAATTAAATGTAGGGTATTTTTTGGGTTCAAGAAAGGGTAGCAATAAGGGGTAGTAGGTGATATTTAGGGTTCAGCGCAGGGTGGTTAATTGGTAGCAAGGAGGTTTCAGGTAAGGGTAACAATAAGGGGAAGTAAAAGATTTCTAGGTTCAAGAAAAGGTGATGTTTAGGGATTGGTAGGGATCAGGGATTGGTAGTGTTAAGGGGTAGTTGGGGACTTTTAGGGCCTAGGCAGGGGTAGCATAGGGGTTTTAGGGTTCATGTAAGTGTGTAAAGGGGTAGTAAGGGAGTTCTTTGGAGTCAGACGATGGTAGCTCTGTAGTAGTTTGGATTTTAAGGGTTCAGTGATGGGAAGGGTTAAGGGGTTATTAGAGCAGTTAGATAAATTAAAGAATGCATGTAAAAAACAATTTGTAAAATCTGACACATTTGGAATTGCCATAGAAAATAAATGAAGGAAACAAAATTGACACATTATTAGATCTACAATTTCAAGGCGCATTTAATATTATCTACATTTTACATACAACCACATTTAGCCGGTTGGATATGGCATTGGTAAAGTACACTATATTACTGCACCTGGGAATGCTAGGAGTGGTAATACCATACTACTTGTTATTCTGATGTGTCCGACAATGGGAGTTTTCTGCTCAATTGGGAATACCTGGCCATTGACAATGAGAGAATAAGTTCACATTTATTGGTTACCCCTTAAAGCTTTCCTCCGTCTGCAGAAATCTGGAATGGTTTAAAAACCTTGGTCTAATGAGACAAAACTGATATAGCACCACTGTTCAAAATTTAATGCTGCTACACGTGGAAATAGGGATGAATCTGTGGTATTATCTGCTCGGTATATTTCTTATTATCTAAAGAGCATTAAACGTGCTAACAAGATGTGGTGCTTAGAACAAAACCAAATCTGGTAATGCAGCATGCATATGGGTACTGAAGCTTCACATGGGTTTCAGGGTGATATAATGGTAGAGACTTGTGGGTTTTCACCTGACGCCTTGCAACTTGAACAATACACTATTGCCCCTGGAAGTCAGTGTGAAACCAGTCATAAGGCCATGCACACTACTTTAATTAAATTAACTGCAGTTCACATTATAATCAGTAAAAACGCATTGCAAATGTTCAGCCCATCTTCTAGCATAATAGTGCTGAAAAATACAATAAACTAAATGATTGGAAATCAGACTGTTTACAAAAGGTAGAGGGGTCACTAAAAAGCATTACAATAGCATTTTGGTTAACATTTCTATACGGGCTACTCAACAAAACGATAGGCCACAACGTTATTTTGTGACATAGTTTGATTCTGTTGATGTACATCTTCCATATAGAATTAATTAAACATTTACAAAGCACCAGTAGCATCGATGACAGTCTCAGTACACTGTGAATGTCACACAAGAAATAAGGGATAGCGAAAAGCACAAAGTCTGAATCCCACATCATTTGGGGCCCGATTAAGAGTGTGACGGTCTACGGACCGCCAGACTCATAGGGGCGCAGTGGTGACCGTCTCCCGACCGCCCTATTACAGTTTGTGCTGCTAGACCGCCACAGCCACAGCTCCCAGGGAACCGCCGCTCCCTGGCTGTGTTGCGGCAATCAGGAGGCCACAATATGCTTGGCAGGATCACCACGGTCCCGCCAAGCATATTACGAGTTTCCTCTCTGCCTGAGGTGTTATGAAGGTTCCTCCTCCATGAACACCGTGGCGGAGAGTAAACAAAGGGGGCCCTGCAGGGTCAGCTGTGCCTCCTCCGCATAGGTATGCATCCAGGAGGGCATAACATGTGCCCCCCTGTGTGCATGCACCCCAGTTTGGCGGGCCATGGACTTTTTAGTCCATGCCGTGCAGGAAAAACGCCAAAAACCAGCCCACCAGACAGGAGGAAACTCCTAATAAGGTTGATGGTCTGACCACGGCTTTGGTGGTGCAGGGGCAGGGCGGACCCGGCACCGCAGTCGGAATCAGACCCTAAGTGTGTTTATCGATAATGTCATTGGCATTTGGATACACTCAAATATTCAGATTATGGACTCTTTTTCAAATTTCAAAACTTTTGTGCTACTCCCCAAAACATGTGGACTTTAGTTCCTGAGTGCATTGCTTCACAAGATCTTCTGAGCTTATGTCCGTTTATGCCAAATGCAAATATTTGAAGAGGGTACAGGCTGAATAATTTCAGATAATAAATTATCTTCACACTCAATTGGTGTATATTTCTGTTTCGTTCACCCAGATTGTACAAAATATTTCAATTGCTTCTATTTTAGCTTTCAGAGTATTCAAATATAAAATCTGCTTTGTACTTCCCCCCCCAACCCCCCCCTATGCATTTCGGACTGGAATGTCCTTCATCAGGTGTGTGTTGTCTCCTGTGTTGACTGGATAAGTAGTGATTTCAGGTCTTGTGTAATGACACAGGAGATGAAGCTTAAAGGCAAGCAGTAAGAGAAACAGGAATACAGAATGGTTGCCACACCAGGCAGGTACAGACAAACTACTTTGTAGACACGAAATAAAAGATTAATCCAGAATGGATATATACCCCTGATGAAGGACGTTCCTGTCTGTTTAGGGCTCTCCTGTAACATAGCAAAGTTTGTGTTTGAAAGATCTGACGTGAAATAGAAGCAATGTAAATATTTTGTACAATCTGGATGAAATAAATAGAAATATGAAATAAATAGAAATATACACCAACGGAGCATGAGATTATTTCAATATCTAGAATTATTCGGAGGTTACCCTCTTGTGCACTGAGGGACTACAACCCAGATGTCTTGGGGAGTAACACAACAGTTTTGTAATGGTTGAAGTCTAGGGCACAGGATACATCACAGCGGCACACTCAAGAATGTACAAGAATTACTAAAAGCATGGAAAATATTTGATTAAGAGAGGAGTGCATTTCTGGAATCTTTATTATCTCTTTCAAATTTCACACACAGTACCCCAAAAGTGTGAGTATGAAAAGGTGAACAAATTCTGTTTTGACCAACCAAACCTACCTAGGTCACATATGACGTTAAAAAAAATCGAATGGCTTCCACATGGTGGACTGCTCTCTTCCATTCATTGCTTTATTTCTAAAGCTTGGCCTTTCAAATGGAGAACAAAGAAAATTACACCCGCTCCTAAAATGCTGTAAGTCCTTAATGAAAAAAGCAGTACGCTTTTGAACAGCCCTGTTAATTGCGATATGTGCAATAACTCTGTTACGAACTTATCAGAACTGGGAGTTTTGTGATACATACTGGTAGGTCAAACTTGCCGATATTTATTATTAGGAGAAAATGTTGTATATTTACCAGAACTTCAGTGAGCACGAACTCCGTGTGGTATTCCCCAAAACTTGTAATGGGCAATAGTTATTGCATCTGGTAAATTCAGAACCCCTCAGTGATGGTTTTTATCAGATGTGATCAAAATCGCAACCGATATGGGCTACCCCGCTAATGAAGACCTAAAGGTCAAAATCATAGTATTTTGCGACAGTGATTTGCATTCAAAGCACATTGTTGTTGTATTATTTTATCTAATTTAACTGTATACTTTCACATGGTTGAAATGATTGTTTGGCCAGGACCATGCCAGCCACAAAATGGGCACTATGAACTTAGATGCTAAGTCATCATTACAAGAAGTGTGGAGTGGTGGTACAGCATGGTTTTCAGTGGTATTACCACTCTGCATGATAACAAGTGTTACCCCATGTGATGTTACCAGGCAATATTAAGGTACCCAGTAATGTCAAACCCAGAATGACCACTTGCTTTTCCGGCAAAGGCCTGGAATCCAGTAAAAATATATAGTAAATCATCCAGTAACACTGGGTGCTGCATACTAGTCACCATTCTGGACCTCCTACCTGTAATCAGAAAATGGAGCGTTAATGGTGCCAGATAACGGTAATACTGAGGCCTGGCATTGCCATCTATTTAGCAGCCATATTTTGATGAGGCTCTAATAGCTGGAAATGAGGAAATATATCATACCTGTTATATATTCACCTAGACATCAGACTGAGAGGTCGGTCTCTGACTACTTGAATTTTTGGCCTAAAGACTGTTTAGAATGTTCTAATTCACCTTCTCCTGTGAGAGCAGAAGCATAACGTACTTTGACACCTACCGTGGGGTCCTGAAACCCTCTAGAAGTGCAGGGTTGCTTTCAACACGATGCTCACCTTTCCACTTGATGGAGCGCTGCGTTTCAATTCGGTTATTCAGTGTAAACTCCTTTTCTACCAGCAGCAAACCCTTTTCCCAATTTATTATATTTCCTATGTGGACTTACTTGGAGAATTAAAGGATTTTAATGCTTTCAAATGGAGTCTTGAAATGTTCATTAGTTGTTTCTTGTGTTCACTTCAGAAACCTACTAAATAACTGAAACACAGACCTTTATGCGAATATTTTCAAATTTAGCAGGAACAGTTCCATCTGCTGGTCTTGTATCCCTAAAACGCGGGTTCCAGAAGTAAATGTCAGGTCCATTTGTTATTTGATGCGTTGGAGGAGAAGCAATAAAAAGTTATAGAATCAATTTAGCAAAGTTTAAACTGCATATTGGCTTAAACTTGTGTATTGAGTTCTACCACAACCACTGTAATCAATGTTGAAGTAAAGCTTCCCATACCTGAGCTCACCTGTAATGGGAAATTTAGTACACAATTGCCTCCTGTCCCCACCATCCCTTTCTCCTTCTTTGGCTCAGGAGCCCTCCAACATTCCTCTAAGATGTATTTTGGGATCCTACCAAATTTTACCCTCAGTCTGTAGCTACAAGTAGCATCCCTGTGCATTAGAGTTGGTATGCCTAGAATTCTTCCATTAGCATGTTGCAACATGATGGGGTAGGGACGTTTGGGAACCCTGGAATGCAAGATATCAAGGATAACTAGGAGAAGGACACTACAAAGGTTGTGTCAAAATGCATGAATGAAAAAAAACCACAGAGGGATATGGGGATTATTACGGAAAGAAAGGTAATGTGAAATATTCGTGTCTCAAAGCTAAATTGTTTAATATGTGCAGGTTACCTCTGTAATCAATTAAAGTAAGTTAACTTGTGGAACATGCAACCTTTTAGCCATAAAACTCACAATTGGAAGGTACATTGCTCCTCATGAATTCTAGGAAAATTGTCTTCCTATAATGCAACGCTAGTTGAGGACATCACTGTAATACAGGTCAGAGAATTCATAAATGTGCTGCAGGAATTTTGAAACCTGCAGATAATCGGATAAATTCCTACATGTTGGCTACATTTAATTCTAAGTATGATTGGTCAAATGACATCATAAAGGTAGGAGGTAGGCGTTCTCAACGTCAAAGAAGATTTAGCTGTTCTTTTTTCATATGATTTTGTATCAACATATCCCATTTTATTATTCCACTCCATACTTCATACATTTTAAAAGGATTATAAACCGATTAATCGACAGATGGCACTGTCAATATTTTAAGAAACTAGCTACATGATTCTGGTGCACCTCCCTTTGAATAAGTCATCAAGCTTTCTGTGTCATTCATTTTACAACATTGGAACATTAATTAATAATATTTTGTTTCTATCATGGTTCTGCGAGGACCCTTTAAGGCCCCGCACCTTAACCACACTGGTGCATAATCAGATGTTTAGATCACTGTTGTTTCACCAGACAAGTAGGTACTTTTAGGATACTGGTTTGACATGCTCCACGTCTATGAGAGCAATTACCTGCCTTCTTCATAGTTGATCTAGTTCCACTACATTTTGGTTTCATCTTAAACCTTGTTCAAATTTAGAGAATGGTCTTCAACACCCTACACATATCAACAAACATTGGCAGTACTCTTTTTAAAGGTAAACATTTTTTATGCAGATAATGCACCTTATGAATAGGCCACAAGAGTATCCTACAGATTTTCAAGTCTTGGTTAATTTAAAAAAAACAAAAAAACTTTGTGAGTGGGATCAAATCTAGGCTGAGCTGCACATGAGTCCAGGAAATCACAGTCCAAAATCATCTGTGATCTCAGATCCTAATCATAGCTAACTCATCTATTTCAGACAACCTCATGAAGATAGAAACGAGTTTATTGATTTGTTCACATTCTTTTAATGGAAGTTGTCAATAGTTGTAGGTTGATTTTAATGATAATAAATTGTGCAACTTAAGTACTAACTAGTTTAGTTTCTGTTATAGAGATAGACTGGTAAATCTTCATGTATGGAACATCAGCACTGATCCCTCCTGTGCATTGTGGAACCAGCATCTACACTTCAGCTCCTGCACCCCTAGGCCTAAAGGACAATGGAGAACCAATCAACTAAGGTGATAGAATAATTTGCATTTGATACTGAGACCGAGTATTACTATGAAAAGATAAGAGAGCTTTATTTTTATAATAGGGACTCATTTCTGAAATTGCCTTAAAGTAGACAACTAAACTGATATTAGGAATGGTTGAAGATATCAAATTTTGCTCACTCTTGACTAAAATGATTTTTTTTTTAAATGTTGCCAAATTCATGAACTTTAGGAAATTTATGAAATTTAAAAATTGGTGTAAAAAACATTTCACATAGGTTTTCTTGAGGGAAAAACAATGCAGTAACCTGCAAGTATTTGCTGGTATATTGTCCTGCTAACATATTTCTTGCAGGTAACCTCACTCTCATAGTTATGCACAGTACTCAAACTTCGCAGTTCCATGATCAATGTTAAGAACTTCACGACAAAATTGTAATTTTGCAGATCCTAGGATGTCGTATAATCTAGAATCGGAACACACAATACAGCGATAACGTTTTGCTACATAGACGGTCTTATAAATTGCGTAGGTTATATTTTAACTGAGGTAGAGTCCACAGGCATGGTGAAACAATACAAAAATACTGTTCAGCAGGAAAGATCTGTCAGCGTCAAATGCTGCACTCCATTTCCTGTTTTTTCTAACTCCGTTTTAAAATGATGTGATGCCAGAAGGTTTTAAATCTTAGGGTTGAAGCTGGAAGAGCCTGAGATGTTTCTGTTCACTTCTTCCAATTGTGCTTAGAAGGCGGTGTCGAGAATCATTCCATAAGCTTCATACAATCTATTAAGAAGTTCCTTCTTTTCTTTCTCGGGGAGGAAGCAGGATCGGGCTGCATTAATATTCTGCAAAAAAAGTTGAAATGTTAATATTATGTTAAATCTGGAATAGGTACCATACATAGAACAACAATATCAATGTAGGCACTCATAATAGCAATAATAAACAACATCAAAAATCCTCTGCAGCCCTAAACTACATATGTTCCTGTTACTGGAAGTGTGTATATGCCCTTTTTATTCAATGGTGATCTTCACTATTCCTAGATCATCTCTTTACCATCATAGTCTTTCCCCCAAAATTGATTGGTACTTTAGAAACAAACACCCCAGTGAAAACCCATCTGACATTGCTGCCTTGTGAGTCCCAGGACCTGGCGTGTGTAACAACCGTAATATCCTCCACTTGATTCTCCTAACTGTACCAAAGCTACCAGATCAACAGAAGGGCAGGTCACTTAGAGCTGCTGACGGGGCATAAGTATTGTGATGAGGACCAGTTGGATTAAAAGTCATGCTTCTGCTCTGTACCAGGTCTTACAGCTTAGAAATGCCAATAAAGACTAGCATTAGGATAGGCTTTTTTAACAGTTAAATGCACTGATCATCAAGCAACTGCAACACCCAGCGATATTTAATATCAGCTGATGTAAGTTCACTCAGTTCTCATATACAAATAAAACGCAATACCTCGGTCTCACGGCTGAAGGATTGTGTCCGCAACAGCCACCTATAATGATGTGCAACATGGATTTTTTTAATGTTAGAGTGGTGGACCCCGAAGCTGGGGAACCCGGATCGAGTCTGGCAGGGACACGAACCATGTGATTCTTGGCAAATCGCATAATCTCCCCGTGCCTAACAACAACAAAAAAACCTATGGGGCTTATTTACAGGCCCCTTTTTGCCGCCAGTGCGTCACTTTTAATATAGGAAGAAGTGCTCTTCCTCTTCACCCCAAGATTAAAGACTGTATTTTCGGGGTTGAAAGGAGCTGGATCAGTTTCTGGTTCCTGGATTCCTGCAAAAATGCTATGCTTTGGAGGAGGTGGATGTTCTTCCTCCAGCCATTAAAATGGACTCGGTCTTTCCTCCTATGATTGGCTGGTTATCCTTGAACCCTGATGACTGTTCTACAGCGCATCCTGTGGATAAAAAAGTGAACTCTGGCTTGAAGCGATGTTTAGGGGCTATGAATCTGGTGTTGCGGGCAGCATCCTATGTGGTTCTCGTGTCCTTGGTCAAGGATTTTGACTGTGGCCGAAGAGATGCAGGAGGCAACAATCTAAACTACTGACTGACGTTTCTCAGAATATCATCAAAGCTGCATCTGTAGCCTCCAGCCCCATAGTGATGGCCTGGGAGGAATTTGTGGCTGTGGGATTGAAAGATTGACCTCTCATGATAAGCCTTTTTCCAGAAGCTCCCATTTGAGGGTCACAAGCTCTTAGAGGATTGGCTGGATGACATGATGTGGACATCTTTCAACGTTAAGAAACATTCCTGGTCCTATCAGTTGTCATCTGGTGAGAATTTTAAGTCCTGGATTCGAGAGACCAGGGACTATCTGAGAAGGACTCCGAGTCTTATTCTGCATAACGTTGCAGGTAACAACTGCGTAAACCTGGAAAGGCACTAGACTGGTCCGGCAAGGCCATCCAAACCGCATTCCTGACTAGTCCAGCACTCTTGCCTTGGACAAAGTGGGAGTAAGGCTCATGGAATTTGTCCATATTTGGGATGCCTCTCACAGGTTCTGTTCATTGTTTAGAATGGGCACACTATAGACTTTGTCTCTCTGCCTCCTGACTTTGGGTGCAGCCGTACTCCCGTCCCCAAGAACCCTGTGAAGAGGAAGGTTTTGTGGGGCAGCGTCTTGGCCTTACTGTTCAAAAATTCAATTGTTCCAGTCGCTCCAGACAAAGGGGGTCAGGGTTTGGACGGTGCTCTATTTCAAGAGGCTCAATTGATGGAACGGAATTGTTCATTTTTGCATGATTACACTGCAAAGCATCATTCTACTAGTTCCTGTATAAGACTTTCTGGCAACCATTGATTTGCAGGATGCATACTTAGACGTTCCTACCCAGCAAGTCTATCCCCGCCTTCTCTTATTTGAGATGGGCGGAATCCCACTTTGTGTTCTCCCATTCGCGTTGAAATCCACCCCACGGGTTTTTACTAAGGTTCTGACTCCATTGATGGGGATTCTTCATCAGCAGGGTGTATGTGTGCAGCCCTATCTCAATGAATTTCTTATGTTGGCCAAGTTTGACCCTCAACTGGCAGCATATGTCATCTGGTGGTCCGCCTTGGACATCTCACGGATTCCTCATAAACTCTGCGAAGTCTCAGTTGCTCCCGGAGCAGGATCAGGTGTTTAAAGGGGACAGATTCCACACAGACCTGGGGGTGGTTCAGACAGCAGGGTGCAGAAGATTCAGTCTCATGTTCTCCATCTTCTGATGGCTTCCTCTCCCAGAGGTTTAGATTGGATGAGAGTTTGAGGTGGACTTCACAGCCACTGTGTTTTTGATTCCATGGGCTCGGTTCCACTAAAACAAGGTGGTTTGCTTTCTCCTTCACTGGGATCCTACCTCGCTGGATATGTCCCTCCTAGTCCTGGTGTCAGAGACCATGAGACAGGCTTAGTGGTTGGACCCCTTGCATCTCTTGAAGGGGGTTTCTTTGTGTCCTCCCCCACCCCCCCCATTGGTCACTTCGGATGCAAGCAGGAAGGGGGTGGGATGCCTGGGTGTCTTCTCATCGGGTACAGGGTCCTTAGACTTCCACTCCCAGCATTTAGTGTGCCAACTGGAGGGAGCTTGAGGCGGTCTGTTTGGCTCTTCTGGCCTTTTCTCTGTTAATTCTACACCAGGCTATTTTAATCCGGACCGACAAACCCACGGCAAAATCTTATCTCCTCTGCCAGGGGTAGACGAGGGCTATGTGCCTGTTGGCTATTTCAGATCACATCTTTTCTTGCTGCCAGAACGGTCTCCTTTCTCTGATGGCGGTTTATATTCAGGGTCTCCTGAACACTCGTGTGGACCTGTTGAGCAGGGTGATTCCTTTCTCCCTCGACTTTTGTCTCTGTCCCCTGTTGTTCAATCAGATCTGTCGGAGGTCGGGATGTCCATGGTGAACCTTTTTGCGTCTTCCCTTCACACTCCTCTACCCCGCTTTTGCTACAGGATGAGGGAGTCTACAGCTTAAGGGATAGATGCTCTGCCCCGTCCTTGGATGGCGGGTCTTCTGTTCCTCCTTTTCCTTTAATCCAGAGTTTTCTGATCAGGATGAGCTCAGGTAATTCTGGTGGAAATGAGGAAGGGCCCAGAGTGGCTATTACTCACTGTTCCTTCTCCTCCGGTCTTTCCCATTCTCCAGGAGTCACTTGTTTGTCTCAAATTGACGGTCTGGAGACTAAGCGGGCAGGTTTGATTTCTCAGTCAGGGTTGCTCGGTCGCTAGGAGGCCGTCCCCTAGGGCTTCCTATGCCCATCTCTGGGTATCCTTTGGGAAATGGTATGGAAAACAGCAGTTGTTGCCTCTTTCTGCTTCTCTTCCTTTGGCGTTGCAATTTCTGCAAGAAGTGTTTTTCCTGCGCCTTCATCCTTAGACTTTGAAGTTGCAATGGGCAGATACTTGGGTGTTTTGGGCTCCTGGGGGTACTTTTGAAGACCCTCACGGTCTGGTGCCTATGGTAATCAAAGGGGTTTCTAATCTTTGCCCTAGAGTATCTCTGGTTTCTCCGGCCTGGGATCTTTCTGTGATTGTGCGGGCCTTGCATTATCCCTCCTTTTTGAACCTCTCCATTCCCTTACTATCTGGATTCTCACATTGAAGGTGTTCTTTCTGGTGGCCATTTCCTCCTCAAGGAGGTTGAGGAAACTGGGTGCGCTTTCTTGTAGGGCTCTGTTCCTGAGGATCTTTGAGGATTGAGTGGTTTTGCGCCTAGGGCCTGGTTTTATTCCCAAGGTGAACTCTTCCCTTCATGCCCAACAGGAGGTTATTTTGCCTGTTTTCTGTCCAGACCCTCAGTCTCCTGAGGAAGTTAGTATGCATTTTCTGGACATCCGGAGAGCTTTTCTGGTTTATCTAGAGAGGGGGGAAGGCCTTCAGGCAGGACTCCTCTTTATTTGTCATTATCGGACCTGCCCGGAAGGGTCAGAAACCTGCCACCCAAACTTAGAGCAGATGGCTTCATTGTCTGATTGCTATGGCCAATTCCAAGTTGGGCGTTCTTTCCTATTTTGGGGTTCAGATCAATGCGAGGTCAAACTTGCCTTGCTGAGTGTCGGGGAGTGTCTTTTGTATGAAATTTGCACTATGAGCGCTCCCCTCTACCTTTATCAAACATTACCGGATCGTTCAGGGTTCTGCTGTTAAGGATCTTTTTGTGTCCAGGATTCTGTTTGGGGTGCTGTAACCATAATTACTTTTTCTTATTGTTTCTGCAATCTGCTCAGTTGTCCTGGCTTTTCTTTGGCTTGGATACTTCTCATATAGTGAAGGATCTAAGCGTGTGGGGCAAGGAGGAAATGCTTCGATTACTTAGCGGTTATTGTATTACTCAAAGTTATTCTCTAGTTTCGATTCCTACCTCCTTCCCAGCCTTGTGGGTCCAGGCCAATTGTGTTTTATGGGGCTTGTTGAAGAAACCGGAAGTAAGGGGGGGACTTTTATGCTTTGCAAAGGGTCGGGAGAAGCAGGGAGGCCTCATATGGTGAGGACTCTAAGCGAGAGAAGGCCTTGGAGTAATGCAATTACCGGTAAGTAATCAAAGCATTACAGTGCACTGTTTGTATTGCAAAAAAGGGGATGATTGGAAGTTATTCGTGAAGCTGTCAAGTTTCTAGATGCTTTCCTATGAAATGTGCCTTCTAAGAAAATACAGCAAGATATGCAACACTTTCTATTACTTAAAAATACACTTAGACTTTGACAGTAAGATGGCAGGTTTATTCAGCAGGTAAAGACGCTGTTCCAACATGACGATTGTTTCCCTTGGGCTCACAGATGCCTTGGCATTTTAAGCAACGTGACAAAGACTGAATTTCTTGCAAGGTATCCCTTTAGATTAACTTTTCTCAGATTCTGAATTATGACCTATTCTCAGGTTGATGTTAGCTAACATTTTTTCGGGTAGCATGATTTGGAATTGTGCAAATGTGGTTTACGTCTACATGTTTATAATTCATAAAACGCATTTATTTGACACATTCTTCAGTATTTTTGATTAATATTTTGTTTTTGCCATTGTTATATAAATATATGATCGATGTCCTCCTGAAGAAGGGATAGTTTGGTCTTGTTAGATTGAAAGAGATGTAATTTTCTCTTAATTGAGTGCATCACTAATTCAGTTCAGCTTTATGAAGACTGGAGTGGTAAACAGCTTGTAAATACATCGATCGGTTGATATTCCTTTGAAACATCGATTGCACAGTCTTTTGTTGTAGTTAGTTTTCTTAACAATTTTGAGAGTTCTGTCGAAATTATTTATCGTAATTTTCTAATTTTGGGGTGGTAAACGGCAGTTGCTCTTAATTGTGCTCGTTTAACCTCAAAATGTTAACAGTGAGAGTGTAACTGGTTTTAATTAATTTTAGCAGGTTTATTTAAAAGTTGCATACCAATAATGTTTTGGGGGCTTATGAAGAGTATCGGGGATTCTCCTGTGCTATGTGTATTCACTTTAGTGAGGCATCAAATGGGTCCTCGCAATAAACTTGAGTTCCTAAGGTGTAGGGGATGTTCTTTCAGACATTACAAGTGAACAAACCATATAATTTTTATCTAAAACTTGAGATAACGATTCCACAATTGAAAGAAAGGTTTTTACTTACCCATTCTTATCAGAGTAGTTGCAAAAAAAATCAGGAATGTCTTTTGGTATATACTGCTTAAACAGCATAGATTCACATACATAATGGTGTTTGTGGAAGGCATGGGCACCTGAAAAGGTTCTAGCTCATCTGACTAATCAGGAATAGCGGTTTGAATGTGTAGTGGCATTGGTTGATGGTTTCATTTGGTAAGAAGTTTGTGTTTCCAATGAAAAGTGGAGACAGATTCAATAAAGTCAAAACCCTGTAAAGCCTTGGTCTACCATAGGGGTGACTAACGTGTAAGAAAAGGGAAGGTTAGGGCCTGGCATGTGGGTGCACTTGCCAAGTCGACGTGGCAGTACTAGACTGCACACAGGCTCTGCAATGGCAGGCCAGAATAATATTTGACAGGCCGCTTCTGTGGATGGCACAATCAGTGCTGCAGCCCACTATCAGCATTTGATTTACAGGCCCTGGGCACACACTGTACTAGGGTCTGACTGGTAAAACAAATATGCCAATGATGGGATCACTAATCCATAGCAACAATTTACAGGGAGAGCATGTGCACTTATCAGCACTGGTAAAGTGCCCAGAGTCATAAAACCAACAGAAACAGAAAAGCAAAAAGTCTGGGGATAAACCCGCTGAAAAAGCCAGGTCTAACAGCGTTGGTGAGAATTATAAGTATTCTGAACATTTGTGAAATTGGGCTATTTTAATGTGATTCTGTTATCTTTGGTGAAATTTGAATTATGATGAATGAGGGATCAGAGTATAGATTGTAGGTTCTATAGAAGGAAAAACTGTTTCACTTTTATCAATTCTTGCCTCACTATTTCTGATGCACGACTCACAAAGGAGGAAGGGGTTCTTTCACTTTTGGGGTTTTATAGGATAAACTACACTGGACTGTATCTTATGAGGATCTCCACAAAAATGACACATAACGTGACCAGCAATCTAGTCTTCCAAGGTATTTCTGAAGTTATTAGTTTATCCTGTTCATTTTATTTCCGAAATCTTACTTGTATACAACCATGTTCCCTAAGCCACTGAACCAGTTACCCATACTAAAGTAAGGGATGAAGAAAGTTAGGGAAAAAACAATTTTTCTGAAGAGAGCACAGCTTACATGTGGACACCTTAGTCAGTAAACAATCCACATCATTATCCTTGCAGCTATGGGGCCTTTATCAATGTCCATGGTAGACTCGGAGTCCATAGCCTTTTCTCCCACAATTTTTACACATGCAAGAGGAATTTATAGCGGCTACTCACATGAAAATTTAAAATAGTCATTTGACTTGGACAGACAATTCCAGAAAAATTGGATCTTAGTCAAGTTCCTCCTTAGTAAAATACAAGACATGAAGGCCCTCATTTTGATGTTGGTCGGACAGACTCCGACAGGCGGTCGGAGGATTTCCATCCAACATTTTCGGTTTAATTTTCGATCGTCGTATTACAATGAAGGTGGTCGGAAGTGAAACTGGCCAGTCATTCCGGCTGGCTTCTGACGGAACCGTCCCATAATCCCTTAATGACGGCATTTCTGCTGTCAGGATGACAATGTCTGTTTCCCACAAGCTTTTCATGTTGCGCTTTCTGACATGAAAAGCCTGTCGCAAAGCAACTTTGGGGGCCCCTAGCAGGGCTCCCTGGCAAAAGCACCTCCAGTTGGGGGCCTAGTGGCCCCCTGTCAATCCCTGCACCGTGTGGCACACGTTGCAGGAATTAACAAAAACTCCCATTTGTGTATGGGAGCTAGACCTGAGGCCGTTTTAAGGCCGCAGCACAAGCTCACATAGAGAAATGAGAGTATGTGACTGCACCATGTGCGGTCAAATTGTAATAGCAGTATCTGGTCTGCCAACTGGAAAACGGTCGATGTGGAGACCTCAACGGTGTGGGCAGACGTGAGTCCGCCCAACATCATAATCAGGCCCTTGGTGTCTCAATCCCTCACGCATAAGATCTTTGAGGGGGCTAAGTTTGAAAATGGGAGGTGTGCTATCATGTGCCAGCCGTGTGTGTAGTTTACCTTTACATTATATGATTTATACCTCCATATCACTGTGATTACTTCAGAAGGTCATTTATGAAGTTCAAGCACTTCATAATGCCTGGGCTCTTTTGCAATCATCCATTTCATTCATGTTCAATGTGACAAGCTTCAGAAGTGTGGACTCTGGCTCCTTAGTAGATTCAGGACAATTTATTTCACTTCAATATGTTACAATGTATGCAGTGGCAACTTACCAGCTGTTTAAAATCTTCTTCTGTAAATCCCATATATTTCTGAGCTATTGTGTAATCGGTGTCCAGTGTCGACTGAAAAATGAGAGGGTCATCTGTGCTAAAAGAGAAATTTGCTTCATCTTTCTTAAACCTGTCGAAAAAAGGTTGCAGTTTTTATTTTCACATGTGGCTTTTAATATGACATTTCATGACTGATATTTAGGAATTTCATATTCTTTCCATAAAGGAATGTACGTTTTTGTTTTGCCTACTACAGTAAGCTATATGACTCACATTCTTCAGAGGGGATATTCAAATGTTGTTGTTTTTGACATGAACAGACATTTTCTCGTCACAAGATGCATTGTGGATTGCACTTACATGTTTTGTCATGCTCACCTTGTGCCACTTAATTGATCTACGATCTGTGTGTTCTATGTTGAGATTTTTCTTGTCAACCTAGGAATTCCAAGACTGCTTAAGATTTAAATCATTATATCTCACAGAGTGGAAGATGCTTAGATTGGTGGGTCCTATTCCCTCAGCAGATAGGGGTTCCATTAAGTAGTGGATGAGCTTCTGTTACTTGCCTTCTTCATTACAGCTGCCCACAAAAGAAACCTGTGCAGTTTGAAATGCTAGTACATGTTGCAATCTGTGTGCCCCTTTTAAGAGTCAAATACATAGTATTACTATCCTAAAACTGTTATCTTTTTCATTTTGTATTTGTCTGCAACAAATTGTAGGGTAAAATCCAGCAAAATTGACTTTCATTCAAACTCCACAAACTCTCTAAAATTAGGCAAATATATTGCCAGATGGAAATGAGATCTCCGAGTAGTTGTACAGAAAGACATAGATTTAACAGAATATAAGAAAAGATATAATTTGGTTGGAGGAACGAAAAGACAATAGGGTTCACAATAAGTTTTGAACTAATACCATGGTACTACAAAATATTATTCACAAACCTATATCCCGAATGTACGCCTCTGCCTCTCCTATCACTTTCTGTGCAGAAATCCACCCCCTCTGCACACTTTTTTTTTTTTTTTTTTTTTGAAACCGTTTATTGCACGATAAAAAAGTTACAGGCATGGGCCTACAACCATCCGGCCGGCCGCTAGAGTAGCAAAAGGCATATAACATACATACAGTGAGAGTCTCTTGGCGGAGCAGATTGGCAAATCAGGTGATATCAATAGCGTAGGCCGCGTCATTCCTAGCCCACAATACGGTTTCCTTTTATCAAACCGAACAACACAAAAAAACCACACCCGCAAGGCAACCCGCGATCCAAGTGGCGGTACATGCTCCGTAATGGGGGATCCTAACCAGCAGCAAAACTCTGAAGAGGGGAATGGGAGTATAGCAGGGACTGGGGAGCCACGTGCCCACGGCTGAGGGAGGGGGTCGGCTAAGGAGATGGGGCTGGCGAGGCTGCCGGTAGGAGTGGCGGCTCACAAATACCCCCCCGGTAGGCGTTCCAGGGGCCCCAGAGTTTCACCCACGCCCCAGGCTTACCCCTCGCCACATACACTACTTTTTCACGAAACATACACCAATCCATATGTTCTTTCCAGGCCAACACCGCCGGGGGCCTCTGGGACCCCCACAATTGGGCGATGTCCCGCTTCGCTATCATGTATCCCAGAGTCACCCACCGCGTCTGCGGGACCGAATAATCATTTGGTTCCCACACATTCAGCAAGCATCTCCTCGCTTCAGGCAGCAGTGCAACACGCGTAACCACACGCAAGACCTCATGCACACCACGCCAGAATCGCTCCACTTTCGGGCACTCCCACAGTATATGCATGAAAGTTGCCAAAGCACCACAGCCACGCTTACACAATCCGTCACCAGCAAAGCCCATACGTAGAAGCCTCGGCCCCGTGACGTAAACCCGGTGAAGGATCTTAAGCTGGACGAAACGAAGGCGAGCCGGGATGGCCACCTCCTTCGGAGAGGCCACCGCGGAGATCCAATCCTCGTCGTCCAGCTCCAGCCCATCGGCAACCCAGGCCTCGCGGAGGCCAGTCAGCAGGCACGATCTGTCATTAATCAGTTTTTTATATATAAGGGAGATCGTGCTGTCTGGTACATGGCCATCCAGCACCCTGTCCTCCAGGGGGGAAGACTCCGGAATAGACGCAGCATCCGGGAAGACGGAGGTCAGCGCGTGGCGGACTTGTAAGTATCGAAAGTACTCACTGCCTTGCAGCTGAAACTCCGTCTGCAGCATCTCAAAAGTCTTAAAACCCCCCCTCGTCCAGAGATCTCCCACTGTGCTGATTCCGATCGTGTCCCACTTCTCGAAGCCCTTCGATGTCCACAGGGAGCCCAACCTCTCAGACGCATATAGCGGTGACGCCCGGGTCAAACGGTCCTTCCACCCCATAGCTGCATTAGCCGCGTGCCATACACGCACCATGACACGCGTCGGTCCCGTCAGACGGGAGTCGGGCGTGCCAGAGTAGAGCGCTCGATTGTAATCGCCACCGGGCAGGAGCATCCTGTCCATTTCAAATGCCGGGTTCAAGGCAGGCCCGTAAAGGCCATGATTGATTGCAGCTAGCTGGGAGGCCCAGTAATACCGTTTAATGTCCGGGAGGGCAACCCCCCCATCGTACCACGGGAGCGTCAATTTGGCCAGAGCAATACGCGGCCTCCCGTCCCAGAACAGGCGCCGCTGCAGGCCCTCCACCTCGCGAAAGTAGCGCGCTGGCACCAAGTCCATAGTGTTCTGGAGAGCGTACAGAAAGCGCGGCAAGGACATCATCTTAAACAAGGCCGCTCGGCCAAGCGGCGAGAGCGGAAGACGCCGCCAACGCGCGACATCCTCTCGCAAGCGCTGGAGGGGGGGCAACAAGTTCCGCTCATAGCGGGCCTCCGGGTCTAGGGTGATATAGATACCCAGGTACCGGAACCCCTGGGAGGCAATCTGGATCGGGCAGTCACGCGGTAGGGCCGGAGCCTCCCCGGACAGCACATATACGCAGGATTTCGCCCAGTTGATGACAAGGCCTGAGTTACGCCCGAAGGAGCGCAAAACATCAACCAGGACAATCAGCGATTTGCGCGGGGAGGCGAGATACAAAAGAATATCATCGGCGTAGAGGGACACGCGGTCCTCATACTCAGGGGTCCAGCGGAGACCACGGATAGAAGGGTGCCACCGTAGCCACTCCGCCAAGGGCTCCAAGGCCAGTGCAAACAAGAGCGGCGACAAGGGGCAACCCTGACGCGTGCCCCGCCCCAGCTCGAATGGGGCCGAGACTCGCCCATTCACCACCACCTGCGCCAGCGGGCCCGAATACAGCAATTTGACCCAGCTAATGAACCCCGGGCCAAATCCGAATTTCGCCAGCATCGCCCAGATGTATGGCCATTCAAGCGTGTCAAACGCCATGGTGGCGTCCAACGATGCCAAGATGGCCGGCTCCCGCACAAACGGGACACGCGCGAGCACCCCATGCAAGCGTCGCAGATTAAGAGCCGTGTTGCGATGGGGTATAAAGCCAGATTGGTCTTGGTGGACCAAGTCGCCCACCACACCGACCAACCGGTTAGCCAACACCTTGGCGAGGATTTTGGGTTCCGCGTTCAAGAGCGAAATTGGCCTGTAGGATGTGACCCGCTCACGGGGCCTCCCCTCCTTGTGTATCACCACAATCGTGGCCAAACGCTGGTCCGGCGGGAGGGAACCCTGCGAGTGGGCCGCCAAGAACATCGCGCGCAGGTGGGGCGCTAGCACATCCGGGCGCAGCTTATAAAGCTCGATGGGAAGACCATTAGGGCCCATGGCCTTGCCGGACGCGACCGAGCGAATAGCCAGGGCAATTTCGTCCGAGGTGGGAGGAGCGTCTAGCGAATCCCTGTCCTCCACCGGAAGGGAGGGCAGCGCGATGTCCCGAAGCAGGGAATGGGAATCTTCCTCCGAGCAGGGGGAAACCGGGGAGTACACCTCGCGGAAGTAATCCGCGAAGCAGGAGACGATGGCTTCGGGCTCGGTGACACGCGTACCATCCATCCTCTCGATCAAAGGAACCACACGACTCGCTCTCTCCCTCTTATCCAACCACGCAATCAATTTACCCGCCTTATCGCCCACATCATACAATCGTCCCTGTTGCTCTCTACTGAGGCCCCTGGCCGCCTCCGTGACGAGGGCCCTATAGGCCGCCTGCTTGAGGTGCAGAACATGCAACTTGGCATCCGTTACCCCGCTCCCCAGGTCACCCTCCAGTTCCACAATCTCGGCCTCTACCCGGGTCACCTCCTCCCGCTCGCGCCTCCGGGCATGGGAGATAAAGGAGAGGGCCTCCCCTCTGAGGACTACCTTAAAGGCCTCCCACAGGGAGATGGCCGAAGGGACAGACCCCACATTCTCGTCAAAATAGCGCTGCAAGGATTTAATCAAGTCGGCACGAATAGTGGGGTCTCGTAAGTACCATGCATTGATTGGGGCCACCCTGCCCTCCCCCCTCGGGAAGACATCAAAATGTAACAGTAATGGGGAGTGATCCGAAATACCCCGCGCCAGATGGCACACCTCTCCTACCCTCCCAGCGTGGGCCGCCGGGACCAGGATGTAGTCAAGTCGCGAGAGGCTACCATGGGCGCCCGAGTGGAAAGTGTATTGCAGCTGCGTAGGGTGCTTTAGTCGCCAGCAATCCACCAGGCCCAGTGTGTCTAAAAGGCCGGACAGCCACGCCCGTGCCCGGGGGAGGTCCCTAGGGGGGTGGCGATCCATAGACCCAGAAACTACCGCATTGAAGTCCCCCCCGACCACCAGCAGGCCACCCGGGAGGTCCAGGAGGAGGCGCCCCAGGTCCGCAAATGTAGTAGCTTGTAACCCAGGCGGGACGTACACTGACATGAAAACAATCACTCTACCCTCCATTCTACCCACCAGGACAGTGTAACGTCCCCTCTCGTCATGGCGCACCTCATCAATCTCCAGTGGAAGCGAGTTCTTGACCATGATACCCACCCCCCGCGACCCCGAAGTGAAGCCCGAGTGGGCCACCAAACGATAGCCCCGCCGGTTCATGGCATGGAAGGAGTTGCCTATTAGGTGGGTCTCCTGCAAGAAGACAACATCTGGCGATATACGTTTCAGGAACTGCAGGACCACACCACGCTTAATCCGATCCCCCAGGCCGTTAACATTCCAGGACAACACAGCCAAGTCCCTACCCCCCATCATACGTAGAAGCAATCGGTCGTCCCCCACAGAGCATTTCGAGAACAGCAATACAGTAAAGGGTTTGCCTTGCGGTGCAAACAAACAACACACCCCCCCCACCCCCCCCATCCCAACAAAACTCCCCCCTCCCTGCACCCCTGCATGAGCCCAGTCAGCCCCCCCAAAGTGCAGTGTGCCTGTCGCCCCATAGAGAAAGACTAACTAGTACCCCAGAGGAGGAGGGAAGCCCCCAACAGACCCCGTACGACCTCCATAGGAGGGGAATATACACGATCGAGAAATGGTAAAGAAGTATTGTCCCGAGCAGGGCCTCTTATTCACCCCTTAGTTCTGATCCAGCAGGCCCTCTCCACCGCCCGCACCCCCCCCCACCCCCCCGGCCCCGATCATCAGGCAGAGTGTCCAACCAGTCCCCAGCCGCCTCGGGGCGATCAAAGAAGTGCGTGCGACCTTCCACCTCCACCCTTAGCTTAGCTGGAAAGAGCATTGAGTACTTTAGGTTCAGGTCCCGCAGGCGACGTTTAACACCGAGAAAACTGAGTCTCTGCTTTTGGACCGCCGGAGTAAAGTCTGGGTAGAAACGCACATCCATGTTGTCAAGCTTGACCGGTCCCTGTTGCCTGGAGGTCTGCAGGATAGCGTCCCTGTCCCGAAAATTAAAAATCCGGGCAATGAGAGGTCGCGGCGGGGCACCAGCCTTCGGCCTGCCCCCAGGGACCCGGTGAGCACGCTCAACCGCAAAAAACTTACTCAGGCCCCGGGGTTGCAGGTGGGCAAGGATTAGATCTTCCACAAAAAGGTCGGCGGCCTCCGCCTCTCGTCCCTCCGGCACCCCCACAATACGAACATTATTCCTCCTGGCCCGACCCTCAGAGTCCTCCAGTCGCCGGTCCATCAGGGCGCTCGCCTGGCCAAGCCGGCGCACCTCCTTTTGGAGGGCCGCCACATCTGTCTCGAGGCCCGTTGTGGTGTGGGTTAGGGAATCGACCCGGTCATTCGTTTTAGAAAGGTCGGCCCTCACCAGGCTCACATCAACCAGGACCGAGTCTATTTTCTGCGCTAGGGTGTCGAAGCGCTGGTCCACCGAGGCCTTCATCTCCGCGATGGCGCCCATGACGTCCCGGAGGGTCAGGTCCACCGGCTGGGCAGATGTCTCCGTCAGGCCCGCCGGGGACGTGCGCGATGTCTCCGGAGATCCCTTCTGGAGGGTGTAGCGGTCCATACTGTTGGATTGGTGCGCCGGGCCACGGCGGGTCGTCTTCACCTTCGCCCGGTCGCCATCTTGTTTGGTGGACATGCTTACTTCCCCACCGTCGTGCCAATCTCCGCAAAAGGGCCGATAGACCCGTTCACGGGGTCCGGGGGAGGGAGGGCGGCCACCGCACCGCAGGACGATCCACAGCAGGCGGGTCAGCCGGGCAGCTGGACTAGATCACACCACCGCACCCCGCTTCGCGACCCTACCTCACTGGAGGCGAGGAGGGCGCAAAAGTGAAAGTGAAAGCGCGGGGTACGCGAGTCGCCCAGCCGTGCCCGCCGCTGTTGTTCACTTTGTCCCCGGATCGCCCCACTACTCCAATCCGGGGGGCCGGCACGGGGAAGGCCGCAACCTTCGATCGGCGCTCCCGCCGGTGTTCGGGGTCCGATTCGAACACGGAAAACGGGTGGCGCCTCAGCTCGGGTTCACCGACACAGTCCCCTCGAGAAGGACAGGATATAGTCAGGATTAATTCAGGAGGTCGCGGAGGTCCTCGGGAGCCTCGCACCTACGCGGCCATCTTGGTTGCGCGCTAGGCTCCTCCCCCCCCCTCTGCACACTTAAGTATATGTTTTAGTAGTTGGGGGAGTAGCTTAAAACAGGGGAATACTTACCACTAAATGGTTGGGTGTTAGGGCGGAGTAAAGAGTTTTTTAGGGAGGGTTACAAAGGGGTTTAGGCAGTGGCATATAAACACCCCGAAAAAAGTAATCCCATTGCTAGTCACAAACTGCAATTCTAAAGTTACTAAAGCTAAAAGAGTAAAAAAAACTGTAGTAGAGTACTCCCTGTCAAAGCTGAAGTAACCCAGCACCACACATGGCCTCCCACTGGTACTGCAACACCCTCCGATAGAAATCAATGGAGGCAGGGACTTAAAATAACGTCCCATGGGAAATAATGTTAATTACATTCAATTAATAAAAATTGTTTAAAAATATAAATACATATTCTATTAAAATATATAAAACAGCACATAATTCTAATTTAATTATAAAATGTTTTAATACTTTTTTGCATTTAAAAATAATGTAACAATACATTTTGTTAAATACATTTAACTTAATTCAAATTGATTATTACATCACTTATTAATGCTTGAGAATGTGTTCTTTTTTTACCTTATGTAGGAATTTATGGTAAATTTAAATTTGAGAAATATAATTTTAATGCCAACCTTTTTGAAAGAACAGCAACATTCCCTGGTTCAGTCTTAGTTAGAGGCAAATTCATTGCTTCATCCCCTGCAAGCCGTATTCCACCCAGGATTTTACACTGAGATCGTAGTTTTATCGGGTCTAGATTAACTACAATTTATCAAGGATGTCGGCACTATTGAAGCCTTGATCTTAGTAGATCTGCCAGAAATGTTCATCAATGTCAGCTATGCTATTTTATGTGGTAGACTTTGAATTTAACATATAGACATTAAGGGTATTGTGCATGTGTGTCTCTCTTACTTTAGGTCAGTTCAACTTGTTTTTCCCACTTCCCAATACCAGTAAATTCGGGTTATCCACAGGGTTCTTCCTTGCCCCTATTATATTAAATCTGTACCTCACCAATTTTCCTTATCAATAATATGAATTTGGATTTTCCTTCTAGAAGTATGCAGATCATTTTGAATCAAAGGCTTAATTGATATAAATATATTTAATTATAAATAAAAAGTATTTGTCTGAAGTTTAAATTAAAAAAATACTTTCCTACCTAAAGTAGAAAAAAACCTCATTATTATGCATTAATAATTATTAAACATGATGTACAGAATTTTTTTAAGGTAATTTGAATATGTTTTGATAAAACTAATGCTATATGCATATATAGATTTAACAAATGCTGGTAAAATATGTCAATATTGAGTAGTACATTTTTGTTTTTGAGATATTTTTTACTTTAAATCACATTCATTTATATTTTTAGCTATTTAAATAATTACATTTATATAACAATACTTCCTATATGGATATATTTTAAGTCCCTCCCTCCATTAGTTTCTATTGGAGGGTATTGTATTGAAGTATCAATGATTTGTCATGTGAACATAAATGGGCTTATTCTTCTGTGGGTGAGACCATCCCTTTTCTAAACTGACACACTCTAAATCACTCCTTACTCCTTCCGAAATCCATTCCATTTTAGAATGCCCCTTCTTCCAACCACTCCCCTGGCCACTCCCATATTTACTACTAGGTACTACACTTACATGTGTACGGATCATCCCATAGAAAAGATAGAGGAGGTTCAAATTTGCACTGTCTGTGAGTAGCATTTGGTAGAAATATAACAGTTCTATTGTAGCACTTCTAAATGTACTACAAAGTGCAATTTGTTAATAGGCCCCTAGAGATCTGATTATTTTTGTATGTTTACATGAAGGTGGGGTTGTCTTACAATTGTTAGTTGTGTGCTGAAAAGAGTTTTGGAGAAACGTAAAAAGTGTGTAAGAATGAATACAACATAGGGCTTCAGCAATGCACAGGATATTACAATCCGGTGGCATCATTACATGAGTACAATTCAAGCAAATTCAGGAGCGTACATTTTGGAGAAGATTTGATGGTGGGAAAATACCTTATTGCAGGATGCAGTGCAAAGTCTGTTTTACAGGCTCCCGTAAGATAGCTCGACCAGGGACAAACCTGTGACATAAAAACAACACCGGTAACTCTCCTCAGACTAAGAATGGCATGCATATGTAAAGCAACTATGTAGCTCACCAATCCACCATTTCAGCTTTTTTGAATAAAAGATTGTATTAATACCAATATAGAAAACAAAAGTTTTATAAAAACAAAAAATTTAAATATGCATTAGATGTATTAGAGGTCCCGTTATTTTAAGAGAGCATTTATTCGCATCTAAATCATTCTCAGACTTTTCCTGATACACACACGATATTGAAGGACCAAGCAACTTATACAAGTTCTTCTGTCTAAGGTGATTTAACCTGACCAAATTGAAAATGTGCATTGAACGCCACACGTTCCCAGGTTGAGCCTGTACGTTCCTCCGATACCATTCATTTTCCAAGTCCTGAGCCATGTTAATCTGGGTCCATGGCCCTCTAGTCGTACCTGGGGTTTGAACTGCAGAGCTGTAGAACAGTATGTTGCCCCATTGGCCATCCTAGTCACTGCATCACAAGGGTAATTCTCTGAGTAAAGAGTGTCAGAAAAGGAATGCTCTGGGCTTGTGGAGTGGACATTAGGCACAATACATCTCTCTGCCCAGAAGCACCTCCAGGTATACAAGCAGGCTGTTTTTCAACAGGATTGGCTCCTGCCTTCCAGACCTGTCGGCTCAGTTTCTGTCCTATCATATTTGCTGACTCACTGCCAATATGCCCCTCCTCATTACACCTGCCTGTTTGGCGGAACCTGCTGATTTGGGGTGCTAGAATTCTTGTTACTTGTATCCCATTCATACAGGCGGACCCACTGTCCGTAGGTTGAGAGGCCATTGTTAGCTTTTGAAACTAAGACTTGGCTCATCCTTCATCCTTGATGTCAGCCTCAGCGGGGACTCAAGCCTCTTGACATCTACCAGCTGCTCCCACTAGTCATAAAGGCCTGACATTATTTCTGCCTGTACCAGGCCTCACTGTTCATCCTTGTATATGCACCCTCCATGGCCTCCATATGGTTCTTTAAACGTGGTGGCCATTTTGGAATGGGGAGCATTCCCACTCCTGCCGTTTGCCCAATATTTAGAATTTTGGCTAATATTGGCAGTTCTACTGGAATGGTACCTTCCTTGTTTCACTTACTAATATAACCATAATTCATACTAGTTGGGTTCAGTATACTTAGCAGCCATTTTGGAATGGAATGTCTTCCTCGTTACCTTTTGACCTGGCTGTAGTCCTTTACAGTTTCTTGGAGGGTGTTATTTTCTTGAATTACACTCTCTCTCCTACTGAACGTCTGCTCAGATTTCATTAGAGCCATCCGGCTTGCGAACCTCTAGTAACCATACGCAATGGCTTCCTTTTAATGACTTTAATGGGATAACACATCTGACTCCATCTGCCTGAAAAGTCTATTGGTGACATGTATACTAAAAGTAATAGAAATCTTGAACTGTGGAATCTAGCCTATTTCTTTGCCTGACCCTAGCTAACAAGTGATTCTTGAGCCCAGGATGTATACCTTCCCTTTCACAGGTGTTTGGACCTCTTTAAAACTGGCCAATTCATGTTGAAGCTCTATATTGGCTCAGTGGTTCAAACTCTTGAATCAAATCAGGGATCTGTTGTTATTTCATCCCCAAGGTCATTGTTTATGAAAAAGGCATGGTATGATCTAATGTCGAGGTGAGGGAGGGCACAGGAGGAAACAAACAAAAAAATCATATAGCTTGCAAAGCAGCTACGTAAAGGATAGAGTCCGAAAAGCAAATGAGTTTGGTTTAAAATACTATTATATGCATTACATGTGTCTGATGTAGATATCCTGAATTTCTGCAATGGATCGCTCTTTCAGGACCAGCACTGGATATCCTTGGTCTTAAGTATCATACCTCAAAATGCATCCTCTTTTTCAATAGCTCTTCATAGAGAATGGGGTCCTCAACTGTGTGGTACCCATGTCCAATTCTTTCTGCTTTCAAGATTTCCACAGCCTGAAATGTAAAACACTTGTATAATCCATATACTGCTTAGTAACACATGGTTAGTGAATACATCTTTTTCTAAATAACTTGTGCTGTACTATTTTATTAATAGATACAACTTACTTGATATATGAAAACAGTACTATAATACTAAACAGTATTTTGATTTAGAAACATAAATTCATATTTTTTTCTGTGACCAAATTTTGAAAACATTACTTAACTGTTACAATAATTTCCAAGATTCACATGGAGGTGAGCTGCAGATTCATCTGGCCATCTTGCCAAGCATCTTTTTGCTTCTTTATCTGCTGCTTCTCCTGAATTTGGGAGAGATTGTGGTGGGGACAGCTGTAGTAGAGGACATGAATGGAGGGTATACATTTTCCTACTGCTTGGAATTTGGAAAAGCACTTATTTTTTCAGACATGGCTTCTTCAAAAGTAAGCCTTTTCTCAAGTGGCTGTGTGGATTATGGGCGGAGGAGGAGGAGAAAGCAACAATATTCCCTGTGTCAAACATGATGTTGATCCAACTATGGGAAGTTGCTATTGTAAGAGGGGTAGGATTTAAATACAGAGTTTTTCTTTCCCTCACCCCAAACAAGTCATTCTCATATGACCTGGACACGCGTTCAGAATAGTTTGGGTTTTTCTTGATACCGTCTGTGAATTTCTCACGAACATCTGGTAGAGAATTTCTGGACTGATGCGCTGCAGTAATGTAGGTGTCAAAACAATGCTGAACCCACTATCTAAAAAAAATAATTCGAGGTGGTATTTGTGTCTTGGTGCATTTTGGGCTTCAGGGAAGGTACTACAAGTCACCTCGAAACTGAAACTACTTGTAATGTATTGAGACCAACCTTAGATGGCAGGAGTGGGTGGCATTAATATGTGATCTTCTACAGCTACACGTACTGCAATCATTTATCAGTATTCCTTATGTACATAATCATTGTTATAATTCATGCATGAAACAAACATTCATGTGTAACTGGACTGTCTGCATTAGGATTGCCACCTTTTGAAGAGAAAAATACATGCCGTTTGGACACGTTTTAAGATTCTGCAAAGGACCGCCAATATTCTTAAGTATACCTCATATGATGTCTTCGGTATTCACTTTTGGCATGGCCTTTCTATAGTCGTCATTTACTTTAATGATCAGCTAGGGGTCATTAAGGTATCTGTAGTACACATTTTAAAGTGTCTTCTTCCCACAATTACTGTTTAAAGAATATTCTGATATGGGTAAAAAAAAAGACCTGCTTTATGTGATTTTCCAAAAATGTGGCGGTAGCTGCAACATGGTCATACCTGCATAAAACCAGCCAAGATGGGGATAAACATTTATCTACACCATTGTCCAACCTTTCTCCCCACCAAATGTGAACCTGTCTTATAATATGACAGACATGATTATGGATGCTTAGAAACTGAGGCACTAAGAAGCGCTAACGTAAATAATCCCAATGATATGAGAGTGAATAATTATATATATGAAAATCGTTAATCTTTGAGAAAAAAATGTAAGAAAGGGAAGAGCTGAACTACCTAAATACAATTCTCCTTCCTGAAAGTGTTAAAATAACAGGAGTACATGAAAAGATTATATTTTTATGGCAGGCCTGTTCTGCCCTCCCATACCCTCATAAAAGAACCCATACTTTGTTGTCTTTCTCCCACACCCTTCAAAAAGGACCAGTACCACCCAAACAAAACTAACCTGCCAGAGATGGAATCTGCTGGCTTCTATAACTGTGCAAAAAAGATCCTCACACAAGTGACTCCTCCAGCATTTCTATTTGCAGGTTTATTTCATGTAGTCATACAATTTCAACAGCAATTTCCATGGGGATGAGTCGATTTCAAATTAGTGTGTTGTAAAAATTGTAAAAGAAAAAGTTGAATTGAATACGTTGGGTACCGAGGTATTTTCCTATTGTGGTACTCTCCCTTTTGATTGGCTAATTACTTTTTTTTTTTTTTTTTTTTTTTTTAAAACCTTTATTCGTGCATCTTGAAAGAACAAATACGGGCCTACAACCGTCAGGCCGGCCACGATACAATGAAGCACTGAAACCCACATTAAATCCCCCGTGCGTCAACAGTCAGGATTAACAACAAGTTATGGATCACATACTGGAGATATCTTTGACACCCGGGGAAGGAGAAGTGAAGGTTAATTTTAAGTTTTTTAGATAAGTTTATCAAGAAAAAAGTCAATGAAGGATAGGAACAAAGGAGATTCGAGTCCGCAAGATAGCCTCACCACACGGGAGAGCAGCAACAGCAGTAAGAACAACAATTGAAGTAAAAACTCAAACAGTGAGGCGGTGCAGAAATATAACAGGATAGTCACATGAGCAAGTACGCACCCCTCCGGAGCCGCCCCCACTCGATCCACCCCACACCCGGACCCCGAATCGAAGAAAGTAGAATGCAGAGACATAAAGGAAAAAAGGCCCATAGAACTAATTAAGAACAGAGTATTACCCCCCCCACCCTACACCAATGCGGAGGCTACGGCCTACCCCCCCCCCAGCATAGTGCCTGTCGCCCAATGAACCCGAAATATAGAGGAGAAAGAAAGTAGGAATAGAGGAAAGAAAGTAAGAAAACAGAAAAGAAGGCGGGAAGGAGCCCACGGGACACCAGAGCGCCCCAAACCATCAGCCAATCATGGCCCCCACACACTGAGAGCCCACTACGCCAAAAAAAAACGGCATTCGAAGATACCATGGCACCACAGTGTAAGCGAAGGGATACAAGTCGCAACGAGTGCGCGCATAACATACATACAGTTCCAGTCCCAGGCCAGCCCGTCCATAAACCATGGCAATAGAAGTCAGTCTAGCCCTGGCCCGATCGCGGGCTTGGGATTAAACCAGCCCCTGCATGAAGGCCCCGTGTCCCGAGCAGACAAAAACAAGATGGCCGCTTGTGAAAGGATGGTGAAGTAGGATCACGAAATGGCCGCCGCCCATCGATGAAGGTCCCTCTTTGCACCACATAAAATCCAAACCTGGCAAGTAAGGTACAGGAGTTCCATAAAAAGTAAGCAGTGGGCCACCGCGGACGGTTCCTCGAAGCCGTTAGGCATCGCTCAACAGGATAGTCCAGTGGACGCGGTGAGGCAGGCAACAATGAAGCAGGCAGCCATGACCAGGGGGACAAAGCATCCGCAGTTGAGGTGTAGAGCGGTGTACCCTGGGCGCCAGGAGCGCCAGGTGAAGGCATCAGTGTAACACAGTCACACACCGCCGTTGCGTCCCCGCAAGCGGACAAAAGCACCGGGAGACCCACGCCCTGTAGATGGCACACAGTGCGCTCACGACCCGCGGCCGACAGTATGGGGTCAAACCGCTCACTCAGCGCCTGCAGGCCGGCGCACATCTGTAGTTGGAAGTCCCGCAGGGCAGCCAGAACGGAGCCGCATGTAAGCGGAGGCTGGGCCCCCACAGCGGCAGCAATCCGGGACGGCACCGTGGAGCTGGTGTCCGGAAGAGGGGGGGCGAAGTGGGCAGCGGGCGAGACCGGAGTATTGCCCCCCAGCCGCAAGCAGGCACTCAACGCCATGTTTTGCCGCTATACGGTGCAATGGCCGGGGGGGGGGGTCTTAGCAAGGAGTCGATCCCCCTCAGGTATACGCCGCAACGGGAAAGGCCGACAGTCGCTTCTCTTCTCGCAGGTTCCCTCCGCCGCTGGCTAGGCAATAGGTGAAGGGGGCAGCAGCCTCCCACAGCGCGGTCCTCAGAGCGGGGCAGGGGACCCGCCTCACCGGGGCCCACCCCACAGCCCCAGCCCGTCCGGCACAAGGTGCAGAAGGTGTCCGGCCGTCCCTCTCCGGGCTCGTCCGGCAACGATCCGTGGTGCGAGGTGAAATCGGGACCGCGGGGCTCAGGTTAGCGCTAGCTGGTCCGGCAACTGCGGAGCTTCCAGGGGGCCGGCAAAGGCCGTAATGGCGCAGGGTTTCAGTGCAGAGGACAAAAGCACCCAGAACTCGGGCATCCGGGCGGGCTGAGACTCCGGGAAAGCGGCAGCGCGGTCAGCGCGTCTTCGCACACGTTGCACCTCGAAAATCGGCGAGGATGGGCATCAGGATAGTAGTCCGAGGCCACGGACCGACGGAGCCGGGCGCTCAAGCGTCTGCTCCGGTCGCCATCTTGGCTCCTCTCTAATTACTTTTTTTAATGTGTTAATGTGATTGCTGGTTACGAGGCATTGGTGTACCTATGTGGCTCTGGTATTTGAATGTTTTAGAGCAGTGTTTCCCCATCTGTCGGTAGCCAGCAAATTTTTGGTGAGTCGGGAAAGTCCATAAATAAATAAAGTTGCCTTTATATTCTGTTTTAATCTTGTCACATTGACCTGCTTCAAAGCCAAAGGTCAAACGTTAGGCTGTGCCTTCGGATAAATTGCTGCTTTTTCTTTTAAAATAGGACTGGTGTTTACTTTTCTTTCTCTGACTGCAAAGTGAGAGGAGTTTTTAAAGTGAATTATGTGACAATCTTGCTGGCGTACCGGGAGTTTGAAATGAAAGGTGTAGGATAATGTTTTTTTGCAATACAGAATAAAATGTGAACAATTGTAAATGAACTGTATGCGTTCAGCAGATGGGAAAGCAAAAATGAAGCACTTTTTGTAATCTTGAAGTGCTGGAAACAGACGTTCAAAGGAATACAATAGAGCAAACCACTTTACCTGGTGATGCACAAATGATAACTATTCACAGAATCCCATTTCCACAGATTATTATTTGAGTGTTATGTATAGTTTTAGCAGTAAAATTGTCTGGCTGTGCAAATTTAGTGGCAATTTCAATGGAAGATGTGTAAATGAGAATGTGCTACCACGCAATGCTTTAGTCACTCAAAAAAAAATCGCACCTGCTCATGCCTATTAAAAAGTAGTTGGGTTGCGAAAGTTTGTTTTTCTAAAAAGTGGGTCGTGGTTCTAAACATTTTGGGAACCACTGTTTTAGAGCATGGATACATGAAGTTTACCTATGTTTTGTAACTTGTAATTCATGTTGTTTTAAATTAACATTTTGACTATAGGCGTTGTGTTGTTTATGTGGTAAGTTGCGGTTTGGGGGTCAAATGCAGAAGTGTGTTGAATTTCCCCATTTAGGAGATAATTTAGTTTTCAGTTGTTTTCTTTTCTCACATTTGTTTTTAGTACAATTCATTTTGAAGTACGCATTGCATTGGAGTTTTTTGGCTTTGGAAAGTTTAAAACAAAACTATTTAAATAATTTAATTTCAAGCAGACACATCAATAGAACTGAGAAAATACCATACATCTCACACCCAACAAAAGATAAATGGATGAAGATGAACTCAATGTGCTGTCATTACGATGTCAAATAGATTTGTAATACTGATGAACTTATGAAAATGATGATCAAGCGAAAAAAATTCAGCATTCGTCAACATAAAAATCTAATAAGAATCTGAAGAACCTAAAAATGTTGGTGAGAGGAACAAGAGAAGAACAAAATGATCTAAGACAGCAGTCCTGCAGAAGAGGAAATATGGGGTATAACCCAGCTACCACGTCACAGCAGAATGAATTAAGGAAGAAACAGAATTAACCCAAAGTAGAACAGATCTGCTGAGATGACCAAGTCAGTTAAAGTTAGCATAATAAAGTGATACACAGTGTAACAGGCATCAGAAACGTTGAATGAGGGTAAACAGAGAATAATTAATGTATACAGGCATACAATGGTATGCCTGTATACATTTTGCCTAGATCCAGGTCAGAGTGACTTGGAGGAGGTTTGTTTCAGGCGAAGACCGAGTAGAAGTCTAGGCCAAGTACAAGGAGAGTAAAGGATGCAGACAGCCGCGGTCTGTGCAGTTGGATGCTGGGTCAGAGTCAACACTCTGACCTGGATCGAGGCAAAATGTATGCTGGCATACCATTGTTAATGTCCTGATGATGATCCTATATGTTTTGTAAGGCTCGAAACGCTGTTGAATTGTTGTACACCATATACACCTGTTTATTTAATACTTATTATGTGTAATGGTGTCTACACTATCATTTGTTTGTCCTACCAAAATGTGTCTCACGAACAAACTATTTACTCTGCCGGAGCATTTTTGCTACATGTTGTACGTCCTTCCCACTAAGTTGGATACAGTCTTGTGTCCTACTTTATATGTTTCTTGCTGAATTTTGTGTATATTTAAGCAACTATATATTAAAAACAACTGTCCGCCTGGACAGCTGTAAAATATAGTACTGATTGGGTCTATTTTTATTACAAATATAGCAGCAGATTGTTGTTTTTTTGTTGGGGAACAGCTTGTGAAGTTTTTAAATAATTTTATATTAGTGCTAATTATATTTTAAATGTTAATTATGTAATTAACGATTATTCATATAAACTGTTTTACTTGGTAGTTCTAATAATTTATTCTTTCTCAAATTTTATAGTATATTGAAATGTTTATATCTTTAATAGTAATGTATATTTTAGTGGAGGGCTGTTGGTTTTGCAGGGGAATAGGGTGGAAAGGTATTAGAATCATAGTATATATTAAATTAATTGTTACTATTTAATTAATTGATAATTATATTTTTATTAGGAATGTTAAGTACATTATTTGGTTTATAAGTAATATGGTTACTAAAATGTGTTTATGTAAGCTTCTGTTTTATGGTGTTTCTTGTTTTTAGTGGTAGCTACATTTTTCATTTTTTAAATAGATTTATATTTTTTAATATGTTTTTTTAATTTCTAACATGATTTCTTTTTTTGTTTAATTTTTGGTATTTACATATTTTGTAAAAAAAAAAAATGATTAGGAGGTTGATTTTTTGGATGAGTAATTCCTTCAAAGTCCTACATTTTCTGTACTGTTGGCGACACTGGAGTATGAATAGTTAATTTAACCCCTCCACAGTCCACCACTTTTCCTACTGTTCTGTAGATTGGAGTGGAAATAGTAAATGTAACCCCTTCAGAGAACAACATTTTCCCTACTGTTGATTGAATTAGAGTGGGAATAGTAAATCTTAGGGTCTGGTTATGAATACAGTGGTCCAAAGACTGCAGTACTCGTGGTGGCTGTCTAACCACCGCCTCCTCTGTGGTCGAACTGCCCAATTATGACCATAGCGGTCATACCACCGCAAGACAGCTGCCACCGCCAGGATCCTGGATCCCGCGGCTGTAGTGAAGGCAGCAGACTCCCTAAAATAACATAAACTTAAAGAAAAGGGGGCAGGGTAGGAATACCCTGTCCCCATTAGCCCTGGTGCTGGTGACCCCAGTGTCCCTGCCAGGGTCAAAAAGCATTGTTTTGAGAAAAAAAAATGCTGCAAAATCAAAAAGATTTTCTAAATTACGGCAAACACCCCCCTAAAAAAACACAAGCGCGGTCTCCCATGCTTGTTTAAACAGCCTCCGGATGGGCCATGTCCCAGGGGCTTCTTTGTGTATAAAAAGGGAAGGGGCATGCAAACAGCACCCCTCTCCCCATGAATAATCTTGGCCCCAAGGACCACCACCTCCCCAGGGCATGTTTTAACATGAGGGGAGCCATGCAGCCCCCTTCCTGAGGCTTCTCAGATCTCAGGAGACCACCACCTACCCAAGGCTTTATAAAACAATTATAGGGGGGCAGCTTGGACCCCCCTCAGTTGCCTTAGAGTCCTGGGGACCACTACATCCCCGAGGCACAAAATACATTTAAATGGGGAAGAGGGCCAAACGGCCACCATCATGGGCATTTACAGTCCCGGGTATCCCCACCTCCCCAGGGCTTCAGTAAAATGGAAAGGAGGAGGGGGGCCACGCGGCCTCTCTCCTAGGCCTTTCTAGGTTACTGGGCTGACCCTAAATAAAGAAAGGAGGGGTGCTGTGTGGGCCCCACCCTCCTGGAGCCACTAATAGCCCTTGGGACCGCCATCCCCTGGGGATGGCTCCCTATGTCCCGGGGTACCCACCACCTGGGCATAACAGTTTGCTTTCGCTTGGAGGGCGCTTTGACAGCTCCCGCCCGGCAAGAGCAAATAGTAAGTCCTCGCCCAGTGGGTGGGTGCAAGAAAACTGCTCTTACTCAGAGCAGAATTTCATCTGTTTTACTGCCCACTTGACAACAGGCAGGAACAAGTTGCTCCCACACACAGGGCACAGCATTTTTTGCTGCTTCCTTTGTGTGGGAGCAATGCTGGCTCCTA
Source organism: Triturus cristatus (assembly GCF_964204655.1). Taxonomy (NCBI): domain Eukaryota; kingdom Metazoa; phylum Chordata; class Amphibia; order Caudata; family Salamandridae; genus Triturus; species Triturus cristatus. The sequence continues at coordinate 1,546,514,983 of NC_140590.1, forward strand.
CTGAAGACGGGGTGCCGGAAGGTACTGCAGTGGCATTGAGGCTCCTCCTGTGGCCCATAACGTAGCCCACTTGATGCCCTTGGTAGGCTCCAGGGCACACACAATGAAGAGGCCGGGGGATGAGGTCCACGGGCCAAAATCGGCCTGGGGAGGGCGCCACATGGCCCTCTTCCTCTCTGTAGTAAGTAGGGGTTCTGTTTCTTGTCCTTTTCTGGTACTAGAAGAGTCCATAGTACTCCCTTTAAATTACTATGAGTATGCTAATGAGAAAATCACCTGGAAGCTCTGTCCGTTTGGCCCCGTACAGTCCACCTTAGCAGTATGCATAGGTCTTCCTGCCTTTTGCCAGGATGAGGGACAGCTCATCAAAAGGGACCACAGTGCATTTTCTGCCAATTTTGGTGATGCGTACTTGATGCCGATGTACATCTCCACCAAACAAAGAAGCACTTACTTAATATCGTTAAGAGGAAGTACCCTGGTCTGGTTGAGATTTACCTCTTTGTAGTCTCGTTGTCTTCTCTATAGGATGATTCATGTTATCACAGATTTCTGGATAAGGATGCACAAGGAACAATCGCATTGCTGAAATGCACACAAGGTCACTGGAGACATATGCTTGTGGTCCAGTAAGGAGTTGTATTGTAGAATCGCACAGGACATTTACCCGAGGGAGCAATTATTAGAAGAAAGTACTCCAGTTTGGTAGATATTCAGTGCAAAACTGTGAACTCTTGTTGGACAAAGGGAAATGTGAGGTTCCATTATGGCCCAGTCACTCACACAACTACTTACACGCCCACACAGTCACTCAGCCACTCACAGACCCACTGGGACACTCATGTATCCACTGACAGACCCACTCAGAGATTCACAGAACCACTCAGACAAAAATGCGCCCAGTCACAGGTCTACTCAGACCCCGTGCATCCACTCACAGACCACTCACACACACGTACCCACGCAGAGACTCACACACCCACTCTCAGCCATTCATATACCCCCACAGGCACTCACAGAGCCAACACAGGCACTCACAGAGCCAACACAGGCACTCACAGAGCCAACACAGGCACTCACAGACCCAACACAGGCATTCACACACCCACATAGGCACTCACACACACCCACTCACAGACACAAAGCCATTCACACACCCTCTCCCTAACCTACACACCCACTCAAAAGTTACAGGTTACAGTAATCCATTTTGAAGTTATAGGTTTTGAATGTGGTGGTGGCTGAAATTCACTTTAAAAAAACCCAAAGATGACAGGGAGGTTATAGTTAGGAAATTGAATTAAATGAACCTTAGAAATTCACTGAAACAAACAAAGTTTACAGAGATGTTATAGTGAGGCTCAGATTTCACTCGTACAAAACCAGTGAAATTCAGCAGTTCTAGTTACTTGACATAACTATAACTTACGCCCCCGCAATGCACTGCTAATGACCCCCCATATTACATCACTCATGGCATGGTCAGTGACATCAGTGATGATATCTCAAATGACATCACCGAGGACGTCATCCACAGAATCTCTCACACATCCACTCATACCCCCAAACAACTTCACATACATCCACACACCTACACAATAAGTCACATATCCATTCACAGAGCCCTAGAACCACTTGCACACCCACTCACCCACCCATAACACCACTTACACAGCCAGTCACTCATCCATACAGCTACAAACAGAGCTACTCACTCACCCATACAGCCTCTGACACACCCACTTACTCACCTATACAACAAATCACAAAGACGGGCACTCTCCAATACAGCTACTCACACACTCACTCACCCAAACACTCACTCAAACAGCCACTCACTCACCCATTCTGTCGCTTACACACCCAGTAACTCACCCATACAGCCACTCACTCAGCCACCCATACAGCCACTCACTCAGCCATACAAGCAATCACACAATCACTCACCCACCCATACAGCCACTCATACACCCACTCACTTACCTATTCAGCCACTCACACAACCACTCTTTCACCCATACAGCCACTCACCCACCCACAGCCACTCAGTTAGCCATACAGCCACCCACTCACTTACCGGTGTCATCTTCTTAATTTAAAACAATGTAAATGGTATTTTATGAAGTATATTGAAGTTTACTTTCTTCAATGGTGTGTCTGGGTGCAGAGGTGCTAGTCGCAAGGGTAGCCTCGAACGCTACTGCTGAAGTTTATGGAGAAACTTGTAAGGAGAAAAATTCTGCAAATGGGGACTTGGGGATAAGTCCGTTGGATCCCAAAGGAGATTCAGTTCTTTAGGGACTCTGGAGCAAGGTTGCACTGTTGGTAGGCTTAAACTCGGGCTGTGGGGCTCGGGTGCAGAAGTGTTTTGGTGGATCACTTATAAAGGAAGCCATTACTATTGGGGTCAACCTAGAGAGGGGGACAAAAACGACAACAAGGCCACTACCTGTAATGGCCTCAGTGAAGCAGACATCCCTCGCCGGTAGGTCAGTCTTGGCAGTGTTGCTGTCCCTTCTGGACACTAAACAAACCTTTGTTCCTCTAAGGGGTGCGGTACCCTGGGTCTTGGTGTGGGCGGCTCCTGGTGGTCCAGGCATCACCAAACTTGGTGGTGAGATAGATCTGACCTCCCGGAGCACGTGACCTCTTTCTGGGCAGCTGCTGCATAAGTGGATCTGGAGGTCAGCAGTTCGGTGGACCAAACGTTGTGGTTGATGCCTGCATGCTACAAGGAAGTGGCTCCTTCACTTCAAGGAAGAAGGTTATGGGTTGGCGAAGTGCTGGCTTCCCTTCAAAGCTTTTGGAAGATGCACAGCTGCGTAATGAGTCAGGTCTTTACAGTTGTTGATGCAGGCAGGGTTTGGCACCAGTTCTTGCCGTCTTCGGCTGTTCTTGGCCCTTCTTCTTTGGTCAGGTGAATCTGAGTTCCTGGAGTCAGGGGGCCACCTAAATATTTAATTTAGTGCCTTAAGGGGAGTGAAGGGTAGTAGCTAATGGGCTACTTACCCTTGGGGTCACTACACCCCCTTTATGACCAATTCCTCTGGGGAGTGGGACTAGCCTTCTCCCAGAGTTTCAAATTCTACCAAAACAAAATGGTGGAATCCTTCTTTCGTGGAGCACATCGGGTAGCCCACCATAAGGGTGTGACTATCCTGGTGGTGCAACACACCTACTGCATAGCTAATTTCCGGCCTGTCCTGGTGCCAAATGGGCCTCAGGGCAGCGGGTGGCATCTTCGTAGGTACTTTGAAATCCCTGACCTTGATGAGCTAAATGCCTAGCCATCCTGCTGGAGGAGGTCTGAACACCTTCCTCTGGAGCAGGCATGGTTTCTGCCATGGTTCCTGGCCTCAGAGAGCATGGTCTCTCATCTGCAGGGGGTGAGAAATGTGTCTGTGGTAGCAGACTGGACAATACCAGTCAGCCAGCACACTAGAGGACTAGTAGGTTCCAGGGGGCACTTCGAACGTGCCCTCTGGATGCATGTCATAATAAATCCAGTACTGGAACCAGTATGGATAAATTAAGACAAGGTGTTTGATTCCAAACACTACAGGTTTCAGTGAAGCCATCATATAGCTGGGTAACTCGTAATGACCAGTGCCCAGTACATATACTTAAGATGGCTTTTCTGTTCAATTGTACCACCTAGTAATTGAACTAGACAGCACAGGAGTATCACTGCTCATGCAGATATGTCCTCACATGTAATATAAGGAACCCTGCCTTAGAGCTACAAGGCCTGCCATAGGGGTGACTTATATATATCACATGCAGTGACTTTGGCATGGCACACACGTGTGCTCTGTCGTGTTTTCACTCATGGTTTGCGCCAGTTTGTATGGTGGTCTCTTAAGGTGGCATAATACATGCTGCAGCCCTTAGGGATGCTCTTTAGTATCCCTGCCCTAGGTTACAGGGGTACCACATACTATGGTCTTGAAGGGGTGCTAAAGTGTGCGCCAATTAGACCATTTTACCTTGTTTAAGGAAAGAGCACTGGCACTGGGGCCTGGTAAGCAGAGACCCAGCGCACATCAGTCAAACATCAGTACCAGTGTCAAAATGTGGGGGTGACTATGAGAAAAAGGGGCACTTTCCTACACAGACACCCACCCACAAAAGAGTAAGCCCATTGCTATTCACAAACTACACTTCTAGAGTTTCCGCAGCCAAAGAGGACCCCAAACAGGATTAGACTACTCCAGCTCAGAGCTGGGGTAAGTCCAGCACCAAACATGGCCAACCACTGATTCAACAACACCTTCCAATAGAAATCAATGGAGGTAGGGACTCAAAATTGAACCCAATAGCAAATAATGTTAAAGAAATTTAATTATTTGGAGGAGTTAAAAACATTAAAAAAATATAATTTAATGTTTAAAAAGTTATCTTAATATGAAACACATTTTTAAATTTTATTTTGACAGATCTGAATAACATTTTTTAATTAAAAATTAATGTATCAGTGGCTTCGGAGACAATGAAAATGGCAGCATACTAGAAGTGCTCTCGGGACCTTAAAACCCGAAATATCCGACTGCCAGCTGGCCAGTGACAGCGTAAATGGTGGAATATTGAACGGGAGTGTCGGGGGCTCATCTCATGATTAATCTGACCCACGGTGGTAACAAAGGAGGGCCCGGATCGAGGACGCTCTGGCCGTGGCGCAGTGAGGGGTGACCGGAGAGTGGCCATTACGGTGGCGCAGAGCAGCCTCTGCGGGCCTTGATGCGGAGCGGCGATCGTTCCCGGTGGGGGTGAGTCGCGCTGCAGCGAGACTTAGCGGGGAGAGTAACAGCCAGACGGCCCCGCGGCGGGGTGTGGGACGCGGCCCCTCCACCTTGCCCTTCACTGGGCAGCACTGAGACACGATCGGGCCGGTGGCCTGGTGGAACGACGTGCAGATGGCCCTGCCGCTCGCTACTAGGGATGGCGGACCACAAGGGAGATCAGCAGGTGAGCGAGAGATAAGGAGCTGTGCCCCAAAGCGGGAGGCTTCGACTGGACCATCGGTGAGGCGGGCCTCTGCACTGTTGGCGAGGGGAATGAGGCCTGGACACTGCCTGAAGGGTGCAATTGGTGCCTGGAGACCTACAGGGCGTGCCACGCAAGGGTGAGCAGCACTTGCTGGACGCAGGGAGTCGGCCCGACTTCACGGTTGAGATAACTGGAATAGACAGTGCCTAGCGGACTAGAGAATGTGGTGTTTCCGGGACTGAGGTTTATTCCTGGAGGAATGCCAACATGTACTCGGTGAGGGGGACCAGGAAGAACAAGACTTGAGAGGCATTGATGTGACATGCAAGAAGCGGACACCAGGGATTAATCAGGCTGAGTTGAGTATTGAGAAACCGTGAGACAGGGAAATCAAGGGCACTCCTGGCCAAGTGAGAGGAGTGCCAGGGGTTGCCAAACGACACAGACCTGGTTGGCCTGGGGCACGTGGTGAGTGATCGGCTCATAACACAAGCGACATACTGGGGAAGACAACATTCGGTACTCAAAAAGGAACGCAGAAGAAGGATAGAAGAACTCCTTTGGACAGGGTGTTACCCCAGTCGGAAACCGCACCTGCCGGGAGTGGGCGACTAAGTGCGGCTCGGAGCAGGCACTAAATGAGAACCCATGTGTGGGGTGTCGCAGTGGAATCCAAGAAAGCCAAGGTAAACAAGGACCGGGATTCCGGGGACGAGAGACATTACGGGGTGTTAGAACTACCAGGCCCTTGCTGTCCAGACACTGAGGCGAACACGCGAATGAAGGCCAAAGGACCGGCAGGTGCGCAATCGAATAAACTGGACAAGTACGCAGTGCCACTCCAGACTGCGACACCGCAGAGCCAACTACCAGGTGAACAACCGGAGCCTTCACTGAGCGCGATCATGGGGGCCATCGCAGACCTAAAGGGCACAATTGACCCTAAAACAGACGCAGTAACAGTAGACGTTAACCTCCTTTGAGTGGACTTCCAGAAGATGTAAGAGAAAGTAGCCGTTAATAAACAAGAGGTGGCTGTTACAGACTAGTACGAAAGGTTTGGAGAAATGGGTTCAGGCCCTCACAAAACAGCAGGACGCCATGGTGGCTAAACTGGAGGACCAGGAGGGGCGGGCACGAATAAACAGTATTAGAGTGGTGGGAGTGCTGGAGGGTATGGAGGCACCTAGTGTCGACCTCTTCCTGGAGGACTTGATCCTGAATCATCTTAAACCAAAGCGTCTCTCCGACTACTTCACTATTGAGAGGGCACATAGGGGTCCCATTCCTAAGCCAAAACCCGACGCTCTACCAAGGACAATCATTGCGAGGAGTCCCAACTTCTGAGATAGACGCTATCCTACAAGCTGATCGTCAGCACGGAGACCTGCATCACGAGAATGCTGTGATTTGATTTTTCCCCGACTCCCCACTAAATGTACAGCAGCAAAGGTGTGCTTTCGACAACGTGAGAAAGGACCTACGTGCCAAAGAACTTAAGTACTCTATGATGTTTCCAGCTAAGTTGAGAGCCGAGGCCGAGGAGAAAATGTGGTTCTTCAGTTTGCCGGAGGAGGCCAAGGAATGGTTGGAGGGATGGCGCACCGTTGGCCCAAACCCCCAACGAGGACGATGGCGAGAACAACCCAGGACGACGAGGGAGGAATCGGACTGAGAGCACTCGGAACACTGCCTGGCGGAGAGAGATGAAGGGTCTAGAAACTTGAACCTCGGTGTGACTTCACGTCGAGAACTGCAAAAATCAGGTCTTGCTGTTGGGGTGGTGGGGGGAGGGGTGATACTATGAACGCGAACTGTTACTGGATTTAAACAAGCATACTATTTCGGGGAGGGAGCGGGATCTTGGAGAAGGGGCTATTGCAGCCCGACACTGAACAACTCCATTTTTGGTAATTTGTTTGGGGCGACAGGCACTCTCCGAGTTGGGATGGGGGGAGTGGCTATTCCCAGCAGCAGGGCAGCAGGGAGGTGGGGTTAACGTCTTCCGGGGTATTTTTTGTTTCGTAGGTTTTTGTTGTTTTATTGTTAGTTTCTTATTCTTACATGGTCAGGGGACTGGATCGATACAACTTGCCAGGTACATGACTGGACACTCAGTGCAGGAATGGGGTCACATGAACGGATAACGTCACAGGGAACAGAAGCGGGAAAGCCATGGGGGGGGGACATCTAGGGAGTCGCATCAAACAAAGCATTGTACTTCAATATCTACATAGACACTCACCGGATATTGTATTACTGCAGGACACGCACCTTAAAGGCCACAGATATTGGGCACTAGATAGATAGGGATACAGGATAGTTGCCCATGCTGGTCATACGACCGGATCACAAGGAGTGGGTATCCTGATTAAAACAGGTCACCCTTAGTGATAGGAAAGATTTGGCACGATCCCCTAGGGACGTTTGTGGCCCTTACAGGGAAATAAGAAGGGCAGGCGGTTAATATTGTCTCAAGTTATATTCTGCCAGCGGTGCGGTCCGAGGCGTTTACGGCGCTAGGGACCTTGCTAGTCGACCTTCGGCAGGGACTACTAGTGTTGGGAGATGACATGAACTCTACCACCGACCCGGGGCTCGATAGGGAAACCACTTCTATCAGAGAGATAGGGGTGGAGCCACTTAGCGCGTTTGTTGGGGCGGTAGGTCTGGCAGACCTTTGGTGATTGCATAGTCCGAATACTCACCAGTACACCTTCTACTCAGCTGCCCACGGTAGTTACTCACGACTCGACCACCTACTGACACACACAGGTGGGGAGGCATGGTTTTCTAACGCAAGAATTGGTCCGCAAGGTATTTAGGATCACTCTCCGGTAGAGGTAATGGTGAGGGGGCCGATCCGAACATATACTCTGCCACCCAGACTGAATGCATGGTTCTTTGGTTCTTTAAGAATAAAGATAATGCCCAAAAAGTCCGGGAACGGGCGCAACTCTACCTCCAAGAAAATGAGGGGACGGTTGAGGAGGTCTGTACTTTGTGGGAGGCGTTCAACACAGTTACGCGGGGACATGTTCAGGGCTGCATAGGAGGGGATAACAAAGAAAAAAGATTGCAGTGGGACAGACTGAAGGTGATAATACTGGACATGGAGGCAAGCTATGTGGAGTGTGGGAGAGCCGATAAGGAATTGGCACACCGGTTAGATCGTAAGAGGCAGGAACTGCAAGACCTGGCAAATAATGCCGCAAGAGCGGCTGCGCTGACAACACAGAGGAGAATATACGACCTAGGGGACAAAGCCAACAAAATGATTGCATGGTTGGAAAAAAGGGACATGGAAAGCAGCTGGGTGGCAGAAATACAGGACAAATGCGGGCGGGTGTTCTCTACTGGGGAAGACATGAAGCGGGCCTTTGCAGACTATTATGAAGAACTATACGAGTCCAACCCAGTTAGGTCGGCCACAGACTGCAGCAAACTGCTGGAGGAAATGAGACTACCAGAGTTGTCAGAGGAAGACAGAGAGAGTATTGAGAAGGACATAACGACTGAGGAAATAGTGGGCACCATACAGGATTTGCAGGCAGGGAAGGCACCGGGGCTAAATGGTTTACCAGTGGAGCTCTTCAAATGCACAGCAAATACAGTGGCCCCATATCTGCTAGGTATGTTCAATGAAGCGAGAGAGCGGGGATGTTTACCAGTCGATCAGCAGACCGCAACCATTGTTGTAATCCCCAAGCTAGGCAAGCCAGGTGACCAGTGTAGTTCGTATCGACCAATATTCCTGTTAAATATGGAAGTCAAAATACTGGCCAAAGTCTTGGTGAATCGACTTCTGGCACCAATCACAACCCTAATACACCCGGATCAATCGGGCTTTATGCCCCGCCGAAGCACTTGGCTTAACCTCCGATGGCTATATGGGGTGATGCACCTGGTAAAGACCAATCCAGGAGTGGAGGCAGCGCTCCTGTCCCTCGACGCCCGCATGGCGTTTGGCAGTATAGAATGGCACTACCTGTTTGAGGTCCTGAAGCGGTTTGGTTTCGGCCCACAATTCCAGTCATGGATTAAGTTGCTCTATACACATCCCCTGGCTAGGGTTTGAGTTAACGGTTCAGTGTCCCGCTCTTTTGCTCTCCATAAGGGTAAAAGACAGGGGTACCCTCTTTCACTGATACTATTCGCATTTGCACTCGATGCTGCTAGAGGCATGGGTGAGGGGGGACCCGGTGATTTTGGGCAACTATGGGGGATGGGACTTGGGAGGAGAGGATTTCGCTATAGGTGGACGATGTCCTTCTGTATGCAACAAGTCCCCGGTTTACAATAAACCGGCTGCTGCAGATTTTTACACTTTTTGAAGGGTACTCAGGATACCAGATTAACTGGGATAAGTCACTCTTATACATGCTGTCCACTGGACCACCTCCACTGCTTGGCGCAGGAACTAAGTTGCAGGTTCAGGACAGTTTTAAATAACTGGGTATACAGATAGCCAAAACAGATGCAGGATTCCTGGCGGACAATCTACAACCCCAACTGGAATGCTTAGAGAGATGTCGCCCACTGGAGGACGCTGCCAATATCCCTTATGGGTAGAGCATTCCCTTTAAAATGATGTTGTTACCACGAATATTATGTCTTACAAAACACCCCTTGTACAATACCAGAAAAGTTATTTAAGGGGGTGGATAGCACACTAAGAACGTTATTGTGGGATGGTGGGGGCGCACGGATTGCATTGGCCACATTACAGACGGGAATATATGAAGGTGGTTTGGCCATCCCGGACCTCCAAAAGTACTACTGGGCATCACACCTAATGGTTATCAATGACTGGGTATTCACGGACCGAAGCGACACGGCTTATAGGGTGGACCACTGGGCGATGGGGGCCGGGAGATATCTAGTTGCACTGTATGGTCAAGGGATGTGAAAAAAACATGCCGCCACATACACGGATAGTGGTGGATGTGTGGGCGAGAGCCAATTGATTTCTGGGCTGGGCAAATAGACTGACAGAACAGACCCCTCTATGGACCAGTGCTGTGCTTCAGGAAGTGGGTAGACTACAGGGTTCAGTCCCCTGAATTACAAAAAGAATATCAATTGGCGGATACAGAACACTATAGGTATTTGCAGATAAAACATGCGTTGGGTAGGCATCTCAAGGAGGGGGGAGAGATCAGGTCCCTGAATATAGCCCGCTGGAGGACAGATTAGATCTAGATCCAATTCCCGAAAAAGCACTGTCCTGCACATACAAGAAGATTATTAACAATGCCCCGGATCTCCTTATAAAGCTAAGAGAGTCCTGGGAGTCCGATGTGAGCTTGCTGGAGGATGATGACTGGGCGGAGGAGGTGCAAAGTCCTAGAGAAGTGGCGATTAGGGCAAGGTTCAGGCTCGTCCAATTGAGAATCTTGCAAAGGTCCTACTCCACCAGCACACTCGTGTTCAAGTTGGGGTGCATACCCACGGAGAATTGTCAGAGTGTATGTAATCAGAGGGGCACCTTCTTCCATATTCTATGGGAATGCCTGATTATACAGAGGTACTGGAGGAAGGTAACGCGGATAATGTCGGAGGTTGTAGGGTAAGAAGTTCCTATGGATGCCAGGTAGCATGCGTTGTGTGTCTGGGGAACAAACATGGCCTAAATACCAAACCATTTGGCTGCTGGTGGCTGCAATAGTGGCCAAAAGAGATATCGCTGGGGCCTGAAGGGCCACTCAACCGCCGACAGTGGCACGATGGAAGAGAGATATGGACTTGTGCTGTGCTGCAGAAAAGACAATATATGAAAGTAGGGGCTGCCCCAAGAAATGGGAAAAGGTGTGGCAGCACTGGGAGGTGTGTAGGGGCAACTGGGCGTTACCTGATGGCTAACAGGGGGAGGGGGGCGGGCGAATATGGAGTGTATTGAACGAGGAACGTGCTAGGAATGTTGTTTATTCTACAAACGTATGTGTGTTCAGGAAATGCGAAGTAAGATGACAAGTGTATTAACAAATAGTACCTCTGGTAATACTGTATTTTGAACCTGACAAATGTTTAATAAAAAGACGTTTTATAAAATAATGTATCATACATTTTTAATAAAACATAATGAAATGTAATCAATTCTATGCACCAATTCTTTTACTTATAATACAAAATAAATATAGATTTGTTTTTACTATAGATGAGATTTGTTTTTTAAAATTAAACTTCAGAAAAATAGCTGGAACTTTTCCTAATATATTCAAAATAAATATATTTTAAATTTAAATTAAGCTACTAACAGTACAACATTTTGTATACTGTTATACATATAATGAAATAAATATAAACAATCATTTACATGAATGTATAAATACCTTTGCAGTTCTCCCCCCCCCCCCCAAGTTCAATCAACTTTTTTTTAAATCTCTCTCAGGTAACGTATAAGGTATAATTCCCTATAATTTAACACAGTAAGATCTTCAACACGAGTGCAGAGAACTGCCTATGGTAAAGCGCAGGAAACGTTCCCTATCCTATACCATATGGTGATCTCCACCATGGTGGCGGAGAGCTCCTTCTGGTAAAGTATAGGACAAATTTAAATGTTAGTTAAATGTGCAAACAATTAGTAAAAACACCTTTAGTTAAATATCATTGTAAAAAAAGATTTTTTTATTTTAAATGTAGACCAAATGAAATAAATGCTACTGCACGATTAACTTAATATTGTATTAAATATTTAATTTAAGTATACTAAATTAAAATTGTTATGCTGCAGTTTAATTGTAAACAAAATCCCACCAAAGGAAAGAAATTGTCTTTATCATCTATTAATCATTACTGTATTAAATCTGATAAATACAATTAGATCAAAGTAATTGAATTATATTTATTACAATGTAATCTAATATTAATTTTTGTTTCCAAAATAAGTCAAATATGTTATAATTAAATTACAAATATCTATTATCTTTAGATTTATTTTTTTTACTATAATTTTTTTTATATATATGTTTAACTATTTTAAATGATTTAATTTAACATTTCCTATGGGGTAATATTTTAAGTCCCTTCTGCCAATATTTTTTGTGGAAGGGTGATTTCTATGGGAGTATCAGTAGCTGGCCATTTGTGGTGCTGGACTTACTCCTGCTTCTTTTTGGCAACAGTAATAAACTACGCCTGTCCCCTTTTTCACAGCACTGGGACATGTAGGTCTATACTTGTGAGTATCTTTATACTCAGATTTTCTGAGTAACCCAAAGTAGTACAGTTACTCAAAGGTTTAAGAGTAAATTACATGTATAAATTATTCACAAATGTAAATTGTCTTTGTGAATAGCTCCTTTGGTCAGCAGGCTTAGTAATTGAGGGATTGATCCTACTAGCATGTGTACTATCCCATTGGATATCTGCAATTCCATGTACATCTTGGGGTCCCGAACCACAACTATCAGCAAACTTTGGAGACCTTGAAATTTGGCTGTTATCCTGGATGCTTCCACCTCGTCTGTGCAGCTCAGAGTAACCTTAACTACGTCCTTTCAAAGAGAGCATTTCCTTTCGGACTAATTGTATTGTGCATCGGACCTCTTACTGAAATGGTCCCGAATTGCTCACAACATATCCTAAGGAGGGCTCTCAGATCTGGAAGCCACAGATTATTTGAGCTCCATCAATTTAACCATGGCAGATGTCAAGGCAGATCCTTTAGAGTGCTGGACTCCCCAGCTCTGGAATGGCCATCAACAGGACCTTTGCCACCTTTCAATTTTGTATGATTTACCAAAACTTGAGAACTTCCATGTCCTGCTAAGATCCCTTCCCGTAATCGGTCTCTTTTAGTACTCTTAGCACATGTGGGCGAACCAGTGCTTTATAAATAAATAAATATGAAGTTGACTCAGAACTATTCACTCTCTTTCATTGACTTAAATCAATAATATGCCAGTGCAGATGTTACATGGCACACAGAGTAGGATTACACTGTACATGATAGCAGAATCCAAAATGAGTGTCTGGAAACTGAAGCAAACCATTACCTCTCCAACATCACCTTTTCTGACATTCACCCGACACCATTACATCTGCAGCACATTTGCCCATGTTGCCATTATACTGTGGACCATTACTGCATAAACATTCAGCAACCAAAAATACATATTTTTTTCCCTCCCTTACCTTGGACACAACATTGGATCGACTTTGGCCTAGAAGCTGACTTGTCGTGCATCGACTACAGCAATGGTATACATGATGGCCTCCTAATTAAATCATTCAGTAAGCTACAGAGAGCACAATACTTGGCAATCATAGCTTAGGAGGCAGAGACCACATCCCTCCAACTGTAAAATCACTTAACTGGCTGCCTTTCACAGGATTGAGGTCAAAACCCAGTACCATGGACACAAATCACTGCACAGTGCAGTCTCTTCAAATTATTCACCACATCGGGCCTAATTACTATGTCAGTCGGAAAGCCTACAAACACTGACCGAAGGCTTTCTGACCGACATAGTAGGTTTAACCTTCGACTGCCGCATTAGGATGGTGGCGGTCAGAGTTTAAACCTAGGGAGGAATCCGACACGGAACTGCACGATAAGCCCTTAAGGACGGAGTTTCCGCCGTCGGGATTATGATATCTGTTTTGGACAGTAAGTTCATGTCGGCCTTTCTGACATGGATTGACTGTCGGAAACGGACTTTGGGGGGCCTGTAGCAGGGACCCCTTCACCCCTGGCTCTCCACATTTGGGCCTGGGGGCAACTATTGTGCCCCCCCTAAAAATCCTTGCACCGTGACATCATACTTAGGCCCATAGTGTCCAACCAGATGCAAAATTAATAATAAACAAACAAAAAGAATTAACAGTAGGGTTTAGAGTTGGGCATTATTGATGAGACGAAGGCCACATATTGGAGAGAATGTTGAGGTAATGGTAAAATGAATGATAAATATGGTCTGAGAGAGTCGACAAGGTCAAATGTTTGAGGTAATGGAGGTAGAGTAATGGGAGATGAGGTAATATGTGTATACCTAATGCTCCATGACGTAGCTTAAACACAGAATTAGGGTTTAATGGGGTCTGCATATGTACTCCAGCAGTCATTTGGAAAACTCCTCTGAAATTGTTCTTTTGTTATAATTCATTATATCATTTCTTACCTCTCTCACCACTGAAGGGGACCCGACTTCACCAGCATGAACAGTTCTATGGACACAACATCTCTCTGCTTCCTGAAAAAGAAAATCACACGTGAACACAGCTACACTTTAATGCATCCCAGCAGAGAGGTCTCGCCAATCAATAACACGAACATCTTGAAGTAACCTTTTGGTTGGTTAAACACCCTATCCAATCCCCGTTATCCTTCTATCGAAGTAACATGTTCGTGTTAGCAGAAATAAAGCCACTATAAAACTAGGTGTGAGGTGCATTATTATGCATCTCAGCATGGCGTAAAAGCAAACAAATGTCTGGTCGACGACGTTTCAACAAAATTACCAGAATACATTAAATTTCAATTGTTGAAGAATAATAGAAAGATCATTAATCATTTGCAAAAGTTTCCTGACAACATATGGCTTCAGATAACATACTTCCCTCAGTTGAATTTTGCCAGTGGGTTTTACAAAACTAAGGGGGCAGATTTACAAGCCCCTTGAGCTGCCAGTGCGTCACGTTTCATGACGCACCGGTGGCACAACCTGCTGAGTGATATTTACAAGCACACCTAATGACACCCTGCGTGACTTTAGCTGTGCTTATAAATATCGCCCCTTTTCACGCAACACTTTGCGTGTTAGGGGTGTGAAATGGGTGTTGCCGTGGGTGTTCCCACGCAGCACCCATGTCCACTGATGCCTTTCCAGATTTACGAAGAATTGTAAATCTGGAAATGCGTCAGACTGCAACGGCACCCTAGGGGTGGTGTAGGGAGATGCAATGAGGAGAGATGTTTTCATTTCTCCTTGTTTATTTCCTCTTTCAATGCGTGCTGCATTCTACAGCACACATTGGAAGAGGAAATCACCTCAAATAATTGTTTTTGTGTAATAAGGTACTCCTTTCTGCACAAAAACAATCTCCCCACGACGCAGGCATCCTTGCACCATGGTGTAAGGGTGTCTGCGCCGGCACATGGCAGCAGTTTGTGCGCCAGCGCAGGGGAAGCACAGAGATGGGACATATTGTTGTAAATATGTCGCATCCCTGTACTTCGAAACGGACGCAGCGTGGCACAGCAAAATGACTGCGTTAGTTGCTTGTAAATCTGCCCTTAACTATTTATTGAACACCACAAACACAGTAAGCAGCATTTCCTAATTTCTTTTGGTCACAAAAAAAATTATTAAAGTGCATACTTAGCCTCTTAGATAAACAAGACCGATAAATATAATTACAGGTACACAATAGTACAAACAAGCAGGAAAGGTCAATCCGACTTCAATTTCACATTATGGTGTTCCAAATGTGTAGGCTATTTGGATTAAAACCCCATTACACGTATCATTTTACATTGACAATTAGAGCTAAAGAGAAATGCTGTGAAGAAGGGAGAGGATGAGGCGAGGGAAATGCCACCCATCTCTGTTTACAGCAAGGATTTTGCATTGTAAAATAAGTAAAGGGGACATGCAGCAATGTATCTAGCGTGGAGACTATTTAGACCAAAGTAAAAGTTGTGATACGGCATTGAAGCCCTCGAATACGTAATAATTAGTCATAAATGGAACGTGCAACCTCTTTCTCGTTAATTACATTTCCCAACTTTACTGTGTGTGCACTAGTAATAGCTTCAGTCATGTTTACATTCGGTGATACCAGAAATGTTGGGGAAATAATGATTGTAAACTAACTTAAAGTCCTTGCTAGTTCTTCTTTTACCACCGAGTGGCAGTATTGCTCCATCTCAAGTCATTCAGAATAGATGGGTTAATTGAGTGGCGCTCTCGGTTTCTCCTCAGATGGGATTTGAAACCACAAGCCCATGGTTGGAGACTTGCACGGATTTGATCTCAACAAACTGGTCTACAGCAAAAGAACGAAAACACAAAAGGGTTAAGTATGGAAAAGAGAAGGAGGTAAAACCAGGGACAAAGGAATGAAAAAGAACCTTCAAGAGTGAGTGAGATAAAGATGTAGGCAGGGTCAGGTGATGAATGCAAAAGGAATGAGGTGGAACCAAGACTACGCAGCCTTGGCATGCGTATTATTAATATTTACAAATTAGCGACCAGCTCGTGTTTGCCAACACTGAACTGTCAGGGGGTAGCAACCTGTGTCTGAACACTAAGTGCTGTGGCGCCTAGAAGAGCACTGTTGCCAAGGCGTTGAGAATGCTGATAGAGCCGCAAAGGTTCCTGGTAATAACAAGCCACTGATTTAAAAATATATATATTTCTTAATTGGGAACGCCCCGTGACTCAATGATACTTTTGCAGTTTGAAGGCTGCAGGCATGAAATGTCAATGACAGGCTGGATTTACCTAAAGTTTAGAAAAATAATTTTCTGTCCTTGGGCGGCAAGGCCTTTAGAGATGGAGAAATGGCCTGAATTGGGATGAGGAGCGATGATCCGGCTGCACTTCGGAGGGAGCCATCACTCTGGGGTATCTAGGATGGGCTTCAGGTGGTCGGCTCCAGCACAGGTCACCACTGAGGGCGGGTGTAAGTATGCCCTGTATCTGGTGCATGGAGAGGTTCCTTCAAGGCTTCAATGCAGTGAAGGTTGTGGCCTGGCATTAAAGATGATCTATTAAGGTACTCAGACTGGCAGAGGGTGGGTGATCTGCCAGGCGTCCTACAAACAGTATGAGCCTGGCTGCATAAGGCTGGAATGCTAGGCTGTATCCAGAGGTCCCTTTGAGGCAGCTTATATGAATGACTTAAAAAACATAAAGAGGACATATTTTTATATGTTTACTGTAGTTGTATACTTTGGGGATAGAAAGAAGGCCAGTGAAGCACTTTACCGAATATGAAGAAAAGTAACAAGATATTTCAAAGAACACATATCAGGGGGCTGACGGATGAGAATGTGGAGAAGTCGGCTTTTTAGTTATTCAAGGTGTGTTTTTAAATGGGAAGGTTTTCAGGTGAATATGTCCTGGATGCAGTTCCAGATTGCCGGGCCTTGTCGGACAGTGCTTACTTAATTCTATGTTTTCGCCTTCTATGCCTTTGGAATGTTCAAGATGATCGTTGCACCTCCTGAAGTACAGTTCTTCCGCCATCTAGGCTCTTTAAGTATGTCTCTTTTATTTATAAAGTTTTATAGACCCTGGAAGGGTATCGGAGTGCTTTACCAATGTTGCATCAAATAGTAAGCGCGATAAACTAGAAACATATACATGAGTATATAACAGAACGCAAGAATGTTGTCTCTGGTTGCAGGTATGAACAGCCTTCAACCTCAAGTGCCATATCTTAAATTTGATGCCGGTGCCGAGCTGTGACAAATGGAGGCTTCTTAATAAATAACAATGTGCGCGGGTTTTCGAGTCCTTCGAGTTACTGAGGCAGGCGCGTAGGTGCTATTGTGGGGTTCTGAGTCCAGAAGTGGAAGGAATTACTGCTTTAACGTGGTGAGCACGAGTGCGTGAACCACTGCTCGGCGTGATACCGCATACCTCACACTTCTGTGGTCACCCAGTGGTAACCGGTGGAGGTTTAGGTACATTTATATGGTGGAGCTCTGATTGTTTGCACCCAGAATCTGCCAGGTGCCACATGCTGCATCGTTTTGATGAGTTGCAATGGTGGGTGTGTGAGTGCCAGAGGAGGGCAGTCCAACAATCACGTGAGCGAGCACAAGTACTTGAATCGTCTTTTTGGAGACACTGGTGATATGTGAGATGGAGTTGAAACAACGCATCCTATGGGAACGTCGCTGATTGTTAATTATTTGTTACATTTTCTCTAAGAAGAGGTATGGTGTGGTATGCTGTACTAGGGTCTTTGTGGGAGTCGTGCCATTGTTCTGGAAGGGTTGAGTGATGAAGGCTCCAGGGAAGAATGTTGTAATTCAAACGAAGATCAATTACATTCCAGGAGCCGCTGACTGATAGATAGGGTTTGTTATACTGGTCTTGACTTCGTAAATAAAGGAGGGAAATTAACTAACGTTTTGCATTATTGCACCTTTTCACATTGGCGATGACGGGGCTACGTTAACAACGCTTCAAACATCAACATCAAGTGCTTCATCTCTAAGAACTCTTAAAATAATCACTGCTGTTCACCCGCTGTCATCGCAGGGCTGGTGAAATCACTTTCTTCGTCTCATTGTGAGTAAGCCATTTAATGTGCACTAACGTTATTATTATTAGAGTCCGAGGAATGATTTACAAACTTCTATTGTCGATGGTGACTATTGCCAGCGCGTGGTCTCCTGTGTTATGGTGAAACCTGCATGTGGCCCCCTGCATGTACCCGCATGCACCAGGGGGCCCTGTGGGGCCCCCTTCGTTTCCTCACCGCCACCCTTTTCATGGCGGGCTCACCGCCATGAAAAGTAGGGGAGTGAGGAAACCGATATTATGCTTGGCGGTGCAGCAGCTGCACCCTCAGCATATTGTGCCTCAGACAGCTGCAAGACCGCCAGGGATCTGCAGTCCAACAAAGTCATACTACAGTGGTCGGACTGCCCGTGTTGCCGCCCCACCACCATGGGTTTGGCGGTCCATTTGACCGCCAAACTCATAATCAGGCCCTATGGCTGGAATTCAGCTTGGTGAAACAGTCCATAGACCGTAAAGCCACCATACTAAAATACTACAATGGGGCCACGAATGTCCCCATTAATTTACTAAAGACACACCTGAAATGAATCTTTGAAACTACAGATAATCCATGATACCATTATCTGCAGCAAGCAACTATGGTATGCAGTCCCTTTTAGAGAGAGTAGAAGAAGAAGAGGCCTAGTCGGTCTCATACACTAACCCTATGGTGGACACAGGGGGTCTACCATTTGGGGCCCTCACACACCTGACTGGGTGTCATGCTTCATCATAGGGCATGCTCCTTGTCAGGCCGGCGCTGCAATGCCTCACGGGAATATATGACGTTGCAATGCATGCGTTTACAGCGCGATCAGTAAAACAACTGTGTTGTTACCATGTGTACCATTACAACGCAAATTATTACAAGGACTTGCTGTAGGGGGGTGCGCTGGAATTTGGAATATTATAATTTACTATTTCAACTACAGTCTGTGCAACAGTAGGGAAGGTGTTGGATTGAAAATCCAACACCTAAAGCCCCCCACAACAAGTCGGTGTAATGACTTGAGTTGTAATGGCATGCGTGGTAACAAGGCGGTCGTTGTACTGACCTCGTTGTAATGGCATTGCGTTGTACCAACAGCATTGTAAACGCTGTTTCCCCCTGATAGGCACGCTATGCGGGGCTCTTTATCGGAGCTCCTTTTGTCCCAAGCTGTTAGGTGCAGTGTGGGTATAGGGCCTCGAAGTGTAGATGTGGGTGCAAACTATGAAGGAAAAGAGCAGAGAAGGCTAAAATGAGGCACAGTGATATTCCAAACCATATTTAATCGGCAAGTCCACTGGTCCCAATTAAAATCAGAAAGGTGTGTCACCACTCAGGTAATGGACAGTGGTGGCTACGGAATAGAGGTCGACATGTTTCGGGCCCTTTGTGTCAGGAGGATCACGTGGCAATACTCAGTAGTAAATGTTTACTATTATCTACACAGTGGCTGGTTTCAGTGTTAGTGTCACTTGTAAATCAAACACTGAAGTAACCTAGCAATGAGGTACCTTATTAGCAGACTGACCTAATTTGGGTGGCTCAGCTCCTTCGAAAGACTGGCAGAGGGTACGTAAATATATTTTTAACGTCGGTTCAGCAGCGGCTGGATTGCTGGAAGACCGACCCCTCTCTCCGCCAGCTTGGAAGGGTGACCATTCCGCCAGTCTTTCGAAGCCCAATGATGAAGCATGACACCCAAACGGATGTGTGAGGGCCCCAAATCCCAAAGTGGATGACCCCCTGTCTCCACCATAGGTGATATTGCGTTAGGCACTACTAGGCCTCTTCTTCTTCTACTATCTCTAAAATGAACTGCATACCATAGTTGCTTGCTTGATACCCCAGAGGTACGTATGCTGGACCTACAAGCGCCCCTAGTCCCTCCTTTTTGACATACCATTATCTGCAGGTCACTATCGCATCCCTCCAAAGAGAGAAAAAAGCTTTACAGATGGGGGACGTATCCTATACAGCCTGGACAAAAAGCAATAAACAGGCAACTGAAAGAAACCTCAAGGGATCAAGATCTAAGGTTATTAGATAACTTGGCTCCTGCTCATCCCAGCTCTGACTGGTGGGGAAACCGCAACCATACCACCTGGAAGCTGCAAACGTGCAGACCCACAGGAAGATCCTGTACATATGGCTTTTAGGACTACAAGTGAGAGACTTTAATCCCGCTTGGGCTGGCCAAGGAGGTTCAGGGCAATGTAGGCTGTGCAGGAACAGACACGAATCGTGGCTGCACCTACTGTATTGTTGTCCCAAACCGGACACACATAGGAGACTATTGTTGAAGCCAATTGTTCTGACCCATGCGGTTCGCATGTGTCAGGAAATATCCACACTCTATTTTACTCATTCTGCACCACGGGGAATTTGTTGATGAACTCAGGTCCCAGTTTTGGACAGCCAAACCCACTGTGGCGGTGCAGCCACCGCCGCACCAGCGGTCCGACCGAATTTATGGCGTAAAAAAGATGATAGAGCACTTTAGAAAAGAACATTTTCAGCACTGGCGCGAGGTGCCTGCCCTCTGGGCTACAGCTCTAGTTTCCGATCATCTTCCAGCAAACTGAGCCTGCTTGCCCTTGCCTGTCCATGAATACATCCTGTGCTCGGGGCAATGACAACCACAGCGCGCGACAAGGATTCCCGCGGCAGCGTCCCAGACCCGCGTGCCCCATGAGTGCAGCAAAGCCCTGATGACATGAATAAAGCAGTGAGACCTGGCTGCCTCCGGGTGGGGCTGCAGCATCGCCCTCTGCACTTGTCAGCTTCGATCACTTCACCAGCAGTGTGCTTGCTGTCTTCAGCACAGACTCGCCCTGCAGGGATGCGGACCCCTCGCCCCCCGCCCCCTCCACCTCCCGGTCCCTTCACCCCTCCCCCCCCCCCCCCCCCCCGCTCAGGCTGGAATGAAAACAACCAAATTTGCTGTGTTAGTCCCCCCCACGCCCCCCCATATTAATAGCAGTTGAGGTAGGGAATGTCCAGATTGCTGACTTTTTAACATTGATAGGACTTTCCCAATTTTCTAGTGACGAAATTAGTTAATTTTCTGTTGAACAAGACTATTTATTTGCAATTTCAGCATGAGTGCCGGTAAACCACACAGCTCCTCTTCAAGCATTATAGAGAATTTTCACCCTAGGGTCCGGATTACGGAAAATGCAGATGACTACTGCAGGCAGTGATTGGTTATTAAGGCCACAGGAAAAAAAAAATCCATGGCAGGGCATACAGCCTCCCTGTAAAATCCAATCTGTCATGTTACCACCAGTAGTAAAATTACTGGTGATGAAAACTACCCCACTACTGTCAATACTCATCAGTATAGAAATCATGACCATTATTGGTGGAATTTAGTGCTAAAAAAAAATATATACATTCTGAACCGATCTTAAAAAATGGTCAAGCTTTAGGTATAAATGGACACTAAGCAACTAAGACCTTTTCCTGCCCCTAAAACTGGAAAGGCTTCAGGTACTTTTACCAGACAGTTGTGAATGTAATTCCTGGTAGTGTTTGTTCAGCTTCAATATGTATGGAAATGTATATTTACAATACTGCTATGTGGCAAGCCCGGAAGAACATTCATTTTAATTGAGGGATAATTTACCGTCGGTGGTTATTTTTATGAAATGAGAACCAACATTCAGAATCAAGGTTCCTTCAAAATATCTGGGAGGCACAAGCAATAGAAAGGTGAAATTCCTCGGCTTATATATTAGAATTTTGATATTTAAGTGACTATCAGTCGAATAAGGATTTTTAACATTCAGGAGCCAATTACGATGTCGGTTGGAAAGCTTCCGACTGCTAGTCGGAAGCTTTCCAACTGCGGTTGGAGGCTTTCCGACTGACGCTGTCAGTTTGAGGTCCGACCGCCCAATAACAATGTCGGCGGTCAGAACCTAAACTGGCCGGTCGTTCCTGCTCGGTTCCGACTGGCCCTTGGAGTTTTCCAGCCAGTTGGAACCGCACTGTAATCCCCTATGGACGGCGTTTGCGCCATCGGGATTACGATGACGGTTTCCCACAGCCTTTCTGTGCTGGCTTTTCTGACATGGAAAGACTGCCGGAAAGCGACTTTGAGGGCCCCTAGCAGGGCTCTTGCCTCTGGGGTCTAAGGGTGGTGGTTGAAAGGGTACCCAGGGTACCCTCTGTAAAAGGCTTCACTGTGTGGCAGGCATCCCATGGGATGCCTGCCACAGGGTGCAGGGTTTCACACACACACCCATTTCTCTATAGGCCGAGGCACAAGCTCCTATAGATAAAAGTGAGTATGCAACTGAACAGTGTTTGGTCGCATCGTAATTAGGTGGTCAGAACCGCTGACTGGAGGTCGGTCAGTCCTGAGTCTAACGCAGTTTCGGTCAGAGGCAACTCCAACCAACATCGTAATAAGCCCCTCAGTGTCTATTGGAAAATGTGTTAGTACCTTAGGATCAACTCTTTTATGCAATTTTCAATCTGAAGTGTTATCATCTCAGCATCATTAAGTGAATGGGGAATAATCACTATTGCTAACGTGAGGAGGGAGTGGGATAAAGAATAGCCAAATTAACACTAGGGCCCTAACCTCAATGGGGGCACTGTGTGATTGTTTGTAAATGCCGAATTTTTCCATTGTGCTGGCAGGCGTAGAAAATAAAATACTTCTCTTTTTTTTTTATATAAAAGTGAGTCTTTGGCTGGACAATTGCCGCTGCTGTGAGCATTTTGATTTGCGAGCCTGTGTTCACATTCCTGTTTCCACATCTCTCACTTGAGAGAACCTTGTGCCGCACAGACCACTTTAACTCTGAGAGTTAAGTGCTGAAGGGGTACTTGGCCAGGTTGCTCAGAATTCATAGTAAGTTGGGCCCAGGGACATCAGGAGTAAAAGGCCTTAACACCCACTTTTGGAACTAGTGACCACTGTTTGCCCCGTGAAAGTGGTTCTGACAGTGACTTATGAAAAGGCTGCCTGGACCCTCTCTCCGCGTTTAATATTTACCAGAGTTGGGTGAAATGAGAGTCCATTGAAAGCTGGATTCACTTAAAGTGATCCGTCTCTTACTGACAAAACCTAAAAAACCTACACTTTAACAATGGACTGCAATTAAACTAGGTGATCTAGGAGGAAGCCAAGGAAAAGCCGTTTGCTTTATCTCGGCACTAATGGCCGAATGGAAGAACAAAGCTCTACACTAAAGACAGTCATTAGAGCCATGCTAAAACCCACTGCCTAGGATGAATGTGATAGGCCCATGGAGGTTGTGAAGTCCTCTTCAGTTTTGTATATTGCACATAATGCTTACAGCTTTTGTCTCACTACTGGGGGTGTTTCTAGTGGTCTTGGGCGTGGGGAAGAGTGGGGCAAAGTAATTTAAGGTAGAATTCCCAAGTGAGATACAGCATCAGTCCAGGAGGGACGCCCTACCACATTCATTTGTCTAGAACCCACCAAAAACTGTGACTGCCTTTATACTTTGTGACAGATATACTACTAGATGCAATGCAGCACAGCCACCAAATTTGGTGTTCTGTTCTGCATGAGAGGAAGAGAGCAGGCCAACACCTTACCTACAAAAATATAGTGCTGCTGTTCTCTTCCGAAGTGCTGGTGCATAATTAGACTGGCTTGTTTCATGCGCACAGCTTTGCACCTCAGTACAAGGGTGTGAGTGTGATGTCTATGATAGGTTTTGTACCAGAAGGGTAACCTTCCACCACATAATACTTTTTTTAGACATACTTTTCAACTTGTCCCACTTTCTATCTGTGCTGTACAGTGCAACCCATTAACAAAGTAACAAAGTTACCTTGCACCTGCCTCAGGAGGTGTATTTTCTGGATCAAAACCTTGTCTACAAAAGTATGTAGATAGGGCTGTGTGTCAAAAACCATGGGAGACAGAATGGGTATGTGTATGTACCATCCATACATACATCCATTAAAAGGCACCTAGACACAACTAAAGTTGCTGCGCTGCACGTTGTCAAAGTGCATGAGATAAACAGCACCATACCTACTAAGATTTTGTCTCCCTCAGTGCTGGTACAATTTAGGCTGATGTGTGCTAACACACGCACACTTACATCATAGTGGCAGGATGTGTGCCTTCTGTAAAGCTCTGGTTTTGTACTGAAAGGGGAGTCTTATAGTAGAAAATCTATGCTTTAATATGTTTCCCTCTTGTATGCAGCACAAATGCAAAGTTTGGAAAATTAGAAGACTTTTACAATTTGCTCCACTGTTACGCATGCCTTGAGGTGGCACTATTTCTTGGCTTAAGTCCCTGCCTGCAAACGTTAGTAGATAGGGATCTACAGCAAAACCCTTGGGCAGTTGCAAGGGAACGTACCATGTACCACCGATGGTATGTCCCTTTGACACAAAGTTGCTCAAAGAAGCGTAGAGCGCTACTTTGTGTTTCTTTAGGCAACTTTCAAATGCAAATTATGAGTTCCACCTCAACACTATGAGCTAGGTACGAATAACTTGTGTGCAAAGTGTTAGTAAATCAGGTCATTGCTGTTAGGAGAAGCACATGCTACAGGCCAGGGAAGGAGGCAATATTTACCTCTTTTGAGAGCACTGACATGAAACCAGGAGCAATCAAAGACCAAGCTTTCTTTAAAGTTTGACAACTCATCTAATCAGGAGAGATGTCTCTTCCTGTTCTTTGTCCTGCCTCACATATCTTTTGCAGTGCAGTGGTAAGAGACTGAAAAAAAAGTCAATAAAATGTAAACAAGGCCCAGTCATCCACAGCAAAGGCTTTCTGAATGCTGAACAGTGCCCCACATAGATAATGGGGAAGGTGAGCTCGTAAAGTGTTGGTATGAATATGCTAGTACGCAGAAAATTGATGTATATGACCACAAGCTACTAGATATCTGTGGGGTCTCTGGATGTGATCTCTAGGGAAGGTAGAATGAAGGTTTTAATGTCACAAAGGAGAACAAAGACAATTTGAAGAAGGCCATCATTTTCAGGGCTTCCATTTGGCTCTTGAGAGGACACAATTCACTTTACACATAAGTTCCCTGTAAGAAAACAGACCTTTTTGCAAGTGGCACCCCACTTTATGTGTCCCACACCTTTTGCCCCCATTTGGACAACTAGATGCTGGTTTATGACTCCGACAGTGCACTGAAGCCTGCTAAGCAGGCCCCAGTGCTCTGTCCCTAAAACCGATAATTGTTAATTGGCAAGGACCTTGAACCCCTTATAAGTCCCTAGTATATGTTACCATTGGTACCCAGGACTAAGGGGTCACCAGAGTCGGAAGCACTGTTTGTGCCACCCTGAGTGACCCAAGTAAATTGATGACAGCAGGCCTGCCATTGCAGACTGCAGGAGTAGTGTAAACTGCTCAAACACGATTTTGCCTTCACCGAGTGTAGCATGGTCAATGCACTAATTCTAATATATTCCAGTCACCCCTAAGGAAGGCCTCCTGAGCCCAGATGGTAAGGTGCATTACATTAAAGGTATGGACATTTAAGTGTAAGCTTATATGTCCCTATAATGGCCTTTTCCCATTAAAGTCCAGTATAAGTGATCAGTGGTCCATAGGATACCATAGGCGGGCAGCCCGGGCAAACTCGAGATCGCCAGCTCACAAAATACGCCAAAATACGCCATATTTGTAATCAAACAACGTGCCTCATCACCCCTGACATGATTCTCATGTCGAGATTGGTGTAGCATGCTCCCAGGTGGCAACCTTAGAGGTTGCCCACTGGTATCCCCAGCCTTTCCTGGTCTCTGGCTGGTAGCCTGCAGCTGTTGCCCCCAAGACCGGAATCTGACCCCCTGTCAGGAGGTGTGAACTCTCCCAGGAGTCAGAAACAATGGCCTGGACTGGAAGGAGGTCACACCTCCCTCCCTGATAGGATGGCTAGTAAAGTGGCACATCAAGGGGTGAGCTTCACCACCTGTGATATGCAACAAGGCTGCCTACCAAAGGAGGAAACAGCCTCCCCAGGCACATTTGCACCCTGTCAGGCAGGAAAATTAGGTGTTCAGGTGTACACCCCCAGAAGGCTAGCCATACCTTTAGGGTGGGCTACCTGGTCAGGACAGTCGAGGAAGGTTTGTACCATTTTTAAGAGTGGTTCTGGGTAAAAAAGGTGAGACTCCCCTCGCCCTCCGGATGTGGTCACCTCAGGGGCGGATTATCCGCTGGGGCAAGTAGCCCATTGGCCACAGGCACCCAAACCCCTAATATTCCTAAATCTAGGATTTAAAGGGCACCCTTGCACCAGAACCTCAGTGCTGATCTGACTTGCAACAAATGACACAGTAGTCTGTGACAACAGGAGCTGCAGAAACCAAAGGCGTGATACTTTGCACCTGTAGCAACCTTCCTGGAACTGCATAACTGCAACTCGTCCCAGACCAAAGACCAATTTCCCCAGACAGAGGACCCCTTCAGGAGCCAAAGGCAACTTCAGATTCCCCTGGACTAGTGACACTAGTGTAGTGCACAAGGGATGTAAAAAGAACATACCGGACCCAAAGAATCGCTGGCCATTGGGCCCTCCGAGGGATCGCCCACAAGTAGATGGTCCTGGGCACTGTGGGAAAGCAGTCCTGATCTCTAGCAAGTTTCATGCTCCTACCATTTCCCCCTGGACCTCTGGACGTCTAAACCACTTCTTGCTGACCTTACCGCTGCCAAGGCTTGTTGGTGGCAAATCCGGCAACCACCACCTTTACTTAATGCTGCATCTCGAGGGAACACTGCCATACCTTCATCGGACATCAGAAAGTGGCTTCGTTGTCAGCTTTTTGCAGCCATTTCCTCGCCAGAACCAAGTATGCTGTAAAACCAGCTTCTCTGCGGCTACTGCTTCGGCACCTTGGACAGCCAGGACAACTCCGCACCAAAGTTTCTAGAGCCAAGTAAAATCAAACTGACTGTTGTGGCTCAGGCCTGGACCTGCATCACCTTTACCCTCCGTGGGTTTAACGCAACTCAACCTGCACGTGACAGATTGCTACTAGTGCTTTTTCCCATTGACAGTAATGCTAAAGTTTTGCAGTAATGATCTACAGTGATTTATTATTGCTTCTAAAATCCATAACTCTTGTTGTTTTTTATCTGATTTAGTTCGCTTAGGTGTTCAAATTTATTTAAAAATCTGCTTTATTTTTTATAAATTGCTGTTGGATTTCTTTCAAGCCGTGTCAATTACTTATCGTCCATGTTGGTACTCTGAAATGCTTAACACATGTAACTCTAGTAAAGCCTGGCTGCTCTTTGCCACTCTACCAGGAATGAGCTAAGGATTATATTATTCTCCAAGGATCATCTTTGGGGTATTGTGTGGTATAGTGAAGCCTAACCAGCAACACTATATAATTCTTCACCTTTCTACATTCCCTGCCACACAACAAGTGTAAATTACAGCACACAGTGCACTATGAGAGAAAATAAAAGCCTCTTATATGGATGATAGGTGTGATTTTACATTGTTGCACAGGTAAAATGGGGCTAGTGCTCCAGGAATCAGTTCTACTGCCACCAGCCTTTCTAGTCTCTTCACTGATTGATGTGGGGTGGCATTTGCCCCATCATTTAGCTGTAGTGTGCCTTTTAGGTGCCCTCGCTGCCCTGTTGAGCCTGAAGCATTTCTGTTGAACAGAATTAAAACATGGAGCACCTCCAATGGGCCACACATTGCCAAATCCACTGGCAGGGAAGGCATGAAAAAACAGAAGAGATTCTAAGTGGCACACCTTTCCCAACCATGTCCAGTTTGCCACCACAACTTGCTTCAGAAACACGTTCCATATATATTCATATGTGTAGTTGGCCACAATTGTTTGCAAATACTACCTTCTTTCCTTTAGTTATATGCTGCAAGGTGACGCACTGGCACCCCACTGCTTGGCATGGTAGGCCCATTCCTTTTAGACATGAGTAAGGTAGTAATTTGCTGACCAACACATTCTCCTGTTCCTCAGGCTCTTTTGCTGTAATCAGCTGTTCCCACAGATGATACTGTGCTAATATGTGACCTTTCTTGCATCAGATACCGACTCTCTTGTCAGGTTCTGTGCTGTTTTCTGAGAACAGGCTGAATAAGTGCTTCAATTAGCAGTTTGTGACTCACAAGGCCTAGCTTTCACCACAGCTGCCAAAATGTGTACAGACGCATTAGGCATCAGATAAGCACAACTGTTTTGCAAAAATAGCACATCTTTTGTGGTTTTGGATTCCCTAAACTTTTCAATAGTGCTTACGAGGTTTTCGCAAATCACATGCTGTTAGCTCACACAGCAGTGGATTTTCTGTGTATTCATCACCCACGCCAACACAAATACCACTGAGCTTGCATGATAAGCAGTACTTGAGAGACTTTTGTACTGGAGATTTACCTGGCTGGTATGGGTTTCAGTGGTGGGTGGTAGGGAATGGTGGAGGAGGATGATGGGCGGGGGGGTTAGGAAAAAAACGAAAAGAAAACGTACCTGGTGGTCGCCGTCGCCAGCTGCCACCAGCCACCGCCTCTCCTCCAGCAGGAACCAGGAAGCACACAGCCTCCCAGAATCCCCTGACCAATCGCAATGCTGCCTTGCCGCTCAAAGCGGGACTGGGAGGTGGGGCATGTTCTCCACCCAGGCTTGTACAATACAGCCTTTGGAAAACATGCAAACTGCGCTTAACGGTTTGGCCAGCCCGAGATGGCCTGCCAACCCATCATGGCACTTAAGGTGCAACCACCACTACTCCTCCCTCGATGTCAGGGGAGCTCCGCCCTGCCCCGCCCTAATAATCTGGCTGCACTGCAACTGCGATACTCAAAATTAAATGATAATAACATTCCTTTGCACGGCTTTAAAGTAGGGGGCGACGCTTCTCTGCCTTAGCGGAGAAACCGCCCCTGATGGGTTTGCGATGTCTCCTATTGTGAGCCTGTTTTATAATCTGATGGCCCGATTTTTACTGTTGATTTCCCTGATATTACAACAAATATTGCCTGCAGCAAGCTGCTCAAATGTATGCAGTTTACAATACTTTGCAAAATACTCATACACCGTGTCTTTAGAAGTTCAAAACTGGCCCGATTTGCAAATGTGAGCCAATTTTTTTTAGCAACTGGTTCGCTAACGAGGCCACTTATATTTTGGATGCCTGGGCCTATTTTTCGTTCCAGTCTGAGCCTGCATGTTTGTATGGTCCCTTGCCCGTATTTCACACTTGGTATCCATTATAAAGGGTTTCACACTTTCCTAATGTCATTTATTGTTGAGCTGATTAGGAGTTTTATTTACAAAAGTTGATCATGGCTATCAATTGTGTTGCTTTGCATTGTGGATCACTTGTGAAAAATCTAATCAATTCTGGACCTAACATACGACTTCAACAACTACAGGAAACAAGCTCAATACAAAGCACTAAGGGAATGAAATAGTGTCTATAAATAAAAAGCCAGCGCAAGGCACATACATGCCAAACAACAGTAGTTTTAGGCAAGAGGAAATTGACATCAAAAGGGCCCACTGACATAGATGCAATTAGCAAAATAGGATGGGATCATTAACAAGTCTACTGCAAACTGTCAGGCCAATTTTAATGCTTGCATAAATTGTCTTTGAAAATATAATAAAGAAATGATGGGGCTAGCTGATAAAGTATTATTATTTTTTTTCTATAGTGTCACTAGACCCATGGGGTATCAGGGCGCTTTACAATGTAGCAAAAGTGAGGAGATCGGGTCACCTCTTACAATAAACATTACACATTGGAGGAACAAGAGCCACCTTAAGAAGAGAAAGAGGAGAACTATTCCAACTAGGAAGGGTCAAGAGGTGATGCGGAATGAGGAGTAGGGGGAGCGGAGGCAGGGAGTAGTTGGGTGGAAGTAGGAAAAAGGAAAGCAGGAGGGGAAGGAAGAAGGGATGAGACAGGTCAGCCAGGAAGGTAGTCACTAGGGAGAAAGAGGCGGGTGAGGTGAAGTAAAAGGAAACAGGAGTGTGGGGTTGCAGAAAGATTTGGGTGGAATGGGTGGGATGAAGGGAGAGGCTGAGGGCAGAGTGGGGGGTGATAAGAGAAGTGTTGGGAGACACCGGCAGGGCTGGCATTAGCGCTGGTGGCGCCCGGTGTGACAATCATTTTTGGCGCCTCTGCACCTCATGACCACCTCTTCGGATACTCCCACTACCACCAGGTAAATGTGCCCCTCATCACTCCAATCATAAGGTATTGCTAAAGAAAGTGCCCCCCCTGAGTTCAGCGACCCCTCCACAGGATAGTGCACAGTGCGTTCTCACCGGTCATACTGCCCTACAGCCAGCCCTGGACACCGGAGAGACAGTGAAGAGGAGGCAAGAGGAAGCGGTAAGGGAGGTGGTAGTGCAAGAAAAAGAGAGGCAAGAGAAGGGAATCAGGGGAGGGGAGAAAAGGCTAGAGAGTGGGAGAGGGAGCAGACAGGCAGGTGGGTGAAGGGTGGATGAAGAACAGAGAGAGGTGGATGAAGGGGGTGGGTCAAAGAAGAGATGAATAAAGAGGAAGAGAGAAAGAAGGGGCAAGGCGAAGAAGAGATGACACAAGAAGGGAAAAGGGGGCACAAAGGTGGAGAAGAACATTTTAAGACTAAAGTTCATAACCAAATAATTCAGGAGAGCATTAACAGAGAAGTTTAGTGAACTTTCAATTCAAGCA
This sequence comes from Triturus cristatus, assembly GCF_964204655.1. Lineage (NCBI taxonomy): Eukaryota > Metazoa > Chordata > Amphibia > Caudata > Salamandridae > Triturus > Triturus cristatus. Next base: position 1,546,545,872 of record NC_140590.1, read on the forward strand.
CAAGTTCAAGAGGAAATGTTTTAGTTGCTTGTTTAAGTATTAGCAGTTCTTCTTGGCAGCACATTTCAGGTAAAGTGAGTCCCACGCGGGTTTCAGCTCTTGGGTAGGGCTGGATTATGCTGGCTTAGGTTTCAGTTTCTTAGATTCATGTATGAGGATGTCCATACTTCTAAGATGTTTCATGCCTCCAGATTTTTTTACTGCACAGCACAGGTAGTTTGGAAAAAGGGAGTGAATGACTTTAAAAGTAATGCAGGCTGATTCGAATTTTATTCAGGCCTCAACGGGGAGCCAATGTAGTTCTTTTATTTTGGCAGTAATGTGGTAGAAATTGCGGTTGCTGGAGATCAAAAGGGCTGTTGAGTGGAGGATGGTCTAATGGGGTACAAGAGAGTATTTAAGGACCTCAATGAGATTTGTGTTGCAGAGTTAATGCGGGGGATAACCATGGATTGGACGACTAGGTGGAAGACATTTGGCTGGAAGAAAGGTCTGAGTTTTTTTTCTATGAAGAGTAGAGATAGTCTCGTGGTTGAGGTGGGATATCATAGCTAGAGTGTGGTCAATGCAAATGCTTATTTACTGTACTTCAGATAAGAGGCATGTGATGAAGTCAGAGGCCTCAAGTTCCTTGAGCCATTCAAAGTTGAGTTGGAGATGGTAGTGCTTGTCCATGAGTGCACATTCAGGTTTGTCTGGTTTAAGTTGGAGTAAGTAGGTGGCCATGTTGTAGTGCAGCTTTTCTAATCAGTCTTTCAGAGTGGATATGTTGTGAAGGGAGTTGGTCTCAATGAAAATCTGGGAATCATCGGTGTATTGGTGGATCTTGACATCTATGTGCTTCTTTAATTTTTTTTCAATGGCCCCATGTACAAGTTAAATAGTATGGGAGGAAAGATGGAACCCTGGGAGAAACCACGGGTGATGTTGGATGAAGCAGTGTCAAGTTTCACCATCTGTTTGAGACTGTCGAGAAAGGAAGTGAACCATCTGAGGACTTTTCCGCAGAAGCCCATGCAAGTCTCGATGGCTCTTTGGTGGTTAACCGTGTCAAAAGCCCCAGAAAAGTTGAGGAGAACAAATAGACATGCACTTTCGTTGTCCAATGTGCTGCTGATGTTCGTAAGTATTTTTACTGTGGTTGTTTCAGCGCTGCAACCCTTGCAAATTCCAGATTGATAGGGCCAATGAGATGGTTTTACATAGTTAAACTATGCCAAGTAAAATGATGGCTATATATGTGCATGGTTTGCGTTTGATTGGGCCTTCACTTATGTTTGACTCATGAATATATTACACATCTATGAATGGGTGCATGGTTATATTCAGAATTTAGTTCTGCCAATTTTGCCAACTCTACTTTTTCATAGCGTATGATTTTCACACACATAAGTAGAGTTAAAAAAATGTTGCCATTCTACTGAAATGTCTTTCTATTTTTCAATAGTTGCAAATATTTATATATGCAAGATAACCTTTGCGAAAAAATGGGGATATCGGCATACTTTACCAACACATAAACCGACCATTTAAAACCACAGTAACCCCTACATTTAGTGGGTGGGAGGAAATGAATGACAAGATGTTTGAAAATATCTTTAAACTGTGGTTAATTGGTCAAAGCTTCAATTGCATTGCTTTCCCCTTTTCACTCCTTTGCTACGCTCAGCAGACGGCCACTATTTTCATCTCAGTAGATTAACATATGTGGTAACAAGTGTATGCGTAGCGATCAGTACGCAGAGATGTAACAGATACACATGAGTTATTTTCACCTTTGCGAATCCTGTATTATTTATTCATTTGTATATTGGACTTGGCCCTTTTTGCTGGGTTATCCCCAAACTGTTTGCCTTCCTCCGCCTATTTTTCTGACCTTCTTTTTGTTGGTTTTAGGACTCTGAGCACTTTACCATTGAAGAGGATGTGCTTTCCCCTTTAAACATGGTATGATGAGTTTACACCAGTTTGGCATATTTGATTTACATGTAAGTCCCTTGTGCAGTGGTATATAATATACCCAGGGCCTATAAATTAAATGCTTCTTCTAGTGAGCCTGCAGCACTGCTTGTGCCACCCACTGATGTAGACTTTTGAGCGTGTCTCAGGCCTGACACTGCGGGGCCTGCGTGCGCAGTTCACTGCCACTTTTCCTTGGCATTTAAAACTACTTGTCAAGTCTTAAAGACCACTTTTACTTTTATTACACATAGATCACACATAAGGTGGGCCCTAGAAAGCCCTATGGGAAGGGTGATGTCTACGTTAAAGGTAGGACATGTGACTTTATTGTGTGGCCTATCCTGGTAGTAACAAACAGCCTATTTTGTTTCTTACTGTTGTGATGCCTACTCCTCTCATAGGCTAGCATTGGGAATTCCCTTATATATGTCTAGGTGGTAATTCTTGATCTGAAAGAAGTAGCGTTGCCATGTTTCGTATGTTTAGAACTATTTTAGAAATGCCACTTTTAGAAAGTGGACATTTCTCTGTGCTTATGACTCTTTGGGGCATATGTACAAGCCCCTATCGCCAATGGAACATCACTTTTTGTGACGTTTCCGTGGCGATAGGGGCTTTGCTTTATTTACAAGGCAGCATTAAGCCACTTAACGTAGCTTAACGCTGCCTTGTAAATAAGGCCCCTTTCATGCTATGCTTAGCGTGAAAGGGGTGGGCAGTGGGTGTTGCAGTGGGCGTTCCACCGCAACACCCATTGATTTTGACACTGCTCCCTATTTACAAGGGCAGCGTAAATAGGCGGCAGCACCAAAATTAAGACCCGGGAAAACCTGGTCTTAACTTGGTGAAACGAGGAGAAATGCTTTATTTCTCTTCGTTTTTGCTTTTTCCTTGTGTGCTGACTTGTGCAGCACACATAGAAAAAGCAAAATGTCTTGGATTGTTTATGTGTAGGAAGGTGACCCTTCCTGCACACAAACAATCCTTAAAAAAATGACATTTTGCATTAAGCAGCGCACATAGAAGTGGCATTTAAAGATTGTTTATGTGCAGGAAGGGACACCTTACTACACATAAACAATCTTCCCCTGCACGCAGACACTCTTGCACTATGGTGCAAGGGTGGCTGTGTTGGTGCTACACTGCAAAGTGTTGCGCCAGCGCAGGGGGAAACGCAAGGCTGCACCATATCCTTGTAAATATGGTGCAGCCTTGCACGGCTAATGCCGCATTCCGCCACTTCTTTGTAAATATCCCCCTTTGTGTTTTGCAGCCTGACTCCAATCCAGGTCTAGGCCTGGGTGACAACTACACTATGTGCATACTTCCCAGACAGCCACCACACAGGAAGGGTTGGGTGTGACAGGATTGCATCTGCATCATCTGCATACTGATGGTCTTCCTGTACTGGGAGAGGGAAAGGGCGTTGACACTTTAAAATTGTATAGGCTTTGTCTTGCCACTACATAAAAGGGCTGATTTACCCCCTACTGATGTCTGGAGCCAGGGCTGGGTTGAAAGAGATTGTTGCGCACTTCTAAAGAGTTCTTTTGAAGTCACCCCTTGAACAAGGAAAATTTTGAGTATAAGTACAGGGGCTGTGGCTATGATTTTAGACACTCCGTGGACTTGTAACCATATGCTGTTGGCACGACAAACGTCACATTGCAAGAGGACTGCTGGGCTGCTGGGAGGAACTGCCATTTGAGCTACCTGGTTTGTTGTGCTGGTCTGCTGCCTACTAATTACTGGGCTGAAGAAGGGACTGCCATTGGCAAACTATCTTTATATGCTGGCCTGCCACCTGCTCCCTGCTTTAGTTCCCTGCAAGTGATCTCCAAGTGTTTTTTCACTTGCTCCCCCGTTCTGGTAATCTGAACCTAACCTAAAGATTGACTCTAAGCCCTCTGTCATGAGGAAGTTCAGTAGTAGCGAGCTACGTGTGGGCTGTGATTAGCTACTCGATGCCTAGAACCTACAAGCAGCACGTGGTTAGCGATGTTATTTGCTCCTGGTTTCTGCAGACTAGCGCCTGGTGATGGTTACATTTTTCACTACGTTTTTGTCAAAAACAGCCAGAGGAGAGCACTGTCCGCCCCCAGCTTTTCTGTGAGGATTCTTAATTTACTGCCACTGCGAGGGAAACCCTGTCCCTAGCCACACTCGAATTGCCTTAGCAACCGGGACTCTTGCCCATGACATGTATACGGGGGTAGAACAGAGTTGCCCTAGTGAGAAGGAGAAGTAAGAAGTGAGAATCACCCCATGCACAGAGAAGTTCTCAGCTGCCGTGCTGGGAGCCCGGCTTCAAGGGAAGCAGAGAAACTCCACTGGCATCACACTGGGGGCGGGGCCCGGTGAGGGAATCCGTGCTAGCCCTTCACATTCAGAATCCTGAAGGTCATGTGGCACGGAAAGCTGCACCTGCCCCACTTGATGCAGGCCAGACCTTGTGGATGCCTGCACCCCTGAAAGTTGAGGTTTACCGGTCTTGCGGGCCCGGCAGTCGGTTGCCGCCATGGGCTAAGGAAGCCTATTACGTACAGAAAGGCTCAGGGTTGAGCAGCTGACTTTCTTTGTACACTGACTGCCGGGGACCTAGCAAGGGTGCCCCGGGTCATCCTGCAGTTGGTGCCTACCCCCTTTTTCACAGGATAAAAATGCACCTGGAAGCATTAGCTCTGTAGTTCAGCCGTACGGGTGGCCCGATCACTCCTGTAAGTTGTTGATCGAGAAGCTTATAAATCACTGCATTTCATATAGCAGGCGTGCAGGGGCTCCTGCAGCCCACGCTGTTGGCATAAACACATCCATTACAACTAGGCCATAGTACTGACCAATAACCCTGCTAATAGGAGGGCAGGTGTTCCTGTGCCCATGCTCCCTTGTTGTTACTGATGTACTTAGGGTGACATTTTGTGATTTATGTACCACTGGTGATATTGGGTGATTTATGTGTTATGCCTCTAACTTAACTGCTGCATTTATTGCCCTGAGGTTCTAATATGTTGTTTTTATTCTTGCACTGTCAGGATAACAAGAACTATTACAGGATTTACATTATATGCAAAGTTTATGTATAAAATACTATATATTTTTATTTATCCTTTGTTCGAGTCACTTTGTGGCGTATTCATTGTATTTCTGTTCGAGTGTGTTGCGCAAACGCTTTACACATTGCGTCTGATGATAAGTCTGCCTTCTCTGCGCCAATCTACCTGAGGGTGAGTAAAGGTTATCTTTGGTGTGTAACTGACTTACCCTGACTAGAGTGGTGGGGTCTGCCTGCCTTAGGTGCATACCCTAGCCAACCAGAAACCCCATTTCTAACAGTGTACATTACAACTTTTTTTCTATGCTTATGTATACGCTGTCAAGGTAGCTAAGTGAAATACATCTCTTTGCTGAAATCTAGTGCTATTTTTTTAAGTGATTTTTTTTATTTAAGGCTTTTATTCATGTCATGGTTTTTGTTATTGATATTACATTTGAAGGAGCAAATAATGAATAAATATTTAATCAAATAGTTATATAGTAGCCTACTACTATGTTACAATGTCACTTAATCACTTTATAACTGCAACTTTAAAATGGAGACGGATTATGGCGCTGCTTCCACCCTCACAGCCGTACATATTCTCACTACTCTAACGCGCACAAAACATACGCTAGACTAGATTACTTACTGGCCTCTGCACCGCTACATGCTCTAGCGACAGATGTTGAGATAGGAGTGGCATCTCTCTCTGACCATGCGCCGGTAACTGCCACCTTTACTCTCCCTTCCATGCAGCGACCCTCACGACAATGGCGTCTCCGCGACTCCCTTCTGCACCGTGCAGTGGTAGTGGAACAGCTACAGCGCTCAATTCAAGATTTCCTCACCCACAATGACAATACTGACACCTCCCTTTCTAGACAATGGACTGCGCTTAAAGCAGTTGTCCGTGGGGAACTGTTAGCCAGCTCGGCGGCAGAAAACACAGAGCGTAAACGCAAATGAGACGACCTTACCCAGAAAAGGAGAGAGCTAGAGCAGATGCATCAAAGGACGGGGGCACCAAGGGTCTGGCACCAACTAAAAGCCATGCGGCAACAGCTCGTAGCCCTGGATCAAGATAGAGCGGAATATGCAGCCCTTAGACTACGACACGCATATTACACTGGGGGGGGACAGATGTGGTCACCTTCTCGCCCACAAATTGCGGGAGATCCGTCAGAGGCAAGGGGTACAGGAGTTTCGCCGTGAGGACGGATGTCGAGTCGTAGAGGACTCCGACATTGCCGAGGCATTCCAAGCTTTTTACGCCTGCTTATACTCCAGCTCACCACTGTCTACTGCAGACGGGGCAGCTTACCTAGCAGCCACAGAACTATCCGCCCTGACTAAAGTCCAGGCTGATCACCTGGACAGAGATATCATAATAGAAGAAGTCATAGAGGCCATCTCTCGCCTTAAGCCTGCCAAGGCCCCAGGGCCGGACGAACTCTCCGCTACATTTTACAAAGCGTTCTGCGCGCTACTAGCCCCGATTCTCACTAAGCTATTTAACTCGTTCGCTGAGCCTGGAGTGATACCGGGAGAAATGCTTGAAGCTTCCATAATGGTTATCCCAAAACCGGGTAAGGACAAGACAGCATGTGGAGCCTAACGCCTCATATTCCTTCTCAACGTCGACATTAAACTGTACACGGGGATACTGGCCGCACGCCTGGTGCCCTATGTGCCGGGCCTGATAGACCCCGATCGGGCAGGCTTCATCCCTCACCGCCAAACAAATGACAATACCAAAAGGACACTCCACCTTATCGAGAAAGCCTCCCGGACACAGGGGGAATATATGCTGCTCACTATCGATGCCGAAAAGGCCTTCGATAGGGTCCACTGGCCATATTTAGAACAGGTTCTCGAAGGGGTGGGGATAGGGGAGAAATCCCGGATACGCATCTTGAGTTGCTATCGATTCCCCGCTGCCACAGTACGAGTTAATGGCCACACATCATCCCAGTTCCCTATAGAGAGGGGTACAAGGCAAGGGTGCCCTCTGTCACCCCTCCTCTTTGCGTTCTATATGAAACCTCTAGCTCATCACATTCGGCACAACCCAGCGATCACGGGGATTAAATTTGGTGGCGATAAGCACACGATCAGTCTATATGCTGATGATGTTTTAATCTCACTATCGAATCCAACTATTGCGTTACCAGCGAGCTTCGCAGAATTAGAGACCTTTGCGCAAGCTTCAGGGTTTAAGGTGAACATGGACAAGTCGGTGGCTCTTGATCTCTCCCTAACATCGGCCACCCGTGCATACCTCCAGGAACTTCTTCCCATTCAGTGGGCGTCGAGTTCAGTTCCCTACCTAGGGGTACAGCTGGCCTCATCTCTGCCAACTATAGTCGCCACCAACTACGCGCAGCTACGGTAAAAAATCCGCAAGGAATTGGGCCAGTGGAAGCATTACCCGCTTTCCTGGCTTGGTAAAATAGCGGCAGTTAAAATGACCATTTTACCTCAGATTTTATATCTGTTCCAAACCCTACCTCTCCAGCCCCCAAAGGGATGGCTACAACGCACACAGTCCGAACTCGCTCAATTTATCTGGAGTGGACGCAAACCACGGATGAAGCAAGCACTGTCGGTACTCCCACCGGATGAGGGGGGTCTTGAAGTTCCTAACCTCCACCTATATTTCCAAGCGACACAACTGCATCATTTAGTAGAGTGGAGCCGACTGGAGTCGGAGAAACACTGGCTATTCCAGGACCAAGCAATAGCCGCCAAGCCTCTACAGGGGATCCCTTTTCTCCCGAAAGTGCACAGACCGCTTAATCTGTATGCGTCACATACCACCCAAGTCATTCTTGACACCTGGCACCATACCAACCTCAAGCATGACTTAACCACCTTTCCCTCGCCACTTACTCCTCTGCTCGATAATCTCGACTTCCAGCCAGGCATGGATGCAGCCGCATTTACACTTTGGAGGTCCTCAGAATGTCGCTCCTTAGGTAATCTCTTTGACGTAGATAGGATCATAACGTTTCAGCGGCTCAGATCGGAGTATGGGTTGCCCGAAACCGAAAAGCTTAGATACTCCCAGATCGGACACTGGGCCCATGCACTCCACAGTTAAGCCGTTTGCTAGTAGGCTCCTTTCTGCCTATGAGAGATGGCTTCTCACTCGCACATCAGATAACAAACTCATCTCAGACCTATACAAGATGTTGCTCACCCGGAACACACACACATACAATGCTAGCCGCGCGTGGTGGGAAAAGGACTTAGGTAGAACACTTAGCCATAAGCAATGGGAAGGGGTTATCACAGAGCCCGTCACTCAGCGTACCACATGGGACTGATGGAAACCCTCACAAAACTGGTTACTTATTGGTATTACACCCCCGAGCGTCTCCACTCGATGGATCCCAGCCGTGGGGCGCAGTGCTGGTGGGGATGCGGGAATACCGGTACCCTGGTACACCTACTGTGGGAATGCAGCCATCTCTAGGCATATTGGACTGAAGTGCTTGATGAGGTGGACAAGCACTTAGACACACAAATACCGCGCTTCCCCGTGTATGTCCTGCTTGGCCTTCCGAACCCCTTGACCTACCCCCTAAAATCTCGCAGAGGCGTCTGATCGCAATAGCGCTAGGCTCGGCAGTACAAAACATTCTTGCACACTGGCACTGGCACTAACGGGTTGGCTACATCGGCTCTGGCATGGTCTGGGAATGAAAAAGTTGACTTTAACTGTAGCAGGGAAGGAATCCATGTTCGATGATCTGTGGCAGCCATTTTTGTCCCTTTTATCCTCTGAATTCTGGGAAATCACCTGTCCCAGATATCTCCACCTCTTGCGGCTCTCTACCCCGCAACATGCGGGATCGTGATACCTTAATCTCCATAGCAGGACTCGAGCACCTCTTGGGTGTATTTCTTTGGTGGACAGGGAACGGGATGGGGGCGGTAGGGGGGGGGGGGTTGAATAAGTTTATCCTTTCCTTTGGTTGTGTTTGACTCTTTTGTGACATGTTCCTACATGCTTTGTCCTTCAGCTATGGTGCGTGACGACTGTATGCCTGGGTCTATGTTACAGCTCTCTGAAATACAGAACATGTCGATTGTTGATAAATCTCGAGAAACGATATAAACCATAGAAGTACGTTCCCCGCCGGCCGGTGGTTACAGGTGGGTGTAATGTTTATGATTGCAAAATACTTGATAAAAAGATTTAAACTATAAAATGGAGACATAAATAAATCAGTTTCTAACAGGGAACTTAAAACCATGGAAAATAAATATTGGTTATTTAATGACAAAAAAATAAATCAAAACGCACACACTGAACCAGGTTTATCACCGAGTTGAAGGGGCTATTCAAATGAAGGTAGCCAATGGGTAAAGTGGTCTGAGTCACTGCCCCATGTTGCATGCTGTGGTGGGCAGAATGTTGATTTAACAGATCAAAAGATGAAGTCCACTTTCAGTGTTTGTATATTTTATATGCTTAAAAAAGAAACAATAGCCAGACTATACCGCTAAAGCTGTTTAAAAGGCCAGACCTAAAAAAAAACAGGTACTCCGGTATAGGCAGAGCCAGCGCAGCTGAAATTGTCCCTGTTATTTACAGCGCTTAAAGGTGGAAACCTGTGGTGCTTAGCGCTACCTAAAGAAGGGCGGCAAAACTCTCACGAGACCCAGAAGCATAGTGAACGCCCTTCCAAGGCACTAATACATTTAATTCCTTAAACTGCCACCATAAAAAGTGCACGACTCGTTCTTTCTGAAAGCAAGGGCCCTTTGCGCACTATCTCAGATAAGGATGGAATTTCCTGAATCAGCACAGATAAAGCCATTGCACAAAACAGGCACCAAACCTATTAATTAAGTGGCTGCCTCTATCTTTTTTTATTAGTCTTGTTAAACATTTATTTACGACGTGGTTGTTATTTTCAGTGTCGCTAAAAAAAAGCTGAGACTTGAGGATCAAAGCCGGGTGTGTTCTGGTAATGTAATACTTTCTGTTTGAAACGGGTCTAAGGTTGTGCGTAGGAGCGGCTGTTTAGTAAAGAAAATATACACAGTAGCCTGAACTGAATGAATGCTTTTTTAGTGCATAGCAAACTGACGTGCTTCTAGGCACTCCCAATTTTAAGCAGATGAAGGAACTGAGGATGAAACAGATAATGTGATTTGCCCAGGATCATACAGTTTGGTGAAGTTAGTAAACTGGGATATGGAACCATGTTTCCTTGTTCCAATGTATGCCACTAGATAAGGGGTACAAAGGTACAGGCCAGGTGTAGCACTTTACTCTGGCCACCCCTAAGGGATAATAGCCATGACAGTTTTATTTGGTCAGTGTTCCTACCCCTCCGCGCCCGCTCACTGGCATTTCTTGCTAGGAGCAATTATATGACAAAAGCGGGTAGTTATCACTGCTACTGTGTGTGTGGCCCTAGTGTATCTTAGTGGTGCAATTTATATGCTGTCTGAGCCTATAAATCTATAACCGAGATAGGACTGATCTGTGAGCCAGAGATTGGTGCAATTCTTATATATTCACCCATCTGCCTTTCAAGTGAAATGTAAAATTAAAAACACGCAATGAAAACGAAAACCCATGAGAGATGGGAGTGTCTTTACTGACTATGTCACACGTGTTTTTTAAAAAAAGACTGCTATAAAAAAGCACCGTTTTCTCAAAATCCGAACAGCCCTGGGCAGGATCACCCTTGATTAGCACATCTTAAAAATGTGGGAATATACCATGGGTTTACCATCAATTAATTTGGACAGGGCTCTGTAAAATGCCGTTTGTTCCCCCACTCTGTCACCGTTGAGGGGAGAACAACCCACAGACTTCCCCAGTGATGCTGAGAATATTCACTTCGGGGAGATCATTTACCCTCTTCAATTTCAAAGATCTCCTGCTGTCATTGTTCATCCCAATAAATTCTGAGAATTTAGGAAGACTTCAGACAGAAGCAGAGAATTCTTAGAGGTGAAGTAAAGGGACAGAGCTGTGGTCACAGAACAGTCATAAGCACCACTAGCTGAAAGGGGACAGTGCCTTGCTTTAGTGCTTAATTTGTGCTGGTACTTGCAGGTGGAGAGTGTCAGGACTCCTTTTCAGGGACCTGGACTTATTTTCATCACCAGAATTTGACTGAGACCTGGAGAGAGAAAGGCAAAAAAGGGAAGAAGAAGGAGGAAGAGAAATACATAAAAACAGCAACAGCAGGAGGAGCAAGGATAAAAAAAACAGAACCTCCAAGAATGAGATAAACTGACAAGAAGTGAAGGGTGGTGGAAGTAATAGGCGTGAGGTGGAATTGATTCCAGACATGCTCGGGGTTCAACGACCATAGTTGCAGCAGACTTGGCGCTAAAATAAACATTGGGTCCCTCCATCTTTTTTTTAATTTTACAAATTAAGCAACTGCCTCCCAGGCCAACTATGTTTTTCTCGGGGCACATAGCTCTTAAATAATATATACAAAAGGGAAGTGCTGCCGCCTCCTCATCCACGCGTTCTGAGGAAGTCACTAGCCCTGGACAATGTTGCGATTATGTGTAAACCAATGAAAAAGAAAAACAGGCCTGGAGCCAGAAAATAGGGTTGGTTTCCGCCTTTTGCAGAACAACAAGGTTTTAAGAGTCAAACAGACAAGCAGGAGAAGTAAACCTAATTACTTGTAAGTTGCACAAAGGTAAATTCGGTTATAAATGTAAGTTTACAACTAAATTTAGCTCATGCACACCTGCCTGGAACCCAACAAAGGGATTCCTGGCTGGCATAAAATCTTTTACAGGTGCAGAGATTCCCACTGTGATTGCAGGTGGAGATTTCCAGAGTGGGAAAGAAATTCATCTCTCCTCCAAAAGGGGGAAGGAGGGAGGGGATTCTATTTCCCCACAAAGAAAAACAAAATATATAAAATGTGCATTTGCACAAGGATTCCATCCCCCTGTGCATAGGTTTACGGAAAACAGCCTTTACCACGAAGGCTTTTCTACGCGTTACGTTTACAACGGTACACTTACCTCGTAAACGTCTTCACAACGCGAATTGCTTCCACGACCGTCTTTACCACGCAAGCAACGTCATCACGGAACGTCTTCTTCCTCATCCGAAAAAATGTGTCAGTCCTTTTTTTAGTGTTGGCGAAGACGTGAGAAAAAGGCAAAAAAAATAAGAAAGGGGGCTTGGGGGGTATCCCCCCCAAAAAAAGAAAAAGCGGGGTAAAGGAAAAATCGAGGTAAAGGCAAAGCGTAGAAAAATATTCCATTGTAACGCATGCGTGGTAAAGGCATGCGTTGCAACGGAATGCGTAGTAACGACATATATTCTAGGTTTACGACATTGAAAATTGTGTGAGTTTCCTCGGAATCCGCATGAAAAGCTGTGCCAGGCACAACTTTTAATAAGAACTTCAATCGGAGTTTCTCGATTGCACAAAGTAGTAACATTTCACTCAACAAAGAGTTGAATGTAATTTTTCTACTTAGTGAATTAGCTCCACCTGCGCGTTACAGACAAGAGGATGCTTGCTATTCAAGCGATATTCCCAGAATGCAGAAGTGAACCCGTCTGACACTGTCTCAAGCTTGCATAACCATCTTTCAGGAAGTATGTCTGGACACCTGCTCTGAAGTGGGCACCATATGGTTCTAGAAGTTTCAGGGCTGCAGACATGCTCTCTGCTGTGTCTGACCACATTTCATAGGAACTGTGCACTCTGGTCTCTGCGGGTTGTGGCCCTGAACTCCACAGAGGCACTGACACTTCCAAATGTCTGCCTTGGATGTAGCGTTCATGGGTGTCGTATTATGCAAATACTAGCAAGACATCAAGCACTGCATGAACCTTTTAACATCGACACCTTCTTGTCTGCAACTGGGTGGAGCTGAGAAAGGACAAGCAATGGCAACTACAAAGACTCTGAGGCATGCTTATTTTCTGTCCTTGCACACCATTCATGAACCCTGGAGTTCCAAGGGCAGGGCCAGATGTACAAAGGTGCAAGCGAGGGGAAGCACACTACTCTTGGCTAATCCCAATGGGCGGCCATGACAGCTGTATTTTGTCAGCCTTTTGACTGGCATCTCATGCTAGAAGCAGAAAGCTATGCCAAAGGGCCCACTCCTCTCAAACCCAACTCAAACACGAGCCATGGTGGCTACAGGCCCCCACAGTGCAGGTGGGATGCCAAAACTTTAACCCCCCCCCTTCAGCTCATGAGCAAGAGATATCTGTGAGACATTGGAGACTAAGGGGCCCCTCTTCATATTCTGCAGGGGGCCCCATCATTTTGCGTTACGCAACTGCAGCTATTCTGGCTACAGCTGAGGCTGCTCTTCTGGTTCATTGTAGATCATTTAAACTGCTCCGCAGACCAGAACAGAAGGCTACATACACAGGTACCAGAATTCAGAAAATATTCAGAAAATAATAGTACTGCTCTTGAAAAATTATATTTTTAGTCCGAGATTCCTGTTTGTGGACATGTCCACCTATGAAGGCAGGCTTTACTTGAACCACAGAAACCATTCCAGCCTCCTAACACTTAAGAAGCAAAATATAGGCTTCTTCTCTTACATTTTTTTGTTTTTGTATACCTAACTATTTTCTTTTCATAGGCCTGTAAGGGATTTTTGCAAGGAACACAAAATAAATATGGATTAATACAGTAAGGTGTACAAAAATAAATATGGATAAAAAAGACGGCAATGTTAGAAAAATAAATGCCATATTAGTGTGAGCCTCAGTGGCCAGATACGAGTACAAACCTAACATATTTTATACATGAAGGGATGTTCTAACGGAATACAAAAAACTGAAAATGGAACTGATGATATATAAAAGCCTGAATTAAATGTTCTGTGTGATGAACTCACATGTGATGTCATTAGTCACTGCTTTCATGGATCACAAACGAGGTGAGCGCCAATGAGTGTCACAAAAAGAATATGACACACTTAAACACTATAGATTCTTTGAAGTGCTATTTGTGGATACCATATTTTATAACAACCAGGAATCTGGAATTTGGACTCTGGCTTTCTGCTGGAACATTTGCAGCTGTCAAGAGGACTGAAGTTAGTTTTCACTACTATAATAGCATTAATAATATCCGTTATCTGGTGAATGACACAACAGTAATGAAACATTGACAAATGACTGGGTACCCACATACCATATTCCTGAGTAATACTCATTTTTATGACAAAAGCAATAAATATTAACAGAGGCCAGAGGCCAAAGTCCAAATCAATCCCACATAAGATAACCATTGCGTCATGTGGTCCTGTTTTCAGGTCAATAAATGTGCTGTCGATGCACTATGCACTAAGGACCCGGTCTGCTAATGGGCAAGTCACACTGCAGTCAGTGACTGGTTCATCATTGGGGCTTTATTTTACAGTGCGATTGATATAGCCATAAGTCGTATGCAAATGTGGATGTGCATGCAGTTGCGAAACGTCCTACCTAATGAATATTAATAAAGCGGTAGGGATTCTGTGACTGCCTACAAATGTCTACAGAGGCAAGAATGGAAGCCTGCAAGGGTCAGCTGATCCCGGGAAACCCTTTTTGGGTAGCTGTTGCGCCTTATAAATTCAATAATAATAATAATAATCCCCTTCCTTGCGTACGCATTCCTAGCAGAGAACGACTTTTTTTTTAATAGCAACCTGTGGTCTTTAAAGGAAAAGGCGCGGCTTTTAAAGTAACGGTTTTCCTGCTAGTAATTACATTGGGTGAAGCATGCAGTGGGCTCTCGACCTCTGTCTGCTTCTCCAAGACTGGCAGCCAGAATTCCCAAAAGGGACGCTGTCCCACTGGGTCCCTTTCGGGTGAGGTTTGTACGCTACTGGAATATGAAATAGTGCTTTGCAAAAACATGTTTATTGCTCTGAAACACTGCAAATGCTGAAAAAGATATACAAATCGTCATATAATTGATGCACAGTCAAAATGAAGTATGATAAAATAACAATGTATAGTGTTGTCTCGGAGTTTCCAGCATAGACCCTGAAGGACAAATCCATGCCAGATTTCCACGAATCCCAAAAAACTGTAGTTACATACAATGACACTAAATAGAGCTCAACTACCTAGCAAATAGTGTGAAAACCGAGGTTGGATCCCCTCATTGTAGACATTTAAACCTGTAGTCCACACATGATGGATTATTGTATATGTTTCAGTAGAATGCCTTAGACAAGGTCAGATTGGATTAGTATCAATGGTAATAGTTTTCTGTAGGTAATAACTTTCATTAGGTACAAGTGATCTACAAACCTCATAGGCCTTTCTGTGTCCGGGAAAGGACTCACAATTCAACGACTCGTCCCCGGCCAGGTCAATTGCCACCACTGTGTTGTTCCGATACTTCTTGCATAGCTCCACCACCTCAGATGACCAATCTGCCAGTTATAAGAATGAAAAGAATTATTCACCAAAAATTCTTTCCTCAAACTAAAAATCATGTTATCTACTTGATGTAGTCAGTTAGGACATCCTTCCTATTGAGTGAACCACCAATCGTAACTGCCTGCCGTCAGTGGACTTTTCATGAAAACATGCATCTCGTTCTTGATTCGAATTTCTTATTAAAACAATCAACCTAGTGTTCAGAAAAAAGACCTATAATTAACTGTCAAGAATCACCCCAACTGTTAATAGGGAGTTTAGTTTTATATATCAGTGTCTCTTAATACTTGAGGCAAGGATAAATTGAATAAATTTCATGTCCCTAACGAGCCGAGTACAGTCAATTATTTTCAAGGCCGAACTGGCCATAGAAGGCACCAGGTGTTTTCCCGGTGGGGCGGAAGGATGCGGGCTGGTTTGCGTTCTCAGTCCGGCCCCGACTATTTTCAAACAATTTATACTTGCTACTCGACCCGACCAGATATCACTAAGCTGTGTCCCACCCCCTGAAAAAGGCTTCATTAAGGTTCAAAACTACTTGGTAGTACAGCAATTTATGATCCCCCTCTCCTGGGAGTATGCATTAAATTACATTGTTTTGGCCCCAGATTGATTCCTATTTTCTAGACATAAATTAAATCTATTGTGATCCGTATATTTATTCAAGCATTAGATGTATTTGTGCTTTAATCTTTTGATTTTTTTATTCTTAATGATTGCATTGGGTGTATCCATATTTTTGTTTGTAACTGTTCTAAAGGATTACTGGTGATGCTGATGGCCCTTAGGAGGTAACGGCATTTCGATGAGGTGTGTTACTTCCACGTCAGTTTTTTTATCAACGATCCCCTGATATAACATTTAATGCACACTTCCATAATGTGCAATATATCTATAGTTAGTTGCCTACACCCAAAGTTGCACTTCTGTGGGTATTTTATAGACCCTTGTGGGTGCCTTACAAAAGATTGATGTGTTGATAATTCAACATTTGAATATTTTGATGATATATTTTTGCCATTTTACACCTGAAATTTCTGTAGGAAAGTGCTGTCAAATAAACGTTACTGATGTAGCTTATCGAATGAATGTACACTTATACAGCAATATCCAGAATATAATGTATTTTGACATATATTCTGAAAGTGTATGGATAGTATAAATAAAATGATTATTACAACACATTTATGGAGTCGCCATGAAAAAGCAGTAAACAGTTGGTAGTAAGACGAGAAGCAGAGAGAAAAGGAAGCAATAGATTAAAATAGGAGATGATGATACATAGAGCAAGAGTGAAAGAAACAGATATTAAGATAGTGAGAAAGGGAAAAAGTATGAGAAAAAGCAACAGACAGTGATGCATAGTGACTGAAATTAAGAAAATTATAGTGAGAAAGAAAAATATGGAGAGAGTTAGAGAGGATGAGTGTGAGAAACAAGCTAGTGAAAAATCTAGAGAAAGAAAGAGCACAGAATGGGAGAAAGGCCCACCAGAAAGTGAGAGGAAAGAAGGAGAGAGAGAGCTAGCCAGTTAGAGGGGAAAAGAGACAAGAGAGAGAGACAAAAAGGAGAAGAAGTAGTTAAAATGAGAGAGAGAAAGAGGAAGCTATTTCCTATGTTTGCAACTCTCTCTACCAACCAGCATGAATTGACCAGTGATATGCATATACTATTATTCATAAAAGTTCCCTAAGCATTTTCCGCCAAAGATGATATTGAGCAAAATATTTAATTTCAAATGGTAGGTAGCTTGGATGTATTTTCCTATCAAGATATGTGCATGCTGCTAATAGCAGACAGGTGAAAAGACGAGGGGTAAGCTGTTTAGAAAATGGCAGAAAATTGAGATTTTCAAAGCTGGAGGTGTAAAAGAAAATCGAGGTTTTATTAAAGACACA
The DNA here is from genome assembly GCF_964204655.1 of Triturus cristatus. NCBI lineage: Eukaryota > Metazoa > Chordata > Amphibia > Caudata > Salamandridae > Triturus > Triturus cristatus. The sequence continues at coordinate 1,546,563,180 of NC_140590.1, forward strand.
GAGGCTCAGGTTATGTGCAGTCTCCTTTATTCCGTTCCACGCGGCAACACAATATTCCATAGCAACAGTAGAGAAAAAATATAAACAACACTATATAACATCAGGAATGCGAGTCAAGGCTTGCTTCATGCAGAAACCTCAAACAGAACTCCTTCTTCAAGAATTCATTCAACATCTCGAGTTGTGAAGCTCCTCCAAAACCTTCCTATATTTAACCAATAAACTAAACCCAAATCATCATTAGCACTTCTATTTAGACGTAAAAACAAGTCTATAGAGATCATCAAAATATATCATTTTAAATAAAGATTATTACTGGTAGTATAACACAAAACAAACTAAATTAACAAAAATTAACACCTCCTCAATTTAAGGTGGGGATAATGTGAGCCTTCATAACTCTAATAAAATCTGGGTTTTCTTTAAAACTTTCAGCTTCCAGACCATAAATTCCAATTATGTGCTAGATTAAAGCCCTCTTACATTGGACACAAGTCTAAATGATATCAAGCAGAGTGGCATCGCTAACTTCCAAGAAAGCAATTTTATGGGTAAATCCTTATTGCCTGGCCAATTTAGTAGCAAATGTAAAACCATTTTCACATCCCACAAAATAGAACATTTAGCTCTTGAAGGTCCCCAAATGAATGCTTTCCATCAATCTACATTCCAAACCCAATTTTCCCACAGGTATTTTGTCCACTAATGAATGTTCTTCAGAAATTGAGTATCTGTAAGTGTTTAGAGTTTAATAAGACAAACCATTTTTAAACGAATATGCCTCGTTATCCAGCAGTCTTTTTCCCCGCAGGGAATTACAACACGGTCGTTACAACAACCGCGTTGTAATTCCACATACCATTACCCTGCAAGTCATAACAACGACTTGCGCAGGGGGGGTGCTGGATGTTGGAATAGTCTAATTTAAAATTCCAACTCCAGTCTGCGCGGACATTAGGGAAGGTGTTGGATTTTAAATCCAACACTTTCTCCCCCCTCCGCAAGTCATTGTTCCGACTTGCGGAGTAATGGTATGCAGAATTAAAACACGGTCGTTGTAACGACCGCATTGTAATTCCCTGCGGGGAAAACGTTTTGTGGTAAACGTTGTTTACCTTTTTAAACACATTCACCAAAATATTCACCACCTGCACTCAGAGGTTTCCAGGCAATCAAACCCCCATTCGCCACACCAAGTATTTCATGCTTTCCAAGCTGAACCACATCTTTTTTTAATTCCCGTGGCCCATGCTTCTTTGACCAACTCTGAAGCCTCTTTCGAAAAGCTGCTGATTCTCAACGCCCTCCTGAAATCATCCATGTCATCAACTGTAATTGTCCTGCTAGAACCAACTCATAAAAAATACTCTTGGACATTAGTCAGTAGTTCCAGATACACTGGCAGTGACAATGGAATCTAAACATTCAAACCTATTCCTATTGGGAACCAATCCTGAGCTGGCTACCAAGGTGTAATCAAAACCAAACATACTCAGTCCCTTTCCATCGGTAACCCACCATCAAAATCATTGAAAAAGGGTGAAATGCATATGCCACTACCCTCGGTCAAACCTGTAGGAAATCACCAACTGCCTCTTCCCCTAGAAATGGCCCCCTACTGACATAGCTCTGAAATTGCTCCAAATGTCTTAAGGCAAAGAGATTTATCTTTAGTTGACATAATGACAGAAACACTCTCTGTTCAACTTCCACTTGCTAGAATCTGTAAACAAACTTATGTTCCAATCTGCTTCCATATTCAGTCTTCCCAGAACACTGTCTGCTCTCACTGAAATCGGTTTTTCTAAACAGTAATGTCAAAATTCGGTCAACTTCTTTGACCTCGCACCACCAAAATGGTTTATGTATCTGACAGCTGACACACTGTCCATTCTCAACAAAATAGTTCTCTCCTCTCCCTTCACTAGACTTTTCACAGCAAAAGAGTCTGATAAAAGCTTTAAACAATTGATATGTAAACTCTTCTTCCTTTGACCTCTTTCCAATTGAACATTACCTAGTCGTCACACCCCAACCTGTTAGTCTGGAATCCAACTCTACTACATTGCCTCTGAAAATAGACCTGCCATTCCAGGCATTTATATTCCTTTCCCACTAGAGGATTTCTTCTCTTTCATCCCCATTCAACCTCACATGGTAATAATACCACCATCCTTTGCAAAGGTATTCTTTCTCCAATCTCTGTAACAACTAATAAGGAAGTGGACCTGGAAAATTAGCTTGGATGGTTTCCGCTAACAACCTTATACAAGCTAAATCTTTCAGAGAATATTATTCTTTTTCCAGGATCTTTCTCAATTGTATCCTTACTTGTTTTACCTTGTCTGTTGGTAAACTTAATTAGAAGGAATCTGAATCTATCATAAAACCCAAATATTACAACTTCCTGATCTGTAGTAAAACGAACTCTTCCTTGTACACTATGTCACCACGTCCTTCCAACAATATTATTGTCATTTGCAAATGACCCAACAATATTTTGTGATTATGGGCCATAATCAATGTATCGTCCAAATATACTATTAAATAAACTACATGCTGCCTTAAAACAACTTCTACGGGTCTAATTTTGTTAAGCACCATGGTGCAGAAGACAAATCAAACAACAGATAAGTACATTTCCATCATCTGCTTTTCCAATAAAAAAATATATTTCTGATGTTGCTTGTGAATAGGGACTGTAAATTAAGCAACTAGAGATCTAAACATACCATCAAATCTTTGCACCTGAGCCCTTCTCTCACATGACGGTTCCCTCCATCTTTATTTGTTGACACACTACTCATTGATTTAGGTGTTGTAAATTTAGAACCAGTCTCGTTCTTCCATTCTGTGGAACCTTCTTTTTCTTCTTCACTATGGACACATTGCTTACAGAAATCACCTGCTCCTGTTTTCTCATGTTCCCGTAATTTCCCAGATGTCTTTCTCTAACAAATCCTTCTCCTGTAGAAAACTGAATTTTGTGTAGCATATGACATTTATTTGGTTCTTCAAAAAAAATCTATTCTGAATCCTTTCACTGTTTCTGATACCTATGGATCATGTGTTGTCCTCTCCCACAGACGTAAAAACTCCGTTAGAGGCCCTGCTTCCTTTGGTAGGGACAAATTCAAAGGAAAAATCCCCCTCACCTGAAACCTTGCCTGATATTTGTCCTCTACTTTGGCTTCCTTTCTCTTTATAGATAAAAATCCTCCAACCGTTCCTCTGCCTCTACAGAAGGGCTGTTCTTGGCAATAGTAGTTGAGGTCTAAATTGAACGCAACCCGGAAAGTGACCTCGTCCTCTCCGATTCCTCCCAAAAACACCACCTCTGAATACTCTTCTCATGCTGCATTGTGCGTTATCTAAATTGGTAAAAGCTCCTGCATATTTTTCCAACTCTTTGAGAATCCTATCCCAGAACAGACCTTTTCATTTTGCTCCCTCCTCTGTCTGAGCCATATCTACTAACTTAGGTTTTATTCTCATGAAACTGGATTTTCTCCATTGTGCCGATATTGCAGCATTTGCTTTGCACAACAAACACACAGTTCATTGAATCCACCTCGTACTTAAACATGTTAAATCCACATTAACCCTTTTTTTTGCAACATCTTCTTCTGTGATTGCAAAGATTCCTGGAACTGGACCATGTATGTCAAACATTTTATCCTGGCATATTCTCGAAGATTTCTTCAACTCTTTCTTTGGATCTTTGCCTCACTTCATCATGTACCTTGCCATTTTGGGTCTAAATCAGGGGTCAAACATACTTTATTGGGTACTTCTGGTCGTGAGCACTCCGATCTTAAAACATTTCTTTTCTCTAAACAGAGGTTTCTGCGTTTTACAAGGCAAATAATCTCAATATGTGGTCCATAGACACCGGACATGCCACCGCTCCGCTCCCACACAGCCAAAGCTCCCTGCTGGCTGCCCGCCAGATTACCCGTTGTCTGGCATACAGTCCTTTGGTGTTCCCATGGCAGTGCCTTTATAAAAGGCACAGCCATAGCAATGCCAAAGCCCGTTCATGCACGGCATGGACTCTGCTGTCCATGCCATGCAGGAAATGGGGTGCATGTGCCCTCCTGCATGCATCCCCATGGCCTGAGACACCAGGTGACCCTGTAGGGCCCCCTTAGTTTTCTCACCTCCTGCAGTTTCATGGCGTGAACACTGTCAACACAGCGATGGACATACTCCGACTAGTGTTGGTTTCAGATAACTGAGTGAAAGAGGAAGCAAGGTGGGCTTGTCAACTCTTACCTCCACCCGCATTGGCACGTCCTGGCAGGAGTGGCTTGTCAAAGGTATGCTCTTCAGCCAGGCAATGGTAACATTGGACCTATGCCTATTATGGGTTTTAGGTCATATCAACCATAAATCCGCTGGGAGCTTAGAAAGGATGGGGGCCCCTGGCAGGAAGGGGCATGCTGGCCTTTGTAGGTCATATCAACCATAAAGCCGCTGGGAGTTTAGAGAGGATGGGGGCACCTGTCCTGAAGGGGCATGCTGGCCTCCGGTCCTGGATGGGCTAAGACTTGTGTGACTGGACCTGTGAGACGCCCGGTAGCAGCATTTTGGAAGTAAAGAGGCCTACCTTGGTGGGGGGCCCTGGTAGTGACGGTGGCCACTCAAAGGTATTGCTCTTCAGCCAGGCAATGGTAACAGTGGACCAACGCCTAATTACTGGTTTTAGGCATACCAGTCGAAATCCATGGGGATTTTAGAAGGATGGGGGCACCTGTCCAGAAGGGGCATGCTGGCCTCCGGTCCTGGATGGGGAAGACTGGTTTTGGCTGGACCTGGGAGACGCCCGGTAGCAGCATGTTGGAAGTAAAGAGGCCTACCTTGGTGGGGGGCCCTGGTAGTGACGGTGGCCACTCCCAAGGCTGTGGAGGAGTTACAGGGCGATCCAGAGTCTGCAGATACCAAGGGGTACTTCATGCAGCAGCACAGCGTGGTGCTAAGCCAGGATACCCAGGGATGTCTTAGCGTTGTCCCCTGGAAGAACTACGGCGCCCCGTTAGTCCTACGGGCGGTTGTGGGTCTGAGCAACCGGGGGCTGCCATAATACGCTCCGCCCACCTCTTTCGGGGGGGGGGGGCGTGAGTAAGCAAGTGGACTGGTGGTCCACGGATGGGAGGGGTGGCCCCTCCCAAGATTTGGTATGCACCAATTGGCGACTGCCACGGTGTAATTTAGGCTTATCAGACGGGCAGGCGGCATAGGGGTTGGCCTGCCCTGGGATCGCCCGTAAGATAACCCACCATGTTGGCATATTGGTTATGCTAATAAACCTGCAGCAATATTTCTCCACTTACAAAAGTTTTGTGTGGTTTATTGATGTATTATGTGTGTTATGTGACTACAGTTGCCGATATTGGCACTATGCAAGGCTGCACAGGGGGGTTGCGCAGCAGCCCCCCTAAAAGGGCGGCCGCCTTAGTGCCACAGGAAGGCACTGGAGTCGCCGGTCTAGACCCTGGGCCACGGCCAGGGAAGACGTCCGGCCGACCCATTTCCGGGGAGGGGGTAGGGGACAGGGGTATTTAGGCTGTCCCCGCCCATCCTTAGCCCTCTTGTCCCTCGCCGTCTCGCCTTGCCCGCCCCTCCGCTTACCCGGCAGCCGGAGGTACAAGGTGTGAGGGGGGTTTAGGTTTTTCTAACATGTTATTTTGTGTTGCAGGAGGAGTTACAGGGCGATCCAGAGTCTGCAGATACCAAGGGGTACTTCATGCAGCAGCACAGCGTGGTGCTAAGCCAGGAGACCCAGGGATGTCTTAGCGTTGTCCCCTGGAAGAACTACGGCGCCCTGTTAGTCCTACGGGCGGTTGTGGGTCTGAGCAACCGGGGGCTGCCATAATACGCTCCGCCCACCTCTTTCGGGGGGGCGTGAGTAAGCAAGTGGACTGGTGGTCCACGGATGGGAGGGGTGGCCCCTCCCAAGATTTGGTATGCACCAATTGGCGACTGCCACAGTGTAATTTAGGCTTATCAGACGTGCAGGCGGCATAGGGGTTGGCCTGCCCTGGGATCGCCCGTAAAATAACCCACCATGTTTGCATATTGGTTATGCTAATAAACCTGCAGCAATATTTCTCCACTTACAAAAGTGTCGTGTGGTTTATTGATGTATTATGTGTGTTATGTGACTACTGTTGCCGATATTGGCACTATGCGTTTTACAAGGCAAATAATCTCAATATGTGGTCCATAGACACCGGACATGCCACCGCTCCGCTCCCACACAGCCAAAGCTCCCTGCTGGCTGCCCGCCAGATTACTCGTTGTCTGGCATACAGTCCTTTGGTGTTCCCATGGCAGTGCCTTTATAAAAGGCACAGCCATGGCAATGCCAAAGCCCGTTCATGCACGGCATGGACTCTGCTGTCCATGCCATGCAGGAAAGGGGGTGCATGTGCCCCCCTGCATGCATCCCCATGGCCTGAGGCACCAGGTGACCCTGTAGGGCCCCCTTAGTTTTCTCACCTCCTGCAGTTTCATGGCGTGAACACTGTCAACACAGCGATGGACATACTCCGACTAGTGTTGGTTTCAGATAACTGAGTGAAAGAGGAAGCAAGGCGGGCTTGTCAACTCTTACCTCCACCTGCATTGGCACTTCCTGGCAGGAGTGGCTTGTCAAAGGTATGCTCTTCAGCCAGGCAATGGTAACATTGGACCTACGCCTATTATGGGTTTTAGGTCATATCAACCATAAATCCGCTGGGAGCTTAGAAAGGATGGGGGCCCCTGGCCTGAACGGGCATGCTGGCCTTTGTAGGTCATATCAACCATAAAGCCGCTGGGAGTTTAGAGAGGA